>NC_091091.1:5000000-6250000 GCF_032405125.1 Capricornis sumatraensis | reverse complement strand
TTTTCCAAATTTGCTGGCATATGGAGTGCCTCGCTTTCACAGCATCACATCTTAGGATTTGAAATAGCTCAGCTGGGTTTCCATCACCTCCACTAGAATCACTATGAACAAGGTTTTGGAGCCATCTGAAGATCAGTCTATTAGACCATGCTGGTCCATTGAAGTTATCTTTTACTCAATCTCCTCACTCCAGAGCAACAGAAAGAAAGAAGTTGTAAACACTGAAATGTTCAGAGTTTCTGATTTGTTTGAATCCTGAACTACCTCCTGGTCCCTCATGTCACAGCTCTTTCGACCAAATCAAAACAAGGACTCTATTAATACTGTCACCATAGACTATCAGTGGCAATTCATTGCCTGTCAGGTGTCCATCTTTTAGCATATGCCACCTTTGTACTGGGCATTGAGTTTCTATCTATCCTCTTTCCTATATTATTTTGGGATAAGAACATTTCTTTCCTTCTCAGAGGAAGAAATCACTCTGAAACATGAACATGCTAGCTTTCTATTCCAAGACTCACTGAATTTCCTAATAACTTCAGCCCTTGTAGATGGTCATTCATTTCTGGTCCTACCATCTCTCCCTGCCTACTCCCATACCTGTAACCTCTTTTATAGGTAAACACACCAGGGGTGAATACAGTCTCTTCCTTTCATAGAAGAATCTCCTTCACTCTCTCTTCTACTTGTGTGCAAGACATTCTATTTAAAACTACAATCAGAAAATGACTTAAGACATCTGTTTATCCTGGACAATTTCCTTAAATTCCTTTTAAGGTTATCCAGAATTGTATATACATTTAAGTATTTCAATCTTTTTGGCTTGCATTCAGCTTTTTGCTTACTATAGAAAACAGATCTTTTATTTCCATGTATTTTCTATATTATCTTATTATAACTCAGTTTGTAAAGGCATGTTTTTCTCTGGATTTTATGTTCAAAACTATTTAGAATTTTATTCCTATTTTTTCAGAGATTTACCCATATCCCATAATTCACTATGGTGACAGATTCAATTCTTATTCAATATATATACAACCAAAAGACCTTGTTTCAGCAATATTCTGCAAAGCCTTTGTAACAAATGTACATATTGTTCAAATGATCATGATTAGTTTTGTTTTGGATCCTTGAAATTTGACACTATGAAAACTCTTTGCAGGTGACTGTGGTAAAATTCAATTTTCCTTCTATTGTGAAAATATTTTTCCTTTGAAATAAATATTTATTTTTTGCCATTATCATTCCAATCTTAAATCAATTTGATGGATTAGATATTAAATACTGAATCTTTTTTTCCCCTTTTCTTTGCACAAGAAATTGTTTTTGCTCATTTTCAGAGATGACTTCAAAATGGTTTCCCCATGGTAACTATTTTGTGTTAGAAATATCTCTTGGCAAATACCATGAACTTATGTTATCAGCTAAATACCTTGTCAGTATTGCAAGCAAACAGACCGATAGCAGAAAATTTGCAAACTTGGGAAAGATTTACATTCGTAGAGAAATGAGAAATATACTTCACTCTTCCCTTCAAAACAAACAAGTATGATACTTTATTGGGTCCCAATAGTATACAATACAGGTTTAAAATTCTCTTTGTGATAATCTTATCCTGAGTGATTAGGTGAAAGGAAAGCACATGTTAGTCTGAATTTGGAGAAATGTTCAACAAACTTGATCATGCTTAAATAACCTTGGAGCCTATTATAGAGAGTGAAGTAAGCCAGAAAGAAAAACACCAATACAGTATACTAATGCATATATATGAAATTTAGAAAGATGGTAACAATAACCCTGTATGTGAGATAGCAAAAGAGATACAGATGTATAGAATAGTCTTTTGGACTCTGTGAGAGAGGGTGAGGGTGGGATGATTTGGGAGAATGGCATTGAAACATGTGTAATATCATATATGAAACAAATCGCCAGTCCAGGTTTGATGCATGATACTGGATGCTTGGGGACAACCCAGAGGGATGGTATGGGGAGGGAGGAGGGAGGAGGGTTCAGGATGGGGAACAATGTATATCTGTGGTGGATTCATGTTGATGTATGGCAAAACCAATACAATATTGGAACATAATAAACCTCCAATTAAAATAAATAAATATATTAAAAAATAAATAAATAACCTTGAATAAGAAAGCAAAGTGTCACTGAAAAATGTCTAGAATTAAATATTGTTTCATTTTCAAATACAATTATCCAGAAGTAACTCTGTATAAGTAAGGAAGTCTTGACCAATGAAATTGTTTGACTTCTCTAAATAAAGAGAGCAACTGAGGCAATAAAAATTAGATCAATACTCTTCCATTTCTAAAGAAAGAAGAGCCCATCAATGAGCAACAATTCCCACCTTCTGATTTTGACTCCTTGAGTGAATCCCATGTATTAAAATAAAGGGGTGGTCAGAGAATGTGGAAGACATTTTAAGAGACGTGTCCCAAATAGAGAATGAGGCTTATTGAGTGCACATCCTGCTTGTTCAGATGATAGTTTTGGACTCATTTTGGTACCAAAGACTTCTATAAAAAAAAGAAAATCCAAGCAAATATATCTAAACTGAAATTACATTGAATCTATAGATTGCTTTAGGTAGTATACTCATTTTCACTATATTGATTCTTCCGAATCAATAGTGTCAGTCGCTCAGTCATGTCCTACTCTTTGTGACCCCATGGACTGCAGCCCACCAGGCTCCTCTGTCCATGAGATTTTCCAGGCAAGGATACTGGAGTGGGTTGCCATTTCCTTCTCCAGAGGATCTTCCCAACCCAGGGATCAAACCTGGGTCTCCTGCACTGCAGGCAGATTCTTTACTGACTGAGCTACAAGGGAAGCCCCATTTTGATATCAAAGACTTCTATCAAAAAAAAAAAAAATCCAAGCAAATATATCTAAACTGAAATTACATTGAATCTATAGATTGCTTTGGGTAATATACTCATTTTCACTCTATTGATTCTTCCGATCCATGAACACGGTATATTTCTCCATCTATTAGTGTCCTCTTTGATTTCTTTCACCAGTGTTTTATAGTTTTCTATATATAGGTCTTTAGTTTCTTTAGGAGGATATATTCCTAAGTATTTTATTATTTTCGTTGCAATGGTGAATGGAATTGTTTCCTTAATTTCTCTTTCTATTTTCACATTATTAGTGTATAGGAATGCAAGGGATTTGTGTGTGTTGATTTTATATCCTGCAACTTTACTATATTCATTGATTAGTGCTAGTAATTTTCTGGTGGAGTCTTTAAGGTTTTATATGTAGAGGATCATGTCATCTGCAAACAGTGAGAGTTTTACTTCTTCTTTTCCAATTTGGATTCCTTTTATTTCTTTTTCTGCTCTGATTGCTATGGCCAAAACTTCCCAAACTACGCTAAATAGTAGTGGTGAAAGTGGGCACCCTTGTCTTGTTCCTGACTTTAGGGGAAATGCTTTCAACTTTTCACCATTGAGGATGTTTGCTGTGGGTTTGTCATATATAGCTTTTATTATGTTGAGGTATGTTCCTTGTATTCATGCTTTCTGGAGAGTTTTAATCATAAATGGATGTTGAATTTTGTCAATGGCTTTCTCTGCATCTATTGAGATAATCATATGGCTTTTATTTTTCAATTTGTTAATGTGGTGTATTACATTGATTGATTTGCAGATATTGAAGAATCCTTGCATCCCTGGGATAAAGCCCACTTGGTCATGGTGTATGATCTTTTTAATGTGTTATTGGATTCTGATTGCTAGAATTTTGTTAAGGATTTTTGCATCTATGTTCATCAGTGATATTGGCCTGCAGTTTTCTATTTGTGTGGCATTTTTGTCAGGTTTTGGTATTAAGGTGATGGTGGCCTCATAGAATGAGTGTGGAAGTTTACCTTCCTCTGAAATTATCTGGAAGAGTTTGAGGAGGATAGGTGTTAGCTCTTCTCTAAATTTTTGGTAGAATTCAGCTGTGAAGTTGTCTGGACCTGGGCTTTTGTTTGCTGGAAGATTTCTGATTACAGTTTCAATTTCTGTGTTTCTGATGGGTCTGTTAAGATTTTCTATTTCCTCCTGGTTCAGTTTTGTAAAGTTGTACTTTTCTAAGAATTTGTCCATTTTTTCCACGTTGCCCATTTTATTGGCATACAACTGCTGATAATAGTCTCTTATGATCCTTTGTATTTCTGTGTTGTCTGTTGTGATCTCTTCATTTTCATCTCTAATTTTATTGATTTGATTTTTCCACCTTTGTTTCTTGATGAGTCTGGCTAGTGGTTTGTCAATTTTATTTATCCTTTCAAAGAAACAGCTTTTGGCTTTGTCGATTTTTGCTATAGTCTCTTTTGCTTCTTTTGCATTTATTTCTGCCCTAATTTTTAAAATTTCTTTCCTTCTATTAACCCTGGAGTTCTTCATTTCTTCCTTTTCTAGTTGCTTTAGGTGTGGACTTAGGTTATTTATTTGATTTTTATCTTGTTTCTTGAGGTATGCCTGTATTGCTAAGAACTTTTCCCTTAGCACTGCTTTTATAGTGTCTCACAGGTTTTGGGTTGTTGTGTTTTCATTTTCATTCATTTCTATGCATATTTTGATTTCTTTTTTGATTTATTCTGTAATTTTTTGGTTATTCAGCAGCGTGTTGTTCAGCCTCCATATATTGGAAATTTTAATAGTTTTTCTTCTGTAATTGAGAACTAATCTTACTGCATTGTGGTCATAAAAGATGCTTGGAATGATTTCATTTTTTAAAAAATTTAGCAAGGCTAGATTTATGGCCCAGGATGTGACCTATCCTGGAGAAGGTTCTGTGTGTGCTTGAGAAAAAGGTGAAATTCATTGTTTTGGAGTGAAATGTTCTATAGATATCAATTAGGTCTAACTGTTCTATTGTATCATTTAAAGTTTGTGTTTCCTTGTCAATTTTCTGTTTAGTTGATCTATCCATAGGTGTGAGTTAGATATTAAAGTCTCCCACTATTATTGTGTTATTATTAATTTCCCCTTTCATACTTGTTAGCATTTGTCTTACATATTGTGATGCTCCTATGTTGGGTGCATGTATATTTATAATTGTTATATCTTCCTCTTGGATTGATCCTTTGATTATTATGTAGTGTCCTTCTTTGTCTCTTTTCGCAGTTTTTGTCTTAAAGTCTATTTTATCGGATATGAATATTGCCACTCCTGCTTTCTTTTGGTCTCTATTTGCGTGATATATGTTTTTCCAGCCCTTCACTTTCAGTCTGTATGTGTCCCTTTTTTTGAGGTGGGTCTCTTGTAGACAACATATATAGGGGTCTTGTTTTTGTATCCATTCATCTGGTATTTGTCTTTTGTTTGGGGCATTCAACCCATTTATGTTTAAGGTAATTATTGATAAGTATGATCCTGTTGCCATTTACTTTATTGTTGGGGTTCAAGTTTATACACCCTTTTTGTGTTTCCTGTCTAGAGAATATCCTTTAGCGTTTTATGGAGAGCTGGTTTGGTGGTGCTGAATTCTCTCAGCTTTTGCTTGTCTGTAAAGCTTTTGATTTCTCCTTCGTATTTGAATGAGATCCTTGCTGGGTACAGTAATCTGGGCTGTAGGTTATTTTCTTTCAATGCAATCTCTATCAAGCTACCAATGGTATTTTTCACAGAGCTAGAACAAGTAATTTCACAGTGTGTATGGAAATGCAAACAACCTCGAACAGCCAAAGCAATCTTGAGAAAGAAGAATGGAACTGGAGGAATCAACCTGCCTGACTTCAGGCTCTACTACAAAGCCACAGTCATCAAGACAGTATAGTACTGGCACAAAGACAGAAATATAGATCAATGGAAAAAAATACAAAGCCCAGAGATGATTCCACGCACCTATGGACACCTTATCTTTGACAAAGGAGGCAAGAATATACAATGGATTAATGACAATCTCTTTAACAAGTGGTGCTGGGAAAATGGGTCAACCACTTGTAAAAGAATGAAACTAGAACACTTTCTAACACCATACATGAAAATAAACTCAAAGTGGATTAAAGATCTAAATGTAAGACCAGAAACTATAAAACTGCTAGAGGAGAACATAGGCAAAACACTCTCTGACATAAATCACAGCAGGATCCTCTATGACCCACCTCCTAGAATATTGGAAATAAAAGCAAAAATAAACAAGTGGGACCTAATTAAAATTAAAAGCTTCTGCACAACAAAGGAAACTATAAGCAAGGCGAAAAGACAGCCTTCAGAATGGAAGTAAATAATAGCAAATGAAGCAACTGGCAAACAACTAATCTCAAAAATATACAAGCAACTCCTGCAGCTCAATTCCAAAAAAATAAATGACCCAATCAAAAAATGGGTGGAAGAACTAAATAGACATTTCTCCAAAGAAGACATACAGATGGCTAACAAACACATGAAAAGATCCTCAACATCACTCATTATCAGAGAAATGCAGATCAAAACCACAATGAGGTACCATTTCACACCAGTCAGAAAGGCTGCAATCCAACAGTCTACAAGCAATAAATGCTAGAGAGGGTGTGGAGAAAAGGGAACCCTCTTACACTGTTGGTGGGAATGCAAACCAATACAGCCACTATGGAGAACAGTGTAGAGATTCCTTAAAAAACTGGAAATAGAACTGCCTTATGACCCAGCAATCCCACTGCTGGGCATACACACTAGAAAACCAGAATTGAAAGAGACAAGTGTACCCCAATGTTCATCTCAGCACTGTTTATAATAGCCAGGACATGGAAGCAACCTATATGTCCATCAGCAGATGAATGGATAAGAAAGCTGTGATACATATACACAATGGAGTATTATTCAGCCATTAAAAATAATACATTTCAATCAGTTCTAATGAGGTAGATGAAACTGGAGCCTATTATACAGCGTGAAGTAGACCAGAAAGAAAAAACAGCAATACAGTATACTAACGCATATATATGGATTAAAAAAAAAAAAACAGTAACAATAACCCTATATGTGAGACAGCAAAAGAGACACAGGTATATAGAACAGTCTTTTGAACTCTGTGGGAGAAGGAGAGGGTGAGATGATTTGGGAGAATGGCATTGAAACATGCATAATATCATATATGAAATGAATGGCCAGTCCAGGTTCTATGCATGATACTGGATGCTTGGGGCTGGTGCACTGAGACGACCCAGAGGGATGGTACAAGGAGGGAGGAGAAAGGGGTGTTCAGGATGGGGAACACGTGTATACCTGTGGTGGATTCATGTTGATGTATGGCAAAACCAATACAATATTGTAAAGTAATTAACCTCCAAATAAAATATATAAATTTATATTTTAAAAAATAAAAAAGAAATAAACAATGAAAAATAAATAAATAAACTGAAATTATATCAACCAAGCTAGAGTTTATGATGGATTATAACTCTCCATTATCAACCACATCTAACTTGAGAGAGAAGGTACCAGAGAAAATAAGTGCAGATTATAGTTTCAAATTTGTACATTCTTCCCCTGACCAAAAAAAGATACATAATATGTTTATAAAAGCACTTTTTTTATGTCATCAAAGATATAAAGGTAATTTGAAGCCATTTTTAAATACTAGCACCTTTAGTAAAGCAATTTGAGGATCATTTGTGTGTATATTTGTAACTGAAGTACATTTTTCAACATCTGATCCTCACACAACCTGTGTAAGAATCATCTATGTACGTTTCAAATATACTGATGCCTCAGATGCTCTGCTGGGAAAGGTGTTTTCTGGGAAGGAGCAGAGGGACATGAAAGTTTACTATTTAGTTCATGTGACCGCTATATACACTAATATTTGAGAAATAATAAATCTTTCCTCATGTCTTATTTTAAACCCATACTTTAAAAATCACAAGAAACCCTAAATGTTGAGGATGATGTACTCTTCCAGGCAATCAGTTGGTACAGGGTATTTGATTAAATTCGATGGTAAACCTAGAGAGTCTAAGAGAGTTCCCAAGGTCATAGAACTTGAAAAGGGTTGAGCCATAAATTACCCCCAGTTCCATCTGAATCCAAAGCTAATTTTACTGAAGAATATTGGGTTCCAAACTAAGCTAAACAAACTAGCTCTGAGAGCCTTAGAACTCTTACTCTTTTTATTTATTATTTTAAATTGAAGGGTTTGGATGAATTTATTATCTCTGGTGCTATGGAATTTGGACTATTGTGTAATCTAGAGAAATTATGACTTGATTGAAATCACAGGGCTAATGGCGGACCTAGGGAGCAACAGTATTTGAACTCTTATTTAGTGGTTCTTTCAAATTTATCTTTTATAAATAGTTAAATAATTCAGTTATTTCTCAAGTCTTTGTTAATACTTTAATTTTAAAATTTATATTCTGGCTTTGGTACCATTTATAATTATGGATTGCTGCCCCCAAATATTATACTACAGTATAGATTTAAAAAAAACACGAAACAAAACAGAAACTACAGGTAGAGAAAACAAAGTAGGCAGCCAGAAGTCATCTACATTCCTTACCTTTACTATTACTGTGACAGTAGCAATACCAGGTGGCATTGTCCCATAAATATCAAAGGCCTCCACTAGAAAAGTGATACTTGCTTCCTGGTCTGGAAATGACTCATAGTCCAAACTCCTTAAAAGGGAGAGTTCTCCTGTAAATGGATGTAGTGCAAAAAAGTGCTTCACTTCTGGACTTCTTATCCGATAAGACACATTTGCTCCGAGGTCAACATCTTTGGCCTGTAACATGTTAAGAAAAAGAATGGTTATATCACTGCTATTTTCAAAATAAAGAAATGCAGGACTGATGGAGGTCATGTGTCAGTACCTAGAACATGAAATGAATGATGATCAAAAGTTATGTTTCAGAGATAAGTATTTTTTAAAGTAATTTATCAGATAGAGGAAGAGAGAGAGAAAGAAAGAGATTGAGTCAAATACCGAGACTCAAGAGATTTTGTCATTGTTGATCTTGTTACTATATCTATTTTATCTGAAATATCAGTGATGAATGGAATCATACCACAGTAAAGAAATATTGTCATCCCTTATATGTGAAATCTAAAAATAAATGATACAAATGAACTTACAAAACAGAAAGAGACTCACAAACTTAGAAAGTGAACTTATGATTGCCATGGGGAAGGGGTAGTTAGGGACTTTGGGAAGGTCAGGTACACCCTGTTGTATTTAATAACCAACGAAGACCTATTGTATAGCACATGGAACTCTGCTCAAAGTTATGTGCCCAGCCTTGATGGGAGGGGGTTTAGGGGAGGGTGGATACATGTATATTTATGGCTGAGTCCTTTTGCTGTTCACCTGAAACTACCACAACATTGTTAATCAGCTATATCCCAATACAAAATAAAAAGTTTAAAGTTAAAAAAATTAAAATAAAAAAAGCAAACAGTAAATATTGTTATAAATGATTGTTTATTATTTTCTGTTGATTGTATAACAATGAAAAATAATATCCTAAATATTCACAAGATGAATAAAGAAAAAGTACCTACCCTCCAGATAGGAGGTTCTCAAAGAAAATGCCAAAATAAAAGAGAAACGTGTATGGACCTAGAGATTGTCATGTGGAGTGAAGTGAGTTAGAGAAAGACAAATATCATATACTTCTTACATGTGGAATTTTTTAAAGAATGGTACAAATGAACTTGTTTACAAAACAGAAATAGAATCATGGATATAGCAAACAAACTTATAGTTGTTACCAGTTGGCAAAAGATGGGAAGGGGTAATTGGGAGATTGGGGTTGACATATATACACCATTATATATAAAATAAATAACTAATAAAGACCTATTGTATAGCACTGAGAATTCTTCTCAGTATCTATAATCACCTACATGGGAAAAGAATCAGAGGAGTTGGATATATGTATGCGTATAACTGATTCACTTTACTGTATAGCAGAAACTAACACAACATGTAAATCAACTATATTCCAATATTTTTTTTTAATTCTCATTTCCAAAAAATAATCTCCCAGTCATTAAAAGAAAACACACACACACACACACACACACACACACACACACACATACACACACACACACAGAAAGAACAAACAAACAAAAACAACTGAAAAAGCAGGTTTCAATGGAAACTTTATAGATGATTATTTCACTCAGTAGTAGAGATTAGAAATTCCTACTCTGGTAGGAAACGGAATGGAGCAAAGATAGAGTGGGAAAGGTCAGGTTTTGCTAGAATGTATATGCAGTACAGCAAACACCTAAGTGAACTTCAGTCTTGGCCCCCTCTAAACAATTATCAACATCACAATAGGAAAGATATTGTTAAAGCACAGATTTTATGATGTCACCTTCCTACCTAAAAACTCTTCTTTTCCATTTCATTTTGGATTAGCTCCAATCTTCTTAACATGTTGCAGACACATATATTTTCTAGCCCTTACTCTTTCTTCTCCTCCAGGATTTTGAGCATGTTTTTCCACTGCCTTGAATATTCTTTTTCCCTCTTGAACAACTCTTATTTGTTCCTCAGTCCACAGCTTAGAAATAAGCTTTCCCAAGAAAACATTCTCGGAGAAGGCAATGGCACCCCACTCCAGTACTCTTGCCTGGAAAATCCCACGGATGGAGGAGCCTGGAAAGCTGCAGTCCATGGGACTGCTAAAAGTCGGGCACAACTGAGCGACTTCACTTTCACTTTTCACTTTCATGCACTGGAGAAGGAAATGGTAACTCACTGCAGTATTCTTGCCTGGAGAATCCCAGGGGCAGGGGAGCCTGATGGGTTGCCGTCTACGGGGTTGCACAAAGTCAGACACGACTGAAGCAACTTAGCAGCAGCAGCAGTATGCTTGCTGCACGAGACTGAAAATTCGATGAAGGCAAGAAATCTTGTTGATGTTTGAATCCTTGGCCTCTAGCAGAGGACTTGGCATTCAGTAAGCTTGTTGAATGAATGAATAGAGGAATAAATGGAGAAATAACAGCCTTCTCCCTGGTCAGCATCTGCCTTTTGTAGATTTAGTAATGTTTCTCCCCAGATGACACTAGTAGAGAACCCATCTGCCAATGCGGGAGACATAAGAAACATGGGTTCAGTCCCTGGGTCAGCAAGATTTTCTCTGGAGGAGGCAATGGCAACCCACTCCAGTGTTCTTGCCTGGAGAATCCCATGGACTGCAGAGCCTGGCAGGCTACAGTCCATGGTGTCGCAAAGAGTCAGACACGACTGAGACTGAACTAAACTGAACTAAGTAAGCATATATCAGGCTGAATCATGGAAAAACACAAGCTCTTGAAATTCATGCTAACACAATTCAAATTGTAGACTGCAGGTTGAGAAAGAGTTATATATATATTTTCTTCCAAAATATACTTCGTAGAACACCTATGTCAGAATTAAAGGGTTGGTGCTTAACTGGAGATTTCTAGGCCAATCTAACTTACTGAATCTGAATATCCAGAGTTTCTGGTAATAATTTGAGAGCTAAAAGACAGAAGCTTAGATATAAGGACACTAATGAAAAGGAGAAACAGATTTCTGGAAGTATGCCAGTTATGTATAGAAAGTGAACAAATATTACAAAATAGTAAGTATAGCAATCTATTTCTGTAAGATACAGGGTGATCTATACATTTGTATCTGTGTATGCATGTATATGGGCTTCCCAGGTGGCTCAGTGGTAAAGAATATATCTGTCAATGAAGAGACAAGGGTTCAATCCCTGGGTTGGGAGGAATTCCTGGAGAAGGAAATAGCAACATGCTCCAATATTCTTGTGTGAGAAATCTCATGAATAGAGGAGCCTGGCAGGCTATAGTCCATGGGGTCACAAAAAGTCAGACATGACTTAGTGACTAAACAGCAACAATACATGTGTATATATGTACATACCTGGATACATGTATATTTAGACTGTGTAAATAGTTATTTGATATTTGTGTGAGCAGAAACATAAATGTAACATAATACCCATAAAAATTTAATACTGAGTAACTTTGGAGGTACAAGGTGAGGGATTATTAAGTTTTTTAAAATAGTCTAGCGTATTGTCAGTTGTTATAATAAATATTTGACATTCATTACTTTTGTGAATTGATAATAAGTTTATTAAGAAGTGTTATTCAGTTTCTTACAATGGTAAGTTTTCTGCCTTCTCTCTCTAAAACAGGCTTGTTAGATAAAACAGAGTATGTAATATTTGAGGAATACATATATTAAAATTTAGCTATCATTCATTTGAAATTTAACTGCATGTGTGTGTGTCTGTGTGTGCATTTTACAAAGTCTGGCAGACCCATACAAATACCAAATTTTATACAGAATTCATGAAACAACTGCTTCATCCACACACCTCTATTTGAAGGAAAGTGGTCCCAGCTGGCAGGTTCTCTTCAACAACAACAGTATATGTTGAATTGGTGAACACAGGACTATTATCATCAATATCCAAAACCTTGATGGCCAGAGTAAGAGTTGAATGACGAGGATGTACTGCTCCATCAGTTGCCACAACAACAAGTTCATAGTAGTCCCTGACTTCTCTGTTAAGCTTCACGGCTGTGTAAATACTTCCATTGGATGTGATGCGAAAAAGATTGTTGAAGTTACCCAAACTGTAGTGCACCTGGCCATTTATTCCAGCATCAGGATCTGCTGCCTAAACAAAATTAAAAACAGAGGAATTCACATAGTACTCTCTAATTTTTTTAGAAGGGACAGTTAAAGAACTATGGCATATTTCTAACCAAATATTGTGTTTTCTTTAGAGAGAAAAGGAAAAAGATAATGATAAAGTAGTACAAAAGTCTAGAACATGAAAAGAAATTTATAATAGTTTAATGATACTCAATTCTAAATGAGCATAAAATTACTTTGTATCAGTAGAAATAATATTGTATATTTTTAAATTCAAGCTATATATTATATATCTATAATACATATAGAAGCACCATGTATAGATAGATATAGATTACTGCATTTAATTCTAATGTTCTTATAAATAAAGAACATTGGTTCCATTCTAGAAATGAGAAAACCTTGGCTTATGGATTATAATTTGCTTAGAGTTATGAAAGAAATAAAAATCTGTGCCTCAATTTTTAGTATAATACCTACACAAAATTACTTAATAAATATTTGAGGGATTAATTCATATTAGAATAGATTAATGCAAGCAACTGAGGTTTAAAACTAAGCATACTCCAAACAGAAGTGAAAGTTTAGTAACTGTAAAGCAACTGCAAAGGGCTCTTCAATATTAGAATACAATCTCTAAATGATAATAGAATTGTTGATGCAATAATAAGCCTTTTGCAATTGTAAACTTTAAGTCATATTAAATAACTTTGCATTAAATAAAATAAGTAAATTTTGAGTGGCTATTCTTCAAAGGAGTGTTATGAGAATTAATATAATCTAAAACTCAATTAATTGAAATAGAAATTATGCCATCTCATTATCAAATACTGTGCATTTTGTGCTACATAGCTCTATCTCATTGTTCTTCACACATACTGGAATAAATC
This sequence comes from Capricornis sumatraensis, assembly GCF_032405125.1. Lineage (NCBI taxonomy): Eukaryota > Metazoa > Chordata > Mammalia > Artiodactyla > Bovidae > Capricornis > Capricornis sumatraensis. Next base: position 6,236,513 of record NC_091091.1, on the reverse strand, counting down.
GTAGAAACCATAAAATGTTACATAACTATGCACTAAATGGCTGATAAGGAAAGGAAGGAAAACAAGAGACTTGGCTGCATTAGGAGCAAGAGACACAAAAGTCAATTAATATTCACAAAGCCTGAGATGGAATATGATATATTTTGAACAGCATATAAGCAGATGTACATTCACCCTTACAAACACTGGAGAAGCAAGTGGGGTGGGTTTGCTGAACTTTTGCCTTGTTTGAAATGATAAAGCCCAGGATGTGAAAGTCAAATTTATAACTGTGCACCCTATGAATGCCAGACTTTCCAGCAGGATTTGTCCCACTGATTCATCAAAACACAAATGCCCCTGGGAGGGTATTACTTCTGAAGTTTGAAGCCTGAGAAAAGATGAGGAACTGCAGGAATGTCTGAAGAGGACAAAAATACTATAAAATAGTCAAAGAACTTACATACACATATTTTCTTCTATTTTTATATCTTTCCTAGAATTTGTCTTACAAATTACTGACAAATTAGTCAAGCTGGTCATCTTAGTGAAAACAAATAAACAATATTGTTAACTTCCTCACAAAAAAACAACCCAACAAAAAATACTCTTTTTTTTTCTTAAATCACTGCTTAATTAAATAGAAAAATAAAATCTTGTAACATCAGTAGGTCTTAGTTCATTAAATCAACAGTATTAAACATTTCAGTGACTTTTCTTCTGTGGGGGTTTTTATGTAATTTAAATGATTCTCACTCAAGTTTGTTTTTATCTATCCCAGTATTTGGAAGATTTTTATGATAGAATGATTCAATTTTCTTAATGTGACCGTGTATGTATATGTGTGGAAAGACAGGGGATGTTAAGTATGTACTGTTCCATATATGTCCAGCTACTGAACTGATATCTCTGCTAGGACTTACACAAGTTTATTATTTTATAGCTCTATAAAACAGAAGTTCAACAAGTGTCTCATCTGGCTAAAATCAAGGCATACATAAGGTTGTGCTCCTTTCTGGAGGTTGTAGGCAAAGATCCATTTCTTTGCTCATTCAAGTTATTGACAGAATACAGTTCCTTGAGGGTATAGGACTGAGATCCCCACTTCCTTTTTACTTGTCATGCAAGGACTATTCCCAGTTTCTAAGACCACCCACAAACCTTGGTTCTTGGCTCATGGTACACTTTTTCCATCTTCAAAGCTAGCAACAGTGGGTTAAGTTCCCCTCACACTTTCTGAATTTCTCCTTCTATTTTATATCTCTGATCCACTCTGCTACCATCTTTGTTCACTATTCAACAGTTTTGATGACTACAGTGGGCCCACCTGGACATCTAGGATAATCCTTTCATCTCAAGTTCCTAAACCTCATTACATCTGCAAAATTTATTTTGCTGTGTAAGGTAACATATTCACACATGGGATGTGTTGGGAATCATAATTCTGTCTGCTCTAGAATAAAAAATTTAACATGTCCTTAACTAAACCCTTGATTATATTTGTCCAAAACTTTTTCATCTCTAATTCCCTTATTTCAGTAAATGATTCTTCCATTGACCCAATAGATTACATAAAAACAAAGAAGATATTCCTGAGATCCCCTTCTATCTTCTGTGATTCATTTATTCAATAATTTCAGAAAAGCATATTTAATATGATGTAAGAGACTCAGCTTCAAGTTACAATGGTGTATTAGGTAACAAGTCCAAGATATCATGGAATTTACAGAGAAAATTACTATTCTATTTGTAATATGCTATTTACACGTTTATACAGTATCTCAATCCTAACTTCTTTGGCCCAAATTATCAACTGTGGCTTAGATTACTAGAGAGTGAGAGAGTGAGAGTGAATTCGCACAGTTGTGTCCAACTCTTTGCAACCCCATGGACTGTAGTAGCCTACCAGGCTCCTCCATCCATGGGATTTTCCAGGCAAGAACACTGGAGTGGATTGCCATTTCCTTCTCCAGAAGATCTTCCTGACCCAGGAATTGAAGCCACGTCTCCCTCATTGCAGGCAGACGCTTTACCGTCTGAGCCACCAGGGAAGTTACTTGTTAATTATTTTCTTTTTCCGTTATTTCATTTCAGAGAGGTCTTCTATAAAAGATAAATGACATTATTTCTCTTAATATCCTTTAATGATTTCAACTGTGTTCAGCAACATTCAAACAGTTAACATCATCAAAATATCATCTACTGAATGCTACTTTCACTATGTTCTGGAATAATGCAAATCTCTCCAACCTCCAAATTTCTCTAAAGCCTCTGCATAGTGGGAGCTTCTGCTATTATTTGCCAGGCTAATGCCTGCTCATCTTTCAAAAGTCAATTTATACATCACTTTCTCAAAGCAGTCTTCTCTGAATCATGAAATATAAAGGAGACCCTTCTGTTATACATGCCAATAGCTCCATGTAACTGTACCTTATACCATATCTTGGCTTCCCTGGTGGCTCAGAGATTAAAGCATCTGCCTCCAATGTGGGAGACCTGGGTTCGATTCCTGGGTCGGGAAGATCCCCTGGAGAAGGAAATGGCAACCCACTCCAGTATTTTTGCCTGAAGAATCCCATGGATGGAGGAGTCTGATAGGCTACAGTCCACAGGGTTGCAAAGACTAAGACACGAGTGAGTGACTTCACCTATATCATATTTAATACTTTCAAATTATATATTTACTTTAGGATACACAAATGAATTGCATGTATTAAAATATATAAATAAAGATTTTACTGTTGTTATTCATTGTTCAGTCTGTCAGTCATGTCCAATTCTTTGCAACCCCATGGACTGCAGCACGCCAGGCTTCCCTGTCCTTCACTATCTCCCAGAGTTTGCTCAAAGTCATGTCCATTGAGTCAATGATACCATCCAGCCATCTCTGTTGCTCCCTTCTCCTTCTGTCTTCAATCTTTCCTAGTATCACAGTCTTTGCCAATGAGTTGGCTCTTCACATCAAGTGGCCAAAGTACTGGAACTTCAGCTTCAGCGTCAGTCCTTCCAATGAATATTCATGATTGATTTCCTTTAGGATTGACTCGTTTTATCTCCTTGCTATCTGAGCGATTCTCAAGAATTTTCTCCAACACCACAGTTCAAAAGCATCTATTCTTTGACTCTTAATCTTCTTAATGGTCCAACTCTCACATCCACACATGACTACTGGAAAAACCATAGCTTTGACTATATAGACTTTTGTCAGAAAAATGATTTCTCTAATTTTTAATACACTGTCTAGGTTTGTGATAGCTTTTCTTCCAAGGAGCAAGTTTTGTTTTTTTGTTTTTTTTAATTTTGTAGCTGCAGTCACCAACTGCAGTGATTTTGGAGCCTAAGAAAAAGAAGTCTGTCACTGTTTCCATTTTTTCACCATCTATTTGCCGTGAAGTGACAGGACTAGATGCCATGATCTTCAGTTTTTGAATGTTGAGTTTTAAGTCAGCTTAATGAAGATGCTACTCCTGCTACTTATTAATACATAGCTATATAATTCTTAAAATATGTATTTAATCATTTTGCATCTGTTGTTTGGTTATATTTTGATTTATATCTCTTCCATTATCAGCCTCTGTTCTTTTAATTAAGAATCCCAAAACAAACACTGTAGAATTATTAGAATTTCATCTGGGACTCTGATTACCTTGGTAGAAATACTGAATCCAGGTCTAAACTAGAAAATATCATTTTTAAAAATTAAAAAGTAGTGTTTTGTTATGACTTAAATGAGTATGATGATAAGTAAATGGCTTTGTATTTTTAATATTTTGTAGAATGACAAAGAGGGCCTACGTAGTTTAAGACAGAGAATGACCTTGATATATAAAACAATTGCTACATGGTAGAAGTGTTGATTAGTTTCAATATTTCCACTATATGTATTTTTGATACCATTAACTTTGGTGTGTTCCCTCTAAGTATCAGATAATACCTATAAAACTATAAAATAAAAGATGTGAAATCAAATAGCAATTTTGAATATCTTTTCCTACCATTATACATGTCAGAGATGATATTCACAAATGTGGCACAGATCAATTATAATATGAATAAAATAGATAATAGTTATTGCATAATTGTCTGTAACTAGTTGCAAAGCCATTGGTCTGTTCCACTGAATAAAATATATACAAATTTAAGTGAATTGTCATTGCCATAGATAATATAAGCCAATAATAACTAGTATTAGAATAATGCAAATGTGTACCTACATTGGTAACAAATGACTTGGAAAAGGCCTCACATTTGATTATTCAACTCATGTTTGAAAACCACTGGGCTAGGGGATTGTTAAAGGAAACTTGCTCTAACAAGAGACTGAGATTAAAAAAAAAAAAAGTTAATTTCAGAATGAACCACTTACAGTGCTTGCATCATGTTGGTATTTCCCAAGCCAGTACATTAATCATATTTTCCCTTGTGAATTTTCCAATGTTCAGAGAACTGTTGCATTGAAAGATCCTTTTTTATTAAGGATCAGGGAATGGTAACTTACTTTCTCCAGGCTTCAACTTGCCAAGAGGAAAGACATTTTAGCAAGAAAATCATCTTTTCTCTGCTCCCTTATTCACTCAAGAGTGGTGAATTTGATAGAAAGAATTGGGTAAACACACTGACTTCTTTTAACATAACATCTGATGTTTATAAGGATGTCATATGAGCTGCTTGTTTTGCTATATGAGCTCTTTCCCTAAGAATAAGACCTACAGTTTCAGTTCTGTCTGAGGCTGTGTAGTTAAATTTAATTGTAGGGGTAGCATTTACTAACCCATTTGACTCTCATTACTAAAACTGCAGCCATGAAATTAAAAGATGCTTACTCCTTGGAAGAAAAGTGATGACCAACCTAGATAGCATATTCAAAAGCAGAGACATTACTTTGCCAACAAAGGTCCCTCTAGTCAAGGCTATGGTTTTTGCTGTGGTCATGTATGGATGTGAGTTGGACTGTGAAGAAAGCTGAATGCCGAAGAATTGATGCTTTTGAACTGTGGTGTTGGAGAAGACTCCTGAGAGTCCCTTGGACTGCAAGGAGATCCAACCAGTCCATTCTAAAGGAGATCATCTCTGGCTGTTCTTTGGAAGGAATGATGCTAAAGCTGAAACTCCAGTACTTTGGCCACCTCATGCAAGGAGTTGACTCATTGGAAAAGACTCTGATGCTGGAAGGGATTGGGGGCAGGAGGAGAAGGGGACAACAGAGGATGAGATGGCTGGATGGCATCACTGACTTGATGGACGTGAGTCTGAGTGAACTCTGGGTGTCGGTGATGGACAGGGAGGCCTGGCGTGCTGCGATTCATGGGGTCGCAAAGAGTTGGACACGACTGAGCGACTGAACTGAACTAAACCTCTTCCCCCTCAATATCAGAATTCTATTTTCCAGAATTTCATGTCTCTCTCTGAATTGTTTTGAACCTGGGGAAGGTATAGGATGTTATCTATTGATACTTCTAAATCCCAGGAAATATCAACACCATGATTTCCAAACAATTTTAATCATAGATTTTTTTTCATTGTTATTTGTTTAGAAAAACATTTACTAATATCTTGAGGGACATATAGTTTATTAAATACTGTTGTAATTCACTGAGTAACACTGGGAATAAGATCTCTTTTTAATAATCTGTCCATGATAGTTTCACATAATATTTCCACTTTATACTGTTAGTTCCCCATGATTGATCACTTGAAAATAACCATCTTAAATTTATAGAATTAGTGGTTCCCACTTTCTACCATGTTGGGGTCCTTAACAGAGTCCACAGTAAAACAATAAATGGCAAATAAAAGATAATAAAAAATATGCTTTCAAGAGGTTCAATGAGAGATTTTTTAATGGCTTAAATTGATAGAAAAGGCCATGGAGGGAGAAGCAAATATTGACTTTTTGTTATGGCTTTGGTAAACTAACTCTAGGTGCTACATTTCATGGACTGTTAGCTTGGTGCCAGGATTTTTCTAAAGGAAAAAGTGAGGAGAGATGGAGAGAGCAAGGGAGGTCTTTGTTGAAATAAATAAATTTGGGAAATTGGGATTAAAGAAAAAATTTAAAGTTTTCATTACTTCTGAACTTTTCATGTGCCATTAATGTTTGAATGAGGAAGGCAAAGTTCTCAAGGGAGTAATGTATGCACCAGATTTAAAAATCCCAAGTAACAGAAATATTTTCAATATGTTGACTGATCTACAGAAAGAAGTCCAGACTCCTATGCATGAGTTAATTTCAACCTACGTGTTCAGTCTTCTCTTATTATTTACTGTCCTGTAAAACTTTTTGCTCGTCTAATCAATTTTCTACATTTCCTTAAGACTCAGAATACACTTTTTGACATTTCCTTCAAGACTTGCCATGATGATTCTTTATTCACTTCTGAAATTCCAATCCTTAATCCAGTCTTCAAATTCCAACCCCAGTTCTATCTCTCCTACGAAAATGTCTAGTATTTACGGAAAGATCATGTTATACATCAGCATTCTAGGCCTGACAAATACTTCTTCACATTACTTATTATTTACACCTTTTCCACACAACTGTAAGTCCTTTTTGAGAAGAGAAGCACATCTCATAACCTTTTATTGATTTTTTCAAATTTGCAGAAATCCTTATCTTACACTGGGATAATTTGTTAAGAGAAAATATCTAAACACATATTCAAGAGGGACACTAAAAATCAATATTAAATGAAGCATTTTTATTAATAGGGTTTTATAATTTCATCAGCTTATGTATAAAATGTTAATAATAACATTCAAAGTCAAGCACACACATACACACACAGTCAGATCCATATTTACTACAACTTAATTCACTGAAGAACTAGTTTCCATAAAAAGAAGTATATCTTATGCTTATGGAATAAAAGATCAATGATCAATAAGAAAAAGCTGTAAAAAATTTAAAGTAACTGAGTAACACAACTAATAGAGATAAAGGAACTAGAACACTTTTAAAATGCAGGAGTATTTGCTTCCTTTCCTGACTCCTGATTAATTGAGAAGCATAAATAAGGTCATGGAAGTTAAATAGTATGGGATGGCCAAGCTAAGTAGTTTCATTTATTTACTATTATAGATGAGTATGTAGATGTTAGAAAAGGTAACTAAACATAAAATTCCCTATTATCAGCAATATTGTCAAGAAGTCTGCATTAATGTTTAATATCTAACCAAGGAACTCAGTGTGTGATGCTGTAATGAAACCACTCATCTTCCTAGAAATCAATTAAAAGTTAATTAAAATTGTTAACAAGAAATATCACACATCTCTTTTCATCTTGTACTACATCAAAGCAATAAACAGTAATAGCTGAAACTTTATAATCATCTCTCCATGGTTAACATATTTTGTAATATACACTTTACTATGGGACCTGATTTGCAGCTACTTATTTGTGAATGCATATTGCTGGGACATCGGCTGATAGTCTGTAGTCAAATAAAGATTTCACTCTACAAAACTTTGAATATATGCTAGGAAAACTTTTGAATAGCCTTAATCACTGAAGTCAAAGTTAAGAGTCAGCCAGTTAACATTGCAGTCAGCCAAATAATTACTTAATAAGAACAACACATCATGCACAAGGGCTTTTATTGACTATACCATTTTATAGATTATTGAAAAAGGAAGCTAGAAAATATATTTCTTACACATTATATCTATGCCTTTTGCTGCCTAATTATATTTTAGAGAAGTCTATTATATAGGCTTTCTCATCGATAAAGGTGGAAACCCATTACTGGGATACCTACACTGGAAATTACAAATTCTATAGAGATGTAAAAGCATGTCTTTATGAGTAGAATATACTGTGACAAGACCTTAAAGGAGAGCATGAGACCTGCCCTCCTTCCATTGAAAATGCCCTGCATAGATTACGTATGCATTTTCAATGATTCATTCTTATTTAAAATGTTTTCTATTCATATCCATTTGGATTATTTAGATAAAAGATTTCTGTTTATTTTCATAAAATTCAGGTCTATATAAATAACTTTGAGGACAAACAGAAAATATAGCTATGAGACAGGTGTGAACTCCCATGTAGCACCTAATCAGCCCAGTGCAAAACTGAGAAGGAGCTTAGCTCTAGCTTTTGCTTGTCCTTCACAGCAATTTTTGAGTCTGTGCACTCCTCTCTCACCTTGAAGCGGGAGCCATAAAAGTTGTTGAGCAGGGAGGTCAGAAGAAGCTGGGCAGTGCATCCTTAATGACATTACTAATGGAAGTACATTTTTAAAATTATCTGTTAACTTCAAAAAGACATAAAACAGTTGTTATCTTTATTTCTTTAAAGAAGCTGAGTTATTTTAAGAGATGTGATTATCAGTGTAAAAGGAGAAAAGCAATTTACTGACTCATGATACTGGCAAATGTTTCCTCTCTCCATACCTATTCATTATTGAACAATGGCAAATGGACTTACCGGCTAGAAAGTAACAAGTATACTTGAGCTCAAATCACTAAAAATATAATGAGAGTAAATAGTTTTTTGTTTTTTTTTTTTTTAAATACTGAAACTGTCACATATTTAATCCTTAGGAGTCTAGAAAACCCGTATGTAAACTAGAGATTCCTTAAAGGCTTAAGCACTAGGTTAAAAGCTAGCTCTTTCCCATACTAATTCTATGTCCTTGGATGAGTCAGCCACTCTAAGTTTCCATACTTCATTTGTGAAAGAATGATGATAGTATTTATCTCACTACCTATGAGGATTGAACAAATTTAATAGCATACTTAGATCATATTAAGTAATCAATTAAAAATTAGGTATGTTTATTGAGGTTTTCAACATCTAATTAGAAGCTATTAAAAAGCTCATTTTTGTATACAATTCTTAAAATTTAAAAAAATTAGAATAAATTAGTAAAATAACAATAATTTTATTTGGTTTATATATACACTTCTTTTTACTTAAGATTACATTTAACCTATTAAGTAAGTCTATTGGGCTCTTTTGTGGCTCTACAGTTAAAAATCTGCCTACAATGTGTAGTGCAGGAGACCTGGGTTCGATCCCTGGGTTGGAAAGATACCCTGGAGAAGGAAATGGCAACCTACTCCAGTATTTTTGCCTGGAGAATCCCACAGACAGAGAAGCCTGGTTGGTTACAGAAACGACTAAGCTTCAACAGCAGCAGGAGCAGTGTGTCTATTAAGTTCCATTGCTTTGTTTTTGTCAAGATCTGAGAATTTGGGTGCCTGTATTAATTATAGATATAATATGTGAAAAATCTTAAAACTTGTCCATGTTGTTTTTAGTGTAACAAATAAAATTATGAGGAAAACTTGAATGATGAAACGATATGCAACAAAAAGGAAAGAGCACTTTAGTAATTACAAGAAAGAATAATGAAGATTTAAGACATTTGAGGCATAAATTCAGGTAGTATTAGACATATGATAGAGAAAATTCTATGAAAAATTACACCTGATCATTTTATGGATATTGTCACATTGAGAAATGTTTGCTACATCTGGACTGAGAAAAATATTGAATTCTTGAAAAATCAAAAATATATAACATTTGAAAGCAGAAGAGAAGGTAACAACTTCCACTTGCATTTTAAAGTAATCTCATCATAGGTTGGGAAACAAATGCATGTCAACAGGTGAGTGGTCAGGAACTGATCATAAATTGTGAGGCTCTTAAAATCATTATAGTGAGAGCTGAAAGGGATATAAGAATTATTTCACACTAAACATTTCTTAACTTGTCATAAGTACTTCAGACCATCTTTCCAAATCTGAAAGATAAATTCTACCCAGAGAACTCAGTAAACAGTATTTCCCCACATAAAAGTTTGACAGTTGCCCATATTTTTCTCCAAAGCTATGTCTTTTTTTAGTGATCTTAAATTCTTTCTATTCTACCAAGGGGCAAACCTCTACTAAACTGTCTTTCAGGGCTTGGACATTTTTCTAGGATGCCTTTCCTGGTTTCCCCTAATCAAGACATTGTCCTTCCACTAACTCTCCTTGCCACTTTGTTTTCATTCAGTTCAATATAATGTAGCTGCTTGCTCACCTGCTTCTCTTCTACACTATCCTTCCTGAAAATTGAGGACATGAGAAATGCATTGCTCATGGTTTAACTTCTAATGCCTTTTCTGTATTAAGGTCCAGTGAATATTTGCTGAATAAATACTTCATTGAGGACAGCTTCTTATGAAGCAATAAGTGCCTTAAATGAAAATTTTGCTGAAATAAAATAATAGCCAAAACAATCATTTCTAGTTTACATAATAAATTACATTTTATTATAACATTAAAGGCTCTATGTGATCTTTTTCTAACCTATACTTATACACTAACATTTCACAACTAACTCTCTGACATAAACTCTATGTTTTAATCAAGAGTTAATTTATTATGTCAGACAGCTTTTAAATAACTCCAAAATCTCAGCGGTTTGCTCTCACTGATGTTTATTTCTCATTTGTGCAGTACCTCCATGGATTCCATGTAGCTCTGTTTTCTTTACTCAAGGAAGGAGTCTGAAGGAGCAGGCTTTGTTAGAACATGTCATTCATGTGACTGGGCTTCCCAGGTTGCAGCGGTAAAGAATCTGCCTGCCAATGCAGGAGATGCAGGTTTGATCCCTGGGTTAGAAAGGTCCCCTAAATAAGTAAATGGCAACCCACTCCAGCATTCTTGACTGGAAATTTCCATGGACAGGGGAGCCTGATGGGCTACAGAACATGGGGTTGCAAGAGTCAGACACGACTGAACATGCACACATACATATGTACATTCATGTGACCAAGGGGGGAAAAGAGAGAAAATAAAGCCACAGCTCTTAATGGTTCTGCTTCGATGTGGAACATAGCACCTACAAATCTTACATCATCATGGCTGATGTCATAAGATGGGGAAGTAACATCCTTTTGGAGTGTGGGGCAGCAAAAACCTGGAAACAATAATAGAGTCTAGTACTCCAGTGGTTAGAAAATTACCTTTCAATGTAGGAGACACAGGTTCAATTCCTGGTTGGGGAGCTAAGATCCCATGTGCTGTGGGGCAACTAGGCCCACGTGTTGTAACTAGAGAGCCCATGCACCACAGGTAGAGAGTCCATATGTTTTAGAGTCTGTGCTCCACAAGAGAACCCTGTGTGCTGCCCTGTGTGCTCTAGTTTCTCAAGCCATTCCCTCAAGCCACTAAAGAAAGCCTGTGAGCCACAACAAAAAGATCCAGTAGAGCCAAAAAAAAAAAAAAAAAAAACACAAAACACAGTGTACCTGTCTAGTCCTTCAAGCAGACAATGCTCCCTCTTACTTTCACTACTAGGCATTTGTTTTTAAATCCTATCTAACTCTTCAAAACTTAGCTCGTTTCACTCAGCTTCTTTCTGGGAAACCTCTTCTTTCCATCCAGCCTTCTGAAGCCTTTTGCACTCAGCACAAACTACTTTCTATATCTCTCAGTTCAGTTCAGTTCAGTTTAGTTATTCAGTCATGTCCGACTCTTTGCGACCCCATGAATCACAGCACGCCAGGCCTCCCTGTCCATCACCAACTCCCAGAATTCGCTCAAACTTATGTCCATCAAGTCGGTGATGCCATCCAGCCATCTCATCCTCTGTCGTCCCCTTCTCCTCCTGCCCCCAATCCCTCCCAGCATCAGACTCTTTTCCAATGAGTCAACTCTTTGCATGAGGTGGCCAAAGTACTGGAGTTTCAGCTTTAGCATCAGTCCTTCCAAAGAACACCCAGGACTGATCTCCTCTAGACTGCTTGGATCTCCTTGCAGTCCAATATAACATCATTTCATTGATGGCGCAAGGTCACATAAAATTAAAATTGTATTTTGTGTGTACTCACCTCTTCTTAATTTACTTCTCCAACATCTTCAGTCCCATATCTTTTCTATGGACAAACATGTCCTAAACCCTAAATCTAAGTGTATTCTGCCAAATTAACTATGCTGTCTCTTCCCTGCTTTTTCTAGCTTGAATTCCTCCCCCTGCTTCACAAACTGGTTATTCTTCAGCCCACCTGTCACTATGCTGGAAAACATCTAAGTTAAAAGTCTTATCACTATGCACCTATAGTAACTGCTCCTTTACTGAAGGCATTATTACTTTTTCTATAGTCGTCATGAAATTAAGAGTTTCTTCAGAGCAGGCTAGCTTGTTCATATATGAGCCATTCATGTTCTTTGCATTGACAGGCAGTAGATAAACATTTCGGCAAGTATTTCATCTGAAGCTATTTCCATGATGCCGCTGTTACGTATCATTCCTACCCTAAGCACTCAATCACATGAACAAAAAAAAATTTCATTTAGTATGTTTAGTCTTTTTTTAAAAGAGGAAAACACAAGTATTCCTTTTGATGCATGATTAAGTGAGTAATCACGTCAATAATGGTTTATTCCAGAATTTTGTCCTTATGCTTTTGTTTTACTGCTTTCTTTTACTTCAAGTCAGCTAGAATCCCATAAGAAAATCTGTTTTTAGTTCAGTTTAAAAGTGTTGTAAGTATACCTTCAATCTTTTGTGGAATTAAATACAGTAGTTTTATTTTCTAATACTCTGTTCCATTGTTGCTTAAACTTTTTTCACTATAACCCACTTAAATAGGGCTTTTAGATATTTTTTCTTTCTAGTTGTACCTCAGTGAAATTTTATTACCACAGATTTATTATATATCTGTTTATGTATATGTCTATCTGTGTTTTATATATAAATAATATATTTTTGCCTCTCAAAAACTGATTTTTTTTCCATTTAGGGGGTAATATGCCCCAGTTAATATTGAATAGTCAAAAGAAAGTCTTCTCTAACTTCCTAATATAGCATAAATGAACACTGTAGTCTAAACATTATTCCTCAACACTCATTATAATGGCATTCCTTTCTAAAACATTTGTCCAAACTCTCACGCAGGATAACTCTTTCAGGGCATCTCTAGAGCAGTAGCCTACGGTCATCAGTATTCAAGTATGAAGTAAGAGAAAACTATCATTGTCATAGATTGCATTTTAAATAGTTTGCTTGACTCAGGCATTCCTTATATAGTTGTGCTCACCTTGCTTGTCAAGTTTTGACACTATTGTTTTCTTTCTGTAACTTTTAAACAGTTTCCTTTAGGCTTATTAAAGAGGTGATAATTGTTTATCAGACCATCCTCCCTGCTAATCCCAAATCTTAATTTTATTTTTATACAATATTTTTTATATTAAACAGAATCATTCATATATAGAAGTATTCACATATATTTCTCTAAAGAGCTAAGAATAATCTATGCCCAAAGTATTGTCCATCTATCACAGAACATTTGCTGTTATAGGTCTCACAAATGATATGCTTGTATCAATGGCAGAAGAAAATTGTAACTGAAAAGTGGGAAAAAAGTGTGACAGCCAGGTTGAATTTTCTGTGAAATTCTCCATTATTGCATTTTATGGAGAATATTCAAATATTAGATTACCAGATGCATATCTAAGACAAAAGAAATGAATGAGGCCTTTGGCCAATATGATATCCATTTAATAAGAGAAAGTGTTAGTTGCACAGTCATGTCTGACTCTTTGGGATCCCATGGCCTCTAGCCTGCTAGACTCTTCTGTTCATGGAATTATCCAGGCAAGAATACTGGCTTGGGTTGCCATTTCCTTCTCCAAAATAAGAGAAAAGTATCTCTTAGAGCTCAAATACTGTGAATAATACTTTGGGTTTGATATAAGCACATACTGCTTCCCAAATGACAACCATAAAATTAAAAGGGCTTTCTCCATTTTAAACATATTATTGCAATCTTATCATAGTCACCGACCCTGATAAAGTCACTGAGGAAGAGCAAGATACCGATTTTGAACTTTTGGTTTTATCCTATCAGCCCTCATCCCTGAGGTGAGCTTAAAAGGTAACAGTTTTTAGTTACATTCCATTCCCCCAATCTGAGATGTCATCAAATTGGTTGACCTGGCAATACATGTTTTATATTCATTCCTGTGCCAACAATGCACTGAAGTAACAGAAGATTACATTTCCTGTTCTGTCTAACATATTCCTTTAAAATAGTGAAGTAAAATTAATTGGAAGAAGTAACTTACCTTTCTTTATTTACTCCTGAGGTCTGATTCATGGGCCTGGGAGAAGAACTGAGATGTACAAAATGTAGAATTTTCTTTCAAATCAGAAATGTTGGATTTCTATTCTGCTTGCTCTTCCTTTTTTAGTTGATTTCCTTCCAATTCACGTTAAGCGAACATCCCTATGTGTGTCACTGACTGTGTAAACAGGTGATCACTATTTTAGAATGATCATCACATGGCAGGCATTCTGCAAGGTGCTTTTTGTTTGTTTCCTTAAATTCTGGTGCAAAATGGCACTGCTGTTCACCTCAACGTTAGAAATATGCAAATGAAGCAACTGACAAACAACTAATCTCAAAAATATACAAGCAACTCCTGCAGCTCAAGTCCAGAAAAATAAACGACCCAACAAAAAAATGGGCCAAAGAACTAAATAGACATTTCTCCAAAGAAGACATAGAGATGGCTAACAAACACATGAAAAGATCCTCAACATCACTCATTATCAGAGAAATGCAAATCAAAACCACAATGAGGTACCATTTCACTCCAGTCAGAATGGCTGTGATCCAAAAGTCTATCAGCAGATGACTGGATAAGAAAGCTGTGATACATATACACAATGGAGTATTACTCAGCCATTAAAAAGAATACATTTCAATCAGTTCTAATGAGATGGATGAAACTGGAGCCAATTATACAGAGTGAAGTAAGCCAGAAAGAAAAACACCAATACAGTATACTAACACATATATATGGAATTTAGAAAGATGGTAACAATAACCCTCTATGTGAGACAGCAAAAGAGACATAGATGTATAGAACAGTGTTTTGGACTCTGTGGGAGAGGGCGAGGGTGGAATGATTTTGGAGACTGGCATTGAAACATGTATAATATCACATATGAAATGAATGGCCAGTCCAGGTTCAATGCATGACACTGGATGCTTGGGGCTGGTGCACTGAGACGACCCAGAGGGATGGTACAGGGAGGGAGGAGGGAGAGGGGTTCAGGATGCGAAACACGTGTATACCTGTGGCGGATTCATGTTGATGTATGGCAAAACCAATACAATATTTTAAAGTAATTAATCTCCAATTAAAATAAATAAATTTATATTTTAAAAAACAGAGCAAAAAAGAAATATGGATAAATTTTTTTAAAGTTATAGATTTATAAAAGATCCATATATTTTATCAACATCTTTTAAGTTTTATCTGGTTAAATGAGACAAAATAAGCCCAATGGGAAATAAAAAATATATAGTGGGGAAAAAACTTCCCTTCAGTTCAGTTCAGTCACTCAGTTGTGTCCGACTCTTTGTGACCCCATCGTCTGCAGCACGCTAGGCTTCCCTGTCCAACACCAAATCACAGAGCATACTCAAAACTTATTTTAGACATAGATTTTTTTATTGTTAGCACATCCTCAAAAATAAGATTTTCATATTGCCCCATGTAGCATAAAATTTCCCTTAATACAATGGCATTTATTCTATTGAATTCTGTTGATGGTTAGAAGTGGTCTAGTCAGTAAAAGAAGTGGAGTCTGATATTAAAAAAATAGATATAAATCAGGAGTTAAAATGAAGCATATTATTCTGAGAAATCGAAACTCTATATCTACCAAGAATCTTTGCAGATAATAAAGAAGAAAGTTATTGACTTATTTCAAACTTAAAATCTAAAGACTTGGAGACTGAAACTACCCTCCAATATGACAGGTGCGAACACTTTGATTGGTTTGCCCAGAGGAAGCATTACTCTTGCTACTTTCATAAAGACTGATTGATTTTGACAGAAGTCTGTCTGTGCAGACTTGGATAAGTATGATACCAAAGAGTCATAAAACCATTAGAGAAGACTGTAGGCTCAGAAGAACTCTCCATAAAAATGTTGAGGTAAAAGGAATATGACAGTGAAAAAGAGACTATATTTGCTGTATATCCACATCATGAGTTATGATACCTATAGGGGATATTTCAAGCCCTGGGTTTCAGAATCCCAATGAACTAATCCTTCTGAGATATCATAAACTGAATAGGGAGAAAACAAGCCAAAGAAATATTGCCTGCCTTTATTTATTTATTTGGTAGACTAAATCTAGATTACAAGTTACCAAAAAAAAAAAAAAAAAGCCTCCTATCTTTGATTCCTGCATGGCTTGAGGGAAAATATTGTGTTATATAAGGGTTTTTGCTTGCAAACTGGGCTTCCTGTGAAGGAGACAGTGAGACAGGAATCAGATCAGATCCATACATGTTAAAAGCAGAGACAGAAGCAGGATTGTATTAAGACAAAAATCTAACTGCACAGGGTCAACAACAGTTTTGGCCAATTCCAGAAGGAGCTCTGGAATAAGAGCTGCATGTTAGTTATTCCAGATTGGGTCCGAATGAGAAGGTCTTTGCACCTGGCCATCAGTCAGTGGGCTACAGTGAGAAAGGTGTGACCCTTCTCTCTGCAAACTGAAATATTCTGGGAAGTTTCTGGCAGCTGAAGGACATCTTCATACATCACTCTCATAAGTCAGAATGTCTTTTCTTGAATGGGAACCTGAGTAGTACATCTCAGTCTCCTTCAACAAGCCAATATCTGTACTGTCTTCATTAGATTAAAAACCACTTGTTTATCAGAATAGAAAAAAGCATATGTGTGTGTTAGTCACTCAGTCATGTCTGACTCTTTGCAACCCCACGCCTGCCAGGATCCCCTGTCCTTAGAATTCTCCGGGCAAGAGTACTGGAGTGGGTAGCCACTCTCTTCTGCAGGGGATCTTCCCAACCCAGGGATTGAACCAATTGCAGGGATGTTGTTTGCTATCTGAGCCACCAGATATATATATATATGCCCTTAGAATCATTCCAAAGTAAATTGTTCATTGCCTTCAAATAAAATAATTAATCAGTTCCAGAGCTATGATTGTCCTTGATCCAAGCTAATAATAATCTATTTCTATCCTTATACTCAGAGATGTGGTTCATATTTTCATTTTATGTTTAATTCTCCTATAAGAGAATTCTCCTGGATATGGTTAGCTTTACATTTTTTTCTATCTTTTAGTTCTTGCAAACACCCAACAAGATAGTTATTATTGTCCTTATTTTACAGGTGAGAATACTGCATAAAAGCTATGAAACTTTTTCAGGTTCTTATTCTTGGCATATGAGAGAATATGGATTTGAGTTTAGGACATTAATATATTATCTGCTTGTGACCTTTGTTCTGGGAAGGAGGCTGTTATCATTGGTGCAGCATCATAAATTATTTTAATGGTATGATAGATTGGAGTCCAGAGATAAACAGTAAGATGACTTGGAAACATTTTAAAATTCACTCTGAAAGAGTTTACTTATTTTAATTATGGAAATTAAGAGCCATATCACAGAAATCCATGCCTTGAAGATTATTATTACATAGTAGCTCTGAATTTAAACACATCCAATGAGAGAATAAAAAACTAGGTAATAGAAAATTGTCAGCAGTTCCCCTCACATTATTCCTTGCTCTGCCTCAATCTAATCTGGAGTGATACCAGAGAGGGGAAAAAAATTTCATGAAGGCAATGGAATTTGCATGAACTCCTGGGAAATACAATATTCAATGTACCCATGGCTATGAGTTTCACTGATTATTTTGAGACATGGAGGTAACCATTTCAAAATAAATCTATAAACCTCCCAACATCTATCCCTGTCTTTTCCATTCTCCTGGTACTAAAACTGAGGAGAATTTCCATCAAAGTATTCAATACCCTCCTACATTCCCAGGGGCTATGCACTTGGGACTGTGTTGTTTCCTTTTTCATCATCTTCCACATTCTTCTTATTGAGCCTATTTCCTTTAGTCTCTCTTTTATCACTACCAAAAACAAGGTGAATGAAGAAGTAAAAAATAATCACGTCTTGCTGTATCTGTTCTCTCGCTACAATCCCTTCACATCCCAATCTTCTAGGGTAGAAAAGGTCAGTATACATTATCTCCATTGCTACCCTCATTTCTTAGTGAGTTATTTAGTTAGCTAGCTATTCATAAGTCAAGCTAATTTTTTTCCATTTTAGATTTTGCATTTTCTTTTACTTAGAGAGTCTTCCACAGTAGTTTACTTATCTTTCAGTTCCCAGGAACTGAAAGATAAGTTTCCCTCACAGGAAACTTTCCAGAGCCTCCCAGTACACAGGAAGACACACTCAGAGTACTCACTCTCCCCCTCACAGTGTGCACGACAATTTTTTACTTTCTTATCTAACGGTGTGTTTATGGATTTAATGGCTGGCACTTCACTGTGCTGTGAGATTCATGACAATGAGGATCTGTCTGTTTCTACCAGAACTGTGAGTCCAGTGCTTTGTGCCTAAGAGACACTTTATAAATATTCATTCAAGGATTGGATGAATGAAAGATAAAAGCGATCATAGCCATTCAACTAAATCTGGAAGTATATCAAGGCAACATATAATTAAGTCGAAAAACATATTGATAGATTTTCCTCCTTTTCAATGTGAGAGAGAATCTTAACTCTTCAAGAAGAGACAGAAGCTATTATTTACTCTACCATCAGAAGCATTTGTAAATGTTGTCTTTGTGTTACTTGAGAAACAGTATTCTGATCATAACATTCTTACAAGCTTTAAATTTTTATCTTAGTATAGTACAGTTGAAAGAATATTAAACTTGTGGGACTTCTCTACTAGTCCAGTGGCTATGACTTCCTTCCAATGCAAGGGATATAGGTTCTCTTCCTGGTCAAGAAGCTAAGATTCCACATGCTTCAGGGCCAAAACCCCAAATCATAAACCAGAAGAAATATTGTAACAAATTCAATAAAGACTTCAAAATGGTCCATATGAAATTCTTAAAAAAAAGAATATTAAACTTTTAGTCTAAAAAATTCCCTTTTGTATTCTGTTATTTTATTCATGAGCTATGTTACATTCATCAGCTATGTACTCATTTGCTTCTGAGATGTTATGCCAGTGAAGTGGGAAAGTAATTTAGTCTTTAAAGTACTCTGTAAACAGTTAGCTGCTACAAATCATTGTTGGCAATTAAACTGCAAATTTAGAAAGAGCAACCCTTAACCTAATTGATGGGGACTGAAAGTTGCTACCTGCTCTTTGTTCTTAAAATCAGAACTGTTGCTTTAACTATTCACCTAACCAGCATGTACTAAAATATGTAATATTCTCCAGGTGCTATGCTTGGTTCTAGATACAGCCAAGCATTAGATATGTTCCCTAGTACCAGTTACTTAATTGCTCTTAAAAATTAAACAATTAAATAAAAAATAAAACACAATTAAAAAAATAAATTTAAAACACAATTTTAAAAATTAAAAAAAATCAAGTCTTTTCTATATTCAGTTAGTAAATGAATAAAATTGGAATAAAATTGGAGGTTGAGTGCAGTTGCTAACAAAGTACTTCATGTCACTTAGATATAATCATTTATATGCATGCATATATACATAGAAACTGATAGCTGTTTAGTACTTTCTACTTTGAATGCTGTTTTATGTACGTTATCTCTTTTTATCATCATAATAAAACTGTAAATAAGTTATTATAGCAGAATCCCCTGGCTGTCCAGTGGTTAGGGTACTGTGCTTCTACTGTAGGAGGCACAGAATTGATCTCTGGTTGGGGAACAAGTATCCCTCAAGCTGAATGATGTGGCCAAAAAATAAAAAAATAAAAAAGTTATAATCACTTTCATTTTACTGATGAGAGAACTGATATTATATAAGCTTAAACAAATTGACCAACTTGTACAGCTAGTATGTAGCAGAATTAAAATTCCAACCCAGATTTCCACTATACATCTTTTGCTTTTCCTACTATATCAACTTTCTTCCCCCTCATTTTCTCTTTGTTCTCTCTATTCATTGCCTTAATATATGCAAATCTACATGATAATTATTGCACTAAGAAATGTAGATTACTACATACTATATTTATACATGCCTCAAATCTTACATTTCATGTCAATCTACTTGCACTATCTAAATTTAACTTCATTAAAAAGTGATATAATCATCAAAATAATTATAAACTTTGCTCATTTATAAAGCAATGAGTATTGTGTGCGTTTTGTGCTTAGTTGCATCCGATTCTCTACAGCCCAATGGACTGTAGCCCACCAAGCTCCTCTGCCCATGGAATTTTCCAAGCAAGAATACTGAAGCAGAATACTGTTATTTCCTACTCCAGAGGATCTTCCCAACCCAGAGATCAAACCCACATCTCTTCATCTCCTGCATTGGAGGGAGGATTTTTTTTTTTACCAGTAGTGCCAAATATCAAATATAAAGTAAAATTAATATTCATCTGTCTTCAAAATAATATGATTGCATCTAAAACAAAACAAGGTAATCTTATCTTTTTTGTCATAATTGGTTTTATGTATATAGCACACAAAGCATGGTCTATCAGGCTGTACCACAGGGTTAAGAGAGATGATGGAAAAATATACCACTAGACAAGCAAATCTGGATTTTGAATTCTATATAAAATTGTTAACGATCCATACACAGCATGTAGGTTTGTCCAGTTATAATGTCAGACTTCATAAATGCTAAGTGTGTCAACACAGGAAGATTTGGATGCAAGCCCTGAAACTTAAGCAAGGTTATGTTGTTGCAGGTTAATTTTTAACTAGACCTTCTGGGATTTCATACAAATTGAAAAAGGCAGGAAATCTATTTAAAGAAGGCTTGAAGCAAAATCTTACACTTAATACTAAACTATGCTTGAGTATATAGAGAGGAGAAATAAACACTGAAGGGATAAAACTCAAGAAATCCTTTTTTTCCTTGTAGGAAATTGTGTTGGAACCAAAGAATATTTTCTCAGTGGAGCATTCTTCAAAAACATGACTCTGTAGACATAGAACCAGTGTTACTTTTATCAAATAAAACCAAATAAACATAGATAAATAAAAATGTATATTTATATAATCATTTAAATGCTGAAAGCTAAATTAGTCCCCACTTTTTGATCTCAAAGCACTTTGTACATGCCTGTGTCAGCACTTTTCATATTGCATTGTATATAATTATTTGCATTTATACCTCTGCCATCTAAAGTACATTCTAAAAGAGACAATGTGTTTTGTCCACATTAAAGCTTTAGTGTAGAATTGTGGTTTATTCTCAGTATATGTTAACTGAATTATTTTTGAATCATGTAATTTTTCTTACTCTTGTATTAGAAAATATAGCAACCAATACAATATTGTCATTAACCTCCAATTAAAATAAATAAATTTATATTAAAATATAGCAATTAATAAAAATATGAAATACTTAAGTTTGGTTTGAAATCAGTCATTATGTTTTCATGCATTTATTTATTCATTTATCAGTCAGTCAGTTCAGTCACTCAGTTGTGTCCAACTCTGCGACCCCATGAATTCCAGCACGCCAGACCTCCCTGTCCATCACCAGCTCCCAACCCAAACTCATGTCCATCCAGTTGGTATTGCCATCCAGCCATCTCATCCTCTGCCGTCCCCTTGTCCTCCTGCCCCCAATCCCTCCCAGCATCAGGGTCATTTCCAATGAGTCAACTTTTCACATGAGATGGCCAAAGTACTGGAGTTTCAGCTTTAGCGTCAGTCCTTCCAATGAACACCCAGGACTG
The DNA here is from genome assembly GCF_032405125.1 of Capricornis sumatraensis. NCBI lineage: Eukaryota > Metazoa > Chordata > Mammalia > Artiodactyla > Bovidae > Capricornis > Capricornis sumatraensis. The sequence goes on along the minus strand of NC_091091.1, from coordinate 6,214,850 downwards.
ATCTCCTTTAGGATGAGCCGGTTGGATCTCCTTGCAGTCCAGGGGACTCTCAAGAGTCTTCTCCAACACCACAATTCAAAAGCATCTATTCTTTGGCGCTCAGCTTTCTTCACAGTCCAACTCTCACATCCATACATGACCACTTGAAAAACCATAGCCTTGACTAGATGGACCTTTGTTGGCAAAGTAATGTCTCTGCTTTTTAATATGCTGTCTAGGTTGGTCATAACTTTCCTTCCAAGGAGTAAGCGTATTTTAATTTCATGGCTGCAGTCACCATCTGCAGTGATTTTGAAGCTTAAAAAACAAACAAACAAACAAACACCTCTGACACTGTTTCTACTGTTTCCCCATCTATTTCCCATGAAGTGATGGGACCAGATGCCATGATCTTCGTTTTCTGAATGTTGAGCCTTAAGCCAACTTTTTCACTCTCCTCTTTCACTTTCATCAAGAGGCTTTTTAGCTCCTCTTCACTTTCTGCCATAAGAGTGGTGTCATCTGCATATCTGAGGTTATTGATATTTCTCCCAGCAATCTTGATTCCAGCTTATGCTTCCTCCAGCCCAGTGTTCCTCATGATGTACTCTGCATAGAAGCTAAATAAGCAGGGTGACAATATACAGCCTTGACGTACTCCTTTTCCTATTTGGAACCAGTCTGTTGTTCCATGTCCAGTTCTAACTGTTGCTTCCTGACCTGCATATAGGTTTCTCTAGAGGCAGGTCAGGTGGTCCGATATTCCTATCTCTTTCAGAATTTTCCACAGTTTATTGTGATCCACACAGTCAAAGGCTTTGGCATAGTCAATAAATCAGAAATAGATGTTTTTCTGGAATTATCTTGCTTTTTTGATGATCCAGCAGATGTTGGCAATTTGATCTCTGGTTCCTCTGTCTTTTCTAAAACCAGTTATTCATGTATATTTACTTTCAAATTTGTGCTGAACACCATTTTAGGGGCTGGGCCTGTAATTAAGGATAAGAGCAAAGTGCTCTTTGATGTTATATCACTTGAACTATACTGGAAAAAGATGTTAAACAACAATTGCCTTTAAAAATCACTAGAGCAATAACCTCCAGTAATAAAGATACACAGCACAATCGTACCATCTAGGAGAGCTTCTAGCCTGCCTTTCTGGAATTGACATTCTAATAGGGAACATACAGGTTTAAAAAAGAGACACAATGAAAAATTTTCAAATTATTGAGTATTGTGGAAAAAAAATATAGAGTATGAAAGCATATATATATAGAGGTGCTTAATCCAATCTTGTGAGGCCAAGAAAGCAAATGACATTCAGTTCTCATCCATAACTCCTAAACTGTAGGTCTAATAAGGCCAGAAATCCTCATGCTGACTTTCACTTGTACTAAGTACAAGTCATGACAAAATCATTGCACTTTTTTCCCCTTAGGAAAAATGGTAATAGATATAGTATATCTTTATTTTAGTAAACTTCTTCAGATTTCTTTTCATTCCATTTTAGTTGTTAAAATAGGGGGAGAAATGCTTCCTAGATGATGACATAATGATTTAGATTTGGAACTGACTGAAGAATCATCCCCAAGTTGGACTTCAAGGTTGACGAGATTCTAATGGCAGCCTGCAAGCTTCTAAGTAATTAATATCTGTTCCACATTGTCGGCCATTTTTTTGAAGGCATAAAAGACATTGAAATGTATTCATGGTTAGCAAGTTTAGCAAAATGGGTCATACCATAGACCCATTTGTTGAATTAAAATTAAAATATATCTAAGTCTCAAAATTCAAGAGTATAAGATGTTACAGCTGCTGCCACTACTGTTACATTAGCTGTCAAAATTCTTTTTATGCTTGGACAATTGTGTCTTCTCTCCTCAAACCTTAAGGAAGTCTATAAACTAGACTTATTCTCTCCATTTTGTAGACAAGGACACTGAGTTTCAAGTAGACTAGATAATTTGCCAAAGTCACAGAGTTGCTAAGTTGTAAAACTAGAATTCAAGAGACTGTCTAATGTCAAGACTAGTGTTCTTAACCAGAGTTTTAGGCTGTTTCCAATGAAAGTAATTACAGGTTCTTTAGGATTTCACAGTTTGATGCAACTGATTCTGCCACTTGCCACAGAGTCCTGGCTAAGTAATTCACCTTCTAGAGTCTGCAGGTGTAGAGAAAATACTAGTAAAGGGAAGTGAATTGAAAGTTTCTTAGTCATGTCCAGCTCTTTGTGACCCCATGCACTGTAGCCTGCCTTTCTTCCCTGTCCTCGGAATTCTCCAGCCTAGAATACTGGAATGGGTAGCTGTTCCCTTCTCCAGGGGATCTGCCCAATCCAGGGATTAAACCGAGGTCTCCAGCATTACAGGAGTCTTCTTTACCATCTGATCCACCAGGGAAACCCAAGAATACTGGAGTGGGTAGCCTATCCTTTTTCCAGTGGATCTTCCTGACCCAGGAATCGAACTGGGGTCTCCTGCCTTGCAGGCAGATTCTTTACCACTGAGCTAACATGGAAGCCTACTATATTAGATTTTGTGGCAATTGAAAGAGCTAATACACAGAAAGCAGTTGTAACTGTATCCAGCATGTAGCAAACAATCAATATGTTAGTTAATAACACTACTATTTCTTTAATTTTATAATAAATATCTTCCTAGATTTATAACCATGGCTAAATGCCTACAGATCTGAATGGAATTGAGATAATCTCTCAAAAATTTATCTAGCACTTATTCATTGCCATTTGCTTAATTTTCAATAAATTTTCACAAGGCCTCAGACAGTCTTCTCACCTACTCTTGTTTCAAAAGCCAATAGTAAGCCAAATATTAAAAAAAAAATAAAAAATAAGATAGTAAGCAATACGTGGTACTACTGTCTTAGAATATTTTCTCTGATGATTTTTATCTGTACCATCTGTTTTGAAAATTTTATTTCTCTATGTCCTTGTAGTTACCTATTTTAAATATAGCAGTGTGTACATGTCAATGAGAATTGACATGCCTCATCTCTTTAAAATAAAAATTTAAAATATTAAGTGATCCACATTGAGTCTGTGGAAGATGTTATGCATTTGTGAATTATTCTTTAGCTCATGGGATTTGTGATTTCCAGTTGAGTGACAATCAAACAGAAAAATCATAAAGGCAAACTTGCTTGCAAAAGTCAAAAATATTTACATAACTGATGAAAATTTGTTGAGTCTGTGTTAATTCATTAGGTCTTCCTGGGAATGACATAATTTCAATGCACTAATGTTGACATTTAGTCTCTTCAGGACCAAGACTACCTGCAATTTTTAGTGATACCAAAAGTTGAATACAAACTTTTTTAGGCATAATTAATTCTACTGAAATGTATGTCCCATTAATCAAAGGAAAGTATGTTAATAACCCAGAGTTTCAAGGTGGGAGGAGATAGCCTTTATTAATTTTTTTGAATTAATAAAAAATCCTTATTTGAAGGGACAAAGTAGAATCTGCTCACTGACATTTTCTTACCTTTCTGTATTTCTATTTTACCTTGATTTCTCTACCACTACCTCCTCTGCTTCTCCTATCAGCATTAAAGTTTTCACTGCTCAAAAAATACCAAAGTACTGTATCTAGAAATTGTTTTGTACCATAGAGTTTAATAAAGAGCTTAATTAAAAAGTGAACAATTAATAAATAACCAATTTTGTAGTAATTTTATTTTACTGGCCTATGCTTACTTTTTATCTACAATGAATGGTAAGAAGTATCTAGATTTGATACTTTCACATTTTCAATAAAGTTAACAATTACCCTCATATAGAAACTCAGACACATTCTCTGTGTAACAGGAGAAATCATATTAAAAAAAAAAAATCACAGCAGGATTGATTATATGAGCCTTAAACTAGAAAACACTCAAACATTCATCAATAGTAGAATGTGAAAATGAATGTGGCGCAGACACATATAGAAAATAAAGTATATGAACAAACAGGCAGAAATGTAGTTGAATTTCTTCAAAAGGACAAAAGTGAATGGAATAAGGTAGATACTATAACATGCATTCTGTTTATACACTTTAAAAATAGACAAAAGTAAACTATATTACTTGGATTCTTATTTAGTTGCTAAATCTACAATAGAAAGTAAGAAACTGTCAGAGTGGTTCATTGCAGGTGGAGGAAAGTGATTAAGGCTAGGAAGAAGCACACAGGGGGCTTTCCTGATGATGCATTATATGCTGAGGATATATTTACATTTACTCTATAATAATTTATAAAATTTTGCATTCATGTTTAATCACTGTCTATATATTACAGATTTTTTTCTTAAAGTTTAAAGGACATAATTTGGTCTTAATAAAAGTCTTCAGAAACATTTGCAACCATTCTTGTGAAACCAAAAGCTGATTGCCAAGCTTTTTCCTCAGTGAAGCAGTAAAGTCAGTGCAAGTAATTGTAGTGAGCTATAACGTTTGTAGAGAAGGATAACTAAATCCAACTAAAGTGAATAGGCCATGAATTTTCATCAGTCTATAAAACATAAGTGCAATTTGTATAAAGTTGGATCTCATAATAAGTAATGCAGCATTAAAAGGCAAAGCAAGATGAATAGAGCAAGGTTTTGTGAAGCAAAAAATAGTTGGTATTTCTTCGTAGGCAAATATTAAATAATTTAGATAGGTATATATTTTAAATGGGTGCGTGAAAAACACAACTCCAAATATATGACCCAACAAGCTGGGTATGTGTCTGTTACAGTTTTCCTCCTTATATTCTTATACCTGGAAATCTCCCTCATTATCATTTCCTGGTCTCACAGGTGATAAATACTTTGTCCTTTTCTAAATACAAGCTTCCTTACTTTGGAAGTTGGACATGAGGTAGCTCCCCTTGGCCTCCGCCCCTGACCTTGGAGATGGGGTAACTCCTCTCAGCCGCCACCATGTCCAAGGTAAGGAGCAGTGGCTGTGCTTTGCTGGAGCAGCCGTGAAGAGATACCCCATGTCAAGGCAAGAGAAACCCAAGTAAGATAGTAGGCGCTGAGAGAGGGCATCAGAGGACAGACAGACTGAAACCACAATCACAGACAACCAGCTAATCTGATCACACAGACCACAGCTTGTCTAATTCAAAGAAACTAAGCCATGATGTGTGGGGCCATCCAAGACAGATGGGTCATGGTGGAGAGGTCTGACAGAATGTGGTCCACTGGAGAAGGGAATGACAAACCACTTCAGTATTCTTGACTTGAGAACCCCATGAACAGTATGAAAAGGCCAAAAGATAGGACACTGAAAGATGAACTTCCCAGGTCGGCAGGTGCCTAATATGCTACTGGAGATCAGTGGAAAAATAATTCCAGAAAGAATGAAGGGATGGAGCCAAAGCAAAAACAATATGCAGCTGTGGATGTGACGGGTGATAGAGGCAAGGTCCGATGCTGTAAAGAGCAATATTTCATAGGAACCTGGAATGTCAGGTCTGTGAATCAAGGCAAACTGGAAGTGGTCAAACAGAAGAGGGCAAGAGTGAATGACAACATTCTAGGAATCAGTGAACTAACATGGACTGGAATGGGTGAATTTAATTCAGATGACCATAACATCTACTACTGTGGGCAGGAATTCCTTAGAAGAAGTGGAGTAGCCATCACAGTCACCAAAAGAGTTCAAAATGCAGTACTTGGATGCAATTCAAAAACAACAGAATGATCTCTGTTCCCAAGGCAAACCATTCAACATCATGGTAATCCAAGTCTATGCCCTGACCAGTAATGCTAAAGAAGCTGAAGTTGAACAATTCTATGAAGACCTACAAGAAGACATTCTAGAACTAACACACAAAAAAGATGTCCTCTCCATTATAGGGGACTGGAATGCAAAAGTAGGAAGTCAAGAAACACCTGGAGTGAGAGGCAAATTTGGCCTCGGAGTACAGAATGAAGCAGTTTGAAGGCTAACAGAGTTTTGCCAAGAAAACACACTGATCATAGCAAACACCCATTTCCAACAACACAAGAGAAGACACTACACATGGACATCACCAGATGGTCAACACCGAAAACAGATTGATTATATTCTTTGCAGTCAAAGACGGAGAAGCTGTATACAGTCAGCAAAAACAAGACCGGGAGCTGACTGTGGCTCAGATCATGAGCTCCTTATTGCCAAATTCAGACTGAAATTGAAGAAAGTGGAGAAAACCACTAGACCATTCAGATATGACCTAAATCAAATCTCTTATGATTATACTGTGGAAGTGAGAAATAGATTTAAGGAGCTAGATCTGATAGACAGAGTGCCTGATGAACTATAGACAGAGGTTCGTGACATCGTACAGGAGACAGGGATCAAGATCATCCCCATGGAAAAGAAATGTAACAAAGCGAAATTGCTGCGTGAGAAGGCCTTACAAAGAGCTATGAAAATAAGAATAGCAAAAAGCAAAGGAGAAAAGGAATGATATATCCATTTGAATGCAGAGTTTCAAAGAATATCAAGGAGAGATAAGAAAGCCTCCCTCGGTGATCAGTGCAAAGAAATAGAGGAAATCAATAGAACGAGAAAGACTAGAGATCTCTTCAAGTAAATTACAGATACCAAAGGAATATTTCATGCAAAGATGGGCTTGATAAAGGACAGAAATGGTATGGACATAACAGAAGCAGAAGATATTAAAAAGAGGTGGCAAAAATACACAGAACTATACAATAAAGATCTTCATGGCCCAGATAATCATGATGGTGTGATCACTCACCTAGAGACAGAAATCCTGGAATATGAAGTCAACGGGGGCCTTTGGAAGCATCACTACGAACAAAGCTAGTGGAGGTGATGGAATTCCAGCTGAGCTATTTCAAATCCTGAAAGATGATGCTGTGAAAGTGCTGCACTCAATTTGTCAGCAAATTTGGAAAACTCAGCAGTGGCCACAGGACTGGAAGAGTTCAGTTTTCATTCCAATCAAAGAAAGGCAATGCCAAAGAATGCTCAAACTACCACACAATTGCACTCATCTGACATGCTAGTATGCTCAATTTCTCCAAGCCAGTCTTCAGCAATACATGAACCATGAAATTCCAGATGTTCAAGCTGGATTTAGAAAAGGCAGAGGAACCACAGATCAAATTGCCAACATCCACTGGATCATTGAAAAAACAAGAGAGTTCCAGAAAAAAAAAAAAACCTCTATTTCTGCTTTTTGACTATGCCAAAGCCTTTGACTGTGTGGATCACAATAAACTGTGGAAAATTCTGAAAGAGATGGGAATACCAGACCACCCGATCTGCCTCTTGAGAAACCTGTATGCAGGTCAGGAAGTGACAGTTAGAACTGGACATGGAACAACAGACTGGTTCCAAATAGGAAAAAGAGTATGTCAAGGCTGTGTATTGTCACTCTGTTTATTTGACTTACATGCAGAGTACATCATGAGAAACACTGGGCTAGAGGAAGCACAAGATGGAATCAGGTTTACCAGGAAAAATATCAATAACCTCAGATATGCAGATGACACCACCCTTATGGCAGAAAGTGAAGAGGAACTAAAAAGCCTCTTGATGAAAGTGAAAGAGGAGAGTGAAAAAGTTGGCTTAAAGCTCAACATTCAGAAAACTAAGATCATGGTATCCAGTTCCATCACTTCATGGCAAATAGATGGGGAAATAGTGGAAACAATGTCTGACTTTTTTTTTTTTTTTTTTTTTTTTAGCTCCAAAATCACTGCAATGGTGATTGTAGCCATGAAATTAAAAGACACTTACTCCTTGGAAGAAAAGTTATGACCAACATAGACAGCTTATTAACAAGCAGAGATATTACTTTGTCAACAAATGTCAAGCTATTCAAGGCTATGGTTTTTCCAGCAGTCATGTATGAATGTGCGAGTTGGACACTAAAGAGGGTTGAGTGCAGAAGTGATGCTTTTGAACTGTGGTGTTGGAGAAGACACTTCAGAGTCCCTTGGACTGCAAGGAGATCCAATCAGTCCAACCTAAAGGAGGTCAGTCCTGAGTGTTCATTGGAAAGACTGATGTTGAAGCTGAAACTCCAATACTTTGGCCACCTGATGCAAAGAGCTGACTCATTGGAAAATACCCTGATGCTGGGAAAGATTGAGGGCAGCAGAAGGGGACGATAGAGGATGAGATGGTTGGATGGCATCACTGACTTAATGGACATGAGTTTGGGTAGGCTCCAGGAGTTGGTGATGGACAGGGAGGCCTGGAGTGCTGTGGTTCATGGGATTGCAAATTTTTGGATGTGACTGAATGACTGAACTGACTGAGTAAATATAAGTTTCAATTGTTTTTTGCATTAATATTGCTTTTTAAATCAGCCCTATACAAATTATTTTAGTTATTGAAATTCTAAAAGTAGACATATTTCCAGGATCAATGCTTTCTCTCTATTTATCAGTACAACTTATTTAGTTGCAACCATGTGTGTGAGGTTAACCAAATAGGTATTTTAGATTGTGACCTATATCATACTTCTCTTTCTATAATATTCATGAATCCTCAGTGGAAATATGTAACTTCAGCTCATATTATTCCATTAGGTCTAGTTTAATGTAGCACCTTCTAAGAGCCAAATATTGAGCTGGGTAGAGCGATTTCTAAGATCAATATAACACAGTTTCTGCTTTTAAGAAATTTGAATAAGGGGAAAAATTCAATAAGATGGACCATGAATATGAGACATTTAGGACATAGAAAATTTAGAAAAAGCTCTTTCTGGAGGAGATTACTGTTGGCTAGAATTTTCAAGGATGAACTATCTAAATCAAGAATGAAGAAAGGAAAAGCCAGGGCAAGGGGCATGAGTAGAAGCAAACAGACATGGGAGATTTCTGAGAACATACATCAGTCATCACATGGAGGACAGTATTCTTGGAGGTCAAACTCTGTGAGCAGTAATGGGAAGTGTGCCTTCTTTGCTGCATCGATGGACAGTCACTATTGAACTATGCGTGTTACACTGAACTGAATCCTTGTTAAGAGACATCTCAGCACTTACACTGAGGATAACTATGAGGGTTATTAAGATTACTGTTAGGATAACATACTAAGAGGTTGTAGCAATAGGTCAGATGACAAATAATGAGAGCCTGACTGTGATTGTTTTGGAGAGAGGGGAAATTTTGAGAACTGCTTGAAGCATGCAAAGTTATCAAGATTGGGGATTGACTGGCTATGGACAGAGAGGAAGAAAGAGAAGTCTGAGATGTCTCTCCAATTTGGCCTGGGAATAATGAACTGAAACACAGAATTCAGGAGAAGAAAACCTTACTGAGGAAGGTAAAAATAAGGTTTCAATCTTAAACATGTTGAATTTGACGTACCCACAGGTCACTCTGTGGGTTTGTTTTACAGGCAAATGCCTATTTGAGGTGGAAGGCTGAAGGAGTAGAAGAGGTTAAAGATATAACTGTGGAAGGTATCAGCATCTAAGTGTAATTAAAATTGTGCGCTCTAATGTCAGAGAGATTTCCCTTCAAAAAAAGGTGTAGGATTAAAACAAATGAGTAGACACCTCCAATACCAAAAGTTTCTTTTGGAGGTGATGGTTATGTTTATTACCTTGATTGTGGTGATGGTAACACAAAAGTACATGCATATTTCCCAACTCAAACTCACCAAATTGTATACATTAATTATCTGTCCCTTTTTGTATAGCTATTATACCTCAATAGAGATATGGGGGGGATGACTAATACAATATTTATTTTGAAAAGGTTTATGAAGAAACAGATAAAGAAAGGCAAAAAAAATCAGATATGCTTAACCATGAAAACGAAGCAAACAGGTAGCAGAAATCTCATGAAGGAGATTGTGAGATCCATCTCAAATGCAACAGTGAAGTTATTCAGATAAAAATGACATTTAGCTATAAGGAGGTCATTAGTTACTGTGGGGTTGAGGATGGATATCATTCATTATGCATCTGGTATTACACAACTGTGAATATTTATATGCACACACATGTATGCATGCATAAACATATCTATTATAATAACTGACAATAAGACTAAAAACTGGTGAAACAATAGATTCCAAGTAAATATTGTAAAAATATATGCATAACATTTTCTAATCTATTTATGAACTGCTAATTGAATACCTGAAAAATCACCAAACTTCAGAAATATCCACAAGCAGTAGGTAAATCTTTACCTCAAATATTTTAGGTAGCAGCATTAAAATGGACATCATCAAGTGTTCAAATTGTGTGGGCTTCTTTTCTTTACTTGACTGAGTATAGTGTTTGCATTATATAGTTTGACTTGACAAGAGAACCCATAAAAATCCCCACTTGTGGCCCACTTAGAAAAGAAGTATTATAGTTTTAGGCACTGCTGAACATCATGCTGAGCTACAAAAAATAAATAAAACACCACAAAGCTCCCCACCTTCATTTCACTTTTAGATTACCACATAGAGATACAACAAATATATTAATCAAAGGCAGACCACTGAGATTCAGATATATTTTGTTAAATATTAAATTGCATAGTTGAAGGAAAGATCAATTTCTTTTTAAAAATGACACTATTGCCACCCTTCTAAACACTGCAGTTTACAATGATTTTAAAACTGCTTTAAGGGTTTAAAACTGAATCATCTCACTTCATCCCAGCTGAGATTTAGAATGCAAATCTCACAGTAGTAATACATTTACGTTTCAGGTTAAATAAATTCAGCCTCTTTTATTTTAGAACTGGAAGAACATTTTGTTGACTCAGACCTCTATTTCTGTTACTTACAGCTAAAAGAAGTCAGTTCAGCATAAGAATTTCTACAAGGCATTAATTGGAAATTCTCTGGGAAGAGGCACACTCTGTATTGTATACAATGCTGAGAAGTTTTTAACCTTAACAGGCAATGTTGTTTCCAAGTAAGCCTTTTTTGCTGCCTCTGTGCAAGCATGCATGCCCAGGGCTACTGTGAAAATGGACATGAAGAACTGAAAAATAATTCTAGCCCCTAAGAACTCAGTGAGATGGTATCATGGAGGCCAGACATCTTTAATATGAGCTCCAAAATTTCTTTCAGGTGCCATCCCCGCAGTCTCCAATGACCCAAAATATGCACACAGAGTGATGTGTTGAAGCACCAACAGCAGTCAAGTATTTCTAAGTGAAAATACCCTCTGATTTCCCCTTGATAAGCTAAAGTTTGTTAGAAGGTATAAGTATCATGATCCCCTACTTCCTAAGACTCAGGGTTCGTAATGGGACCAAGCTCATCTGCCTCATTCTTACATGTTAGATACTTCCATTTTAAGAAAAAAATAGGATTTGGTCAATACTCCCCAAGCAGTTTACCAAACTTGTTTAAAATGACATAATCCCAACCACAGATCCAGCTTTCCTCTCAAGTATTTACCCTATTTGGGCTTCCCTGGTGGCTCAGAGGGTAAAGAATCCACCTGCAATGTGGGAGACCTGTGTTTGATCCCTGTGTTGGGAAGATCCCCTGGAGGAGGGCATGGCAACCCACTCCAGGACTCTTGCCTGGAGAATCCCCATGGACAGAGGAGACTGGTGGGCTACAGTCCATAGGGTCACAAGGAGTCAGACATGACTGAGAGACTAAGAATATACACATTTACACTATTTAACAATAAGTAAATACATGCATACATACATGTGTGTTCAGTCACTAAGTTGTTTGCCTCTTTGAAACCCTATGGACTGTAGCCTGTTAGGCTCCTCTGGCCATGGGATTTCCCAGGCAAGAACATTGGAGTGGATTGCCATATCTTTCTCCAAAATACATACAAACATATTTTTAATATTTCTTCTCTGTTTCATAATCTCTCTCTCTCTCTTATCTTCTGCTGGCTATCTGTCCAGCCAAGGATTTGGGATCAACTGAGAATTCTTAAGGAGCTGGTGTGAGGCCTCTTCCCCACTCTGAAGACGACTTGCTGGCATGCTTGTGGTCCAGATTCAGATCATACCTACAGATTTAGATTCTATCTCCACTGAAACATTGCAAAGGGTACTAAGCAAAACATTGCACTGACAAGTAAAGTCTTTTTATCAGTGGCTGTTTAATTAGGATTCCCTGATTTTCCACACCTGGTCTCAACATGTGCTAACCGATTTTCTAAAATTCCTCAGAGTAAATCTTCTGTTATTGACAGATGATTGACTTATTCTCAAATTGCCTCCTCAGCTCAATTCTGTCTTATATCACATCTACATGGTATATTCATTTCCTTTTTAGAATCTTACTAATTTGTTAAATTACTGCAGATGATACATGAATGCAGGTGATTTGCATGAATCCTGACAGAATCCCCTAAGTGCTTTGTGGTGTTTTTCATTTCTTTGAATATATAATCTGTATGGCACGTTTGACATTTCACATAGAGACACATAGTCTAATCTTACTGTGCAGCTTAGTTAGTAAAGAATCTGCCTGCAATGTAGGAGACCCAGGTTTGATTGACCCCTGGGTTGAGAAGATTCTCCTTGAGAAGGGAATGGCTACCCACTCCAGTATTCTTGTCTGGAGAATTCCATGGACAGAGGAGCCTGGTAGGCTACAGTCCATGTGGCCACAAAGAATCAAACAGGATTGAGTGACTAACACTTTTACTTTAGTCTATATACATTTTGGCACATCTTTACTGCTACCATATGCATTTGAGAATATGGAAAAAATTCTCAAATTTAAGCATGGTGAACTCCATCTGTGTATAGTAAGGTCTACATTAAAAATAATAATAATCTTAGCCAGATGCCAGACTATTACTAGTCATATAAAATAGTGAAATAATGCATTTGAAGCAACATGGAAGGACCTAGAGTTCATCACACTAAGTGAAGTAAGGCAGACACAGAAAGACAAATATGGTATCACTTATATGTGGAAAAAAAAATGATACAAATGCATTTATTTACCAAAAAGAAGTAAAAATATGGTTTCCAAAGAGGAAAGGTAAGAGGATAAATTAGGAGTATGGGATTAACATGCACATATTACTATATATAAATTAGATAACCAATAAGGAACCCTGACCTCTGACCACCTCATAGAGACAGACAACTGATCTAAGCTGTACCAATTTTTGAAAATTGAATGGACTGACATCGGTTGAAGCTGCTACCTTAGTGGAAGTGTCCAGAATCTCCAGTTGCTGAGGCCTCCATGGACTGTGACCCATGGAGACCATTGTCAACATTAGGTCACAGAGATGGGGATGGGAGAGACGTCCACTGCTGCTTCAAGGCCAGAATCTGGCCAGTGGATGGCCATGGCTAGGGCTCTGGAGTTCTGAAGGACACAGCCCTCAGTCTGGTCTCATACTCCCAGGTCACCTGGCAGCCCCGTGGCCAGAGGACCCCAGGGAGAAAGCTATGACTTGCCTTTCACCACTCTCTCTGCCCCAGGAACACTGCCAGGCTGACAGAGCTGAGCAGGACCTTTAATTTGCACTAAAGATTCCATGCTAAGCATCACATGCTGATAGTCATGGACTAATGGCTTAGAACACGTTCTGCCCATTACAAACATAATCTGGAAAAAAATGTGTATATATGTGTAACTGAATCACTTGGCTACACAGTTGAAACTAGCACAGCATTGTAAATCAACTATACTTCAATTTTTAAGTTTATTTTTAATACTCTGATGAAACTTTTGCTCTGTGTAAACCATAAATATTGCTTCAGAAGTATTACCAATTGTTTGACATTATAATACTACCTTAATAAATTAAAAGTTCTTTCATTGAATTATTCATAGATACTAAAACATTAGGACTTCTCTGATGGCACAGATGGTAAAGAATCTGTCTACATTGCAGGGTTAGATCCTTGAGTCAGGAAGATCCCCTGGAGAAGGGAATGACTAACCAATCTAGTAAGCTTGCCTGTTGAATTCCATGGACAGAGGAGCCTGGCTAGCTACAATTCATGGAGTCACAAAGAATAGAATTCAACTGAGCAACTCACAAAATATTAGAACAAAAACTCAAAGTTGGTAACTCAAATTGAACATAACATAGCATACATATTTTGGGTCTTCAGTTCAGTTCAGTTCAGTTCAGTCGCTCAGTCATGTCCGACTCTTTGCAACACCATGAACTGCAGCATACCAGGCCTCCCTGTCCATCACCATCTCCCAGAGTTCACTCAGACTCGCATCCATTGAGTCAGTGATGCCATCCAGCCATCTCATCCTCGGTTGTCCCCTTCTCTTCCTGCGCCCAATCCCTCCCAGCATCCGAGTCTTTTCCAATGAGTCAACTCTTTGCATGAGGTGGCCAAAGTACTGGAGCTTCAGCTTTAGCATCATTCCTTCCAAAGAAATCCAAGGGCTGATCTCCTTCAGAATGGACTCGTTGGATCTCCTTTAGAATGGACTCGTTGGATCTCCTTGCAGTCCAAGGGACTCTCAAGAGTCTTCAACACCACAGTTCAAACACATCAATTCTTTGGCACTCAGCCTTCTTCACACTCCAACTCTCACATCCATACATGACTATTGGTAAAACCGTAGCCTTGACTAGACGGACCTTAGTCAGCAAAGTAATGTCTCTGCTTTTGAATATGCTATCTAGGTTGGTCATCACTTTTCTTCCAAGGAGTAAGTGTCTTTTAATTTCATGGCTGCAGTCACCATCTGCAGTGATTTTGGAGCCCCCCAAAATAAAGTCTGACACTGTTTCCACTGTTTGCCCATCTATTTCCCATGAAGTGATGGGACCGGATCCCATGATCTTCGTTTTCTGAATGTTGAGCTTTAAGCCAATTTTTTCACTCTCCTCTTTCACTTTCATCAAGAGGCTTTTTAGTTCCCCTTCACTTTCTGCCATAAGGGTGGTGTCATCTGCATATCAGAGGTTATTGATATTTCTCCTGGCAATCTTGATTCCAGCTTGTGTTTCTTCCAGTCCAGCATTTTTCACAATGTACTCTGCATATAAGTTAAATAAGCAGGGTGGCTATATACAGCCTTGATGTAAGTGTGTCTTAATAATTTTGAATAGCAGTTAAAATTAAAATTTATACAGGAGGGATTAGATCTGAAAGAGTGCCTGAAGAACTATGGATGTAGGTTAATGATATTGTATAGGAAGCAGTGGGCGATCTCCAAGAAAAAGAAATGAAAAAAAGGCAAAATGGTTGTCTGAAAAAGTCTTACAAGTAGCTGAGAAAAGGAGAGAAGCAAAAGGCAAAGGAGAAAAGAAAAGATATACCCATCTGAATGCAAAACTCCAAAGAATAGCAAGGAGAGATAAGAAATGTTTTCTAAATGAACAATGCAAAGAAATTTTCCCATTCTATGAAAAACTAGAGATAAGAAAGACTAGAGATCTCTTCAAGAAAATTAGATACCAACGGAATACTTCATGCAAAGATGGGCACAATAAAGGACAGAAACAGTATGGACCTAACCAGAAATGGAAGGTATCAAGAAGAGGTGGCAAGAATACACAGAACTACACAGAAAAGATGTTAATGACCCAGATAACCACATGGGGGCTTCTCTTGCAACTCACTTGGTAAATATTCTGCCTGCAACAGAGGACAGCAGGTTCTATTCCTGGGTCAGGACGACCCCCTGGAGAAGGAAATGGAAACCCACAACATTATTCTTGCCTGGAGAATCTCATGGTCTGAGGAGCCTGGCAGGCTAACGTCCATGGGGTTGCAAGAGTCAGACGTGAATTAGAGAGTAAACCAACACCATCAACCACGATGGGACTCACTTAGAGCCAGACATTTGGAAGTATGAAATCAAGTGGGCCTTTGGAAGCATCACTACCAACAAAGCTCATGGAGGTGATGGAATTTCAGCTGAGTTATTTCAAATCCAAAAACATGATGCTGTGAAAGTGCTGCATGCAATATGCCAGGAAATTTGGAAAACTCGGCAGTGACCACAAGACTGGAAAAGGTCAGTTTTCATTCCAATCCCCAAACAGGGAAATGCCAAAGAATGTTCAAACTATAGAAGAACTGAACTCAATTCACATGTTAGCAAAATAATACTCAAAATTTTCCCAGCCAGGCTTCAACATATATGAACTGAGAAATTCTAGATGTTCAAGCTGGATTTAGAAAAGGCAGAGGAATCAGAGATCAAATTTCCAGCATCTGTTGGATCATAGAAAAAGCAAGAGGATTCCAGAAAAACATCTACTTCTGCTTCCTTGACTAGGCTAAAATGTTTTATTCTATGAATCACAACAAACTGTGGAAAATTCTTAAAGAGATAGGAATACCAGACCCCTTTACCTGTGTCCTGTGAAACCTGTATGCAAGTCAAGAAGCAACAGTTAGAACCCAACATGTAGCAATAGACAGTTTCAAAATTGTGAAAGGAGTATTACAAGGCTGTATATTGTTACCCTGCTTATTTAAATTATATGCAGAGTACATCATGCAAAATGCTGGGCTGGTTGAAGCATAAGCTGGAAACAAGATTGCCAGATGAAACATCAATAACCTCAGATATGCAGATAACACCACTTTTATGACAGAAAGTGAAGAGGAACTAAAGAGACTCTTAAGGAAAGTTAAAAAGGAGAGTGAAAAAGCTGGCTTAAAACTCAACACTTAAAAAACAAAGACCATGGCAATTGGTTCCATCACTTCATGTCAAATAGATGGGGAACAATGCAAACAGTGACAGAGTTTATTTTCTTGGGCTCCAAAATCACAGCAGATGGTGACTGCAGCCATGGAATTAAAAGACATTTACTCCTTGAAAGAAACACTATAATAAACCCAGACAGCATATTAAAAAGCAGAGACTACCTTGCCAACAAAGGTCCATCTAGTCAAAGTTATGGTTTTTCTAATAGTCATGTATAGATGTGAGAGTTAAGCCATAAAGAAGTCTGAACACCAAAGAATTGATGCTTTTGAGCTCTGATGTTGGAGAAGACTCTTGAGAGACCCTTGGACTACAAGGAGATCAAACCAGTCAATTCTAAAGGAAATCATCCTAAATATTCATTAGAAGGACTGATGATAAAGCTGAGGCTCCAGTACTTTGATCACCTGATGCAAAGAGCTGACTCATTAGAAATGACCCTGATGCTGTGAAGATTGAAGGCTGGAGGAGGAGGGGATGACAGAGGATGAGATGTTTGCATGGCATCACTGAATCAATGGACATGAATTTGAGCAAGTTTCAGGAGTTGGTGAAGAACAGGGGAGCCTGGCATGCTACAGTCGATGGGGATGCAAAGAGTCAAACATGACAGAGCGACTGAATAACAACAAAAATAACAACTTAAGCCACTGAATGAAATTACTGTATTATATAATTATCATTAGGAGATAATTCAGTTCCACAACAGGAGACCATTCAGTTCAGTTAAGTTCAGTCGCTCAATCGTGTCAGACTCTTTGCAACCCCATGAATTGCAGCATGCCAGGCCTCCCTGTCCATCACCAACTCCCGGAGTTCACTCAGACTCACGTCCATCGAGTCCGTGATGCCATCCAGCCATCTCATCCTCTGTCATCCCCTTCTCCTACTGCTCCCAATCCCTCCCAGCATCAGAGTCTTTCCCAATGAGTCAACTCTTTGCATGAGGTGGTCAAAGTACTGGAGTTTCAGCTTTAGCATCATTCCTTCCAAAAAAATCCCAGGGCTGATCTCCTTCAGAATGGACTGGTTGGATCTCCTTGCAGTCCAAGGGACTCTCAAGAGTCTTCTCCAACACCATAGTTCAAACGCATCAATTCTTCAGCACTCAGCCTTCTTCACACTCCAACTCTCACATCCATACATGACTACTGGAAAAACCATAGCCTTGACTAGACGGACCTTAGTTGGCAAAGTAATGTCTCTGCTTTTGAATATGCTATCTAGTTTGGTCAAAAATTTTCCTCCAAGGAGTAAGCGTATTTTAATTTCATGGCTGCAATCAGCATCTGCGTGATTTTAGAGGCCCAAAAATTAAAGTCTGACACTGTTTCCACTGTTTGCCCATCTATTTCCCATGAAGTGATGGGACCGGATCCCATGATCTTCGTTTTCTGAATGTTGAGCTTTAAGCCAATTTTTTCACTCTTTGACTTTCATCAAGAGGCTTTTTAGTTCGTCTTCACTTTCTGCCATAAGAGTGGTGTCATCTGTATAGCTGAGGTTATTGATATTTATCCTGGCAATCTTGATTCCAGCTTGTGTTTCTTCCAGTCCAGCGTTTCTCATGATGTACTCTGCATATAAGTTAAATAAGCAGGGTGACAATATACAGCCTTGACGTACTCCTTTTCCTATTTGGAACTAGTCTGTTGTTCCATGTCCAGTGCTAACTTTTGCTTCCTGACCTGCATACAGATTTCTCAAGAGACAGGTCAGGTGGTCTGGTATTCCTATCTCTTTCAGAATTTTCCACAGTTTATTGTGATCCACACAGTCAAAGGTTTAGGCATAGTAAATAAGGCAGAAATAGTTGTTTTTCTGGAACTCTCTTGCTTTTTCCATGATCCAGCAGATGTTGGCAATTTGATCTCTGGTTCTTCTGCCTTTTCTAAAACCAGCTTGAACATCAGGAAGTTCATGGTTCACATATTGCTGAAGCCTGGCTTGGAGAATTTTGAGCACTATTTTACTAGCGTGGGAGATGAGTGCAATTGTGCGGCAGTTTAAGCATTCTTTGACATTGCCTTTCTTTGGGATTGGAATGAAAACTGAACTCTTCCAGTCCTGTGGCCACTGCTGAGTTTTCCAAATTTGCTGGCATACTGAGTGCAACACTTTCACAGCATCATCTTTCAGGATTTGAAATAGCTCAGCTGAAATTCCATCACCTCCACTAGCTTTGTTCATAGTGATGCTTTCTAAGGCCCTCTTGACTTCGCATTCCAGGATGTCTGGCTCTACATTAGAGATCACACATTCATGATTATCTGGGTCGAGAAGATCTTTTTTGTACAGTTCTTCTGTGTATTCTTGCCACCTCTTCTTAATATCTTCTGCTTCTGTTAGTTCCATAACATTTCTGTCCTTTATTGAGCCCATCTTTGCATGAAATGTTCCCTTGGTATCTCTTGTTTTCTTGAAGGGATCTCTAGTCTTTCCCATTCTGTTCTTTTCCATTTCTTTGCATTGATCACGGAAGAAAGCTTTTTTTTATCTCTTCTTGCTATTCTTTGGAACTCTGCATTCAGATGCTTATATCTTTCCTTTTCTCCTTTGGTTTTCACCTCTCTTCTTTTCACAGCTATTTGCAAGGCCTCCCCAGACAGCCATTTTGCTTTTTTGCATTTCTTTTCCATGGGAATTGTCTTGATCCCTGTCTCCTGTACAATGTCACGAACCCCATTCCATAGTTCATCAGGCACTCTATCTATCAGATCTAGGCCCTTAAATCTATTTCTCACTTCCACTGTATAATCATAAGGAGACCATTACAAGGCATCAAAATTCCATTTTTTGAACATTACAACTTCTCTGGAACTGTGCTGAATCAGTTGGATGCACTTTCCTTGGTTGTTTTCCTTTTCCTTTGTACTTTCAAACTCATTTTAATCTTTATGAAAACATGCTATTGCCTAAAAATCAGGACAATTTTTGCTTTATCTAAGTCTATTGAGTGCTGAAGTCTATATTTCAATTTTTAATGCTGAAAAGTTATAGAGATCATTTCATATCAAATTTAGGATCTAAAAAATAATGCTAAGAAAATTAATGCTATAATTCTTTTTTTTTAGTAATAATTTTTTTTTCCTTTATTTTAATTTACAATACTGTATTGGTTTTGCCATACATTGACATGAATCAACCACGGGTGTACATGCATTCCCAAACATGAACCCCCCACACACCTCCCTCCCCATAATGTCTCTCTGGGTCATCACCGTGCACCAGCCCCAAGCATGCTGTATCCTGCGTCAGACATAGACTGGCGATGCGATTCTTACATGATAGTATACATGTTACAATGCCATTCTCCCAAATCATCCCACCCTCTCCCTCTCCCTCTGAGTCCAAAAGTCCGTTATACACAGCTGTGTCTTTTTTGCTGTCTTGCATACAGGGTCGTCATTGCCATCTTTCTAAATTCCATATATATATGTTAGTATACTGTATTGGTGTTTTTCTTTCTGGCTTACTTCACTCTGTATAATCGGCTCCAGTTTCATCCATCTCATCAGAACTGATTCAAATGTATTCTTTTTAACGGCTGAGTAATACTCCATTGTGTATATGTATCACAGCTTTCTTATCCATTCATCTGCTGATGGACATCTAGGTTGTTTCCATGTCCTGGCTATTATAAACAGTGCTGTGATGAACATTGGGGTACATGTGTCTCTTTCAGTTCTGGTTTCCTCGGTGTGTATGCCCAGCAGTGGGATTGCTGGGTCATAAGGTAGTTCTATTTGCAATTTTTTAAGGAATCTCCACACTGTTCTCCAAAGTGGCTGTACTAGTTTGCATTCCCACCAACAGTGTAGGAGGGTTCCCTTTTCTCCACACCCTCTCCAGCATTTATTGCTTGCAGATTTTTGGATCGCAGCCATTCTGACTGGTATGAAGTGGTACCTCATTGTGGTTTTGATTTGCATTTCTCTAAAATGAGTGATGTTGAGCATCTTTTCATGTGTTTGTTAGCCATCTGTATGTCTTCTTTGGAGAAATGTCTATTTAGTTCTATAATTCTTTTAAGATAAAGAATCCTTAGGAAAAGTGGCAAGAAAAGTTAGAAGCAAGAAAAAAATTAAATTAAAAATCAATCAGCATGCTAATGTCTATGTATGTGTTATGAGCTGTGGGCTCATATGTGTTATTCCCTACACGCTTTACTTAATCCTCCAATGCTAATTAAATTAAAAGAAATGGAAAAAAAATTTTCCCAAATTTCCAATATCTGTTTATTTTATCTGAATACTTGCTAGATATTATCAAAAATCTTTTCTGTTGTCTTCAAAGTGGCATCCTAGAGTGACAACTGTATTTTAATTTTCATTATGATTATACTATTATATTAGTTCAAGCTTCAATGTCTGGATTATTATTATATGCCTTCCAATTCAGCTTTCTAGATTTTTAATCTCCTATTACAATCTACTCAGGAGTAATCATTATAAAATAATAATCTAGTGGTGCCCCATCTCACACCCTCTAGAGGTACCCTCAGCACCATCTGCAATATGGCATAGAGAAACATTTATGATATGCATAATTTACTTAATATAATTATGACATTATTCATTCTGTTACCTTTCTTTTGAAAGGAAACCCCTATCCCCTCCAATTTCTTTCTTACCAGTATGCATCCTTCATGAGTCAACTTCAACATGACCTTCTTTCTCTGTTTTCAGCACATGCCCCTCGTTGATTGAGTCACTTTGTTTGATTGGTGTAACCAAAGCTGTCAATGGCCCACGCATGTTCCTCAGAGTAAGTATTCACTCTGGTCAACTACCCTCTGCTAGTAACTGCAGTCTCACTGAACGGCCTTATATCAGATTTGCAGAGAACTGGCTGCTTGAAACAGGAAGTGCAGAAAATATGCCCTCATCCACAGCATCACTGACCAAGAACTCTCAGGTTTTAATGTGTGAAATTACCAGTCTCATCACTCTCAGGATCAGTAATTCTGGGGAATGTGTTTTGTGTCATTTCCCAGAATTTTATCTGTGGATTAAGTTCTAGTTCTCTTAATAGTAGCTGGTTAACTGTCTAGTCAAGGCTATGGTTTTTCCAGTGGTCATGTATGGATGTGAGAGTTGGACTGTGAAGAAAGCTGAGTGCAGAAGAATTGATGCTTTTGAACTGTGGTGTTGGAGAAGACTCTTGAGCATCCCTTGGACTTCAAGGAGATACAACCAGCCCATCCTAAAGGAGATTATTCCTGGGTGTTCATTGGAAGGACTGATGCTAAAGCTGAAACTCCAATACTTTGTCCACCACATGCAAAGAGTTGACTCATTGGAAAAGACTCTGATGCTGGGAGGGATTGAGGGCAGTAGGAGAAGGGGACGACAGAGGATGAGATGGCTGGATGGCATCACTGACTCGATGGACATGAGTTTGGGTGAACTCTGGAAGTTGGTGATGGACAGGGAAGCCCGGCTTGCTGCAGTTCATGGGATTGCAGAGAGTCAAACACGACTGAGCGACTGAACTGAACTGAACTGAACTGAAATTCCTTTATTGGCTTCCTTCTCTTCTCTGCATCACTTCCACTTCCTCACTTCCCTACTAGTATTACTTTAAGGTCTCAGAAAGAAACTATTTATACCTGAAACTTTATCTCTAGGTTGTTTTTTTTTTTTTTTTTTTCTTTTCCTTGTAGAATCCACAGTAAAACTTTTCATACCAGAAGTATCGTGTGAGATTCTGGAATTGAATGGCTTGTTGGCCATATGACATAAAGACCACCTGGCATGTTTTAACAAAAAAAAAATTACAAGACTCTCTCTTGCGGTGAAGTAGAAAGGTGTAAGGGGATACATGCCTCTCATCACTTTCTCCAGGATTTGAGAAATATAGTGACACTAATAATGACAATGACTATTGTGTTGACGGTTCTTGCAAGTATTGTCAGTGCTCTCAGAAAAAAAAAAACTCATGAGCCCAACCCTAAATAAGAAGTTCTCCATCACAGTATTTAAAGACACTCTCCTTTTTTAAAGTTAGAGAGGAGATTGGACTGAAAAATGGGGCTTTTGTTTGACTGTAATAGTAGTTAAATTGTAGATATTTACTGCAAAACACCAGCAAATCTCTTTGTTTTAACTCCAGGGTCTGAGAGGAAAGAGGTAGGATCCTAAAACCTGAACTTGGGAAAGAAGGTGTATTCTTTCTTTGTGCAGAGACCACATAGATGCCTTATCTGAGATCAACACTCCAAAATACATGTATGTTCCTTCAAAATTTTCCTTCATCTTATGGTTTCTAGACCACTATGTTCAAGACCAGGCATGCCCTAAATGAAAAAAGCATTGTCTCTGATTTAAGAAAAACAAGATTATTCATCAAAAGTGTAACAAAAACTGGCTAATAGTTCCAGTTAAAACTTAAGAGAACATGTCTAGGAATAAGTGTTGAGTACACTGGACAGGAATGGTCTGAAATATAAGGTACGCTAAGTCACTAAATCGTGTCTGACTCTTTTGCAACCCTATGGACTGTAGCCCACCAGGCATCTCTGCCCATGAGATTTTCCAGACAAGAATACTTGAGTGGGTTGCCATTTCCTTCTCCAGATTATCTTCAAGGAGGAGGGATAAAACCTGAATCTCCTGCACTGGCAGGTGGATTCTTTACCACTGAGCTACTAGGGAAACCCATAAGGTACACAAGAGATGCTAAAAATATGTTTACACAAGCAAATGACTTTACATTTAAACATTTGTGTTTTGGGTATACAATTCCAAATTTATACTTAATGGTACTACTAGTGCCTTCTGGGAAGCCTGTGATAATTACATACTTCTCTAAAAATTCTTGTAATGTCAGGAAATAAAAATATATATTAAATAAGAAGATAATACTCTCAAATAAATCAGTTTAAATTACACAATGGTCATAAAATATAAATCAACAAGCTTAAAAACTTAAATGGTAATGCACACAATATGATTAATAAAAAAAATCTTGAAAGTTATCCAGCACAGTGATCAAAGATGAATGCACTTTATTACCATCTTGCCTTATACCCAAGTGATTTTGCTGATTGCTTTCAAATAATTCTGATGTCCCTCATTTAACACATGGCATTAGTTGAATCTCTTTTCAAATTAAAGTGTAAAAAGTTTACTAACTTATAAATAATACATTTAAGATACATACACATACTCCACTTACCCTTACTTGACCCACAAAGGCATTGGCTTCTTCTTCTACCACTGACAGATTTCTGGGCAGATAGGGATCAAAGGCTGGTGCGTTGTCATTGACATCTGTCACCACCACGTTTACTGTGGCAGTTGAGGTCTTAAAGAAAAAAAAAAAAGTGATTAAATGTGAGAGGAGTTATTTTTTTTTGATGTCAGTTAATTGGTTATCTGGGCATTTGTCTATCTGAAAAGCATTTCATTACCATTCCTATTCCTTAGCTTTCAAAAAAAAAAGACAAGGAAAAAAAGGAAGCTCGCAATCTTCAAACACCTCACAAATAAATAAAAGTCAGGTGGGGAAAACAAATGATGACATTAAAGGGCAAGCATCTTCTTGAAAATGTCAAGTATTTCCTGGAGGCTTACTTTCAGAAAGTGCTTTTACCTTTATCTTGTTCACATTTTCTGAATGGTAAGCTTTTGTTTATATATACACGCACCTCTTTTTCTCTGAAATGTAACATTTCTGCAGTTTTTTACCATGTACATGTAGCACTGTTCAAAAATATAACTAGTACATTATAAGATAACATGGTATATCAAATGGGTATTTTCAGGTAAGAAAATACTACCAGAAAATACTACATTAGTAATTTTCTATATACACATCTAAACCAAAAGTTTGAGTATCATACACTGCTAATTTAAAAAAAAAAAAAAAAAAACACCTTATGGTTATACAGCCTAAGGAAATGGTAAGTGGGCAACCTTACTAGTGGTATGTGCTTCCTGGTTAAAAGGTGAAATCCCTGGCCTGATGCAACCTGAGAATATAATTTGGGTCAATGACTTTTGCATAATCAAGGAACATCTTCATACGTGATGCAAATTGGAAACTGTTCTTTCTAATCAAAGCCTGAGTATAGTTTATGACCTGCACCCATCTCTGTCACATGGTGGGGAAGATCACAGAAGGCTGAGACCAAAATTAGAGAAAGCAAGGATGCTAGTCTGGAAAATGAAAAACCCATTATGCTATAATCTTAAATATTTAATAACATGCAAATAAAAAGTAGGAGGAAAAAGAAGGATGAAACTATCATGGGTGAATTATTTACATTTGTTTATATATATATAAAAAAAAAAACAAAAACATTATCCTAATCTGTTTAAGTGAGGTGGGGTGAAAGACTAGAGAGCTGAACATAAAGAAATGACTTAAAGGAAGTGAATCTGAAGAAATTTTACAGTAGTCATGGGACTATGGATGTCAAAAAACTGGGTTTCCTAACTACTAAGACCCAGATAATGACTATGGTGTGATAACTCACCTAAAACCAGATATCTTGGAATGCGATATCAAGTGGGCCTTGGGAAGCATCCCTACAAACCAAGTTAGTGGAAGTAATGGAATTCAAGCTGAGCAATGTCAAATCCTAAAAGATGATGCTGTTAAAGTGCTGCATTCAATATGCTAGCAAATTTGGAAAACTCAGCAGTGGCCACAAGCTAGAAAAAGTCAGTTTTCATTCAAATTTCAAAGAAAGACAATGCCAAAAAATGTGCAAACTACCTCACAATTGCACTCATTTCACACCCTAACAAAGAAATACCCAAAACTCTCCAAGATAGACTTCAACAGTTTGTAAACTGAGAACTTCCAGATGTTTAACCTGGATTTAGAAAAGGCAGAGGAACCAGAGATCAAATTGCCAACATCTGTTGGATCATAGAAAAAGCAAGAGAATTCCAGAACATCTACTTCTGCTTCACTGACTACGCTAAAGCCTGTGACTGTGTGTATTACAACAAACTGTGGAAAATTCTTGAAGAGATGGGAATACCAGACCACCTCCCATGAAACCTATATGCAGGTCAAGAAGCAACAATTAGAACTGTCATGGAACAATGGACTGGCTCAAAATTGGGAAAGGAGTATGTCAAGGCTGTATATTACTACCTTGCTTATTTAACTTATATGCATAGGACATCATGTGAAAAGCTGGACTGGATGAAGCACAAGC
This sequence comes from Capricornis sumatraensis, assembly GCF_032405125.1. Lineage (NCBI taxonomy): Eukaryota > Metazoa > Chordata > Mammalia > Artiodactyla > Bovidae > Capricornis > Capricornis sumatraensis. Next base: position 6,189,100 of record NC_091091.1, on the reverse strand, counting down.
TGGAATCAAGATTGCTGGGAGAAATATCAACAAATTTAGATATGTAGATGACATCACTAATTGCAGAAAGTGAAGAGGAACCAAAGAGCCTCTTGATGAAGAGATGAGAGTGAAAAAACTGGCTTAAAACTCAATATTCAAAAACGAAGATTATGGCATTCGGTCCCATTATTTCATGCCAAAGCGATGGAGAAAAAATGGAAACAGTGACAGACCTCATTTTGAGGAGCCCCAAAAGCACTGCAGGTGGTGACTGCAACCATGAAATTAAAAGACACTTGCTCCTTGGAAGTAAAGCTGTGACAAACCTAGATAGCATATTAAAAACCAGAGACATTGTTTAGCTGACAAAGGTCTGTCTAGTCAAAGCTATGTTTTCCAGCAGTCTTGTATGAATGTGAAATTTGGACTGTAAAGAAGGCTGAGTGTCAAAGGGTTGGTGTTTTGAGCTCTGTTGGAGAATACTCTTGAGAGTCCCTTGGACTGCAAGGAGATCCAAGCAGTCAATTCTAAAGGAAATCAAATGAATATTCATTAGAAGGACTTGTGCTGAAGCTGAATACTTTGGCCACCTGATGCAAAGAGCCAATTCATTAGAAAGCATCCTGATGCTTGAAAAAATTGATAGCAGTAAGAGAAGGGGAAAATAGAGGATGAGATGGTTGGATGGCATCACTGACTCAATGGATATGAATTTGAGCAGGCTCCGGAAGATGGTGAACAGGGAAGCCTGGTGTGCTACAATCTTTAGGTCCAGAAAGAACTGGGCATGACTGAGTGACTGAGCAACAACAAAGAAGGAAAGCTCCTGGTAAATACCCCATCCTTCCTGTTGGGATAACTGAAGTTCTGTCCTCTATGAATAAACAATCAGCCTCGTGTCTCAGATGGTAAAGAATCTGCCTACATGCAGGAGACCCAGGTTCGATTCCTGGGTCTGGAAGATCCCTTTAAATGAATGGCAACCCACTCCAGTATTCTTGCCTAGAGAATTCCATGGACAGAGAAGTCTGGTGATGGAGTCACAAAGAGTCAGATATGACTGGTGAGTAATACTGCATAAGTTCTAGACCAGGCCTTACTCAGATCAAAATCCAATAGTCAAATTTTGGTTGGATTTATCTGATCTGTCCTCATTTTAAGAGATGTATAGTAAATCTTCTTTTGAACAATATAATTTTATTCTCTCTATAAATTTTCATATATTATGTCCAGCAGTCATTAAAAATTTACCATTCATAGGAAGGAATTCTTGGGTATTAATAATAGTTTACTTGTGTACTAGCTACATTGATAGGTTTATTTTGTGAAAATTTATACAGTTATTCAGTATGCTTTTAATACATTTCTATATTTAAAACTCCAATAAAAATTTTCCTTAAAGAAATGTCAGAGACAAGGATAGGGCTTAGGGGAATGAAGAAGGGACTGGGGGGATGAGAAGCCAGCAAGCAAGGACATGGATGGAAGATTGATGGAGTATCATCTCATCCAGTGCCTGGGTAGAACAGGAGCACCAATAATAGAAATGTCTTTCAATAAGAAAAAAAAATGAAATATCAAGGACAAGCAGAACAGTATTGTAGAGCCAAAAGCCAGGAAGCAAACTAAACACCCACCAACCATTGTATAATATATTGTGTTTTTTGCTAAAATTAAATGACAAGTCATAGTAAGAATGTATAAACTACTATTATAAGTAGTCACATCAACAAATTTCATGAACATAAGATTGAGTATATGAGGTCAGACACAATACATACTACATGATTCCAAGTATATAGATTTCAAAGATTGGCACAAATTCTCCAATGTGATAGAAGTCAGGATAGGGATCATTTTTGTGAAGAAGATAGAATAGGGATAGTATGACTGTAAGGCTGGGCTCCTGGGGTGTTAATTTCTATTTCTCTCTCTGAATTGTGACTATACAATGTTTTCACTATGTTAAAATTCATTAAGTTGCACAATTATGATCTGTTCACTCTCCATGAAATCATTTAATTTAAAGGATGCATGCACACCAACTTACACTGGTGTGTAGATATATATGGATATGTATAAATTCAGATGTTATATGATTAGGTGAAATACAAATTATTTTCTCCATTTGACTTTTATCAATTTATTTATATATTCCCCAAATTTTCTCTGAGAGCTACATTGCTTTAAAAACAAAACACAGTTTAGCAAATATTATACTTTGTTTAAAAGTTGTGCTACTGTTAAAGCGAGTAAAAAAATGTGTCTTTATGGTAGCAGTAGCTCCCAATTTTCCTGAGAGTGAATGAGACATTAAAATGGACAGTCTGGACCTGAAATCCAAGAGTTGCCCCATTATAGTTTGCTGATCTTTCTAACTGCTTGCATAAAGTGCCAAACTCTCTGTATTTCCCTGTCAATCTACTGTACTGATGTCCATCTTATTCTTTAAACTTCTGATTATTAACACTATGGAGTAGTATGATTTTAGATTATACTGGGTCTTGAAAGGCTGTGGTTTGTAACTGAGTGATATAGATGAGAAATGATCACTAGGTGAGCTAAGATATTAAATAACAAGTCTACCATTTCTGTGCTGATTTGGGCTGCAGTTTATGGACCACATAGATCTATTTACCCATATCTTAGAGACTGTATATGAAATAAAAAATGGCCATTTATCTGGCAGAAATGTAATCAACACATATAGAATAACTTCCAGCTTTTGTATTTCTGGAAAGTGCTTTGAAGATTACTTGAATCATCATTAAAAATGCAAATTTCTGGGCTACCCATGAGAATAACTGACTCTATTCTGCAATATACAAATTATATCTTTGCAATTTATCTTACATACATTGCTGTTGATTCTGACTTAAGAAAATTCCATTTACCAAGGTTCTGTGCTCATTAAGTATCTTTCTTAAGAACAATCATTATTAAAGCTAAAATATTAATTGTACTATAAGTATACAAAGGACATGCATTTAAATACTTAAATAAGAAAAGTGCTCTCAAAAATAAGACTATTATATTTTGTAATTATTTTATTCTTCAACCACCCAGTATATGTGCACAAGTATAAGTCAGTCTCTACAGTTATATAAATGATGAAGCTAACTGAAGAAGCTTTTGTTCAAAATTTAAACGTTTCTTTCTCTACTAATACAAACTTCTATAAATAAAACAAATTTGTTTAAAAAATCAGAATTTTAAAACATATTCATTCTTATAGAAAGAAAAATTGGGGGAATTAGAAATGCTCAATGTCCTGGCCAAGGAAAATTAAAATTAACAAGCAAATAACTGAACAAATAAAAAAAATGTTCCAGAAAGAACTAAACCACTAAAGTTAGCCAGAACTTATTTTCAGTTTTTGATGTGGGCAAAGTCATAATTAGTAGAATGATATGATGACAGAGAGCTTAATCAGTTCAGTTCAGTCACTCAGTCGTGTCTGACTCTTTGCAACTCCATGAATCACAGCACGCCAGGCCTCCCTGTCCATCACCAACTCCCCGAGTTCACTCAAACTCATGTCCTTCGAGTTGATGATGCCATCCACCCATCTCATCCTCTGTCGTCCCCTTCTCCTCCTCCCCTCAATCTCTCCCAGCATCAGAGTCTTTTCCAATGAGTCAACTCTTCGCATAAGGTGGCCAAAGTATTGGAGTTTCAGCTTTAGCATCAGTCCTTCCAAAGAACATCCAGGGCTGATCTCCTTTAGCATGGACTGATTGGATCTCCTTGTAGTCCAAGGGACTCTCAAGAGTCTTCTCCAACACCACAGTTCAAAAGCATCATTTCTTTTCCATCTTTATTCTTGTCTAGGAAATCTTCCCATTAAAGCCAGTGGTAGAAGGTCTTAGTGTTAATGGTATTATTTCCATTAATTTATGATTCATAAATGGTTGAGCTAAAACCTTCTTATTATGTTTACTTCACTTTAACTATACCCCTTAATCTATGCTGAATAATTCCTGCCTTTCCATAGAATTTTCCCCCTCAGTCATTTCCCAGCCAATTTACCCATCAATCTTTCATCATTAAGTCAAGTTTTCAATCATTTTCTTCTTAAGATTCTCATTGACTTCTTTACATATGTCTTACACAGACACACTGTATTAATTAAGGGGATTGAATATGTAAACAATAATCTTAGACTTTATTTTTACTCACTTGTCTAATCTCTAAGTGCTTACACATGGGTTTACTATTTACTAAAAGTATTTTGCGTATTTTACATTTCACATAGAACTGTTTTCTAATGTTTGAAAAATAGCTTATTATGGGCAGACTGCAATTACCAAATTTAAATAATTATCATTATCTATTTTTGTTATTTTTAATTAAGATGATTAAATTGCCTAGTATCAATTTGTATGTTCTGACCATGATAAACTTTCCACAGTGATTCTCTACAAATAACTGTGAGGAGACTATTATATGCTCTCTCAGTCTATTTTTTGATCAAAGAATTTATGTCAAGTAAACTGGAAATATGCTGCTATTTGAGTTGGGTGAGTATTGCCTAGACATTTACACTGAATTTGAAATTATTTCCAGAGAACAGTGCTGAGCTGACCCATAAGTGAAAGTAAAAGTCACTTGGATGTGTCTCTTGGCAACTCCATGGGCTGTACCCTGCCAGGCTCCTCTGTCCATGGAATTCTCCAGACCAAAATACTGGAGTAGGTAACTGTTCCCTTCTCCAGGGGATCTTCCCAACCCAGGGATCGAACCCAGGTCTCCCACACTGCAGGTAGATTCTTTACCATGTGAGCCACCAGGGAAGCCCATAAGCACTTGACTAAAGAAGCAAACCAGTTTGTAACATCAAAATGGTGGGAAAAAATACTAAAAAATCATTGCCAACAAATGCATTATCATATTACTTAAAAATCAGAATGGTGGTAGTTGTGGATAGGTGGATTGAATGCAACCAAATGATTTTAAAATACTCCTGCATAAGTAAACAATTTTTTTTATTTTTAATATTGATTTTCAGATACAAAGGAAATGAAATTTATCTTCTCTAGAATTATGGACCCTTTTAAACCACTTCAGTCATCAAAGATTAGTCAATATTCTGCTGCTTACAAATAACTTGTGGAAACAGTCAACTTGGTTTCCTAAGTGCTTCACCATATTTATACACAAATTACCTTCCACACACTTTCCCCTGCCCGCAAAAAAGTGACACCACGGAATTTGATTCCTACCTGGTAAAACTGCCAGACCTGCCAGGCTGAGCTGGCGGATGGATGCAATGAAATACGTCTTACACTAAGTTAGACTTCATTTTCCTCATAAATTGGGTAAGAAAGCTAATCCCAGGTGTCTATTATTCTCTCAAGTCAAAAGTTTCAGCTCCATAACAAGTTCAGAGTATAGTTTCATCAATTAAAAGAGCTCATTCAAGAAGAAAAACACTTTGAGTAATTTTAAGTAGCTTTTCCAAGTGAAAAAAAAGATTAATTCTTGAATTAATGGTTGTAACAAATCATTTCAGAGGGTAGGACTATAAGATTTTCTCAATTTCTTTAGCACTTTTTAAAACCCTTTCCCCAAGAAAGTACTCACCCCATCTGGCCTGCCATCAGAAGCAGTGATGATCAGAATGTAGCGGTCAGTGCTTTCCCTGTCCAGGGCTTTCCCTAAGGTTAGAATCCCAGTACTAGTGACAGAGAAAACAAACAAACAGATGAGGCACAAAAAGATATTACACCACTGGGAGTCTTCCTACTATTGTGAACTACTCTTGATAGTTTCTTTTTTTCCCCCTTCCACAAACATAGCTTGAGTATTTAAGATGTTTGTTTCTAGGATTCATGCTGAAAATTGAAAAAGGCTTTTAAAGCTGTTGAGCTTCTTAGCAATAATGAAAAATTGCCAAACTAAATAAGGTATCTGGAAAAGAGACACAGATATATAGAAAGGACTTTTGGACTCTGAGGGAGAGGGAGAGGGTGGGATGACTTGGGAGAATGGCATTGAAACATGTATACTATCATGTAAGAAACGAAGTGCCAGTCTATGTTCGATACAGGATGCAGGATGATTGGGGCTGGTGCATGGGGATGATCCAGAGAGATGATATGGGGTGGGAGATGGGAGGGGGATTCAGGATTGGGAGCTTGTATACACCCGTGGTGGATTCATGTCAATGTATGGCAAAACCAATACAGTATTGTAAAGTAAAATAAAGTAAAATAAAAAAAAAAATAAAAAATAAATTAAATAAATTAAATAAATAAATAAATAAGGTAGCTGGGTTGATTCTATAGCCTCCAAGGATTGGGGGCGGGGTGGGGGGTGGTGGGGTGGTGGATATTGCCTAATTCATCACAGGAAGAAAGATATATATCTTGTTTGTGATTATTTCCAAGGTAAAAGAGTCCATTAATCTTTAGCAGTTCCAAAATCCTATGAGTAAAGAAGTGGTTTCTTTAATCTAGCAATGTATCACCACTCCCATTCATTGTCACATATGTGACCACTATGGAAATGCAAACATCTACACTTCATCTTTGATAAAACTTAGAGATTAAAATTTCTTTTTCTTTTTTCTTACAAATTTCAATATGACTGAGGCTTATTGTAGAAAATTGGAAAATACACAGTGGAATTATCAAAGATTTCACAGATATTGTAGGTTATTTTTTAGTATTTCTTTTTTATTTTCTATTATAACCATATTTAAATACATTATAATTACTTGCAAAAGAGCACTTAAGCTTCATATTAACATTCTTTTCAAGATAATATAATTTTATGAGCACTCATCCTCTCATTTTATATTTTATAAAAACAAATGCTTTTGTTGATATACTAACAATTTAACCATTTTGTTATTCTCTTGAGATTTAGACATTTCTTAAGCATTATGTATAATGAAAGATGATCAGCCTTTGTGAAAATTCTCATACTTAGAGTATTTTTAAATCAACCTTTTCACTCTTTAGAATATATACTTTGAAATATTTAAGATTTTATCCTCCCAAGTAATTAGTTTTATAACAGTTTGTCACTTATAATGTTCTTTAAATAAATTTTACATTTATGTCTTAGATATTCCAGTCTAATATTGTGTATGACATTTTAATTAAGGCCTAATAAGCATCTACTTTGAGGAGAGGTTACATTGATTTAACAAAACATTAAAATATCCAAGTATAAAAGCATATTGTTTCTGATAGATAAAAAGCTTTTATTTTAATGCAAGTGGTTTTGTCCCTACAGTGGAATTTAAACAATTCACACCACATATGCTAGTTGAGTACAGAGAGTCAACGCCAAGGAATCAAGATCAGAGTTGCAGTTATTCTATTTGTTTTATTGTTGTTATTGACATGGACTAAAAAAAAGTTTTAAACATATGGTATGACTATAAAAAATTGACTTTGTTTCTGGTGCATTTTAAAATGTTTTGTTAAATAACTGAAAACCAATTCCCAGAGTAGTTCATAAGAATCAGGTTTGGATCAACTTCTCATGCTGTAAATGGTTTGAATAATCTCATTCCAAAATGACATTCAAAGAGAAAACTAAGGCATTTATTACTTCTGAGACTTATTCAAAAGTTAATTCAAGAAATAGAAAACCTGAAAACTTATCCACAGTACAATGAAAGGAAGAAAAATAATTGAGTTATTGTTTTCCATTTTCCTCCTCAGTTTAAAGTCCAAGACTATATCATTCCTTGTATATTAAATTAGAAAATCACTAGGAATTTATATTTTAAGAGTTTAGAGCCACATTATACCTAAATAGCCTATTTTTTATGGCCTCATGACAGGAAATAGTCCTTTGCTTAAGATAATATGTGCCTTGTGTTCCAGTGCAGTCGAGACAGGATACTTGCGAGTTGGAAAAACAGAGAAAGAATAGGTAATTGTCTTGGTATTTATAGCTGAAAGACTAACTTATGAGTCCACATAAGTATCCTTTCATGAAATTCCAGAAATAATTGGAAAGGAGGATTCTGCTATCTGCAGGATGGAAGCTATAGGGCACAATACATTAGGCTGCATTTAGGAATGCAGCAAATCCTATCAGTAATATACTAAAAATATGTAAGACTCCCACCTGGTAAAACATCAATAATAGTGCTAATTGAATTTTACATAATTGAAAATCTATTGCACAGGATAAAATCAGTAAAAATGGTGACCAAGACAGCTTGAAGAGATGATCTCTCTAAAGAAGTGTCATAAAATGAAGCATCTTTGATAGGATTCTGGAAAATAGTCAAACGTTGACAGCACCCAAATGGAGGTAGATTTAAGAAAAAGGGAACTTTAAAAATTATTAATAGAGATTTGTTCTTTTCACTTGTCCTTGCCCCATTTCTTCCTGACTTAGAGTGGTCTTAAAAATGGTGATCAACATCCCCAGTGTGATACTCTAGTCCTTGTGTCTGAGGCAGCAAAACTACCCTTATTCACAAAGTATTGGGTTTGTCTATTCCAACTGGTCTTAAAGGCTGTCTGAAGGAATAACGTAGCTTTAGTCTTTGTTTTGCCTAAAAACCAGAATTCACTCAAGGAGAAAAAACAGTGGGTATTCCTGGAAAACAGTGTAAGTCAGGGAGCAATCTGCATCACCTAAGGCAATAGATTGTATTTGAAGCATAAAGTGGAAAACCAAAAGCCTGGAAGGGAAAACTGAGTACAGACTTTCTTGGAAATTTAGGGCATTTAAAAATGCCTAAGTATACTGGTGAATAGAATTGAGAGTCCATAGATGAACCTATATGTCTGTGACCAACTGATTTTCAAAAGAATGCCAAGATCATTCAGTAGTGAAAGAAAAATATCTTCAACAAATGATTGCTGGGGCAACAGATCTACATGCAAAAGAATGTATTAAAAAAACATACCAAAAAAACTCAAAATGGATCAACAATCTGTATGTAAGTACTGAAACCATAAAACTCTTAGATAAAAACATAGAGATAAATCATGATTTGGAGCTTGACAATGGAATCTTAAATACGATAACAAAGGCATGAACAGCACAAGGAAAATATATACATTGGGCTTCCTCAAAGTTAATTTTTTGTGAATGAAACTACAATATCAATACAGTGAAAAAATCCTACAAAATGGGAGAAATTATTTATAAATCATATATCTGATAAGAGTCGGTTCTCCAAATACATAAAGGACTTGGTACAACTCAAAAACAAAAGAAACAAACAATTCAATTTAAAAATAGGTAAAGGATTTGAATAGATATTTCTCCAAAGAAGATACACAAATGGCAGATAAGCACATGAAAACATGCCCAACATCATTAGTCATCAGGGAAATAACAAAACAAAATTACAATGAAATACTATTTCATACTCACTAGGATGGCTACAATTAACAAAACAGGTGGGGAAAATAACGTGTTGATGAAAACATGGAGGCATCAAAACCCTTCTACACTGCTGGTGGGAATGTAAACAGTTCAGGCACTATGGAAAACAGCTTGACAGTTCCTCAAAAAGTAAATAATTACAATATTATGACCCAGCAGTTAGAATTCTGGATATATATTCAAAAGAATGAAAAAAGGTGCTTAGTATTGCAAAGTACACACACACACACACACACACACACACACACATATACAGTATCAACAATAGCCAAAACAGAAAAGCAGTCCAAATTTCCATCAATGTATGAATGGATAAACAAATTGTTGTGTATACATGCAACAGAAAATTATGCACTGGTAAACAGAAATGAAGCACAGAGATACGGTTCAACATGGAAGACCTCTGCAATCTTTAGGCCTAGTGAAAAGAGTAAGACACAAAATGTCACCTATTGTGTCATTCTGTTTATAGGAAATATCCAAAATAAATAAATCCACAGAAGTTGCACATAATTAAGTGATTGCCAGTGACTGAGGAGAAGGGCAAGTAGGGAGTAACTGCTTAATGGGTTTGTGTTTCCTTTTGGGATGATGACCATGTTATGGAATTAGATAGAACTGATAGATGTAGAACATTGTGAGTCCATAAATGCCACTGAATTTTTGACTTTAAAATAGTTAATTTTATACTATGTGAATTTCACCTTAATTATATTAACTATATTGCACAGAATTCCCTCACCAAACACTAAGGCTATAGTCCTAAAATGTACTGTGTTTGAGAAAACCAAGCTCTTTTAGACCATGAATTGGTTTGCCAAACCATAAAAACAGTGTTCAAATGTTGTTTATACAATGTAGATTAAAAATAGTAGAGGGTATCTACTGCTAAAGGGTATCTACTGCCAAACAAACCAACCCTCTATTTAAGTGTTCATTTTCTCCAAATGCATAATTTATTAGGAACTACTGCACCAGCATAATTATGCATTGAAAGAGATTATCTCACAGGTTTCATGCTTTGTGTTCTATTCTTCCTTTAATCTTTTTCAATACATCCTACTAGTTCTGATTAACATTATTTACACTTACAAGTGTCTGTCTTTCACAGACTTATGCTGATACAGCCATCATTTTTTCAGGCCCTAAAATGATAGAGAGGTTAGAGTGTACTTCAAAATGTGTGATTGTTTCTAGTTTGATCTGGCATTCCATGTTAAGCAGTAATTAGTGATTAACAAACACAGACCAGCAGAAAGAGTTAGATACTGGTAGTAGTTTAGGGAGAAGATGATGGAGACGTGAACTAGTAGTGTGAAAAGGATGACTGAGTATGTATTTTGAGAGTAGAGCTGACAGAAAAAAAATGCCTATCATTTTTCTAATATATTAATCTCCAGTATAGTTTAAACTACACATTATGAAAAATATAATCAAGCTTTAAATTTAGTGTCAAAATTAATTAGTCACAAAGAAAGAAATAAAAATGCCAGTGAAGATGTAACATCTTCAAAGGAAATTCTAACAAGGGGCAGAAATTACTCTGGCTTCTTCTATTTAGCACTTAGCGTGCATTACATCACATGCCTTGTGCTACAATGATGATAATCAATAAGAATTCCTCAGTCTCCTGCAATAAATAACTTATATATTGCTCATAACAGTTACAGAGGAAGTTTCTCTACATCTTGCTTAAATGTTTAAGCAATGTTTAATGAATGTTTGCTGAACAAATATTTGATGAATAATATAGAACTATTAGAACAGACATAAAGTTATTAATGCATTGTGCTACAGAACCATAAAGATCTAATCATTTAATACATGGTGCTAAATGATCTGCATAATGGATGATTGTTCTCTTTAAGGAACAAGCATGTTTCTGTAAAGAAGATTTTCCCTGGCCAAATGACTAATCCACTAATCTAATTAAAACACATATAACAATTCAACACTTAGTCAATCCATACTAGCATTGAAATGTTTATTCATTACTACTATGAGGTGTCTAATTATTGGTCAGGGGAAAAAGTTGAGCACAATGGAGAGTAGAAAATGTATGGTCCCTACATCAGGTGTTTGATAACCAAACAAGGAATAAAAGGCATAATATTTGACATGACACATAAATTGGTTTTTGGAGGATGACTCATATTTTATTTTCTTTGAAAAAGATGAGAAAGACAAAAGAATTTTACAGAAAAAAAGTACACAAAGGCATGAAATCATAAGACAGATTTCAGAAGACCAAATATTTCACTGTGTCTATGCACTCATCTCACATGCTAGTAAAGCAATGCTCAAAATTCTCCAAGCCAGGTTTCAGTGATACGTGAACCATGAACTTCCAGATGTTCAAGCTGGTTTCAGAAAAGGCAGAAGAACCAGAGATCAAATTGCCAACATCCGCTGGATCGTTGAAAAAGTAAGTGAGTTCCAGAAAAATATCTATTCTGCTTTATTGACTATGCCAGCCTTTGACTCTGTGGATCACAATAAACCATGGAAAATCCTGAAAGAGATGGGAATACCAGACTATCTAACCTGCCTCTTGAGAAAGCTGTATTCAGGTCAGGAAGCAAAAGTTAGAACTGGACATGGAACAACAGACTGGTTCCAAATAGGAAAAGGAGTACGTCAAGGATGTATATTGTCACCCTGCTTATTTAACTTATATGCAGAGTACATCATGAGAAACGCGGGGCTAGAGAAAGCACAAGCTGGAATCAAGATTCCGGGGAGAAATATCAATAACTTCAGATATGCAGATGACACCATATTTATGACAGAAAGTGTAGAAGAACTAAAGAGCCTCTTGACGAAAGTGAAAGAGGAGAGTGAAAAAGTTGGCCTAAATTTCAACATTCAGAAAACAAAGATCGTGGCATCTGGTCCCATCACTTCATGGGAAATAGATGGAGAAACAGTGGAAAGAGTGGCTGACTTTATTTTTGGGGCTCCAAAATCACTGCATATGGTTATTGCAGCCATGAAATTATAAGATGCTTACTCTTTGGAAGGAAAGTTATGACCAACCTAGACAGCATATTAAAAAGCAGAGACACTACTTTGCCAACAAAAGTCAAGGCTATGGTTTTTCCAGTGGTCATGTATGGATGTGAGAGTTGGATGGTGAAGAAAGCTGAGTGCCAAAGAATTGATGCTCTTGAACTGTGGTACTAGAGAAGACTAGAGTCCCTTGGACTGCAAGAAGACCCAACCAGTCCATCCTAAAGGAGATCAGTCCTGGGTATTCATTGGAAGGACTGATGCTGAAGCTGAAACTCCAATACTTTGGCCACCTGATGTGAAGAGCTGACTCATTTGAAAAGACCCTGATGCTGGGAAAGATTGAGAGCGGGAGGAAGAGGGGACAATAGAGGATGAGATAGTTGCATGGTGTCACCGACTCAATGGACATGAGTTTGGGTAAACTCCAGGAGTTGCTGATGGACAGAGAGGCCTGGAATGCTGCAGTTCATGGGGGTCACGAAGAATTGGACATGACTGAACAACTGAACTGAACTGAACTGAACATTTTAAAAAAATTATAAAAATGTTTTGGTATATTTTTATTTCAGTGGAGAAAAGGTAAATTAATGGTATCATAATGATGATTATTACTAACAATGACATTATAGAATAAAATAATATAATGTTTAATATCAACAATAAGCATGTACTTTTTTTTTTGTCTTAAGGAAAATGTAACCAAGATCACTACTTAGATGAATTGAAGCATCTAATAACAGAGGACATAAACTGTTTTCTATTATTTTTGGAAAGAGCACCCAAATTACTCAAATCCTTAAAACTTACACAGAAGTGGTGATTCAAATTTGCACAAGTATCCCAGAGGTATTGAAGGAACCAACCAGGAAATAAAGTATCAATTTTCTTCCATTTCAAATGTGTTGAAATATATTGCTAAGGGTCTAGACCAGCCTATACCTATCAATGGAATAAGAGCAATGTGTTGGCTGAAATAAAATCACCGTAAGATAAAAGGTAATGTGCTCAGTGTACAGACCCTGAATCAAGAATGATCACTGAAAGAGACCATGCAATCATCACAGAGACCTGACCTATTCTATCTGTCTGGAAGCAGTTTGCATTCAAGGATATTTCTGTCTGATTAGCTCAATTCAGACAAAGAGGATGCTGCATTCATATCTTTCACACCTTAAAAAACCTCTGATTCCCAGTTAGGTTTTTGTCTGTTTGGCTTCAAAATCATTAATGAGAAAGTAGAAGAGAACCACTTGCTATGGTAGCAGCATGAGTGATAAAACTGGTAGCTCATTAGATTTCACATCCAGCAGTTGTAAAATCCTTCATCATCAAGAGAAAAACAGATAAACACAGGAATGGAAATCCTTAACAGAGAATAGCAGTGAAAGTTTCATTATTTTCTTATTTTTATCTCCTTTATTAACATATAATTCACATATCATTGAATTCACCCATTTGAAGTGTAAATTCAATAAATTTAGTAGTTTAAGTATCACCAGAATCAATTTTAAAATATTTTGACCACTGTATCCATTAGTATCCACTGCCATCTCCCAGCCTCAGGAAACGTGTAGTCTACTTTTTGTCTCTATAGATTTGCCTATTTTGGATATTTAATACAAATGGAATCATACAAAATGTGTTCTTTAGTGGTATCTTTCATTTAGTATCTTATTTTCAAGGTTCATGCATGTTTCAGTACTTAATTCTCTTTACTGATGAATAATATTCCACCACATGAATACACATTTTGTTAAATTATTTCATCTATAGACAAACATTTGGTTTGTTTTCCACATTTTCCCATTTTAAATAATTCTGTTATAAACATTTTTGTACAGCTTTTTAAGTGGACATGTGTTTTTACTCGTCTTGAATAGACACAAGTGGAATTGCTGAGTTATATGGTAACTCTATGTTTAACTTTTAGAGAAAATGAGAAATAGTTTTACAGAATTTTGATATTTTTACATCCTCACCCCTATACGCTATTTCCTTTGTTTTTCATTATAGCCATTCTGAGTGGATGTAAAGCGGTGTTTCATGATTCTAATTTGCCTTTCCCTAGTGACTGGTGATTATGAGCATATTTCATGTGCTTATTGACCATATACATATCTTTGGAGAAATGTCTATTTAAATTCTTATTCATTTTTACTTAGATTATTAATCTGTTCATTTTCAAGATATAGTTCTTTATATATTCCATATATGTCCCTTGTCATATACATCATCTAAAATATTTTCTTTCATTCTGAGAGGCTGTCTTTCAAATTCATGATCATGCCATTTGAAGTATTTTTTTCAAATTTTTATGAAGTGCAACTTATTGTTCTTCTCATTAATCACTTTTGCTTTTTGTATCATGTCTAAGAAAGCATTGCCTAAATTATAATTTACATCTGTATTTTCTTTTACATTACATAGTTTAACCTTTCATATTTAGGTATATGATTCACTTTTAGTTAATTTCCTCAAATAGTGTGAGGTAAAGGTCCAACTTCATTCCTTTGTGTGCTGTCCCAGCTTTATTTATTGAAAAGATTATTCTTTTCTAATTGGACTGTCTTGGCCCTTTCTTTTGAAAATCAATGGACTATAAATATTAGGGATTATTTTTGGACACTTAAGTTTATCCTTGTTATCCAGACATATTCTTATGCCAGTACCATGCAGTCTCAATTACTGTTAAAATATCTTTTTTTACAAAGTTTTCTTTCTTTAAGGATGATTGCAAATTATAACTAATTTATGATTTGTATGTACTTATCAGGGAAAATTCAAAATATCTGTCTTTCCGTTTTCTAAATGGTAGCTTATTTATCTGTGAAGTCTAAAACTCTGGGAAATACTGTTTCCAGGCATACAAATTCATGGCTGTACCATCCTTGTCAATGCAAAATTTCAGGTGTTTCTTAAAAAAGATCAAGTGACCATCCACAGTTCTCTTGATACATCATTGTGCACCACGTGCTCCTGAGACTGAAGCAGAGTTTGACTAAGTTGCCAAAATTTTCACTTTATACTCATCAGCTACATTTAGATTTCCATCTTTTCAGGGAGTAAAACCACTCAGGACCACAGAGAAAACATCAGAGAGATAACAAGAACATCTCTTTGATAAGCAGCCACATGTGACCGCAGAACGGCCACTTTGCTATTGCAGAAGAGAAACAAAGCAAACTTCAATGCCTTCTTTAATGCCTGCTGTCAGTTTTCTCAATGGTTATGACTGAAATTACCTCTGATATGTTCAGAGAGGTGGGTAGAATGACATGAACACAGACATAAAAGAGGCTTAGAAAGGACATGGAATATTTTTATCTTAGCTTTTCTAGAATATACCTGTTACTCAAAAATTGAAGGATAGACTTTGGTGACACCTTAAATGCATTTGAATTATACTTTGTCTTACAAAATTCCCTTTGAATGAACAATTTAGTGCCAAGTTACTTTTTGTAGAAATACTTTTGTTATGAATAGCTGACAACTTTAAAGGAATCTAATTAATCCCAGGTTATAACTGCAAATGAAATGTTTCCACCTCAGTGGATTTTACCTAGTAAAAATATTTAAAATAAATAAATAGTCTCTTGGGTATGATTTCTGAATTCAGAATTATCCACTCCCCACCCCTAGCTCTCACTAATATATGTAGGAAAAAAAAAGTAAAATAAAACTACAAACAGCTGAAAGTCTTTGATTAAAAGTCTGTTCTCTTGCTACCAGTATATTGTTTAACACTTTAAAAATTAAAAAAGTAAATATTTAGAAATTATTAACTTACGTTTCTGAAAGATTGAAAACTCGCTGTGGATCTCCATTCTCAATGGCATATGTTATTGGGTCTCCCTCTCGATCAGTCGCCTTCAGAGAGAAAACATAAATTTAATTATCAAGTAACTGATATGGCTTCTATTCAGTACAGTATAATATAGATACTAGAAACTTGAAACTAATAGCACAAAAGATCCATGATACCTTATAGAATAAAGATTAAAATATGTGCTAATGATTACATGTAAATACCAAATCCCAGCATTTCTACCATTCTTTTTCATCTGAAACCTGCAACAGTGAATAAGAATAATATCTCCTGAATATATAATCTTATCAGGTGGGGAAATATAGTAATGATTTCCATAGAGTATATTTAATTTTATATGAATAATTCAAACAAATATGTTAGATTCTACATAAATGTTTGCATTGTCAAAACAACTTAATACACTTTCATTTTTCTCTTTTTCTGCTCAAAATATATTGTCTATAAAACTTTATGGTTAAGATTTCTGAAACTGGAGTCAGAGAGCCTGAAATTAAAAACTGGGCTCCAGTTGCTAATTGTGTGATCATTTCTCAATTTCTTCATTTGTAAAATGAAAACTATAATAATACAAAAGTTAATAGATGTTGAGAGAGTTAAGTGAAATAATCTGTGTTAAAACACATAGACTAACATCTGGCACATTGTTTCAGTAAATATTAACCTTTTTTTCCCTTCTTAAGTCATAGAAAACAAAATCTACAGCTTCTGCCTTTGAGTTCTTAGTTTCTCTTACCCAAAATAAAGATATATATTCTATATTGTGGCACTGGAATCTGGGATTTTGCCACCTAAAATATCCAATAATTTCCTTTTCAATGATCCATTACATCCCCTTATGGAAGAGGGGTGAATAAAGAAATTGGGATGATATAAGAGGAATATAAGAGGGATCTGCCTAAGTATGACCTCAAGAGGAGGGGAACTACTATTTATTTATGTTAGTTGGTTGGCAGATTCCAACCTCTCTGACAGATAGGCACTGCTCTAGAGTGCAGGACCTAGAAAGTGCGGTTGTATGGGGCCCTTTCAAAGACCGGACACCAACTATCCCAGCCATGAGAGATTGAGTATGAAATCCCATTTCTGGACCAACAGGGAGCACTGTTTCTACAGGTAGATCAGATGGCTTAGACATGGATTTCAGGGTCCTGGTCATCGGACAGACCTATCAGCTATCACAACAGAAGGATGGCCAGAAGCCTCTGGGACCACACAAATTCCAGAGTCCAAGGGCAACTGAATAATAATCTGTGAATGTGTGTGTGTGTCAGTAGCTCAGTTGTGTTGAACTCTTTGTGACTCCATGGACTGTAGCCTGCCAGGCTCCTCTGGTTCATTGGATTTTCCAGGCAAGAATATTGGAATGGTTTGTCATTTCCTCCTCCAGGGGATCTTCCTGACCCAGGGATAGAACCATTTCTCTAGTATTTACTGAGTGCAGGGCTTTGTGGACGAAGCTTTGTAGAAAGAAAGAAAGTGAAGCTGCTCAGTCATGTCTGACTCTTTGTGACCCCATGGCTCCTCCATAGAGCCCCATGGCTCGTCCATGGGATTTTCCAGGCAAGAGTACTGGAGTGGGCTGCCATTTCCTTCTCCAGGGGATCTTTCCAACCCAGGGACAAACCCAGGTCTCCCACAATGCAGACAGTCACCATCTGGTGGCTCAGATGGTGGCTCAGAGCTTTGTAGAATTAGTTAAAGATATCACCTTGGTAAAACACTTCCTTTGCATGACTTTCATAACGCCATATTCTTCTGCTTTTAATTCTACCTAATCAGTTACTACCTATTTTCTTTCACTGGTTTTTCCTCATCTATAAGACATAATTACATTGGATGCTCCACAGGTTTGTTCTTGGACCTTACTTACATTGTCACTTCATCCAACTGTTGAGCTTTAAAATTATCTCTATGCAGAAGACTCACATATCTATAAACCAGCCCTGTCTTCTGAATTTTAGACCTATTTCCAGTTGCCTGTTTGGATCCCAATAGATCAACTATCAGCTAAGTTCAGTCCAGTTGCTCAGTCGTGTCTGACTCTTTGCAACCCCATGGACTGCAGCACACCAGGCCTCCCTGTCCATAGCCAGCTCCCAGAGTTTACTCTACCTCATGTCCATTGAGGCAGTGATGCCATCCAACCATCTCATCCTCTACTGTCCCCTTCTCCTCCCACCTTCAATCTCTCCCAGCACCAGGGTCTTTTCAAATGAGTCAGTTCTTCGCATCAGGTAGCCAAAGTATTTGTGTTTCAGCTTCAGCATCAGTCCTTCCAATGAATATTCAGGACCGATTTCCTTTAGGATGGACTGGTTTGATCTCCTCGCAGTCCAAGGGACTCTCAAGAGTCTTCTCCAACATCACAGTTCAAAGGCATCAATTATTCAGTGCTCAGCTTTTTTAGAATCCAACTCTCACATCCATATATGACTAGTGGAAAAACCATAGGTTTGACTAGATGGACCTTTGTTGGCAAAGGCAATGTCTCTGTTTTTTAATATGCTGTCTAGGTTGGTCATAACTTTTCTTCCAAGGAGCAAGCATCTTTTAATTTCAGGCCGTACTCACTATCTGCAATGATTTTGGAGTCCCCCAAAATAAAGTCTGTCACTATTTCCACTGTTTCCCCATCTATTTGCCATGACGTGGTGGAATCAGTTGCCATAATCTTTATTTTCTGAGTGTTGAGCTTTAAGTCAACTTTTCACTCCCCTCTTTCACTTTCATCAAGAGGCTCTTTAGTTTCTCTTTGCTTTCTGCCATAAGGGTGGTGTCATCTGCATATCTGAGGTTATTGATACTTCTCCTAGCAATCTTGATTCCATCCTGTGCTTCATCTAGTCCAGCATTTCTCATGATGCACTCTACATATAAGTTAAATAAGCAGGGTGACAATATACAGCCTTGACGTACTCCTTTCCCAATTTGGAACCAGGCTGTTGCTCCATGTCCAGTTCTAACTGTTGCTTCCTGACCTGCATACAGATTTCTCAAGAGGCAGGTCAGGTGTTCTTGTATTCCCATCTCTTGAAGAATTTTCCTGTTTGTTGTGATCCACACAGTCAAAGATTTTAGCATTGTCAATAAAGCAGAAGTAGACAGTAGCTGCTGAAGTGGCACTGGAAGGATTGTGAAGCAATAACCCATGTCCAGGGGCAAAGGAGAAGCCCCAGCAAGATGGTATGAGGGGCAAAATCACATTTAGAATCAAACCCGACACCCACCAGAGACATTCACACATACCTTGTGCACACCAGCACCCACAGACCCCACAGAAACTGAGACAGAACTATGTTTGCATATCTCCTGAGGAGGTACAGGTCAGCAATGAATTGGCGCAGGGGTAGGGGCTCTGAGTGCATTAGACCTGGGTATGGCATAAGCCCTCTTGGAGGAGGTCGCCATTAACCCCACCATAGAGCTGCCAGAACTTACACAGGACTGGGGAAATAAACTCTTAGAGGGCATACAGACTCTTGGAACTTTGTGCACACCAGGACCCAGGAGAAACGAGCCATGATTCCACAAGAGACTGACCCAGACTTGCCTGTGAGTGTCTAGGAATCTCTAGCAGGGTCATGGGTTGGCAGTGGCCTGCTGCAGGGTTCAGGGCACTAAGTATAGCAGTGTGTTGCTGGGACCTTTTGAAGGAGGTCGACATTATCTTCATTACCTCCACCATAGTTTGCTCTCAGGTCAAATAACAGGGAGGGAACACAGCCCTGCCCATCAACAGAAAATTGTATTAAAGATTTACTGAGCATGGCCCCGCCCATCAGAATAAGACCCAGTTTCTCCCTCAGTCAGTCTCTCCCATCAGGAAGCTTCCATAAGCCTCTTATCCTTCTTCATCAGAGGACAGACTGAAAACCACAATCACAGAAAACTAACCAATCTGATCACACAGACCACAGCTTTGTCTAACTCAATGAAACTATGAGCCATGCCACGTAGGGCCACCCAACATGGACAGATTATGGTGGAGAGTTCTGACAAAATGTGGTCCATTGGAGAAGGGAATGGCAAACCACTTCAGTATTCTTGCCTTGAGAACCCACTGGACATGAACTATAGACACACCCAATTTAAAATGTTAAAATCCCCAACCCTGATCTCTCTGCTACTCCCCCACTGCTGCTTTCAATCTTCATTATCTCAGTAAATAGCAGTAACTACAACTTTCTACCACTTGACCTTAACTGAACATTCGTAATCCCTAATGCAGCCCATCGGCAAATCCCACTGGGTCTGTATTTAAAATATCTGCAGTATCTGGCTGTCTCTGAACTTCAAATACCATCTCCCTAATGAATTTAACTAATAATCATCTGACTGGTGCTCCTGTCTTCTCCCTTGTACCTTCATCATATCTCATTTTAATTAAGCAGACAATGTGACCATTTTTATTTTTAATAATGTTATTGAATTATTATGCATTATTACATACACACACTCACAGACACACAGAAAATGGATACAATAAAATAGCAAAATACAATGAAACAACAAGCTACTTATAGCATCTTTGAAATATTCCAGTTAAATTTAAATCTAAAATTTTAAAATTCATTAAATTAATTATAATGCAAGTGTAAGTATAGAGACTAAGAAAGAAAATAAACACATACACACAGTCAATGGGATTGATAGCATATGATTGATATTTCCCCTTTGTTTTTGGTTCTTTCCCAGATATATATTAGTGAGAAAGATAAAATGGAATTACAAATGACACTTAACTTCCTCAAGAAACACAGAATTAAGCTGTATCTGGAGATATATTTTACCACTAAAAAGTTCACACTAAATGTTTTCTGTTGTTTTCCTCTTTCAGTCAGTCATTTTTACGTATCATATTGTTACAGATTTATTAATGTCTCTTTGTTTTTGTTATGTGGTTGTTATAGTTTTTGAGAGACAATTTATTATATTGTGTTTTCATAAAAGCCAGAATAAACAGATTCTGAAGTAAGATAACTTTGTGGAAACAATTTTAAGTCCAAATTAATGTTAAACTTTTCTTCTAATGTATCAGACTGTGAATGTTGTGTTACTTTGTTTATATAAGTCATTATGTTGTTAAGTTACTCAAGTAACAGAGGAATTCCTACAAAACTCTCAGTGGTTTTTTTTTTTTTTTTTTTTCAGCCAAATTAATGACTTTCAATCCCTGAGGTACTGTGGAATATTTCTTCAGTTATGTTTGACTATGAGCCAGTTATTTGCCTATTTCATTCATATGTGAGGCTGTGCCTTTATTGGAAACTTTGAAAACCCAGGATTTAGAAGAAAATCCTTATTTGATTGTTTTCTTCTTCTTATCCTCTTAGTCAATCCTTTGCTATTGTTTCAGGATCTGTGGCAAACAGAATAGTAATTAGGGAGCATTCATAAATTCTTAGTCAGCTAAACAAGGGGGAGTGGTGCTATCTGGATTTAAATTGTGAAATATATCCATTACTTCTGTTAGCAGTTTTTAAAATACCATGTAGCTTACCATGTTAAACTACCATGATGTTGGTATCTATGTACCAACATCAAAGTGGAGAAATAATGAATAATAATTCAAAAATCAGCAGAAACAATTATTCTGGGAGGATTAAGATTTGATAATGTACATATATGTGATCTAACATATATTTCTAAAAACATTTAAAAATGTATGAGTCTAACCAACCTTCTCTAGACTTCCCTAGTGGCTCAGATAGTAAAGAACTTGCCTCCAATGCAGGAGACCCAAGTTCCATCTCTGGGTCAAGAAGACCCCCTGGAGAAGGGAATGGATACCCACTTCAACATTCTTGCCTGGAGAATTCCGTGGACAGAGGAGTCTAGTGGGCTACAGTCCATAGGGTCATAATGAGTCAGACACGAGTAAATGACTAATGCACATCACATCACACAGCCGGCCTTCTCTACATGATGAACAAAAATTTATATATGATATGGAATAGTGAATCCTGACATTAGAAGTTGCTGACTACTTATTATAATATCCGAAATTATATTTGCATGCCTTTTTTCATTTAAGCCATGCAATAATCTTATAGGCAAATGGAAAATGCCAAAGACTTCAATTTTTTTACTCTCTCTCTCATCATTCCAATTAGGGTTCTTTATAATTAATCAGAAGATATTTTTTTATTTATTTAGAGTTAATAGTGACTATTTCATCTTTAAAAAGGAGATTCTACTATTAGTTAATATTTTCCATAATATAACAGATAGGAATTAGCCTTAGCACAAAACATTTCCTATGCCTTTATTTTTGATCAATCAATTCCAAAACGAGTCCTTCATTCAAGATCTAAAAGGAGTATGATAGCAGTCATCTTCCCTGGGTTTATCATAGAGTTTTTGGGTGGGCTCTGGAGCCAGGAACCTGGGTTTCAGCACTCACTGTACTATTGTCTCTTAGGCAAGACACCTAACTTCAAAACAAAGCTAGTGATAACATTAACAATACATGCTTGCTAACTTGTTTCAGTTTTGTCTGACTGTCTGTGATCCCGTGGACTGTAAGCCCACTAGGCTTCTCTGTCCATGGGAGTCTCCAGGCAAGACTACTGGAGTGGGTTGCCATGCCCTCCTCCAGGGAATTGTTCTGACCCAGGGATCTAACACATGTCTCTTATGTCTCCTGTACTGCCAGGTGGGTTCTTTACCATTAGCACCACTTGGTAAGCCCCAACACTAACAATATTCACAATGTTCAGAAAATATTTATTGAACATCTACACTGAATTCAGCACTGGAACTTCAACAAGAACCACACAAAAATGCTTCCTTTATGCAGTTTACAAATAGTGAGGGAGACAGAGAAAAAAGAAAAAAAATCAATGTGCAGGTATTTATATACAATATATTATATAATTACATATTTATATATGCAATATATCAGATTTTAATATATAATTTATATATATAATTAACATATATTTATATAATACAGTTTTCAAATCCATGTGAATGCTATAAAAATATAAAATCATTCAGGAAGGACATATGGGAAGGCAGAGTGAAAATTTACACTTACATTGAGGTTTTCAGGAAAGCCATTAGAAAAAAATGTGAAAATTTGGCAAGACTTGTAAAAGGTGAGAGAGCTATTCATGTGGGGAAGGTCCCTCCAAGAATAGAGTGGAGCAATTTAGAAGACCTCAGGTGGATACATGCCTAATGAGTTTGTGAAAGAGCAAGCAAGTGGAAGGCTTACTCCTGTTTTGTTGACCTCAGGTAAGCAACCAGAGTTATTTAACCTGGATAGCTAGCAAGTAACGGAGTTCAGTTAGAGGTTCGCTGATATGTGTTTAACAGCATGTGAACTAAAATAAAGCTACCTTTTCTTTATTTTTCCTTGACAAAGAATATCTTTAAAGATTGAAGCAATTTTTCTTTCTAGTCTTCTCAGTAGATTACTCACTGCATATAAATTCAAGTCACCCATTTTTCAGAAGCACCAACAGAAACCCAACAAGATTAATCTCAATAAGCAATGTGCTTAGACACAGGAAGACAGGAATTTTGAAAAAGAAAGCATATCTCTAAACTTCTGTTCATATTAAGATGAACACAACCCTCAGTACCATTTGATAGAGTACACTTTATGCTCACGGAATGATTTTACACATTTCACAGGACATTAAGGCAAAGTACCTGCCCTTAGGGTTTTTAAAGTAAATAAAATCAACAGACTTAGATGGTCTTTTCTTTTCATGTTTAGGCAAACAAGTCCTGGTTTATGTTATTAAATTGCTTGAGAGCAGGAACTGAAGCTTTCAGTTCAGGACAGCCGTGTTTCCAAAAATGTATGTGCAAATCTTGGGATTAAATTATTGGTCCTTTAACAAAGTAAAGTAACATTGTTCATGAATATATTTCAGTATGACTTACACTTCACATTTTTATGTCGAGTTTTGTCATTTATGATTCTGATAAAAATTTCGTTTTTGAGATAAGTTCATTTATGTAAGAAAGTCAGTTTATTTGATTTAAAATTAAATAATATTATGAATTATATGCAATATAGCATATCTGAAACTTTAAAATGCAACTAATCTAGAAGGACACTGTGAGCATGATCATACCTTAAGACTGTCCATCCTGCCCACCTACTGTACTTTATTTAGCTACTTCAATCACTTTCCCTCTTTCCTATATGACTGTTAACACTTTCTCCTCAGGTCTCCAACTTATCCTACCATCTTTACTTTCTTCTGATTACCCTAATTTTAGTTTCACTGAGAAAATTGAAGCAATTTTCTGCAAATTCTTCTAATTTCATATATGTACATTTTATATATATATATATATATATATATATATATATATATATATTTCATACATATCATCCTGTAACCACACGCTATATCTTTCCTCCTATTACTGAAAATGTTCTATCTGATCAGGTTTCCCTGGTGGCTCAGTGGTAAAGAATCTGCCTGCCAATGCAGGAGAAGCAGGATCAATCCCTGAGTTGAGACGATCCCCTAGAGAAGGAAATGGCAACCCAATCCAGCATTTTTGCCCAACAACAGAAGAATCCAGCATGCTACAGTCCATGGGGTCACAAAGAGTCTGATAAGTCTTAGTGATTGAGCATCCATAGTCTGATCTCCCTCTTAGGGAAAAATTTGGGGAGTTTTGCTTTCTACTTTTTCTAAATTGTTCTCATCCTCTCTAAAACAGGGGCTTCCCTGGGCTCAGATGGTAAAGAATCTGCCTGCAATGTGGGAGACCCAGGTTCAATCCCTGGGTTGGAAAGATCCCCTGGAGAAGGGAATGGCAACCCACTCCAATATTCTTGACTGGAGAATTCCATGGACAGAGGAACCTGGCAGGCTACAGTCCATGGGGTCACAAAGATTTGGACATGATTGAGCGATTAACTCTTTCACACATTTTCCCTAAAACTTCTTCAATTATACCTTTAACCCTCCCTTAATTACTGCACTGAAAATGCTCTTTTCAACATCATCAAATAAATTCATTACTAGCAAATTCACTGATCACTTCACAATCCTTGATTTGCTTGTTTCTTAGTTTTGTTTACTTAATTTTCATTTGATCTGAGAGTAGCATTAGACACAACTGATTTCTCACTTCTTGATACACTTTTTTCCCTTAATTCCCAAACACATGTTCTTCTGGATCTCTATTCTTGATCCTCTTATGCTCAGAAACTTAAAATCAATCTTTGAATGTCTTATACATTCACTTCCTTAAGAACCTCATGCAATCTCAAAGTTTTACATGGTATTTAAAAAGCTCAAGACTTCAAATGTATTTTTGTAGTCCATACCTTTTCTCTAAAATCACACTCAATTTATTACTCAATAGCTTTAATTAGATGCCAAAAGACATTTCAAATTTAACATGACCAAATTTCTTGGACATTCGTTTGATTCTGGTTAATGGAAAATCAACCCTTCTATTAATACTTCCTCATGCTATATGTTAACATCCATTGTTAAGTCTTCTTTCTACATCCAGTCATCAATGAATCCTGTAGTTTCTACCAGGCAAAATATAACAATGCTGAAAGCTCATTTCATTATTTCCAAAAATAACACACATATGTGTATCATGGCTGTAGTTTATGTGTGAATATATAAACATATACATACACACATTTGTGCTTCAATTATATATGACCATGATATGACTTCCCTGGTGGCTCAGATGGTAAAGCATCTGCCTACAATGCAGGAGACTCAAGTTCAATCCCTGGGTCTAGAAGATCTCCTGGAGAAGGAAGTGGCAACCCACTCCAGTATTCTTGCCTGGAAAATACCATGGACAGTGGAATCTGGTAGGCTACAGTCCAGGGGGTCGCAAAGAGTCAGATACGACTGAGCGACTTCACTTTCACTTTCTCTTTTCAGGATATGATGGAAAAAAATATCAAGACACAGATCAGTTTAAATGAGTTATACGATGTGGAATTGCCAAAGAGCTAACTGGGGTAAAGAAAACAGAGAATGAGAAATAGAGCCAAAATAGAAAAAAAATTTTTTTTAAGCTGCATAAAAAGAAATTAATGTGATGTGTAGATATGATTGCACTTATGAATATACACATATTAATTATACAAATCAATCAAAACAAAGAAAAAGGAAGAATAAATATCTGGGGCTTTTCCACTTGCTGTTTTTATCACATATTTTTACTCACAAAGGTGACCTCTGATTTAAAATCACCCAGCACATACAGTTTAAGTTAGGGGAATTATAGTGGCAATCAAATTTTGCTGGTCTGTCTAACTATTTTGTTATCAAAATTAAAACTGAACTACTTTTATGTTGGGACAGGTGGTAGGAAATAAAGCTGTTTCAAAGCTAATTTTTATTGTTAAATAATTCTGCCTCTATGTTTGAAAGATGTTTGTTTTTTAATTAATTATTTTTTGACTGTGCTGGGTCTTTGTTTCTGCATAGACTTTTCTCTAGTTGCAGCAAGCAAGGGCTACTCTCTAGCCACAGTGTGTGGGTTTCTCATTGTGGTGGCTTCTCTTGCTGTGGAGCTCAGGCTCTAGGGCTTGGACTTCAGTGGTTGTGGCATACAGGCTCAACAGTTGCAGTGGACCGTCTTTGATGCTCTGTGGCACGTGGGATCTTCCCGGATCAGGGATCGAATCTGGGCATTGGTAGGTGGATTCTTTACCACTGAGTCACCAGGGAAGCCCTAAAAGACATTTCTTAGTGTGAACTTTTTTAAGCTATTTTTTTTTTCTTCTTTTGTATGTGTGAGGCAGGTGTGTGCGTTGAGAACATAGAAACATGTAAACTGTTTTTCTTTATTTTTTTTTTTTAACTGTTATGGCTTTTGTGAATCCATGTGAAATAGAAAGTATTCAAAACTAGAACAAAAGATATTGCATTCTTCAGTTTTCTTAAGTAACTATTCTAATGCAAATGTTCTTTTTTTTTTAACCTAAAGTAATTATTTTTTTAGCTCCAAATCAACCAGTTCCTGGTAGTTAAGCATAGAATCATCATCAACACTTCTCAACATGAATTGGGTCTCCTGTTGTTTCTTCTAGAAAATTGACACCTATAAGCTGTTTATTGAGTATACCTCAGTAACACTGTTTTTGTTCCTATTTATCAAAACTTCAGGAAAACAATAGCATTTACAAACGTAAGCTTTAATCAACAATAGTTACCAGTATGTGAAGTAACAGCTTCAAGACATGCAATAAACTCGGAGGTTTATTTAAGAAACAGCACAGTGACTCATTTATTGCCAAGCTACTAAAGGTAGTACTGATTACTGCTATTAAAATACCAGCAGCTTTCAAATATTTGCCCAAACCAGTATTCCACATTCATTTCCAGATTTCAAAGTAGTCTTTTTAAATTTAACTTTTAGGAAGAGCAAATTGGTTACTTCTGGTTAATTAAAAGGAAAAATAAGAAGCCAACAAACAAACAGACAAACAAAACCCTGCTTTATCAAGCAGGTTTAGAAATTGCAAACTTTTCTTTGGATCATACAATAGTCTCCTGAAATGAAGTAAATGAAAATCACTTTCTACTATAGTCTTAAACTATTGTTAAATAATTGTCTATAAAAACAAGTTGATGAATATAGGTCTTCGCCTTTTCCACAAATTCAATTAAAAGAGACCAACTAACTATTATCTAGATAGTCCTCCATGGCTTTAAGAAGAGACATGATAGAAATGTGTAAAGATTAGAAATACAGTTGTAAATAGGAACTAAATGTCAACTTGAAATGTCTCTTGATCAGACCTGGCTTTATAAATACACACAATGCTTTTATGGTTGTCCATAAAATTCCATTAAAGATAAAGATCTCATATTCTACCTTATTGCTTTGGTGAACATATTCCTCTAAGTCAGTGTTTTTCAGTCTCAACACTACTAAGATTGTAGGCTGGTTAATTCTGCATTACTCTACCACTCACATCTTAGTTTAGAAAGCCACAGCAGTAAACCATTTGTAAAGGCATAAAATTATTGGAACCACCCCCACAAAAAAAAAAAAAAAAAAATCTCTAGAGGAAATGCTAAAATGAATCTTGAAATTTGTCTAAATATATACAAGCAGTTTTAAAAAACATTTTAATATTTTGGGAATTTCTAGGGGATGTATATGTACTATATTTCATCACGCCACCCTCTTTTCTTTCAGAAGGCTATCCATTTGTTTACTCCCCTTTAATTTGTCTTAAGACTGTATTACCCCAAGTCTTCATTTCAGATTTAATCAAGAATGAAATGATTATTTTGTCACCTCTCTATCCTAATAACAAACTGTCTGAAAATAAAGTCTATACAGAGCTAACCAACAGAAAGAGGGGCAAAAATACTGATGACATTTTTCTGAAACCTTTGTTTAGGCCTTCCTTGAAATCAGATCCACCTGGCATTCAACAGATGTTTATGGATAGCATAGTATATATTCCAAGCACTGTTCTAGCTACTGAGGATACAATAGTGGATAAAATAGAGTCTGTCATTGTGAACCTAATGTAACATTTGGCACAGTAACAAAATACATAAGAGTGCACCTAGGGCAAAAGCAAGCAGGGTAAAGTTGGTATGAAGTATAGTAAGATAGTTATTTTTATTGTCTATAATTAGGTCAAGGAAGAGCATTTTGCTAAGGAAGAAGCAGGCAGAAACATACAGGAAGGGAAAAAAAATGTGCATGTCTGGGAAAAGAGAACTTCAGACAATAGAAATATTAAGTGAATGGACCCTGAGGCAGGAGTCAGGCAGTGTGCAAGGAGGTCGATGAGGTCAGATTAGAATTGCTGAGATGATGAGAAGTAGGGGATCAGATCAGGTAGGTGTCATAGGGACATTGTCTTTAATTCTAGGTGACTTGGGTATCCACTGGAAGATGTTCACAAAGAAGTGAACCTATTTTATGTAGTTTTTCAAATAATTACTCTGACTTTTGCATGAGTAATAGACCAAAGAGGAGTGAGATTAAAATCCAGTAGAAATCTGTTGCAATAATCTTGGCAAAATTTGTTGGTGACTAGTATCAGGAAGGCAATGGCACCCCACTCCATTACTCTTGCCTGGAAAATCCCATAGACAGAGGAGCCTGGTAGGCTGCAGTCCATGGGGTCTCTAAGAGTCAGGCATGGCTGAGCGACTTCGCTTTCACTTTTCACTTTCATGCACTGGAGAAGGCAATGGCAACCCACTCCAGTGTTCTTGCCTGGAGAATCCCAGGGATGGGGGAGCCTGGTGGGCTGCCGTCTATGGGGTTGCACAGAGTCGGACACGACTGACGCAACTTAGCAGCAGCAGCAGCAGCAGTATCAGAAACAAAGCAGTAAGAGTGGTAAGAAATAGTGAAACGAGATATTTTAGTATTGACTGGATAGAAGAGATGGATATGGAGAAAGAGAAAAATCAGAGATGATTTGAAGGGTTTTGGCCTGAGGTTTTGGACATCCAAGGTTTCAATTTACTAAGAAGGGAAAAAATGAAAGAGGATCAATTATTTGCTTGGAATTAGGGGGAGTAAGTACAAGGTGTTGAGTACAGAATGCATTAATTTTGAGATGCTGTGATAGCAGTGTGATATGCCTCCCAATTTCCCATTCAAAGAAATAATATTCCACTATAAGTTGGAAATGTCTACAGAGAGGCCTTCTATTCAGAGAAGGCCTTTTTTTACTTTTTTTTTTTAATAAAGTGAAAATGATTAACAATGCTGTGTTAATTTCTGCTGACAGCAAAATGATTGTTACACACATACATACACACAAGAAAAATATATAAATCCATACATATATCTGTATATATATATATGACTTCCCTTGAGGTTCAGTGGAAAGAAATCTTCCAGCTAATATAGGAGATGTGGGCTCGATCCCTGGGTCAGGAAGGTCCCCTGGAGAAGGGAATAGCTACCCACTCCCAGTACTTTTGCCTGGGAAATACTATGGACAAAGAAGCCTGGTGGGCTACAGTCCATGGGGTCACAAAAGAGTTGAACACAACATAGTAACTAAACAATAACAATAAAAATGTGTATGTACATATAAGTGTGTCTTTTTTTATCTTATTTTCCAAGAATGCCTTTTCTGAAGAGAGCTTCCTTGCCAAGGTCAAGTTGCTTTCTGAGGCAAACTGCATCTGACTTGCTCAAGCACGTTTATAAAAGACCTACCTTAATGTAAAGGACTATCTTGGTTCTAGAGCTTTGCAGGGGGTCAGTTATTGTGACTGCATTGAAGTTCAAAATCTCCCTAAATTTAAGTCCGCTTTCTTTCTCCCCTTTCCAAAGGAGTTGATTACAAAACAATTACTAATAAACATCTTACAGGGGAAACTTTATCTCTAAGTCTGCTTCTCTGAAAACTCAGCCTAAGACAGATGCTTGTTTAATATCCTATATATATAGGATATTAAATATATATATATATTGACCTCACAGTTGGACATGGGTCTAGAGTTTTAGAACAGTGAGCTAAACTAGAGCTATGAATTATAATTTTTGAGCATATAACAATTTAAACCCACTAGAACACATGAGATCATCTTAGATATGTCTGTACATAGAAAAAGAAGCAGTGAAAAGCTTGAGCCTTGACACATGCCTTATTTTAAGAGTCAGGGAAATGAAGAGGAACCATCAAAACAGACTGGGATACAGCAGTCAGGAGAGTTCGGGGAAAATCCCAGGAGACTGTTATATTGGAAATCAAAATAAGTTTTTACATAATAATGGAAATATTAATTCTATCACATTTTACTGATGGATAGAGTAAGATGAGGAATTATTTGACTGTGAAAATGAGCACTGAGACTACAAAAAGAGCCATTATCATTGGATTGGTGTTATTAAGATTGTGATTAAAATGAGGTCAAGAGAGAATAGAAAGGAAATGACCAAGACTTTCTCCAGGCAAATACGGATAACATGTTTGAGAATTTTTTGCAGGGAAGGGAAACATAGAAATAGATAAGGGGCTAGAGTGGTCTATGGAGTCAAAGACATTTTGTTCTTGCTTTGTCTTTAATTTGGTTATATAGTAACACATTTTTATGCTGGTGGAAATGATCAGATAGAGTTAAGAGATTCTTATGATGCAGCAGTTAAAAATATGATTCCTGAACAGTGTGCTTGAGCAGGCCAGTGTGGACATGATCTAGCAGAGTGCTTTCAGGATCAACACAAAGGATGACACTTAAAAGGTACTGTGTTTTTATTTTGCACTGGGCCTTGAAAACTGTAGCCCATCCTGAGTGATATTCAAATTGTGTTCTGTTGAACTGTGCCATTCTTTAAAGTAGTTATTGTGGATTGTGACAATACAAGAAATGTCGAATGAATTTCTCCACCATAAAATTTAGAGTAGTTTAGTAAAATTTAAAGGTTGTGCCAGGGTGATTTACTATGTGTTGAATATAATAGTTCTTTTTTAAAAAGGCTGCATTCTTTGCTGTTTTACTTTTTTTCCTAATAATTTATTTAAATGTATCCTTCATTACAGAGGCTTTAGAAGCACTGATACAGTATTCAAGTTAAGGAAATGGTTTAGATAGGAAGGAGTGTTACATTTTAATTGCAAGATTAAAAACAGAACATAGGAATAAGGTGAAAAGATTGGTAGACGGTGTGATTAGAGGTTGTAAAAGTCTTCATCCAAGTGTTTGATGAAAATATGGAGTAAGAGAGTTACCAAAATAAAGCTGTTCTCCTGGCCAGTGACTCTGTCTCCAGGCTGAATAAAAACCACAGATCATCTGTCCCACCTCTCCCACCAGCCACAGCACCTTTGCTTTATGGTCAGTGGTATCAGAAAAAGACTATTTCATCTTATTCATTTATGTTATGACATGAACTGCTTTCGAAAGAACTTGATAATATGGCCTTATTTCTTATACTATATCAAGTTTTATAAGACACCAGTCCTCTTTGGGAGGAAAATCAGGTAATTTTTACTCATTTCCTATGTACATTACTTTCTGTTAGAGACTGTTTAAGTCAGAAAAAAAGTAAAGTCTAACTCTATCGAAAATATAAGTTCAAGTCATAACCTACATTATATTCTGCAGAAAATCTTACATATTTTTTATCATGTTTATTTCTTTCTTAAACTAGGAAGACACAAAGAAAAATGACAGAAAATAACTGTTTAAATATATAAGACCTGGAGTTCTCCTTTCCCTTACCTCCTGACACTTCTCTGGCTTTAGGCCTATGAGCATATTATTGTCTATGGAAGATTTACATGAAGCTAAGTGATTCTCTGGGAAGAGGAAGATACATATGTGAATGCAGAATACATTAAAAAATACATTTTCCTCACTTTTGGCAACTTCGCATGCCTAGAGATGAAAAATCATCCCTAGATAATACACATACCATAGTTTCAAGGACAGCAAACTTTTTTTTGAAACTTTGACATATCAGAACATCTGCTTTAAAGGAGAAAAATTTGCACCACAAATCATATTTAATTTTTGTAAAAGCTGATTGCTTGGCATTGAGACATCTCTTTCTCTCTAAAATATATATCTTACAATCTCCTATCTATCTATGTATCTTCAGTATAAACTATAAATTATGCTTGAAATTGGGTAATCAGTATCAGTGTTCAATGTATTTAAACTTCTGTGACACTTTTCTTTTGAGATAATGTTAATGGTGAAAGAGTTATCTGAAATCTATTAATATTAGGAGGAAAGATGAAACAATGTATTTTCCACTATATGAAGTAAAAAATATAGAGGAAAATGAATGATTTTATTCCTCACACTTGGCAAAATCAGAGCAACCTACTAAATAGAATGTCTTTCAATACAATCTGCAATGTCAATCTATACACTGACATGTTAATGTTTAAAAAAAAAAGCTTCTTTGATGACAGAAAAGCAAATCTCCAGATGACATATCCAAAATGATCCCCATAATATAAATGAAATTGCATAGGGTCTATGATTCACACACATTTGGCTGTAAAACATTCATGAATCATAAATTCCTACATCATCTTCAGGGGAAAATGTATCCTATTTTATAAAAAATATTCATCAATAAAAGGAAAAAAAAAACTCTTAAAACTTTTAGAACAGTTCAAAGATATCAGAAAAACAAATAAATATCTCTCATATGATGGATTAATTAATATGAATAACAATATGAAAATTAATATGAAAAATAATATTAATATGATGTATTAATGTAGTCATTGTGGTGTTTAGTTGCTAAATCGTGTCTGATTATTTGTGACCCCATGGACTGTAGTCCACCAGGCTCCTCTGTCCATGGAATTTCCCGGGCAAGAATACTGGAGTGGGTTTCTGTTTCCTTCTTCAGGGTGTCTTCTGACCCAGGGACTGAACTCTTGTCTCTCCTGCACTTGCAGGCCGATTCTTTACCACTGAGCCACCAGGGAAGCCCTACTGTATGATGGCTTGCATTTCATTCATTTTTTCTAGAAATGGATTAATCCTGGAGTGAGATTAAGGCAGCGGGAATTTTCCTTCAGGATGAAAAATATACTAATTCTTTGAGGCAGAGTTTAAGTTCTACAGCTTTCTGAAACTCTTTTAAAAATGAGTAAATGAAAAGAAAGATGGCAAGTAAATAAATGCGTGCTGCAAGTTGAACTAACACCATCTTTTGCTTAACCAAGCAATTTCATTAGTAAAATGTATATATATATTTTTCCTCAGATGATCAGAGATGGCAGTATCTTGCTTTCTAATGTACTTCACACCACTTTCTAGGTTTTTTCCTGCTAAGTATGTCTGAGCTGTTTTACCTGCTTTACAGTCTTCGGGAATGAGAAGCCGGGGCGGGGGGGAAATGGCTCAACATGCCAGAGGCCATCAGAGATCACTGATAAGTGGAGCCAGAAGTTTAAAGCAGTGGCTAAATTAAGTTTCTCCAGTGTCAATAGACATTACATATTTTCCTTCACTTTTGTAAAGAATCAAGAAGTAACTGCAAGAAAGTAAAATTAAGGCTGATCAAGCACACCTTAGAACAGAAAGAGTGATTAGCCTTGTGAGTAGAT
This sequence comes from Capricornis sumatraensis, assembly GCF_032405125.1. Classification (NCBI taxonomy): domain Eukaryota; kingdom Metazoa; phylum Chordata; class Mammalia; order Artiodactyla; family Bovidae; genus Capricornis; species Capricornis sumatraensis. The sequence continues at coordinate 6,154,892 of NC_091091.1, read as the reverse complement.
TTACTCTGCTCTTAAGGGGATTGTTTTCAAGTCTGGGTACAACTGAGAGAAATAAATGAACTTCAGTCTCTAGGAAAGGCAGAATAGAATAATGAATAAGAGCACACAACTTCTAGATCACAAGAGATGGAATGCCCACTCTGCAACAGGGTTGTGTTCAACATTGGAAAAGTCATTGCTTTGCTGAGACTATAAAAGATGAGGAAGCTTTTAAGTGATTGGTGTAGTTCCTGCCTGATAATTGCATTCAATTAGAATTAAATGTTGATGCTATTACTATTAATGTTGACCTCTTAACCACATATCTCTTGGGCTTTCTAAGTGTCACTGTGTTCTCTAAAACACAAATGATCATTCTTTCTTAATGGAAGAACAAACAAAATAATGAAGTAATTGAATATATTCCTTGGATTACATCTGTTGCCAAGGCTGTTTCCCTACAACCCCCTTGAATGGAAATCAATTTCTCTTATCTAAGTTTCGGGAGGAAGCTGCAAAGAGAAAAGCCAGAACTGTTCAGAGTCAGTTAGCTCCAAAATGCAGGAAGGCTCACTTTTAGTAGGCTTTGAGTCTCATTATATGCTCACTGTAATACATTAGTGTGGTAATTGACATACCCATTAGTGACAGGACAGTTTTAAATTGCCATGGCAAGTGGAAAAGCCACACAAGGACTAAAAAGGATTATTGCCTCAGTTCCAGATCCAAACTACACTCCTATTCTCGGATAAATTGGAAATATTCCTCCCACTCTTTCCAGTCCCCTCCCTTTTACCTTGACCCTTCAATATATAAGGTGGCTCTGCTCAAATTGGCTTGAGAAGTTGATTTAAAAACTGATTTCCCCTTCTCCATTCTTTGGCCATTGAAAAGCTTGTGATGTTCCAATCCCAGCTTTCTTTTCTTTATTGGTTATGTCAATTCAATTGAAAAAATAATCTCCTTGGCCAAGACAGGGGGTCTAAGCTGGACTAAGACCCCAGCATGGATCCAGAAGACAAGTTTGGTAATATATACATTACTGTATAGTTGATATTTCACTGTTCTATCCATTATTCCAAGTGCCCAGTACCACCCTGTTCACCTTTAAAGTCTTAAATCTAGTTAACTGAAAAACAAAACAAACAAACAAACAAAAAGGCAGTGTTTGTTCTTCTGGAGATTAGGAATAAAAATAAAAAGAACTACCTTTTTTTTTTTTTTTCATTTTAGGCACTGATCTATGCAATCAACATGTTTACATGCTGTCTCATTTAATCTCCGCTTTGCTATCCAAAAGACAACACTTCCCTCCTGTTTCCCAAGCTCTTAAAATTCTGTCTTTTGATTATATCAAAGAATAAGTTAATCCTTAGTATATGTTGTCTTTGAACTGCGGTGCTGGAGAAGACTCCTGAGAGTCCCTTGGACAGCAAGGAGATCAAACCAGTCAATCTTAAGGGAAATCAACCCTGAATACTCATTGGAAGGACTGGATGCTGAAACTGAAACTCCACTATTTTGATCATCTGATATAAAGAGTTGACTCAACAGAAAAGTCCCTGATGCTGGGAAAGGTTGAGGGTAGAATGAGAAGAGGGCATCAGAGGATGAGATGGCTGGACGGCATCACCAATACAATGAAGGTGAATTTGGGCAAATTCTGGGAAATGGTGAGGGACAGGGAGGCCTGGAGTGCTGCCATCCACGGGGTCGCAAAGAATTGGACATGACTGGGTGACTGAACAACAGCAGCAATGTATTGACTTGATACACACACACATATATATATGAACTATACCTTAATAACTAATATCGCTCCTGTTTTCAACTAGCTAATGCGAGACTCAGAACAGATAACAGAGAATTTTGACATAGCTTAATTAAATGACTCCTATTTTAATTTAATATACTTCATTTTAAGAGTGTAAAATATTTTTTACTTTTTTTTATTTTTTAGATATTCACGTTTACCTTATTTAAACATAATGGACTTTTTGTTAATTTGCTCACCTGTTTCATTTGTTTTTATTATTTTTTTATTTTTAATACAAATTTATTTATTTTAATTGGAGGTTAATTACTTTACAATATTGTATTGATTTGCTATACATCAACATGAATCCACCACAGGTATATACGTGCTCCCCGTCCATGGTACTCAATTGTATATTATAAGGGTCAGAATCCTTTTTCCCCTCCTTAAAAAGTAATTAAAATATTTATAAGGCTACATGTGACTTCTTTGTATATATTTTTTTGTTTTCTAATTTCATTTTTGTTTATATTTTATGAAAAAAAACTTTTAAAATATAAAAACCATCTCAGTTTACCAGCCATATAGGCTACTTTGCCCAGAGGCTGTTTTGTCAGTCTGTGCTCCACTATATCTGTTCTTTATTTTTGAAAAAAATCAGCACTGGCACTGGTATCACTTCACGTCACTTATTTTTCTACCACCATTCATTTTCAGAAGTAAGTCCATGCGTAAATAAGAGAATTAGTAGCAAAAAAAAAAAAAAAAAAAAAGACAGGGATAAAGATATTTTAATCAATGAACAATTGCCAGCACTTATTTTCCTCTAATTTCAAAACTTCACCCTTACAGCAACATATTGTGTGCAAAGAGGGATATATCTTTACTCTGTTTCCCATATATGTTTGCTATCTATTCTGCAAAGGGTAGTTGAACTTTCCTTAAGGACTTCCTTACCAACAATAGGTAAATGGATCATTTGATTCAAAACTTGTTCATAACTAACATCTGTTCTCTACAGGCAGGTGTAATCTTACTGCTGAAAATGGATATTTTGATTATTGTAGAAGCATGGAAGGAACTGGGTTTTCCCTCTTGAATAACCACATGTTAGAAACAATGTCAAGGCCTTGAGAATAATATACTTTATTACTTTACTCACCTAGTAATGCAGGAGAGTATGACTACTAGAAATCCAGGAGTAAAATGAGGCAGATTCAGAGATGATGGCTTTAAATGCCAAGTGCTACAGGTCTGCACCTCCATGGTATCTACTAAATATTTTCTTCTCCTGTACTTTCATTGTAAGTACAAAAATTAAGACTTCATTTTCCTTTATATTCAGAATAAGGAATCTTAATTCTTGGGTAGTAAATTAACTGGTTTTATTTCTTACAGGCTGCTGTCAGGCTACTGCACTGATCACTCCCATTTCTGGCATGTAGCTGACTTCATCAATAATGTCTCAATTAAATATATAACTCTTAGAAAAACTGCCTCATTTTTATTGTATGATGCATTTTTCTTCATTTTAAAATAAATTTTGGTTCTGGGGACTTAGAGTGAGGTGAGTGTGATCTCTTATTCATTTATCTTCCTTTCAAATTTCCTGTAATGTGGGAATAGAAAGGATAGAGAAGCAGCTCAGTATCTCAATATTAGAAAAACAAACAACTCAGTCAACAAATGGGCAGAAAACCTAAACAGACATTCCTCCAAAGAAAACATACACATGGCCAACAAGCACAGGAAAATATGCTCATCGTTCATTACTGCTGCTGCTGCCGCTAAGTCATTTCAGTCGTGTCCAACTCTGTGCGACCCCATAGACAGCAGCCCACCTGGCTCCCCCGTCCCTGGGATCCTCCAGGCAAGAACACTGGAATGGGTTGCCATTGCGTTCTCCAGTGCATGAAAGTGAGAAGTGAAGGTGAAGTCGCTCAGTCGTGTCCGACTCTTAGGGACCCCATGGACTGCAGCCCACCAGGCTCCTCCGCCCATGGGATTTTCCAGGCAAGAATACTGGAGTGGGGTGCCATTGCCTTCTCCAATCGTTCATTACTAGAGAAATGCAAATCAAAACTACCATGAAGCAATCAAAACTGACCTAATTGGCCAGACCACAGTCAGAACGGCTATCATCAAAAACATCTACAAACAATAAATGCTATAGAGGCTGTGGAGAAAAGGGAGCCCTCCTGCACAGTTGGTGGTAATGTAAATTGATATAGCCACTATGGAGAACAATGTGGAGATTTCTTTGAAAAACTAGGGAAAAAAAAAAAAAAAAAAAACTACTGTATGACCCAGCAATCCCACTCCTGGACAAATACCCTGAGAAAACCAATATTTAAAAGACACATGAACCCCAATGTTCATTGCAGCACTATATACAATAGCCCAGACATGGGAACAGCCTATATGTCCATCAAAAGATGAATGGACAAAGAAAGCAGTACATATATACAATGGAATATTATTCAGCCACAAAAAGGAACAAATCTGAGTCAGTTGAACTGAGGCAAAACAACTAGAGTCTGTTGCACACAGTGAAATAAGTCAGAAAGAGAAAAATAAATACTTTACATTAAACATAAATATGGAATCTATAAAATAGTACTGATGAACCTGTCTGCATGGCAAGAATGGAGACACAGACATAGAGAACGTGCTCATGGACACAACAGGGGAAGGACTGGGGGTCAAATCGAGAGTAACTTTGAAACCTATATGTCACCATATGTGAAACAGATAGTGGTAAGTTGCTGTGTAACACGGGGAGTTCAATCCAGTGCTCTATGACAACCTAGAGGGGTGATGGGGGAGCAGGGTGGGAGGGTGATTAAAGAGGGAAAGAATACTTACGGTTGATTCGCAATTATGTACAGCAGAAACCAACACAACATTGTAAAGCAATTATCCTCCAATTAAAAATAAATAATTTTTTTTTAAAAAAAGAAAACATGGAGAGGGAAAATATACGGGGAGGGAGGTGGGAGGGGGGTTCAGGATGGGGAAAACCTGTACACCCGTGGTGGATTCACGTTGATGTATGGCAAAACCAATACAATATTGTAAAGCAATTAGCCTCCAATTAAAATAAATAAATTTAAATTTTAAAAAAAATTACCTGTATTGAGATTGCAACAAATTAGTGTGGAAGGAATTTTAGGAATCAGTGAACTAAAATGGAGAGGAATGGGTGAATTTAATTCAAATGACCATTATACCTACTACTGTGGGCAAGAATCCCTTAGAAGAAATGGAGTAGCCATCATAGTCAACAAAAGAGTCCAAAATGCAGTACTTAGATACAATCTTAAAAATGACAGAATGATTCCTGTTCGTTTCAAAGGCAAGCCACTCAATATCGCACTAATCCAAATCTGTTCCAATCATTAATGCTGAAGAAGCTGAAGTCGAACATTTCTATGAAGATCTAAAAGACCTTCTAGGACCAACACCAAAATAAAAGATCCTTTTCATCATAGGGGACTGAAATGCAGAGGTAGGAAGTCAAAAGATACTTGGAGGAACAGGCAAGTTTGTCCTTGGAGTACAAAATGAAGCAGGGTAAAGGCTAACAGATTTTTGCCAAGAGAATACGTTAGGCATAGCAAACACCCTCTTCCAACAACATGAGAGAAGACTCTACATATGGATATCATCATATGGTCAATCCTGAAATCAGACTGATTATATTGTTTGCAGCCAAAGATGGAGAAGCTGTACATAGTCAGCAAAAAAAAAAAAAAAATCAGGAGCTGACTGTGGCTTAGATCATGAACTCCTTATTGCAAAATTCAGACTTAAATTGAAGAAAGTAGGGAAAATCACTAGATCATTCAGATATGACCTGAATCAAATACCTTACAATTATATAGTAGAAGTGACAAATAGATTCAAGGGATTAAATTTGATAGACAGAGTGACTGAAGAATTATGGACGGAGGTTCATTACACTGTACAGGAGGTGGTGATCAAAACCATCCTCAAGAAAAAGAAATGCAAAAAGGGAAAGTGGTTGCTTGAGGAGGTTTTACAAGTAGCTGAGAAAAGAAGAGAAGCAAAAAGCAAAGGAGAAAAGGAAAGATATATCCATCTAAATGCAGAGTTCCAAAGAATAGCAAGAAGAGATAAGAAGGCCTTCCTGTGACCAATGCAAAGAAATAGAGGAAATTAATAGAATAGGAAAGACTAAAAATCTCTTCAAGAGACTTAGAGATACCAAGGGAACATTTCATGTAAAGATGGGCATAATAAAGGATAGAAACAGTATGGACCTAACAGAAACAGAAATATTCAGAAGAGTTGGCAAGAATACATAGAAGAATTATACAAACAAATAAACAAATAAATAAAAACTTAATGACCCAGATAACCATGATGGTGTGATCACTCACCTAGACCCAGGCATGCTGGGATGCAAAGTGAAGTGGGCCTTAGGAAGCATCACTATGAACAAAGCTAGTGGAGGTGCTGGAATTCCAGTTGAGCTATTTCAAATCCTAAGATGATGCTGTGAAAGTGCTGCACTCAATATGCCAGCAAATTTGGAAAACTCAGCAGTGGCCGCACAACTGAAAAAGGTCAGTTTTCCTTCCAATCCCAAAGAAGGGCAATGCTAAAGAATGTTTAAACTACTGCACAACTGCATTTATTTCACAAGCTAGCAAAGTAATGCTCAAAATTCTCTAAGCCAGGGTTCAACTGAGAACTTTCACATGTTCAAGCTGAGTTTAGAAAAGACAGAGGAAACAGAGATCAAATTGTCAACATCTGCTTGATCATAGAAAAAGCTAGAAATTTTCATAAAAAATCTACTTATGCTTCATTGACTGTGCTACAGCCTTTGATTGTGTGGACCACCTCATACTTGGAAAATTCTTAAAGAGACCAGACCACCTAATAGACCACCTTACCTGCCTCCTGAGAAATCTATATGCAGGTCAAGAAGCAACAGTAAGATCTAGGCATTAAACAGTGGACTGATGCCAATTTGGGAAAGGAATATATCAAAGCTGTGTATTGTCACCCTGCTTATTTAATTTATATGCAGATTGTGTGTGTGTTAGTCACTCAGTGGTGTTTGACTCTTTCTGACTGCATGATTGTCTCCCACCAGGCTCCTCTGTCCATGGCATTCTCCAGGCAAGAATACTGGAGTAGGTTGTCATTTCTTTCTCCAGGGCATCTTCCCATCCCAAGGATTAAATAGATATTATGTGCATCATTCCTTTGTGGTGGTGGTTGTTCAGTTGCTCAATTGTGTCCTACTCTTTGATGGGAAATAGCAAATAACTAGGTTTTGCTTTTTGCTGTGTTGGGTTTTGTTGTGTTTTCCACTGCAAATATTGCCTTCAGTCAAGAGATCAATAAAATTCTAGACAGAGGCATGAGTTTCAGAATGAAGACTGAATATAGCAGTCACTACCAACCAGAGATTGGCATAAAATGTGAAATTTGGCAACGAAACCCTAGACATTTTAACTAATTCACAATTTAGTGCTTAAAATTGGATTGTACCATAATAAACACTCCCCAAAATAATAAATAGCAGTGACATCAAGATAAGGGTGGTAAGAAAACTGTTATTGCATGCTGCAAGGATGGGAAATTATGTTAGGCAGTTATGAATCATTTAGCAAAGCTGCTGTGTGCAGTGACTTGGAAAGCAAAGGCTGTACCAAAAGAAGTCATGGCTTTTGACATCAGACATAGACATGTAATTAGTGTCTGCCTCTAGGTAAAGTGCCTGCCTGCAATGCGGGAGACCTGGGTTCAATGCCTGGGTCAGGAAGATCCCCTGGAGAAGGAAATGGCAACCCACTCCAGTACTCTTGCCTGGAAAATTCCATGGACTTAGATGCCTGGTAGGTTACAGTCCATTGGGTCGCAAAGAGTTGGACACAACTGAGCGACTTCACTTTCTAGTGGTAAGATTATACATCCTTGCCATAATTGAATCACTAGCAGAATTGTGACCTGGTTTGGTGAAGGAAATGTGGGTTGAAGGGTCCTGTGTTACTTCCAGAAAAAGCATTATGTGACAGCATATGGTTTATTGTGACTCTCTTTTCAGTCTGTCAGAGGAACAACACTGTCCCAGGTAGAGGCTGTTCCACCATTCTGAAATAGAGTGAAAATCATGAAGAATAGGGGTAGAATTTTTTTTTCAGAGCTAGAATTGATTTATGATGGACACAGTGTGAGTAGGAAATAAAACTTTATGTTACAAATTGTTGAAATTTTGAGTGTGAGTGCATAATATAAACCTGGCTGTCCTCACTGAGACAATTAAGAACTTCAATAGTGCTTGCCTCATTGTTGTTACTGTTGTTCAGTCGTTCAGTCACATCCAACTCTTTGTAACCCATGGACTGCAGCACACAAGGCTTCTCTGTCCTTCATCATCTCCCAGAGTTTGCTCAAACTCACGTCCATTGAGTCAGTGATGCCATCCAGTCATCTCAGCCTCTGTCATCCCCTTTTCTCCTGCCTGCAATCTTTCCCAGCATTAGGGTCTTTTCCAATGAGTCAGCTCTTCTCATCAGCTGGCCAAAGTACTGGAGCTTCAGCTTCAGTATCCAACGAATGTTCAGGGTTGATTTCCTTTAGGATTGACTAGTTTGATCTCCTTACAGTCCAAGGGACTTTCAAGAATCTTCTCTAGCACCACAATTTAAAGGTATCAATTCTCCAGTGATCAGAATTGTTTATAGTCCAACTCTCACATCTGTACATGATTATTGGAAGTAGTCATGCCTCACTAAGTTCCACACAAGTGTCATTATATAGCTATTATTATTATATGAGTATGATGATGATGGTGATGGTACAAGGAGAATCCATGTGTAAGAAAGGATTATACTAGTGGTAACAGGGATGTGTCAAACAGTCGATGAGAATGTGAGCCATAAATTATAAGGGTAATATGAAATTAAAAAATGATTTTATATGGATAAAAAAACCTGAGACCTATTGTATTTGAGTATAATATAGAGTCACATTTGGAAGCATGGCTCTCATCTTTAAAGTGATGGAAGTAGATCAAAATTTCAGAGGGACAAAGATGCAGAAAGCTGCTAGAGTCAACACATTTTAGTGATCTGAATCTTGAGAAATTTGCTCCAAATCCAATGGTGTGTAAACAAAAGTTTAACAACTGATCTGGACTGGAGGGTACCGATTCATTGCATTTGCTAGTTCTGACGGCATAAAAACACCCACCATGGGCCTTTTCAAGCTAGCAATGTGACATAACCAAACACAAAATTGGGGAGAAAGGCGCACAGCCTGCTTTCTGGATCCCAGTGTATGCTCTGGCATCAGCACACCAGTCTCACAGGCTTCACTGGTAGTTCAGAATTACAAAGGAGGAACATGCTTTAGAGCAAGATCTGACCAATTCTGGAAGAAAAAATCCCACCTAACTCTAACGCTGATCAGCACAACAAGTTTGAAAAAATAAAAGCTCCTGGTAACATTTTCCTCCATGAAATGCCATCAAAAAAGCAGCTAGGCAAAATATCTTTAATAGGATATTTTGAGGAAAATCACAGCCTCCTAAACAACTTTTAGAAAGAATGAAAGGAAAATACTTACAAGAGGAAAGGAAAAGGGCTGGGGAGGGAAACAAAGATTGTTGTCTGAAAAGAAAGCACTTTGACCTCAGTCAAAACAGATTATTTTGAAGTCAGTCTTCTGTTATCTTTGAAAATATATTTCTCCATAAATCCTGTCTTTCTAAATTGAGCTGTGAGTCAGCAGTGGGCAGTGCTGTGTGTGAAAATGACGAGAATGTGTCCAGAAGTACCTCTAATACATTCTGTTATTAGAAGTCTTTGTGAGAGTAATTTGACAGAGCTTTTCAACTTTTAGGTCACTAGTTTAAATTCAATCTCAGTTGATCATGAGCAAAAGTATATGGTTGGCGGCTTATAAAAAATGCCTTGATGGTGTCACCCTAGTTCTTTCTAATAGAGACTGCCACTGCAATTGGCATCTTTTCTTTCACTTGTACCCAGAAGCACAAAGGGTGAATAGAAATGTCACTTCAAGTATTTTCTCAGCTTTTGTACTAGAGAAATTTGAGATATGAAAAAGGCCAACTCCTTTTCATCTTTAACTCACAGGTAGAATTATTCTCCTGTACTGTGGTTCCCAGATATTTCTGGGATTTGAAATAAAACCAGAGCCATTTTAGAAGTAAAATTATATCTGACTTACAGAAAGTTAAATTATACAAAGGCACATTCTCAAGAAATATTTAAATATTAAACATGTACAATTTCTTGGCCTGAACTTACAAATCTAAGATTTATTTTTCTTTACTTTTTGTTTAAACAAAATAAATTCCCATCATAGGTAAACAAAAATTTTCATTATTCTATAAATGTAACTATTTAATATTTGGTTTTCCATATTTTATCATTTACACGACTCAACTAAATGTTTTATTTCTCCTAAAGAAACTACAGGACTTTTTTTTTTATTTTGTCCATTGTTGTTCAGTCACTTAGTCACTTCCAACTGCTTGCAATCCCATAGACTAAACAGCACACCAGGCTACCTTGTCCTTCACCATCTCCCAGAGTGTGCTCAAACTCATGTCCGTTGAGTCAGGGATGTCATACAACCATCTCATCCTCTGCTGTCAGCTTCTCCTCCTGCCCTCAATCTTTCCCAGCATCAGGGTCTTTTTCAGTGACTTGGCTCTTTGTATCTGGTGGCCAAAGTATTGTAGCTTCAGCTTCACCATTAGTCCTTCCAATGAATATTCAGAGTTGATTTCCTTTAGGATTGACTGGTTTGATCTCCTTGCAGTCCAAGGGACTCAGGCAAGAATATTGGAATGGAGAGACTTTTCATTCTCCAGGGGATCTTCTAGGACCAGGAATCGAATCTGGTCTCCTGCACTGCAGGCAGATTCTCTATTGTTTCAGCCACCAAGGAAGCCTATTTTATCTACTAAAATCCCCCAAATTTCCTTATTACTAATATATCTACTTTTATATAATTTTATTTCCCTATGTCTTAATAGTAAATGAACAACAAAAGTAAATTCTCTCTAGTTACCTAGAGAAAAAGCAACAACATAGAGACAAGAGCAGAGGTAAAAAGAAGTATCTGGTAATGCCAGCCAAAATTTTAGCAGCCTCAGGAAATGTGTGTGCTATAACAGAATGAACTTTGTTTTGGAAATGTTGATAATTTCATCAACTGATTTAGGCCCCACTTACTTTCTATAAGATTCATTTCCCAGATTTAGAAAATGAGGTTGATATGTTTCATTATTTTTAGCATTCCTTCTAGTGTAAACATTCTATAGAACCTTTAATTTTATATCATCAGGGTTTGAGAGACAGGGTGTCTGTATTCAAATAAGACTGCAAGATGCCTCATGTCATCTCATTTGATGACAAAGATCAATGCTGGGATTTTCCTAACTCATCACATTTGAAGAAAAAAAACAAAAAACAAAAAACCTCTTCTAATCTTCAAGGCCAGCTTCCTGAATTCTCGTGTCAGCAACTCCTGCTCTTCCCATATAACACCAGGAGATGATAAATTCTCTGTCCTCTGAATATCTGTAGATAGGGCAATGTCTTGTACTCATGATTTTTATAGCAAGTGACAGTTACCATCACAATACAAGTAGCCCAACTTGAAACTGTAGGTTCAGTTGAAAATATAGCATTTTCTGGCCAAATATGCTTTAGCCAGGAATATATAAATTGTGAAAATCAAGCTATCATTCTGCAAGTAACTCATATGCCCAAGTCTCAAGAGCTGTGAATGGAAATATCACCTAAATCTACCCCCTTCATCTAAACAAACAAACTGAAGCACAGCAATTAGAAGGTTTTCCCATGGCCAAAAAATAAAAGTGCCTGCCTCTGAATTAGAATGCCTACCATCAGTTGGTGAATCTAAAGTCATTTTCTATACTGAACACTGCAGCAAAAATAAATCCTTCCGGGGCAAAGGAATCCAAGACAGAATACAAGAGTCAGCTGCAAGCTCTTTGGATGCAAAGTAAAAGATATTCAAGTGCATGCTTCCAATCCTTTCATTCTCTCTTGTAATGACTGCAGCTAATCCCTGCCAGCTAACGTTAGTGCTTCAATAGTGACAATCAATAGAATAGATTTGCTGTGGAAACCCTCCATCCATATTATCCCTACTTTCCTTTCCAGATGGAATTGTCATTCATCAGAGTGTAAGTGACATGTGAGGTTTTCTCCCCTCTTGCACAGATATTAAACCCATTAGCCTTCAAGGTTGCTGCTAGAATTTAATATGTAAACTAAGGAGCATACCTGTAGATTTAATAAAACAGCACCAATCCTCATGGCCTCGCTGATTTCAAGGCTATACATTAGCTGTGGGAAGCGAGGAGGGCTTTGATTATTTGGAGGAAGCACTTCAATGTACACAGTGCAGATGGAATGCCTGCAGAGAAAGAGAAGCAAACAAGATGGGTAAAAATCTACATCACATTTAATGACAGACTGCATTTGATATTCTGTTGTTTGGTTTACAGGAGAGAGAAATTCTGAATTTTTATGGGAAATAATAAAGCAATTCAGAATGAAAAGGTGGAAAAACAAAAGCTACCACCAAACGATGATGTTTTTATGAAATTATCTTAGCAAAATGAAAAAAAAAAAAGCCTCAGGTATGGATTTTTCCTACTTAGATTAATAGTGTGGATTAAAAAGAAATAGCTGTGCAAATAGAGGTAATGCATTAAATTGCCTTGACTTTTGACTTTATTTTGTAATGTTTCTCTAATAGCAAAAAAATACTCTGTAAATATTTGGTAATAAGAGATGTCCTTGGGGATTTCTTCCATTAAAACAGCAGAGGGAATATTGATTAAAATAACACAGAAAACAAAATATGGGCTGTGTTTCATTAATTTTTTTGCTGACATCAATGGCTTAATGAAATGCATGTCAAGAGTCAGGATCATAAAGTAATAGTTGTGTAAAATAGTTGCAAACAATACCAAATCTGTTTTTAAGTCTTCTTTAAAGAGTATAATATAAAATTTTGGAAGTTAGATTTAACTGAAGGCTTAGATCGATGGACATTTGTTTTTGAGGGACAAAAGTTATTCTGTTATTAGAAGGACAAAACCATTAGCATTGGTATAATCACCTGTATTAATATATCTAAACTCTGAAATTTCCTTAAGTAGCAAAAGCTGCAGAAGCAACATATTCAAGATCGGTACAGAAGAAACGTTGGCTGGACTATATTAATGAGACCTGGGCTTTACAAAGTCGGTATGCATTCATAAAGAACATACCACCACTGCCCGAGTTGTGTGCTTTAACTTATTTTAACAAAATCATGCCTTTTTTTTATTCAAAACACATTTCTTACGATTTCTATTTGGGGGCAAAATTTTTCTTAATATAGCCCAAAGTTCTTTACATTAAGTGTATCAGTTATAGACATGTTACTGAAAACATTTTTCTGAGATTATTATTCTATATTTGTTTACTTTGAAAAGCACTTAAGAGAAATACAGATCATCAGTTCAGTTCAGTCACTCAGTTGTGTCCGACTCTTTGCCACCCCATGATTTGCAGCATGCCAGGCCTCCCTGTCCATCACCAACTCCTGGAGTTCACTCAAACTCACACCCATCGAGTCAGTGATGCCATCTAGCCATCTCATTATCCCCTTCTCCTCCTGCCCCCAATCACTCCCAGCATCAGAATCCCAATGAGTCAACTCTTCGCATGAGGTGGCCAAAGTACTGGAGTTTCATAGCATCATTCCTTCCAAAGAACACCTAGAACTGAGCTCTTTTAGAATGGAATGGTTGGATCTCCTTGCAGTCCAAGGGACTCTCAAGAGTCTTCTCCAACACCACAGTTCAAAAGCATCAATTCTTTGGCGCTCAGCCTTCTTCACAGTCCAACTCTTACATCCATACATAACTACTGGAAAAACCATAGCCTTGACTAGACGGACCTTTGTGGGCAAAGTAATGTCTCTGCTTTTGAATATGCTATCTAGGTTGGTCATAACTTTTCTTCCAAGGAGTAAGTGTCTTTTAATTTCATGGATGCAATCATCATCTGCAGTGATTTTGGAGCCCCCCAAAATAAAGTCTGACACTGTTTCCACTGTTTCCCCATCTATTTGTCATGAAGTGATGGGACCCATATGTCATGATCTTCGTTTTCTGAATGTTGAGCTTTAAGCCAACTTCTTCACTCTCCTCTTTCACTTTCATCAAGAGGCTCTTTAGTTCTTCTTCATGTTCCGCCATAAGGGTGGTGTCATCTGCATATCTGAGGTTATTGATTTTTCTCCCGGCAATCTTGATTCCAGCTTGTGCTTCTTCCAGCCCAGCATTTTTCATGATGTACTCTTCATAGAAGTTAAATAAGCAGGGTGACAATATACTGCCTTGACATATTCCTTTTCCTATCTGGAACCAGTCTGTTGTTCCATGTCCAGTTCCAACTGTTGCTTTCTGACCTGCATATAGGTTTCTCAAGAGGCACGTCAGGTGGTCTGGTATTCCCATCTCTTTCAGAATTTTCTACAGTTTATTGGCACTGAAAAATTTTTTTTTTAGCTTATCACCTTACATATGCCTAAGTTCAAATTATTTCTGAACATATTTTCAGTAGAATAGATACCTATAGAATACTAAGCCCCTCTAAAAATTTGCAGTGACTTAAAAAAAAACAAACCTTAAATTTACCACAGTATTGTTCCAAAGCAATCTCAATCTAAATTAAAATCTTTTAGACTTCATAATTAGTTAATGCATCTGCATTATTTCTTGCTCTGATATTATCTCATTATTAAAATTCACCAATATAATTGCTTTTCTTTTCAATTTTTTTTACAACTCATGTTTTAAGGGTAAGATGTTTAAAGTAGGTTAAAATGGATGATGAAATGTTGCTTATAAACTTAGAGGTATCAAGTTTACCCTTATCAGTACTAAAACGGCAGGCTTGCCTGGTGGCTCAGTGGTATAGAACCCACCCGCCATGCAGGAAACCCAAACTCGATCCCTGAGTCAGGAAGATCCCCTAGAGAAGGAAATGGTAATCCATGCCAGTATTCTTGCCTGGGCAATTTCATGGAGAGAGGAGCCTGGCAAGTTATACACAGTCCATGGGATCGCAAAAGAGTCAGACATGACTTAGTGACTAAACAACAACTATGATGGATAGATTAAAAAGAGAAATATCAAGAAGTTAAAAAGTGTGCAAAGAGCCCTACTTTTCATATTGTGGGAACAAAGTAATTGTCAGTATGAGTGGGCATATTATTCTCCCAGGTGGTGATCTCATTCCAACAACCATCCCAAGATAACATTACTGCTAATATTACCCTTCATCATTCTGAGTTATTTTCTTAGTGTTTGTTACATATAAAGTGATTCACACATTTTACTATTTCTTCCTTTTTGCTGCCAGCACATCCTCTGTTCATAATAAGCCCAATAACATTTACCCTACACCATATTGATAATAATCCTAGCTGAGCAAAGTTGAGCACTGGATTTTTAACCACACATTCCTGGGTTAAAATTTTGATGCTACCAGATGTGATCCTAGGCAACTGACTGCTTTCAGTTTCACTATCTTCATCTGACAACTAAATATAATAATAACATTAAGATTAGCATAAGGATTAAATATGTGTGTGTGTATGTGCACATGTGTATGTATGTATATATACATATATGAAGTCAACTGAAAGTGTTAGTTGCTCAGGTGTGTCTGACTCTGAGACCTCATGGACTGTAGCCCATCAGGCTTTTCTGTCCATGGAATTCTCCAGGCAAGAACACTGTAGTGGATAGCCAATCCTTTTTCCATGGGATCTCCATGACCAAGGGATCAAACCCAGGTCTCCAGAATCACAGGCAGATTCTTTACCATCTGAGCTACCAGGAAAGTACATACTGAAAAACATACATATATCAGTTATTATTGACAACTATTCAAATTAAGGTTTCTTATTCTATTCTTTGAAATGGAATTAATAAGCTTGTACTTATCTTATTCACATCTCTTTAAATATTTTACATTTAATTGCATTTTTTCACTTTTCTAAGCTAAAATCTACAGGCACTGTATCCTCTCTCCCTCCCGAGTGGATTGTGGTGGTGTTAGGGTTTAGACATACTGGATCCTAATCTTTTGGTGTGGGACTGAAAATCTACATTTTCCATGAATATACAAGGTTTTTCTCACACAAATATGATTTAGAAGACCAGGGTCCCAGAAGTTCATGGGGAGTAAAACATGCAGATTCCCTGCTTTTTAAGTTAGGAGTCCAGGGGATTCCTCTACAAGCTGACCGAAAACTCTCCTTAAAAAGCCTGGAGGCAAGATAGTCCCTCACTTTTTTGACCTAAAAAATACCTGCACCCTAAATTCAAAGTTTCCTTTCAAAAATCTAGAACCTTCCTGTTTTTGATATTCTTTAGAGCTTCAACTTGCTGGTATGGAATACTTTATAAAAGTTTTATCTGAACACAGGTCCCTTTCTGCTCTTAAAAGTATAATTCATGCTAAACTTATTGTACTTTGCAGATTTCCTTATTCTTCCCCCTTTGACTAAACTGTTCACATCCACAACACTACAGTAATGACTTCTAACTCATAAGATGCCTGTGTTTTTGGCAGAGAGAAGAAAAATATTAAATGCAAAACAAAAAAAGACTCTATTTCCCAAGGCAGAAGACAGGGAACACCAAGGTCCAACATGACCGTCTCCTTCATCTGCACTTACTCCTTTTCTTCCTTTGCTCCTTTCCAGTAATTCAAATGCTAGAATCACTAATCATTCCCAACCCTTTCCCCTCACACACACACTTGGATTTTAGAGTTATTTGAGTACGATCATATTTCAAGCTCTTAAGTTTTTCAGCTTTAACATCCTGGCACTTTGCTACAATAAGTTGAAATAAGCACCAACCTTCTTGATGGTTATGGCCTTCTAAAACTCTATCCCTTTTTTAGCCCTGATGTTAATATAATGTCAGAGTTAGCTTTCTAAAATTGAATCCCAGTAGTATTAACAATAAAATAATATCATTAATGCTGTATAAAGATTAGTAATTCAATATCATTAATTAAGCACATAACAAAACAGGACAGTCACAAGGTAAATAATAACATTCCATGTGAACACCTTGTACTACATTTTACAGCTAGTCTTAAATGCATAAAACTGACAATCTATATTTTATAAATTTTATTTTTATAATATAGTCAGATTTATAGTAGATAAATCTATAAACACAAAAATCATAAAGTTTTTATTTCTCATTTGGTAATGAGTTCAAAGTAGAACAAGAAAGGTGATGTAACTTCTCAGATAATCATATGATTTTAAAAGGCCCTAGAAACCATCTAGTTTAACTCTCATTTTATGAAAGGATATTAGAAAATCAGAAAGATTAAATAATAGATTCAAGGTTGTGAAGATAATTAGTAACAGAAGACAAAATCAAAGGCAAAACTTACAAATTTAAAATCTGCCTGCTTTTCTCCCCACATTCTACAAGAACAAAACTGGGAAGTAAACAAGACTTTTTAATTATCTGATGTGTGTGTATGCTTCTGTGTGAGAGCATAAAACATCTGTGGTTTGCAAGGAAGGATGTTATCTCACAGAAAATCACAAATTTCAAGTATTTGGATCAGACTATGATATCACAATCAATGTTAATTGTTTATATTATGAATAAAACTTCACCCATAGCACTTTGTTTTTAAGAACAAAATAAAATATGAATAAAAAGAGATTGTGAAGAGAGGCCTAAGAAGCTTTAACTTCAGAAATGGCACAATTTTTAAGAAGATAAAAAGTCACATTTTTTGGATATGACAATGCTACTCGGTGGTACTGAGATAATGTTCTTGACATTTAGAAGATTGCACAGTCTGTATAGTAATTTTGTTTTAAATGTGTCAACACATGCTATGAGCTATCTATTTGTAACTCTATATTTCTACCTTGTTTCTAAGAGGATCATCAAAATAAAAAAGCTTAACTTTTTTTTTTTCCTTGTCTTCACCAATATCACAATAAAAAAGCTGTATTTACATCTTAGTGTTCATAGGTTCTGTTTTATTATTTTGGAAATACACACAGGGATCCATAGGAGCAACACTCCCAGATTTAAAACTAATAAAAGACTTCAGAGAAATTTCTCAGGGAAAGTTACAGGGATAAGATCCACATAGGTATAAAAACCACAGGGCATTACAGAGAAAAATCTGTGCAAATTCAGAGACCAACAAATAAAAAACAATACCTTTTGTACAACTAAAGAAAAAGGTATAATTAGGGCAATGGTAGGGATTAAGACTAGAGAGAAGAGCAAGAGTCACAGCCTTCACGTACTCATGTGCTCTACTTACTGATTCAAATTTCAGCGTAATAACAATGAGGATTGGTTGATAGATTTTAGCAGTTCCCACAGCAGACAATACTTTGCTGTGTCTCTGTATCGTTGCTTTTATTGTTTTTTTTCTGCTAGGATACCTCATTTTCCTTGCTGTCCAAGTTAAACTGCACTTGTAATTATATTATGCTGTATCCAGATTTATCTGGGCCTCTATACGAATGCTATGAGGGCAAAAAGCTCATCCTGTCTTATATTTCTAGTGCTTCCCAAGAGGAAACTCAGTAAAATTTTGCTAAAATGAATACTTGCATAATTTTTTTTATTATTAATGTGAAATATATCATGTGAAGTTATTTTAAAATATATATATTCACAATTGAAAAATAATTTTATTTGAGAATGGGTGATTTAATATTGTATTAGTTAGATATAACCTTAAATTCCATGAAAATAGATTGAGTATCAGAAAAGTATTCCTTGCCAGGCATCAGTTGTTTTATCATGATTTGTTTTATATTTGGGGGAAGGGACTCAATTTTATCTTTACATTTTGATAAATACTTAAAAGTAGGACTCTAACTCATACTAAGATTAAATATTTACTTAATTTAATGCAGTTACACACAGGAAGACTTACAGACAAAAAGTAAATACTATCTAATATATCTTACTACTCTTAAAAAACCGTTTGTTTTTGTCCTCTTCTGTTTATCAATGACTGAAAAAAAAAAAAAAAAAAACCCAAACAAAACCACTATAGACTATGGCTCCTCTTACTCTCTAATTATTTGGCTGGTTTAATCAATTAGAATAACAAGTATATAAACAGTTAATTCTTCTGCTACTTAATTCTTAAATCCTCATTTTGAGAGTCAGTGTTATTGACATTTAGAATTGAGGTTGTTTATTAGAAAAGAATAAGACAGAAAATCATCATCGCTTTTAGTGTTATCATTTAATTAGGTTTACATGTCACTGTTGTCATCTGGATCAGCTTGTAAAATATGTCACAATCTAATCTATATTTTTATGTTCCTAATTTTCTAAGAGCATCTTTTCCCAAAAGAAATACTGAAAGCAAAGCCTTACAACTCTTCAGTTCAATCATCAACTCAATCTGAAAGACTAATTTTCCTCCAGAAAATAGCAAGTGTCATTATTCTAGGGAAACATAACATTATTGTGGCAGGTAGGATGGAGGTATATGGATTTTACTCTCTGCAGGTCCCACTTGATATTTAATCAACCATCATAAGGTGGTCTTCTAGTGCCCAAACCATCATCTATAAAGAAAACAGTGAGACTAAGTCAAATAAATGCCTCATATCACTGAAAAGACCTATATATTCAAATTCTGAAAATGCCACTTTGTTTCCAGGAGTAGAATACAATTTGATTTAAGTAAAACCCACTTAGACTACGAATTACTGTAAACAAAGGCTTATCAAGGCAAATCAGTGATATGACTTGCAAACCAGAACTTCAAAGCAAATTTAAAATCTCACTCATTAAATAATAAAGTTGTCTAAAAATATCAATCATAATATGCATACATACATAGATTAGACATCTGTTTAGCACAGCACTATCTTCAATGAAAATTTTACAAAATGAATGGATGACTATTATCAGGTTTCAATAAGTTTAAATAATAAAGATAAGATATATTTATGTTTATAATTAGCATTAATATTATTACTATCTTATCATTTTTTCTCCAGAATAATAACCAAGAGTTTTGGATATGGAACAGGATGAAGGGGAAGATTTTAGAATCTAAGAGTCCTGAGTTCAAGTTATGTTTCTACCTCTTATTTACTATGGTTATCAATACTTTTTTTATGAAAGTGGGCAAGGGGTCATGTACCCAAGTAAGTTATCCTTTTCAGCTTTTATTTTTGGTTTATACAAATAAATAGAGCTATGCAAGAGTTATAATTTTGTTGTTAAGATTAAAAATTATATATAAAGGTCACTAGCATGATGTCTAGCCCTGGCACATTAATTAAATAGTATCAGTCATCTTCAACTTCCCTTCAGAATAACCCAGCATGAATGTCACTATTATTTTAAATTCATTCAAACTTAGACTCTCATTTTGGATTCTGTAACTATTCACTGTATAAATGAATTCTATTTTTTTCTACACAAGATATAGCCCTCGAATGTCTTCTCACATTCAGGCATGTATATCCATTTTCTTTTTGAATATGTTAATATATTTATTCTAAGTAAATACAAGTAAGCGTGTATGAAATTGAGCTCTTCCCTTTTACTCAAATATGTGTGCCTTATTGACATTGTTACCAATCGGTCAGCTTAGATAAAAACCTGGGAGAGTCTTTCAATTTTTAATAATTCCTTCTCTCCATTTTTCCTTACTCATGGCCAAGTTCAAACCATCAGCAATGTTTTTTTAGCAGAGGTGTTCTGCCTCATTTCTCTACCTACAGCTTTTGCTGTTTGTTGTTGTTCAGTTGCTAAGTCATAGCTGACTCTTTGTGACCCCATGGACTATATAGCCCACCAAGCTCCTCTTTCTATGGAATTCTCCAGGCAAGAATACTGGAGTGGGTTGCCATTCCCTTTTCCAGGGGACCTTTATGACCCAAGGATCAAACCCGAGGCTCCTACATTGGCAGGCAGATTCTTTACCATTGAACCATTGAGGAAATCTACCTACAGCTTCATCTTCCCTCAAATCTATCTTCTGTAGGGGCACCAGAGTGATTTTCCTGAAACCAGACTATCTCAGATGAATTTCTGTTTTAAAGTCCTTCCATTGCTTCCATTGACTAGATAACTTCAAGCTTCTTAAGAAAACAAATTAAATTTTCCATGATATGACCCTTAACTCTACTGACCCTCTCTGAATCATAGTTAATATACTGATTTGCTGACTGACTTGCAATTATCCAAAATACCAAGTTATTTCACACTTCTCTAGCTGTATAAATAATGTGATGGGCTTTATTATTGTTATTGTTATTTTAATGTGGTCAACCTCTGTTCATTCTCCTAAACTCATCTTGTTTAGTAGATCTTCTAAATACTCTCCTGTTATGACAAGTGTCCTCATCAATGTCCCAGAAAGGTGAGAATTTACCTCAATCTCAACTTCACCATGGTAAATTGATTTATGCATAGTTCTACTTTCTACAATGTACTGTAATTTTTCTTTTGGCCTGCAAATGACAATTACTATGTTTATCTTTGTATTCCCATAAATGGTAGTTATGTAATAAATGGTTTGTTGGACTGGGTAGAAAATCTTACTGTCACAGACACCAATATATATAGTTTTTAATTTAATAGGGACTAGGAGAGAATTGGTGTATACTTTCTGGGAAGGCAGAATTTCAAATCTAACTCTTTGTTTGGGAAACTCTAAAAGAAACTGAGTTTTGTATCATATCATCTCTTATTCCATTTCATCTATTAAAAAACCCAAAATGACATTTGTTAAAAATCTAGGAAAAGAAACAAAAAAGATGCTTGTTTAGAACTTAGGGCATTCAGAAATTGTTTTGACTTCTGGGAAAAAGAGAAAACTGAACCACAATGATTCTTATCCTTTTGAACTAGCTCTCTGGTGGAGAAGAAGCAAGGCAGACAATGAAATTCATTCTCTAAACAAAACTGCATATAGTGCATTTCACGGCAGTACTTTCAGTGCATCAAGTAATACCAGGAAAGGGCTATAAAAGCATTAAAAGCTCGTTGTAATTGCAAACAGGTTGTTAGAAAAGGATTCACAGATGAACCAAGGATTGAATAATGACCTTGAAGGAATAAGGCCATGAAGAAATCTGAGGGTAAAACCACTGCAAGCTGAAAGGAGATGAAAGCCAAGTTCAAAGGTTTGCAGGTGGCTGCAAGCCTCAGAGACAGAGAGGAGACCAGTGTGATAACTGGGGTGGGCTAAGAGAAACATCACAGAGTAGAAGGCCAGGCAAATGTGAAGAGGTGACGTGAGGAAGTATTTTGTGGCTGCTACCAGGACAAACTGGGCTGGGCTCCACTGGCCCTTTTAATGATGTTGCCTTTTATACAGAGTGGGATGTGAAGACTCTAGAAATCTATGCAAAAGGAAGAGATGTGTTCCATGTTATCAGAATCACTCAGGCTATTGTATTGAGAGAAGACTCGGAAGCAGACTCAGGCAGAAGTCTAATTAGACTTCTCATTAGAAGTGGTTTTCAACACTATAGGCTAGAGATAGGACAATGGCTTAGACTGTGATGTTATTAATGAAAGTAGTGGGATTTTTTGTTTTCTGAATGTTTTCAGGCTAGAGTTTAGATTTGTTGCTCAAGATTATATTTGGAGTTTGAAAAATAAGCATTGAGGAAGGCTCCAGCGATCCTGACCAAAACAACTGCAAGTTTGGAGATGCTTTCTACCACACTGGACAATGAAGTCACTAAGCACTTTGACAAACATACTGTGGAAGTGAATGCCAAGCAGACAAGAACTAAGCTCTTCTGGAGCGACCTACAGGCCTGTAAATAGCAGTGGGAGAAAATGGAGGGGGATCTGTCATCCGCAGGTGAGAGCAGCAAGGAGTACTGGATAGTACATCCATTCTTATGCAATGAGATTAAAAGATAAAATATTGAGAAACAAGAGGAAGAACAGTCTAGACATATCAATGAGGAAATACAGCGTCCTATGAAATATCTATGATTAATGATTAGAGGGATGTGAAGAGAAAAGTCTCTCACGTGGTTATGCTTCAGGGAAAATAACGTCCTATTCTCTGCTCTGGAGGGCTTTTAATGGTCAGTGGTTTTGTTACAGTTCTATCAAACTTCCTTGCCTTGCTATAGCCAGGGGTAGTATTTTCCTCTACAGAATTGATCTCTTAAGAATTCTTAATCTTTGCAACTGATTTTGGTAAATTATAACTTCTTGAAAAATTATCCATTTTATCCATGTTTGCAAGTTTTTGCATCTATTTAAAGCAAAGTGATGTCTTAATGATTCTTCCAATTTCTTCTGTTTCTATGTCAATTCCCTCTCAGAATTTATTAGGCAAAGTTCCACTTTCTCACACTTTTTGACTGGGCTAGCTGATAGTTATTAGTTTATCTATGTTTTTATTTATTTTTCAGAGAACTGAATTTGGATTTATTGACTTTAGAGATACAACTAATTCATATTGTTGTTAGACTTATTAATTCATTTTTGTGTTCCTTTGTATTTTTGTTTATTTCATCTGTGTAGTATCATAAAAACTATATAAAGCCTTCACAAAAGTTTCTCAAAAAGAGAAGCATGGATGGATTTCACTAAGTAAGATAGCAACAAACATAATCCAGAAGTTTATTTCAAGATTAAAACACCAAAGCCTAGTGGGATTTATATCAGGAATGAAAAATAGATATATTTTAGAACCATATTAAGATCAGTCATCCTAGCATTTGCTCAAAAAGAAAAGTCATTCGTAGTTGATGGATCATTTATTTGACTTGACTAAATGACCATTCTTATTTTTTTAAAGTCAATAAAATAAAAATAGATGAATGCTTTATTAACATAGTAAAATATCTTTTAACCATAAACCAATATAATAGGGAAACATGGGAGGCCTTCCTACTTAAAATCAACACAAACATTTTTATTGGAAGTACTATCCAATGAAATTAAAGGGAACAAAATAAACAAAAAGAAGGACATCAAAGTATCACTAGTTATAGAATATATTATTAGATAATATAAAAACATGAACTGGAAAAGCATAAAAATATAAGAGAATTAAGAAAGTGTCTTAAAGTTAATATAGGTTAATAACTTTTGTATGTGTAAATGTTAGCCAACTAGAAGAACAAGAAAGGAGTCCATTTATAATAACAAAAAATGAGAAACATCCTAACAAAAAAAAATGTATAGGACATTTATAAAAAAACATTTTGAAAATAAAATCTACTAAAGGACACAAAAGAAAACATGGGCAAATGAAGAGACATAAAGTTCCTAGAAAGATTCAATAATGTATTAATATTAAATTTATATTTTCTTAAAATGCATCCTGAAATCTGGAACAAACAGGAAATAAAAGGAATATCTCAGGTGGGGGAACAAATAAATGTAGTTGTAATAATTGAAAGTCTTTTCACTTTGCTTTCTCTTAACGTTTTTCTTATGTATATATGTATACATATATATGAGATTATATTATATATAATGGTTTTCTAGATAAAATTTATATATATATATATATATATATAATTTTAAAATAATTATCCAGACACTGAGGGATGGCTTCAAATCCCTGAGGCATCATGGGTTGCATGTTATATGAGCTCTCAGTAGCAACCTTACTTTTCACTAATATATTGGACACAGGCTTCTGATATTCCCTAGTTCCCACTCCCCCTCCCAACAGAAACTTGCATCCTTCACATCTTGGAATCATAGTTAATTATTTTGTGGTTTAATCTTGACTTTATCATACTTTTTCCTCAATTTGACAAAAGAATATGCAGTTCTTGAGAAACGAGTCTCTCTGATTTTCTGATCTAATTTAGATGTTTATAAGATAAAAGAATGCTCGCTGTGCTTCTTTTATTGAATTACGGGGTTGAACTGGAGCGATGAAAAGATTGCATTGGTTCTTCTCTCTATAAAGTACCTTCTCTCTGCTGGAGGAGCATTATCCGCTGCTTGGACAGTGAGCGCGTAAGTCCGTCCAACCATCAATTCCACCCCCGGAGCGACGGTGATAAGCCCTGTTGTTTTATTGATGATGAAGTCTCCCTGAGCCCCAGCCAGGATTTCATATGTGATCTCCCCGTTTGACCCTTCATCTGCGTCGACTGCAGTGAGCTGGAATTGAAAATCACAACATAAATCCTCTGGGGACTCAACTTTTCACCATCACGTCATTTTTTTTTTCCCCCAACAAAAGAAGCTTGTTTTCAAACACACACACAGTAAGTAAAGAAACTTCTCTCATCATATACACTCTTTTTTTCTTGAATTTAGGCTACTGTATTCAAATACTGAAGCAAACCCATCAGAAAAGATTTTGTTGTTGTTGTTGTTCTTGTGAGAGTGATAAAAGGCTTTGAATCTTGAAAGCTATCTTTATTGTAACTTACTAAACCAAAAAAGAAAGAAAACCCTAACAGCAAATCTAATGTCCCTATAGGATTTTTTTTTTTTTTTCCTATCTCATCACCTGCTTTTAACACATAAATGCACATTACTAAGGACTGCTGCTGCTGCAAGTCACTTCAGTCGTGTCCGACTGACTCTCTGCGACCCCATAGATGGCAGCCCACCAGGCTCCTCTGTCCCTGAGATTCTCTAGGCAAGAATATTGTAACTTCCCTGGTGGCTCAGAGGGTAAAAGCGTCTGCCTACAATGCGGGAGACCTGGATTCAGTCCCTGGGTCGTGAAGATCCCCTGGAGAAGGAAATGGCAGCCCACTCCAGTACTCTTGCCTGCAAAATCCCATGGACGGAGGAGCCTGGTGGACTGCAGTCCATGGGGTCACAAAGAGTCGGACACGACTGAGTGACTTCACTTCACTTTGCCATCTCCTTCTCCAATGCGTGCATTCATTCTAAGTCGCTTCAGTCATATTGGACTCTGTGCGACCCTATGGACAGCAGCCCACCAGGCTCCTCTGTCCACGGGATTTCTAGGCAAGAATACTGGAGTGGGTTGCCATTTCCTTCTCCTTACTAAGGACAGAGGGCTGGAAAAAAATGAAATGGCTGAAGTTTGCCTTTATTGCTACATCCTTCTTTTTGCTCCGATTTTTTTCTTGTCACATTGTTTTCCTTCCCATCTTCCAGAAAGTCTCTTGTCCTGGAATTCTTTTTATTTACACATGGCTCTAAGAAAGATTCTTATGAGCTTGTTCACATTGACTTATAAAAGACTGATAAGATTTAGAGTATTACCTTTTGAAAAGCAAACAAACACATCTCCAATTGCAGAATATCTAATTAGAAAATAAGAATATCAAACTCAATATTTTTTTTCTTTTTTGAGAAAAAGGACTCAATTCAGAGTCCCTGAAATAATACCACATGAACATTTGTAGGACTAATTTGGACGTATTCATAATCATTTTGGAACAAATGACATCCACTGGTTAAAGACTACTTTGAATCATTATATATGAAAAGAGAAAACCATTATTAACTTTACAAAGCAAAATTAATGTAATCGTGATTTAATATGGTAAATAAGGCTCCTTGACTTCCTGATAAGTATAAATTTACTTAAGGGAACCAAATGCAAAATTCTACTGGGAAATCTTATACATTTTACAGTCACAGAATTTATTGTTTCCATTCTTTGACAGATGAAGAAAGAAAAACTGGCCTCAGTTTACACTTAAGAGGAAAACATGTGTTTCCTATTAATAAAGAAAACACACAGGGTTGTAATAAATATGTTGTAGAAAAAAAATCCTTATTTACTGACATTTTCTTATGTATCTCTAATCCATGAGTTTCATGTCTTTAAAGTAGCAGTTCTTTGTCATCCACAGACTCCTTTCGGTGGCTACTGGACATTCTGGTGCACTTTCTTAGATAAAATGTGAGTATACACATTTACCTTGAAATAAATGCAATTTCAGGAATGCTGTGTTAATGAATGGTCATTTCAAAGTACCATGTTAACCATTCTAATGAAATGTAAACAAAATTCTTTACCCACCACATCATGCTTAAAAGGGTATACTCGGCATAGTCTACTTCTATTTTGATTATCCTTCCACTACATTTAGAATGATTATATGCACGGAAATAGCAGCAACAAAAATAATTGAGAAGAAAAAAAAGAAATTTGAAACAGAGGTATAAATTCAGCTAAGTCTCAGATTGGGTATTTGGGAGTGAACAGATGTTGTTGCCAGAAGGAAAGGCATTCCATGAAATGATTCTGGGACTTATGTGAGAATGATAGACATAGTCCTAAAGGCAAAGAGAAGGAAACAATTTGTAGAAACAGTAAAAATGAATGATATATATTTATGGAGAATTATTCATGCCAGACAAGCTCATTTTCTTTTGTGTGTGGAAAAAATTAGAAAATTAGAGGACAGGGGTAGCAGAAGAGATATCAATTTTGATTATAGTAAATCACTTAACACAATGTCTCAGGAAATCTTAATTAAAATTTAGCTCAAATTGGATTCAATATTAACATTCTTCCTGGGACTTAAATTGGCTAAAGGAATTTAATGATAAATGGCAATGAATCAAGTTAAGAAGAATGTGTTGAGGAATATGCTTTAGGGATACAGGTATTATGGTTGCTCTTATTTAACATTTTCATGAATAATATTGGAAGACAGGATAAGCTCAAAGATAATTAAATTGCAAAAGGCAGACATCTGGGAGGTGCTGTAAATACCAAACAGTACTACAAAGCACAGGTGATACAAACACTCCTCAAACTGCATAGCCAACCAATCACAGATGAGATAATATATTCAGGGACTACAACTAGCACCACAGAAACCATTAACAAGTAGGAAGTTTAAAAAATAAGCTGAAAATGAATTCAACATTTGTTATCTAAGTAACTTAATACAAATTTTCAGTCTTTCAGCAGTAAGTAATAAAATAGTTGGTCAAGAATTCACATACTGTGTCCTTAAACATGCAAACAAAAATATTTTAAAGGAATTATTAGTGGTTCAAGATTCGAAAAGATAGCTGAGACACTGACTCTGAAAACCCTGAAAATGATAGCATCTTATAAAAGAAAACCCCTGAAACTAAATTGTGGTGGAGATTTAATTCAATAACAAATCAATGATCTTGTGGTCAGTGGTCTAAGACAGTGGTTTCCAACCTTTTGGACACCAGGGACTAGTTTCATGAAAGACAATTTTTCCATGAACCGGAAGGAGAGAAGGGATGGTTTCAAAATGATTCAAGTGCATTCCATTTATTGTGTACTTTATTTCTATTACTATTACATCAGCTCCACCTCAGATCATCAGGCATTAGATCTTGGAGACTGGGGACCCCTGGTCTAGGATATTAAAGGTATATGAAGCCTGTTCCTAATTTAGTGGGAAAATCTGCCTCTGAAACAAACATGGGTTAATTTACATGGGGAAAGCAAAGTGTCACTCACATGTCATCAGATGAAAGCAAACTAAAACATGTGACTTTTAATCGTTTTACCAAAATGTAATGATATCTAAATGGTAAGGAACACTAAATTGTTTAATGTATTTCTTTTCTCTAATGTATTACAGTCCTCTGTGGGAAGTTTAACCCTACCCTGACAAAATTCCTTCCTCTCAATATTCCAATATGTACATATTACAAATATCCTTGTCCTCAGACACCTTGACATCCCACAAAAAAAAAAAAAAAAGATTTGCCTATTTGAGGTGAAGTTAAGGACCCTGAGATTAAGAAAATAAATAGCGCTCTCACAGAGGCCAAACATGATGAACTAGAGAAAGGCTAACACATGATGAAATAGGCAAATAGAAGCAAGATGATGAAGGTTTTATGGGCGATAATAAAAAGTTTGAGAATCATTGTGTGACTCAAGTAAATAATGAAAAGATTAATATATACCTGATATTGAATATGTAGAGTAGTTCCTGAACTCTTTTTTCCCTTTTTTTTTTCCCTTTGTTTGTTTCGAGGGCATGAAAAACCAGGGAGAATGGTGCAGTTTTAGATAAGAAGATTTTAAGGGAATGGCATTAAATTATCTTAATGGCTCCCATTTATAATAAAAATTATAATAGAACTGTGATGGACTCTAAAACATGGACAGAAACATTCCATACCTGATTCAGAAAACAAAATAATTTTTTAATGTTTTTACTAAGAGCGTAAACAACAATCAAATAATTTGGTACATGTAGGCTACATTTATACCATAGTCTTCTGCTGTTATAAAACAGGATTTTCTAATTTACACAGATATAAATTTGGCATTATTAATAATAAAAAGTGCTCTGGAATCCTCACCAGAGGTTTTGTTCAATTTTTTTTTTTTTTTTTTGGTTTTTGTTTGTTTGTTTTCCTATTGCTACGGGAAATATTGTATTAGTAAGGACTTTCTCTGTAGTATAACTTTATAGTCAAAACTTTCAAGTTTCACTTAGAGAATATAAAGTGTGAGAGATAGTGCTGTAGTGAGGATTTTTAAAGAAATATTCACTGAAGAGAGTTTCCAGAATCTCAGTTATTATCTAAGGCTAGGTTTATTTTGATTTTTGGCTAAAGTAGAAAAAAGATTTCACTCTTTCTAGACATTCACTTCTATTTTCTAGTGTATCATCCTCATTCCTTTTATTTTGTATTTGCATTTAATGAGCTAGATTTGTTCCATTTCTTTCTTGGTCTGTTTGTGAAAATATAAGAAGCACACATTTCTCATTGTTCAGTTGCTAAGTTGTGTATGACTCTTGGCGACCCCATGGACTGCAGCATGCCAGGCTTCCCTGCCATTCACTGTTTCCCAGAGTTCACTCAAATCATATCCATTGGGTAGGTGATGCCATTTAACCATCTTATCCTTTGTTGTCCCCTTCTCTTCCAGCCCTCAATCTTTCCGAGCATGAGGGTCTTTTTCAACGAGCCTGTTCTTCACGTCAGAGATCTAAGTATCGGAGATTAGGCTTCAGCGTCAGTCCTTTCAGTGAATATTCAGGGTTGATTTCCTTTAGGATTGACTGGTTTGATCTTCTTGTAGTTCAAGGGACTCTCAAGAGTCTTCTCCACTAACACAGTTCAAAAGAATGAATTCCTCAGAGCTCAGCTTTCTTTATGATCTCACTCTCACACCCATACATGACTACTGGAAAAACCATAGCTTTGCCTAGACAAGACATTTGTTGTCAAGGTAATGTCTGCTTTTTACTATTCAGTCTATATTGGTATTAGCTTTTCTTCCAAAGAGCAAGGGTCTCTTAATTTCATGGCTGGGGTCACTATCTGCAATGATTTTGGAGCCCAAGAAAATAAAGTCTCTCACTGTTTCCATGTTTCCCCATCTCTTTGCCATGAAGTGATGGGCCTAGATGCCATGATCTTAACTTTTTGAATGTTGAGTTTTAAGCCAGCTTTTTTGCTCTCCTTTTCACTTTTATCAAGAGGCCCTTTAGTTCCTCTTCATCATAAGGATGGTGTCCTCTGCATATCTGAGGTTACTGATATTTCTCCCTGAAATCTTGACTCCAACTTGTGCTTCATCCAACTTGTAATTTCACATGTTGTACTCTGCATACAAGTTACATAAGCAGGGTGACAATACACAGTTTTGACATACTCCTTTTTCAATTTGGAACCAGTCTGTTGGTCCATGTCTGGTTCTAACTGTTGCATCTTGACCTGAATACAGGTTTCTCAGGAGGCAGGTAAGGTGGTCTAGGGTTCCCATCTCTTTAAGAATTTTCCAAGTTTGAGGTGGTCCGTATAGTCAAAGGCCTTAGCATAGTCAAAGAAGCAGAAGTAGAAGTTTTCTGGAATTCTCTAGCTTTTTTTTTAATCCAGTGGATGTTGGCAATTTGATCTCTGGTTCCTCTGCCTTTTCTAAATCCAGCTTGAACATCTGGAAGTTCTTGGTTCACATGTGTTGAAGCCTAGCTTGGAGAATTTTAAGCATTACTTTTCTAGCTTGGAAAACGTGTGTAATTGTGCAGTAGTTTGAAAGTCCTTTCATATTGCCTTTCTTTGGAATTGGAAGGAAAACTGAATCTTTTTCCAGTCCTGTGGCCACTGCTGAGTTTTGCAAATCTGCTAGCATATTAAGTGCAGCCCACTTAACTTCAGCTTCCAGGATGTCTGGCTCTAGGTGAGTGATCACACCGTCATGATTATCTGGATCATTAAGATCTTTTTTATATAGTTCTGTGTATTCTTGCCACCTCTTCTTAGTATCCTCTGCTTCTGTCAGGTCCATACCAATTCTGTCCTTTATTGTATCTATCTTTGCATGAAATGTTCCCTTGGTATCTCTGATTTTCTTGAAGAGATCTCTAGTCTTTCCCATCCTATAATGTTTTCCTCTATTTCTTTGCATTGATCACTTAGGAAACTTTTTGTAATCTCTCCTTGCTATTCTTTGAAACTCTGCATTCAGATGGATATATCTTTCCTTTTCTTCTTTGCCTTTTGCTTCTCTTCTTTTCTCAGCTATTTGTAAGACCTCCTCAGGCAAACATTTTCCCCTTTTGCATTTCTTTTCTTGGGGATGGTTTGGATCACCACCTCCTGTACAATGTTAGGAACCTCTGTCCAAAGATTTTTAGCAACTCTGTCTATCAGATCTAGTCCCTTTAATCTGCTTGTCACTCAAACTGTATATTCACAAGGGATTTGATTTATCTGGTCTCATCATTACTATCTGATTGAAATTGCTTTATTAAAATGGCAAATAATTGGAGCTAGGAGGCAGGATTTCTAGTTCCAATGATGTAAGTAAATCAGATAGTTTGTTTTCCCCAAAAGGTAAGTAAATATCTAAGCAAAAATGTAAAAAAACATTTAGGGCTCTAAAGTTTCACTAAAGCAGACAAATTGGGAATAATATTCAAGAAGAATTGCTGTGACTTTAAGTAGGTAACGCAGGAGCTAATGACCTTGTTATTTCAGTGGCGCCTTATCCCCCTTACCACTCTTAACCCCAAGTAAAGTGGGCATATGGATTTTATAAGGATGGGACTGGCCATGAAAAGCAGCAAATGTTCCTCAAGAGATGCCATAGTTAATTTGATGTAGAGCTAATAAAAGAATCAATTATAGTAAGAATTGAATGAGAAACAGCCTCAAGTCTGTGAGTGCAAGTTGTGATCCCAGTTGGTAAGCTGAGAACAAGCCATAAGTTTAGAAGAAATAAACAGAAGATGAGAGTCCAATAGAAAGGCTGGATAAGCTTTCCACACATCTCTGACACTACACACGTGCATAGAGAAGGCCTCAAGAAATGCAAATGCCAAAGAAAATCCTGAGAACTACATGAACTTTCAATGTTCTCCCCAACAACCTAGACTCAGATCAACTGGCAAGGGTGAAAGCTCTACAGGACTTATGAGAAAGGGTAACGGGAGATAACACTTTGTGTGTGGCGGAGAGAATTCTTAGGCCAAACAGAGTGTATCTCTAGAATGAGACTTTTTCTAAATATTGAGAGCAAATTAATTGAGGGGATAAATTCAATGAATATTTGGTAAACCTGTTCTGTGTGGAAGTCTTTGTGCCAATCACAGGTGGTTACAGATCACTAAAAGAAATTTATGGTTCAGTAGACTAGAAAGAGATGTAAAAGCTAACTTTAATGCAAGGTACAATAAAATGCATTGGAGCTACGTTGGATATGTGGAAGTATGATGGAAAGAACAATGAATTTTGACTTGCTATGAAAATAAAGACTTTATCTAAAAAATAACATTTGAATTATGTGTACAAAAGAATAGAAAGGGTATAATTTGGATTAAACTTTAAAACTTGAGAGAGATGTCAATAAGCGTAGAATGGGAAGGGTACCCTATGCTGGAGTTAAACAAAACAAACCCTCTATATATAGTATTAAAGTTGGTTACATGGAGAGATGCAGCATGTGGTGAAACAAAAGAACCTGAAGTATTTCACTGCTGTTCTTGACTGCATGTGTGGAGATTAGGCTCTTCCTTCGGTAGTATAAGCACCTGTTCTGATTCATGTCTGTGTTTTAGAATAATCATTATATCAGTGTTGTGGGGAATCTGCAGAAATATGGTTGTCAGTCAGAGTCTACTGTAGCAACCTAATTTATGTCAATGTACAGGCATGGAAAAGGAAATGGTGACAGATGTATACATTTTGAAATAGCAATTTTAGAAACCAGACAATCATCTGTATGTATGCCGGTGAAGCAGGAAGAAGAAAACGTGACTGCAGTTGCTGATCTGAAGCCTGTGTAATCCAAGATTAATTGGGCTCTGCAAAGTATAATTGCCTCCAAAGATGACAGGTTATGTATATTTGACTTTTCCTACTGTAGGCATACAGGCATGAAACTAAAGGACACTTGCTCTTTGGAAGAAAAGCTGTTAAACTATGGACAGCATATTAAAATGCAGAGACATTACTTTGCTGACAAAGATCCATATTATTTGAATGACAAGTCCATATAGTCAAAGCTATGGCTTTTCCACAAATCATCTATGGGTGTGAAAGTTGGACCATAAAGAAGGTTGAGGCCAGAAGAACTGATGCTTTTGAACTGTGGTGCCAGAGAATATTCTTGAGAGCCCCTTGGGATTCAGGGAGAGCAAAACAATCAATCCTAAAGGAAAGCAACCCTGAATATTCATTGGAAGGACTGATGCTGAAGCTGAAGCTCCACTACTTTGGCCAACCAATGCCAAGAACTGACTCATTGGAAGAGACCCTGATGCTAGAAAAGACTGAGGGCAGGAAGAGAAGGGAGTGACAGAGGATGAGATAGTTGGATGGCATCACTGACTGCATGGAAATGAGTTTGAGCAAACTCAGGGAGATAGTGATGGACAAGAAACCCCGGCGTGCTGCAGTTCATCAGGTTGCAAAGAACTGTACATGACTTGAACGAAAGTGAAAGTCTCTCAGCTATGTCCAACTCCTTGCAACCCCAGGACCTATACAGTCCATGGAATTCTCTAGGCCAGAAAACTATAGTGACCTTTCCCTTCTCCACGGGATTGTTCCATCCCTGGGACTGAACCTAGGTCTCCCACATTGCAGGTGGATTCCTTGCCACCTGAGCCCCAATGGAAACCCAAAAATTATGGAGTGAGTAGCCTATCCTTTCTCCAGTGGGTATTCCTGACTTAGGAATCAAACCGGGGTTTCCTGGCTTGCAGGTGGATTCTTTACCAACTGAGCTATCAGGGAAGCCCGTACATGACTTAGTGACTGAATAATAGCAACATGTCTATTTGAGTCTGTATGTGTGTCCATGTTTCTGTATTGGAAGAAGGATAATATATTGTCAGTTTATCTTGGAATATGTTAAATTTCTGCTGCCTGTCAAAAGTCTACTTTGCCTTGTCCAAGAATTTGGGTAATTTGAGTACCTGGGCTTCTCATAGAAATAATGACTGAAAACTTGGGAATAGGTAAAAGAGAGGAAAGCTGTATATTGATTTTTGCAAGTGTTAATACTGAAAGAGTGAGGATTGGATAAGAAGCTGGCAAGAAAATCCCTCAGTTACCAGAGAACTAGGATGAGAATCAAATTTTCTATAAAGGAGTAAAGAGTTTTACATAGTTAAGTACTGAGTAACACATACTATTTTATTTATATACTATTAAAAATACATACTATTAGAGATAGATGAATTAGATTTATGATTTTGTATGATTTTAATAGTAGGATGTGAGTGAAGATCAGATTTGTAACTATGCATTAATTATTCATAAATAAATAATAAAATATCTAAAATGATCAATTAATCCAAATATCTAAGTACATCAGAGCTGGAAATTCAGAGTCTTATAGCAGGCTTCTCTGGTGGCTCAGTGGTAAAGAACTAGCCTGTCAGTGTAGGAGATACAAGTTTGATCCCTGGATCAGAAAGAGTCACTTGGAGAAGAAAATGGCAACTCACTCCTATGTTCTTGCCTAGAGAATTCCAAGGACAGAGGAGCCTGGCGGTCTACAGTCCAAGGGGTCACAAAGAGTCAGACAGAACTAAGG
Organism: Capricornis sumatraensis; assembly: GCF_032405125.1. Taxonomy (NCBI): domain Eukaryota; kingdom Metazoa; phylum Chordata; class Mammalia; order Artiodactyla; family Bovidae; genus Capricornis; species Capricornis sumatraensis. Next base: position 6,120,089 of record NC_091091.1, on the reverse strand, counting down.
GCCGAAACAACAAAAATAGTAGAATGAGGTCTTATCTGGGAAAACTGTTTATAGACTGGGGCATGGGAGGATTATAGCCCAAAGGTAAAAATCAGTAGAGAGGAAGAGATTATTGTAGTAAAATACAATAGAAAGAAATGGAATAATTAGCTGAGCATGGTAAAGGCAAGGGGAAAGGATGGGCTTTTAAGCAGTGAAGAGTAAGAAATATGACAGAAGCAAGTAAGAACTGAAGAAAAATAAAATAAGTGGGTTGAGAATCAAAGGACTCAGCTACATACAGGATTTCATTTATGTAAATTTAGATTCCATTTTTCAGAGGGTATAAAATATTGTTAAGTTCTGAGGCAGTTTTTCTCAAGATTGCCTGCATATTACAGCTGCTTTAGTTTATTAGATGAGATCTCTCTGAGTGACTCTGCTATGTGTTGTAATATCATTCAGATAAAAATATCTCAGGGTGTAGTCCAGGCATCAGTATTTTTAAAAGTTTCTCAGGTGAACTTCTAATAAATACTCAGATAGGATTAAAAACCATTGATTGAAGAGAACTGTAAAAGTCTAGGAATAACATCTTCGAAGTACAGACTGGATAGCTAACTACAGAAGTTAAAATCTATATCTTATATATCCACATCTGTATCTCTAATACAGAGAAATTGGCTTTTCAAAAAAACTAGCAGTGTGTGAAATGAGACTTTAAGACAAGAGAGTGTGATATCCATTAGCATCAACCTGGAAGATTGCATTGATGGTTGACAAAATTGTTTTTTGTCGACATAAAATATACTCCCTGACCTAAAGAAAGAATCATACTCCCTCATGCTGGTAATTTCTCTCCAAACATAAGATGTGCTCATAATCTGATTACACTGCCAGTTGTGAAAGATGCACTGCTGTTTTGTGGTAGTGCTCCTGTAAGCATATCTCATGAACCATACATGTCAGAATCACCCTGTTCCTTTTTACAGTAATCAAGCATAATAGATATAAAGTCAGAAAACTAGTTTCTAATTGAGAACTTGAAATAAGAACCTGGATAATACATTTTTATGACTGATCCATGCATGTGGACAAGGATAGCTACCTTATAAGAAGACAGTGGACTCAAATAATTACGTACTTATATCAGGCCAAGATAGTCTCATGTCTACACTGAAAATGATCTGATTATAATACTTAAAATCTGTTATCCAAGGCCCTCTTTGCTGGACACTGCTCATTGTGTCTTTTATTTCTAATATTTTCCCTCTTTTGGTCAACAGAATACTAACCAAGTGAAGTGAAAGTTGCTCAATCGTGTCTGACTCTTTGCGACCCCATGGACTATATAGTCTATGGAATTATCTAGGCCAGAATACTGGAGTGGGTAGCCTTTCCCTTCTCCAAGGGATCTTTCCAACCCAGGGATCAAACCAGGTCTCCCGCATTGCAGGCAAATTCTTTACCAGTTGAGCCACAAGAGAAGCCCAAGAATACTGGAGTGGGTAGCCTATCCCTTCTTTAGCAAATCTTCCCAACCCAGGAATCAAACTGGGATCTCCTGCATTGCAGGTGGATTACCAAAGAGGAAACTAATCAATCTTCTGTTGAGTTACTTAGGAATGGGAGGGTTATGGAAGGGTGAATGGAGTAAAAGAAAAAGAAAAATTTATGACCCTTAAAAGGTGGTTCCAAATCACAGTTCTGAATTACTTTACTCTGCTTTAAAACTTTTGTCTCAATGGGAAATCTATTTTATTTCTAGACCCTTGGAGGATGTATTATAGCCACACCACTCTTTTTACCATACCTTGAGATATTTTTATTTAAATAATATGGCAATACACAGTAGAGTCACCCAGAGAGATCTTATTTAATAAAACAAAGCAGCTCTAATATGCATACCAGGAATAACATTAAAAATACTAATTAAAAAGCTTCATTTTTTGGCATTTAAACAAATTAAAAATTAAAAGCATGTAAACATAAATAACAGTCTATGTTCAAATAGATTTTCAAAGGGAAATATATAAAATATGAATTTTAAAGGTAGGGCAAATGTGTTTTTCAAAGAGATACATAAGGGAAATTAACTTTTGTAGTCTGCAAATGCCAGAAGTAAGCTTTTTGATCCCCCAGGGCAAACAATTTTGAGATACGGTTCTATCACATAATTGCTATTGTTGTCTTAGTTACACTTTCCAGTTCCCTGCGGGCTGTTTTTCTATATAAACTTACTTTTATTTCCAATTATGTTATTATAGAGATGAGAATCAGATCTAATTAAATAAGAACATGACAGTAATTGTCATTCCTTTATCTCTACAAACCATAATTTTACTCCCTATGAAAGAATGCCTCAGTAAAGATAAATGTAGATCTCTAGGTCCATCAGCTGACTAGAAATAAAGGCCAATATCCTTATTCCTCCCCATCCATTCAGATCTACTTGTTTACAGATTTTCCTTTCTTTCATCCTCAAGTAAACATTGATTATGCATCCATTAGTTTGGGCATCTACTATATGGATACAGTGTTTGTGGATATAGAAATAGACAAATTTCAGTTGTGCCCTTAAGAAAAATGGGTTAAAAAGAGAGATTTCATCAATATGACAAGTGTCATTCCAAGATATAAATAAAATATACTGTGGCTACTTGAAACCTTTTCCCTACTACCATATACACAGAATAAGACATTCACATAGCATGCATTTTCAGTGCTCAGTGTATACTGTTACCCTTTTCCGTATCACTGAAGAAAGCATATCTTAACCCAATAAACACAGCAGAGATGGCATTGCATTATTTCTAAATTATGTTAACAATTAGTTCATGGTAAAGAATCTGCCTGCAATGAGGGAGACCTGGATTTGATCCCTGGGTTGGGAAGATCCCCTGGAGAAGAGAAAGGCTACCCACTCCAGGTATTCTAGCCTAGAGAATTCCATGGACTGTATAGTTCATGGGGTTTCAAAGAGTCAGACACGACTGAGAGACTTTCACTTTCACTTTAGTTCATGTAAAATAGATAATAATTTATCCTTTAAATAAATATTTACTGCAAGGCTAGGTATGTGCTGGTGTCAGAGTGGCAAACAAGACAGATGGTCACTAATAGGGTTTATAGTGTGGAGTGAGGACAAGAAGAAAAGATAATTTTAGGTGGCCATAGTGGCTCTAAAAGTAATTAGAGAAAGCAAGTTATAGAATAAGAACTGTGATGTGGGGTGTATGTGTATAGTATATATTGGAAGGCTATCGACACTAAGCTATTAGGAAAGCTTTCTCTGAGGAGGTGATATTTTGAGCTGGGTCCTGTATGATGAGAGTGAGTTAGCCTTATAAAAGATCAGATAAGACGTGCTCTTGGTTAATAGAAAATAGTGTACAAAAGCCATGAGACATACAGTTAACTATTTCTTCCCTGACATTTCACACTAATGAAGACACGCTGTTGTAATCATAGTATATCGGCTGCAAACTGGTATGTTTTTGGTGGGCTGCAAGAACAGGAACTATTAATGAAGAAAAAGTCAATTAGGGTGCTTTGGGCTGAGAAAAAATAATAAACTCAAAATGGCTTCACTAAATATCTCACCACATGAGAAATATTGAGATAGCTCCTGTTAAGGTTGTTTATTTCAGAACTCATCAAAACCATTAAAAGCCCAGGTTCCTTCCTTCTTTCAACTAATATATTGGCTGTGGCTTTAAACCTAGTCCCTTCAAAGTGACAAGAGGGCTGTAGCAGCTCCATGCGTTACATCTGCACACAGAACAGCTCAAAGACAAGAAGAATGTCTCTTCCTTTTATCCCTTTGAAAAAACAGAGAAAAAATTTCCCAGAACCTATTAATAGATATTCCTTCAAGTCTAATGACTAAGAATTATGTTATATGATTATTATTCCTAAACCAATAGTCAAAGGGAATGGAATTAACATGATTAGCTTAAGGATCTCAGTTTTGCTAGTTAGCAAGGAATTTAAAAAAAAAAAGAAATGTTATCAGGTAGTGACCATACAGTGTTTTCCAGGAGAACTTTGCATATAAGAGGCAATATTATTTTGGTATTACATTATTGGGGTTTTCTTTGAAGACAAAATTTAACCTATGTCTGTCTTGCCTCACTTCATCTTCTTTATTACATTATCCTGTTTAATTCCTTCTATTAAATTGATCAATTTCTGAAATTAACATTTTTGTATACTTATTAGTTGTATGTTTTCTATCTCATTTCACTGTAAAAGGGTCTTGTTCTTGCTCACCACTATGTCCCAATGATTAAAAGAGTGCCTGTAATAAACATTTATTGATGAAAAAAGAATTACTAGGAATTATCTACAGAAAACTACTAAGGAATGCTTCTTCAGAAAGCAAAAAAGTCTAAAGAACAAAGAAAGTAATCAAGCTGTAAATAGAAGGGAAAGAGATCAAGGTAAAGGAAAAAATTGGACAAAATGGGAATGAGCAAGACACATTCAGGTAACTGGCAGTGGTGGTTGAGTAGGACTGAAACATACATATATGAATAGAAGGCCAAGGATGAAGCTTGAAGGAAAGCATTCAGACCATGAAGACTTAGGTACATTGTTAAGGCATTTGGACTGCTTTTTTTTTACTCCTCTGAAATATATAATACATATATAGATACATAAATTCATTTGTTAGTATTCTTTATATACTATACTATTATGTAATAGATTATATTATATATAAACATATTATGTATCATATATTGTGACATAACATATTGTATATAGATTTTAGTAATAATTTGGAGCCACTACAATACTCTAAAATATATATAGAATCATGACCTTCCTGGCTTGAGAGCAATTTCAAATTATTAAGTCTGAGTCTCAGGTGTAGAGGAGAGTGAGATCAGTAGTCTTTACATTACCGGGCAAGTGAAATCTTTTGAGTTTTTTTTTTTTTTTTAATTGATTACCTAAGTATTACATATGGAGCTTCAGATCCATGAAAGCTAGAGTGAATCTTGCTCATCTGTATTTCTCAGTAGACACCTAGATGATTCTGATATGAAATGGCAACCCACTCCAGTATTCTTGCCTGGAGAATCCCATGGACAAAGGAGCCTGGCGGGCTACAGTCCATGGAGTCTCAAAGAGTTGGACACGACTGAGCGACTCACACACACACACACACACAGTCACTTTGGAAACTACTAGAGTTAACTATTCTCCAGAGTTCTAAAAATCTTCAAGGAAGAATATTACTACTTCTTTACAATTTATACACAGAATATTTAAAAACAAATTTGAGATAACCTGCAATTCACTAAAATGTAATAAGTACAGCTAATGAGTACAGCTAATGATAAAAATGAGACAAATCAAGGATAAAGATTTTGCCAGATTTCTGTGTTTTCAGGATACCATTTATTATAGAATCTTAATATTTCCTGGTGTAGTTATTCCATTTTAGGTCCAAGTAATCAATGTCAAAGAGTACTGTCCAATAATATATTTATTTGTATTTACCACTAAAGGAAATCTGGGCTTCCCTGGTAGCTCAGCTGGTAGACCTCAGTTGGATTCTTGTGTTGGAAAGATCCCCTGGAGAAGGGATAGGCTACCCTCTGCTGTATTCATGGACTTCCCTGGTGGCTCAAATGGTAAAGAATCCGCCTGCAATGTGGGCGACATGGATTCAATCCCTGGGCTGGGAAGATCCCCTGGATGAGGGCATGGCAACCCACTCCAGTGGTCTTGCCTGGAGAATCCCCATGGACAGAGGAGCCTGGCAGGCTACAGTCCATGGGGTCACAAAGATTTAACCCATTTTCACAATAGTTTAAAATAATTTGAAGTTTTATACTACATGTTTAATGCTTGAAACTTCAGTATATTACTGTATTCACTTTATGATGTTCAACATAGAATGTTAAATTTTAAAAATCAATCTATAAATAGGTCAAATTGCTATTTGTGTATCTAGCTAATTCTACTTGAAAGTGTATACAGGTGCACTTTCATTGAAAAAGCAAACATAAATGTAAATCTTTTTAAGCTAAATTATGCCATAGGATAACCCTGAAATTCACTTTTATTTCTTAAGCAATTTTTTAACCAATGCATTGTAAAATACCTAAGGAAATAATTGTTTCAAATATATCCTCATATTATATGGGTAATTACCTGTATGACACTGTCCCCAGGATTCATATCTGTATAAACATAGACCTCATAGGATATTTCAGGGAAGGTTGGAGAGTTGTCATTTGCATCCATCACCCGAATAGTGACAATAACTGGCTCACTTTCTTGAACACCGTCAAATGCTGTTATCTTTGGGGGTAGAAAAATAAATTTAACAGAGAAGTCATGCAAACATAAGCAGTACAGAATTCACTCCTACAATTTGAAACGTTTCTCATATTTTTTACAGTTTCAAAAGGACGCTAAAATGTTTGCTGATAAAGGAAGTAATAAAAATATAATAGTACATAAAATCAAAGTGCTTTAATGTGCTAGGAAGCAACTATGGAGGATTCTGCTTGATTTTTATATATTAAATTCCAGTCATACTTTCAATAACCTGATATATAAAATGTTCTAGAGGCTTGAAATGGGCCAACATTGCTAATTCTTAGGAATTAACTATTTAACCTTAAAAAATGAATAGGGAAATGCTCTTACATATTTTGTATACAATGCAATAGTTGCTTTTATAGCAACGTGCTTATATAATCAAGAAAGTAGGTGCCCTAAACTTGTAATATTATTGTCTAATAATTCACAAAAATCACAAATTTTAAAGGACCCATTGGCATTCATTAAGAGTGATATTTTAACGATATTGTTAACTTTTAAAGAAAGTCTCACAAAAAGTCAGTGCTCTAATAATACCATTGTGGTCCTGAATGACTTCTTAAAACTACTCTGTATCCAAGTTTTAACTGTAGATTTTAGGTCTTCTGGAAGCTCTGAGTCTGCTGTATAAGTTTCTCCAGAAAAAACAAATAAACAAAATTCTTACATAAATTTCATTTCCTATATTTTTCTATCAGCTCATCTCATTTTTTCCTATATTTGAATAAAATCTAGCTCAGAAATTTGGATGATAAATAGAACTCCCTTTTAACCTCTATTCAGCTGTCAATCTTTCTCTCTCTGTTTCTTTCTCTTTCTCCTCTAGGTTAATCTAACCTAAGAATTCTTCTTGTGGGGGGCTGTCCTATGTATTATGTCTCTCAGTATTATCAGTGTCTACCGCAGATGCCAGTAGCACCTTTTCAGAAGAGTAACCAAAAATGTCTCCAGAAACTGCAAAATGGTTCTGGGCAGGGTGGTGGGAGCAGGGATCATCTTTAGTGAGAACCACTGGCCTAACCCTAAGACAAACCTAAAAATGCAATAACAATAAATATGTAAACAAATGTTAGAAAATAATTTTTACTTTGTTGATTCTACTTTCTAATACATCAATTTAAGTCAATCGTGAGTGGATGGTGAAGAGTGAGACTCCCATTTTTTTTTTTAATCTCAAAATTTATCTTTCTTCCATTGGAAGGGATAGTAATAAAGCTATATAAACTGAGAAAAAAGAAATACTTTTGAGGAGAATTTTATTATTCATATTCTATGTTATTAATTGAAAACACTGCATTTTTCTTTTCCAATCATTGACCTTTTCAGTTTTAAACAAGCATCTCTTTCTCTTGCATACATATACATTTATGTGTGTATATATATGTATCTATCTATATATACATATATATGGAATCTCTTTACCGAGAAGGTGTAAGTCTGCTGCTCTTCCCTGTCCACCGGTTGAAGTAAGGTGAGGTAGCGAGTGATTCCAGTCTGTGTGACAGTGAAGACTGAAGTGTAATCATTCAAAAAAAGGTGAAGCTCTGGGTCTTTCGTCTTAAACAGAAAAAAAAGGCATTATTTAAAATGTTAATAATCAATATAGTTATTAGTTCATTACCTGGAAATGCATTTTTCAAATTTATTACAAGTATAACTGCATTAAGAATTCTCTAAAGAAAAGAGAGCTTCAACTAGAAATTGTTCAGAGTTGAGTAAAACTACCCAAAGATAATTACTCATTTGTGGAAAATACTTAAATAAGTATTGGCATAATTAATGTGAATGAAAACAAAAATAATAAGAATAAGACATAAAACAGTCTAATTGAATACATTCTTACTGATTATTTAATATCAATATTTTCCAGAACTTCACTGGACTTGAGAAATAAGAAATAAACACAAGAAAAGGAAGCTAAAGCCCAGAATTTTAGCTGTAGAATTTTACAATTACTTCATTTGTAGAAATAAACTGCACACATGCATATTATTGTTATGTTCTCATGTTTAATGTAAATTAGAAATAAAATTGGTTATGTATAATTCATTATAAATATTATGCTTGTTCTTTCTTATTTTAATGTAAATATTCTCCAGGGGGAAACATAATATTTATTTTGATTAAAATATTTCTGATGATTAAATTCAAATATTTGAATTGACACGTGTCTGATAAAAAGGTTTAGTAAAAAATGATATATACATAAAATGAAAGTGATTGCGAAAGTTCAAAACACAGGTAATTAACTAGGCAGTGGAAATCCTTCTCAATCTTACTGCCATCTCTGAAAGATAACGTATTAATATCTGCAATTCAGAGAAAGAACAAAGACATAAAATGGGAAGGCTTGGATTGTTATCTGCATAGTGGCAAAGAAAGAAAGGTGCAGTAAACAAAAGGGGATTACTGAGAGAATGTGGACTATCAGGAAGGCTATCAAAAATAAGAACAAACAAGGAGGTAATGAGTTTCACAAATTATGGCAGCTTTAAAAATATTATGGTGTGAACGGTGGTTTAAAATCACAAGTTACTTTTCTATCAGATAACATCAAAGGCTGAGGGCAGAGTAGATAGTCCGGAATTGTTAAACATGTTGTTGATTAAAAAAATTAGAAATTCCCATTAAAAAAAAATTTCTATGTAGAAGTGAGAAAGTTGAAATGCATGCTGCTATATTAAAAGGTGTGCATAACTTGACCCACAGACACTTTATATCTACCTAAAATTTCAATATGTGTATATTTCAAGTAACCTTGGAGTGAATAGTTTCATTTGAACCTGACATGTTATGTGTTTATAGTACTTCATTAGGAGATATTACTTAGCCATATCATGGCAGCTTTCTTGTCCACAATTTTGACATGAGGTCAGTGTGCTATATTTAACTTGGAATATTAAAACAATGCTATAGAAAATAATTTTCCGTTAATCCATTTATTATAAAATAATCAAAGTTGTTAACAGTTGGAAAAAGAGGCATCACACTGACATTATATTCTAGGGGACACTTCAGCTGTTTTCATTTCAGTGTCATAATCTCAGCAGCTCAGCATGGATAGGAAGCATGGCTGGAGTATTTGGTTAAATCAAATATGTTATTTAAAATTATTTTAAAAGGTAATTTGTAAAATGCACATTAAACATATGTTAAACCACATTTTGGGGATTCTTATTATATTTTAGAGCCAATTGTAATAAATTCAATTACTAATTTTAAATGATCACAAATTTTAGTTAGCATGCATTTTCAGTTAAAGGAAAACTCAATAAATACAAGTAAGTGCTCTTTTTTAGTGTTTACCTATCAAGGTAAAATCACTAGACTTTTAAATTCACATAGTTTTTTTCTGTTCTCTGACTGTACCAACAATGACGCCTGCAAATATAGCTTCTTTAACTCATATATTTACACTATAAATAATCTAAGTAGGGCAAGTTTTGCTACATGATTTGCTCGCCAAATGTTTACTTCTTTTTGTTCATTCAAACCCATCAGTCATTCTCTATTTCCTTTATAACTAACCCTCTCTCACTGTCTCTTCTTCCTTTCAACTGTAACCTCTGTTAATAAATTTGTTAGATATATTAATTCACATACTCACCACATTTTAAGCAATTTTTATGTCAGGTGCTGTGATAATGCAATACTGTAATGAGTGCTGGGTTGTAAACTAGTGCATGTATGTGTGACTGTGGTATGATTGTGTCACAAACCACAGTATTTCGTGTATTTATGAAAGCAACAAGATTTTCATCATCAAGTGCTTCCCATTTGAAGCTAACATACACACCAGGACTTCATAAACAGGTTCTCTCATATTTGATAACAAGAAATACTAAAGAATTTTTGATAATTTAATTGTCTTTATTTCAAGTGCTTTTATAATAACTAGCTAGAATACTAAAATAACATTTCCCAGAACTGCAGACTGTTTTATGTAAAAATATACATATAACATAATGCATAATGTTAACATTGTACATGGCATGTTACAGCTTATTCCAATCTGCCTTGCACAGTGAATTTTTGGTTAAAATGTAACTTTTGAAGCTAATTAATATTCAAAATAGTAACCTTTTAAAATCTATATATGTATGAAGCATGCATAGATGCTATGGGTAAATGAGCCTTTAGCTGACAATCATCCAGTTGTCTCTCAAAGTTTACCACCTTAGATTCATTTGTAATGATAACCCTAGATTCAGGTGTGGTATACAATGAATGTAAATGGAAGAGAATACTCTGCTTTATTATTCTGATAGGGACAGTGTAGGTTTTATGTAGTCCTTATCTCGATTAATTTATTTAAAGTAAATATTAGTTTTCTAGATGATAATATACACATAGGGCTGATTATTACAACAACTTTTTCCCAATAAACAGTAATATTATTTTACTCTAAAGTATACATTCCGTAGACACCAAAAGCACAATATATTAGTTTGTTGATTTGTGTATTATTTTCTGGGAGGGCAAAATAAACTCCAATATTTATTCACAGCACAAATAAAACTAATGCAAAATTAAGCACATACACAAACACAAAGGTAAACTAACACATAAATGTAAAATTTAAAAATCCTACCACAAGAAGAAATATATTCAAATATGACAGTCTATTGGATTTAAAACCAATTTTCGGTTTCCAATGAGACTCAAAATATGATATAATAAATTCATGCACACAGAAGATAATATGCATCCTCATATATATGCACATACCACACAGAGATATATATTTACATATATATATAATATATACATATATATATAACTACATACTTATGTGCATACATAATAACTATGAAGCATAGCAAGAAAATGACAAAAAAATTAATCTCTTCTGTCAACTTGAATTAGTTGACAGCAGTTTTCAGAAGTACCTTGTTTAAAGGGTTCAACCCTCACATTAGGATCTTTGAAAGAATATGATGAATTATTAATGGTTCATGAATTTAAAAAAAAATAACTACATAATCTTTGAGTTTACATGCAGTTTGAATTCTACACAATTTCATACTACTATTACCAATAATATGTAAATAAGTTTAGATTGCATATATATCTTAATAATTTTTAATAAATGATAAGTAATTCTCTAGTTTTATTTTAGTAGAACAAAAAAGAACAAGGAAGTGAATCACAGCAATTAACAACAACAAAAAAAACCCACAAAATTAACAACTAGTACCTACAGGAACACCACCCGGCAGAACCTATATGCAAATTAAACATTAAATGAAAACACTGTAAATGTAAATGACCACAAATATATATATGACAAATAAGTATAGCTAGTAAAAAGCCAACAAACCTCCAAACAAACAAACAAAAACCATTTTACAGTTCATTTAAACTAACAACTTTTTTGAAGGTGTATTTTTCCCTAATGTTTTGATACATCATAACATATGTATGATAGTATAGCAATATTTATAAACTATATATGCACATTATACCATTGAAAGTATAATGTATTAAATTTCAAGGATACCTTTATTTTGAAACAGTAGCACCATATAGGGATGAAAATTGATTTGGAATTATAAATGGATCACTGCTTTTCTGAAAGCTAAAGCATAACCTCTATTGATTATTATTCTTTTTTTTAATATCTAGAATTCAATAAGCAATTTTAGTGGTTCTGTCAAAGAAAACCTGGTGGTTCCAAACATGCCTCTTGTGCAGTACTTGCTTTATGTATATTCTGGACTATTATAAAACTATGTGGTAAGAATGGTTAAAAAAATCATAAATGTAATTCATATGTATATTACATACATACACAGATTTCATACATATATGTATATGTTGATATCTATATATCTATAAGAAGGAACATTAGCACAAATATTGTTGTCTACATTTTTTACACTTTTCATTTGACCTGAAATTCCTTCAGAGAAGGCAATGGAACCCCACTCCAGTACTCTTGCCTGGAAAATCCCATGGATGGAGACTGGGGGGCCGCAGTCCATGGGGTCGCTAAGAGTCAGACACGACTCAGCGACTTCACTTTCACTTTTCACTTTCATGCATTGGAGAAGGAAATGGCAACCCACTCCAGTGTTCTTGCCTGGAGAATCCCAGGGACGGGGGAGCCTGGTGGGCTGCCGTCTATGGGGTCGCACAGAGTCGGACACGACTGAAGCGACTTAGCAGCAGCAGCAAGATTCCTTCTGACTCAACATCTACATGCTAATAACACTACAAATCACCAATCTCTGCTACTAGTTCCTAAAATTTTGTCTTATTTTCTACTGAATTGAACAGATAAAACAACTTAATTTTTGGACAAACAGACTTAAGTCTGTTTCCTTCTTGGCATCTAGCCTGTGGCATAGCTGTGCTCAAGAAAACCAACTCCTACAATGACCACTTCTCTTCATGCCTGATGCTTTATCTCCTTTCTTTTTGGTAATGCCTGTATGAGGTGATGTGTCTTTGTTTTTATTCTTAAATCCTTTATCCCTATGCTGATTAAATTCACTAATATTGACATTCAAAAACTGCTAGAATTTATCATGTAGTAAAATTCTTGCCTGCAAACTAAAAAGGCCTTTAAGTTTTCTTTTGTTAATATAGATCTTAAAATAGCCTAACAATAAATGTATTTTACTTTTGAGAAACAAAGAACACTTGGCTTGAGGGAAAACTCTGATTCAGAAGCACGTAAATTCATCTTCAAATATATCAATGACTAGTCTATAGATTTATACCGTGTATTGGCAAATGGAAGATATAAAGAATAATGGCTTAGTTACAAGAATGCTGGTTTCAACTTAATGTGATAAAGAGCTTTCTAGGAATTAGTTGTCTAACCATGGAATGGGCCATGCTCTGAAACAGTTGATTCAACATCAGTAGAGTTGTTGATACATATAGCAAGATATTCTCATTCCTTTACTCATGCCTGGACTTACTAGTTCATTAAACAATTGCTAGAACATACTAAGTTCTGGGAACAGTGTAAGATCTTTAGGATACAAAAGTTATTAAGATTTAGGATCTATCCTCAATGGATTTAAATTCAATGATGGAAAAAGACACGTGCAATGATGTAATAGAACTTCAGAGAAATTCACCAAAAAGAGATGCAACTCAACAGAGAATCATAATCTAGAAAAGATTCTTAAGTGAGAGGATGTGTGCATGCTAAGTTGCTTCAGTCATGTCTGGCTCTTGGTGACCCTATGGACTGTAGCCCACCAGGCTTTTTTCTGTCCATGGGATTCTCCAGGCAAGGATACTGGAGTGGATTGCAATGCCCTCCTCCAGGGAATCTTCCCAACCAAGGGGTCAAACCCACATCTCTTAAGTTTCCTGCACTGGCAGGACGGGTCTTTACCACTAGTGCTACCTGGGAAGTCCCAAATGAGACGATGTCTGAGCTAAATTCCAAACACTGAGCATAAGTTATCCAAACTAAGTTGCGTAATGGAAGATGAAAGATTTCAAAAAAGAAAAAGTAACAAACAAAAGGTAATTAGATACACAGCTGCTGCTGCTGCTAAGTCGCTTCAGTCATGTCCGACTCTGTGCGACCCCATAGACGGTAGCCTACCAGGCTCCCCTGTCCCTGGGGTTCTCCAGTCAACAACACTGGGGTGAGTTGCCATTTCCTTCTCCAGTGCATGAAAGTGAAAGGGAAGTCAATCAGTGGTGTCTGACTCTTCGCGACCCCATGGACTGCAGCCTACCAGGCTCCTCCACCCATGGGATTTTCCAGGCAAGAGCAATGGAGTGGGGTGCCATTGCCTTCTCCGTAGATACACAGCAGTTTGGTGTAACTCAAGAAACTACAAGCAGTACTTCCCCAGTGGTCCAGTGGTTAAGAATCCACCTGCTAATGCAGAGGACACAGGTTTGATCCCTAGTGCAGCAAGATCCCACATGTGAGGAGGCAACTAAACCGGTGTGCCACTACTAATGATCGCACCCTTCTGCCTAAATTTCTGAGCCTGCATGTTGCAACTACTGAAGCCCACATGCCTAAGAGTCTGTGCCCCACAACAAGATAACCCACCTTAATGAGAAGGGTTTCATGTACCACAACTGAAGACTAGCCCTTGCTCGCTGCAACTAGAGAAAGCCTATGGGCAATAAGTAAGATCCAGTGCAGCCAAAAGTAAATGAAAATTTTAAAAATAAATAAATAAAAGAAACTATAAATATTTGCTAAATGTAAATAGATGGAAGCAGGACGTTTTAGAAAGTGTTCAGATATCAAGTAACAGAAAGCCATGCACATGAGCTTGAAATTTCTTCTGCAAAGAATTTCATGCAGCAAAGTCAGGAAAGCATACTACACAAAGATCTGCTATAGTCAGATTTGAGCTTTGAATAAATAACTGTAGTAGCTGAGTGAAAGACGGATCCGAGTAAGAAAAAAAAAAAAAAATAGATGAGGAGGCAATTTTAATAAAAGACAATAGGCTGTAAGAGTGGAGAGAAAAGAGTCAGGAAATATTCAGAGGATGAAACGGGAAGATTTTAAAGATTTCTTAATTGTCTCAAAGTGAAAGTGAAAGTCGCTCAGTCGTGTCTGACTCTCCATGGAATTCTCCAGGCCAGAATACTGGAAGGGTAATTGTTCCCTTCTCCAGGGGATCTTCCCAACCTAGGGATCAAACCCCGGTCTCCTGCATTGCAGGCAGATTCTTTACCATCTGAACCACCTAGGAAGCCTAGGAATACTGAAGTGGGTAGCCTATCCAGGAGCAGATCTTCCTGACCCAGGAATTGAACCAGGGTCTTCTGCATTGCAGGCGGATTCTTCACCAGATGAGTTACCAGGGAAGCCCATAAGGTGATATATTTGCCGCTAAAAAGTAAAGGAATTCACTCTAGAAGTAAAATCTTTTCATGTAATATTTTATTCATTTAGTATTTTGTCTCAAGTAAATAGAAACCAAATACAGCTCCTATGTTTCAAGCTGGAGTGGCACAATGAAGTGTAAAATCATTCCTGAAGAAGGGACTTTAACAGAACATTTCACATAGTATAGGAAGTGGGATTAAACTACGTTTAATATTCTGTGGACTGAAGAGGATGGACCTAAATGAGAAATATGGCCAGGATTCCCAACGACTTACTTCATTCTCTGGTCTTAGTAGCCTGTTTATCATCCTCCAATTCCAGAATACTCCTTGTTTAAATTTTTCCTTTTCTCCCCACTATACACTGTTCTTCTGGAAAATTTTATCCCACACTTATCTGTCCTACCATCTTGTTGGTTTCCAGGAGGGCAGGAAACGGAAAAGCAATTTGTGCCCAAATAGTCCAGGCAATGGCACCCCACTCCGGTACTCTTGCCTGGAAAACCCCATGGATGAAGGAGCCTGGTAGGCTGCAGTCCATGGGGTCGCTAAGAGTCGGCACGCCTTGAGCGACTTCACTTTCACTTTTCAGTTTCATGCATTGGAGAAGGAAATGGCAACCCACTCCAGTATTCTTGCCTGGAGAATCCCAGGGACGGAGGAGCCTACTGGTCTGCCATCTATGGGGTCGCACAGAGTCAGACACGACTGAAGCGACTTAGCAGTAGCAGACATTGTTTAAGTATTTGACATTTCTATGAAACTTATTAGTTATGTTTCTCTTCATGTACGTGGCTTCATCTCAGGGAAATTTTCTCTCCCTCTCCATCGTCACCAGCTCCAAGTGAAGGAGCTGGCCAAGGCAGTAATGATTGCTATCTTTTTGGGTCATTGGTGTTTGAACAAAAGGCAGCAACTAGTGAATATAAGGCTCACAGTATTATACAGCTATCACATGGAGGAACTATGAGTCAAGCCTAAGTTTATCTAACTCCAAAGCACAGACTCTAAAGAACTACAATCTGCTGTCCCACCCCTTGGAAATGTCCGAGAGTATTTAGCAGGCTAACTGAATGTTAAGTCTCCAGAGCAGAGTTCTAAGTAGTGTTTTCCAAAGGTTTCAGACCCAGGAGCCCTCTCTACCCTAACTCAGTAATAACTTGAAGTCCCACTATCCTTTTCAAAGTCCCTTTAACTCAATTTTAACATTTTCAATTTTAAAGTGAATGACAATCCAGGAAAGAATGTGTGCAAGCAAGCATAGGGCTTAGTACCCAACCACTAAATAATATAAATGCACCAAGAAACTACAAGTACGTAAATTTTGTTATTTAGGGAAAAACTAAAGCTACAATTTTTTCAGGATTTAACTTGTGTTCTTGTGTTCAAGTGTGAACACAAGTGTGCCAAACTATTATGCTTCTAAACTGACTAGTCACTGCTTAAAATGATTATGCATTCAAAATAAAAAGAAAACAAGAAAAAAATGCATACCAAAAGCTGTGGGGCATCACCAAGCCTAAAAATATATATTAGCTTAGCCTGGATAACACTTCTTAAGTTGGCTCTGTGAATTTTCTAGTGAGTGTTCACTAAATGACGTGAGACTCATGAAACATATTAAACTTTAGGAGAGCCCTAAACCCTCTCTGAACTTCGAGGTGAAACTGTGTATGTGTAAGCACTTTAACAGGAAGAGTTGAAAGCATTGACAGCTGTTAACACAGTGAGACTACAGTCAGAATGTATAAAACTGAAAAGGCTATTGATTTTAATCAATAACTTCCTTTCCCATAGACCTTGGCTCAAGGTCTAACTCCACCATTTGCTAACTCTGTGATCAGAGTAAAGGCATTATTTAAAATTGTTTTAATTTCCCCTTCTGCAATATGTAAAATTGCACTATTATGTTTGCCATGAGATTTAAGGGAATTAATGCAAAATAAAGCATTTATTATATTTTCTGGCAGGTATTGCCCTTTCATGAGGCGAGGAACTAAAGAGCCTTTTGATGAGGGTGAAAGAAAAGAGTGAAAAATCTGGCTTAAAATTCAACTCTTAAAAAACTAAGATCATGGCATCCGATCACATCACTTCATGGCAAATAGAAGGGGAAAAGGTGGAAGCAGTGACAGATTTTCTCTTCTTAGGCTCTAAAATCACTGCAGATGGTGATGGCAGGCATGAGATTAGAAGACAAGTGCTCTTGGAAGGAAAGCTATGACAAACCTAGACTATCTATTAAAAAACAAAGACATCACTTTGCAGACAGAGATCCATAGAGTTAAAGCTACGGTCTTTCCAGTAGTCATGTACAAATGTGAGAGCTGAACCATAAAAAAAGGCAGAGCACAGAAGAATTGATGCTTTTGAACTGTGATATTGGAAAAGAGTCATGAGTCCCTTGGACTGCAAGAAGAGCACATCAGTCAATCCTAAAGGAAATCAACCCTGAATATTCATTGAAAGGGCTGATGCTGAAGCTCCAATACTTTGGCCACCTGATGAGAACAGCTGACACTGGAAAGGATCCTGATGCTGGGAACTATCAAAGGCAGAAGGAGAAGAGGGAGACAGAGGAGGAGATGATTGGATGACATCACTGATTCAATGGACATGAACTTGGGCAAACTCTAGATGGTGAAAGATAGAGAGCCCTGGCATGCTGCAGTTCATGGGGTGGCAAAGAGTTGTGCATGACTTAGCACCTGAGCAACAACCACTGGCAGGTATTAAGAACTCAATGTGAGTTAGCTATTGTTAAAACAACCAATGAGGGAGATTGAGAAGGACAAGAAAGCTAGGATGAGAATAAAGAAAGCAGAGAAAGATATTAAGAATAAAATAAAACACTTAGGGAGAAGTCGAGTGCACATAAGAGATGTCACAGACTTTGCTAAGGGTTACAGTTTTGTTTCGTTTTTTTTTTTTTTCCCAGAAAGAGAAAAGAAATCTGGAAGTGCTCTTGTAATTTACTAAACTGTTGACAAGGTTCCATATTATGAGATTTTAGGGACATTTTAGACCTATGCTGTCCAATTAGCAACATGTGGTTATTCACATTTAAATAATTCAAATTAAACAAAATGCTAAAATTACATTTCAGTCTAGTTACGTTTCCAGAGCTCCATAGCAACACAGGGTTAGTGGCTACTGTGGTGGGCAGCATAGCTACAAAATATTTCCAGCATCACACAGTTTTATTAGATGCTATTGATGGGAGAAATTGCTAAGTTGGAATTTTTTAAGTTGCAAGTGACAGAAATGTATGTTAAAAAAAGATATGTTGGGTAATAATGTGGTAGGTTAGAGAATAAACGGAAAATCTTTAAGAATTAGGATAAATCTGGGGACGTTGTAACCTAAAAAATGGGGACTCAGGAAGGACTCCTCTCTGTGTGTCTCTGTCAGACTTCATTCTCTCCCATTGACAATGAGATTTCTCCATGATGTCAGCAAACTGGGCTACAAAGAGTACAGATTCCCACTTTAATACATGATGCCACAGCCTTCCAATTCCTCTTTTTTTTTTTTTTTTTTTTCCTTTCTACCTCTGGTTGGACTTAGATTGGACTGGTAAAGATTTTCTGTCCATTCTTTGTAGCAGTCGCTGTAGCGAAGGAGGTAAAATACTCTGATGTGTTCAGTTTGGACAATTTCCCACTGCTTTAGCAAGTGTCAGTACCAGAAAAACAGCGGACAATAATGCATGGAGTGGAAGAGTGTTAGCATCACAACAGTCACTGGCAGAAGTGTGAGGCAGTCAGCTGCCCCAAAATGTGTTTTCTTTAGTAGCATAAATCTCAGAAAATTCTCCCAAATTGCATCCCAGAGCTGCTTTCATGATTTTTTATTCTTATTGTATAATGCCATTATTTTTTCCCTATCAGTAATAATGTAGTTTTTACAACATGTTAATTGAAAAGATTGTTCTGGTACTTTAGCAAACTGCAAGTGAAACATTAATTTCCTTCTTTCTACTGAATATCTATAAATTGAAAAAGAACAGTTGCTGAGTCAAACAGTATTTTCTTTTATCATAACCTTGATAGGGAATTGAGTTAAAACACTAAGATTTTCATTTATGCTGACTTTTTTATCTATTCTATAACTCATGCAATTATATCTTTATTATACATCCTACTGGCATACATATACCAAGAGATACGTTAACAAAATAAGAGCAAAAATCATATTTAACTTACATCTTCTATATCCTTGTCCAGAGCTACAATTCTTAGAGGGGTGGTCAAATTCAGACTGTCAGAAATAGTTGCTCCCACTGGAGCAGATTCCAGAATATAGCCTTGATAACTAGGCATTGTGAAATATGGGCTCTGATTGTTTTCATCCAGTATTTCAATATGTAGACTGGCAAAAGCGGGAAGAGGATGACCATTGTCCTGTTCAGCCTAAAACAAAGTAAAAAAAAAGAAAAAAGATTAAAAGATTGAATGTTATGGACTCCTTTTAGAGTGCCATTTTTCATACTATATATATAAGGATTATGTTTTCAACTGGTATCATTACAGAAAGAACCGCTTTATAGTAAAAGAACCATTGGAAAACACGAGGAGATGGAAGTCCAGAGAGGCTTCTTCAGTTTTTGCCTTCCTGTTTTCCAACCCAGTGTATATTTCAAAAAAATAAAAAAAGAAATGACTGCAATGAACTTTCATTATCTGTCATTGCACATTACTAGGAGAAATAACAGTGCTTAAATAGTTAGAAGATCCAATCAATCCATGCTAAAGGAGATCAGTCCTGGGTGTTCATTGGAAGGACTGATGTTGAAGCTGAAATCCAATACTTTGACCACCTCATGCAGAGTTGACTCATTGGGAAAAAACCCTAATGCTGGGAAGGATTGGGGGCAGGAGGAAAAGGGGACAAAAGAGGTTGAGATGGCTGGATGGCATCACCAACTCAATGGACATGGGTTTGGGTAGACTCTGGGAGTTGGTGATGGACAAGGAGGCCAGGCGTGCTGTGATTCATGGAGTCGCAAAGAGTCGGACACAACTGAGTGACTGAATTGAACTGAACTGAAATAGTTAGAAAATCACGAAGTGAACACATTTGACTGAATTGCTGATTAAATATTTAAGTAAAACACAGAGAAAAAGATTCATAACTCAGAAAACCTGTTGTTTTTATTTTTGTCTTTTTCATGTCTTATTCCTCACTAATAATTAAATCCTCAAATAATTCAAAATTCTACGTAAGTTTAACAGATTAAGTCTACATTTGTTGCCCATGGAAAGTCTTCAAAAAACCCTTATACAGGACATAGACAATTTAAATACAATATTTATTTTTAGTAGCAGTAGAAATTTAAATATTAGTTAACCATAAATATGCTATTCAGGTAAAATAAATGTTCCTGCATTGGGAACTTTTTTTTTTTTTTACTTTTTCAGCTATTAAGAAATTGATGACAATTTGTTTCCAATAAATTTTACTAGGTAATCTCCACACACATGTTATAAATGGGTCAACACCAACCTTTAACATCAGCTCTTGACATCCTGTTTTTTTTGTTTGTTTTTAAGCATCTTACTATATGTCTATCTGGATATTTTATAAGGGAAGATTTTATCACAACTGACTTCTATAAAATCTTCTCAAAACTTTAGAAGTAATCATTGACATAATTTAGTTGCATACCTATACCAAGAGATGTGTTATATATATATTTCAAAATAGATTCAAATTCTGTTATAATTTTTATTGATATGTTTCCTCCATTTTTGCAGTAGTTGTATCTTGAAACCATGTAAGAGTTGAAGTTAAATATTTTCTTTTAAATCCTATAGTGCTTTCCTATGGAATACGGTGGCATTTGGCCATGAACGTTTATCAGCAGTTTGATACATATCTCTATTTAATATCAGGTCTCATTTTGTCTTTGTTCAGTCGCTCAGTCATGTCCTCTTTGCAACTCCATGGACTTCCGCACGCCAGGCTTCCCTGTCCTCAACATCTCCCTTATCTTCACCATTGAGCCTCTAGAAGATAATTTTCTCTTTTTTCTCTTGTAATTTACCAATTGTATTCATTGGAGGGCAGGTGACAAATCACAGGGATGCTTGGTAGTATCAGTAAGTTTGCACCAGGAAAAGTCATTTCACATTATTATTAGATATTTTAAATACATTTATGCTAATTATAAAAATGAAATTATGATAATTAATAAACCCATAGTTAATCTTATATAAAGAATAGATTTAGAAGAAAAACTACTTTTCTTTGTTACCATTTTCATAACTATTTCAATATATTAGATTTCCTATAATGTTATGCAATTTATTTTCTGTATTTAAATTTTCATCTGAGAGCAGATTGCCAGAATGTTTCTGGGCATAAAATGTTTATAAGCCCCTGCTCTGCATTAAAGACAATAGTACTGGAAATAATGTGCAACCTTTTATGTAACATTGTATCCTTCTCTCATAACCATATGTGTTCCTGACACCACCAGCCTAGATAAGTTCTTTCTGTATCCAGCTGTTGTGATTAATTTGTGCTGAGACTTGGATATTCTAGAAATTCCCCCTGTGACTTGGAGCAGGCTTTCTGGACACAGCTGACCGGGGTAAAAGGTACAGTCCCTGACTAGAAAATATCACCTTTCACTGTAGGAAACTAATTGGTCCATATGGGGTTCCAACTCAATGACCTTTATCTGATTGAAGCAGCAGGAAGTTCATACACACAAGTCATTTGGAACAAGAGGTTTTCTCTCTCCTTTTATTGTGTTTCTAATTGTTCTGAAAGTCATTATGTTATATCCTGGACACACTAGTAATGCTATGAAAAGTAACACATTTATAATTTGCCCCCTTTCTCTAATACACATACACAATTTATGGATGGTAAGGGGAAAACAAAAAGCAAACTATATAATAATGAAAGATTTTATTTTACATTCAACTCATATGCTGCTAATTTTTACTGCCAGCTGTGAAGGCAGGAAAACATCTATTATTTGCATAATGGAAACAAAATGATCCAACAAAAAGAGGAAAATAACTAAATTAGATCTATGGAGACAATTGATTTCCCCATATCTTTAAAAACAGCATGTAAAGGCTCTTTCTGTTATTTCTCTAAGTTTAGTTTGCTGTTAATATGACTACTATTTTTGGATTTCTACTATATATTTTGCCCTCTTTGGGGTATTTCAGATGTGCCAACTAGGTTGCTGTCTCCAAAGTCCACATTCTTAATCTCTATATTATTTTGCCCCTCTAAATGTGAAAATATATACTTTCATGTTGATGAAAAAACCAAAAGGTTAGTTTTATGTTAAAGGCCACACCACATCTAAGTCCCATACAGAGTAGGGCCCAGACTCAGGTCTCCTGATTTATGAGAGGCTATAAAAGATGCTTACTCCTTGGAAGGAAAGTTATGACCAACCTAGATAGCATATTCAAAAGCAGAGACATTACTTTGCCAACAAAGGTCAAGGCTATGGTTTTTCCAGTAGTCATGTATGGATGTGAGAGTTGGACTGTGAAGAAAGCTGAGCACTGAAGAATTGATGCTTTTGAAGTGTGGTGTTGGAGAAGACTGTTGAGAGTCCTTTGGACTGCAAGGGGATCCAACCAGTCCATTCTAAAGGAGTTCAGTCCTGGGGTTTCTTTGGAAGGAATGATGAAGCTGAAATCCAGTACTTTGGCCACCTCATGTGAAGTGTTGACTCGTTGGAAAAGACTCTGATGCTGGGAGGGATTGGGGGCAGGAGGAGAAGGGGACGACAGAGGATGAGATGGCTGGATGGCATCATGGACTTGATGGACTTGAGTCTGAGTGAACTCCGGGAGTTGGTGATGGACAGGGAGGCCTGGCGTGCTGCGATTCATGGGGTCACAAAGAGTCGGACACAACTGAGCGACTGGACTGAACTGAACTGAATTGGTGCATGATTATCTTAATTTGCAGAATGTAAATGAATATCCAAATGTAAGACTGATGGAAGGAGAGAAAGTTAATAGATACTCCAGGTAGAATTACAGTTAAAATATGTCAGTTAATTTAATACTATTATGCTTTTCTCTTTAGAGGGCTCATACATGAAACCTTTCATCCAATCATCTCTTCTTCTGTGTAATAAAAATAGGAATTCTAAAAAGTCTGACATAGTCTTCTCCTCAGTAGTTGCTAGTGAATAAGATGAGAAGCATGAAAAAGCAGGTCACGGTAGTATTTAAAAAATCACCTAATCCCATAAGATAAACTTATTTATATCTACAAAGCCTATAGTTACAAGTTAAACATTATGTTTAAAAGCTAGGTTTTACTTGGCGAATTTCTGGGCATGAGTCTCATTTTCAGGAATGAAACCAAAGTAAAACTAAAGCCAAAACAGAAGTATAAAAAAAATACACTATTTAGTTACTTTGAAGAGCAAACCATTAAGACATACAAACTACCTAATTTTCATTATCAAAACAAGCAAACATTGATAACCTCCTAGCTCCCTGAACCAGAGGACTGGAAATGAAGATAGCTATTTTCCCTGCTGGTTGGTGGCAAGCAAGGTAAGATTCCATGATCTCTAGTATGCATGCATGCTAAGTTGCTTTGATTGTGTCTGACTCTGCAACCCTATGGACTATAGTGCGCCAGGCTTCTCTGTTCGTGGGATTCTCCAGGTAAGAATACTGGAATATGTTGTCATGACCTCCTCCAGGGGACCTTCCTGACCCAAGAATTGAACCCATATCTCTTATGTCTCCTCATTGGTGGGGGGACTCTTTACCACTAGCACCACCTGAGAAGCCCTCAGATCAAAGATCATATTAATATTGCCAACTAATTAATAGTTAAAAACAAGTGTATACTATTGCTTCTTGGCCTTTCTTATACAATTATAGTGCTTTAAAACCTAAGAAATTACTTTTATTTAGACTTCACTACTCTAAAAATTACAGAATTAAAATAAAGAATACTATATTACATAAAAAGAGCCTATTTATAACAATTATTAAAAATATTTGAGTACTTAAAAAAACATGAAATATTTTATCAGATAAAACACACAGTGTTGTTTTGTATATAATATGATTGATTTGTTTGTAATGTCACAAATATAGTAAAGGAGTGCATTCTTGTTTGGAAATAAATACATTTCCTATTTGACAAAAAGAAAAGATCTTTACCAGGAAGACTGTGAATAACACACTCCCGAGGGTTTTATAGTATAACAACAAAATCATATTCACACATTTTCCATCTAGAAAATATTTTTAAAGTGAAGTATATTTTATCTTCCTTTGATGTGAGAATTTGCCCACTGTTGTTTATAATTTATCACAATGAAAACATGAATTCTTGGAGCTTCTGTATAATTTTCAGTAATAAAAATCTTTCTATTTGCTTAGATTTTGAGATATAAACTGACACTGGAATGACTAAAGCAATTTTGAATGATTTAAGGAAGAAAATCCAGTTGCTCTTGGGGAGATCACAGATTCAGAAAACTCCTACTAAGCACAAATATATCAGACTATATGGCTGATAGTTGAACATGAGAATCATCTTGGCCATAAATATCAAGGCCAGGCAGTGACAAAATTATGATCATCATTGTGTAGTAACATTTTTCTGGAGTGCTTCTAACTCATGCTATCTTCCCCTTATTTTTCCCTGTATTACACTTCCCCATTCAGTGAAAGTCTAGGCTGGATTCTGATTTCATTTCCACAGACTATTCTTTCCACTTGGAGATACCTCTCATAAGGTGTTTCTGTGATGTGGCTGACTGGAATAGACCATCTGGAAAATTTGAATTTTAAAAAATCATCAATATCAAAAAATCTATATCTGTGTGGGTTATTTCTCAGAATCTAGAAAGTAATGTGTGAGAGTTTCTTCTATGTACTAGTCCATTCTTTAGGGGAAAAAACAAAGACAAAAAAAAAAAAAAAACTAAGAAAAATTGTTTAGCTTTCAAGTTCTTAGATATAACTTTTTAGTTTCATTTCCTATACAGCAACCAAAAACTATGAAAAAGGTTACTTGTGGATTACCATGTAGGAGGGTTAAGGTAGTTTCTGTGTGTGAAGGGCTGTGTCGTGGGGAGATATGGCAAGGACTTCTCAGAAAGAGGCTTTCATGTGAACATTTTTACAATATTTAGACTTGCTGTTGTACTCAGTGACCTTTGCAGACAAGAAGGCCTTGCCAAATTCAAGGGACTGTGACGAGAATGGATAAATTGCTTTTCTTTTTCCGAAGAGTTGCAGGTCACCTTCTGAAGAAGAAAAAAGGCCAAGTAAAATATAACCTCTGTGTGTCTTTTCTCAGCTTGCACATTTGGACAGCCACTATCTTCAGATGCCATATTCTGTATCTGTTCTAACTAACCCAGCTGGATGAATAACAACATGAGAAAGAGGACATCATATATTCTTTCCTTGTATTGATTTTCATAACTGATATAATAATTGATTTAGCTTAGTACTTAGAATTTTTAGAAATATGAACAATCAGTAGTAAATAAAAGGATACAGTGTTCTTTATTAGGAAACAAAAATGGTGTTATGTGATAATTACTAGATTGGAAAAAGTAGAACATAAAATTTAAAGATCAGTATCTAGCAAATGTATTAAATATGTCAGTGGATTTCTGAAAGTGTATTATTCCTAGAGATGTCCATGGAGGGGTTGTTATTTTATTACTGATAAGGAATAATACCTGAAATTTCTGTGGGATATGTTTCCTAAAATGTATCTAGGACTTTCACTCTTAATGTCCTTAAACTTCCTTACCATATAGATTTTGCTATTGGGCAGAGAAAGCGAGCTTACTTTTCACTTAACTGCTAAACTAAGATATAGGATATGCGTGTAATTTATTCATTCAACAGGAATCTGTAAGAATAGGGAGTGCCATATATAGCTAGAATATTTCCAGAATTATGAAAGTATGTTATTCATAGAATTTGTCTTTCTTCCTATGGCTAGACAACATCAGCTCTGATTTCTTTTTTTTTTTTTCCTTGTCTTAATCCTGGCTCATTGAAAGTCCTTATTCAATCTTTCCCAAAGAGAGCATCTGAGGTTTTCTTCTCTCTTCTTAATTTCTCTATTTCTTTTGATAAGCTGACAATACATACACCATAGTAGAAAGATAGCAACTTATATTTCACAATCTCTATAACAGATTTTATGAATTTTGATAGGTCTCTC
This sequence comes from Capricornis sumatraensis, assembly GCF_032405125.1. Lineage (NCBI taxonomy): Eukaryota > Metazoa > Chordata > Mammalia > Artiodactyla > Bovidae > Capricornis > Capricornis sumatraensis. The sequence continues at coordinate 6,093,746 of NC_091091.1, read as the reverse complement.
ATGTTCATGGGAGATGTTATCCTTTTTATTTTGAGAAGTGATGACTAATGATCTGTGACTTCCTGTCTGCCTCTAATACCTGATCTTTAAAATCAGCAGAGTTTTTCTTTTGGAAATTCACATAGTAGGCAATGTTTTGATTGGCTTGAAGGCAATATGGAGCAGCCTGGGCTAATTTTTACTTTAGCAATACCTATTGGCAATATGGGGAGATAGGCGGGATGCATGAAAAAGAGACTAAAACCTTAGAGATCACTTGTGTGAGACTATGGGCCATGAGGATGAAACGTAGAGAACTGCAGGGGGCATGGAAAGTTGGGGAGACATTTAAGAGAAATTCTGGATAGGATTTGAAAAGTGACTGGGTAGGTCCATATGGGATCTGGTGTCTCAGATGTACTGGGAACTCCTAGCTTGGGTGACAGGTTGATTGTCATATTATTAATGGAAAGAGAGAAGATGAGGTTTCAAAGGATAGGCAGTTTACAACATTCTTAATTTGATTCAACTACAAAACACTAGGGGCAGTTGTCCAGCCAGTAATCGGACATATGGATGTAGAAATCAGAAGGGATATACGTCTAAAAGCGTAATTTTCATACTTGTGACTTCCTTGAGGCAGCACTTTCATACATTTCTGTCTCCTCAACACAAGCAAAATGTCAGGCCCCTAATGAGCACTCAGAAAGGATTAGCAAACTGAAAAACTAGCAAATGTCATATGGCTTAAAGACAGTGAATCCTAGTTTCCCACTGAACTCCTGTGAAGTAAAGCATAATCAATATTATTATTCAAATAGAGGCCAAATATTTCGTAGAGTTGTACTATTAGACATTCACAAGCAGGATCAAGAGTGGCAGTGGCTGTTCTTTTAGACCTTAGTCATCTCTTGTATGCTATTTCCCTTGACTCTCAAATTACTAAAGCAATATAACTCACCAGGAGAACTGGCCCATGAACTCCACTATTTAAGCTTATCACTTACGATTCTCTGGCTCATTTTGTGTGTAATACATATATATATATATATATATATATATATATATATATATGTATACGTATGCATGTATGCTGCTGCTACTGCTGCTAAGTCGCTTCAGTCGTGTCCTACTCTGTGCGACCCCAGAGACGGCAGCCCACTAGGCTCCCCCGTCCCTGGGATTCTCCAGGCAAGAACACTGGAGTGGGTTGCCATTTCCTTCTCCAATGCGTGAAAGGGAAAGTGAAGTCGCTCAGTCATGTCCGACCCTCAGCGACCCCATGGACTGCAGCTTTCCAGGCTCCTCTGTCCATGGGATTTTCCAGGCAAGAGTACTGGAGTGGGGTGCCATTGCCTTCTCGGTATGCATAAAATGTATATATTTGTGTTATATATATATATGTATAATATTTTTAGAAGGAGGATTGTTTGCTTATTTAAATACAGCCATAAATAGCTTTTAAGTGTTAGTCACTCAGTCATGTCTGACTCTGCAAACCCATGGAGTGTAGCCTGCCAGACTCCTCTGTGCATGAGTTTCTCCAGGCAAGAATACTAGAGTGGGTAGCCATGCCCTTTTCCAGGGGATCTTCCCAACCCAGGGATCAAACCCAAGTATCCCACATTTCAAGCAGATTCTTTGCCATCTGAGCCACCAAACTGTCTTAATACAGATATAGCTTCCCCCCGCCACCAGGGATTTAATTTATTGGAGAAGTTCATTGAATTTCTATTCTGGACAGATATAAAATCTGTCCAATACATACACTCTCAAATGTATGTATTTAAGTGCAATGAAGATGCAGTACCATATCCAGCAGCCTTAAATTATTTATGTGCCAGGGAGAAAACCATTATAAGAAATATTTATTGAGCAGTTTCTATATGCCATACGTGGACAGGTGTATGGCCTTGGGCCACAATGTTGAAGAAATATATTATTTAATACAATCTGCCTGCCTTCCTATAAAGATCAAGAGAAAATAAACAGGCAAATCCTGTAGACTGATCAAAGCAACCACATGGAAGGACTTCCAATCAGAGGTCAAGCTTTTCTAGAGGAACTGACTGTCTTAGCATCTGAAGCATCAGTGAGTTATCAATGTGATAACTGTTGATTTTTAAAGAGAGAAATGACTTAGGAAGAAAAGCAAATTCCTGGAAGTTAGAAAGAACATGCTGAATTTAGGACAGTGCAAGTGGCTTAGTATGGTTGGCACAGAAAGTATACATGGTGACAGATGAGAGCTTAGTGTTAACTATGTCCATTATGTGGAGAGAAAGGAAGTTAAAGGTTAGCCGGCTATGCAATATAAGTTGGTCAATGAACAAAAATATGAAAATCAGAAGGGCCATGATACAATGATATTTGTGATAGCATCATGACCCTTGTTATTAATTGTTAATTAAAGAGATTTAAATTAAAAAAATCATGTTTCAAAAACTGAGAGACAGTGAATTATTAATAATTAATTCACTTGATTCTCAGATGCCCAGAGTATAAATATATGAAGTATAAAAATATAAATATATTTCATATTTTTTTTAAAAACCACTGCACTTATAATAATGAAAGCGAGTGCTCTGGATTTTGCTAAGACACTCCATGCACGAATTAATTCATTTTCATCTAGAATCTAAAATGTACTTTCATGTTTCTATTGCATAGTTGTTTTTTTGCTGTATAACAATGGTGATCACATAACCTTTCATCCAAACTGGGACACTTTTGAAGATGAAAGAAGTGTTATGAATAATTATACAAGAACAATAGGCATAAATGTGAACTGTCCCAGGCAAACCCAGCACTGGCTATGATTCTTGTTCAAAATGTGTATTTCATTTTAAAGTATACTTAAATTATTGGAGTTATGTAAAATTTGAAATAGGATGTTCGTTTTGAAAAGAAACATCTTTGTCTCTTTGAATTAGATGCATTTTAATCTTTTAATATTCTATAGTTGGTTAACTACTCCATCTTTTCTTCCTAGCTTCACCTTTCATTGTTATTTACCACTATACTGAATAAATCACTGGCAGAAATAGATAAAATGAAGATGGCAAATCTCTTATTTGTGACAGTTACTGGCTGTTAAATGTGCATACAGCTTTTTAAAGTAGAATTCTTCTTCAAAGTCTAGAAAAGGATACTTCATTTTATTTTTCTTTAGCCTCAAAATCAGAAATTGGGATCAAGTCCAATGAAAAAAAAATTATGACCAATGGAAAATGAAGCATTATTAAAATAAGAAAAAGGGAAGAAATTGAAAGACTTACTACAGAGGAGAACTACCAAATTGTAGCATTTCAATGGATCCTTATACAAAGACACAATACTCAGCTATTATTCAAGCAGGTGGCATATTATTATTCTCACAGATTGATACCTTTGCTTATTATCCCCTTGGATACATACAGAACAATAATTTGAATCTAATAATGTCTGTAGAAATTTCCATTAATAATATAAAGTGTTATTAAAACATAAAAAAATGATCTGTGGTCTGTTCCAATTGATTTTGTTTCTATAATTGATGGACTGAGTTTCACTATACCTGGGTACACCAGGACAACTGACTTTGATAATAAAAAAAATAATTGATTTCAGGTTTCAAATGAGGCAGTTTGAAAACAGTGCTTTGTCATTTCTTAACTCCCACAGAGTACAGCACCACAGGGCTCCAGGTAGATCCAGAGGAGACAATGGATACACATTTTGTAGTTTTATATAGTCCAATGATAATTAAAATAAAATCGTGCAAGGTGAATCTCATCCATCACTATTTCGCACAAATGGTAAAAGAAGTCTTTCTTTGTTGAATGACTCCCAAACTCCTACTGAATGAAATCTAAGGAAACTGCAGTTGAACATAAGGTTCTCTCCATGGTTTTGCTCTATACCTCACTTCTCTGTGAACTACTTGTAGCCTGATATGTCATGCCTCCAAGATTTCACTTCTGTTCTTCCTTATGTTCAAACACATTTCCCAGTTTTATTCATTAGCCAAATCTGTCCAATACAGCAAAATTTAGCTTGCGGTAATCTCCGGAAAATCTTTCCTGAGTCCCCAGATTAATTTAAATGTCCTTAATCTGCGCTTTGTTAGTGAGTTTTACATTTCCTTCCTGTTAGCAGTTGATGTATTTGATTTATCAGCTTGTATGATTTATCCCCCTTCGAGATACACATTCTTCACAGACAAAGAAACACTAAACAAATACAGAATCTGAGTGTGCAATATAATTGGGCTAACAAAATATATCCTAATTTGAGCTAAAATCAAATGTATCTCTGTATTACTGTTTGCAGTTGCACTGACATAATTAAACCCAGACAACCATTTCTAAGCAGCTGCATCTTAGTGAAGTAAAATAAGTATGGCTTTAGCTTAGATAAACTTAAATTTGAATTTCAGTCCTGCTGCTTATTAATGATGTAATTCTGATTCAGTCACTTGCCATCTGAGCTTTAGTTTTCATATTTGTACCAATAAGCAAAGTACTAATACTGTGACTGCAACTCAATGAAAAATATACATAAAACATATAAGACACACATGCTCAGTAAGTTTCCTTCCTTACTTTCCTTTAACACTTTAAAAGCATTTTTAATGTCACAGGGCTGCATATCTATTTTTTGTTTGTGTAGCCATGAAAAACTTAGACAACACACACTAGACTTACTGTGTGTCCTTGCTTATATTTGTTCTTTTATAGTGTCTCCCAGCCCCTATCTCTATTTGGTAAATTCATATTCTTCCTTTGTTAGGCAGCTCAAATCTTACCTTCTCAGTAAAGTCTTTAAGAAATAACTAACACATCATGTGGGTTTCCACAGTACCTTTTTAACAATTTTGTTACAATATAGTAGATATTAAACCAAAACTGTAAGCCAAATAGATTCCCTTAGCTTTGAAAATTTTTGTGGTCTAGGATCCTGTTTCAGATTAAAGAAATAATGAGACATATATTAAAATAATTTCTGGACAAACAAGATAAAGCATAACACATTGTTGCTCAGTTGTGTCTGACTGTTTGCCATCACATAGACTGTACTGTAACAAGCTCCTCTGTTCACGGAATTCTCCAGGCAAGACTACTGGAGTGGGTTGCCATTCCCTTCTCTAGGGGATCTTCCCAACCTAGGGATTGAACCCGGGTCTCCTGTATTGAAGCCTGATTCTTTACCATCTGAGTTGCCAGGGAAGCCCCAATTAAAATAAAAAAAAAAAATGTATATATAAATTCGGGTACTTTTAAAATATATTAATTGGTTAAGCTTTTGTGGTCAAAAGCTAAATCCACTTGGTGAAACAAACAGATAAAAACCAAAAACCAAAACCTAAACTAAATGTTAGAAGATGTGATACATAATAGTATGTAAATCATACAACTTTGATCAGGGTATTTAATACATACAAAAATATTCAGTATTTGAATAGCAGTTTAATATATAAAGTTATGTTAAAGAAAAGCAGCACCATGTAGTCTCAACTGTTGCACTTCACCATTTTAAAGAAAAATTGACTAATTGCAGTTCAAATTAATTTTCATTTTTATAGTATAAAAGCTCCTACAGTAGTCTCTACAGAATTTGTTGATAAACACAAGAACATTAGAACATTAGTTATATTTATGAACACAAGAACATTAAGCAATTAGTTAAATTTACCTTAATGACCAAATCAAACTTCTGATGAAAGTCTCTATTAATAGGCTCCAGGAGACTAAGTTCTGCAGTCCTAGGATGCATATGAAAAAATCGTGGGTAATCCTCAGGAGTCCCTGAAAGACATTGACATTTAAGCAGATAATAGAGAACAATCAGTAATATATGTATCTGCTTTATCTATTTCTTTTCATTAACTGAGGAACAAATTCACAAATTCATTAGTAAATTAAGTTTCAAAACTATGCAGTCTAAGGAAAGCAGAGGAAAATGTGGTTTATCTCTAATTAGTCTATGAATAAGAAGATGGCATTACTTCTTGTTTGGATGATCTTCCAAATATCTTTTATTAATTGAAATTTTTAATTGATTTGAAGCTTCATTACATAAATGAGATACTAAGTTCATTGTTAACAAATTTTGAATTATAAAATTGTATTTTAATGGTACATACATCTTAATTATAACCTGCATGGTCTTTCAACATACAGCAAAAGATGACTAGTAATTTGTACCAAATATCAAGTTGCTTGAACATTAAAATGAGAATATTCTGTTATAGCTGGACAAACATTTTTCATAAATTATTCATCTTATTATATCAATCACTTTAAATAAAAAGTATTAAAATATAAAATAACATATTTTGATTTACTTTAGTGTCTAAGGAAGTTATTTCTAAAATTCAGTCATTTTAGTGAACTGAATTTTTCTCAAATTGTACCATTTCCTTTGTATAGTACAATATACCTTTTCTCAAAATGAAGACAAAGTGTAAGTCAAATCATATAACTGTGGAATACATGCATCTGGCTTAACTATAATGATAATAAAATATAACATGACTGCCAATTATTACTGGCACCCCACTCCAGTACTCTAGCCTGGAAAAATCCCATGGACGGAGGAGCCTGGTAGGCTGCACTCCATGGGGATGCTAGGAGTCAGACACGACTGAGCGACTTCACTTTCACTTTTCATTTTCATGCATTGGAGAAGGAAATGGCAACCCACTCCAGAGTTCTTGCCTGGAGAATCCCAGGGACAGGGGAGCCTGGTGGGCTGCCGTCTCTGGGGTCGCACAGAGTCAGACACGACTGAAGTGACTTAGCAGCGGCAGCAGCCAATTAGTAAATCCTACATTCTGCTAAGAAATAGAGGAAAACAACAGAATGGGAAAGACTAGAGATCTCTTCAACAAAATTAGAGATACCAAGGGAACATTTCATGCAAAGATGGGCTCGATAAAGGACAGAAATAGTAGGGACCTAACAGAAGCAGAAGATGTTAAGAAGAGGTGGCAAGAATACACAGAAGAACTGTACAAAAAAGATCTTCACGACCCGGATAATCACGATGGTGTGATCACTCATCTAGAGGCAGACATCCTGGACTGTGAAGTCAAGCGGGCCTTAGAAAGCATCACTACGAACAAAGCTAGTGGAGGTGATGGAATTTCAGGTGAACTATTTTAAATCCTGGAAGATGATGCTGTGAAAGTGCTGCACTCCATATGTCAACAAATTTGGAAAACTCAGCAGTGGCCAAAGGACTGGAAAAGGTCAGTTTTCATTCCAATCCCAAAGAAAGGCAATGCCAAAGAATGCTCAAACTACCGCACAATTGCACTCATCTCACATGCTAGTAAAGTAATGCTCAAAATTCTCCAAGCCAGGCTTCAGGAATACGTGAACCGTGAACTGCCTGATGTTCAAGCTGGTTTTAGAGAAGGCAGAGGAACCAGGGATCCAATTGCCAACATCTGCTGGATCATTGAAAAAGCAAGAGAGTTCCAGAAAAACATCTATTTCTGTTTTACTGACTATGTCAAAGCATTTGACTGTGTGGATCACAATAAACTGTGGAAAATTCAGAAAGAGATGGGAATACCAGACCACCCGATCTTCCTCTTGAGAAACCTATGTGTAGGTCAGGAAGCAACAGTTAGAACTGGACATGGAACAACAGGCTGGTTCCAAATAGGAAAAGCAGTATGTCAAGGCTGTATATTGTCACCCTGCTTATTTAACTTCTATGCAGAGTACATCATGAGAAACGCTGGACTGGAAGAAGCACAAGCTGGAATCAAGATTGCCGGGAGAAATATCAATAACCTTAGATATGCAGATGACACCACCCTTATGGCAGAAAGTGAAGCGGAACTAAGAAGCTTCTTGATGAAAGTGAAAGAGGAGAGTGAAAAAGTTGGCTTAAAGCTCAACATTCAGAAAACGAAGATCATGGCATCTGGTCCCATCCCTTCATGGGAAATAGATTGGGAAACAGTGGAAACAGTGTCAGACTTTATTTTTTGGGACTCCAAAATCACTGCAAATGGTGATTGCAGCCATGAAATTAAAAGACACTTGCTCCTTGGAAGGAAAGTTATGACCAGCCTAGACAGCATATTCAAAATCAGACACATTATTTTGCCAACTAAGGTCCATCTAGTCAAGGCTATGGTTTTTCCAGTGGTCATGTATGGATGTGAAAGTTGGACTGTGAAGAAAGCTGAGCACCAAAGAATTGATGCTTTTGAACTGTCGTGTTGGAGAAGACTCTTGAGAGTCTCTTGGACTGCAAGGAGATCCAACCAGTCCATTCTAAAGGAGATCAATCTTGTGTGTTCTTTGAAAGGACTTACTCTAAAGCTGAAACTTCAATATTTTGGGCATCTCATGCGAAGAGTTGACTCATCGGAAAAGACTGATGCTGGGAGTGATTGGGGGCAAGAGGAGAAGTGGGCTACAGAGGATGAGATGGCTTGATGGCATCACCCGCTCGATGGACATGAATTTGAGTGAACTCTGGGAGTTGGTGATAGACAGGGAGGCTTGGCGTGCTGCAATTCATGGAGTCGCAGAGAGTTAGCCACGACTGAGCAACTAAACTGAACTGAACATTGTGCTAAGTGCTTTATGTGTGTTTGTTAGTTGCTCAGTCATGTTCCTCTTTGCAGCCCCATGGACCATAGCCCAGCAGGTTCCTCTGTCCATGGAATTTCCCAGGCAAGAATACTGGAGTGGGTAGCCATTTCCTTCTCCAAGGGATCTTCCCAAGCCAGGGATCAAACCTAGGTTTCCTGCATTACAAGCCGATTCTTTACCATCTAACCCACCAGGGAAGCCCTTAAATGTTTTATATATAAAATCATCGATACCACTGTAAATTATTTTCATTGTACCCGGGAAGACTTAGGAGATTTGCAATATTAAGTAATTTGTCCAATGTTAAAGAGACAATGTCAGACAGAGCTTGTATTCAAATCCAGGTTTAAAGATGTAAATTATACTAAAAAATGTGTTAATTGCTATAGTCCTCTGCTTCAACAAGAAAGAATAATTTCCCTGGGCTTATGTAAGGGGAGAAAAATGATGCCAGTTAAACAAGCTTAAAAATTCAGAAATAGTCAAAATTGCACATGAAAATTAAGTGTATGATAAAGGAATCATCTTCAAAATTAGGGGAAAATTGATTTTTGGTTAGGAGCATTTACCTAATAGGAGAGTCATACAGAAAATTATAAAAATTTATCTATTTTTCATACAGTATACTAAAGTAAACCACAAATGGAGAAGGTATTTATTTACAATAAGCAATAAAGCAGTGGAAGTGCTAGATGAAAATGTGGATGGATTCTTGTAATGTGAGAGAGGGCATATCTTTTCTACCTGTGGCTCATAATCAAGTATCAGTAAGAGAACAGGAAAATGCTTTTGAACTGCGGTGTTGGAGAAGAATCTTGAGAGTCCCTTGGACTGCAAGGAGATCCAACCAGTCCATTCTAAAGGAGATCAATCCTGGGTGTCCATTGGAAGGACTGATGCTAAAGCCTAACCTCCAATAGTTTGGCCACCTTATGTGAAGAGTTGACTCACTGGAAAAGACTCTGATGCTGGGAGGGATTGGGGGCAGGAGGAGAAGGGGATGACAGAGGATGAGATGGCTGGATGGCATCACTGACTCAATGGACGTGAATCTGAGTGAACTTCGGGAGTTGACGATGGACAGGGAGGACTGGCATGCTGCGATTCACGGGGTCACAAAGAGTCGGACATGACTAAGCGACTGAACTGAACTGAACAGATATGCACAAGAATGGATTAAAATGACTTCTCTGAAATTCTTCAAAGAAAATTTAGCCAAAGTGTATAATGTGTTATGTTTCCTCAGGGTAATCATAATCTTTCTATTTGTTGGCTCCAATAGCTCTTATTTAATTGTCTCATACTTTTCAGAACTATGTAATGGAATCACTGTTTTTAGAATTATATGACGGTAATGGTACCCAACCAATGATACAATACTAGTTGATCATATAGTGTAAGCTTCTAAAGTGATTTTTCAATTTTTTTTTTTAGAGAATTCTTTGAGCTAATACAGAGAAAATTACCAACAGCAGACTACATACTATTTTGAAGTTGTTTTGCCTCCTCAATAAAAGTGTTTCTACTTATTGTTCACATTTCACTGAGGTTGGTTTTAAGGGAAAAAATATTTTTAAATGGTTATTTTACTATTTATATGTAAAAATAATTTCAATAAAATTTCTAGAAACAAAATCTTTGTTATAAAAATTTGAAACATATTTTTCCTACACAATTTTAGAGCTAAAGCTGAGAATGTAAAATGTTAGACGATACACACCAACAAGGATGGAATAGAAAATGCCTGGCCTATCAGATGGTGGCTGGATATTCCGGTCCTGATCAATGGCTTGAATGGGTGGCGTAACAATGATGGGGTTCAGTTCTTCCTGGAAAAAAAGAATCAGAGAGTTTAGTTCAGTTTTATTACCTCAGAGAGAATTGACATTCAGATATTGTCTGGACAGCTCGATAACACCTGAACGAGTAAAGTCAGATTTTAAAATGTGTAATTTAACACCACAAATTAGTTCACTTTGAATCTGAAAGGGGAGCAAGATGTCCTCAAAGTCAAATGAAAAGACTTAGTAACTTTGTACATAGGACTTTATATCACAAATTTCTCCTATAAGTAGAGCAAGGAAAAAGTATGTTAATAAATTTTAAATCTTTCCCAAATAATTTAATCAAATATATAAGGTTATCAAGTATAGTATTTGTTTTTGGCTTTAGACAAGATTTGTAAATGTATTTATATTCTTTCTTCCCTAAATGATGACTTAAAGTTTCAAATAAATTACATTAAAATAAATGTTATAAAATTTGATGTTTAAGTCAATAGAAATCAATTGTATGTTTCATATAGTTAAACTTAATTATATATCATGTAGGTATATACATGTAACATATACATATAATAATATATAATATACATATTATATATAACTATATATATATATTATATTATTCTTATCTACAAGAATGTTCTGTTTAAAGATATAATGCATTTCTGATGTCCAGTGGCATCAAGTTTTGCTAACAGGGCCAGATAATAAATATGCTTAGGCTTTGCTGGCCATGCAGTCTCTGTTATAGCTACTCAAGTCTGCCATTGTAACACAAAAGCAACCAGTAGACATGACTGTGTTGCGATAATACTTTATTTACAAAAACAGATGGCAAATAGGATGTAGTTTGCTAACCTTGTGCTAGATTATAATAGGTATGCTGGAAAGACAAACATTTACTTTGCAGAGATAAGTTTGGGAAACACCATATTAAATAACATTTTTTTTATTTTTTTTTTAATTTTAAAATCTTTAATTCTTACATGTGTTCCCAAACATGAACCCCCCTCCCCTCCCTCCCCATAACATCTCAGTGGGTCATCCCCATGCACCAACCCCAAGCAAGCTGTATCCTGCGTCAGACATGGACTGGCAATTCAATTCTTACATGATAGTATACATGATAGAATGCCATTCTCCAAAATCATCCCACCCTCTCCCTCTCCCTCTGAGTCCAAAAGTCTGTTATACACAGCTGTGTCTTTTTTCCTGTCTTGCATACAGGGTCGTCATTGCCATCTTTCTAAATTCCATATATATGTGTTAGTATACTGTATTGGTGTTTTTCTTTCTGGCTTACTTCACTCTATATAATCGGCTCCAGTTTCATCCATCTCATCAGAACTGATTCAAATGGATTCTTTTTAACAGCTGAGTAATACTCCATTGTGTATATGTACCACAGCTTGCTTATCCATTCATCTGCTGATGGACATCTCGGTTGTTTCCATGTCCTATTATAAACAGTGCTGCGATGAACATTGGGGTACATATGTCTCTTTCAATTCTGGTTTCCTCGGTGTGTATGCCCAGCAGTGGGATTGCTGGGTCATAAGGTAGTTCTATTTGCAATTTTTTAAGGAATCTCCACACTGTTCTCCATAGTGGCTGTACTAGTTTGCATTCCCACTAACAGTGTACGAGGGTTCCCTTTTCTCCACACCCTCTCCAGCATTTATTGCTTGCAGATTTTTGGATCGCAGCCATTCTGACTGGTGTGAAGTGGTACCTCATTGTGGTTTTGATTTGCATTTCTCTGATAATGGGTGATGTTGAGCATCTTTTCATGTGTTTGTTAGCCATCTGTACGTCTTCTTTGGAGAAATGTCTATTTAGTTCTTTGGCCCATTTTTTGATTGGGTCATTTATTTTTCTGGAATTGAGCTGCCTAAGTTGCTTGTATATTTTTGAGATTAGTTGTTTGTCAGTTGCTTCATTTGCTATTATTTTCTCCCATTCAGAAGGCTGTCTTTTCACCTTGCTTATATTTTCCTTTGTTGTGCAGAAGCTTTTAATTTTAATTAGATCCCATTTGTTTATTTTTGCTTTTATTTCCAGAATTCTGGGAGGTGGATCATAGAGGATCCTGCTGTGATTTATGTCTGAGATTGTTTTGCCTATGTTCTCCTCTAGGAGTTTTATAGTTTCTGGTCTTACATTTAGATCTTTAATCCATTTTGAGTTTATTTTTGTGTGCGGTGTTAGAAAGTGATCTAGTTTCATTCTTTTACAAGTGGCTGACCAGTTTTCCCAGCACCACTTGTTAAAGAGATTGTCTTTACTCCATTGTATATTCTTGCCTCCTTTGTCAAAGATAAGTTGTCCATATGTGTGTGGATTTATCTCTGGGCTTTTAAAAATGTTAATTCATTCTACTACAGGTTGTTTCAGAGATTTAAGTGTATTAATTTGCCTAACAACTGTCTAAGAAAGGGGCATTGTTTGTACATTTTCTAGAATCACTTATTAACATCTTCTTGAACTAACACCCTTAGAACTCAGTTTAGAAAATACTCCTTTAAATTTGTGGAACTCTCAGGCCAAATATATAAGTGGTAATTCTGAATGGAAATAGAGTGTGTCTCAGTATCTCATACGCATTCTAAGGAATCACTGCAAGGTTCTTATATATTATTCCTTCTCAACTAACATAACCTTGAAACATATCATGCACTCTTGTACAAAATCTGTAGTTTCTAATCTCAGCAGAAATATATAGTTGTGGCATTCTAAATGAAACCAAAAAAGCAATTATATTAATTGTTATGCATGAAACTTAATGTTATGTTATTAAGTTACATTATATTTACAGGCGTTTTAATAACTGAAGGTAACCATTGACCAATAATTTAGAGCTCACATACATCTTAGGGGCTATGTCCAAATCATTTTCTCTAATGGGTTCTCACTGGTCTAAATGCTATCAATATTTTCCTAAAAATAAAGAGCTCTTTGTGGGGATAACGTGTGTGTGTGTGTGTGTGTGTGTGTGTGTGTGTGTGTGTGCACATGCCCAGTCATGTCTGACTCTCTGTTATTGCATGGACTGTATCCCACCAGGCTCCTCTGTCCATGGGATTCTCCAGGCAAAAATACTGGAGTGGGTTGCCATTTTTTTTTTTTTTTCTCCAGGGAATCTTCCTGACCCAAGGATCAAACCTCTCTTAAATCTCCTACATAGCCAGGTGGATTATTTATCACTGTGCCTCCTGGGAAACCAGGGATAACTTACACTCTATCCATGTCTTCAAATGTGGATTTAGAACCATGAAAATGTTAATATCAAAATCACTACATTAAATCCATTTGACCACTGTTGTTCTCACCCAATGAGCTGTGTGTCATGCTGTGCTTAGTTGTTCAGTCGTGTCTGACTCTTTGAGACACCATAAACTGCAATTTAACAGGCTCCTTTGTTCTTGGAGATTCTCCAGGAAAGAATACTGGAGTGGGTTCCCATTGCCCTGCTCCAGGGTATCTACCCAACCCAGGGATTGAATCCAAGTCTCCTGCATTGCAGGCGGATTCTTTACCACCTGAGCCACCAGGAAAGCCTCACAATTTTTTTTTTTTTTCACTCTCTACTTAGTAAAATCTTGAGATTTGAGATGCAAATAACAGACCCTGTTTAAAATTTAAATATCCTTCAACTCAGCATTTGAGCGATATATTCACATGAGTAACATACATATAATATTATACTGAAACAGCTTAAGTGTTTTACATTAAATGAGGATATTGTAATATTTTCTGAGAATGATCTATAGAAAGTTTTCCCTGGTATGGTAGAAAAAATAAAAACAGATATATAGAGAGACAACGTTGGAAAGGTAAACTGAGCTCATAGAATGACTAGTATCTCTGGCTTATTATCTTTAATTATTATAATTCTTAATATTGACTGATTCTAACATTCACCCTCCTATGTATATGATAGTGGACTCATGATTGCTTAGATTTGTGGTCTGTATTTTAATTGAATAATTTTATAGCATTTAGAAAAAGAATCACTTTAGTTCAGTTCAGTCACTCAGTCGTGTCTGACTCTTTGCGACCCCATGAATCGCAGCATGCCAGGCCTCCCGGTCCATCATCAACTCCTGGAGTTCACTCAGACTCACGTCCATCGAATCAGTGATGCCATCCAGCCATCTCATCCTCTGCTGTCCCCTTCTCCTCCTGCCCTCAATCCCTCCCAGCATCAGAGTCTTTTCCAATGAGTCAACTCTTCACATGAGGTGGCCAAAGTACTGGAGTTTCAGCTTTAGCATCATTCTTTCCAAAGAAATCCCAGGGCTGATCTCCTTCAGAATGGACTGGTTGGATCTCCTGCACTCCAAGGGACTTTTAAGAGTCTTCTCTAACACCACAGTTCAAAAGCATCAATTCTTCGGCGCTCAGCCTTCTTCACAGTCCAACTCTCACATCCATACATGACCACTGGAAAAACCATAGCCTTGACTAAATGGACCTTAGTCGGCAAAGTAATCTCTCTGCTTTTGAATATGCTATCTAGGTTGCAGTTTGAGTGAACTCCGGGAGTTAGTGATGGACAGGGAGGCCTCAGTTCAGTTCAGTCACTCAGTCGTGTCTGACTCTTTGTGACCCCATGAATCGTAGCACGCCAGGCCTCCCTGTTTGCTCCCGGTTTGCCTCCCTAATGTCTCTGCTTTTGAATATGCTATCTAGGTTGGTCATAACTTTTCTTCCAAGGAGTAAGCGTCTTTTAATTTCATGGCTGCAGTCACCATCTGCAGTGATTTTGGACCCAAAAAAATAAAGTCAGGCACTGTTTCCATTGTTTCCCCATCTATTTCCCGTGAAGGGATGGGACCAGATGACATGATCTTCGTTTTCTGAGTGTTGAGCTTTAAGTCAACTTTTTCACTCTCCACTTTCACTTTCATCAAGAGGCTTTTTAGTTCCTCTTCATGTTCTGCCATAAGGGTGGTGTCGTCTGCATATCTGAGATTATTGATATTTCTGCCGGCAATCTTGATTCCAGCTTGTGTTTCTTCCAGCCCAGCATTTCTCATGATGTACTCTGCATATAAGTTAAATAAGCAGGGTAACAATATACAGCATTGATATATTCCTTTTACTATTTGAAACCAGTCCGCTAGACCATTCAGCTATGACCTAAATTAAATCCCTTATGATTATACAGTGGAAGTGAGAAATAGATATAAGGGCCTAGATCTGACAGATAGAGTGCCTGATGAACTATGGAATGAGGTTCACGACATTGTACAGGAGACAGGGATCAAGACCATCCCCATGGAAAAGAAATGCAAAAAACCAAAATGGCTGTCTGGGGAGGCCTTACAAATAGCTGTGAAAAGAAGAGAGGGAAAAAGCAAAGGAGAAAAGGAAAGATATAAGCATCTGAATGCAGAGTTCCAAAGAATAGCAAGAAGAGATAAGAAAGCCTTCTTCAGTGATCAATGCAAAGAAAGAGAGGAAAAGAACAGAATGGGAAAGACTAGAGGTCTCTTCAAGAAAATTAGAGATACCAAGGGAACATTTCATGCAAAGATGGGTTCACTAAAGGACAGAAATGGTATGGACCTAACAGAAGCAGAAGATATTAAGAGGTGGCAAGAATACACAGAAGAACTGTACAAAAAAGATCTTCACGACCAAGATAATCACGATGGTGTGATCACTCATCTAGAGCCAGACATCCTGGAATGTGAAGTCAAGTGGGCCTTAGAAAGCATCACTACAAACAAAGCCAGTGGAGGTGATGGAATTCCTATTGAGCTATTTCAAATCCTGAAAGATGATGTTGTGAAAGTGCTTCACTCCATATGCCAGCAAATTTTGAAAACGCAGCGGTGGCCACAGGACTGGGAAAGATTAGTTTTCATTTCAATACCAAAGAAAGGCAATGCCAAAGAATGCTCAAACATCCACACAACTGCACTCATCTCACATGCAAGTAAAGTAGTGCTCAAAATTCTGCAAGCCAGGCTTTAGCAATACGTGAACCATGAACTTCCTGTTGTTCAAGCTGGTTTTAGAAAAGGCAGAAGAACCACAGATCAAATTGCCAACACCCGGTGGATCATGGAAAAAGCAAGAGAGTTCCAGAAAAACATCTATTTCTGCTTTATTGACTATGCCAAAGCCTTTGACTTTGTAGATCACAATAAACCGTGGAAAATTCAGAAAGAGATGGGAATATCAGACCACCTGATCTGCCTCTTGAGAAATCTGTATGCAGATCAGGAAGCAACAGTTAGAAATGGACATAGAACAACAGGGAGCCCTGGTGTGCTGCAATTCATGGGGTCACAAGGAGATGGACACGACTGAGCAACTGAAATAAACTGAACGAAGGGTTCTAATGCTTTATAAAGTTTTATTTTTTGGTAGATAGCTTGGTGGGCTTATGTCTGCCTCACTAAATAGTACATGACACTTGGCAATGCATGCATAGCAACAGCCTAGATCATGGCTTCCCATGCATTCTTAACCAACTCATACAGGTAGTGTCTGATTCTCAAATAAAATGGGAGCTTCTCCACAAACTAAACCATTAGTGCCATTTAAACCCACAGCATAGGAAGGACTCTGGAAGAATTTAGCTCTATTTGGGGAAGCATGAAGTGAGACATTTAGTTTTAATGCTTGAAAAAGTTGACCCGGCCTGTTTTCAGACATCTATTTTGTCCCTGCAGTAAAGACTACTACTTTAAACCACAACAGGGGAGCTGTTGATAACTCTGGATGTGGATGCCTGCAGGGCACTGATAGATGCTTCATATATCTTTTCCAAATGGTATTCTTAATATTTGCCCACAGAGTCTCTGGAAGCATTCACAAAACTTTTCAATTTTTCTTCAGAAGTTCAACATAATAGTTTTTTCTCTCTTATTCCTGCTTTAGTAGCAAGTATGTCTTCTATATAGAATGTACTTATTTTCCACAATTTTCAAATGTGGATACCATTACACTTGCACAAGAAGTATTTGATTAAAAAAAAAATAAAACAGTTGTGGTTGTTGGTTCTGATCTCAGAAAACAAATATAATCATGATATGTGTGAGGACAGTTTTAGGTAATCTTCATTTTGAAAAAAAAAAAAACTCTCAGAAATCATACACACACACACACACATACACACACACACACACACACACACACATATATATATATATATATAATAAAGATTTATGCAAAATAAATAATAACACTCTTCTAACCCTCTCTGGCAATTTACCCCCCTTCCTGACCTGTATTTCTTTCTCCATATTTTAAAAAAGAGAGATGGGCAATGTCTCAATGGATGTAGCAATCTCATATTACTTGCTTTGTAAGTTTACTAAGACAACTCTTTGTATTGCATTTGAACCTACATTGCACTGGCCAATTCTCATGAAATAGGGCATTCTTAGGTGTTCTTTTGATTCTTATTGTTGAAAACTATGATTGTACTTCTGTGACAAAATATTTCCAAATATCAAAACTTGAATGACTGAGCAGCTCACTTTCAGAATTCTTTATTGCTGTTTAGACACTAAGTTGTGTCTGACTTTGTGACCCCATGCATTGTACCCCACCAGACTCCTCTATTTATGGCATGTCCCAGGTAAGAATGCTGGTGGAGGTTGCCATTTCCTTCTCCCAGGGATCAAATCTGTCTCCTGCTTGGCAGGTAGATTCATTGCCACTGAGCCACCTAGGAAGCCTTTCAGAATCCTATTGCTCTTTGTACCCCAAAATACCAGTCAAAAGTAAAGTATTCAAACTAGAAAGGAAGTGTATGACATTAACAACCATTCAAATTAACCAAATTTCTACTGAATTCAATCAACTAATGAACAGCAATAAGAAGCCTTATAGCTAAATATGGGGGAAAAGTGGAGTTTCAATTAGAAAAGCATTTGAACTCTCCAACAATGATCTAATAGAGAACAAGGAAATAAGTAATTAAGTACATTTTTTAAGAAATGGGGAATCTGATAGTCAGCTGTTTATTTGGGAAATATTTGAACTGGTTATCTTAATCAATTAATTCACAGGTACTTACTGAAAAGAAAAAAAAATACAAATGGGAAGTAGAATAATGCTCATCGATATTCTACTTGTCCCTATTCTATATATTTAATTTTCAGAACACCACTTCTATAAAACTCTGGGGACATTCCCAGTGGTCTAGAGGCTAAGACTTTGTGTTGTCAGTGCAGGGGGTCTGAGTTCAATCCCTGGATGGGCAACTAGGTCCTGCATGCCTCAACTAACACCTGGCACAGCCAAATAGATAAATATTCAGCTACCTCAGGTGGTGAAGTGGTAAAGAATCCTTTTGCCAATGCAGGAGATATGGATTCCTGGCTTGAGAAGATCCCCTGGAGTAGGAAATGACAACCCACTCCAGTATTCTTACCTGGAAAATTCCATGGACAGAGGAGCTTAGAGCCCAGCAGGTTACAGTCCAAGGGGTTGCAAAGAGTCAGACATGGCTGAGCATTTCCACTTCCAACTATTATAAAATCTGTCAAAAACCTTGAGAAGCAAGTGGTACAGATTGAATAAAATCTGACTCTAACTCCTTGCCTTTGGAGTTCTTTGATTTTATATCATTATGTGGATGAGTAAGGCCACTTTTCCTCACTTACTTGTCTGACTGTTCCTTCCACCACTATTTTTCTTGTTCCCTGAACTCTAGAACATCTGGCTTTATTCTCCTGATTTTTTTTTTTTACATTTTTTATTGACAAAATTCAATATATAACAATGAGTACTTTTTGGTAATATGATTCTAATGAGAAGAATGGAATGCTTTTTAGGGAGAAGATAAGATTTTACTTAATTGGGGTTTAAAATGAGTGTTCTTTATCATCAAATAGATTGCAAATGTTTATCTGTTAAATATATATATATACATATACATATATATATACATATACATATATATATACATATATATATATACACATATACATATACATATACATATATATATATATATATATATATATATTCTCATGAGCCTAACAAAAGCAAACATCAGTCCAGATTTGATCTGTGAGTCATGGTTTGCAACCCATGGCTTGATTCCTGAAGTCTATATTCTGAAGCTTGGAAGGCAAAGGTTTTTCAAGATTTGGCTACAGTTTACTGTCTTTCCCTCCTGTTTCCCAATACTTCCATTATATACTGCTCTAGCCAAACTAAAATGTTTATCATTCACTGTAAACCACCTATATCTCCCCAGATCTAGCCCTTTTCCATGCTGTTCCCAACGTGAGCTCTCAATATCAAAATAGTTCAAGGTTCTGCTCAAATGTCACCTCCTATTTTAAGTTTATTCCTGAATCTCCAGCTGGAATTGACCCTTTATTCCTTTGAAAACCCACAGGACAGGTATTCCTATTTCAAACCACTTGTACATGTTTTATGACTCAGATTCTAGAGCATTAGTGCTACAGTTCATTCATTTTGGTCTTTCTCTCAGCATATAGCATGAACAGATGTTCAACAGATAATTGTAGAATTCAAGATTGAACACAGAGGGAGAATTATTCATGTTAGAAGCTTCCTGCTGTTTTCTCCATTCTGAGTTGCATCCCCTTCCCTTGTTTCACTTCCAATCCATTTGTGACTAGCTCCCTGTATTAAATTCCTGTAATTTAACCACAACATGAGCTCTGTTTCTCTGGTTGGACCCTGACAGATATAATTAACATGAAACTGAAAGTGAAGTCACTCAGTCGTGTCCGGCTCTTTGCCACCCCATGGACTGTAGCCTACCAGGCTCCTCTGTCCATGGGATTTTCCAGGCAATAGTACTGGAGTGTATTGCCATTTCCTTCTCCAGGGGATCTTCCCAACCCAGGGCTCGAACCCGGGTCTCTCACCCTGTAGACAGACACTTTACCATCTGAGCCACCAGGGAAGTCCAATAATTAACATAAGTGCATAAAATAAATAATCTATCTATTTATATATCTGCACCATGTGAACTGGGCTACTCTGGCATTTCATTCAGTAAAGAATCTACATGCAATGCAGGAGACCTAGGTTTTATCCCTGAGTCAGAAATGTCCCTGGAGAAGGAAATAGCAATCCACTCTAGTATTCTTGCCTGGGAAATCTCCTGGATAGAGGAACCTGGTGGGCTACAGTCCATGGGCCTGCAAAGAGTTGGGCATGTCTTAGTTTCTCACCAAACTGAGAAAATTAATGCCAAAGATCCATCAAAGTACAAGGAAGGAGAATACCGAAACTAAAATGTCCCTAAAGCAGTAAGTTAAATAGAGGTTTTCCATAGTGTTTCTCTTATAAAAATGTGCCAAACTTTTCTGTTTTCAGCTTTTTTATGTTTGCCATTTCTTTAGCCTTCCATTTCATTACTCAGATCTCAACTTAAATGACCTTCTTCAAAGAAGCCTTTCTTTGGCTACTCTAGCCAACAAATCCCTTCATTCAATTGCACTCATAGTACTCAACTGTATGCTGTGTTCAGCATGTATGTATCAGTGCCTGAAATTATCTTATTTATGGAAATTTTAATTTTCTGTCTCTCTACACTAAAATGTATGTTCCTGGAAAATATATGATCCCAATGTCTATATTCCTAGTACCCAAAACATTGTTGTAAAAATCTCCCCTTCAATCTTTGTTTATTTCTCTCTCTCTCATTTTGATGACAGATAGATAGACAGAATGGACTTATCTATAATTAACTAACTGAATCTTTTTGGTGATAAAAAAATAAGACAAGATTTTCCTTATTAAGGAGCCTAAAATGCACTTGCAAGAAAAGATGAGTTACTATATGTCTCAACTATTAATTAAAAGCAGTGCATACTTTGTTGAGCTTTCCACTAAACTATTTGCAGAAAGCACAGGTTGGATGAAATCTATAAACCTGAGGAATTTTAATATTACCTCTTGTTTTTTGCAGACTATTACTGACTCTGTGGATCACAATAAACTATGGAAAATTCTGAAAGAGATGGGAATACCAGGACCACCTGACCTGCCTCTAGAGAAACCTGTATACAGGTCAGGAAGCAACAGTTAGAACTGGACATGGAACAACAGACTGGTTCCAAATAGGAAAAGGAGTACGTCAAGGCTGTATATTGTCACCCTCTGCATTTATATGCAGAGTACATCATGAGAAACACTGGGCTGGGGGAAGCACAAGCTGGAATCAAGATTGCCAGGAGAAATATCAATAACCTCAGATACGCAGATGACACTATCCTTAAGGCAGAAAGTGAAGAACTAAAGCGCCTTTTGATGAAAGTAAAAGAGGAGAGTGAAAAAAGTTGGCTTAAAGCTCAACATTTAGAAAATTAAGATCATGGCATCTGAAGATCATTTCCCATCACTTCATGGGAAATAGATGGGGAAACAGTGGAACCAGTGACTTACTTTATTTTGGGGGACTCTAAAATCACTGCAGATGGTGATTTCAGTCTTGAAATTAAAAGACACTTACTTCTTGGAAGAAAAGTTATGACCAACCCAGACAGCATATTAAAAATAGAGACATTACTTTGCCAACAAAGGTCTGTCTTGTCAAGGCTATGGTTTTTCCAGTGGTCACGTATGGATGTGAGATTTGGACTATAAAGAAAGCTGAGTGCTGAAGTATTGATGCTTTTAAACTGGTGTTGGAGAAGACTCCTGAGACTGTAAGGAGATCCAACCAGTCCATCCCAAAGGAAATCAGTCCTGGGTGTTCTTTGGAAGGATTGATGCTGAAGCTGAAACTGCAATACTTTCCCACCTGATGCGAAGAGGTGACTCATTTGAAAAGACCCTGATGCTGGGAGGGATTGGAGGCAGGAGGAGAAGGGGATGACAGAGGATGAGATGGTTAGATGGCATCACCGACTCAATGGACATAGGTTTGGGTGGACTCTGGGAGTTGGTGAGGGAGGCCTGGCGTGCTGTGGTTCATGGGGCCACAAATAGTCAGACACGACTAAGCAACTGAACTGAACTGACACTTTATCATATATTTTATTTTATTTAAGTTATACAGGAGCAGTGTGATGTATAGCAAATTATCCAAGTTTTGTTTGTTTGTTTGTTTGTTTTTTGCAAAGACATTAAAGGATATTAAAAGTACAAATTCAGTGGTCAAATAAGTCTCCCTAAAGATGATAGAAGGTCTTGTAGTTCATCATGTGTGTGTGTGAAGTCGCTCAGTTGTGTCCAGCTCTTTGTGACCCCATGGACTGTAGCCTACCAGGCTTCTCCATCCATGGGATTCTCCAGGCAAGAATACTGGAATGGGTTACCATTTCTTTCTCCAGGGGATCTTCCCAACCCAGGGATCGAACCTGGGTCTCCTGCATTGGAGGCAGACGTTTAACCTCTGAGCCACATAGAACCATTCAACTTCAACTTCTTCAGCATCACTTTTTTGGGCATAGACTTGGATTACTGTGATATTGAATGGTGTGCCTTGGAAATGAACAGAGATCATTCTGTCATTTTTGAGACTGCATCCAAGTACTGCATTTTGGACTCTTTTGGACTATGATGGCTGCTGCATTTCTTCTAAGGGATTCTTGCCCATAGTAGTAGATATAATAGTCATCTGAGTTAAATACACCCACCTCAGTCCATTTTAGTTCACTGATTCCTAAAATGTCAATGTTCACACTTGCCATATCCTGTTTGACTTGTATGCAGGTCAAAAAGCAACAGTTAGAACTGGACATGGAACTACAGACTGGTTTCAAATCAGAAAAGGAGTACATCAAGGCTACATATTGCTACCCTGCTTATTTAACTTATATGCAGAGTACATCTCGCACAATGCCAGGCTGGATGAAGCCCAAGCTGGAATCAAGATTGCTGGGAGAAATATCAATAACCTCAGATATGCAGATGATACCACCCTTATAGCAGAAAGCAAAGAAGAACTAAAGAACCTCTTGATGAAAGTGAAAGAGGAGGGTGAAAACATTGGCTTAAAGCTCAACATCAGAAAACTAAGATCATGGCAGCTGGTCCCATCATTTTCTGGCAAATAGATGGGGAAAATGGAAACAGTGACAAACTTTACTTTCTTGGGCTCCAAAATCACTGCAAATGGTGACTGCAGCCATGAAGTTAAAAGACCCTTGCTCCTTGGAAGAAAAGTTATGACAAACTTAGACAGCATGTTAAAATGTAGAGACATTACTTTGCCAACAAAGGTCCATCTAGTCAAATATATGGTTTTTCCAATAGTCATGTATGGATGTGAGTTGGACTATAAAGAAAGCTGAGTGTCAAAGAATGGATGCTTTTGAACTATGGTGTTGGAAAAGACTCTTGAGTGTCCCTTGGACAGCAAGAGGATCCAGGCAGTCCATCTTAAAGGAAATCAGTCCTGAATATTCATTGGAAGGATTGATGCTGAAGCTGAAACTCCAATACAATGGCCACTTGATGCAAAGAAGTGACTCATTTGAAAAGACTCTGATGCTGGGAAAGATTGAAGGCAAGAGGAGAAGGGGATGACAGAGCATGAGATGGTTGGATGGCATCACTGGCTTGATGGACATGAGTTTGAGCAGGCTCTGAGAGTTGGTGATGGACAGGGAAGACTGGCGTGCTTCAGCCCTTGGGGTTGCAAAGAGTTGGACATGACTGAGTGACTGAACTGAACTTAAAGAAGATAGAACTTGTGGAAAATGATACTTTCTTTTGTTCATTTTTCAGAAATATAGAACTACTCTTAATTGGAGAAAGTCAGTCAAATGAGGAGTTAAAATAAAATACCTGTTACTATTAGAACATGTATGAAATTTTTGATATATAGTTTGCTGAAAATAATATAGCTTTATTTCCTAAAATAATAAATCTGTAGATTTATATTATTGGAGTTTATAGGCATATACTCTCAGTACATTCCAGTAAATCAATGGAATTAGAATAAGATGTCATACAAACATATTTAGCCACTGTTTTCAAATAACATCATACAGTGTAAACATTTCTTTTTAAGTAATATACTTGTGACATTGACATTACATGAAAGACATTCACTTTTGCTCCTTTTATATGTAAAGATAATCAGTTAAAAGGTGTTGAAGAACAAACAGCTTCTGTTAATATACGCATTGTTCTGTGCATGAGACCTGGCCCAGAACTGAATTATCAGATGACATCTGTTTAGTATTAAAAAAGCCTATGTATAAAAAGAATCTCAGATATTTCACATGTAAAAGATATTTGGTAAATTGGTAAATTCACAACCTCTCATTTATTCTTTTCCTTTTTCGGGGACATCCTCCTGTGGTCTGATTTTTACCCAATATTCCAGAGCCATCTCTGCCAGTGATGAAAAATTAAAGATGGGGTTGCTTAGATACAGTAAACCCTGCATAGCCAAGGGGAATTTGAAGGTCAAAGTGTGGATTAGATTGATATCTTGTTCTTGTTTGAAAAATGGAATTTATTTGTTTTGCTGACAAAGTAGGAAAATATGGACTGTAAAGAAAATATGGACTGTATTTTTCTGTGGAATTAAATTCACAAAAAAATAATAGATATCAGGAAAAGACATAGTGAATATCATTGTAGTAACAATCCACTTAGAATTGAGAATCTATGAGCCAAAACTTTCACTGTTTCTTCTGCCAAATGGGTCGAGTGATAGTTTTAACTGAGGAAAACTCCCACACTAACATTAAACATAAATAACTGCTAAAAGGAAAACAGAATGACATCCTAACACTGGCATAGGGGCAAAGCTAAAAATGCAATGAAGCTAAACCCTGAGTTTAATAAAAACATAAAAACAACATTGGTATAAAAATGTCTCCTTAAATCTAGTTTTGAAACACCTGTTTATGTACTTAATTTTTTCTAACAAAATAAAATAATTTGATAATATGAAATAAATATAATACAATAATAACCAATCTGAATAAATTCTCATATGGAAAATATTTTTCAATGACTCTGACAGCCATATTTCTTCAAAATCTTGTCTAGAAAATACCACTATAAAGCATTAATTATAACTCACTATACAAAATCTTGATATAAAACTAAAACTTTTTAAAATTTTCTATTTAGCATTTGTCTTGTTGTTTTGTTTTTAAATTTTTACTTGAAAGAAGAAATGTGGGAAGCCTAACAGTAGCAAATTAAAATGACACTTTTTCTTTTGCCATGCATTCTGTAAAACTTTCTTATTCACTCTCAATCTTATAAAAAGTATGTATTATAGAAAAAATTCTTGAAAAAATTATACAACTCCAGCATTTGAGGAGACAGTGACCTAGAACTACTTTAAAAGTAATCTTCACCATAATGGAATGCTGCAAGAGGGCTGAAAGTTACACTTTTAGAAAATAACAAATTGCATGGCATTTAATAGGCCTTGACTAAATAGGCCACAGCCTTGGAAAGAAAATCAGTTTCAGCATTGGCCTTCTTGCCAATGTATTGAATTCTTCTATAATACTTGCCCCTGTCAGAGGTTGCCTAAGGTTTAGCTGGAGCTGTGTCCTGAGGGCCTGGAATGGGTTCAGAATCATAATGTACCTTGTTTTTGGTGGCAGCATAAGGAAATGAGAAGAAATATCATGAATGGTATAGGAGAGTCAAATCAAACTAAGGGTATAGTGAATGTAAGCATTTTGAACTAGGCTAGTTTGGAAGAATAGTAGTCAACGTCAGATGAGATAGAGACAGAGAGATGACAAGGAACATAGTAAAAAGAAAGCAGAGTAGAAAAAAGTAGAAAGTTTCATAGTAGAAAGTTGCATAGCAGAAAGCAGCAATGTGGAGTAATCCCTGAGTAAATTTCAGGAATGTTTAATTGTAATTCTTATAACTTTCCATTACTGGGGTGGGCTATTTAAATAAGCCAAAGTGAACTGGACAAGGGCATTGCTGAAGATTGTTTCTTCTTTGGGTGTTTCTTGAACCCTAGAGAAATCTGTAGGAAATAGACTCAATTTAGTCCTGGAAACTCACTTTGTATGTTGTATTCTTAAAATCCCTGGACCACAGGGCAATGAACATAAACACACACATACAAAAAGCCTCAGCCATTCCAAAGAGAAAATAAGAAAATGGAAATGACGATTAATTTGATACAAAATATGACTTCAATCTAGATTAAAATTAAAAAAAAAAAAAAACTTTCCTAAGAATGGATTAAGGTAGATTTTTTATGATAGTATCAGGAACATGGCTGCTCATTTCATGCACTAGAAGCAAGGAAAATCATAGGAAAGAAAGAAATTATGAACTTGAATGCATTTTGAAGAATCATTACTATGTAGTGACAGTAATGATATTTATAAGTAACATAAAATCACAATATGCTTTTAAGAAAATACTGATGATTATCAGATTATCATATATCATATTAACTTTTTTAAAACTAATTATAGTTCTCTGATTATTATGCTTTATATACATCTCCCTTCCTAGGAGAGACAGTTGCTGTTTAGTTGCTAAGTAATGTCCAGCTCTTTTTGTGACCCCATAGACTATAGCCTGCCAGGCTTCTCTCTCCATGGGACATCCCAGGAAAAATGTTAGAGTGGGTTGTCATTTCCTTCTCCAGGGGATCTTCCCAATTCAGGAATCAAACCCACATCTCCTGCATTGACAGGCAGATTCTTTACCACTGAGCCACCAGGGAAGCCTGGGAGAGTACAAAGCATATTAATTTTTTATTATTTAATTTTTATGCAGTGAAGGGTTATGAAAATAAAGTCAATACACTCATTAATTTGGGAGTTTTTTTTTTTAATTTAATATAATCTTTTGTATATTTGAATATATCACCATAGCATTGGCAAGATTTGTCTCTCTATCCTTAATGTTTAGAAGAATTATTTTGATTTTTTTATCTAAGAAAATTCATAGGAACTTCTGAAACACTCTTAACAATTTTTTAAATGGACATCTTTGTGCTGATTATCATGTTCTTGCCTTTTCAAATAATCTCAGGTTTTATTGTTTGCAATGATTTCTACTATTGGTTTTGACAGATAACTCTTAATAATATTTAAATTGCTACTTTCTTATGAGCATTCTTTCTACCTAAATGTTGACTGCTAATATAGTCTTAAGCTTTTAGGGACAAAACGGCTACAAAATATTTCTGAACAATTTAGAAAAATGCAACTTTATAAGGGAATGTAGATCACTATATGTAGACTATAAAATCTATGAGTCCTTACTTATATTAGGATAACCATTAGCTATCACAAAAGTAGAGAGATTTTTAATTACATAACATTCTAAGCACCTGAATAAAAAGTATATCATTAATACAATCAGTGAATAATTTATAGATCATGGAACTATATTGCCATCTATCAAAATAAAGTCTGATAACATAAAATAATACTAATATAATCTTAATAATAATACTATTTCTCCAAATATATAAGAAAAAGAAAAGATTCAAATGGAAAAATTATCAAAATTAGGACTTGACAAATCACAGGTGAGTTAATCATATGATCTAAAACATTTGAAAATTTTTTTCAGATTCATTAGATTTTGGGATAATGAATGAAAATATTTTTAAAATTGCTTTAGATTTGCACCTGAGGATCTTTAAATATTTCCATCAAGTATTTTTTAAAATGAAAAAGCAAAGTACCTAAAAATGTGTATATAGTATTTGTATTCTGAAGAAACACATATATACACATAATAAACTTTCTAATATATGAAAGAAAGTGAATTATATGAGGGTATTGAGAACTGAATGTTAGAGTACATATCAGTCAATGTTGGATGAAGACAAGAAAAAAGGAAGAAAGAAAGCAAAGAGTGAAAATAAGCACAATGAAAGATTTCCACAAATTAAACAGCAGATGTTTGCCTTAAAACACACTGAGGAAACCAGAATTGAAAGAGACACATGTACCCCAATGTTCATCGCAGCACTGTTTATAATAGCCAGGACATGGAAACAACCTAGATGTCCATCAGCAGATGAATGGATAAGAAAGCTGTGGTACATATACACAATGGAGTATTACTCAGCCGTTAAAAAGAATTCATTTGAATCAGTTCTGATGAGATGGATGAAACTGGAGCCGATTATACAGAGTGAAGTAAACCAGAAAGAAAAACACCAATACAGTATACTAACACATATATATGGAATTTAGAAAGATGGCAATGACGACCCTGTATGCAAGACAGGAAAAAAGACACAGATGTGTATAACGGACTTTTGGACTCAGAGGGAGAGGGAGAGGGTGGGATGATTTGGGAGAATGGCATTGTAACATGTATACTATCATGTAAGAATCGAATCGCCAGTCTATGTCCGATGCAGGATACAGCATGCTTGGAGCTGGTGCATGGTGATGACCCAGAGAGATGTTATGGGGAGGGAGGTGGGAGGGGGGTTCATGTTTGGGGACGCAAGTACACCCATGGTGGATTCATGTCAATGTATGGCAAAACCAATACAGTATTGTAAAGTAAAATAAAGTAAAACAACAACAACAACAACAACAACAAACAAAACAGCAGGTGTGAGTATGTGAGAAATCATCTAACTCTATATGCATAAATAAATTTAAAAACAGCTATCACTGTGTGGTATGATGTGAAGAAATTTTCATTTCCTTCCTTATAACTGAATAAGTTACATTACAGTAAGTATAATTAATAATAACAAATAACACAATATTGAAATAGTTTCCAACCAGAAGAAGGATAAATTACTTCATCGTTCTTCTAATTTAAGCTAATTTCTCAAATAAATCAAAGTTATTTACCCACTGTCTTCTTCATGGATCTTAAGAACCCATATGCCAATGATGGTAAAGAATGTCACCCCCTTCTCATTACGTTGCCCTTTATCTAGCATCGTTAGATTGCGGGGGGAGTTGAACAGGTGATTCTTCTCTTATGGACAAGATAAGGCGATAAGTACTTTGCATAGTCTGGGTCTTAGAAACAGACTGAGGCCTTTCACACTGTTTATTGTTGTATTTAGTATGGTATTCAACTGGTCAGAATGTTAATACTGACTAGAGAACAGTTCCTCCATTTATCCTGTCAAGCTGTTAGGTGTTGAGAATAAACCCCACTCAACTGAAGTATAAGCCAGGGAGTCCACTAACTTACATTTTTCAATGCTATCAAGCTAGTGAAAATCAAAGATGGTGGATGTGACATGGGAAAGTAGTGTCATTGATATTTTTTTTCTTTTCTATCAATCTAATGAATATCCCTTATTGGTTAAGTTTATGTTCACTGCTATAAAAGATTAATATCCAAATTCCTGTGGTCCAGAAAAGATAATTTCTTACTCAGAGAAAGTGTAAGCTCTCATTCACTGACTCAGGCAGATAGAGGCGCTCTCATTTTCTATTCGTGACTTCTCAGGTTATGCTAGGGAGAGAGTGGAATATTTTATAGGAGATTGTACACAAGAGAGAGAATTTATTTCCTAACACTGAGTTTCTGATTCACTCACTGAATAAACATTTTATTGGAATCCAACATACTAATTACTGACCTGGATGTTAGGCTACAAGAAAAGTCTTTAACGC
Source organism: Capricornis sumatraensis (assembly GCF_032405125.1). NCBI lineage: Eukaryota > Metazoa > Chordata > Mammalia > Artiodactyla > Bovidae > Capricornis > Capricornis sumatraensis. The sequence continues at coordinate 6,063,872 of NC_091091.1, read as the reverse complement.
ATGTCCCAACTGCTCATCACTCAGTTTTATTGATGAAAGAGTTGGGAACACACTGATTTTGTCTTGTGGTCGAGGAAATCTTAACTGATTAAGCTACTGTTTGATTAATAGGATTTTCCAAAAACTAGCAGGGGTTTCTGTGGTGGCGCAAACAGTAAAAAATCCTCCTTCAATAAAGCAGATCTGTGTTCAGTCCTTGGGTTGGGAAGATCCCCTGGAGAAGGGAAAGGCTACCCACTCCAGTATTCTTGCCTGGAGACTTCCCTGGACAGAGGAGCGTGGCAGGCATGGGGTCCCAAAGAGTTGGACACAACTGAGCAACTTATGTTTTCACTTTCAGAAGGGGAAGAACATTTATACTTATTTTTAAAGAGTATTCCCCTACTTCTTTGGATGCAATACTTAACACTTTTTCTATTTTCAAGATCCTTAGAACATATCCTGCACTAAATTTGAGTACCTTTCAGTAATTTTTCTTTTTCTAGTAAGTTTAGTTGCATTCCCTTAATACCATAATGATGAAAAGGTGAGCAACTTTTGGAGCATATGTAAGAAGCATTCAATTAGTTCAAGTTATTGTTGCTCAGCATATGTTAAGCTTTCAGTGAAGGTGAACAAATGAAGATAGATGAGAAACTGAAAGAAAACAATTCAATATGTGTTCTTAAGAAACAGTATTATTAAAGAGCATGTGTTTTCTCATGAAGAAAAGCAACCAATCTTTTTCTCAAATTGATAGTTACTGAAGTGTACCAAAACAACTTTGTAAAGAACAATGAATACAGTTTAATGATTCCGAGTGAAGAGGGAATAACATACTTTATTCTGGCAATGACATTCTAAGCACTGAAAGTTGTTTAAGAAAGATGAAAAGAATTGCATATGTACCTGATCATGGTGGTTGTTAAATTGCTTTCTCTATATATGTCAAGCTTTACAGAATTGTCTCCAACAGAATAACTTTGGTGAAAGCCATATGAGATGCATTATGAAATATTATTCTTCACTTTGTATTCAAATATAATCTCATGTGCAATTCCAGCAAAAGTGAAAGTTCCATTTGTTACAATTTTATGATTGTGATTAAAGAACCATACAAATTTTCTCTTTGACATTCCATGTTCCCTTCACAAAAGCAGACAACTGCAATTTATATAATTTTCTTTCCTCTTAACTATGGGGTTACCTATCAATTATATTTTCCTTAGGAATAAGAAACCTGCCATCGATTATTTCTGGAGAAACACTTAATCTTATCAACAGGATCCAGCAATATATTAAAAATTCAATATGTTCTATAGAGATTTTTAAATTACATGCATGTATATATATACAAAATTTGGGAATGATCATTATTATGATTATGAATATAATTCTAAAATACTTACCTAAATTGAATTATTGTACATTTTGTATTAGAAGTATTCATTCTATATTTGAATTCTTTTAACACATTGTATTGTGAGATTATAAAATTACCTGGCCTATTGGATAGTCATGTACCTTTGGTCTTTTATTTACTTACAAGATTATTATTCTATTGAGAGAGGGAGGGCTTTCTCTCTATTACTGTATTCACCCAATCAGCACATTGCCCAGAGCATAATTGGTGTTTGGTTATTGTGTACTGAATAAATGAACAGATTCAAAATTTTAACAGTCATCACTCTTGGCATCCTTTTTCAAAAAGCACTTCTTGAGCATGACAGTTATTTTCAGAGTAGCCCCTTCTTCTTCATTGGAAGAAGGTGAGGATTAATGAGGGTCTGAAGCTATAAAGGCACTGTTTTCTCTCTCAAAACTTTGGAATACATTCACTGTTGTTTGTTTTTATTTTTTATTTTTTTCCCTCTATCTCTCATATGAGTCTTTCCCCTAAGCCTTATATCTGCTGAACTTTTTTTTCTTTTTTTTTTAATTTTTATTTTTACTTTATTTTACTTTACAATACTGTATTGGTTTTGCCATACAAGGAGCCATAGCTATAGTACAATAAGAAATATATCAGTTTGATTTTCCACAATGATTCTAACTTATGTAATACATAAAAATAATAATAGATTTGATTCTATTGCTTTGTAAGTAAAGCAGACACTATAAAGGATATGACTTTGTTTTCTCCTTTCCTGCTAATAATTATCACTCAATAAAGAATTACCTGGTGACTACTTAGTGTCAGGAAATGTCTCAGGTACTTGGGCCATACTAGTGAACAAAGTTGGCCCTGCACTAATAAAAAGGTCATTTCAATGAATTTTATAGGTAAAGTCAGAAAATAGCAAATAAACAAACAAACAAAATAAACATACTATGCAATGTTAACGAGTGCTGTAGAAAAAAAAAAAAAAAAACTTCTCGGTTCACATACTGCTGAAGCTGAGCTTAGAGAATCTTAAGCTAGTGTGTGAAATGAATGCCATTGTGCAATAGTTTGAACATTCTTTGGCATTGGCCTACTTTGGGATTGAGGACTGAGAGTGTTAGTCTAAAGAACTGATCAGAAACTACACGCTGGATTTCCTATTAGCTCTCAGCCACCTAAGATTAATGGTCTACAACAGTGGTTTCCTAACTGTTCTCTGAGACGTAATAAGATCTTTGCCAGTAGCCATAATGGTTGGGGAGAGGGGTACTCCCAATAACACGGGCCACTTCTGCTGCATCCGCAGTAGTTTCATTTGAGTCTGCTTTACATCTGGGGGTGCTTCAAAAGATTTCATTAACAATATTTTAATATATCTGGCTTATAGATCTTTCAAGATCTTATAGAGTATCACGTATACCTGCATGACTAAGGTTTCTCTCTTGCGATGTACCTGGATGGAGTCCTCAATGCAAAAACTCCACTCAAAGATGTGCATTTTGTCAGCACAGGCTGCCATATACAAACACCATAGATTGAGTGGTTTAAAATACAGATATTGATTTCTCACAATTTGAGAGGTCGGAAAGCCCAAGATCAAGGTGCCAGACTCGGTTCCAGGTGTAGGCCTTTGTTCTGGCTTGTAGATGTCCACCTTCTCACTGTGTCCTCACATAGCAGAAGAGAGAAAGACCTTTTGTCTCTCTTTTTCCTCATATAAAAACTCTTAGTGCAACATACACCCCCTATCCTCATGACCACATTCAAACCCAAGTACCTCTCAAAGGCCCCATTTCCAAATGCCATCACCTTGGGGGTTAGGATTTCAAGGTATGCATTTTGTGGGTGGACATGATTTGGTCCATAGTACATTTAAGCTGAGTGTATGCCCTTTAAGATTATTAACAACTTCTGTGCAAATTTCTTTTTTCTAACATTTCCATTGAATAAATAAATTTTCAATTTTATTTTTTAGCATTTTATTTCATAGTCTGTAATCTTTTTGGTTCATTTGAATATTCAAGTTGAATATAAATTTATTTTCAATGATCCTTAAAAATTAATAGATGATACTAAAAGGAACACCATTTAGATGTAGTGTTTGTTTTGTTTTGTTTTGTTTTTAATAAAACTGCAGGCATTCTAAGTTGCTTTCATGGTATCCAACTTTTTGCAGCCCCAAGGACTGTAGCCTGCCAGGTTCCTCTGTTCATGGGATTCTCCAGGCAAGAATACTGGAGTGGATTGCTATGCCCTCCTCCATGGGATCTTCCTGACCCAGGGATTGAACACTTGACTCTTATGTCTCATGCATTGACAATGGGTTCTTTACCAATATCACCACCAGGGACACTCAAATAGAACTATAATTTGATATAATTTATTTTATACTGATATTTTATTGATAATGCTAGTGCATATTTTTGGTTTTAATTAGACTGACAATGAATATATAAATCAGTTGACGTCTATATGTTTGGTTCTAGATCATTATATATAATTAAAATGCCCTCTATATTATGGAAAGAAATAAGAGTTTATGATATTTATCATTGAAGTCCATGAAAACAGCGAAGTTTTTCCAAAAAGTGACATTTTGAGCAAAGAATAGTCAGACAATGGATTTTAATTTGACCTTCTCTTAAAACTAGCTATTTATTAATATAGAAATTTTAATTGTTTATATTTCATTCAAATTAATATGTGATGTTTTTATATACAAATATAAAATATTGATCGGATTCACTTCTCCTCCATCAGCATGTATATTTTTCCATGGGTACAAGTCTTTATTTTTCGTCAAGTATTAGACTTAGCAAGCATTACTTAGCAGTTCCTTGTCATTATCTACTTAACCAATAGAGGAAGTTGATCAGATATAAATAAATAAAATGTAATGCTTCTCACACTCTTTATTCTCACATCTCAAATTACATGCATCATGCATCTTCATTGTAGAGTATTGTATATTTTAGGGGCACATGCCAACAAAAATAAAAATCCTTACCTCTGACAGATGCCCACCACACAATCTAACTATCATTCTTAGGGCCAGATTGTTGGAGAAGGCAATGGCACCCCACTCCAGTACTCTTGCTGGAAAATCCCATGGACAGAGGAGCCTTGGTGGGCTGCAGTCCATGGGATCACTAAGAGTCGGACACGACTGAGAGACTTCACTTCACTTTTCACTTTCATGCATTGGAGAAGGAAATGGCAACCCATTCCAGTGTTCTTGCCTGGAGAATCCCAGGGATGGGGGAGCCTGGTGGGCTGCCATCTGTGGGGTCTCACAGAGTCAGACACAACTGAAGCAACTTAGCAGCAGCAGGACCAGATTGTACCATTCTTACTCCAACATAAGAAAGAAAACCTGCTACCATACTTCCTACCCAATAGCAAAGAAATGTGAATCATCATTTAAAATCATGCTTGGTGGTCATCATAGCATTTAAAGTCCATGGAGCACTGAGAATATAATTTTAAATTTGTTTATACCTATAGATATATTTTCTATTTTTAGTTCACTCAGATTCAATTAGGTGATCTATTATTTGATTAATTATATAGCTATCAAATCACTCGGGGCTCTCACTGTTTCAACAACAGTGGGGAAGTGTCTTGTTTCATCACTTACATACACTACTGTTTGTGGTCTAATTTAATATTCTTGCAATTGATATTAGACTCATTGTATCAGGTATGATAATTTGATGATAATAATACATTTTTAAGTAAAATCAATAGATAATTGCTACTGTAAAAATGTTTTAAAATATAATCCTTTAACTCTAAAAATATTATTTATGGATGAAAGTAGGGAGTAGGATTTTGTTGAATATTTTAAGACAACTTCCCATTTCCATGCAATTGGATTACCAATGTTTACAGAAATCAACTAAAAACATACAATATCTTTCTTGGAAGTTATTCTGGGGTATATTTCTTGGAAAACATTTTGGGGTATGCACAATGAACCTGGTATGATTTCAAGTAACTTTCATTGACAGTGACAAAGGTATGAGAGCGGAATATTTTGAGGAAAAGGAAACTGTTTTTTATTAACTTAATGATTATTCAATGATGTTATCAAGTAAACACAACGTAGACCTCTACAGGAGATAGAATCTAAAATTAAGTAATTCAGTAATGTAATACTGTAATAAAGTAATGCAGTACTATAAATTATATCAGTTTAGTATTAAGGACATTAACCATATAAGAAATGAGACATACAGATCAGAAATAAAATATAAAACATCATTATTTATAGGCAATAATGTTGTCGACATAGACATTAAAAAGAAATTATGAAGTATTGCAGTCAAGAAGAGACATCAGCAAGTTTAGCGAAAACAAAATAGATGTAAAAATTGTCAGCATTTCTGACTCTGTCATAACCATCAAAAATTAGCATTGATGCAGACATAAAGAGAAGACTTGTGGACACAGTAAGGGAAGGAGAAGGTGGGACAAATTGAGAAAACAGCATGGAAACATATACATCACCATATGTAAAATAGATAGCAAGTGGGAAATTGCTGTGTGACACAGGAAGCTCAGTTCATTGCTCTGTGACAACCTAGAGGGGTGGGATAGGGTAGGAGATGGGAGGGAGGTTCAAGAGGGAGGTTGTATATAGATATGGTTGATTCATGTTGATATATGACAGAAACCAGTATAATACTGCAAAGTAATTATCCTCTAATAAAATATTTTTTAAAAATAAAATTGATAACTAATAAGAACTTACTGTATAGAACAGGGAACTCTACCCAATACTCTGTAATGAACAACATGGGAAAAGTATGTAAAAAGGAGTGGATATATGGATATGTATAGCTGATTCACTTTGCTGTACAGCAGAAAGTAATGCAACAGTGCAAATCAACTATACTCCAATAAACATTTTTAAAAAGGAAAAAAAAAGTTAACATTGAGAAAAAACATTCTTTTTTGATTGAAAACACACAAGGTAACATCAATAGGGTAAGCAGAGCAGGAGATACTAGCCCTCATCTCCCCCACAAACCTTAATAGCCATCCACAAGTGAAGACTGCTCTGGTAGAACTCACGAGAACAGTTTAGAGCCTACAGCAACACAGTGGTGCAAAACATCAAGAATGACCCGTGGAAATACGGCAGGGGAAAACGGCATGGCTGAGATGTCAGTAACAGCAAGGACGAGTGAAGAATAGCGGGAGCTGTGACAGTCACCCATGCAGCGGTGCCATCTCAATCTCCAGTGGCCTATTCTGTGGAGGATCCTGGTAGCCTTTGCTGTTGAGGACTTCAACAGCTTCCATAACAGTTATGGATATTTAACATTCAATATATAAAGGCAGCTTTCACAGAGAAGAACTCCCTAGCATTTACCCATAGTATTCATCAGCATAGATCTCTGGGTGTGCTCTCCAAAAGACACCAATAGCTTTGCCACTGAAGTAACCAAAGGCCAATGCTGCTGAAGCCCCCTGGGAAGGAGACATTGCTTCATCTCCCTCAAAGAGAACTGCTGTTGTGGTGCATCACAGGACCCAGCATAATTTTCATTGCTGCTGAAGCAAGAAAGACAGGGCTGGCCTCGAGAACCACCACCTCAGGTACAGGCATTAGGCAGAAGGTAAAACTGCCTCCTTGTTTTGCATTTAATGAGGCCATGACACATGGAAGAACTGCACCTAAAATAGAAACTTTGTCTACGGTCATACCACCACCCTGAACCACACTGTGATCTCATCTAAAACACAAATTTTGTAGCATCTGAACAAGTAACTGATCATGAAAACTGTGGAGGATGCACAATAAAAACAGACACAGAGACCAGTGGAACAGAATGAGAGCCTAGATACAAACCCACACACACATGTTCAATCTTTGCAAGGGAGTTAAAAATACTCATTGAGGAAATGATAGACTCTTCAATGAATGGTGTTGGGAAACCTGAATGGCCACACTCAAAAGAATGAAACTGGACCCATGTCTCACATCACTCACAAAAATTAACTCAAAATGCATATAAAAACTTAAATATAAGACCTGAAACTGTAAAACTCCTAAAATAAAACCTAGAAGAAGAGAACATAAGACACTCCTTCACATTGGACTTCATAGTGATTTTTTATTTTTTTTTAGTATAAATTTATTTATTTTAATTAGAGGCTAATTACTTTACAATATTGTATTGGTTTTGCCATACGTTGACATGATTGAATATGACACTAAAGCATAGATAACAAAAGCAAAAATAGGTAAGTGAGGCATCAAACTAAAGTGCTTCTACAAATTAAAGGAAACAATCCACAACATGGAAAGACAGCCTACAGAATGGGAGAACATACTTGCAAACCGTATACCTTATAAGAGGTTAATATCTAAAATGGACTCCTAGAACTTAAGAGCAAAAAATTATAACCAAAAAAAAAAATGTGTGAAAGATCTGAATAGACATTTTCTTTTCAAGTAAGATCTACAAATGAACATCAGCTACATTAAAAGTTGTTCATGTGAGAATATGAGCAAAAGTGAACCCTTGTGCACTGTTGGTAGGAATGTAAGGTGGTACAGTTGCTATGGAAAATACTTGGAATATGTAGGAAATGCTATGTAAGGAGATCCAACCGGTCCATTCTGAAGGAGATCAGCCCTGGGATTTCTTTGGAAGGAATGATGCTAAAGCTGAAACTCCAGTACTTTTGCCACCTCGTGTGAAGAGTTGACTCATTGGAAAAGACTCTGATGATGGAAGGGATTGGGGACAGGAGGAGAAGGGGATGACAGAGGATGAGATGACTGGATGGCATCACTGACTTGATGGACTTGAGTCTGAGTGAACTCCGGGAGTTGGTGATGGACAGGGAGGCCTGGCATGCTGCGATTCATGGGGTCGCAAAGTGTCGGACACAACTGAGTGACTAAACCGAACTGAACTGAACTGATGCCATACTTGGAGGTTCCTCAAATTTAAAAGTAAAACTAATGATCCACTAACCCCACTTCTGGGATTACATCCAAAGTAAAGTGAAATCAGAAACTAGAAGGGATCTGTGCATTCCCATGATGCCATGCTCAGTCCCTCAGTCACGTGCAACTATTTGCGACCTTATGGACTGTAGCCTGCAAAGCTCTTCTCTCCATGGGGTTTTCCTAGCAAGAATACTAGAGTGGGTTGTTATTTCCTCCTCCAGGGGATCTTCCTAAACCAAAGATCGAAACTGCCTCTCTTACCTCTCCTGCACTGCAGATTCTTTACTGCTGAGCTACAAAAGATACAAACAATAAGTGCTTATTAACAGTTAGCTATTATTACTGTTATTTCCAATGGAAACTATGATCACTATTATAATTTTATAATACTACAACTACTCTGATTAGGAGGGATTACATTCCCATTGCTTAGTTGCTCAGCCACGTTTGACTCTGCGCTCCTGTGAACTATAGCCTACCAGGCTTCTCTCTCCATGGGATTTTTCAGGTGAGATAACTGGAATGTGTTGTAATTTTCTCCTCCAGGGGATCTTTCTCACCTGGGGATCAAACCTGGTCTCCTGCCTCTCCTGCATTTCAGGGAGATTCTTTACCCACTGAGCCACTGGGGAAGCCCCACTGTCATATTATTACAGCATTATTTACATTAATCATGATATGTAAGCACCCTGTCACATCTGCTGATGGTTGCTTAGATTACAAATTTTAACTCTAATTATTAATATAGTCTATTGTATGTAATAGGATCACGCTGATGGCTGCTTGAAAATAAAGAAGTTTCTGAACTTACAAAGCTATGGAAATAACACAGATGAGGATGGTGGCTTAGCTCTAGGTTACTTTTCTCATATTATTCTATTTGCTTAGAATGCTACATGGTCTCTTTTCTACTTCAAAAATTTTGCACTAAATTCTTTGTAGTTTGAGACTCATTTCAACATACTTCATTTATAGTTCTCTGCATTTACCTATTATATCTCAAGGATTGTAATACAGTAAGACACGACTTTGAATTTACTTCTAAGTCGTTCTGTTTAAATATGACCCTAGACTTTCTCTACTAATGAAAGTTACTAAATGACAAAATAAATGTAAATAACAAATTAACACTAACATAAAACATTGATATTAGACACTAGGTTCACAATAAATATATTAGTATAAATAGTACAAAATAAATGCATGTTAAAAATAGCCAGGCATCCTAAGTTGCACAGCTTTTTCTGGACAAACTATTATGATCTCAACTTTAAATTCCATAACACATAGATGGTGGAGGAATAGGATGGCAAGACCACTTTCTTCCCCACAAATTCATCAAAAGAACATTTAAACACTGAGTAAATTCCACAAAACAACTTCTGAATGCTGGCAGAAGACATCAGGCACCCAGAAAAGCAGTGCATTGTCTTTGAAAGGAAATATTTTATCAACGGTGCTGTACAGAAGGAGAAATCTTGAGACTACTGTAAAAATAAGAAAGACTGAAAACCAGAAGCAGGAGGCTTAAGTCCAAACCCTGAGAACACCAGAGAACTCCTGACTCCAGGGAACATTAATTGACAGGAGCTCATCAAACACCTCCATACCTACACTGAAACCAAGCACCACTCAAGGGCCAACAAGTTCCAGAGCAAGGCATACCACACAAATTCTCCAGCAACACAGGAACACACCCCTGAGCTCCAATATACAGGCTGCCCAAAGTTACTCCAAATCCATTGACATCTCATAACTCATTACTGGAAACTTCATTGCACTCCAGAGAGAAGAAATCCAGCTCCACCCACCAGAACACAGTCACAAGCTTCCCTAACCAAGAAACCTTGACAAGCCACCTGTACAACCCCGCCCACAGCGAGGAAACTCCACAATAAAAACTCCACAAACTGCCAGAATACAGAGAGGACACCCCAAACTCAGCAATATAAACAAGATGAAGAGACAGAGGAATACCCAGCAGGTAAAGGAACAGGAGAAATGCCCACCAAACCAAACAAAAGAGGAAGAGATAGGGAATCTACCTGATAAATAATTCCAAATAATGATAGTGAAAATGATCCAAAATCTTGAAATCAAAATGGAATCACACATAAATAGCCTGGAGACAAGGACTGAAAAGATGCAAGAAAGGTTTAACAAGGGCCTAGAATAAATTTAAAAAAAGAGTCAATATATAATGAATAATGCCATAAATGAGGCCAAAAACACTCTGGAGGCAACAAACAGTAGAATAACAGAGGCAGAAGATAGGATTAGTGAATTAGAAGATAGAATGATAGAAATAAATGAATCAGAGAGAAAAAAGAAAAATGAATTAAAAGAAATGAGGACAATCTCAGACCTCCAGGACAGTGTTAAATGCCCCAACATTCAAATCATAGGAATCCCAGAAGAAGAAGACAAAAAGAAAGACCATGAGAAAATACTTGAGGAGAAAATAGTTGAAAACTTCCCTAAAATGGGGAAGGAAATAATCACCCAAGTCCAAGAAATCCAGAGAATCCCAAACAGGATAAACCCAAGGTAAAACACCCAAGACACATATTAATCAAATTAACAAAGATGAAACACAAAAAGCAAATATTAAAACAGCAAGGGAAAAACAACAAATAACACACAAGGGGATTCCCATAAGGATAACAGCTGATCTTTCAATAGAAACTCTTTAAGCCAGGAAAGAATGGCAAGACATACTTAAAGTGATGAAAAAAAAAAAAATAACCTACAGCCCAGATTACTGTACCCAGCATGGATCTCATTCAAATATGAAGGAGAAATAAGAAGCTTTACAGACAAGCAAAAGCTGAGAGAATTCAGCACCACCAAACCAGCTCTTCAACAAATGCTAAAGGATCTTCTCTAGACAGGAAACAAAAGAAGGGTGTATAAACTCAAACCCAAAACAATAAAGTAAATGGCAGTGGGATCATACTTATCAATAATTACCTTAAACATAAATGGGTTGAATGCCCCAACCAAAAGACAAAGATTGGGTGAATGGATACAAAAGCAAGACCCTTATATATGTTGTCTACAGGCGACACACCTCAAAACAGGGGACACATACAGACTGAAAGTGAAGGGCTGGTAAAAGATTTTCCATGCAAATAGAGACCAAAAGAAAGCAGGAATAGCAATACTCATATCAGATAAAATAGACTTTAAAACAAAGGCTGTGAAAAGAGACAAAGATGGACACTACATAATGATCAAAGGATCAATCCAAGAAGATATAACAATTATAAATATATATACACCCAACATAGGAGCACCGGAATATGTAAGACAAATGCTAACAAGTATGAAAGGGGAAATTAACAATAACAAAATAATAGTGGGAGACTTTAATTCCTCACTCACATCTATGGATAGATCAGCTAAACAGAAAACTAACAAGGAAACACAAACTTTAAATGATACAATAGAACAGTTAGACCTAATTGATATCTATGGGACATTTCACTCCAAAACAATGAATTTCAACTTTTTCTCAAGTGCACATGGAACCTTCTCTAGGATAGATCACATCATGGGCCATAAATCTAGCCTCAGTAAGTTCAAAAGAATTGAAATCATTCCAAGCATCTTTTCTGACCACAATGCAGTAAGAGTAGATCTCAATTATAGGAGGAAAACTATTAAAAATTGCAACATATGGAGGCTGAACAACACACTTTTGAATAACCAACAAATCATAGAAGAAATCAAAAAAGAAATCAAAATATGCATAGAAGCGAATGAAAACACAACAACCCAAAACCTGTGAGACACTGTAAAAGCAGTGCTAAGGGGAAACTTCATAGCAATACAGGCATACCTCAAGAAACAAGAAAAAAGTCAAATAAATAACCTAACTCTACACCTAAAGCAACTAGAAAAGGAAGAAATGAAGAACCCCAGGGTTAGTAGAAGGAAATAAATCTTAAAAATTAGGGCAGAAATAAATGCAAAAGAAACAAAAGAGACCATAGCAAAAATCAACAAAGCCAAAAGCTGGTTCTTTGAAAGGATAAATAAAATTGACAAACCATTAGCCAGACTCATCAAGAAACGAAGGGAGAAAAATCAAATCAACAAAATGAGAAATGAAAATGGAAAGATCACAACAGACAACACAGAAATACAAAGGATCATAAGAGACTGCTATCAGCAATTATATGCCAATAAAATGGATGACGTGGAAGAAATGGACAAATTCTTAGAAAAGTACAACTTTCCAAAACTGAACCAGGAAGAAATAGAAAATCTTAGACCCATGACAAGCACGGAAATTGAAACTGTAATCAGAAATCTTCCAGCAAACAAAAGCCCAGGTCCAGACGGCTTCACAGCTGAATTCTACCAAAAATTTCGAGAAGAGCTAACACCTATCCTACTCAAACTCTTCCAGAAAATTGCAGAGGAAGGTAAACTTCCAAACTCAATCTATGAGGCCAACATCACCCTAATACCAAAACCTGAAAAAGATGCCACACAAAAAAGTAAACTACAAGCCAATATCACTGATGAACATAGATGCAAAAATCGTTAACAAAATTCTAGCAATCAGAATCCAACAACACATTAAAAAGATTATACACTATGACCAAGTGGGCTTTATCCCAGGGATGCAAGGATTCTTCAATATCTGCAATTCAATCAATGTAATACATCACATTAACAAACTGAAAAATAAGAGCCATATGATTATCTCAATAGATGCAGAGAAAGCCTTTGACAAAATTCAACATCCATTTATGATAAAAACTCTCCAGAAAGCAGAAATTGAAGGAACATACCTCAACATAATATAAGCTATATATGACAAACCCACAGCAAACATTATCCTAAATGGTGAAAAATTGAAAGCATTTCACCTAAAGTCAGGAAGAAGACAAGGGTGCCCACTTTCACCATTACTATTCAACATAGTTTTGGAAGTTTTGGCCACAGCAATCAGAGCAGAAAAAGAAATAAAAGGAATCCAAACTAGAAAAGAAGAAGTAAAACTCTCACTGTTTGCAGATAACATGATCCTCTACATAGAAAACCCTAAAGACTCCACAGAAAAATACTAGAGCTAATCAATGAATACAGTAAAGTTGCAGGATATAAAATCAACGCACAGAAATCCCTTGCATTCCTATACACTAATAATGAGAAAATAGAAAGAGAAATCAAGGGAACAATTCCATTCACCATTGTAACGAAAAGAATGAAATACTTAGGAATATATCCACCTAAAGAAACTAAAAACCTATATATAGAAAACTATAAAACACTGATGAAAGAAATCAGAGGACACTAATAGATGGAGAAATACACCATGTTCAAGAATTAGAAGAATCAATATAGTGAAAATGAGTATACTACCCAAAGCAATCTAAAGATTCAATATAATTTCAGTTTAGATATATTTGCTTGGATTTTTTTTTTTTTTTAAATAGAAGTCTTTGGTAATAAAATGGGTCTTCCCTTGTAGCTCAGTCAGTAAAGAATCTGCCTGCAGTGCAGGAGACCCGGGTTTGATCCCTGGGTTGGGAAGATCCCCTGGAGAAGGAAATGGCAACCCACTCCAGTATCCTTGCCTGGAAAATCTCATGGACAGAAGAGCCTGGTGGGCTGCAGTCCATGGGGTCGCACAGAGTCGGGCACGACTGAGGGACTAACACTATTGATTCGGAAGAATCAATATAGTGAAAATGCATATACTATCCAAGTCAATCTATAGATTCAATGTAATTTCAGTTTAGATATATTTGCTTGGATTATTTTTTTTCTGATAGAAGTCTTTGGTATCAAAATGAGTCCAAAACTATCATCTGAACAAGCAGGATGTGCACTCAATAAGCCTCATTCTCTATTTGGGACTCACGTCTCTTAAAATGTCTTCCACATTCTCTGACCACTCCTTTATTTTAATACATGGGATTCACCCAAGGAGTCAAAATCAGAAGGTGGGAATTGTTGCTCATTGATGGACTCTTCTTTCTTCAGAAACAGAAGAATATTGATCTAATTTTTATTGTCTCAGTTACTCTCTTATTTAGAGAAGTCAAACAATTTCATTGGTCAAGACTTCCTTACTTATACAGAGTTACTTCTGGATAATTTTACATTGAAAACAAAACAATATTTAATTCTAGACATTTTTCAGTGACACTTTGTTTTCTTATTCAAGTTTATTTATTTATTAATATAAATTTATTTATTTATTTGGAGGTTAATTACTTTACAATATTGTATTGGCTTTGCCATACATCAACATGAATCTGCCACAGGTATACATGTGTTCCCCATCCTGAACTCCCCTTCCTCCTCCCTCCCCGCACCATCCCTCTGGGTCATCCCAGTGCACCAGCCCCAAGCATCCAGTATCATGCATCAAACCTGGACTGGCAATTTGTTTCATATATGATATTACACATGTTTCAATGCCATTCTCCCAAATCATCTAACCCTCTCCCTCTCCCACAGAGTCCGTAAGACTGTTCTATACATCTGTGTCTCTTTTGCTGTCTCACATACATGGTTATCGTTGCCATCTTTCTAAATTTCATATATATGTGTTAGTGTACTGTATTGATGTTTTTCTTTCTAGTTTACTTCACTCTGTATAATAGGCTTCAAGGTTATTTAAGCATGATCAAGTTTATTGAACATTTCTCCAAATTCGGACTGACATGTGCTTTCCTTTCACCTAATCACTCAGGATAAGATTATCACAAAGAGAATTTTAAAACTGTATTGTAACTATTGGGACCTCTAAAAGTATCATACTTGTTTATTTTGAAGGTAAGAGTGAAGTATATTTCTCATTTCTCTACAAATGTAAATCTTTCCCAAGCTTGCAAATTTTCTGTTATCGGTCTGTTTGCTTGCAGTACTGACAAGCTATTTAGCTAATAACATAATTGCATGGTATTTGCCAAGAGATATTTCTACACAAAATAGTTACCATGGGGAAACCATCTTGAAGTCAACTCTGAAAATGAGCAAAAACATAATTTCTTCTGTAAAGAAAAGGGGAAAAATGAAATATTCAATATTTAATATCTAATCCATCAAATTTATTTAAGATTGGCATGATAATGGAAAAAATAAATATTTATTTGAAAGGAAAAATATTTTCACAATAGAAGGAAAATTGAATTTTACCACAATCACCTGCAAAGAGCTTTCGTAGTGTCAAATTTCAAGGATCCAAAACAAAACTAATCATGATCATTTGAACAATATGTATATTTGTTACAAAGGCTTTGCAGAATATTGCTGAAACAAGGTCTTTTGGTTGTATATATAATTGAGTAAGAATTTAATCTGTGACCATAGTGAATTTTGGATATGGGTAAATCTCTGAAAAATAGGAATAAAATTCTAAATAGTTTTAAACATAAAATTCAGAGCAAAACATGCCCTTACAAACTGAGTTATAATAATATAATATAGAAAATACATGGAAATAAAAGATCTATTTTCTATAGTAAGCAAAAAGCTGAATACAAGCCAGAAAGGTTGAAATACTTAAATATATATACAATTCTGGATAACATTAAAATTAAAATTTTCACAATTTGTATGGAAATACAAAAAAACTCGAATAGCCAAAGCAATCTTGAGAAAGAAGAATGGAACTGGAGGAATCAACCTGCCTGACTTCAGTCTCTACTACAAAGCCATAGTCATCAAGACAGTATGGTATTGGCACAAAGACAGAAATATAGATCAATGGAACAAAATACAAAGACCAGAGATGATTCCACGCACCTATGGACACCTCATCTTTGACAAAGGAGGCAAGAATATACAATGGATTAAAGGCAATCTCTTTAACAAATGGTGATGGGAAAACTGGTCAACCACTTGTAAAAGAATGAAACCAAAACACTTTCTAACACCATGCACAAAAATAAACTCAAGATGGATTAAAGATCTAAACGTAAGACCAGAAACTATAAAACTCCTAGAGGAGAACATAGGCAAAACACTATCCGACATAAATCACAGCAGGATCCTCTATGATCCACATCCCAGAATATTGGAAATAAAAGCAAAAATAAACAAATGGGGCCTAATTAAACTTAAAAGCTTCTGAACAACAAAGGAAACTATAAGTAAGGTGAAAAGACAGCCTTCAGAATGGGAGAAAATAATAGCAAATGAAGCAACTGACAAACAACTAATCTCAAAAATATACAAGCAACTCCTGCAGCTCAATTCCAGAAAAACAAATGACCCAATCAAAAATGGGCCAAAGAACTAAACAGACATTTCTCCAAAGAAGACATACAGATGGCTAACAAACACATGAAAAGATGCTCAACATCACTCATTATCAGAGGAATGCAAATCAAAACCACAATGAGGTACCATTTCACACCAGTCGTAATGACTGCAATCCAAAAGTCTAAAAGCAATAAATGCTGGAGAGGGTGTGGAGAAAAGGGAACCCTCTTATACTGTTGGTGGGAATGCAAACTAGTACAGCCACTATGGAGAACGGTGTGGAGATTCCTTAAAAAACTGGAAATAGAACTGCCTTATGACCTAGCAATCCCACTGCTGGGCATACACACTGAGGAAACCAGAATTGAAAGAGACACATGTACCCCGGTGTTCATCGCAGCACTGTTTATAATAGCCAGGACATGGAAACAACCTAGATGTCCATCAGCAGATGAATGGATAAGAAAGCTGTGGTACAAATACACAATTACTCATCCATTAAAAAAATACATTTGAATCAGTTCTAATGAGGTGGATGAAACTGTAGCCTATTATACAGAGTGAAGTAAGCCAGAAAGAAAAACACCAAAAAGTATACTAACACATATATATGGAATTTAGAAAGATGGTAACGATAACCCTGTAAGCGAGACAGCAAAAGAGACACAGGTGTAAAGAACAGTCTTTTGGACTCTGTGGGAGAGCGAGAGGGTGGGATGATTTGGGAGAATGGCATTGAAACATGTATAATATAATATGTGAAATGAAACGCCAGCCCAGGTTTGATGCATGATACTGGATGCTTGGGGTTGGTGCACTGAGACGACCCAGAGGGATGGTATGGGGAGGGAGGATGGAGGGGGGTTCAGGATGGGGAACATGTGTATAACTGTGGCAGATTCATGTTGACGTATGGCAAAAACAATACAATATTATAAAGTAATTAACCTCCAATTAAAATAAATAAATTTATATTAAAAAAAATAAATTCCATAACACAGCAGCAGGTTCCATTGGTAAAACCATTCCTTTTGTTTGCATGACAAAATTAAATATATTGGTGTAAAGATGATTCTAACTTTTAAATATGTTTTTAAAGTATTTACTTTAAATTACTTCATCTCTGCCAATATAGGTATGTAGTTTTATGCTACATTAAATAAATAACTTTGTAAACTTACAACTTCAAAAAAATGTTATAGTTGTGAGAAAATTCTGCAGTGGAGAAGGGTATTGAATACTATTAGTTTTAAATAATAAGAAAATTATTTTACTATTTTAAATCAATATTCTACTTATTTGCTATCCCAATATGGTACAGCATGAAAGACAACTTTCATTTCTATTTCCAGATAAAGCACATATTTTTCAGAGGATGTGGTACTGTCTGCCTTCTCAAATCTCACTTAATTTCCCATTGTAATTACCAATTGTTTCTTTTAATTATCACTGCCCTTCTTAGAACAGTCTCAGATATATTAAAATTAATTACCTGGAACTCACATCTTTATAATTTTAACCTTTTTATGCTTCGCTTGTTTACACTGACATTTATTTAAAACAGTTATCAGCAACTGCATATAGTAGACATGTGATTTATCAAAAAAGGAAGGGAGAGAAAAAAGAAATACAGAACATTAAGCTTTCAATGTCATTTTGAGATTCCTCTACAAATTATTAGTTCATCAAAACTTATTTTGACATGACTGAAAGACTTATGTCATTACAATGACATTAATGCAAGATCACTGTTTCATTAAGCCATCACGTCACTTATCACACATTTACATTGAAAATATGTTTAACGTTCTCATTCTCCTACCTTTTAATTGTGATAAGGAACTTTGTAGATTATAGCCATTTAAAATTCAAAATAATAAAATCAAGGTCATCTACCTGGTCACAGGATTTGATACAGTCCTCAATTTGACTTCCTTCTAAATAGTTTTACAGAATGAATTGATTGTCTATTTATGTGGATTCTATAGTTTTGTTAGAAATTAATTAGCATGCTCTTAGTTTGTTTGTTTGTTTTTGTTTTTTTAACTTCTACAATAGCTTAGTGAAATAGAGGACCTTTTTTAACCAATGCCTTTAACTATTACTAGCCATCTTAAAAGACAGTTGTCGGGTCTCTATTCCACAGATCCTTCTCTCCTTTATTTCTACTGTCTTTACCAAGTCCTTATTTCTGACCCATAATCTCGACCTTTGACTCTTGATTTTCAAATTTCTTTCTTTTACTGCTAAATGTTGGGATGAGTGGTCTAATATAATGCTTTTATCATTTCCACCTCTTGCTCTTTAGCATCAAACCTATCTTTGCTTTGAAGCCATACATTACCATCATATGTATGATATTTTTCTTCTTTTCTTACACTCCTTTTCAACTTCTATAGTCATATTTTATACAGTATTCAACTCTATTGGTCATTTCTTTATCCTCAAGGAACTGTCATTGTCTGTTTTTATAGATGCTCCTGCAGGATAGGGGTCTTGTACATCAGCATCTTAAGCTAAGTAATTGTCCTGTTTCTCAATTTTTGCTGGTCTATAGATATAACAAATATAAAGTAATCATGGGATGTATAGTACATAGTCTGTGTATAAAAGCATAGTGTTTGTCTAACTGAATCTTAATATGACCCTCAAAGTTAAGCAAAGTATTAAAAAGTTTTAAAAATGCCTTTGCTTAAAACAAGAGTGGATGGTTTTCTAACTTTTAAAATATATGTTTACAAATTATTGAATGCTTCATGTAGATTTTTTCCTTACTGTTATGTCAGGTTTTCCAAAACTTAATTTACAGTTAATTACATGTAGGAACACAAACTTGTCTATAATTGGATAGAGAAATCTCACCCTACTTAAATGAATTGCTTTCAGTTTGTGAAGTAAGGCTAAATTTCTTATATTAACAACAGGTTTGTAACCTTCTTTAAAAAATTTGCTATAACATCAACTTTAATATTTCAACAGCATGAAAAGTAAGACAACGAAAATTCCAGAAACACCCACAGTTAAAAAACACCACCTGGAATCATGACTAAAAATATATAAAATAAATGGTTTATGAGTAAGGCAGTGATTCTGTTTCCCAAACAATTTATACTCTTCATTTCAGCAAAACTTAACTAAATGAAAACATAAAAATTGATTCTATGAATATCCTTTCTGGAACATTTAACATACTATTTTGAAGTAAAATTATTATCTTTGAAATATTCTCTAGGAATGAATTCCATGTTGTCGATAACAACACTAATTCACAACTAAATGCGTTTAGGGTGCAAAATGGGAGTGGAATCTCCCTCTAGGAGAAGTTGACCTTCTGTTTTAGAATTTATTTTATAATATTCTTCTATTCAGTTGACTTCATTTCAGTCGCTCAGTCGTGTCCGACTCTTTGAGACCCCATGAATGGCAGCGTGCCAGGCCTCCCTGTCCATCACCAACTCCCGGAGTTCACCCAGACTCACGACCATCGAGTCAGTGATGCCATCCAGCCATCTCATCCTCTGTCGTCCCCTTCTCCTCCTGCCCCCAATCCCTCCCAGCATCAGAGTCTGTTCCAATGAGTCAGCTCTTTGCATGAGGTGGCCAAAGTACTGGAGTTTCAGCTTCAGCATCATTCCTTCCAAAGAAATCCCAGGGCTGATCTCCTTCAGAATGGACTGGTTGGATGTCCTTGCAGTCCAAGGGACTCTCAAGAGTCTTCTCCAACACCACAGTTCAAAAGCATCAATTCTTCAGCACTCAGCCTTCTTCACAGTCCAACTCTCACATCCTTACATGACCACTGGAAAAACCATAGACTTGACTAGACTATTCTTTAGTGTAGTATTTTAATATTCTTCAGTGTAGTATTATTTTAAAATTGTACTTAGCTATAATAAGTGCCAAGATAACTGTATACTGGGAAGGATAATTTTAGTACTATCATCTATAAAAGAGACCAATAAATCTGGAAGGATGTTGCTCTGTAATTTAACTCTTGCCAGTGCCAACACACAACTATTATGTAATTGCAGGGAACTCTCAGTTCCTTAATCAAAAGTAATATTCGAGGTGTTAAAGAAATAAATTTCATAGCAAACACTAGAAATATTCTCTTATCAAGGTAATAAAAATAATAGCATATTCTCATGTCAGTCAAAACAGTATAATTCAGTTTTCAAAGGTGTTAAATTCACATTGTCTTAACCAGAAATAAGTAAGCCTATGTATTTATGGCCAATTGATCTACAACAAAAGAGGCAGGGATATACAGTGCGGAAAAGACAGTCTCTTCAATAAGTGGTGCTGAGAAAACTAGAAAGTTACATGTAAAAGCGTGAATTTAGAACATTCTCTAACACCATATTCAAAAATAAACTCAAAATTGGTTAAAGAACTAAATGTAAGACTGGATACTATAAAGCTCCTAGAAGAAAACATAGGCAGAACACTCTTTAATGTAAATTGCAGAAATATTTGGGGGAATCTATCTCCTAAAGTAAAGGAAATAAAAGACAAAATAAACAAATGGGACTGAATTAAATTTAAAATCTTTTGTACAGTGAAGGAAATTGTTGACAAAACAGAGGCAACCTATAGATGGGAGAAAATATTTGCAAATGATGTGATTGATAAGGAATTAATATCCATCTATATAAACAGCTCATATTACTCAATATAAAAAAAATGTACAGAAGAACTGAATAGACATTTTTCCAAAGAGGAAATGCATATGTGTAAAAGGCACATGAAAATATGCTCACTAATCTTTAGGGAAACACAAATCAAAACCACACTGAGACATCATCTCACACCAGTCAGAATGACTATTATCAAGAAGAAAACAAATAAATACCAGCAAGGATGTGGAGAAAAGGCAACTCTTATATACTCTTGGTGGAAATGTAAATCCATGCAGCCACTAACAATATGGAGGTTTCTCAAAAAACTAAAAATAAAACTACTATACAAGCCAGCAATTTCACTCCTGGGTCTATATCTGAAAGAAGCAAAAATACTAATTTGAAAAATATATGTATCCTGTTGTTCATTAGCAGCATTATTTACAATTGCCAAGATATGAAAGCAACTTAAGTGTCCATCAGTAGATGAACGGATAAAGATGTGGTATATTAATACAGTGGAATAATGCTCAGTGATAAAAAAAAAAAAAGAATGCAATATTTCCATTTGTAGCAACATCGGTGGACTTAGAGGGTATTATGCTAAATGAAATAAGTCAGACAAAAAAAGCCAAATGCTATATGACATCACATATTTAGAATCAATGAAATAGTGAACAGAAAAAAAAGCAGATTCAGAGATATAGAGAAGAAACTAGGGGTTACAGGGGTAGGGGGAAATACAGAGATAGGGTAGTGAATGCTATAAATTACTGGGTTTAGATTAGACTCAGGGTTGTATTGCACAAAACAGGGGACATAGACAATATTTTGTAATGACTGTAAATGGAAAATAATCCTCCAAATGACATAATTTTTTAAATACCCAACTTTAATTTCTTTTATAGTATCATTATATTGCCTATCATTTCAAGATATACATATTAACATATTTAGATAAAATGATGTAATATCGGAGATGCACTTCAGATAATGTGAACAAACATGAGAGGAAATACAGTTAAAACAAGCATGCTCATGAATGTATAACTGAGGAATGAGTTCATGGGCATTCATGATACTCTTCTACCCTTTTTATATTTTTTAAAAATTCCTATATTAAACAAAATAAATGCAAATTGTTAGGCCTCATCCTGGACAAATGAATCAAAAACCCCTAGGGTTGAAACTTCAAGTCCCCAGTTCTCATTCAAAGTATATGGGATCAGAATTGTAGGGGCTGGAAATGCATATTAACAATCTCATTGCATGAGTCGTAATCTGAAAGTCTTATCACACACGCTTTATAAGAAAGATATTTTGCAGTATACACAACAAAACACAATTTATAAGGACCTAATGTGAGTTGTCAATCTGATATACACACTTTAAACACTCTGCAATGTAAAATTGTTTCTGCACACAAAAATATTTATAAATTAAGAGCATAATCCATGATGTTTCTTCTTTCTGACACATCAGATCAAAGCAAACAGACTGAGAAATAAGCATTCTGATTAGAAACCAATGTTTAAAATAATTCTTGAACACAACACATACATGCCATGCTGATAAATACAAACTCTTTTATATGATCCTCAAAACACATTAAAGAGACAATTCATGTCAGAGACATACTTAAATCATTCTGTATTTCCTCCTTTTTCTCTCATGTGAAATGTCACCTTAAGAGCAATTTTTTTAGGAGTGTTTTTTTCATCCTATACACCTTCAGATAATTTGACAGCCAAAATTTTTACTGATTGGGGATTGAGTGTTATTTGGATGTTTAGTACAACTCTTGGACAATATAATATAGATGTTTCAAATACCTGTAATAATTTTTTATTAACTAAATATCAATAGTTTTTTTCCATTTCATTAAAATGAAAAGTAATTTCGTGTATTATTTACTAAACTACATTATCACCTCATCTTAAATCATCAACATTGCCATAAATTAGCTGTAAGCCCTAAGGAAATATCACTGAAAATCTAACAGAGCTATTATCAATTTTATTTATCTTTCTATAGCAAATGAAAACAAATAAAATCCATCTATTAATCTATATGAATTTCTCATTGTTGTTTTTTGAAGATCAACCTTAGGAAGGGTTGTCAGAAAAAGTCTCTTTGAGGACGTGCTATTTTTGATGAAATTTGTATTTGGTTAATAAAAACGTGCCAGACATTTGAAGAACTGAGACGAGTGTTTTTAACAGAGTAACCAGCAAAAACTTAGACTTGAGAAGAAACTCAGAAGTTCCAAGGAAGATGAAAGTCCTGACAGTATAGGAGCAAACAGGTAGGAAGAATTAAATCATGAGTGGCCTTGTAAGCTATATTCTGCTATTGGGTTTTATTCTCACCATAATCAGAAGCCACTGGAGTATTGTAAGAAAGAAACTAATTTGAACTGATTTATGCTTTTAAAAGATTATTCTGACTACTGCATGAAGAATGGACTGTAGGAAGGGAAAGCAGAAGCAGGGGCAGGAGTTGACCTTGGCTTATATAAGATTTCCTTCAAAGGTCTTGAAGGTATCTTGAACTGACATCATCTGGAAAGTAAATAAATCAGCTGTTTTATCCATGGTCTATTTCTTTCTCTACTTTGTGTATCTTTGCAAATGATACTAATAAACAAAATAAAAGTTGCAGAGATTGTAATAGACCTTCTACAAATCAAATAGGTATAAAGTTATTGTAGTAGAGAAATAATATGCTTTTAGAAGTTTCACCAAAAAGCCAACTCCACATACTTACAGTTTCTAAAGCATAAAGCTGATGCAAATAATCTTACAAGCTGTATTGATCGCTTTTCCTACTATTATTTACTCAGCCATCGGTGTCTTTGTGGTAGCTTCACTGCGTTGTACTACCCATTTTATTATTATCTTTAGGCTGCATATAAGTCTCAACATGTCTAAAACTTTAAAATGTGTTGTTATATACTTAATTATTCATTTCAGTCAGGAGAAACAAAACTAAGAAATATATGATATAAAGTTGATTTTTCTAATAAAACATATCAGAAGAAAACATTTCTTACAGAAAAATAAATTTGATGTAGTTCTTTTTTTAAACATAAAAACACTTTTCAAGTAATACTTTATACAGTATTCCCAGATATAAAGTAGATTAAAAATTAAGTACTTTTATACAAAGACATACTATGCAGCTAATATTTCTAGGCAGCTATTTATAAAGTAAGATACATAACCATGAAAAGGAAAATTTCAAATTATTTTAAATAAGTAAATATTTACTGGGTATCCTACCTTGGAGGAACTGTTCAAGGAGTTTGAGGTAAGAAAGGAAAAAAGAGAGGCAAGGTTCCTATTCATATGGTATCTACATTTCTGAGGACAGATATTAGACAGATATCAGTCAATTAAATAAACTCATGTACAATAAATTTTTAGGTAGCAAACCTGCCTGCAGAAAATAAAACAAGATCATTTATTATCAAATTCATGAGGAAAACAGGCTATATTCTTACTGACTGTGTGATCAGGGAAGGCTTCTCTTAAAAGGTAACACTTGAACTGAAACCATATGACTAGAATAGCTAGTCAGGAAACTACCAGAAGAGAACATTGCCAAAAGAAGCAGACGAGGCATACAGTCCTGGCTGAAAGAAAGTGAAGTCACGCAGCTGAGTCCGACTCTTTGTGCGACCCCATGGACTGTAGCCTACCAGGATCCTCTGTCCGTGGGATTTACCAGGCAAGAGTACTGGAGTGGGGTGCCATTTCCTTCTCCAGGGGATCTTTCCAACCCAGGGATTGAACCCAGGTCTCCCTCATTGTAGGCAGAGGCTATACTGTCTGAGCCACCAGGGAAGTCCATGCCCTTGGCTGAAAGGGCATGTCATATAAAAGACAGGAAATAGGACAGGAAAGCTTATAGATATCAGAAATTCATTTCTTACAGTTCTGGAGGCTGGAACATTGAAGAACAAGGTACTGGTCAAATTATTGTCTAGTGAGAGACTACTTCCTCATTCATAGGTGCCTCTTCCCACTGTGTTCTCACTTGTAGAAAGGAGGATGGGTCTCTCTGTGGTCTCTTTTTTTAAGTGCATTAATCCCATTCAGGTGCTTCTTCTCTCATGACCTAATCACCTCCCAAAGGCTCCACACTTCCACATACCATCACACTGGGGATTAGGTTTCCTCATATGAATAGGGGGTAGGGGAGTGTGGAACAAGCATTCAGTCTATAGCAGTGGGTAAAGAAAGAAGCATGTAAAAATGGATAAGGCATTATAGGAAGACACTTAAAATCATTAAATGAGGTGCTATCAGAGCATTGAAGCCGAGAAACTGGATGATCTGGTATCTTCTTTTCAACACTATTTTGACTCAGTTTCAGGTAGACCTGATAGACAGCTATAGTAGGTCTCTAGATAAGAATTAGTGATGGCTTGATTATATATTTGGGTTTTCATTTGCCCAGAATACATTTCCCATTCTTAACAATATATCTGCTTTCTTAGAAAAATTACTTTTGCCAATTAAACACAGTTTCATTAAGGGCTGTGTATTAGGGTTGTCCTAAAAAAACAAAACCAATATGATATGTGTGTATATTACCACTCATACTGAGAATAAGAGAAAGAGATTGGGGGATTATATAGGTTTATTTATCTACCTATCTATTTATCTATCTCTCCATCTATAGTGTCACACAAAGATTGAGAGAGAGATTTATTTTAAGGAATTGACTCAGGCTGCGATAGTGGAGGCTGGCAAATCCAAAATCCGCTGGGCAAGTCATAAAACTGGAGACCCAGGGAAGAAATGATGTTAGAGTTTGAATCCAAAGGCCGTCTGCTGGCAGGATTTCTTCTTTTTGAGGGGAAATCAGTTTTTTTTTTCCCCACTCCAGTACTCCTGCCTGGAAAATCCCATGGACAGAGGGGCCTGGTAGGCTGCAGTCCATGGGGTCGCTGAGGGTCGGACACAACTAAGTGACTTCACTTTCAATTTTCACTTTCCACTTTCATGCATTGGAGAAGGAAATGGCAACCCACTCCAGTGTTCTTGCTTGGAGAATCCCAGGGACGAGGGAGGCTGGTGGGCTGCCGTCTATGAGGTTACACAGAGTCAGACATGACTGAAGTGACTTAGCAGCAGCAGCAGCAGTCTTTTTTCTTAAGACTTTCAACTGACACCGAGGAAACCAGAATTGAAAGAGACACATGTACCCCAATGTTCATTGCAGCACTGTTTATAATAGCCAGGACATGGAAACAACCGAGATGTCCATCAGCAGATGAATGGATAAGAAAGCTGTGGTACATACACACAATGGAGTATTACCCAGCCATTAACAAGAATACATTTGAATCAGTTCTCATGAGGTGGATAAAACTGTAGCCGATTATACAGAGTGAAGTAAGCCAGAAAGAAAAACACCAATGCAGTATACTAACACATATATACGGAATTTAGAAAGATGGTTATGATGACCCTGTATGAGAGACAGCAAAAGAGACACAGATGTATAGAACGGACTTTTGGACTCTGAGGGAGAGGGAGAGGGTGGGATGAATTGGGAGAATGGCATTGAGACATGTATACTATCATGTAAGAAACAAAGTGCAAGTCTATGTTCGGTACAGGATACAGGATGCTTGGGGCTGGTGCATGGGGATGATCCAGAGAGATGGTATGGAGTGGGAGGTGGGAGGGGTATTCAGGATTGGGAGCTTGTATACACCCGTAATGGATTCATGTCAATGTATGGCAAAACCAATACTGTACTGTAAAGTAAAATAAAGTAAAAAAAAAAAAAAAAAAAGACTTTCAACTGATAGAATTCGGACACCTCCTCCCATATTACGGAGAGTAATCTGTTTTACTCATAGTCTAATTAAAATGTATGTGTGCTCAGTCATGTCCAACTCTTTGTGACCCTGTAGACTGTAGCCCACCAGGCTCCTCTGCCCATGGAACTTTCCAGGCAAAAATACTGAAGTGAGTTGCCATTTCCTACTCCAGGGGATCTTCCCGACCCAGGGATCAAAGCTATAAAGAATGCCTGCAAATTCAAGAGAGCCAGAGATATGGGTTCATTCCCTGGGTACCATGGCCTAGACAAGGAGCCACATAAAATTAACCATCACAGGTTCTATTCAACTTAGTTAAAGTGTAAGCATGTGACTCAAGAATACATCCTATCCCTATAATCACTTCCAGAACACATTATCTGCACCTACAACCAAAACATGTAGTGATTTGTGTTTCCCAATTGTGGATCCCTTTAAACAAGTCGCCAGTAGATTCTGTGAGGCCTAGTGAATAAGTAATTCTTCAGCTTTATATAGGACAGAGTAATTTGGTTTGTTTTCAATTAAAAAAAATGTAATTGCCTCAAACAAGATCCAGATATTTGGAAAAGCATGCATCAAATTAATAATGGTTTTCTTTTGGGACTTCCCTGGTGGTCCAGAGGTTAAGAATTCACCTTCCAATGCATGGGATCCAGGTTCCATCCCTGGTCCAAAAAGCAAGATCCCACATGATGCAGATCAACTAAACCCACACACTGCAACAACTGAGTCCCCAACAAACAACTAAGACTCAAATACATATTTTTTTTAAAAAATTAATAACTGTTTTCCTGGAAATGGGGCTTCAAAGATTGAAGGTTTCCAATTTTTAGTGTGCATAATTAAAATTTAATTCTCTGTATAATTGACAATTAGCAGCTAATCCCTTTTTTAAAATCAGAGTAAATAGCATTTTTTTTTCTAAATTAGTAAGTGGGAAAAAAGTGCATTTAAAATATTATACAAAGCAGAAGTCCTATCTTTAACTGTAGAAGAAGTGCAAGAGATGCCTCTGTAGAACTACAGGTTTTAAGGCACAATTTGAAAAACTTTATTGAAATCATTGTGTTTTGTTTAAATTAATTAATCAATTTTAATTGGAGGCTAATTACTTTACAATGTTGTAATGGTTTTTGCCATACATTAACATGAATCAGCCATGGGTGTACATGTGTCCCCCATCCTAAACACCCCCTCCCACCTCCCTCCCCATCCCATCCCTCAGGGTCGCTCCAGTGCACCTGCCCTGACCACCCTGTCTCATGCATCAAAACTGGACTAGCAATTTTTTTCATATATGGTACTATACATGTTTCAATGCTATTCTCTCAAATCATCCCACCCTCACCTTCTCCCACAGAGTCCAAAAGTGTGTTCTTTACAGAATTTTTTTTATCATAAATGGATGTTGAATTTTGTTAAAGGCTTTCTCTGTATCAATTGAGATAATCATATGTTTTTTTAATCTTTCAATTTGCTACTGTGGTGTAGCACATGGATTTATTTGTGAATATTGAAGAATCCTTGCATCATTGGGATAAAAGCCCACTTGATCATGATGTATGATCTTTTTAATATGTTGTTAGATTCTGTTTGATAGAATTTTGTTAAGCATTTTTGCATGTATGTTCATCAGTGATGTTGACCTATAGTTTTCTTTTCTTTGTTTTTGTGTGGAATCTTTGTCAGGTTTTGGTATTAGGGTGATGGTGGCCTCATAGAATGCATTTGGCAGTCCACCTTCCTCTGCATTTTTCTGAAAGAGTTTGAGTAGGATAGGTTTTCTCGAAATTTTTGGTAGAATTCACCTGTGTAGTCATCTGGTCCTGGGCTTTTGTTTTTTGGAAGATTTTTTATTACAGTTTCGATTTCTGTTCTTCTGATACGTCTGTTAATATTTTCTATTTCTTCCTGGTTCAGATTTGGAAGGTTATATTTTTAAGAATTTATCAATTTGTCCATTTTATTGGCATATAGTTGCTGACAGTAGTCTCTTTGTATTTCTGTGTTGTCATCATTTCTCCATTTTCATTCCTAGTTTTGTTGATTTGATTCTTCTCCTTTTTTTGCTGGATGAGTCTGGCTATTGGTCTGTCTATTTCATTTATCTTCTCAAAGAACCAGCTTTTAGCTTTGTTGATGTTTGCTATGGTCTCCTTTGTTTCTTTTGTCTTTATTTCTGCCCTATTTTTTTTATGATTTATTTCCTTCTACTAACCCCAGGATTCTTCATTTCTTCTTTTTCTAGTTGCTTTGGTTGTAAAGTTAGGTTATTTATTTTTGTCTTGTTTCTTGAGGTAAGCTTGTATTGCTATGAACCTTCCCCTTAGCACTGCTCTTACTGAATCCCATCGGTTTTGGGTTATTATGTTTTCATTTTCATTGATTTTATGCATATTTTGGGGGGCTTCCCTGGTAGCTGAGATGGTAAAAGCATCTGCCTACAATGCGGGAGACCCGGGTTCAATCCTTGGGTGGGGAAGATCCCCTGGAGAAGGAAATGGAAACTCACTCTAGTACTCTTGCCTAGAAAATCCTATGGACCTAGGAGCCTGGTAGGCTACAGTCCATGGGGTCGCAAAGAGTCATACACGACTAAGTGACTTCACTTCCCTTATGCATATTTTGATTACTTTTTTTAATTTCTTCTGTGATTTGTTGGTTATTCAGAAGCGTGTTGTTTAGCCTCCGTATGCTTGCATTTTTAACAGTTTTTGTCTTGTGGTTGACGTCTAATCTTACTATATTGTGATCAGAAAAGATGCTTGAAATGATTTCAATTTTTTTTGAATTTGCCAAGGCTAGATTTATGGTCCAGGATGTGATCTATCTTGGAGAATGTTCCGTGTGTACTTTAGAAAAAGGTGAAATTCATTGTTTTGGGATGGAATGTCCAACAGATATCAATTAGGTCTAACTGGTCCATTGCACTATTTAAAGTTTGTGTTTCCTTGCTAATTTTCTGTTTAGTTGACCTATCCATAGGTGTGAGTGGGTATTAAAGTCTCCCACTGTTATTGTGTTGCTGTTAATTTCCCCTTTCATACTTGTTAGCATTTGCCTTACATACTGTGGTGCTCCTATGTTGGGTGCATATATATTTATAATTGTTATATCTTCTTCTTGGGTTGATCCTTTGATCATTATGTAGTGTCCTTCTTTGTATCTTTTCATGGGCTTTATTTCAGAGTCTATCTTATCTGATATGAGTATTGCTACTCCTGCTTTCTTTTGGTCTCTATTTTCATGAAATATCTTTTTCCAGCCCTTCATTTTCAGTCTGTATGTGTCCCTGTTTCGAGGTGGGTCTCTTGTAGACAGCATATATAGGGATCTTATTTTCGTATCCATTCTTCGTCTTTGTCTTTTGGTTGGGGCATTCAACCCATTTACATTACTGATAAGTATGATCCTGTTGCCATTTACTTTGTTGTTTGGGGTTCAAGTTTATAAACCTTTTCTGTGTTTCCTGTCTAGAGAAGATCCTTTAGCATTTGTTGAAGAGCTGGTTTGGTGGTGCTGAATTCTCTTAGCTTTTGCTTGTCTGTAAAGCTTTTGATTTCTCCTTCATATTTGAATGAGATCGTTGCTGGGTACAGTAATCTGGGTTGTAGGTTTTTCTCTTTCATCACTTTAAATATGTCCTGCCAATCCCTCCTGGCCTGAAGAGTTTCTATTGAAAGATCAGCTGTTATCCTAATGGGAATCCCCTTGTGTGTTATTTGTTGTTTTCCCCTTGCTGTTTTAATATTTGCTCTTTGTGTTTCATCTTTGTTAATTTATTAATATGTGTCTTGGGGTGTTTTACCTTGGGTTTATCCTGTTTGGGACTCTCTGGGTTTCTTGGATGTGAGTGGCTATTTCTTTCCCCATTTTAGGGAAGTTTTCAACTATTACCTCCTCAAGTATTTTCTCATGGCCTTTCTTTTTGTCTTCTTCCAGGACTCCTATGATTAGAATGTTGGAGCATTTGACATTGTCCCAGAGGTCTCTGAGGCTGTCCTCATTTTTTTTTTAATTCTTTTTTCTTTTTTCCCCTCTGCTTCATTTATTTCCACCATTCTATCTTCCTCCTCATTCTATCTTCTGCTTCAGTTATTCTACTCTTGGTTCTCTCCAGAGTGCTTTTGATCTCAGTTATTGCATTATTCATTATTGAATGACTTTTTTTTTATTTCTTCTAAGTCCTTGTTAAACCTTTCTTGCATATTCTCAATCCTTGTCTCTAGTCTATTTATCTATAACTCCGTTTTGTTTTCAAGATTTTGGATCATCTTTACTATCATTATTTTGAATTATTTTCCAGGTAAACTCCTTATCTCCTCCTCTTTTTTTGGTTTGGTGGGCATTTATCATGTTCCTTTACCTGCTGAATATTTCTCTGTCTTTTCATTTTGTTTCGATTTCTCTGGGGTAGCCTTTCTGTATGCTGGAAGTTTGTGGTTCCTCTTTATTGTGGAGATTCCACCCCATAGGTGGGGTTGGATGAGTGGCTTGTCAAGGTTTCCTAGTTATGGAAGCTTATGTCAGTGTTCTGGTGGGTGGAGCTGGATCTCTTCTCTCTGGAGTGCAATGAAGTGTCCAGTAGTGAGTTTTGAGGTGTCCATGGCTTTGGTGTGACTTTGAGCAGCCTGTATTTTAATGCTCAGGGCTATGTTCCTGCCTTGTTGGAGAATTAGTGTGGTATGTCTTGCACTGTAACTTGTTGGCTCTTGGATGGAGCTTGGTTTCAGTGTATGGAGGTATGGAGGCTTTTGGATGAGCTCTTGTTGATTAATATTCCCTTAAGTCAAGAGTTCTCTATTGTTCTCAAGTTTTGGATTTAAGCCTCCTGCCTTTGGCTTTTAGTCTTATTCTTACAGTAGCCTCAAGACTTCTCCATCCATACAGCACAGATGATGAGACATTTATGTTAATAGTAAAAAGATTCTCCACAGTGAGGGGCACCCAGAGAGGTTCACAGAGTTACATGGAGAAGAGAAGAGGGAGAAGGGAGATAGGGGTGACCAGGAGGAGAAGAGGTGTAGTGAAAAGGGGAGAGACCAATCTAGTCAGTAACCAGTTTCCTAAGTGTTCTCCACAGCCAGTAACACAGAGAGAGATTCACAGAGTTAAGTAGAGAAGAGAAGGGGGAGGGAGGCAGTGGAGGTGACCTGGGGGAGAAGGGGGAGAGTCAAAACGGGAGAGAACAATCAAGCTAGTAATCACACCCCTAAGTAAATTGGGTAATGAAGATTAGAGTCTTAAAGGTACAAAACTGAAAACAAATGCCAAAAATTAATCTTGAGTAGAGGTTAGACTCAAAAATACAATATTAAAAATACAAAACAAAATCAATCACAAAATTATTTAAAAAGACACATGTGAAATTTGCTTTAAAAATAGGGTCTCTATTTTTTTGCAAAGTAATAGTAGGTTATAAAAATGAAAATTAAAGGAATAATAATGAATTAAAAAATAAAAAAATAAAAATTAAAAAATGATAGTAGTAAAAATATATCTAGGAATTTCTCTGGAGCTGTTGAGGGTAGTGTGAGGTCAGTTCAGTTTCAGAGAGTTCCTTGTTCCAGCTTATACTTTTTCTCAAGGTTTATAGGCCCCTTCCAATGCTTAGTCATGCTAACTACAGAGTTTAATCTGTTGCACCTGCCACTTCTAAAGCGATTCCCTCTTTGTCTATTTTGGCTTCCTCTGTTTGCAAGTCTCTTCAGTGTCTGATTTCTGCCCTGACACGAGGGAGGAAAGGTGGTCACTTATTTAGACTCATTTATTTAGTTGTGTTGTGGGAAGGGAAGAACACTGTAAAAAAATATCACTGGCATGTGTGGGGAGTGCTCACAGTGTATGAACCACAGCGGGTTTGCCCCAGCATCAGCATGTGTGCTTTCCCGGTCTATAGCGCTCAGGCACCAGGTTGCTCTGAGCGGGAACTGTCCAAATCGGGCCCTGGGTTGCGTGCATTTCCCAGTTCTAAGCTGCTCAGGTTCAGGTTCTCAGGTATGCCACAAAGGCACAGACTCAGTTGGGCCTGAGTTTTGTGCCCTTCAAAGGTCTGAGGAGCTCAGGCGACCTGGTGCTTGGTGAGCACACTGTCCCAGGTGAGCTGTGTGTTTTAATCACCTCCCTGGTCCTAGCTGCTCAGTTTCCTGGGTGTGCCACGTGTCTCCCATGGGGAGCTGATCTCAGGCTGCGACCTTCCTGGCAGATGTCAACTGTCCAGGATCTCAGGAAGACTTTGTTAGCAACTGAAAGCCCTCTCTCAGTTTGGTGGAGGATGCCATCTCTGGGGCTGAGATTGCCTCTCCTCTTCCAGCTCTCGCTGTTGCCTGCCTACCTCTCTGTCTCTGCTGGGGGGATGGGCCAGTCCACAGCCAGTTGGCTCCCCTCTGGTATTCACTCAACCCTTTGTTCTGTGAGCTGGCCAGGCTGTGCTTTATGTTAGAGCTTTTGCGGGAAAGTTCTCTCTCTCTCTCTCTCTCTCTCTCTCTCTCTCTCTCTCTCTCTCTCTCTCTCTCTCTTTCTCTCTCTTTTTTTCTCTCTGGCTATCCCACAGTTTGGGTTGCTATCTCATGTTAGCTCCTTCAGATTGTCCTTAGGACATTCAGGCCTAATCCTTACCCTAAGCATGCAACCCACACCTCCCTGTTTAGCCCCTACTTACTGGTGGCAGATGCAAGCTTCTGGGCTATTTCTCCACTGGGAGTTAAGGTTAAGGTGCATATTCTGTGGGGTTTTGTTTTTGTTTTTTCCCTCCCAGTTATGTTGCCCTCCGAGATTCCAAAACTCCCTGCAGACCCGCTGGTGAGAGGGTTTCCTGGTGTCTGGAAAATTCTTCACGACTCCCTCCCCGGGACGGTCTCCATCCCTAACTCTTTTGCCTCTCTTTTCATCTTTTATATTTTGTTCTACCTCCTTTCGAAGAGAATGGGCTGCCTTTCTGGGTGCCTGGTGTCCTCCGCCAGTATTCAGAATTTGTTTTGTGGAAGTTGCTCAGCATTCAAATGATATTTTGATGAATTTGTGGGGGAGAAAGTGGTCTCCTCTTCCTATTTCTCTGCCATCTTAGGACCAACCAAGAAATCATTATTTTTATATTTATAAAAAGAAAAAATGAAAGAGAGAGGGAAAGGGAGCAGGACAGTTACCTCCCCAGCAGACATTTAAATTTTGATGCATTGATATATTCTTGGCTCATGGTATTAGTTGTGGCATTTTGCATCAGTTGCTGCTTCTTCCCAAAGCAATAATATATTGCATAATTAACTCAACATAAGAAGCGAGTGTGCCAAATCTTTTTTGTTTGTTTTTAATGATTCTATGTTTCTTTTTGGTAAAGGTATGACATTTTTTCATTTTGTTTTCTCAGCAGTGCCACACAGCTTGTGGGATCTTAATTCCCAACCAGAGATTAAATCCAGCACCACAGCAGTGAAAGTTGCTGTTGTTTAGTTACTCAGTTGTGTCCAACTCTTTATGACCCCATGAACTGGAGCATGTCAGTGCTTCCTTGTCCTTCACTATCTCTTGGAGTTTGCTCAAACTCATGTCCATTCAGTAAGTGATGGCATCCAACTATCTCATCCTCTGTCATCCCTTCTCCTCCTGCCTTCACTCTTTCCCACCATCAGGGTCTTCTCCGATGAGTCAGCTCTTTGCATTAGGTGGTCAAAGTATTTGAAGTTCAGTTTCAGCACCAGTCTTTCCAATGAATATTCAGGATTGATTTCCTTTAGGATTGGCTGTTTTGATCTTCTTGTAGTCCAAGGGACTCTCAGGAGTCTTCTTCAGCTTCATAGTTCAAAAGTGTCAATTCTTCAGCACTCAGCCTTCTTTTTGCTCCAACTCTCACATCCATACATGACTGCTGGAAAAAGCATAGCTTTGACTAGATGGACATCTATCAGCAAAGTGATATTTCTGCTTTTAAATACACTGTCTAGGTTTGTCATAGTTTTTCTTCCAAGGAACTAGCATCTTTTAATTTCATGCCTGAAATCACCACCTGCAGTGATTTTGAAGCCTAAGAAAATAACGTCTGTCGCTGTTTCCATTTTTTCCCCATCTATTTGCCAGGAAGTGATGGGACTGGATGCCATGATCTTAGTTTTTCTAACTAAGCCAGCTTTTTCACTCTCCTCTTTCACCTTCATTAAGAAGCTCTTTAGTTCCTCTTCACTTTCTGCCATAAGGATGGTGTCATCTGCATAACTGAGGTTATTGATATTTCTCTTGGCAATCTTGATTTCCGCTTATGCTTCATCCAGCCCAGCATTTTACAGGATGCACTCTGTATATACGTTAAACTATCAGGATGACAAATTATAACCTTCATGTACTCCTTTTCCAACTTGGAACTAGTCCATAGTGTTGCTTCATACCCTGCATACAGGTTTCTCAGAAGGTAGGTAATGTGGTTTGGTATTTCCATCTCTTTAAGAATTTTCCTCAGTTTGTTGTGATCTGCACAGTCAAAGGCTTTGTGCTTAGTTCTAACCAGTGGACCACCAAGGAATTCCAGGTATTACATTTTTTTAAAGAACCGAAATCATGCTGAGTTAATTAGGAGTAGCGCAATCAGAATAAATTAGGACTATCAATGTATATAACAGTTTTTCAAGCTGGAATTTCAGTTAAAAAGCAATTCAATTAAAAAAAAAAATTGAAACAGCCACTTCCTCCTATGACTTTCTGAGTAAATACTCAGGCAGATGATGAAGTTCCACAGGAAATGACAATAATAATAGAAATAGCTAAATATTATTAAATCCTTAGTATTTGCTTGGAACAATTTAAGTATGCTTCATAAATCTTCTTTATTAGTGTTCACAAAAATCCCATATATTAGATAGTATGATCCCCACTTTATAGATGAGAAACCTAAACTGTTTTGAGACAGTAAGCAACATTCTCATCACACAGTCTTTAACCTGTACTTTGTGTTCTTATAAATTTCCTTATTTTGCTATAAGAAACAAATTTGCAAAGTGTTTCTATAATTTAGTAAGCCATCAGATAGTTCAAAATAAGTGCTTATGGAGTTATCAACATCAAGTCCAAGTCAAATTACTTTGTGTTTTTTCTCTTTTTCTGTGTTTCATAGGAAAACATAGCATCATTCCTTCCAAAGAAATCCCAGGGCTGACCTCCTTCAGAATGGACTGGTTGGATCTCCTGCACTCCAAGGGACCCTCAAGAGTCTTCTCCAACACCACAGGTCAAAAGCATCAATTCTTCGGCACTTAGCTTTCTTCACAGTTCAACTCTCACATCCATACATGACCACTGGAAAAACCATAGTCTTGACTAGACGGACCTTTGCTGGCAAAGTAATGTCTCTGCTTTTGAATATACTATCTATGTTGCTCATAACTTTCCTTCCAAGGAGTAAGCATTTTTTAATTTCATGGCTGCAGTCACCATCTGCAGTGATTTTGGAGCCCCCAAAAATAAAGTCTGACACTGTTTCCACTGTTTCCCCATCTATTTCCTATGAAATGATGGGACCAGATGCCATAATCTTCATTTTCTGAATGTTGAGCTTTAAGCCAACTTTTTCACTCTCCTCTTTCATCTAGAGGCTTTTTAATTCCTCTTCATGTTCTGCCATAAGGGTGGTGTCATCTGCATATCTGAGGTTATTGATATTTCTCCCGGCAATCTTGATTCCAGCTTGTGCTTCTTCCAGTCCAGCGTTTCTTATGATGTACTCTGCATAGAAGTTAAATAAGCAGGGCAACAATATCCAGCCTTGACGTACTCCTTTTCCTATTTGGAACCATTCTGTTGTTCCATGTCCAGTTCTAACTGTTGCTTCCTGACCTGCATATAGGTTTCTTAAGAGGCAGGTCAGGTGGTCTGGTATTCCCATCTCTTTCAGAATTTTCCACAATTTATTGTGATCCACACAGTCAAAGGCTTTGGCATAGTCAATAAAGCAGAAATAGATGTTTTTCTGAAACTCTATTGCTTTTTCCATGATCCAGCAGATGTTGGCAATTTGATCTCTGGTTCCTCTGTCTTTTCTAAAACCAGCTTGAACATCAGGGAGTTCACGGTTCACGTATTACTGAAGCCTGGCTTGGAGAATTTTGAGCATTACTTTACTAGCGTGTGAGATGAGTGCAATTGTGTGGTAGTTTGAGCATTCTTTGGCATTGCCTTTCTTTGAAATTGGAATGAAAACTGACCTTTTCCGCTCCTGTGGAAATTCTTCAGAATTACCGTAATATAATAATACACTTCCACACTCTAGGATTCCAGTTTTTGTTTGTTTGGTATTTAGCTATTGTTTCCCCAACTTAATTCTTAAGTTTCTTTGATAATTTGCTACTAGTGGCCTATAGGTGTGACTGTTGATGGGAGGAATTAAATTAGCAGAAAACGCAATGTTCTGACCAAGATATATTATTTATCATTTTCCCCTTCAATCTACTTTGACAGTCTTCTCATTAAAAGATTATAGGCAGTTTGAGAATTGACAATTATTTCTTTCTTTTTTCACCACTTTGCTGGCACTAAAAGAGCTCTGTAGGACTCAGTTTGAGAATAATTGGCCTAAAGGCCAAGAAGGATATAATTTAATATTTGAAACATTACTGAAATGAGAAGGAAGCATTGCAAACAATGTGCTGGGACAAAAAGTGTAAACAACTGTACTACTTCTCTATGGTAATCAGGACATATGCTTACTTTATCCAGACCACCTATTAGACTCCTTCTTGACTAGATAATGGTTAAATATGATATGCTTGCAATTCTAATTGGAAAACATTAAAAGTGTATTAAAAGGTTATATATATATATATATATATACACACACACACATATATATACACCATGGTTAATAAGCTAATATTTGGAAAAAATGTATTTATATTAAATAATTATATATTCTTTACATATGCATGCTTATGATAAACTCTCATTGTGAGTGAGAAGGCAGAAGCCATACTTATTCCTATTTATATCCAGTATCTTCTTAGTGTACAATATGTGTTTCTTGAAATTTTAATTCAATTCAATAATTTCTGAACATTTATTGTGTGAAAAGAATGAGTTATGCTTAAGATATAATAATAAGTAGGAAATTGAAAAAACTAGTATACTAGTGAAAGAGAAGAGGGTGAATGACTCCAACACAATGGGGAGCTCAGTGCTTATGGCAGAAACACATGCAGATAACAAAGAAAAAACTTAATTTTAAGGACCTATTTATTATTGCATATTATTTATGAAGTTTGAATAAAAGCTATAGGCTTAATATATGAAACAAAGTGGAGAAAAGAGAGGTTAATTCTCCGAGAAATCCAGGTTATATGCTGAACTCTGTTTCTGGAGAAATTGCTTTATGCGATTTAGAAGAGAATGAAAATGGTCAGATGTAAAGTTACTTTAAAGATTATACTCAAAGTTTTGAAACTCATTTGGCATACGATGGAAAATATTGAGACTTTATTTAAAGAGTGAAAGGACATATCAGAATGGTATTCTAGTTTTATAGGTCCAGAGTTGAGGGTATGACTTTAAGGGGTATTTTGGCAGTAAGCAGCAGTGGAGCAGTGTTACTTGCTCAGTCGTGTCTGACTCTTTGTGATCCTATGAACTGTAGCCAGCCAGGCTCCTCTGCCCATTGGATTCTACAGGCAAGAATACTGGAGTGGATTGTCATTCCCTTCTCCAGAGGATCTTCCTGACCCAGGAATTGAACCCAGGTCTCCTGCACTGCAGGCAGATTCTTTACCATCTGAGCTCCAGGGAAGATCCTTTTGACAGTAAACTAGGCATCAAACATAATGAAGTAACATTTCATAGATAATGCAGAGAATGTCTTTGGAGATTGAGCTTGAGATGCAGGGGTCATTTAAGTCTAGGTCCAAATCAACCAAGACCCCACAAGTAACATGAGAGTAGGTGTCGATGCATCAGAATGTACTAGAGAGGATAATGAGGCATCTGTTGGGTGTACAGGAAAACTATGCAGAAAAACTGAGAAATG
The DNA here is from genome assembly GCF_032405125.1 of Capricornis sumatraensis. NCBI lineage: Eukaryota > Metazoa > Chordata > Mammalia > Artiodactyla > Bovidae > Capricornis > Capricornis sumatraensis. The sequence continues at coordinate 6,024,860 of NC_091091.1, read as the reverse complement.
TAAGCTTGGAAGTCAGGAGAGATTTCAGGTAAGAAAACACGTCTACAATATACAGATCAGAGTAAAAAGAACATTCTTTGCTCAGAGAGTAAAGAGCACAATGGTGTAGGCTTAATGAATCTAGGTGAAAACTACAGTAAAAAAGGGGTGGGGGGAGCTTCAAAAGATAGAAATCTGGAATATTCTAAAGATTTAAGAATAAATAAATAAATCTAAGCACAGAGATACCTTTTAGGAAAAAAAAAAAAAAATCCAAAGATTTAAGAGGAGAAATCGATGGCCATCAAGAGGAGAAGAACCAGTAGTTTCATAAAAGACAAGAGAGGAGAAACTTCATAGATTGTAACACATTTAATGAGTATGAGCCAACAGGAAATTATAAATGTCATACATCACTGGAAATCATGACCACTCTTGTAATAATTGAGGAAGCTTCCCTGGAAGGGGAGAGCAGCATAAATAAAGTAGTAGACCTCTCTTCGATGGTTACATGAAAAGCAGAGTTCTTTATGACAGGTTATAGAGGAAGCATTTGTGGTAAGATAGTCTTGGGACATAACCCAAGACTTTAAACAAGGATGGGGAAGAATTCATTAAAGTGTGGATTCTAGCTACTAGATTACTAAATATGATAAGCAACTAATGCTAAAATGCTGAACTCTGCATGACACAATATGTAAAGGAAAATATACATGCTAAAAATAAAGTTAATATGTCAATATTATCACATTAATATTATGGTATTTCTAACCATTTGGTAATTCTAAACCATATGGTATTTCTAACCATTTCTGATAAAACATGGGCCACTGGGGAAGGGAAAGGCAAACCACTTCAGTATTCTTGCCTTGAGAATCCCATGAACAGTATGATAAGGCAAAAAGATGGGACACTGAAAGATGAACTCTGGGTCAGTAGGTGCCCAATATGCTACTAGAAATAAGTGGAGTAATAACTCCAGAAAGAATGAAGAGCCAGAGCCAAAGCAAAAACAACACACAGTTGTGGATGTGACTGGTGATGGAAGCAGGGTTCAATGCTGTAAAGAGCAATATTGCATAGGAACCTGAAAAGTTAGGTCTATGAATCAAAGCAAATTGGAAGTGGTCAAAAAGGAGATGGCAAGAGTGAACATCGACACTTTAGGGATCAGCGAACTAAAATGGACTGGAATGGGTGAATTTAACTCAGATGACCATTACATCTATTGCAGCAGGCAAGAATCCCTTAGAAGAAATGGAGTAGCCATCATGGTCAACAAGAGTCCAAAATTCAGTCGTTGGATGCAATTTCAAAAAGGACAGAATGATCACTGTTTCCAAGGCAAATCATTCAGTATCACAGTAATTCAATCTATGCCCCAACCAGCAATGCTGAATAAGCTAAAGTTGAACAGTTCTATGAAGATCTACAAGACCTTCTAGAACTAACACTCAAAAACAGATGTTCTTTTCATTATAGGTGACTGAAATGCAAAAGTAGGAAGTCAAGAAACACCTGGACTAACAGGAAAATTTGGCCTTGGAACACAGAATGAAGCAGGGCAAAGACTAATAGAGTTTTGCCAAAAGAACACACTGGTCACAGCAAACACCCTAATCCAACATCACAAGAGAAGACTCTACACACGGACATCACCAGATGGTCAATACTGAAATCAGATTGATTCTATTTTTTGCAGCCAAAGCTGGAGAATGTCTATACAGTCAGCAAAAGCAAGACCAGAATAGAACTGTGGCTCAGATCATGAACTCCTTATTGCCAAATTCAGACGTAAATTGAAGAAAGTAGGGAAAACCACTAGACCATTCAGGTATGACCTAAATCCAATCCCTTATGATTATACAGTAGAAGTGACTAATAGATACAATGGATTTTATCTGATAGAGTGCCTGAAGAACTATGGATGGAGATTCATGACATTTCACAGGATGCAGGGATCAAGACCATCCCCAAGAAAAAGAAATGCAAAAAAGGCAAAATGACTCTCTGAGGAGGCCTTGCAAATAGCTATTAAAAGAAGAGAAGTGAAAAGGAAAGGAGAAAAGGGAAAATATACCCATTTGAATGCAGAGTTCCAAAGAATAGCAAGGAGAGATAAGAAAGCATTTCTCAGTGATCAATGCAAAGAAATAAGGGGAAACAATAGAATGGGAAAGACTAGAGATCTCTTCAAGAAAATCAGAGATACCAAGGGAACAGTTTATGCAAAGATGGGCACAATGAAGGACAGAAATGGTATTGACCTAACAGAAGCAGAAGATATTAAGAAGAGGTAGGAAGAATACAAAGAAGAATGATGCAAAAAATATCTTCATAACCCAGATAATCATGTAGTGTGATCACTCACCTAGAGCCAGACAACCTGGAATGAGAAGTCAAGTGGACCTTAAGAAGCATCACTACAAATTAGTGGAGGTGATAGAATTCCAGTTGACCTATTTCAAATCCTAAAATATGATACTATGAAATAGCTGCACTCAATATGCCAGGAAATTTGGAAGGTGGGAGAAGAAAGGGACGACAGAGAATGAGATGATTGGATGGCATCACCGAGTCAATAGCCATGAGTTTAATTAAACTCCAGGAGTTGGTGATGGGTAGAGAGGCCTGGAGTGCTGTAGTCCATGGGGTTGCAAAGAGTCAGACACAACTGAGCGACCAAACTGAATGAATTTAACTGAACCAGGGACAATTTACTCAACAATAAATCCAACTAGTCAAAATGTATGGAACTGTTCAACACTGAAAAGAATTATGTAAGGATTTACTGTCTTTGTCTTTAATAGAAAATCAAGATAATTGAACCATGATCCTACACTCTCCAAATTCTGCAGTTTTCCATAATACTAGAAATCTTCAACCACATAGGCATAACAACTTTAAGAGAGTCAGAAAGTAAGAATAAATTTACACTATCAGAAGAATTTTATCTCATCCAAGTTTATGTCATTTTTATTAAAATAGAGTTTAGCATATACTAGGTCACCATCATAAAGAATCTGCCTGCCAGTGTAGGCAACATGGGTTCAATCCCTGGGTCAGGAAGATCCTCTGGAGAAGAAAATGGAAACTCACTCCAGTATTCTTACCTGGGAAGTCCCATAGACTGAGGAGCCTGGCAGGCTACAGTCCATGCAGTACCAAAAGAGTTGGGTACAACTTGTTGACTAAACAGAACAAGATTCAGTGGCTATTTACCTAATTAATAAATACATCATAATTAACTCAGGGCTACAAATTGCTTTAGTGCCCCTGAGACACCAAATTCATATTATTTTTTATTATATCTTTGTTCATGGGCTAAACACTGTACTAGACTACCTTTTAAATTTTTTATGAGCTGATGAAATATGCATGCATGGCAGTAGAACTAAGGATGGTTTCTCAAATTAGGAATACCACTGAGGCGATTAGAAAATTTCACTCAACCCAGAAGGTGAGCAGGTGTCAAAGCTTTCAAAATCTGAAGAATTAGTTCAGGAAAGGAACAGCAAGCATGTAATTAGAGTCATAATGTCCTGTTTAGCTGGCATAAATAGTTAGTTCTCTTGCTCTGTATACAAGATCTTATTTATTGAAATTCCAGAAATTTTAGCACAGCATGGAAATAGCAAAGGAAATAGAAAAAAAGAAAAAGAAGAAAGAAAAAAATACAGACATAAACTCAGCAATTTGAATGTGAAACTTAAAAACTAGCTACACTTCTTAACCCTTGGGATCCAAAGTGGATCGAAAATGGCATATAAAAGAGCACATGAAAACCTGATGCCACTGCTATTGCTGATTTTGTTTTCCTACGATGGTGACAATAAAATGTCCTTTCCCTTATGCTCTCTGTACAGGATGACTTCTACACTCTTCCCATTAGAACACAGCATATACTTCTACTACCTGAATCTGACAGAGCTTTGACTATAGCAGAAGTGACACTGCAAATTACAAGTCTAATTCATAAACATTCTGTCTAATTCTTTTGGGAAGCTTCTTCTTAGAAGCCAGCACCTTGATGTGAGGAAGCTCAAATAGCCCAGGAAAAACCTACATGGAGTGGAAATGAAGCCTCCAGCTCACAGCCCTCATCACTGAGCTGGAGCCCATAGCCAGAATCAACTTGCTAAGTTTACTATTTGGAAAGTGGTTCCCAGCCCTTGGGCTTCCGAGATGGTGCTAGCAGTGAAAAACCCGGCTACCAGTGTAGGAGATGTAAGAGATGTGGGTTCAATCCCAGGTTCAGGAAGATCCCTGGAGGAAGACATGATAACCCACTTCAGCAAACTTGCCTGGAGAATCCCATGGGCAGATGAGCCTGGTGGCCTACAGTCCATGGTGTCGCAAAGAATCAGACACAACTAAAATAATAGAACACACACACACAGAGCCCTTAGCCAAAGTGTCCTAGCTGATACTGTGTAGAGCAGGAATGAGGTGTTCCCTCAGATATGCCAGAATTGTGGTTTTATGAACAAATTTAAAGATTGCAATTTGAAGCCACTAAATTGTGGTGCTTTGTTATGCATTGATTGATAACCAGAATAAGTGCCTAATTTTGCAAGTAAACATATCTAATTTTTTCTACATGCCAATAAAAATATAATGTTTGATGAATAAATATTTGCTGTAAGTATTTAACTCTCTAAAATTAAAATTCTTGTTTCACAGAATGTTCAAGGATGGATTGATCTGTTAAAAATGATGATGAAGAATAAACTTTGGTCATTCTGTGATTTATAGAATATCCTTTAATTCAAGATATATGATTTCAAAAGAAAATACTGTTAGTTTATTAACTATATAAGGCTAAGTCACTTAAATTCTGTATTCCAGAGATCTCATTTATAAAATGACCATTACAGTGGTAACTATCTGAAAGGATTTAAGTTAATATGTTTGTATAATTTAGCACAGTTCATGACAAACTGAGCAATCTAAATAGTCATTAGTCATTATTATCATTTACCACAAATCTGGAACATGGCTTTATCTCTAGCATGAAATGGCATAGGAATTAGAGATGCTTAATCTATAAGGTGGGGCAAAGAGGAAATTATGCTCAAAGATCCTTATAAAGTCAATATATTTTGCTTCTCAAGCAGTAACCTCTGTCTTTACTTCTCTCATTACATCAAGTATTGTTAAACATTCATCACACTGGTTTATTGATTTTAGTCTTATTAGGTCAGTATTCCCCTTCTCTTGGGATCTCACTGATATACCAGCTACTTAAATTAGCTCAGAAAAATAGATTGAAACTAAAAATATTTTTGTCATGATTTCAATTAAGCCTTTCAAACAAAAGTTCAATGTTCCCATTATTAAGTCTTCTCACTAATATTCAACAAAATAATATCATGACCTACAACTTTAGGTAACCTATAAATATTTGTCTAGACAAACTCTCCATTAGCCTTTCTGTCTGCAAAATTATTCCATTTAGCTTAAAAATAATATTATTTTCTTCACTCAGTACACATTATAACATTTATCCATTTTTTAGTTTTTTTTTTTTCATGCAAACCAACTAGACTAGTAATCATTTATTCCAGCAAACACAAAAGTGATTTTCAACCATTTAAGAGCTATTGCTAGTAAAGCAAGTGGGTAAAATATTGGATAAAGTAATATGTAAAATATTCGGTAAGAACTCTTGAAAGTGACTGGAATGCAATCTAATTTGCACTTAGAAGTAATCTGTGTTCTATTCTTTTTAAAAAAAGAAAAAATGTTCAAATACAGAGAGGATCCTCCAAACTACATTTCTGAAATGTCAGAAATAAAATCAAATATCTCGCAACAAATTCTGACATCACTAGCCATATTGAACCCAGAAGCCTAAATGCTTTTCATAGGAACAGCAAAAACTAATCAAATAGTTGACTCCTAGGAATTTGACTCAGAGAAAGCGATGGCACCGCACTCCAGTACTCTTGCCTGGAAAATACCATGGACGGAGGAGCCTGGTAGGCTGCAGTCCATGGAGTTGCTAAGAGTCGGACACAACAGAGTGATTTCACTTTCACTTTTCACTTTCATGCATTGGAGAAGGAAATGGCAACCCACTCCAGTGTTCTTGCCTGGAGAATCCCAAGGACGGGGGAGCCTGGCAGGCTGCCATCTATCGGGTCGCACAGAGTCGGTCATGGCTGAAGCGACTTAGTGGCAGCAGCAGCAGCAGCAGCAGCAGCAAGAAATTGACTGCTCTAAAAGAGATTTTTTTTAACATTTAAGGAAGAAACTGATATTTTAGCCTAAGCAGGATATCTATTGGGCTTACCAGGTGGCACAGTGGTAAAAAATCTGCCTGCCAAGACAGGAGACACAAGAGACAAAGGTTCAATCCCTGGGTTGGGAAGATCCTATGGAGTAGGAAATGGCAAGCCACTTCAGTATTCCTGACCAGAGAATTCTATGGACAGAGGAGCCTGGCCAGGCTACAGTTCATGGGGTCACAAAGAGTGGGACATGAGTGAGCACACACGTGTACACGCACAGAATATCTATTAGCCTTAAAACTTTTATTCTTAGATATGTATATTTATCACCCAGGCAGGTCTATGGTGTGAATTTTAGGCTGACACCAATGTATGGATTTATTTGAATTTTTTTTTAAATGAAGAATTGAATATAGAAAATATGTACACGACTTAGCTTTTGTTTCTTTGAAATACATCTTTAATGAATAAATGTTTATATTCAGGATTCATTAGCTCCCCCTCCAAACAGCCAAGCATAATCTCCAATAATATATCAAGATTCTAAAAGACAAAAGGGCATCCTGTTAACATATGTGTCCTCTGACTTAGGGCTGAATGTTGACAAGTGAATATAGGAAAATGCTGGGGTTGTTTCTTGGAGTTTCCAAGTATATGATGTCAACTGATCTTTGTTATGCTTTATACATGGGGAAAAAAAAAAAAATCAGAGGCAAATGGGCTGCTACTTCAGGTTGTTGTTGTTCACTCACTCAATTGTGTCTGACTATTTGTGACGCCATGGACCACTAGGCTTCTGTGTCCTTCCCTATTTCCTGAAGTTTGCACAAATTCATGTCTATTAAGTTGGTGATGCTATCTAATCATTTCATCATCTGCTACGTTACTTCATGACATTCCTTCAATGATATAATTAGACATTATGAATAAAAATTTACCCATACTGTCTCAAAATCGTTTTGGACATAAGCTATTTTCCAATATCCATTTAGAAAAGCATATTATTTTCACCACATATGTGTTCAAAATATTTGAACAGGATCTCATTGGGGGTCACAGAGGTGGCAGTGAAGAGGAAAAGATGAGAGTATGCTTACTGGAGTCCTCAGCTCAGGTATGGCAGCTTGATAGGTGAGTGGGCGACAGTCACGAGTGTTTGGCACGAGGACACATGGAAGAAACATTGGACCCAGGTCATCTCCATCCAGAACGTCCACTGTGAGGGTGGTGGTGGTGGTTCGCCGTTCATTTAGGTTTTGTGCACGGTCCTGTGAGAGAGGGAGAAAAGAAAAAGAACATAAGATGGACTCAATGTTCCTTCCAGCTTGATTACACCATAGACACATTTCTTCCTGACTGTAGGCATCTGACTTCCCTTTTCTTAGAGCATTTACTTTAAAAAACTTGCATTTGTAAATAATTTCTCTGCCCCTTTGAGATGTCAACCTTCTTCTAGCTCAAACTTTTACCAGTTTTATACCCAGGACTCTTTCTCCAGGATCTAAGAATTATCCCTTTGAAATGTAATAATCAAGGAAAATAGAGTTTCTATTAATATCTCCCAGTCCCTGTAGGAGGGTAGGAGCCTAACTTCCATGAAGGTTTTCTCCAAGTCGTGACACCATCTCCTATAACTTTTCCTTTGAGAAGACAGTTAACAAACAAGTTAACAATCAAGATGACTCTCGATTCCTTCATTCCTGTCCCCACCCCAGTATTTTATTTTATTTATGATGCTTCAAGAAATTTAAGTTTATGAAATAAATGTTGCTCATTTTAAAAAAAAGTACGGGGGGGGGGGGAGCGGAGAGAAGAAGAAGAAAAATTAACTGAAGAGGTAAATAAAAGGAAGGAAAGAAGACCTACAAGATCTGCTATACTCTCTTTGGAAAAATGTATTTGTATGTTTCACATAAGATTGCCTGTCACAAATTATAATATTTTGAGAGCCTTCCTTCTCTCCATTTAGCCTTCTAGCATCACTAAAATAACTTGTTTCCAAGTTTATAAATGACAATTGTTTCATTTCTTCATTCTTTGAGACTCTAAAATCTATAATTTCTTTTTTTTTTTCTTTTGAATTGAACAGATATTTTTTTCTTTCTTTTTTACCTTACAATATTATATTGGTTATGCCATACATCAGTGTGTATACCTGTGGCAGATTCATATTGATGTATGGTAAAATCTACAGTTTCTGAGAAGAGTATCCTTGTATCAGTAATGGGAATTACATTTCCATTTTTTCTCTTTTCCACTAACCACAATATTGCCAGAGAACATGGATTTTATTTTATTTTATTGTCTGTTTTGTTTTTCCCATTTTTATGGGTTGCAAAGTGTTCTTTGGTAAGATCTACGGAAGCAGAAGCTCTACTGATGCAATTTTGCAAGGGCAACCTTTCTGGAATACAATAACTTTATGACTCTGAAACCAAGTAGGACCTTGTGGGGCCCTACCATGTACAAATCCGGTTCGTGTTCCCCATTTCTTATTTGCAGGAAATAGATTTCATTCAGCTTCTTTGACCTTCTCGGAGTTCCAAAGGGAGATTCAAACAATTACTAATTAGAAGAGTGAGGGAATGCAGAAATAAAGGAAGAGCAACCAAGAAATAATAGTGCAGTGATAAAGTGAAACCTGGTTCCTCCTCAAGTAATATATATAACAATATCTTTGAGTTCTTCTGCAGGAAACAAGGCCCCAGCAGGTGGAGAATTGTAACTTCAGGTGAGCACAAGATTCCTAGAATACTATCCTGTTACCTCAACACCAATCAATCAGAAAGACAGAGTGGACAATAACAAAGACTCTGATCCCCACCTCAAATGATTATCTGTGATAAGCTTCCCTTTCTCCCTTTAAAAACTTTCACAACAGAGCAGAATCTTTAGTACTGGTTCCTGGACACAATTCTGTCTTCTTCCAGCTTTCCTGACTCCTGAATAAAGCAACCTTTCTTTTCCTACCAGCAACTGTCTTTTGAGCATTATCTTTCAACTGGTAAGCAGCAGAACATGAGTTTGGTAAAAAAACTCTTGTATTCTTTGATGTTTAATTTATCAAATTATTATTTACAAATTATTTTAAATTAGATTAAAGACATTAGAGATTGATCATACACAGAAAGAGGCCTTTTCAGAGTTTCCCTTAACTTATTAAAAGCAGAAACATTTGCAAGTGAAGCTGCCATAAAAATGTTCTCTGGGGGAGTTTTGTAGCCATGAGAAAAGAAACAAAGATAAGATAAACACTAGAATCTACATAAACAAACATCATCACAAGCTTTCTTTACCTCCTACTTATTCCCTAGAAACCTACTCATTCTTTAGCTGCTTAGGAAGCAACTTCATTTGCTTGCTTTCTTACACATATAACAATACTTTATTCTTTTCACTTGTTAATCTGTTTGGGGTTTTTTTTTATATGTATATTTATGGCTGTGATGGGTCTTCCTTGCAGATAGGGGGCTTTGTCTAGTTGTGGAGAGTAGGAGCTCCTCTCCAGCTGCAGTGTGTAGCCTTCTCGCTGTGGTGGCTGCCCTAGTTGTGGAGCATGGGCTCTAAGGCACTCAGGCTTCCATCGTCGCTGCATGTGGTCTCAGTTGTTGTGGTTCCCAGGCTCTTGAGCACAGACTCAATTACTGTGGTGAGGTAGATAGATGTCTAATAGTTTGGCCACCTGATGCGAAGAACTGACTCACTGGAAAAGACCCTGATGCTGGGAAAGATTGAAGGAAGGAGAAGGGCATGATAGAGGATGAGGCGGTTGGATGGCGTCATCGACTCAATGGACATGAGTCTGAGCAAGTTCCAGGAGTTGGTGATAGACAGGGAAGGCTGGTGTGCTGCCATCCATGGGGTCGAAAAGAGTCAAACATGACTGAGCCACTGAAATAACTGTCTGAAAATTGCAAGGCTGTCATTGTAGGGATAAGACTCCAGTTCTTTTTTAATTCTAACTCTTACTCTCATACAAACATCTCACTCCATTAACCTAAAGCTATACCCTTTGTTCCAATTTCCTGACTTTTAGAGGAATGTGTCCTTGGTCTGGCAGGTCATAAAACATCCAGACGCAAAACAAGGTATTCAGTAATTGTTGACCAACTTGTCAAGACGGAAAACACAAGGTGGACCATTAACTTTTAGCTCATACATCTGGTCCCTATTTGGTCTTTAAAAGATGGCCTGCAGTCATGAGAAAGGGTCATGGAATGATAACTCAATGTCTATGAAAACCCAAGGACAGGGGGATTAAAAAAAAAAAAAAGCCATAAAAATAACAGATTGGAAGTAGGGACTTTCAAACTAATTGGTCAGAAATTACATACATCAGGAACGTGAGCCAATCAAAAATGAATAGATCAGTACTGGTAAAGATATAAACTGCTATAGTTCAGTTCAGTTCAGTCACTCAGTCATGTCTGACTCATTGCGACCCCGTGGACTGCAGCATGCCAGGCTTCTCAGAGCTTGCTCAAACTCATGTCCATTGAGTCAGTGATGCCATCCAACCATCTCATCCTGTGTCATCCCCTTCTCTTGCCTTCAATCTTTGCAAGCATCAAAGTCTTGTCTAATGAGTTAACCCTTCACATCAGGTAGCCAAAGTACTGGAGCTTCAGCTTCAGCATCAGTCCTTCCAATGAACATTCAGAGTTGATTTCCTTTAGAGTGACTGGTTTGATCTCCTTGCAGTCAAAGGGACTCTCAAGTGTCCTCTTCAACAACCACAGTTCAAAAGCATCAATTCTTTGGTACTCAGCTTTCTTTATGGTCCAACTCTCACATTCATACATGACTACTGGGAAAGCCATAGCTTTGAATATATGGACCTTTGCTGGCAAAGTAATATCTTTGCTTTTTAATATGCTCTCTAATTTGAGGTAGAAATTACTAGGCAGTCAGTATAGAACTCTGAGACCTCAGTCTTCTTTTCAGTAAAAATCCTGGTCCATTGTCCTAAATTCCTGGAATATGTGTTTAGTCTGATAGATTATTAGCACTCAGATCCAGGAAAGGGCAGTAATTAAATTATATTCCATATGCTTGGAGGAAAAACAACTGGTGATCATTAATCTTAAGCCAATCAGTTCAATTAAGTTCAGTCATGGCAAAGTAATATCTCTGCTTTTTAATATGCTGTCTAGGTTGGTCATAGCTTTTGTTCCAAGCAGCAAACATATTTTAATTTCATAGCTGCAGTGATTTTGGAGCCCATGAAAGTTAAGTCTGTCACTGTTTCCATTGTTTCCCCATCTATGTGCCATGAAGTGATGGGACTGGATGCCATAATCTTAGTTTTCTGAATGTTAAGTTTTAACTCAACTTTTTCACTCTCCTCTTTCACTTTCATCAAGAGGCTCTTTAGTTCTTCTTCACTTTCTGGCATAAGGTGGTGTTATCTGTATATCTGAGGTTATTGATATTTCTCCCAGCAATCTTGATTCCAGCCTGTGCTTTATCCAACCTGGCATTTCACATGATGTACTCTGCACACAAGCTAAATAAGCAAGGTGACAATATACAGCCTTGACATACTCCTTTCCCTATTTGTAATCAGTCTGTTGTTCCATGTCCAGTTCTAACTGTTGCTTCTTGACCTGAAGATTTCTTGACCATACATATTTCTCAGGAGACAGGTCTTAAATTCTTTAAGAATTTTCCACAGTTTATTTCAATCCACACAGTCAGTCTTTGATGTAGTCAATAAAGCAGAAGTAGCTGTTTTTCTGGAACTCTCTTGCTTTTTCAATGATCCAATCAGTTCAGTTCAATTCAGTTGCTCAGTCATGTCTGACTCTTTGCAACCCCATAGACTGCAGCTCACCAAGTTTCCCTGTCTGTCACCAATCCCCAGAGTTTACTCAAACTCATGTCCATTGAGTGGTGATTCCATCCAACCATCTCATCCTCTGTCCTCCCCTTCTCCTGCCTTCAATCTTTTCCAACATCAGGATCTTTTCAAATGAGTCAGCTCTTCACATCCAGTGGCCAGAATATCGGAGTTTCAGCTTTAGCCAGAGTCCTTCCAATGAACATTTAGGACTGATTTCCTTTAGAATGGACTGGTTGGATCTTCTTGCAGTCCAATGGACTCTCAACAGTCTTTTCCAACACCACAGTTCAGAAGCATCAATTCATTGGCACTCAGCTTTCTTTATAGTCCAACTCTCACATTCATATATGACTACTGGAAAAGCCATTAGATGATCCAATGGATTTTGGCAATTTGATCTCTGGTTCATAAGCCCATACATCTGGTCTATTGTAAAATGGCCAGAGGATATAAAAAAGGGTGGTGACTTAATCCAAGGATCAAGAGAGGGCAAAAAGATGTCAAGTATCTTGATCTTTAAATTAATTGGTTAGAAATACTGTGATTTAAGGACGGATATAAAAACTGCTGTAAGTCCTACCTTGGGGGGACTCTATTACCCCTCTCAGCATCTACACTGAGAGCTTTGTACTTTCCTCTGCTTTAATAAATCCTATTTGCTTGCTACTGTGAATGTTGCCTGTTTATGGATTCCACTTTTCAGACAAGAACTCAGATTCCCATCTTAGTTTATCATGGCTTTTCTTCCAAGGAGCAAGTGACTTTTAATTTCATGGCTGCAGTCACCATCTGCAGTTATTTTGGAGCCCAAGAAAATAAAGTCTGTCACTATTTCCATTGTTCCCCCATCTATTTGCTATGAAGTGATGGGACCGTATGCCATATTTTTTTCTGAATGTTGAGTTTTAAACCACCTTTTTGCGGTCATGTCACCTCTTGTCAGTGTCTGTACTGGGAGTTTTATACTTCTCTCTCCTTTAATATAAACTCTACTTGGGTGAGGGTTTGCATGTTCATGAAGTTCTCCATGAACAAGAACTTGGATTCCTGTTTCAGTGGTACACAGGGTTAGTTGCTCTGAACCATATGAGATCTTCCTGGACCAGGGATTGAACCTGTGCCCCCAGCACTGCAAGGCAGTTTTTTAACCACTGAACCACCAGGAAAGCCCTTTGGTTTTGTTTTATTTTGGTTTTGGTCAGTCTAATACAAAAGTCTCTGATTAGTAAATCTAAGAGGACAGAGAAAAATATTTTTCTTTCTCAAGAACAGAATAAACATATTGAGATTGTACTGATAATCATGATTGGTTAAATTTTTATTTACTTTTAAAAATTTATTATTAACTTTTGGCCTCACTGCATGTCTTGTGGGATCTTAGTTCCCTAACTAGAGGTTGATCCCAGGCCCTTGGCAGTGAGGGAGCAGATTCCTAACCACTGGCTTGCTAGGGAATTCTCCTGATTTGTTAAATACATAAGTATATAATTTTATATAATTTTTAAGTCCTCTATTAACTGTTTTAAAATTTCCATGTCTGTTTATTATATCTAGTACAGCTGAACATATATTAGGGGTAACGAATGACATGTGAGATAATTTTGGTCTACAAATAAGAATTTTAAATTATACTTTAAACTTATGAACTGAGTATAAATAGAAAAGTCTTAATTTAAGTTCTTTTTTTTTAGAAAACACATCAAACCTACTATTTTAAATTATGATCATAATATAGGGAAGTAGAATTTGCCACCCCCAAATATGTCTCTTTGGTATAAAGATTATTTTAGGCTGATTATTTTTAAGAAACTGAAGGCACAAAGGAAGCTTTGAAAACTGAGAAATAGTCAGCCTTTTGTAAGGGATATTTACATATACAAGGGAAATCTTTTGTAAAGGTGTCTCCTTGGCTATACTTGGAAGAGGGAGCTGATCTTATCACTAGCAACTTAAATATGCATATCAACTTTTGTTGTTGTTTACTCACTAAGTTCTGCCTGACTCTTTTGCAACCCTATGGAATTAGGCCTCCAGGATCCATGAAATTTTACAGGCAAGAATGGAGTGTGTTGCCATTTCCTTCTCCGGGGGACACACCCAGGGATCAAACCCATGTCTCCTGCAATGGTAGGCAGATTCTTTACCACTCTGCCACCTGAGTTCCTTTAACTAAACTTCTACCCTCAATATCTTCTGTGTTTAGCTAAAGATGACACTCAAGGTAAGGGCTTCTGCCATACTGGGTGTTAGGACCAAACAGGCGCCATGATAGGCTTCAGGGGCCAAGGTAGGCCTAGGTCTCCTTTACAGAGGGGCTGAGTTATTGCCAAGGAGGAGCTGGGGTCATCTTCTACCGGCGCCAGGACTCGACCAATCAGTATACTCCCTGTAGCCTGGTTCAAGCCTATCAGGACGAGGATGAAAATCCCCTAAAAAAGCCTATGAGAAAATCTAGCCAATTAGTAGATGCTAAGGAACCCTTGCAACCAATCGGCCCCTGCCAACTCCCTGTCTTTGTCTTAAACCTAAAATACTGCTGTAATTCAGGGCTCAGGGCCCTTGCTCCACTCCACTGTGCTGGATGTGACTTGGGTCCTAGCTCGAGCTAGAAATAAAGCCCCTTTTTGCTTTTGCATTGCCATCTTGTTTTCTCAGCTGTGGGGACTCAGACTGTGGGCATAACACTGGGAAGTAGTTACCCTGTTTTCCTGAGTCTTCCCCATGTATACAAAAGGTATGTGTATGTGTTAGTTGCATCTGACTCTTTGAGGCCCCATGGACTGAAAAGCCCCCCAGGCTCCTCTGTCCATGGAATTCTCTAGGCAAGAATACTGGAATGGGCAGCCATTCCCTTCTCCAAGGTATCTTCCTAACCTAGGGATTGAAACCAGGTCTTCTGCATTATAGATTCTTTACCATCCAGGCCACCGGGGAAGTCGTATATGTGATACAACTTTGTCTTTTTTCCATTAATCTGTTTTATGGCAATGTGATTATTAGACCAACCAAAGAACCTAGAAGGGTAGAATGGAAAAATTTTCCACCTCTACAATTGTGTAGAATGTAGTTTTCAAAAAAGATGGTTTCAATTAAAATTTAAGAAAGATATTTAATTAATACCATTTTATGTAATATTGGATGTGCCACATTCCAATGGTGATTTCCTTGGTTCTTACCTTTCTCAAGGGTAAGAATTCACTCTAGAGGCATGGTGTTGTTCAGTTGTTAAGTCATGTCCATGTTTGCAATACATGGAATGTAACAGTCCAGGCTTTCCTGACCTTCACTATCTCTTGAGTTTTCTCAAATTCATGTCCACTGAGTCAGTGATCCTATCTTATCATCTTGTTGAAGGCAGTCAGTGTAGTACACTGAGACCTTGTTTTCAATAAATATCTCCCTCCATTAACCTAAAGTTATACCCTTTGTTCCAAATTCCTGGAAACTATTATCCTTGGTCTGATAAACTATTAGCAACTCAGTAGCACTTTGATCCCAGGGAGGGCAGTAATTAACTTCTGTTCCATATGCCTGAGGGGAAAACAACTGTTGATCATTAATCTTTTAGCCCATACATCAGGTCTATTGCAAAATGGCCAGGAGGTATGAAAAAGAGTGATGACTTGATCCGAGGATCAAGAGAAGACTTTAAGCTAAACATTTTGACCTTTAAAATGATAGGTTAGAAATTATATATTTTAAGGACAGGAGCCAATCAAAAATGTACAGATTAATACTGGCAAGGATATAACCTGTTGTAAGTCCCACTTTGGGGGGACTCTTTATCCCCTCTCAATGTCTATGCTGAGAGCTTTGTACATTCCTTCTCTTTAATAAATTGTATTCACTTGTCACTGTGAGTGTTCTTTCTTTACTGTGAAGTTCTTTCTTAGGCTCTGTTAACCAAACTTCTGATTCCCATTTCATCATCCTCCACCCTCTTTTCCTTTTGCCTTCATTCTTTCCAAGCATCGGGGCCTTTTCCAAGGAGTCAGCTCTTTGCGTCAGGTTGCCAAGTATTGGAGTTTCAGCATCAGTCCTTCCAATGAATGTTCAGAGTTAATTTCCTTTAGGAATGACTGGTTTTGAAACTGTTTACCTCAGTTTGGGACTTGAACCCATGAGCCAAGACTCAAACCTAACCAAAACCCAGTTTGGTACTCAAACTCCCATGGCTTGGACTTCAACTCAGACAAAACCCACAGTCTTCCAACCGAGATCACAGACCTGGTTTTAGGACCTAGTGAAGCTTAGGTTCTTGATGTTTCATCATGGAAATAGAAATAAAGGGATAGGTAAGAAGCGGATTTATTCAGAGAGAAGCACACTCCATAGACAGACTGTGGGCCATCACATGGGGTGAGTGCAGCTGCTTTGAGTTATGGCATAGTTAGTTTTTATGAGCCTGGTAATTTCATAGGCTAATGAGTGGGAAGATTATTCCAACCATTTGGGGGAAAGGGTAGAGAAAATTGGGCCACTACCCGCATTTTGGTCTTTTGGTACCTTGACCTGTCATGGCTCCTCTGGATATGTCATTTAGCTTGCTGAATGAAGATCAAGGTTTAGTTGAAGGTGACTTGTACGCCATCTTGGACCCATTTGATTCTAATAGATTTATGGTTTGTCTTGGGGTATGAAATTCTTTCAAACTTTGTACCCTGTCCCATTCCCTCCTGTTTCAGTTTCAACTCTTTGCAGTCCATGGGACTCTTGAGAGTTTTCTCCAGAACAGTTCAAAAGCATCAATGTTTCAGCACTCAGCCTCTTTTATGGTCCACCTTTTACATCCATACATAACTATGGAAAAAGCATAGCTTTGATTAAATGGATCTTTGTCAGCAAAATGATGTCTCTGTTCTTAATACACTATCAAGATTTACTATATCTGTCAAGGCAAGGAGCAAGCATCTTTCAATTTCATGGCTGCAGTCACAATTCCCAGTGATTTTGGAAACTGAGAAAATAAAATATGTCACTGCTTATACTATTTCCCCTTCTATTTGCCATGAAGTTATGGAACTGGATGCCATGATCTTACTTTTTTGAATGTTGAGTTTTAAGTCAGGTTTTTCACTCTCATCTTTCACTTTCAAGAGACTCTTTAGTTCCTCTTCATTTTCTGCCATTAGAGTGGTATCATCTGCCTATCTGAGGTTTTTGATATTTTTCCTGGCAATCTTGATTCCAGCTTTTGATTCATCCAGCCTGGTATTTCACATAATGTACACTACTTGTAAGTTAAATGAGCAGGGCGACAATATACAGCCTTGATATACTGCTCCCAATTTTGAATCTGTCCATTTTTCCATGTCCAGTTATCACTGTTGCTTCTTGTCAGGAGGCAGGCAAGGTGATCTGGTATTCCCATCTCTTAAAAAATTTTCTACAGTTTGTTGTAATCCACACAGTAAAAGGCTTTAGTGTAGTCAATGAAGAATAAGTAGATATTCTTCTGGAATTTACTTGCTTTCTTTATGATCCAGTGAATGTTGGAATTTGATCTCTGGTTTCTCTTCTTTTTCTAAATCCAGCTTGAACATCTGAAAGTTCTCTGTTCAGGTTAGGTTGAAGCCTAGCTTGAAACATTAGCCTGCTAGCTTGTGAAATGAGTGCAACTGTATGATAGTTTGAACATTCTTTGGCACTGCCCTTCTTTGGGATTGGAATGAAAACTGACCTTTTCCAGTCCTGCGGTCACTGGTGAGTTTCCCAAATTTGCTGGCATATTGGGTGCAGCACTTTCATAGCATCATCTTTTAGGATTTTAAATAGCTTGGCTGGAATTCCATTACCTCCACTAGCTTTATTCAGAAAAATGCTTCATAAGGTCGACTTGACTTCACACTCCAGGATGTCTGGCTTTAGGTGAGTGACCACACCATTATGATTATCCTGGGCATTAGTACCTTTTTCGTATAGTTCTGTGTATTCTTGCATCTGTTTTTAATCTCTTCTGTTTTTGTTAGATCCTTGCCGTTTATGTCCTTTATTGTGTCTAAATTTTCTTGAAATGTTCCCTTGGTATCTTCAATTTTCTTGAAGAGATCTCTAATCTTCTCAATTTTATTGTTTTCCTCTATTTTTGCATTTTTCATTGAAAAAGGCTTTCCATATCTCTCCTTGCTATTCTTTGGAACTCTGCATTCATATGGGTGTATCTTTCTTTTTCTCCTTTGCCTTTTGTTTCCCTTCTTTTCTCAACTTTTTGTAAGGCCCCCTCAGACAACTACTTTGCCTTCTTGAATTTCCTTTTCTTTGGGATAGTTTTGGTCATTACCTCCTGTACAATGTTATGAATCTGTTTCCATAGTTCTTCAGGTACTCTGTCTATCAGATCTAATCCTTTGAATCTATTTGTCACTTTCACTGTATAATCATAAGAGATTTGATTTATCTCATACTCGAATGGCCCAGTGGTTCCCCTACTTTCTTCAATTTAAGTCTGAATTTTACAATAAAGAGTTCATGATCTGAGCCACAGTCAGCTCCTGGTCTTATTTTTGCTGACTGTATAGAGCTTCTTCATCTTTGGCTGCAAAGAATATAATCAGTCTGATTTTGGTATTAACCATCTGATGATGTCTATGTATAGAGTTGTCCCTTGTGTTTTTGGAAGAGGGTATTTGCTATGACCAGTGTGTTCTCTTGTCAAAACTATGTTAGCCTTTGACCTGCTTCATCCTGTACCCCAAGGCCAAATTTGCGTGTCATTCCAGGTACTGCTTGATTTCCTAGTTTTGAATTCCCCTATGATGAAAAGGACATCTTTTTCTAGTGTAAGCTCTAGAAATTCTGAGAGTTTGTCACAAACTGTTTGACTTCAGCTTCTTAGACATTAGTGGTTGGCACATAGACTTGGATTACTCTGATGTTAAAAGGTTTGCCTTGGAAAGGAATTGAGACATTTCTAAAGTTTTTCAAGATAGAACACATATACTGCATTTCAGACTCTTCCATATGTTTGTTACACAGATTTAAATGCAAGCCTTCTCCACTGATAAGTTTCTAGAGATTTACAAACATCCTTGCCTTCTTGGTACAGATAGAAAGATACCCTTTACAACCGGAGTTTTTACTTGTAAATGAAAATTCTTCTATTAGTTTTTAGAGCTTCTTTTCTGCCTGCTGTGTTTTTTGTTTATTACTCAGCCCAAAATACTTCTTATGCTTGCTGAAATAAAATTAATAATTTAGGAAATGAGAAAATTTCTTCCCCTTTAGTGTGTACTGTACATATTACATGTTCTTTCTAATCTCATCAAGGATCACAACTCCTTAGGAGATAACCCTCCTTCTTAATCATGTAAGGAGTCATGAGGATCAATGGCCAATTACTCTTTGTACGTGTAGGTTGTGTAAATTGTCTATAATACACCATTTAATATATAACCCTTTGTCCCAGAAACTTATATGTAACTATGCTTTGACCTCTGATGGGCAGAATAGCTCTTCATGCTCTCTGAGAGATTGTCCCTGGGTTATAATCTTCACTTTGGTAAATAAAATTTTCCATAACTTTCTTAGATTGACCGATTAATATTTTGTATACATGCTAAAGAGATACACTTTGGGCTGACACATTCTGCTCCTTTTCACTACTACATGTGAAACACACTAAGAAAAACTACCAAAACTACCAACTTGATTAATATATACATAGACATTTTCCAGAATTTGTCACCAATAAATACAATATAAATAGAGATATGAAAATAGGCTAATTTGCAAGTCTCTGGAAGGTGCTTTTAATCCATAATTCTCTTTTCACAGTTCAGAACCAAATTTGATCTTAAAATATTGCCTAAAACAAAGCCCCCAACAATTCTAATAAAAGCTAAAAAGAAAGAAATATTTTGCTCTTCTAGTAAAATGCTTGCTTTTTGTGACTCTTCTGAATAAAGGAAATAGCATTGTAAATTGGGGGTGGTATAAATAAAGCATAATTGTTTCCATAAATATTTTATGTGATTTTATTAAGTTTATATTTTCATTCATTGCTATGTGTAAATCCAATACATATTAAAAACTACCCCCCTCAAATCCTTCCTTCTATTCTATTTTCCTTCCTTATTTCTTTCTATCATTTTAAAAATAAGATAATACTTTAAAAATTTAAACATTTAAAAATATCACTAGTTAAGGACTGTGACTATAACTGGCAAGCAAGGATGCATCTCCTTTAAGAGTTAATCAAGTTTGACTGTCTAACTTGTATTTTCTCAGTGTGCATTATTTACATATCACTTATAAAGTTGCTAACATTCAACATTTAATTATATGAAACTGTTACCAGGTCCAAGCTCGATCTGCTTACTACACTACAGGCCAGTGAATCTGAGAGACGAGGTGTTGAGGCAAGGAAGAGACTTTAATCAGAGAGCCGGCAGACTGAGAAGATGGCAGGCTAGTGCCTAAAAATAACCACCTTATTGGGGTCTGGATGCCAGTTTCTTTTATAGATTAGAGATGAGGGGAGGTGAGGAAGCAAAGTAAAAAGGACCTTAATCTTTCAAAACATCTCCTAGAATGACTGTGGCACAGACCATGAACTCCTTATTGCCAAATTCAGACTTAAATTGAAGAAAGTAGGGAAAACCACTAGACCATTCAGGTATGACCTAAATCAAATCCCTTACAATTATACAGTGGACATGACTAATAGATTCAAGGGATTAGATCTGACAGACAGAGTGCCTGAAGAACCATGTACGGAGGTTTGTGACTTTGCCCAGGAGACAGGGATCAAGACCATCCCCCAAAAAAAGAAATGCAAAAAGGCAAAATGGTTATCTGAGGAGGTCTTACAAATTGCTGTGAAAGAACAGAAGCAAAAGGCAAAGGAGAAAAGGAAAGATATATGCATCTGAATGCAGAGTTCCAAAGAATAGCAAGGCAAGATAAAGAAAGCCTTCCTCAATGATCAGTGCAAAGAAATAGGGGAAAACAATAGAATGGGAAAGATTAGACATCTGTTCAAGAAAATTAGAGACACCAAGGGAACATTTCATGCAAAGATGAGCACAATAAAAGACAGAAATGGCATGGACCTAACAGGAGCAGAAAATATTAAGAGGTGGCAAGAATACACAGAACAAGACAAAAAAGATCTTCATGACCCAGATAAGGATGATGGTGTGATCACTCATCTAGAGCCAGACATCCTGGAATGTGAAGTCAAGTGGGCCTTAGAAAGCATCACTATGAATAAAGCTAGTGGAGGTGATGGAATTCCAGTTAAGCTATATACAATCCTAAAAGATGATTCTGTGAAAGTGCTACACTCAATATGCCAGCAAATTTAGAAAACTCAGAAGTGGCCACAGGACTGGAAAAAGTTAGTTTTCATTCCAATCCTGAAGAAAGGCAGTGCCAAGGAATGCTGAGACTACTTACTGCACAATTGCACTCATCTCACACGCTAGTAAAGTAATGTTCAAAATTCTCCAAGCCAGGCTTCAATAGTATGTGAACCGTGAACTTCCAGATGTCCAAGCTGGATTTAGAAAAGGCAGTGGAACCAGAGACCAAATTGCCAACATCCATTGGATCATTGAAAAAGCAAGAGAGCTCCAGAGAAGTATCTACTTCTGCCTTATTGACTATGCCAAAGCCTTTGACTGTGTGGAGCATAACAAACTGTGGAAAATTCTTAAAGAGATAGGAATACCAGACCACCTGACCTGCTTCCTGAGAAATCTGTATGGTCAAGAAATCTGCAGGTCAAGAAGCAACAGTTAGAACTGAATGTGGAACAACAGACTCATTCCAAATACGGAAAGACTGTATTTTGTCATGCTGCTTATTTAACTTATATGCAGAGTACATCCAAAAAAAAAAAAAAATTAGAGTTAGGGTTAGGGCTGGATGAAGCACAAACTGGAATCAAGATTGCTGAGAGATGACACCACCTTTATGGCAGAAAGTGAAGAAGAACCAAGGAGCCTCTTAATGAAAGTGAAAGAGGAGAGTGAAAAAGTTGGCTTAAAGCTCAACATTCAGAAAACTAAGATCATGGCATCTGGTCCCATCACTTCATGGCAACTAGATGGGGAAACAGTGGAAACAGTGTCAGACTTTATTTTTTGGGGCTCCAAAATCACTGCAGATGGTGACTTCAGCCATGAAATTAAAAGATGCTTGCTCCTTGGAAAAAAAGTTATGATCAACCTAGACAGTATATTAAAAAGCAGAGACATTGCTTTGCCAACAAAGATTTGTCTAGTCAAAGCTATGGTTTTTCCAGTAGTAATGTATCGATGTGAGAGTCGTACTGCAGAGGGAGGTGAGCACTGAAGAATTGATGCTTTTGAACTGTGGTATTGGAGAAGACTCTTGAGGGTCCCTTGGACTACAGAGAGGTTCAACCAGTCCATCCTAGAGGAAATCAGTCCTGAATATTCATTGGAAGGACTGATGCTGAAGTGAAACTCCAATACTTTGGCCTACTGATGCCAAGAACTGACTCATTGGAAAAGACCCTGATGCTGGGAAACGTTGAAGGCAGGAGGAGAAGGGGATGGCAAGAGGATGAGATGACAGGATGGCATCACCAACTCAAGGAACATGAGTTTGAGCAAGCTCTGGGAGTTAGCGATGGACAGGGAGGCCTGGTGTGCTGCAGTCCATGGGGTCGCCAGGAGTCGGACATGACTGAGCGACTGAACTGAACTGAACTGAACTATAATGACAAGCCTCAGTCAGGGTATGTGTTAATTTCTTCCTTTCTGTCATCCACAAGTGGACAGAGTTCTGAAGAAACATACTTTAACAGTCAGGCAGAGGGGCATGATTCTGTGAGGCAAACTGTTCTATATGATTATAATAACAAAAGCAATTAAAGGCAAGTCAAAGAATCAGTTCTTACTTGGAGTCTGATTTGGCTTCCTCCCTACAACAAAACCTTTAGTTAGCTTCCACAGCTTTTGTAAGTGCAGTTATGCAAGGAATTGCGGGGGATACAAAGAATAATCCACACAAAAACTGACATGGAGGAATGTAAAAGCATACAGATAACTACAACATAGAATCGAGAGAGCCACAAGTAAGATTCATCAGAGTGTGGTGAATATTGACCTCGCTGCATCTCTCTGTCAGTGCCTCGTAGGGAAGGTGTATTGACCTTGTCACTGAACACTTAGCGACAATCTTCATTCAAAGCCTCCAGTCCTCCGCTCCCACAGGATCATAACAAAATTGATTGTATCCTGATACCCGATATATCAAAGCCCCTCATTGTTTTTTAATTAATTATTTATTAAATAAGTAGAAAATTTTGTCAATGTATTGCAAGCAAGAACTGGTTTTTGTGTTTGTTTGACTCAAAAATAAGATATATATGCCTAGTGGAACTTCAAAATAAATTTTATCTTATAAATAGCTCACAGACAACTAACTCAGTCATAATCCATTCTTCTTCACAAAACAATGTAATAAAACTGCAAATAGTTCAACTATGAAAATATCTAGGCAATAAACACCTCTAACCATCAAATAATAAGTAAGACTTCAATTCCTTCAACTCAATTGAAAGGCTTTCCTGCTGTGAAATAGTTTAATTGCTCACTATTCTTTGATCAAACTAGAGATAAATGCTAATTTCTAATTCATTCAGTATCTGCTCTATATTTAGAACTGTATAAAAGTTAAATATTGGTTATGTGAAGTGGAGCCAGGAAAAATGTGAACTCTAACAAATACTGTGAAATCATATGAAACCTGTTTTATTAAAAATATGAGACAAAAATGCTGATGTTCAAGACAGAAGAGAAATATTGTACGACATCCCCTATATGTGAACTCAAAAGAAAAAAAAAAAAAAAAAAGATACAAATGGACTTATTTACATTACAAAACAGAAAGAGATTCACAGACTTAGAAAACAAACTTATGTTGCCAGAGGGAAGGGATAGTTGGGGAGCTTGAGGTGGTCATGTACACACTAATGTGTTTAAAATGGATAACCAACAAGGAGCTATTTTATAGTACAATATTATGTGGTAGCCTGGACGGGGGAAGAATTTAGTGGAGAATGAGGGAACAGCTGAGTCCCTCTGCTGTTCACCTGAAACTATCACATTTAATCGGCTATGCCCCAATACAAAATAAAAAGTTCGAAAGAAAAAATAATGCTGATGTTTAGATTTATTTTTGGCAATATCATAGGAGCCTTGGAATAAAGAGACTTTTAACACTTACATATTTAGTATTCAAGTAGTTTGAAGTTAACAAAAGGACTAGAGGCATCCACCAGACTCACTCATAGATATATATATTACATACTCTTTCATTACTTTATCAGGTATTTGCAGTAGAGAAAGAAAATTTTTTAAAAATAATAATAATAATTAGAGTTGTCCTTAGTCTTTTGACCCCAACTCAGTTATCTAAGACCTTGGAGGTGTCTGTCTTGCTTTCCTTCACTAATGAAAGATGGACTATCACCAACCGGAATTGTAAAACATATCCTAGTAACTTAACACCTTGGATTTCTTTATTCAACAATGAAAATAGTAGCAACAAGTTTGCCTTGGTCTAAATCACTTTAGAAGTGTGTTCTTTCTTTTCTTCTTTGAAACTTTTTTTTTTTTCTTTTTTTGAGACACTTACCTAAATTTTCTTAAATTTTATGTGTACTAATAAATAGAAATAGTATCATTACATGCCTTCATTACTTGAAAATTTTGTAAATAGTTCTTAAACCTCTATCTTCCTCCACTTCAGTCCTGCTCTCCAGAATATGCCCAAGAAACTGGCAGAAATAAAAACAATGGTTGTAAAATTAGTATTTATTCCACATATCAGTGTGAGGTAGACATGAAGAAAGGTCAGGATAAGGGTTATTCTGAAAAGTAATTTTTATATCCAAATCTATATAATTGAAATGTTTGGAAGAAGAGAAGGATATGTCTCCTTATAATATGTCACATTGGCATACTGAGTATTTTATGTTAAAGTTTCTTAAGAAATAGCAGTGCAAGGAGGACATTCTGACAATATTTGTCTCCCTGAAAGCAAAGCAGGACATGAATCTTCCATGTGAAAAGAACTCTCCCTGGTCCAGGAGGATAGAAAGCATCATTATCACCAGAAATAGACACTTTAGGGGCCAAGAGGCTGTGTAAAACTACCACATTATTTACTCAGTAATTTGATATTCTCAGCCCATGCCCCCTTGCTTTGCAAATTCTTTACAGATTTGTAGTTTTCTTGTCTAAATGACAGCTCTCTTTGGTCATTTCTTTCAGCCTCTTTTTTTTTTTTTTTTTAAATAAGACTGCTTCACATACATTATTAAATTTGTTTTTTCTCCTGTTAATCTGTGTTGTGTTTATTTAATTTTTAGGTCAGCCAAAGAACTGCAAAAAATTCACTTAATTAAATAGTGAGGAGACCAGAAGGGGGAGTTCTCACAGTCTGCAAGCACAGCATAGCTTATCACCTCTTCTATTCTGGCAACAACTCAGCCAATGAAAAGCCATGGTCTCTTTATTTACTCTAACTCTCTCAACTTCTTCTTTCCCCCTTCTCTCTTCCTTCCCTTGCTTTGTGGGGACTTGCATATGACTCATCATGGGCTGTAGACCCCAAACTTCTTATCCCAAATAAACCTATTTTTATTTAGCAGTCTATTTATTTTAATTCAACAAATATGTATAATATAGTATCTTGTTACAAAAGATAGCTAATGTCACTTCTCAAGATTTTTTGATGTGAAAATGTGGAATAGCACTGATATTGATAGAATAATTCAAACAGTATTCTTGCTATGAGTCTTAATTAAATGTAAACCTTTTCTTTCTGACAATAATTTATGGGCTCTTGAATGGAAAAAAAAAAAGAAAAAAGAGAAAGAGTTCACTTAAAACTATCTATGTATAGAAATGAGTCTAATTTTTTTGTTTGTTTGTTTTAGGGTAAGATCAAAATTCTAATACAGAGTGTATCAGAAGTTTCAACAAAAGGAAACCCCTGATTTTTGTACTTCTCTGAACTTCCTTTCCTAGATTTTTTTTTCTCCTTTTCTCTAGAATTTATCATTGCCTCATTTTCTATTTATATTTAAAATAAATGGTGTGGGTACTAATGTTGCAAAATTTCTAAATAAAGTAAGTGACAAGCTTTTTTGTAATGTGGGCCTCCCAAAACTCTTCCAATTTATTTGAGAATAATAACATGTTCATATGCATAAAAAGAAACCTCACAACTACATGAAATTTGAATGATTTGTTTTGCAAATTAATCAAATCTTTGTACTTTAAGCAAAGCAAAGCCAATGCTGAGTAATGTTTAGTAATTTATCATGAGACTTCTAGCCTCTTAGAAATCATCTACTTTGAAGTCCACATTGATTGCTCATATTTCAACTTTCCTTATGACGTTTAGAGAATATATAGGGTTTTAATGGACACAGTTTACATTGTACATTAGTTAACATCAATACAATAATAAAAAAAGACTATAAAAGAATAATTTTAAATATATAAATATCATTATTCTACATAAATATAAGAATATAAATTGTATACATACAGATAGATAGATCTATGATGTTGTTTTTGCTTTAGTAGCAAAGTCATGTCCAACTCTGACTCTTTTGCAACCCCATGGACTATAGCCCACCAGGGCCCTCTGTCCATGGGATTTTCCAGGCAAGAATACTGGAGTGGGTTGCCATTTCCTTCTCCAGGGGATCTTCCCAACCCAGGGATCAAATCCATGTCTCCTGCATTGGCAGGCAGATTCTTTGTATTGAATCACTAGGAAAGCAAATATATATATACATTTTATATATTTGGCAATAAATGCTTAACAACCAGCTGAAAGAAGAAGCCCTGACTGAGGCAAGAGATAGATGGACTCCAGGTTATATATTTACAAGTAGCTTCTTGCTTATACTTTGAGATAGAAATGACAACAGGAACAGGATGAAAAGCCATACTTTGTCTCCTGTAGATACTGTAAGGTATTAGTAATCTCAGGGTCAAAGAGGGGTTAAGCCTTGGTTTGGTAAAAGGTAAGGAAGTTGCATATTTCTCATCCTTGGGGTCAGGGAGATTTTCCAAATTACACCTGCACAGAGTTTCCTTAGGAGAGGAGAGTGCTAGGCAATTAATAGTTTTGCTAACTTCGCAGAGCCCCTCACACTGAGATCCATCTTGACTAAAAGCATGCTTGCACACATAGGGAGAGCCTGGAGACAAATCAGATATGGGGTCAAAGCAGGATGACTGGCCAGAGGCAAACAAAGACCTGGAAGACTGCCCCCTTATAAATGATTTAAATTTCCCCTGGATATGACTGGCTGAGCCTACTCACCATGTATCCACACATATTTCTCTTAACAAACAGTTTATCTGTTTCACTGTTTTCCATCTCTTTGTTGAAATTCCTTTCCAGAGGGGATGAGAACCAGGGTAGTGCTGCAATCCAGGTTCAATCCCTGGTTGAGGAACTGAGATCCTGCTCCATGCCAGCACAGCCACGGTCACCCCACAGGGCACCAGAGAACATGACTTGAATCGTTTGTCACTTTCTGTACTGTAAATATCTCCCACCATGGCCACGAATGAGGTCACTGAATTCGGAGTTGGAAAGAGAAGCTCAAAACTGACCCTCAGGTAAACATGAAACATCTTTCCAGCCCCAATAATCCACTGTATTAAATATGTTATACATCTAAAATGTAGAGGAAATGAGCATTCTTCTTTATAACTTGTGGGAGTGTGACGTGTTGCAACAGTTTGGAAGACAATATGACATTATTTACTAAGATGAAAAGTATACTTGCATATATATTAATATATGTATATATATGTATATATGGGCTTCCATGGTGGCTCAGACAGTAAAGAATCTGCCATTTGTACATGCATATATACAATAATTATCTATTCATACACAACCAAGTACTGGTACTAAAGAAGTTTATGTAACACTGTAATGATATCAGAATATATTCCAAGTATTAGTTTCAGCACATTTTTGTTTGCCAACTTGCTTATCCTCACAAGAAACCTTTGTGGTATGTTTCATTAATATAGCCCTTTTACTGCTTAGGAAACTGACATACAGAGTATACACAGATTCACACAGCTAGGCAAGGGCAGAATTAGGATTTGAATTTGGACAATGTGGTTCTGAAGTTTATGGTTTTATCACTATACTACACTCCTTGCCTCTCATGAGAATCCTGAAATTAGCTATCAATTTTATGGCAAAAAACAAACAAAAAAACTTAAGTACAGTTGAATACATCGTAACATACCTAAATTTTGATATATTATATATTTTTGAAAGGATATAATCTGAAAACACAAAAAATCATATAATTTCCTGTAGTTAGTATTCACATTTTGTATTGCAGAATTTAAATTTATATAAACATTGCTATTACAGATGAAAGGCTTCCCTGATGGCTCAGATGGTAAAGAATTTGCCTGCAATGTGGGAGACCTGGGTTCAATCCTTGGGTCAGAGAGATCCTCTGGAGGAGGAAATGGCAACTCACTCCAGTATTCTTGCCTGGAGAATTCATATGGACAGAGGAGCCTGGCAGGCTACAGTCCATATGGTTACACTGACAAGACTAAGTGACTAACACTTTCACTTTCATTACCGATAAAATCAAATTGTCATTTAACTTCTCACCAGTTCCATTTCTTCCTTTCAAAGCTCCATGTATATCCTGTTATTTCATAAGTTTATCCTTGAAATGCCAAAAATTTCTGTCTTTCCCAGTTATGAGTAGTCTAGCAAATTGGATTCAAATTGTCCCAGATGTCTTCATAGATAGTTTAAAGTAGACAACAGGTCAGACGATTTATTTTATTTTATATTTCTTTTTAAAAACTCATTTTAAATAACACAATAGCAATTAGTTTTCAAATACATTTCTTAGCAATCTGACTTTCCTTTAAATTTTAGTAGAGATTTTGAGTCAGAAAGGAAAATCGTGTCTTTTCTTCACATTTTCCTTTACATAGGAAACAAAAAATGTTTCAGTGTTTTTGAAGAATTCTGAAGGGTTCTCTTTAATAGATTTTACTTTTTCCTATATCTGCAGTTTCTACTCTGTTCTCTGCTACTGAGCCCTAAGACAAACCAAATTGGAAAACAAAGCAAAACAAAACAAAATATTTTTGAATGAAAGCCTAGCAAACTGTCATCAAGAACTAGTTCTCTAACTATAACTACCACCACAAGTATACTACACACACACACACACACACACACACACACGCACACACACACACACACATTTATGTTCTTTCTACTGAAATATCTCCAAAAAAGAGAAAACATGGCCACTTAGGGACACTTGGTTGCATATAAGCTTGTTAAGGACAACTGGTGGAGGATACTTTTTCTTTCTCTTCTAAAACATTGGAAAAACAACCAAGTTTCAAGAAGGATAGATTTTAAGGACAGAGGGAATCTGAGTCCTTGGTGATATACTTGAACTGTCAAATCAACCCTTGAATCACATAAATTTAACAATTTTATTAAAATAATGATGATAATAATGATAATAACATTATACAAGCAACCGCTCTTCAGGTTTTGTAATTGCTGCCCACATATAAAGATCATGTTCATAGTAACTTATACGTCTTGAGCAACCAGTAGTAAAAGATAAATGATTCAGTAAGTGATTCAATAAATGATTCAACAGTTCTCTACCTTTAGTGTACTTTGAAGTTCCCTGGGGAGCTAATAAAATTGCAAGTGTTCCACTTCTACCTTCTGAAATTTGTATTCAGAGGGTCTGAGGTTGGGTCTAGGAATCTGCAGTTTTAACGCACTCCCAAGGTGATTCTGGAGAAGGAAGTGGCAACCCACACCACTATTTTTGCCTGGAGAATTCCATGGATGGAGGGCCTTGGTGGCTAAAGTCCACAGGGTCACAAAAAAGAGCCGGACACAACTAAGTGACTAACACTAAAGGTGATTCTGCTGCAGTTGTTCAGTCAATCATCCTTTGAGAAATACTTCAGTATGAGCTAAAAACAAATCATTCAAGAGGTTGAGTGAGTCCAAGACTGGAGAATACAGTGAGTGGGGATAATCTCCCCATTCTATTCCACCCCATTCCTCATCCAGAAGAATACAATATACAAATTACACTGAGGGCAGGGCTACCTTGTTGAGGCTGTAAACTTATAGTAAGCACATGCATTCTAGGTGAGTTCTGTATTTCATAAATTCAGAGGAGAGAAATAAGAGAAACTGATAACTCACATTAGCTTGGATGATGACAAAGTAGCGAGTCTTATCTTCATAGTTGAGTCTCTTCCTTAACACTACATTTCCAGTCAACATGAGGGGAATTTCAAAAGTGTCATTGGAAGCCTGCAAATAAGATACACATCTGGGATCAGTGGAACAGAAGATAAATTAGATAATCTGATATTTCAGCTTAGTCCCCTTGAAAGTTATAGACAACATGTTCATCATCTAAAAACAGAATGTGAATGTCAGCTTCAGCTTTAATGTTCTTATTTCCAAAAATTTGTCATTCTAATCAGTAGGTCTTACTTTGATGATGATATCTAGGAAACTTACTTCTTGCGATAGTTTTTCACATATTATTAGAGTTACACATAAACATCCCCAGAATATATCTAAATCTAAGCCCAGATGTCTGAAGATCTTCCCTATTACCATATCATCTTTTCACAATTATTTTAATCACCAAAGAGTTCAATTATTACAATTTATGATTTATCATAATATTCCCTTATGACATTGGAGTCCATTCTATATTCTCATATTTTCAAGTACTGTATTAAAGATATATAACTATTAACTTGAAACTGTGTTTTTGTGAAAAAGAATGTGGTATAGGTTGTTTTTGTTTGTTTTTCCAAGCCTCAGATCTGCTGCCCTTACCCTAACAGAGACTGTGTTTCTTCTTGGTAACATGCAGTTCATAAGGGCAACCTCCAAAATGCCGCCAACCAGTGCTCCTCTGGTGTTAGCAACTCTCAGTGTAAGACAATACAGTCATTCCTCAAGAGGATATAATTTATAAGATCTGTCTCTCATCCTTAAAAAAGATTTTACATCACTTTTATGTTTTAGTGCCATTTTGAAGACTGATAAAATAGTCTATTTTAGCACTGGAACTTTTTTGGTTGACTGTTTTGTGTAGTGGTAGGTGGGTGTGTGATTGCAGATACCACATGAAATGCTCAGATACATATTTCAGAGAAAGGAGTGGTGGGAGGAGGCAAGACAAAGCAGGAGGAAGAAGGTACAGAAAGGAAGGAAGAAAAGAGAAAAAAAGAAAGGATATGCACGTGTGTGGGGGGAGGGAGGTGTTGGTGTGTCTGTGAGTCTTTATGTCCTCAGCTGACACAAGGGGAGTTACTTAGGAACTGAAATTTAATGTGAGAACAGTTGCTCCAATCTAATCTTCCATCTCAAGTTCATTCAGGGGAATGTAGGCAAATTAACCTTCAATATCTAGAGTCATGCTCTCGCTCTCTCCATCTTTACCTCCCTCTCACCCTGACTCCCTCTCTTTCTGGTACATACGCACATTCAGCACACAATTGAAACATATTTTTAAATGATTTACTCTTGTGCTCATGCAATTGACTTTACAAGTCTTCTTGCATACAGTCATTTAAAGAAGTAACATTTTAAAATGCAAATTTTAAAAAAATGTACCAAGTGAGATATTTACAACTAAAAACAGACATTTGACATTTTCCCTACATTTTTACCTATTTAAACATTGTGTGTCTGTGCTTAGTTGTGTCTGACTTTTGCCACCCCTTGACTGTAGAACACCAGGCTCCTCTGTAGATGGAATTTTCTAGGCAAGAATATTGGAGTGGGTAGTCATTTCCTGCTCCAGAGGATCTTCCCAATCCATGAATCAAACTCACATCTCTTGCATCTCTTGTATTGGCAGGTGGATTCTTTACCATTGTGCCACCTGGGGAGACCTGTAGGTCTCTAAACTAAGACAGGGAGTGTAAAAATGGTTTAATCTAAATATCTAAGTTAGTTATAGGGGATACTTCAGTAAATAATTGCCATATACACTAGAAAACACAACTCATTGTGTTGTTACAGGGTTATTAACTGTCTAACACAATTACTACAGAGCCATATATCAATTTTTAGTATAGTTATGAAATATATGGTGGATTTCTTACCCCAAAGTTCTTGGTGTCAGAACTCCGTGAGTTCAGGTAGCTGGTAGCTTTGTGCTTTAGGGGAGGCTATCCTCTAAGCAGGGATTCCCAGGTGGTTCAGTGGCAAAGAATCCACCTGTCAATGCAGGAGACACAGGTGGGATCCCTGAGTCAGAAAGGTTGCCTGGAGAAGGAAACGGCAATCCACTCCAGTATTCTTGCCTGGGAAATCTCATGGACAGAGGTGCCTGGCGGGCTACAGTCCACGGCGTTGCAAAGAGTTGGACAGGACTGAGTGACTGAACAGGGACACATATGCCCCTAAGTAGAGTGAGTTTTGGCAAATCGACTCCAACCTTGGACATTCCACACCTTACCAGTGACTGTTGGAAATGTACCTGGGATCTAATTCTAGATAATCTGAAGGACTTTTCTTAATTGTAAAGAGAGAGAGACACACAGGGGAATATATTTTTCCCCCTTTTCTTCTTATAGATGCTTCTATAAGGATATAAAACTTGGAAATGTCAGCAGTCATTTTGGAACTACTGGTACAGTTAATCTAGAAGTAAACAAAATGCCGAAAATGGAAGAGCAGAAAATAGAAAAAGGTCATTTCTGTGATATCTCTGAGTTGCTTAACAAATCCTGATACCACCCCTTCTCTGAACAACCTGTTATGAGAGATAACCCATGACTTTGTTGGCAAAGTCACTTTAAATTGTTTTCTATTATTTGCAGCTAAAAGCGCTTTGATACATGATTATCTCCTGTCTATGTGTCCTCATCTTGTAGTCCCCTCTCTTTTCCATTTATGCCATGACTCTTTACAGGTGACATTTGCTTTTAATTTTCTCCTGCCTAAAGATCCTATCCCTCATTTCTCTGAGTTATAAATTCTATAAATCCGACTCAGTAAAATCTTCTTTGTCATCCAATTTAGGATTACATCTTTGATCTTATGATATATTGTTTTTTCCAAACAACATTTGTTATTTGTGTATTTTCTGTTTTCCCTTACAGATTTCTCAAGGATCTCAGTCTATGAGCTGGAGATACTTACCTTGATGTTTCTAGTCAAGTAACGTAATGCATGTTTGTGATTCTGTTTTAGTTGACAATTGTTATTAGTAGAATTATTATTAACATTAGTTAGTAATTAGGGATTTTATTGCTAATTAAGGATTGTCATTGTTCTTAAGAGCACTTTTTGGATGGAACATCCATCTTCACTGCAGCATGCAAAATTTTTTTAGTTGCGACACATGGACCCTAGTTCTCTGATCAGGGATCAAACTTGGGCCCCCTCCATTGGGAG
The DNA here is from genome assembly GCF_032405125.1 of Capricornis sumatraensis. NCBI lineage: Eukaryota > Metazoa > Chordata > Mammalia > Artiodactyla > Bovidae > Capricornis > Capricornis sumatraensis. The sequence goes on along the minus strand of NC_091091.1, from coordinate 5,991,341 downwards.
TGTGAGTCTTAGTCACTGGGCCACCAGGGAAGTTCTTAAGCTCCTATAATACATCTTTGATTAAACCTGATTTTTATTTTCTAAATCACTCTTTTATAGATATCTGAGATTTTCCATGTGCTAGAAGTTCCATCAATATTTATGTTCCAAGAAACATAAAGAGACTATCAGCTTTAAGATCAATGCTGTTTATAAATTATTGTATATGAAAAGCCTTTGTGTTAAAATTAGCTAAGTTATTAATAAGCAATTATTTATGAAGTGTGCATTCTGTCTTGAAAAAATAGAATAATAATCATGAGAAAAAGCAGAAGCAAAATGTAGGTAAATGCTTGGGATGCTCTTTATTTTTCCTCTAACAAATAGAATATTGGGGGGAAAAAAAGACAAATATTGGATTAGATCAACTCAAATAAATGCCCTGCTCTAATGACATTTCTAGAGTTCTACCTAAGGAGGAAAAAAAGAGCAAAATTTAGTAAGAAAATATATTTTTTTAAATTGCTATATGATAAGGTGATGTGACAATGTTTATCAAAGTTTAGAGTATATAAGGATCATAGAAATGTATCACTTATATTCAGATTCTGAATATCTATTCCTCCAAATTCCAGAATTCTCAAACATTCTGTATTTCTAACAAAACTCTTGGGTAATTCTGAAGTAGAAGGTTTAGATTTTACTTTGAGAAAAAATAAACTAGAAGATAGAAAGGATCAAGTTAAGTATATAAGAGTTTTGTCATTTAATTGTGAACTCAACTCAATAGTGAGCTCTTGAAATACATTTTAAAAATATTCATGTATTTGACCCCACCAGGTCTTCATTGAGGTATGTAGAACCTTTTTAGTTGTAGCACATGGGCTCCAGTTCTCTGATCAGGAATCAAACTCGGGCCCCTTGCATTGGGAGCATGAGTCTTAGGCACTAAACCACCAGGGAAGTCCCTAAGCTCGTGTAACACATTTTTAAGATGGACAATTCTTTCATTTTTCTTTATATGGGAGTTAGTTATGTTAAATTGGGATGGACTTTTAAATATAATAATAAATACTAATATTTATTATTATTTAAAGTCTTTCTTTATGTTAAACTTTGAATCCAGGTCTTTTCACTGAGTCTGTGACATTTAAAATGTATAACATGTATGTACTTTTGAAGTCAAACAGAAACTTCTAAATATAATTTCAGAGGAAATTGGTTGGAACAAGGTTTCGCAAACTACATTATAATTTTTCCTGTGTCCCTAAATATGCATATGCATATTTGTGTGTGTTTCTGTAGCAGGTAGGAATGAGTTTGTAGGAAACAGAGAAACAGTGAGTGCTGGTATTTTACTAGGAGCAAATTAGTGTTGCTGTATTTCCCAATGAAACATATCTGCGCCTTGTTCCTGTCATCAGATCACCAGGAAATAAGATCCTATAACTTTTCAATACTCTGATACAGATAAATGTGTGTGTGCTCATGCATATCAACAGTATCTCAGTCTTGGACTTCGTCAAAGACCTGTTTGAGTTGGGAGGGGAAGAAAAGTCTATACCCGCCTTCCCTCTACCATTCATCTTCCTCTCCTTTTATCCTTAGTGATTTGTTTCATCAGCAAAGGAGAGGAGTATAGGAGCACTGCTGCTGCTGCTGCTGCTGCTAAGTCACTTCAGTCGTGTCTGACTCTGTGCGACCCCATAGACGGCAGCCCACCAGCCTCCCCAGTCCCTGGGATCCTCCAGACAAGAACACTGGAGTGGGTTGCCATTTCCTTCTCCAATGCATGACAGTGAAAGTGAAGTCTCTTAGTCGTGTCCGACTCCTAGTGACCCCAAGGACTTCAGCCTACCAGGCTCCTCTGTCCATGGGATTTTCCAGGCAAGAGTGCTGGAGTGGGTCGCCAGTGCCTTCTCCGGTGTAGGAGCACAGTCATATCCTTTTCCTTAAGCCACCTACATTTTTTGGAAGTAAGTCCCTGACCCACTTTCTGTTAATTTTGGACACTACTCTATAAAGCACACATTAGCACAGGTTTACTTGGGTGATGAGAATTTAAATGCTGACCTCTACCTGCCTAGTGCTATTAAATAGGTATTCCAATGATGACTAAGCCTTTTAATATCCACAGGCCCCAAGCATCTGGTCTCCATTAGGAAAGGTCCACTCACAACTTCCTGGCAGTTTAGTATCTCAGTAACTAAACTGACAAATCTCCATTGAGTAAATGGGCATATATGGCAGTTTAAATTATTTTATCACTGCTGGAAGTATGAGAAAAAGTGTAGGAGGCATATATAATGCCCACCCTCAACACACATACTCTCACTGACTTAAGCAAAGAAGGAGACAGAATGTTGACTCTATCAATTCCATGTTTCTCTGGAGCACACTCATTCCCCTATGACCCTCTTTATTAACCTGTGCGAAGCTGAATAAGTACCAATAGAGATAAAATAACACCTCTCCCCTAGCCATTTAAGGAGGTGTTGAGTTCCAGAGATGTAGATGATCTGGAAACAGAGAATGACATACTTTGAATTATCTGTTCTCAGCTGAGAACTCTGGTCATCCATCATTTTTTAATAATCAGGAAAGATTCTGTTTGGCTTCTCATATTCATGCTACATTTATAAATATTGTTTTTTATATTCTCCATTCAACTGTAAGGACTAGAAATTCAATTCAAAAGCAGAGAGATTTGGTTTTGAGACCTGCACACACAGAGACACACACAAACACGTACATATATATTTCCTGGTCCTAATGACAGGACCAAGGCACAAATAAGTTTCACTGGGAAGTACAGCAACACTAATTTGCTCCTAGTAAAATTCCAGCACTCTGATGATTGTTTCTCTGTTTCCTACAAACTCATTCCTCCCTGCTACAGAAACACACACAAATATGCATATGCATATTTAGTAATACAGGAAAAAATACAATATACTTTATTTCCTTGTCTTAGGTAATTGTATTTAGAAGTTTCTGTTTAACTTCAGTAGCACATGTATATTGTAAATTTAAAATGTCACAGACTCACAGTGAAAAGACCTGGGTTCAAAATTTAACACAAAGACTTTAAGCAAAAACCTAATGGTTATTGCAGCCATGAAATTAAAAGACGCTTACTCCTTGGAAGGAAAGTTATGACCAACCTAGATATTAAAAAGCAGAGATATTACTTTGCAAACAAAGGTCCATCTAGTCAAGGCTATGGTTTTTCCAGTGGTCATGTATGGATGTGAGAGTTGGACTGTAAAGAAAGCTGAGTGCCAAAGAATTGATGCTTTTGAACTGTGGTGTTGGAGAAGACTCTTGAGAGTCCCTTGGACTGCAAGGAGGTCCAACCAGACCATCCTAATGGAGATCAGTCCTGGGTGTTCATTGGAAGGACTGATGCTAAAGCTGAAATTCCAATACTTTGGCCACCTCATACTAAGAGTTGACTCACTGGAAAAGACCCTGATGATGGGAGGGATTGAGGGCAGGAGAAGGGGACGACAGAAGATGAGATGGCTGAATGGCATCACCGACTTGATGGACAGGAGTTTGAGTGAACTCTGGGAATTAGTGATGGACAGGGAGGCCTGGTGTGCTGCAATTCATGAGGTCGCAAGAGTCGAACACGACTGAGCAACTGAATTGAACTGAACTGAATTAAACATGAATGTTCATTATTTTAAATAATAATAATATGACTATGGTGCCATGTGACTATCCCATATAATATATTCTGTAAAAAAAAAAGTATCAAAGTGTAAGGCGATATTTTTAGTAAACTATCTAAAAGTAAGCAATATTATTTTTGCTTAGCCCAGATATTTTAGTAATATCTGAAATTTGTACTTTGACCTATATACAAAACTACTTCGAGATAATGATTTGTTAAACATTTTTTTGCATTTAAAATGTGATTTTATCTTCCTGATTCATGAAATTCAAAAGAATTACACCCCTTTACATTACAGAATAAATGATGGCTCTCTCTCTCTCTCTCTTTTTTTTTTTCTATTCAATTCCTTCAAAATTTAAAGAGAATCAAGCATATTACAAAAGAAGGACAATCTACTGAGGAGGAGATGATGAAAGACCCCTCTACTACCTCCAAGAAAGAAGTAGCCCAAGCATTTTACTTAAATGTCCTAAGTGCTCTTCTGAGTGGCAGTGGGATTTAATAAAAATGCTGTGCTGCTTTCAGTCCACTGGACACTGCTATAAGGGATATTTACTACTTTGGGGAAAAGCACTTGAAATGCAGAATAAAGGTCACCTAAGTCTGGCATAAAATAATAAAAGATCAAGATAAGAAAACAAATATGATAATCTATTGTATGAACAGTCTTATCAATCTGTTAATAATAAGATTTCTCAATAAACTATCAGAATGATACTTAACAGAACTGCATTTTTCTGAGTAAGATAAGCTCTCTAAAATTAAAAATTCCATAGAATATTTGAAGACAAATTCTTCTCTTTTTTTCTGAATTTTTCTTTTCACTTTTAAAAATACAATTAGTTCAATAAGGTATCACTTCACATCACTCAGAGTAGTCATCATCAAAAAATCTACAAACAGTAAGTGTTGGAGAGAGTATGGGAAAAAAAGGAACCCTCCTACACTGTTGGTGGGAATGTAAATTGGTGCAGGCGCTATGGAGAACAGTATGGAGTTTCCTTAAAAAACTAAAATAAATATGATCCAGCAATCCCACTCCTGGGCATATATATGGAGAAAACCATACTTTGAAAAGATACATGCACCCCAGTGTTCATTGAACGACAGTTTACAACAGCCAGAACATGGAAGCAACCTAAATGTCCATCAACAGAGGAATGGATAAAGAAGATATGGTACTTATATACAGTGGAATATTTTTCAGCTATTAAAAGGAACCAAGCTGTGTCATTTGCACAGACATGGATCAGCCTACAGGCTGTTATATAGAGTGAAGTAAGTCATAAAGAGAAAAGCAAATATTGTGTATTAATGCATATACTTAGAATCTATAAAAATGGTATGTGCTGTGCTTAGTCATGTCTGACTCTGTGCAACCCATAGACTGTAGCTTGCCCAGCTCCTATGTCCATGGAGATTCTCCAGGCAAGAATAATGGAGTGGATTGCGATGCCCTCCTCCAGGGATCTTCCCAACCTAGGGATCAAGCCCGGAGATTGAACCCAGGTCTCCCACATTGCAGGCAGATTGTTTACCATCCCTGCTACCATGGAAGCCCAAGAATACTGGAGTGGGAAGCGTATGCCTTCTCCAGAGAATCTTCCCCACCCAGCTGAGCTACCAGGGAAGCCCAGAAAATGGTATAGATGATCCTATTTACAAAACAGAAATAGAAATATAGATGGAGAGAACAAACACATGGATACCAAGGGGAGGGGAATGAATGAAGAGATTGGGATTGACATAAATACACTACTATGTATAAAATGCATAACTAATGTGGAACCTACTGTACAGCAAAGTGAACTCCACTTGATGCTCTGTGGTGACCTAACTGGGAAGGAAATCCGAAAGAGAGGGGATGTATGTATACATCTGGCTGGTCACTTTGCTATACAGCACAAACTGACATAGCAGTGTAAAGCAACTATATGCCAATAAAAATGCCAAAAAAATACTTTGCATTACAGTAGAGCAGAAGTTACATTTGTAAATTTCCACAAGGATGACTTGGATAATGTAGATGAGTGACACGACGGAGGTAAAGTGGATATACATATATTGTCTGTATGATAGAAGTTTGTTTATGGGAAAACAATTCAACTCTAGCTGATTGTTGGCTTATTGGAAATCAGGACCAGGGTTGTCATTTTTTTTTTATTAAGAGAGAAGAGAAAACTAAATTTGAATGTGAAATTGGGCTTCCCTGGTGGCTCAGACAGTAAAGAATATGCCTGCAATGTAGGAGACCCAGGTTTGATCCCTGCATCGGGAAGATCCCCTGGAGAAGGGAATGGCAACCCACTCCAATAGTCTTGCCTAGAGAATCCCATGGACAGAGGAGCCTGGTGAGCTACAGTCCATGGGGTCACAAAGAGTCGGACACACTGAGCAACTAACATCTTCAATTTTAAATAAACTAATTTTAATTATATAAAATTTATTTTAAAAATTATATTGTGTTTGCAAAAGCCAGAAGTGTCCACATTTTGAGGTTACATGTTTTCCCAGGTGGAACTAGTGTTAAAGAATCTGCCTCTAATGCAGGGGACATAAGAGATGTGGGTTCGATCCCTGGATTGGTAAGATCCCCTGGAGAAGAGCGCGGCAACCCATTCCCATTCTTGCCAGGAGAATCCCTTGGACAGAGGAGCCTGGTGGACCATAGTCCATTGACTTGCAGAGTCTGACATGACCAAAGTGGCTTAGCATGCACACATTTGTAATACATACAAGTTTGGTTTGACACTAAGAAATAAGCTAGATAATATAATTATGCTATTAATTATAAGCAGAATTTCTAGATATTTAATAATTTGATAATATGAATATCATAAGATAGTGTCCAAGAGATTTTACATGAGAAGAAACTGGTGTTGATCATTAAGTCTCTATGATGATTAAAGTTGGATTCACTTTATAAGAATGTGGTTTGGTTAATGCTTACTCTTTCAACACACACACTCAGTTAAGTGCTGTCATGACGTCTTAATCTTTTGCCTCACCAATTAGTCATGACCAAATAATTTCTTTCTTTATTCTATAGTAGTGCTAGCTTGCTAAAGTACTTTTTTTTTTTCTTTTTTTGCAATTTGGAAACTGCATGTGACTGACTTATTTTATCTGTAGGTAGTAAAAGGATATGATATTATATTTCATGCTGAGCCCACAAATCCTTGAAAAGAAGAAGCATTCAGAAGGAATTATTGCATAGCTAAAAAAGTATTTCAGCCTCTCAAAAATTCTAAGATATATCTTCCAAGTAATACATTTTTTTTTTCTCACAATATATCAAACCTTGGATAAGTTTCTTTCTTTTATGCAACATAATAAATATTTCCTTAAAATACATGACCTGACCATCCTCTACTTTGTGGGAGTTTCATTTTTACAAACTGAGGAGTAAAGATTAGAAAATGACCCTCATAAAATATAAGCTAAAACATGCACATGCATACAATTGATTATTCTAAAAATCTAAATAGTAAGAAAATAAACGGTTTAGAAATATTCTGTATAGTCAGCTCCATGTTTCTATCTTTTAAAAAATGTTTCTCTTGCCCTCTTCTCTTCTGTTTCTTTTATCTTTTCCACTCTACTTCTGTGTAACACCTTACATCATTATTGTCCTTTTCTATCACATTCTCATTATCTCTCCATCTCTTGGCTCCATTGTGTCTGCCTATAAACATGTGGAGGCATAGTTTTTAGGGGAAAAACAAAAACAAAATCTCCCCAAATCTTAAACCCTGCTATACTCACGGGCTTTTGGTGTTTTCCTTTTGCTCTCCATTTTTTTTTTCTTTTTGAAAAAAAATTTTTTTAAATTTTTTTTTAATTTAATTTTAAAATCTTTAATTCTTACATGTGTTCCCAAACATGAACCCCCCTCCCACCTCCCTCCCCATAACATCTCTGTAACACAAGTGCTGCAACTATTTTATTAGAGCACAACAGAGGAAGAGTGGAGCACACACTACTCAGAAAGCAAGTCCTGACTCTCCAGCTTAGAAATAGCTGTGTGTTAGGTGGCATCACTGATTCAATGGACATGAACCTGGGCAGATTTCAGGAGATAGTGAGGGACAAAGGGGGCCTGGGGTGCTGCAATCCATGAGGTTACAAAGAGATGGACATGCCTTAATGACTGAACAACAGCAATAACAACCAGGCAAGTCACGTCACCTGTGAACCTGTGTTCTCTCCTATACAATAGAAATCCTGTTACTAACTGATTTGTGGTGATAAAATGAGAAACTGCATTCATAATTGACAATCGATTTGTGAGTCAGATCTTACTAAGAGTCTTAGTATCTGTAAGCTCAACAGATTTTTTGTTTAGAGCTTTTATAAGAGATATATAATTTAAAAACAAAGACATGTTAATGTCACCACTTTTTATATTCCTAATATTAAACTTATGTTTAATGTTAGGGGAAACATTAATTAAACATCACTTAAGTGATTGTAAAACTGCTTTGAGGAGCCCTTTGTGTTCTGAGAAGCTGCCTTGGGGAAAAGAGGAAGAGAAAGATAGCAGGCAGGAATTTCAGGTCTAGTTTCCAGAAAACAATTCTTCTTTTTTTGTATTATATATCCTATATCTTAGAAAGAACTTAGCCTAGAGCACAGAATAGAAGCCCCATTGTCTAAAGCAAAACAAAACACACACACACACACACACAAAAACAAAAAAAGCTATCATTAGAGGCTTTGTCCTCTTTTCTATCTCAGGTTTCACTGGTGGAGAAGGGGTAGCAGTGGTATTAATTTGCAAATTCCATAAAACATATGTGTTACATTGGTAATAACACATGAAGTGATTTATTTAGAATGCTTAGGAGTCAACTAACATAACAGAGATTTAATAAAAATGACTTATTAGACCTATGAAGATATTTAAAAACTTTTACCAACAAAACCCATCCAAAACTAGCCTATAAATGTAGCAAAAATATATCATAAAATGTAATTTGGGATAGTTATTAATAATAGTACAATTACTAACATGGTTCTAGGAACTGAACAATAGAAGAATATAATAAATATCAGCTTAAATAAATATTAATTTTACTCCTTATAGTGAAGTTACATTGCAAGTAGATATTTACATACTGGATCATCTGGATTATACTGAATAACATATTCTATCTGTCCATTTGGGCCATCATCTATGTCTGTAGCTCCATTGTCTCCTGAAAATCCTGTGAAGATTGTGGTGCCAACTGGAGTGAGCTGCAAAGAATACAAAAGACAAACTGTCAATTCTCATTTGATCGACAGCATACCGGAAATGTTCCAGCACAAAAACCACAATTTTTTTTTTTAATGATTTTTTTTTTATTTTTTTTTAGGCAAATTAAAATTTATTACCATTGTAAATTCACATATGCTTATATGTGTACTTACTATACATTTCAATGGATCATTGTCTAGCTTTCATACTGCAGTTGAATTTTTTTGAAGGTGAGCACCATATTTATTTTATTTTATTTTATTTCCAATAAGTTTTATTTTATTTTATTTAAATTTTAAAATCTTTAATTCTTACATGTGTTCCCAAACATGAACCCCCCTCCCACCTCCCTCCCCATAACATCTCAGTGGGTTATCCCCATGCACCAGCCCCAAGCATGCTGTATCCTGCGTCAGACATAGACTGGCGATTCAATTCTTACATGATAGTATACATGATAGAATGCCATTCTCCAAAATCATCCCACCCTCTCCCTCTCCCTCTGAGTCCAAAAGTCCGTTATACACAACTGTGTCTTTTTTCCTGTCTTGTATACAGGGTCGTCATTGCCATCTTTCTAAATTCCATATATATGTGTTAGTATACTGTATTGGTGTTTTTCTTTCTGGCTTACTTCACTCTGTATAATTGGCTCCAGTTCAACGAGGCAAGAATATACAATGGAGTAAAGACAATCTCTTTAACAAGTGGTGCTGGGAAAACTGGTCAACCACTTGTAAAAGAATGAAACTAGATCACTTTCTAACACCACACACAAAAATAAACTCAAAATGGATTAAAGATCTAAATGTAAAACCAGAAACTATAAAACTCCTAGAGGAGAACATAGGCAAAACACTCTCAGACATAAATCACAGCAGGATCCTCTATGATCCACCCCCCAGAATGCTGGAAATAAAAGCAAAAATAAACAAATGGGATCTAATTAAAATTAAAAGCTTCTGCACAACAAAGGAAACTATAAGCAAGGTGAAAAGACAGCCTTCTGAATGGGAGAAAATAATAGCAAATGAGCAACTGACAAACAACTAATCTCAAAAATATACAAGCAACTTATGCAGCTCAATTCCAGAAAAATAAACGACCCAATCAAAAAATGGGCCAAAGAACTAAATAGACATTTTTCCAAAGAAGACATACGGATGGCTAACAAACACATGAAAAGATGCTCAACATCACTCATTATCAGAGAAATGCAAATCAAAACCACAATGAGGTACCACTTCACACCAGTCAGAATGGCTGTGATCCAAAAATCTGCAAGCAATAAATGCTGGAGAGGGTGTGGAGAAAAGGGAACCCTCCTACACTGTTGGTGGGAATGCAAACTAGTACAGCCACTATGGAGAACAGTGTGGAGATTCCTTAAAAAATTGCAAATAGAACTACCTTATGACCCAGCAATCCCACTGCTGGGCATACACACCGAGGAAATCAGAATTGAAAGAGACACATGTACCCCAATGTTCATCGCAGCACTGTTTATAATAGCCAGGACATGGAAACAACCTAGATGTCCATCAGCAGATGAATGGATAAGCAAGCTGTGGTACATATACACAATGGAGTATTACTCAGCCATTAAAAAGAATTCATTTGAAAAACCACAATTGTTAATCACACAAAGGAAAAAAGTAGGCAGCAGCCCACAAACACAGACTCGAAGTGTTTCAAAAGAACACTTGGAAACCTTATGCAGGAGTTTCTACAAAGTCTGGAAATTTCCAACATCAGAGTCCTTGCTTTGCATAAAGAAACTGAAGCCCCTGATTCAGTGTGAAGCACATTTGGACCAGTTTATAAACATTAGTGTCTTAAACTTGTGGAGAAAATGCATCTGTTGTTCCTACTTAAAAACACTTTGATGCATCAGATTATCTATAAGCTAGGATTTATATTGTATGAAGGAATTATCAACAATCACTTTATTTTAAAATTTAAAAAAAAATCAGTGAGATCAATGAAATCCAGGGTGGTAATTACATGCAGGTTGCGAATTTGAGGAAGAAAGTTAGAGACTATGGATTCCTTATCTATCAAAGGAGAGAGAAAGCTGGAATTTTCTTTAGTGATTGTAGTACTGGTTGAGTAGAAAGCCATTGTCTGATAGAATTGGAGAGAGAGTAATATCTTTTCATTTTGAATTAAACCAACAATAAAACATAATGTGTCATATAAGACCATGATTTCACAGTTGGCCTGAATGTCTAGCTTTACCTCTTATTAATCTCCATCAGAGAATCACCGCTGTTTTCTCTTACTTTTAAGTCTTTTCACAATGTATTCCTACATCCAGAGTCTCCAGTTCTCAAGTTTTAGATGGAATCCTCATTAGTTATTTTTCAACTTAATTAGGCGTCATCTTCTTCTAAACCATTCCTGACATAGCATTTCCCTACTCCGTGTCAGTACACGGCATCTTGTTCATTACTCTTACATTTTACACTTTACTTTCTTAATTATTGCACTGTCACAATGAATAAATGAACTCAGTCAATAAACACAAGACCTGTGCCTTTAAAGAAAATAGACTTTTACATTTTGTTCTGAGATATGTTTTGTTAGCTTTTAAATAGGATTCTTTCATGGAGAAATAGCTTCTCAGAGGGAGACAAAAGAAGAGTCATCTCATTTACTTCCATTTTCAGGGATGACAAACCTAGATATCTATAGGGATCCATCAGGCAATGTAAAGGAGTGAAGCACATCTCATGGGAACGTGGCGACTAAAGAACACATCCTTCTCTAAAAGGATATCTGCTACTCAGCCTCAGGAAACTCTCATAATGGAATATGGAGACAATGCTATTGGGTTGGTCAAAAAGTTCATTCAGATTTTTCCAGTGATGTCATGGATGTTGTGGAAAAGATGTTGTAGAAAAACCCTAATGAATTTTTTGGCCAACCCAATACTACGTCTTTTAATATTCCGATTTTATAAGAAATCTCTTGGTTCTAAAGTCGACAATAGCTTTTAAAGAATTATATTATGAATTTAATACCCCCCACACCCCAGTATATCCACTGGCACAGCAACCACAGTAGTTTGTGATCTCTGATTTAGAAAAAGGATACAATTTCAATTAAAAGTGATTTTAAAACTATGCTTTGGGGAGCCCATGGTTTGGGGAACTGTAAGTACAAAGTAGTGTATTTATAAAGTCAGTCCTCCTGGCAAGTAGCTTTTAAAGGTAAATTTTGACATTCTGCAGCTCAAAGAGAACTGAAGATAAAGTGAGAGGAGATGGTTTAAATAGCACATATATAAACATGGACACACCATTGGAAATAGTTAACTAAAAGGCTTTCGAGCCAACATTTTAATATTTTTAATATAGTCCCTGTCCCCAAATATGTCACTCTTTTGTAAAAATTCACCCACTCTAATGTAGTTGTGCCTTGATTTATCTTACAAAAATTCACTCACTCTTGATATATTTAATTATGGAAATGTAAAATTGAATGGCAAAATTTTGCTTCTTGATATTCAATAAAACAGAATATTTAAAGATCTTTGTTGCCAAAGTAGATAACTGTGCCACAGAGTTGAATTTAAAAATTAACCCCCGCTCTCCAAAAAAGCACACATAAAAGGAAAAAGCCAGAAAACTTGAACAGTCGGTATCTGAAATTTTTGAAAATAGACTGCGATTCCCTGGTGGCTCAGACGGTAACTGCCTGCAATGCGGGAGACCCAGGTTCAATCCCTGGCTTGGGAAGATCCCCTGGAGAAGGAAATGGCAACCTACTCCAGTACTCTTGCCTAGAAAAGTCCATAGATGGAGGAGCCTGGTGGGCTACACTCCGTGGGGTCACAAAGTGTCGGACACAAATGAGCAACTTCACAACTTCACGAGACTTGTGACCCAACTTTGAAAATGTGATGTTTAGTTGTTGACAGCAAATGGCAAGAAGTATGTCAAATTATTAGTTCAACATTTGCATAGACTAGTGAGTTTTGCTTCCTTCCATAGTTGCACATTTAGACCAAACATATTAGCATAGATTGTTCATTTTCACTACTGGAATAAGCAAACATCCACACACAGACATACACATGTAAAATGTAATGTTAAAATGTATCAGTAATTGAACTACACACATTTATTCATGATCTACCACTCAGATATGGACCTGCTTAGATATAAGCTAGGGTTTGGAATGTTTAAAGCTAATATAGGAGAAACAGCTAGTTAAAAAAGAGGATAAACATTTTGTTTTAATATGGAAGTTCTGGCAAAAAGTCAAAGGGCTCCAAGGAAATGGCCTGTACAAATGCAAACAAGCAAAAGAGAGTTAGAATATGCAATATGCTTTTAAATAAACATATATCTATATATGCATATGGAAAATGAATAAGTATATTATAGAATACATTAATATGCATATCCAACAAAATATGTACATATCTATGTGCACATATTCACATTATATAAATAAGACATATTTCTAAATATTATGTGGGGAGCGAAAATCTTCATATGATAAGTTGTTTGTTAAAATGTGTTTCCCTATACATCATTAAACAGAATTTTCAGGGTACATATGCCATACAGATGGTCGTGTTCCATGTCCTTTAACATTTCAACAAGTCTCAGAAATATAAATTTGGTTTTCTGAAGGGCATTCTATGTGTGGGCTGATTATCACCTTGGGCAGCTGCCTGAGGGTGTTACTTGTTTATTTAGTTTGTGTCTTTTTCCACAAATGATTTTATACAACTCTTAGGAAAATATAGAAAATGCACAAATGCACATGTAATAATTAAAGAAAATAAAGCAAGAAAATTCAATATTTCATGAAATTGTATAACAGAAACTTGAATGTAAAATGTGAGTAGCTAACTGTTCAATTATCTTGTGAGCCATTGCTGTTGAGCCAACCTAAAAATCAGGAACAATGCTTCAAAAGGGAAAATTCCCTTACTAATTTTTCTTGCAATATTCCTCACTGAAGCATTGTATCCACATTTTATATAAATATAGTTGATTTTTATCACCCATGGTAGTTCTATACTATAAAGTCACCATGAACACTGAATTAACAAGGACTGAACCATTGCTCTTAGGGGAAATGCAGGGTTATTACATTGCTGAGGGGAATACAGGATTAAGTTTTGCAAGCCTCTGGTTACAACATTTTTCATCAGCAAATCAATATATAACCTTGTTTTATGTGTGTTTCTATTTAAAAACACTTTATTTAATATGTTTGGTCTGTTCTAGAGTAGACACTTTCTATTGCACTTTCCATTTTATTCATTGAATTTTCAGCTCCAGAATTTGGTTTTTACAATTTCTCTGTTAAATGTCTCATTTTATTCCTCTTTCTGATTTCAGAATTGTGTTTCTGTGTTTTCTTGTAGTTCATTTACTTTTTTCAAAACTGTTAGTTTGAATTCTTTATCAGGTAAATTACCAAATTCCATGCTTTGGGGTTTGATTACTGTGGGATAATTGTTCTTTTGGTGATTACACGTTGTTTGACTCTTCACGTTTCCTGAAGTTTCGCATTGGCTGCTTTTGCATTTAATGTAGCAGGGCGTGCATGTGTGCTAAACCACTTCAGTCATGTCTCTGATTCTCTGTAACCTTATGGACTTTAGCCCACCAGGCTCCACTGTCCGTAGGATTCCCCAGGTGAGAATACTGGAGTGGGTTGCCATGCCCTACTCCTGGGGATCTTCCCAACCCAGGGACTGAACCCACGCCTCTTGTATGAATATACTTGCTCCACACTTGTTGCTCTCTGGTAGTTTAGTCACTAAGTCGTGTCCAACTCTTGGGACCCCATGGATTGTAGCCTGCCAGGCTCTTCCATCCAGGAGGTTCTCCAGGCAAGAACACTGGAGTGGGTTCCTTCTCCAGGGAATCTTCCCAACCCAGGAATCAAACCCAGGCCTCCTGCATTGCAGGCAGATTCTTTACTGACTGAGCTATGACAGAAGCCCCTGGTGTGGCTGAATTCTTAAGGCTGTCTTTTTTTTTTTTTTTTTTCCCCCTGGTTTTAAGAACACACTGGGTTGGCTGCTGGGAACTTCTTTCGTTTTCCAAAAGGTGGCACTGTAGTTAAATTTGTGGTGTCTCCTTTGCCCACGGTCCCTGGTCTGATTTTCTGAGCACATTCACTATTTATCCAAGTTCATTCTCAGCATCTCACTTGGAGATGCTGGAGAATGTCCATAGAGTAGGGAATTCTACAGGTTTAGCATTTGGAGTGTTGGGGATGACCACAGGCCAAATGAAGAGATCCTTGTTTGAGGTTATCCAAGTAGCCTGTGGGCTGACTTCTTACTGACGTTCTGAGCAAAGTTAGGGGGGACCTCATTCTTTTAATCTTTTGATATTCTTACCTGTATCCTTTCCAATCTCCTCCCTCCCCAGAGTCAGGGAGGTCCTGCCTCAATAACTGGGCTGCCACTGTGTATGACCCAGCTAAGGTTGTCAGGCAGTCACCAATTGCTCTCTCTCCCTTTCTTGTACCAGGAGAGGTTCCACCAGGATAGTTTAGCCTCACATTGTGTTACCTTAGAGGGAGGGGTAACACTGGAAAGGAATTTTCCAGTGCCTTGTGGAAAAGGCACTTCTCCCCTTTCTAATTCAATCAAACATATTACTTTTTGCTCCAAGAGAGGGCTGGAATGTCTCCTTGGGAGGACTGGACTTTCACAAAATCTCTCTCATCCATGGGTATCTGCTTAAATCAGCATTACCCAGGTTTCCCCCTAGGCTATGGCCCTGAGAAGTTAGGGTCAGTTCCTTGCTCAGCAGGCCCAGTGGGTTCAGCTAACTTGAATTCCACACCAAGGTCTATATACCTATTACCTAATGCACAGGCCTCTACTTCCAGGTCTCTTTGCATACGGTGTTGGACCCCACAACTAATACAGAGGTATTTTTGTTCATAACTGGCTGCTAGTTTTCACTTGTTCAAAGTGAGGACTTAAAGAAGGGACATCTTATGATGTCATAATTTGTTGATATCACTATAGGCCAAATTTATACTTAGCGAAGAAATATCTTGCTCATTTTGAAGTACATATTGAGAAGGATGAATCTTGGAAAGCACCTCACAAATCATAATATTGTGCTAAATGTACACAGTTAGTGTTAGAATAATGCCTCTGGCGCCAATGTCCTTGTACTGATAGGTAACAGTAATCTCCTGATACTTTTGTTGTTATAGTCGCTAAGTTGTATCTGACTCTATTGCAACCCCCATAGACTATAAACTGCCAAGCTCCTCTGTCCATAGAATTCTCAGGTGAGATACTGGAGTAGGTTGCCATTTCCTTCACCAGGGGATCTTCCCAACCCAGGGACTGAACCTGTGTCTGCTGGATTGGCAGGTGGATTCTTTACCACTGAGCCACCAGGGAAGACCCCTGACATTAATACCTACTGCAACAGGGGCCATGCAGTCTTTTGGTATTTTGATTATACTCCATGATCCTTTGAGGGTTTTTCCAGCTGGTGCAGTGGCAAATAATCTGCCTGCCAGTGCAGGAGACACAAGAGAGTTGGGTTCAATCCTTGGGTCAGGAAGATCCTCTGGAGGAGAAAATGGCAACCCACTCCAGTATTCTTGCCTGAAAAACACCATGGATAGAGAAGCCTGGTGGGCTACAGTTCATGGGGTTGCAGAGTTGGACATAACTGAGTGACTGAGCATACACATATGATCCTTTGAAGACTGTCTGCAGTGCTTCTATAGTCATCTATGTGAAATATTGTAAACTTCTAATTTGGCAGTTCTAGAAAACAGATCTGGTTTAAAATGATTAATTACTGTCTTCTTCCCTCTTTACTTATTTTCAGGGTCTTTTTGATTGCACTGTATAGTCCAAATATCATTTGCCATAAAAATAATTTTTCCAACCTGCAAGTCATTCATGCTTTGGCTATAATTCAGTCTTTAACCTCCTCCTCTGATAAAGTAATTTTATAAATCTCTCTTGCAAATCATCCCTACCTTACATATATGCCTCAGAAATAATGATATGTTTAAAAACCATTGCAGTCTCCACAAATGAAATGGAGTTATACATTTGTAAGGAGGTGGGCATTAGTGAGAACTTCAGCTTTTCTCACTATGATAACATTACATTATCTCCAAATCTGTGATTATTTATTGAAGCTTATTATGTGCCAAAACACTATTTCTATGACCGTTACATTGGTTTTATATTAACTCATTGATATATCGTTTGTTTTGCTAAGACATTCATTCAAATTAAATGTTTATTTGACGTTTGTCTTAAAACTTTTAGAAATGTTAATAAATGGTACACATTTTTGAATTCACATTCAGCAGATGTTATCTTGCTGTGATTTATTGAAATCAAAAAGAAAAATATAAGAAAGGAATTCCATATGTTCTCAAGTTCCCTTTAACATAATATAGCTTTTGCACCTGTGCATAAAATCTTTACTCCATTCTTTATCATGAAAGCTAGATAATTAATATTGAAAATAATTTCCTCTCAATATATGATTAAAAGCTAATTCATGTAGAAAAGTATTTTCAAAACAAGAGAAAGGATTATTATTATAGAAAGTAATAAGTAACCTAGTAATTTTTGCTAAAATTAGCAAAAATATATACATGAAAGAGCTTATTGAAAGTTGTTGAATAGTGGCATACTTGAATATTTTAAAACAGGTGGAAGATTGATTTCCATTTATAGGCTTAAATTAGAAAATGTATTTTTATGTGCTTCTTTTCTTTCCCTTAATATCATTTTTTTTTTTTTCTCTCTTACCTATCTCTTGTTTCCCAAAATATACTTAATTCCTTGGAGGAGGAAAATAGACAAGAAAAAGGAATGAGGGCTTAGTCTTATTTCATTTTTCAGAAGCTTTTGTGTGCTGTAGATTAAATGTTAGTACTCTCTATCCAAAGAAACTCTGTGAAAGGAAGTGGCTGTATAAGTAGTGATTTTTATTCCTTGATTAAATACATCAAGTTTTCAATACCATGGACAATATTCTTTTTCTTTCTTTCTTTTATAAAATAATTAATTTATTTGGTTGTGCTTGGTCTTAGTTGTGGCACTTAGGATCTTCAGTCTTTGTTGTGGCATGTTAACACTTAGATGCAACATGTGATATCTAATTCCCTGTCCAAGGATTGAACCCAAGTGCCCTGCATTGGCACCACAGACTCTTAATCACTGGACCATCAGGGATGTCCCACCATAGACCATATTTCTAAGAAAAAAAAAAAAAAAGACTTTTTTACCTGTATTAAAAAAATCACCTTATTATATGGGAAATTTTTTTAAATTAAAAATAAATGACCAAACCAAACAAAGACAAACACATAGATATAATAGAGTCATGAAAACTAAAGGAAAAAGGGGCTAGAGAGAGAAAAAATTGGAAAAGGAGGTCAATGGTATGGTGATGGATAGAAACTAAACTTTAGATGGTGAGCACACTGTAGTAATTACAAAAATCAAAATATCATACACATAGAATATATAATGCTATAAACCAGAAAAAGATTGTAAACTACCAATATACTCAACTCCTTGAGGGCAAGGACAATGTCTTCACAGAATATGAATTTAATAAATGTTTATAATTAAGCCATTATCTGGATAATCGATGGAATTGGAATGGTGACTATGGACTAGCAGTAGTAATGTGTCAGTGTTTTCTGATTTTTGATGGCTGTATGGTTATGCGGAGAATATTCTTATCTTTCAGAAATACACATTAAAGTATAGATATTTGGGGATAAGAAGGATTCTTTTCAGTAACACCACAAATGGTTTAGAGAAAAAGCTTGTATAATTTTTATATTTTTGCGTTTGAAATTATTTATGTGTCAAAATAAACCTTCCCTGGTTAAAAAAAAAAATACATAGGAAACTGTAAAGAAACCATACCAAATGTGCAGAAAATGTTCTTAACTATATCTGGAATCTCTCGTTAGGCTTCATCATGGAGACCATCTGTGCCTTTACATCTACCAAAATGATTCTGAGAAAAACAGATATTCACAAATGCACATATTAAATGGAAAGAGATGATATAGTCACAATGAAATGTGAAAGAATAGCACAGAGCTAAAAATTAAACCAAGAAAGCAAAAACTAAAATTGGATAGATTCAGATATTTCCCCATTGTGAGAAAACATTCTCAACGTGTTGTCATTCCGTCATGTTCGACGCTTAGGACTCCATGGACTGTGGCCCATCAGGCTCCTGTGTCCCTGGAATTTCCCAGGCAAAAATGTCTCCTTAATTCCTACTTGTTTACTAATTTATTTTGCATTTTATCTGTTGAGTCAGAAGGAATCTTGCTGCTGCTGCTGCTGCTAAGTCACTTCCGTCGTGTCCGACTCTCTGCAACCCCATAGACGGCAGCCCACCAGGCTGCCCCGTCCCTGAGATTCTCCAGACAAGAACACTGGAGTGGGCTGCCATTTCCTTCTCCAATGCATGAGTAATACACATTGGATTGCTAATGAAAATGTTAGCATGCTGAAATGGGAAATTTAGGAACTTATTGAATAATTTGCTTGCTTGCTGAGAACAAATTTTCTAAAATGCAGGCATGAACTAAATTGATTTTTTTGTTGTTATGTAAAATATCTCAAAATTATCTTTTCTTTGGGCTAAACATAAACTATATTTGATGGAATGAATCATCCAAATTGTATCATTTCAGTTTAATGTATATTTTGGCTCTGTTATGTGCCAAATTATATTTACTTCCTCTTTCATTGGGCTTCCCTCACAGCTCATTTGGTAAAAAATCCACCTGCAATGCAGGAGACCCTGGTTCAATTCCTGGGTCCAGAAGATCCATTGGAGAAGGGATAGGCTACCCACCCCAGTATTTTTGGGCTTCCCTTGTGGCTTAGCTGGTAAATAATCCACCTGCAATGCAAGAGACCTGGGTTGGATCCCTGGGTTGAGAAGATCCCCTGGAGAAGGGAATGGCTACCCACTCCAGTACTCTGGCCTGGAAAATACTGTATAGACCATGGGGTCGCAAAGGGACAGACATGACTGATTGACTTTTACTTTCCTCTTTCATTTCCCCTTTTTCTCAAAAGTTTCTTAATAGCAAATTATGAAATTTCTGAAACAATGTATTTCACAGTGCTTGAGAATTAACTCTTTGAAGCCAAGTAATCTGTGTTGTACTCTTTATATACCACCTATTAGAAATACGATAGGAGATAGAAGCTCTTTTGGCCTATTATAAAGCCTATAAAGTAAATATAAGACAAAATAATAATGTTAGAAAGTTGTGTTGAGGATTATAAGAGATAATGATAATTTGATCACTAAAATGTTTTTAACCATACACAAAAACCTTAAGGGAAAAAATCATTTCAGAGTCTATTTTCAAAAAAAATTAGTGATTTCATTAACCTAATGGGTACTGTTGAAAGGCACAATCATGCTGTGTTAGAAAGAGATATAACAGCATTTAAAGTAAAATTTCTACCAGCTACCATGAAATACTCTTCACATGATATGTCTACTAATCTAGAAGTAGTTGGTATGTGTTCATCACTACATTATTTTTTATAACTCATCATGAATGTATAAGTGTTCTATAAAAGCTATATATATATTCCTCTTTTGACTGTTCAAATCTGATACCTCAATGCCATCCTATAATCCGTCTTATATTCTATAGTTACTATATTCTATAGTTACTATGTCACAAATAAGATATTTTACAGTACCCATCATGGTGCATTAAAGGGGGCTTTCAAGATTATTAATCTCACAAAGTTTGGAGAAAATATAAGAGAGAACTTTGGTGATGTGAAGCTGAAAAAATATACCTTAAGGAAAGTGCCCATCAGTGAACAGAATGAAGTTTAGAACTATATTTGTTAGTCTCAGTATTTCATGGGATTCAGTCCTATTCATAATTTTTTATTTTTCTGCTACACTATTTTTTCCTTAGTTTAACAAATATTGAGTACTAGCAATATAGTTAGAATGAATATGAGATGTATAATTATTATCTCAAACAGATCACAAAAACAAAAATAAAATTTTACAAAATATTCCAACCAAAAAACATTGCATAATGAAAATATTCAAGTGTATTTTACCTTGAGAATTAAATGTGGGAAGCATGAATGGATAAAAGCAGAGATTGCTGGATATAATTAGAAAGTTCACTGCCATTGCCATTCTTACCATTCAATGAGTGCCTAGAACACACCTAGAACCATTGGTTTCACTTAACATCTTTGTATCCTTTCATCTTCAATAAGTGAATCAATAAATGAAATTAATATTATGTTTTTCCATTGAGGAAACTAAGTGTATTAGAAATTAATCAATTTTCTGTGATTGTGCAGAGAGGAAATGGTCACACTATTTCAGAACCTAGGTTATAGTGAATCCAAAGGCTTTGCGCCTTTCTCTTAGAACCCTGCCTAGGACTTCCCTGATGGTCCAGCATTTAATAATCTGTCTGACAGTGTGGGGGGCACAGGTTCAATTCTCATCTGGGAAGATTCCACATACTGCAGGTCAGCTAGGCCCTGTGTCACAACTATGAACCTGTGTGCCCTGGGATCCATGCTCTGAAACAAGAGAAGCAACTTCAATGAGAAGTCTAAACACCACAACTAGAGAACAGCCCTAGCTTGTGGCAACTAGACAAAGCCTGTGCACAGTGGTGAAGATCCAGTGCAGCAAAAAATAAAAATAAATAATAAATTAGTAATAATACTATTCAGTTTAATGGTTGTATTTATCCCCTATTCTTTCTTCATGTCTCTGAGCACTATCATTCTTTTGCCTGATGTATTTGTAAAATATAGTGGCCAAACACTCAGTTTTGGAATGAAGCTGCCTCTGTTTCTCACCTAGATCTGCCACTTATTGGCAGTGAAATCTTAGGCAAATGAATAAATGCTTCTCTGTCCCAGTATTTCCTCATTTTATTGTGCAAAATGAAAAAAATAAAATAATTTGAGTTTGTGTGTAGGTTTAAGTAAGTTTTAAACAAGATGTTTCATGGAAAAACTTAGCACTCATAAATGAAAATTGTTAGAATGAGTCTGTCATTATCATTGTAATCTGACCTAATTCCAGTCAACATCAGGATATATGAGGCCACTAAACTAGCAAGAAGGTCTATGCAGAAACCTGTGAACAAATTTTAGATAAGAACAAATGTTAATGTGTCAAGTTACTTACTTATAAGTAATAGCTAAAATTCAGAGAAGAAAAATAAATACTAAAATTACTCACACAGAGATGTGTTATGGGGAGGGAGGTGGGAGGGGGGTTCATGTTTGGGAACACATGTAAGAATTAAAGATTTTAAAATTAAAAAAAAATTATAATGTAATCTGGTAAATGATCTAATAGGTTTATAAGTGAAGAAAGAAGCTGGAGGTGGTAAGTTACTGCCTAAGAAAATCAGGATATGTTTCTGGTTATAGATGGTTGAATTGTAGTTTTCAAAGGGTGGGGGATGGGTAGAGATTTTAGAGGGAATGATGTATATAATGGCATAGTTATAAAAGGGGAATATGGCAAATTTAGTGTAGCATGATTATAGGGTCCATGTAGGTAAAGTGACTGGTATGGTTGGAGTTAACACAAAAGAGAGGCACATTCCTGGCTGTTAACCCCTCTTATATATAACAGATAAGGAATTTTTATTCTGTCTTTAACTTGTGTTCATATAAGCTGTGTTTTAACTCCATGATGACATTTATAACACGTTTGGATTACATCTAGTTGAATTCATTTTTTCCTTTCCTCATGATACTATGGAATCTTCAAAGCAAATGGACATTTCCCATTGGTTTTTTGTATACCCAACAATTAAAACACTCTTGATTATGCCAAAATAAATAAATAAATAAATAAAATAAAATAAAATTACTTAAAACTTAAAGCTTATAGGCATTTAAACTGTTAACCAGGACATAACTTTGTGATATAATTGTAATGTCAATAGTTATGAAACAACTTGATTGTTCCTGAAAAACAAGATTATTTCCACTCTTAACCTTTACTTTCCTAAATTATAAATGGCATTTGAAATTTAGATTTATGAAATATCCTTTAAAGTTTCCTGTTCTTAAGAACTTAGAGAGCTTGACCAAACACAATTTATTAAATTGACTGGGATTCTCTTAGGACCCTTTACATTTGAACTTCATAACTCTGCAGAAAAACCTTATTGAGGAACATGAAGACATTTGGTTAAAGGGGAGTCATATTAATATTATTTAATATAACATCTTTGCTGGGACACAAAAACTAAGGTAAATGTTAAGTAGTGTAACAGTCATATACAAATTAAAACATAATTTCTCCCTAGAGTTATGAAAAAAGGGACTATAATTCACATAAATACATAACTTCCCCCTAGGGCTATGTAAAATGTACTGTAATTCACATAGCTCATATTTACCAAGATTTTTTTTTTTTTTTTTAATCTGGGCTTCTTTTTCTGTCATCACCACTTTGTTAGCCTATATAATTAATCATAATAATCTGGAAAACTTTTACTCCTTCCTTAAAACACTTTATCATGTATAAGCTTCTTCTCAAATTTAACTCAAAACACACACACACACACACACACACACACACACACACATACACACATACACATATGAGTGTCCTTGGTGACTCAGTCAGTAAAGAATCCACCCCACAATGAAGGAGATGCAGGTTTGGTCCCTGATCAAGAAGATCCCCTGGAGAAGGAAATGGCAACCCATTCTAGTATTCTTGCCTAGAAAATCCCATGGACAGAGGAGCCTGGCAGGCTATAGTCCGTGGGGTTGCAAAGAGTCAGACACAGCTTAGAGACTAAACCACCACCACCACACATAAATATGCACACTTTAAATCTTTGTATCACTTATTTAAGCCTGGTATTAAACACACACATAAACACACGTAAATATAATATCGGGTTTAAATAAGTGATATAAAGATAACTCATTTCAGATTGTATTTTAAAATTATTTACAAAATATACAAGTAACAGCATGGAGAAGGAAATGACAACCCACTTCAGTACTGGGCTATATATAGTCCACAGGGTCGCAAAGTGTCAGACATGACTTAGTGACTAAACAACAACATACAAGTAACATGTTGTACACTAAAATCTGTGGGCTTTTTTTTTTTTTTCTTTTCTACTTTAAGATTTATTACAATATTCATTAAACCACATGAGGTAGGTGTCCTAATATTTTCATTTCTAGTTTTCACATGAGGAAACTGAAACACAGAGAAATTTTTATTTTTTCAAGATAAATGCAATTAAAAATGGTAAGCCGGCTCTAACATAGTTGGACAGTTGAGTTGTCTCAGATTTTGACTATTATGGAAATATTGTCAGTGAATATTCTTGTACATGTTACTTGGTGAACATACATACCACAAGAGCAGAATTGCTTAGTCATAAGATATCTTTTTGTTTATCTTTTGTAGAAACTACAAACACATCTCCAAAGTAATTGTCCAAATTTACTCCTTTACCAACAATGTATAGAAGTTGTGTTTATTCTGTATCTTTACCAAGATGTGGAATTGTACTTGTTTTCAATTAAAAGTTTAATTTAATTTAGAGAAAACTGATATAATTGAAGGTGCTATGATCAGGGAATGACTTGTTACAATTTGCTTCTTGTTTGTTGCAATTTGCTTCTTTGTTACAGTTTTATTAAAAAATTAATATTGACTTTGTCTTCAAATTTGCTAAGCTCATTTATTAATTATAATAATCTACATGTAAAAACTATACATATGCAATAATACTAGTTAGGAATAATGAGAGTTTTATATGTCATTTTCAGAATAAGTGTGAAGTTTCTAATTTAATTCTGTGTTTTTATTGATTATAAGCTCAATTGCATTGTGATTAGAAAACATACTCTGTGTAATTTCAGTCATTTGGAATATGTTGACACTTCCTTTCTAGCTTAACATTTGGTAAATTCTTGCAAACGCTTCATGTGACTGGAAAGAATTAATTCTGCAGTTGTTAGGTATAGTGTTCCTTCCATAAGAACTTACCAGGTCAGTGGTGCTAATACCATAGCTCAAGTATATTTTCTTACTGCTATTTTCCCCTTATCTATTTTGTGAATTACTGGGAGTGGTTTTACATTAAGTATCTATTGCTACCAAAATAAATTAATGCAAATTTAGAAGCTTAAATTAGTATTCATTTGTTATTTCACAGCTAAGTTAGAAGTTGAAGGCAGGTTTCACCAAGTTAAAATCAAAGTATTGGTAGGGCTGGATTCTTTTCTGGAGACTCTGGAAATAAATTCAGTTCTCAGCTCTTTCTTATGGAGGGCTTCATTAATCATTAAAACCAGCAAAGGTGGCTTAATTTCTTCTTACTCTTTGATTCTCTGATCTCAACTCTCCTTTCTATTTCATATTTTTCACTACTTCCTCTTCCTTTGACACTCCAGTCACAGAAATTTCTCTCCTTTGAAGAGCTTGTGTGATTAGATTAGGCCCACCAGGATAATCCAGCATAATCTACTGATTAGCATCCATAACCTTAACCATATCTGTAAAGTTCTTTTGCCTGAGATTAGGATAAGGACATCTTTGAGTGACTAATGTTCTACCTACCACAGGTTTTAAATGTGTTTTTAAATTATCTCTATGATAATAGATTTTTCTTTTCTCCTTTAATTCTTTCAGTATCCACTTGGTTATTGCTGAGGCCATGTTATGAAGTGAAATTGTATTCACAATTGCTACAATTGTCTGGTAGATTGAACCCTCATCATTGTGAAAAGTTCCTTTTATTCTCTATATATTCAAATTTTTATTTTTTATCTTTCCTTGTTAGTTCTTCAATGTCTTTTTGTAGATATATTTATTTAATGATTTATTTTCCTCTTATTTATTAATTTGTCTCTTTTATTATTTATTTATATTTCCTTGCCTCTTCTAGTTATCTTCAAGAGAATAATTAGTCCCATATACCTAGTCTACCTCAATCAGAAACAGAAGATTTATATTTTGCATGACTGGAAATAATAGAGATTATGTGAATCTAAACCTCCTCAAACAGCCATGTAGTACTGCCTCTGTATATAGGGTGACAAGAGTCCAAAAGCAATATTATAGAAACGTATTGAAGAATGTTAAGTAAGAAAAGAGAGATATGCAATTTCCTTATACATTTTATGTGTTATCTTTTAATTATATATAATAATATATGTTTAAATATCTTTTTAGGAGGAAAATTTTCTTTTTGCTAACTCATGGTCAATAATTCTCACAAATCAGCTATTCACATCATTTTTTTTTCCTTTTTCATCGGAGAACTGAATAGGCATGATGGTGCCTTTCAGGATCTGACCTGAAGTGTGTTCTTCAGTTTCATGTCCTTCCTTAATTCTGTCCTTTCTTAATTTAAGCTTGTTGTGCAGAACTCCATATAGTTAATGTAGTGGCAATCCAGAAATAAGGACTACTAATTTAAGCAAAAATTGATAGAAACAGTTCACTAAATAAATTCAAAACACCAGCAAGAAACAATAGTACTGATAATAGACATGAAGTATGCATTTTTGACTATATAAGACCACAATATAAACACTGCAATAATGCAGCAGCATGGATTTTTACTTAAAACAGTTTTTTTTTTAAATTTATAGAATATGAATTGCCATTTTTCTAGGTCAAAAATAGTTGAACACTGGCAAATTCCTTGAGTCCAACCTTTCAATTATATCTGAACTGTATTTCTCTGAGTTCCTAGACACTTAAAGAAATACAGTTCAGAAGCTTTATATATACAGTTAATCCATGAACAACATGGGTTTGAATTGTATGGGTCCACTTTTATGCAGATTTTTTCAACAGTAAATACTAGAGTACTACATAATATATGCTTCTTTTCTTCCTTTCTCCTTTCCTTTCTCTTTCTTTATTAACTGTATACCATCTACCTGTCAAGAGAAATGCAAGAAAACATTCTTCCAGAAAGTACCAACAAATTATCTGCAATAAATCATAGCAGGTCACAGATGCAAAGTACATTTAGGGTGATAGCCAAGGTGATAAAAAGAACAAATTAATATTGACTAAAAATATTGCCCTGTCTGTAAACAGATCATTAAAGACCAGGACAAATATAACCTTTCTATTACCCTGAGATTAATTCTTCACAAGCATAAGAAAACATGTTTGCCTTGATTTGTCCTTGTTTACTTTCTATTATGTCAAAAGGAATGTTTAGAAATGGGATGCATGTGTTATCAAAGACGTCACTGCCAGAAAATATTTATCTTCCAGAAATTACTTAAGAATGATCAGCAACAATTAGACTGTACAACTTGTTCTTCAAACCAGCCAGACTAATTACTTAATGACACAATTGTCCAAAGTTAATTAAGAGTCTCCAATTACCCAGAGAGAGAGATTAAAAAAAAAAAAAAAAAACACCAACTTTCAATATCTTATGTCTCACAAAAAAAGAATTTAAAATCTTTGTAGGCAATTCATGTGCTGTTCCAGGTCTCAATTTTCTCACAGTGAATAAGGAGAGTGACTAATAAGGACCTTAAGACACTTTTATAAATCTGTGATGATGACTTTATAACTGTCATTTGGACTTTAATGAAGTGTAAAATATTTTGACACCAACAGTCTTTTAAACCTCAAATGGCTTTATTTTTATTTTTAGGAAAACATTTAGATCATTCTAGTCATAATTAACTTAATTGTATGTTTTGTACTGAAAGAAGAAACAGCATGGAAAATATCTTGCAATCTTTCATAGAGTAAAATCAGTTCAGTTCAGTTCAGTGGCTCAGTCGTGTCCGACTCTTTGTGACCCCATGAATCGCAGCACACCAGGCCTCCCTGTCCATCACCAATACCAGAGTTCACTCAGACTCCCATCCATCAAGTCAGTGATGTTATCCAGCCATCTCATGCCCTGTCGTCCCCTTCTTCTCCTGCCCCCAATCCCTCCCAGCATCAAAGTCTTTTCCAATAAGAAAAGACTGGAGTTTCAGCTTTAATATCATTCCTTCCAAAGAAATCCCAGGGTTGATCTCCTTCAGAAGGGACTTGTTGGATCTCCTTGCAGTCCAAGGGACTCTCAATAGTCTACCCCAACACCACAGTTCAAAAGCATCAATTCTTCAGTGCTCAGCCTTCTTCACAGTCCAACTCTCACTTCCATACATGACTACTGGAAAAACCATAGCCTTGACTAGACGGACCTTAGTCGGCAAAGTAATGTCTCTGCTTTTGAATATGCAATCTAGGTTGGTCATAACTTTTCTTCCAAGGAGTAAGCGTCTTTTAATTTCATGGCTGCAGTCACCATCTGCAGTGATTTTGGACCTAAAAAAAAAAAAAAATAAAGTCTGACACTGTTTCCCCATCTATATGCCATGAAGTGATGGGACCGGATGCCATGATCTTCGTTTTCTGAATGTTGAGCTTGAAGCCAACTTTTTCACTCTCCTCTTTCACTTTCATCAAGAGGCTTTTTAATTCCTCTTCAATTTCTGCCATAAGGGTGGTGTCATCTGCATATCTGAGGTTATTGATATTTCTCCTGGCCATCTTGATTCCAGCTTGTGTTTCTTCTGGTCCAGTGTTTCTCATGATGTACTCTGCATAGAAGTTAAATAAGCAGGGTGAGAATATACAGCCTTGACGTACTCCTTTTCCTATTTGGAACCAGTCCGTTGTTCCATGTCCAGTTCTAACTGTTGCTTTCTGGCCTGCATAAAGATTTCTCAGAGGGAGATTAGGTGGTCTGGTATTCCCATCACTTTCAGAATTTTCCACAGTTTATTGTGATCCACACAGTCAAAGGCTTTGGCATAGTCAATAAAGCAGAAATAGATGTTTTTCTGGAATTATCTTGCTTTTTCCATGATCCAGTGGATGTTTGCAATTTGATCCCTGGCTCCTCTGCCTTTTCTAAAACCAGCTTGAACATCAGGGAGTTCATGGTTCACGTATTGCTGAAGCCTGGCTTGGAGAATTTTGAGCATTACTTTACTAGCATGTGAGATGAGTGCAATTGTGCAGTAGTTTGAGCATTCTTTGGCATTGCCTTTCTTTGGGATTGGAATGAAAACTGACCTTTTCCAGTCCTGTGGCCACTGCTGAGTTTTGAAATTTGTTGGCATATTAAGTGCAGTACTTTCACAGTATCATCTTTCAGGATTTGAAATAGCTCTACTGGAATTCCATCACCTCCACTAGCTTTGTTTGTAGTGATGCTTTCTAAGGCCCACTTGAATTCACATTCCAGGATGTCTGGCTCTAGGTGAGTGATCACAACATCGTGATTATCTGGGTCGTGAATATCTTTTTTGTACAGTTCTTCTGTGTATTCTTGCTGCCTCTTCTTAATATCTTCTGCTTCTGTTAGGTCCAGACCATTTCTGTCCTTTATCGAGCCCATCTTTGCATGAAATATTCCCTTGGTATCTCTAATTTTCTTGAAGAGATCTCTAGTCTTTCCCATTCTGTTCTTTTCCTCTATTTCTTTGCATTGATTGCTGAAGAAGACTTTCTTATCTCTTCTTGCTATTCTTTGGAACTCTGCATTCAGATGCTTATATCTTTCCTTTCCTCCTTGGCTTTTCACTTCTGTTCTTTTCACAGCTATTTGTAAGGCTTCCCCAGACAGCCATTTTGCTTTTTTGCATTTCTTTTCCATGGGGATGGTCTTGATCCCTGTCTCCTGTACAATGTCACGAACCTCTCCAAAATACACTTTATTTAATTTTATTTTACAGGTAGCACTGTAGTTGCAGTATATATATATATGCACACATATACACACATACATATAAATACATATCAGTATATATAAAATTGCAATATATTTGCCCTGATGAAGAGTAAATATATAGATAAAGATACATAGATAAACTCATTCAAGACAATTAAACTAAAAATTATTCAAAAATAAGATGAGAAAAATAGCTAAATTTCATTTTTTTTATAATTATGCTTTGGTGTTTAAATAAATTCTATATTCTTTACAAGAAAATTGATATGAGAGAGTACAAACAAAATCAGTGAAGGAAAATGTCAATTCCACATGTTCCACAGAAACAAACCATAGAAAATCTGACCATAGTATCAGTGTGATAGGATTGTCTCAATTGATTTTGGGAAACATATTGAAAGAAAAACATAATTAGGCTGTTTTGTATAGAAATTTTACCTCTCCAAATAAGATTTAAGATAAAATGTTTAATGTTTCTACAAATTGCATCATTCTAATTGCATTTAACCAGATGACATAGGAGTTTAGAATTTGGAGAAACTGAAGATCAATGACTGTGTATAGCTCGGGATGAGAATAGAAATAGGAAATGGAAATCGGTCATGAGTTAAACTTTAAAAAATGAATAAAACTTGGAGACTTGCAATGTATGGAGGATTACCTTCTAAGTAAATTGAACAGTGTGAGTAAAGCCAAAGAAATGAGTATATTTGTAAGATATGACGAAGTTAATCTGAACAGAATGTGTATTATCAGAGAGAAACTGAACTTAAGAATTCATTGACAAAAGATCAGATAATAGAAGGCTTTGAAAGTTAGCTGGTGGAGACAGATGATCTTTATCTTGATAATAATGAGAAATCACAACAATTTTTGAATAGGAGAATGACACAATTAAAATAGTATTGGAAAAGTTAGTTTTTAGCAAGGTGCCAAAAAAAAAAAAAATTGGAGTTGGGGTAGAAGTAGTCAAATTACATAGAATACTTTGAATGCAAATTGAACTTTATAAATTTTGTTTTAGAAAATAAAGACATGTGTCCAAGAACAGTTAAACATGGTACAAGACCGGATTTTAAAATTAGGTCTGTTGCCTAAGATAATTTATCTTTCAGTTTATATTCAAATAAAACTAGCACTCAAACAAAGTAAAAGCTCATTCAAAAAGTATAGTTTAGATGCTAAAATAAAATGCTAAATAATTATTATGCAACATGATTAGTTACATTAATTCACATTTGTCTGTTTTAGCAGAAATCTGTTAAGTAAAAGGTAGCTCAAAAAAGTTGAGCATTGACTGACAGGTAGCTTTGCCTGTTAAACTTTTAAAAGCTTATTTTTTAATGCAATAAAATCTAGAAATTCTCAGATTATGAAAAATATCATTTATTTAAATTGTAGGGAACAGAAGCACCTTGAAGTAAACAAGACACATTTTAAATAATTTCAAAAATAATATAAAAGTTATGGGCACAATGCTGTTTTAAGGCTCAAAGTGTACTGATTTCTTCTTATAAAATAGATACGTATTTTTAAGATTTAAAAAAAAGACATCATGGAATATGATTTGCTAAAGTAGAGGCTATTAAAAATGTAGTTCATTTTTTTTTGTCTAAATTACACATAATAGATATTAGAGATACTTTAGAAACATTTTATAATTTAATGGAATCCCCCAAAATTAATATAATAGTCACCATTTAAAAAAACAAGATTAAAAGGATTGTTGGCTTATGGATTTTGGCTCAAAAGGAAAACAAAAGTTAATAACAAACAACAAAAAAAGAATGTTCTAGTGGTAAAGAACCTGCTTGCCAATGAAGGAGACATAAGAGATGTGGATCCAACCCCAGATTTGGGAAGATACCTGGAGAAGGGCACAGCAACCCATTACAGTATTCTTGCTTGGAGAATCCCATGGACATAGGAGGCTGGTGGGCTACAGTATACAGGGTTGCAAAAAGTCAGACATGACTGAGATGACTTAGCACAGCACAATAAAATCAGTAATACTATTTTTAAAATATTTTTTAGATAATATGATGAGCATTTTTATAATAACAGTTTTTAATTATATTTATTTTTATTATTTTTAATTTTTTAAAATTTTACTTTACAATACTGTATGTCTAGGTTCGATGCAGGATATATTCAATTATTTTTAATGTGCCAAAACTTGATTTCAAAATTGAGGAAATGACTTTAAATTAATAAAATCTTAAATATGTATTTTCTTCTAGTACTTAATTACAGCTACCACCTCAGAGATACAAAAGAAAAAAATTAGTCTGTCTCATTTTACAATAAGAATGCTGCTGCTGCTGCTGCTGCTGCTGCTGCTGCTACTAAGTTGCTTCAGTCATATCCGACTCTGTGTGACCCCATAGATGGCAGCCCACCAGGCTCCCCAGTCCCTGGGATTCTCCAGGCAAGAACACCAGAATGGGTTGCCATTTCCTCCTCTAATGCATGAAAGTGAAAAGTGAAAGTGAAGTCACTCAGTCATGTCTGACAATAAGAATAGCTGCTGATAAACCTTAGCAACCATGTATGTATATGGATTCAGACATTAAATTGTCCAAGATGATACAAATATCAATATTTTGGTCATTATTATAATTATTTTTTTCTGTATCAAAGTGAATTCCTAAAACCATATTAGAAGTCATTTAGACCTTATTCTTCTAAAGTGCTATTTTTGAAATGTTTTCTTGGTATTTCTAAACAGTTTATTATTTTATTATTACAGAGGGATGATTTCAAAATATTTGTAATATGCAGTCAGTTACATATATTGATAACAAGGAAACAGAGACAAGTGGAAAGAAACTGACCTCATTTACTGTGGCATAGTAGCTTTCATGCTTGAATGTGGGTGAGTTGTCATTTCTGTCTCTCACCACAATTCGAACTTCATGGTAGATAACAGTGCCCACTTTTTTGTTGATGCACTGAACTTGCACCACGATAGAGTGTATATTCATTGGAGGCTGCAACACAGAAATTGCATCTTTTTATAAAAACAATTGAAACTGAAGTCTCTCATTATTGTCAAAGTACTTATGTAATAAAATCTTCTATATTTACTTACGTTTAAATTATAGTAATCTACAAAAATTGATCCATTTCATACTATTTTATGGATGAGAAGACAATCATGATTACTTCATTGTTCAATTAAAAAAAAATAGGATCTCAGGTAGCATTCTGTTTACAATTAGAGGACTAGCAACTAACACAATCACAAACATAATGGCTGAGATTTGCTGGGATGCCACAAATTTGGGCCTTTAAAAAGGTCAAAGAAGCAATGACATAAGCTTCTAATTTATAAAAGTAATGTATAAATGATAATATACATAGGGTAGAGAGATTATAAAATTTGCATTTATTTATATTTTTCTAAAATATTAAATTCATATCTGATATAAGTTCATATCCAATATAAACCAAAATTAGATAACCAAAAGAAGAGAATCCATTCACTATCCAAATTTATTAAATCTACACAGTTAAAGTTTATTTTTAATCTTTTCTTCTCTCCAAAAATAATTTGTCTTATATACACACACACATATGAGATTATCATCCCATGTTCATGCTTGCAAATATAGATTTATTATAGCAGTTTGATGTATACTACTATGAATCTATGGTATGTGTTCCATTATAAATCTATAGCTCACTTGGTCTAAGTAAAAACTTATAATGATATGTTCACTGTTGTTAGTTTTTGTCATTTTAAGCATTTCAATAAACATTTTAAACATAAATAGGTGCTAATTTGTCTAATTATCTTATGATACAGTTCTACAAAGAGAGAATTTTCATCAAGGAGGCACTTATTACTCAGGTGCTGACCAAGGGCTTACAGGAGTATGACACACACCTGCATCTCTGACTCTAGATATACAAAGTAATGACACAAATATTTCTTTGTCATTTTTAAAGTCTTTTTTGAGTTTATAAAATTATCTTTGCATATAATTTTATTAGTGTGATCTATTCTGACCACCTTGTTTAGAATGCCATGCCTCCAATCTGCTCTTTCCTCTCAACTTCCCCTCTATTTATTCACTGTTTTTACTGCTTTCTTCATGCACCACATGGCATATTATACATTTCATATATTTGTTGTAGTTTGTCTCTCTTTACTGTATTGGAAGTTTCATAAAGCTGGGGGTGCTATTTTGGTCATGACTTAATCTCTCTACACAGTACCTAACACTGTGCCTAGAACGCATGGCTGAGTACTGGCGGAGCTGTACCACTTTGCTTGTAGTCGTAGTCCCATAACCTATGAATTATGTGATCTAGATGCAAAGTCTCTCTGTGCTCAGTCTGTTCATCTCTAAAAATGAAGATATCAATAAATGCTGATATGATAGAATTATCATAATAATTATCAATAAGTATTATACGAACTTATCCTGTGCTAGGAACATAGTAACACATAAAATGCAAACTAGCTTTTACTTAAACTCAATTTCCAAAAATGTAAAAAACAAAAGAATCTATAAAATACAAACAGATCATCCTGGATTTTAAAACAATATATTCAATATTTGGATTAAAACCAATTTAAAGATATAGCAGGCTTCCTAGGTGGCACTAGTGGTAAAGAACCATCTGCCAATGCAGGAGACTTAGAGATGCGAGTTCGATCCTGGGTCGGGAAGATCCCCTAGAAAATGGCATGGCAACCCATTCCAGTATTTTTTCCAAGAGAACAATGGAGAGAGGAGCCTGGTGGGCTACAGTCCATAGGATCGCAAAGAGCTGGACTGACTGAATCAACTTAGCATGCATTCACAGAAAGATATAGCAATAATTACCAGACGCTAGAATTGGTTCATTAAAAATGTCACATTTATAATGAGAAGAACATTGTAGAAACTATACCAAACCTGAGAAAAACATTGTTTAATATCAAGATATTTTTATGGCCAAAAAGAGAAAGGCAGTCGAATTGTATTGTACCTCATTGAATAATTGCATCTAGAAAGAGTAACTAGAAGAATCATTATCATATGGAGGAAGGTCTCTAATGAAGTGCCACACAGCTTTGAGTTCTAATCTAATGTCTTCTCTAATTCACTTTTTTAAAAAAAATTTTTGGCTGTACCACACATCATATGGGATATGAATTTCCCAACCAGAGATGGAATACATCCCCCCTGCAGTGGAAGTGCAGAGCCTAACCTCTGACCACCAGGGAAGTCCCTCCAATTCACTTTAAACCACTAACATATATAAAGGTATTAAAGTCATGTGTATAAAAATCTGTGAATACCATGAATACCACAAGCCCAGAAGGATATATAACACATTTAATGATACAAAACAAAGTTCAAAATCATTTTAATGAGTCAATAATAAGTTTCAAAATGCTAAATTTTTATAATAATTAATTAAAATCACTTTATTTGTATTAGAAAAAACCTTAATTGCCCAAATAAAATAATAAATGGCTACAAACATTAATATGAAAATATAATTATAAAATTTAGATGAGTAAAAGAAGAGTTTAAATGCCAACACTAAACAATACAATGCTGAATAATAATATACATTACTTCATATGCATTAATAATTGATGAAGGAATAGGTGGATTACAATAAGCACCATTTTAAGGTGCTTATATAGGTCCCTAAAATAGGATATGAAGTCTAGTTACACTGAGAATGTGTGATAAAACTCAAAATGTCTAAACTAAAAATCACAAGATTAATCAGACATCTGAATGGTTGTTATGAAAAGATCAATTAGTTTATTCATTGTAGTCTCAGTGGGCAGAAATAAGAATAGTAAATTAAAACTATTACAAAGCACATGTTTTCAGTGTAAGCAGAGATTTTCCAATAATCCAAAGTGGGACAGAAAAGAATGAACTATCCAAAAAGTCAAGCCACATCACTGAAAATCAGCACACTAGAGGTTAAAACATAACTTAAAAGACTAGATCTGAGAAATTTTCTGGAAAGAATTTGAATTAGATGATCTCCATCTTTACAGTGGATTATAGTTTTAAAGTATTTATCTTCATAGACTTTTTAAGAAAAATCCTGTCTAATTCAATTGTAAAGTAAATAACAGAATAAATAGTTGTACTATTAGCCTCTCTGACAAACCTCTGGAAGACAATCAGGTGACAATTTATGCTCTAAAGTTATTTATCTTGTAAACGTTGCAAATGAGACCTATAAAACTATTCCATATCAGAAAGGTCATAATCTTTGCAAAAGGAGAATCAAATGCAGTGTGCTGAGCCACCAGTTAGTCCTGCTAAGTGCCCATAAATTAGAAATAATCAGGTCACCTGGAACTCTTGTCACTAACAACTTTAGTTCCCTATGCAACTGTTAGTAGCATAGATAGAACTTGGCTTGCAATAAATTCCAACCATAATGGATCATGATGAAGGCAAGAAATCCCTGTGGCTAATATATAACACTCGTTGTGATCTCACATTGGAATAGATTCTATTCTGCTATATAAGATGGTCATAAAAATTCCAAGTACAGTTCCACCAAGCCTATTAGGAGAGTCAAGGGGTTCCAACAAACTTAGGAATGTTAGGGAAATTCTGGTTTATTTCTAATAACTGGTGGCAAAAATAAGTCATGGCAATTCTATCTTCTCTGATTCTCTTAATTTGCTTCATTCATGAAACAAATCAGAAAAAATAATGTATATAAATTGTTTGAGGGTAATTATTTAGAGTGATTACCATCATATTTCCCTAGACATGCAAACTATTTTCCGAATTTAAAAACAATTGTTTAGTATGGTGTGAAAGTGAAAGGCATTCAGTCACGTCCAACTCTTTGTGAACCGATGGATTACATAGTTCATGGAATTCTCCAAGCCAGAATACTGGAGTGGATAGTCATTCCCTTCTCCAGGGGAACTTTCCGACCCAGGGATCGAACCCAGGTCCACTTTAAATGTATACTTGCATATCCATATTTTAGTATACATGTGTGAATATATTTTGACATACACAAAGTTCAGGAATGATATGTACAACAGTTGATGAAAATGATCTTTGCAAAGTAAGGTTGAGAGTAAAATGCAAAGGAAGAATTTTTCAAATAAATATGTAAGATTTTTTTCAATTTGAAAAAAAGTGTTATACAGACAGTTGCAAAATGCAAAGTGAAGCATTTATAAATAATGTATTGATGTGAACAGTGTTGATTATAGCATACATATTCAGTATTTTGGCCACCTCATGTGAAGAGTTGACTCACTGGAAAAGACTCTGATGCTGGGAGGGACTGGGGGCAGGAGGAGAAGGGGACGACAGAGGATGAGATGGCTGGATGGCATCACTGACTATATGGACGTGAGTCTGAGTGAACTCCGGGAGTTGGTGATGGACAGGGAGGCCTGGCGTGCTGCGATTCATGGGGTCGCAAAAAGTCAGACATGACTTGAGCAAATAAACTGAACTGAACTGATGCAGTCTAAGGAAAAATGAGATTTTTATACAAACAACAATATTTGGATTATTTAATTATTTAAATGGAAAATAAGTATTTAGCCAACTTGAATAAGAATAGATTTTATTTTTCACAAAGCAAAGGCAAACATTATTCACTCCTCATCATAATGAAAGGATTTTACCATGATTTTCCTTCCTACGTATATACTACTATTACAAAATTTTAAAAAATCATTACTTCAAAAATTAAACTGGAAGATAGTGAAAAGCAAAGAGAGGTAATGTGCTGTATAAATGTTTTTTAAATGATGAAGCAAAACTTAACATAAATGCCTGGCCAGAGGTAAAAGTGTCCTTTACAAATTTACTTTCATAATTAATGGCATATTCAAAGAAGTTACCTAAAATAAAAAGTACCCACTTGAAAATGTTATTCAGTTTAGTTGAGTTACTCAGTCGTGTCCGAATCTCTGGGACCCCATGAATTGCAGCACGCCAGGCCTCCCTGTCCATCACCACCTCTCGGAGTTCACTCAGACTCATGTCCATCGAGTCAGTGATGCCATCCAGCCATCTCATCTTCTGTCGTCCCTTTCTCCTCTTGCCCCTAATCCCTCCCAGCATCAGAGTCTTTTCCAGTGAGTCACTCTTCACATGAGGTGGCCAAAGTACTGGAGTTTCAGCTTTAGCATCATTCCTTCCAAAGAAATCCCAGGGCTAATCTCCTTCAGAATGGACTGGTTGGATCTTCTTGCAGTCCAAGGGACTCTCAAGAGTCTTCTCCAACACCACAGTTCAAAAGCATCAGTTCTTCCATGCTCAGCCTTCTTCACAGTCCAACTCTCACATCCATACATGACTACTGGAAAAACCATAGCCTTGACTAAATGGACCGTAGTCGGCAAAGTAACGTCTCTGCTTTTGAATATGCTATCTAGGTTGGTCATAACTTTTTTTCCAAGGAGTAAGTGTGTTTTAATTTCATGGCTGCAATCACCATCTGCAGTGATTTTGGAGCCCCCCAAAATAAAGTCTGACACTGTTTCCACTGTTTCCCCATCTATTTGCCATGAAGTGATGGGACCATTTTCTGAATGTTGAGTTTTAAGCCAACTTTTTCACTCTCCACTTTCACTCTCATCAAGAGGCTTTTTAGTTCCTCTTCACATTCTACCATAAGGGTGGTGTCATCTGCATATCTGAGGTTATTGATATTTCTGCTGCCAATCTTGATTCCAGCTTGTATTTCTTCCAGTCCAGCATTTCTCATGATGTACTCTGCATATAAGTTAAATAAGCAGGATGACAATATATAGCCCTGACGTACTCCTTTTTTCTATTTGGAACCAGTCTGTTGTTCCATGTCCAGTTCTAACTATTGGTTCCTGATCTGCATACAGATTTCTCAAGAGGCAGCTCAGGTGGTTTGGTATTCCCATCTCTCTCAGAATTTTCCACAGTTTATTGTGATCCACACAGTCAAAGGCTGTGGCATAGTCAATAAAGCAGAAATAGATGTTTTTCTGGAACTCTCTTGCTTTTTCCGTGATCCAGCAGATGTTGGCAATTTGATCTTTGTTTCCCCTGCCTTTTCTAAAACCAGCTTGAACATCAGGAAGTTCACAGTTCACAGTTCACGTATTGCTGAAGCCTGGCTTGGAGAATTTTGAGCATTATTTAACTAATGTGTGAGATGAGTGCCACTGTGCAGTAGTTGGAGCATTCCTTGGCATTGCCTTTCTTTGGGATTGGAATGAAAACACATTTTCCAGTCCTGTGGCCACTGCTGAGTTTTCCAAATTTGCTGGCATATTGAATGCAGCACTTTCACAGCGTTATCTTTCAGGATTTGAAATAGCTCAACTGGAATTCCATCACCTCCACTAGCTTAGTTCATAGTGATGCTTTCTAAGACCCACTTGACTTCACATTCCAGGATGTCTGGCTCTAGATGAGTGATCACACCATCATGATTATCTGGGTCACGAAGATCTTTTTTGTACAGTTCTTCTATGTATTCTTAACCTCTTCTTAATATCTTCTGCTTCTGTTAGGTCCATGCCATTTTTGACCTTTATAGAGCCCATGTTTGACCTTTATAGAGCCCATTTTTGCATGAAAAGTTCCCTTGGTATCTCTAATTTTCTTGAAGCAATCTCTAGTCTTTCCCATTCTGTTCTTTTCCTCTATTTCTTTGCAATGATCGCTGAAGAAGCCTTTCTTATCTCTTTTTGCTATTGTTTAGAACTCTGCATTCAGATGTTTATATGTTTCCTTTTCCCCTTTGTTTTTTTGCGTCTCTTCTTTTCACAGCTATTTGTAAGGCCTCCCCAGACAGCCATTTTGCTTTTTGCATTTCTTTTCCATGACATTGGTCAACAAAAACAAGACCAGGAGCTGACTGTGGCTCAGATCATGAACTCCTTATTGCCAAATTTAGACTTAAATTGAAGAAAGTAGGGAAAACTGCTAGACCATTCAGGTATGACCTAAGTCAAATCCCTTGTGATTATACAGTGGAAGTGAGAAATAGATTTAAGGGCCTAGATCTGATAGATAGAGTGCCTGATGAACTATGGAATGAGGTTTGTGACATTGTACAGGAGACAGGGACCAAGACCATCCCCATGGAAAAGAAAATGTTATTATGCATATGTAATATATAGAAACTTGTAGGTTTTTCACAATCAACTATTAAGAATATTACATTTATTTAATTGTACTTATTTATGCAAAGTTCAACATGCATTAAGATTAATATGACATAGTCCTTGTACATTAAGCAAATTCTATAAAACTGACATAAGATAAATATAGATAACTATAATGTGAGTTAAAAAAGAATTATAAAGGAGTTCCATGACAGTCCGGTGGTTAGGACTCAGTGCTTTTACTGCTGTGGTCCAAGTTCAATCCCTGGCCAGGGAACTAAAATCCTGAGAGCCAAATTGTGTGGCAAAAAAAAAAAAAAAAAGGAAAGAAAAAGAGAGAGAGAAAGTTTCAAAGGCTCTGGAGTTTACAATAAGAAATTATATATCGGTGTTACCCTAGGAAATACTTTTATGTAGAGAGTAGCATTTTGAGAAATGTCTTAGTAGTAGGTAACATTCAACTCATGGTAATAGATAAAGGTCATTTCAAAGCATAGGCTCAAAAAGAGTATCAGGGAAGGCATGATAAAAAATTAGATTATGTTGAAAGTGAAAAAATGAAAGTTTTTCAGTCATGTCCGACTATTTGTGACCCCATAGACTATACAGTCCATGGAATTTTCCAGGCCAGAATACTGGAGTGGGTAGCCTTTCCCTTCTCCAGGGGATTTTCCCAACCCCGGGGTCCAACTCAGGTCTCCCTCATTGCAGACAGATTCTTTACCAGCTGAGCCACAAGACCAAGATTATTGGAGTGGGTAACCTATCCCTTCTCCAGTGGATCTTTCTGACTCAGGGAGATTATGCTGAGAGAACAGTTGTTAGTTTAGTTTTCCTGGATTTGAGAATATATGTTTCTAAATAAAAGCATAGATTGAGAAAATTGAGGAAATCTCAAGGGCCAAATAAACCAGTTTGCAATGAAAATCCATCTACTGAAAAGGCCAGAACTCTGCTTTGAGACACTAAAACTGGAACAATTTGAACTGTGAAATATAATAAGGAGAACTACTAGGATATGGTTCCAAAGTCAAATGAGAATTAAGAGGGTTTGTACTGGAGTTATGCTGTTGGCAAATGCAGAACATCCTATGGAAATAAAAGTACAAAACTTAGTAGTTAAATGCATATTGGCTGGGGATAGAAGTCAAAGCTCTTTGTGTACCTACCAACTTAGAGTCTAAAAGAAGAGATGTTAAGATATTTGGATTGTTTCATGCTCTTAGGTTTTAAGAATTAATATAGTTAAAATGGCCATAATACCTAAAGCAATCTATAGATTTAATGTGATCTCTGAAATTACCTGACATTTTTCACCAAATAAATAATCCTAAAATTAGTATGAAACCACTGAAAGACCC
Source organism: Capricornis sumatraensis (assembly GCF_032405125.1). Classification (NCBI taxonomy): domain Eukaryota; kingdom Metazoa; phylum Chordata; class Mammalia; order Artiodactyla; family Bovidae; genus Capricornis; species Capricornis sumatraensis. The sequence continues at coordinate 5,950,203 of NC_091091.1, read as the reverse complement.
AAAGCAATTCATAGAAAAAGGAACAAAGCAGGAGTCATAACCCTCACAGACTTAGACAATACTAAAAAGCTATAGTAATCAAAAAAGCATGATATTGGCACAAAAACAGACATATGGATCAATGGGAATAGAGAGAGCAGAAACAAACCCACACACCTATGGATAATTATCTTTGGAAAAGAAGGGAAGACTATACAATGAGGAAAGCCAGTCTCTTCAGCAAGTAATGTTAGGAAAGTTGAACAGGCACATATAAATCAATGAAATTAGAATACATGCTTATACCATACACAAAGATAAACTCAAAATGGCTTAGACTTAAATATTCTTAAGACACAACACTATAAAGCTCCTAGAATAGAACACAGGCAAAACATTCTCTGACATAAATCTAACCAATTTTTCTTTTTTTAGGTCAGTCTCCTAAGGCAATAGAAATAAAAGCAAAAACAAATAAATGGGACCTAGTTAAACTTGCAAGCTTCTTTACAGCAAGAAAAACCATAAACAAAAGGAAAAAGTCTAAAGACTGGGGGAAAATATTTGTGAATGACATGAGTAATAAGAATTTAATTTCTAAAATATACAAATAGTTCATACAACTCAACAACAAAATACAAGCAGCTCAAACAGAAAATGGACAGATGACCTACACAGACATTTCTCCAAAAAGACATCCAGATGGCCAATAGATGACATAAAAAGATATTTATCATCACTAACTATTAGAGAAAGGCAACTCAAAACTACAATGAGGTACCACCTCACATTGGTCAGAAAGGGCATCATTAAAAGGTCTACAAACAACAAATAAAGTGATTCCAAAGAAAAAGTAATTTACCAGTAAACAAGCCAAATATGAGGAGAAGGCAATGGCAACCAACTACAGTGTTCTTGCCTGGAGAATCCCAGGGATGGGGGAGCCTGGTGGGCCGCCGTCTATGGGGTCACACAGAGTCGGACACAACTAAAGCATCTTAGGAGCAGTAGCAGAAGCAAGCCAAATATGATAATCATAGGTGATTTTAAAAATGGGAACAAAATGACATTAACTTAAATTCAATAAATATATTCTATAATTCTACAAACATGCTACATTATAAAATTCATATGACTTGGATATGAGTATTCCTAATTAAAGCCAGTAAAAGATGCATTGTGGGAATGGGCAAACTAAGTAGAGGAAGTCAATTGTATGGTGGTGGATAACAATTAGACTTGTGGTGGTGACCACCCGGTGGTGTAAACACATGCTGAACTCTAATGCTATACACCAGATATAATATAAAAAAGAAGGGTGTCTGTAAGTAACACAGCTTGGGGAGACTCTTGCAGCTTGCCAATTTGTGCCATTATTCAAATTGTGTTCATAAAAGAAAGACTGACTATACACAAGGCAAGATAAATTCTAAGATAACAGCTCTCCTTATTCTGTTTTAGACAGTTTTAGCAACCCAGGCAAGACTCTGATTTGTGGGGTGCAAAGAATATTGCTATGATTAAAGGACATAATGAGTGAGGGCAATTGTAGAAATGAGAACAGCATCAGAGATGACTTTTCCCCTCTAGGTTGAACACAACAGATCTATTCCTATTCTCCCCTTGTCACCTCCTTTCACATCTGCCCCAACTGCTCAGTCACTGAATTATGGGCCTCTCCCACTGTACAAGGGCAGCCCATTCTGGTGGGAGAGCTCTATTACTGCCCACCTCACCACAAAGTTCTTAAAAAGTTTGAATTTAGATGTGAAATAGATTAGGGAGTCATATACTCCACACTATTTTGAAGTGGATCATAAATCCCAAACATTGTAGGGAGATGATTCAGGTTCACTAGGTTGAGTATCTGACATTTGAATTTTATAGAATGGAAATTTGGGAGTAGGCAATGTGATGTACTTCTTGAGCTTTCACAAGGTCCTGTACAATTACTGCTTGTGACACCCCCGTATGCACATATTCACACATGCTTTTCTCTGCACTCAAGACTAGAATGCAAATAAGTGAAAATAAAGTTGCATTAGAAAGCTACTCAAGTCTACTCCAGTTTTTCAACTTTTTCAGAAAGAAGACACTTAACTTTGGTTATGTAGGTATTCTTAATATCTAAATACTTAGGTCATGCCTGAGAATGACTGGGCTGGGACATTGCCAGGAAACTTCTTCTCAGCTTCTTTTAATTTTTGTCAGCTTTGTAAGCACATTGTCACTCATCTCTCAACCAACACTTACTGCTTGTAAGAGCAGCCTCTTGTTAACAATCCAAGTAAACTTTCTGACCTCAAGCCAACACCTAGTTGTACTTTCAAACTTTGCCATCAATTAGGTGGTGCTTATCCTACTTTTTCAAGGTTACCACCCATTCATTCTGAGCACTATATTCTCTCCTTATTCAGATATTTGACTAACTTCCAGGATTTCAGAAGAGACCAACAATGGTTCTCTCAGACACAGATGGTCCTTCTTCCTTTCTTATTCTTCTTTCAAGGAGTTTTTTAAAAAATGTTTTTGTTGACAAACACTGAAAATAAATTCAAATTATACAATGAAAATTTGATATATTAACAAACACATGCAGATATTTAAATTAGAATAGAGTTGTAATAGAGGGGCAAAGATTAAAAAAAAAAAAAATGTACTAACGTCTCTATCCAAAACTCTGCCTGTGCTGTTCAGGAAAAGCATTTGTTTGACAGGATCCAACAATACCCAGTAATCCACGTTGTCCTTTAAAGAGAGTTCTATGGTTGGGTCTGGTCCTCCAGCAGTCCCTTTGATCAGCATGTTATCCACCAGAATTGTACCTGCAAACCAAAGAAAGTTATTTGAAAATACATTCTACATGTATGCATTCTTCAACAAGGTTCATAAACTCACACACTGGCTGACTTGCAAATCTGTTTCAAAGCAAAAGATATTCAATTTTTTTATCTGGCATGATATAGAAAATGCTCTGTTTCAAAAAGGCCAAAAAAAAAATCTTTGTGATGCTATTTGTAAATGATATTTTGAAAAGATGAGGTGCAAGGCAGAGATTCAAACTCTTGGTGAGTTTCACCATCTATCTCTTGTTTCCTTTTAAGAGCATCAGTGTGTTCCTCTCCCTGTCCATCACTTCTCACAGGAGTTATCACTGAATTTTATCCTGAACAAAAGAAAACTCCTATAATAACAGAGGCTGATACTTCAGTTCACTCAGTAAGACTTCTGATATGAAAAAAGATATCCGGAAAGTAAGAGAAAGGAAGAAAAAGGAAAAGATAAAGAAGTAGCAGAGATTCCCATGGTGAGAATTACTTCTTTTCTCTTTTATCTTACAGCAAATCCATGAAACATAAATCTTAGTGTGAAAGACAAAACTAATGTGCAGATACACAAGAGAAGCTGTTCTTCTTTAAGGCATGTCTGGGGTACTCAACTAGAACAACATACCATTTTAATGTCACATTTCAATGCTTGCTTTCTTATTATTCTTCCAGTGGGCTGAATTTTAGACATTTGGTGAATAAGAGAGTAGATTTCTAGTCTCTCCTACTTTTGTTAAAGAGTCCATATATTTTATAAGTTGAACACAAACAGCCCTGATGCAATTCAAACCCCCCCCCCCTTTTTCCTCATACTGCAATGATTCCTTCAACAAACAATAATGCAGTATAACTTACAGCAATCATTTTCAGCTGATCCATTTCATTAAACTTAACAGCATAAAGAAGAGTTGTGACTATGCAAATAAAAATGTACCCTCTCAAGGACATTTGAATAAATGGGCTTTATTTAGAGAATTCACTGCTTTAGGATAGTATACAAGAATCCATAGATAATCTATAAATTTTAATCTAGCTTGAATAATAATACAAAATGCATTTGCTGCATTTCCTTAAGGCACAAAATTGGCCTGAATATTATATCATTGCATAATTATAAACAAAAGGGAGAGTCTCTTGAATATTTTTCTTAGAATGTTAATAATAGTAATAATAATAATCAATAATGTTTATCATATTATTATCAATGAGCTTTATTTCACTATAGAATGCTGAAAGGTACCATTCTTCTTTTGCAGTGATATATCTAAGTAATATTTTAATACTTCAATACTTTGGCCACCTGATGAGAAGAGCTAACTCATTGGAAAAGATCCTGATGCTGGGAAAGACTGAAGGTGGGAGGAGAAGGGGATGACAGAGGATGAGATGGTTGGATGGCATCACCAATGCACCTGACATGAGTTTCAGTAGGCTCTAGGAGTTGGTGATGGACAGGGAAGCCTGGCGTGCTGAAGTCCATGGGGTTGCAGAGTCGGACACCACTGAGTGACTGAACTGAACTCAATTGAACTGAATATTTAAATACACACACACACTTTTCTAAATGCCATACTATTTACTTTTGCACATATATTTAAATATGAGTGAAACTGATCCTTTTTTTTAAAACTGAACTGGCAAATATGTTATCTACAGATAGTCAAAAGCACAGATCAGACAATGGTGGCATTTTCTTGTTTACAAATATGTTCTGTGTCTGAGTATATACTCTTTTACAAATGCTTCACATAGCTAACCTTTAAAAAAAAATAAAAACTGGGAGAACTGGAAAAAGAAAAAAGAAAAATTATTCAGTCTGTGTTTTCAATATGTAATTAACAAATTAAATGATTCTATTTTCTGACTAGAAAAATAAATGTATAATAAGTACATCAACTAACAATTAACATTTATGCCTTGATTCAATAACGCATAATAGAACATTAGCAGTTCTTTCTCTAGTATACATATATACTATGAGGGACACAAAGAGAGGGCATAATAAAGCATGGCTAAAATCATAAAAAAGGAATCAACTTAGTTTTACACTCATATCATAGAGGTGAAGAAAACAGACCTTGGAACTGACAGAGATAAAATCCAGTCTTGGACTAACCTTTACTAGCCATGTGAAGGTGGATAGATTACTTAACCCCACTCACCTTCAGTTTCCCTCCTCTACAAAACCAAAATGGGTAAAATAGAAGAGGTAATTTTTTATTATGACACCACATGCATGTACTTGGGGAAAAAAAAAATGTGTTCTTATATTGAAAGCACTAACAAAAGCTAAAACAACCTCAGTAAAAATACTAGCATGGTTAAATATTTAATGATATTTTCTCCAAGCATCATAGTCAATCTTTTAGCCTTAAATAGTGGGGTTTATGCTTCTTCCTTCAAGAAGTAGTTATTGACAGTCATTTGCTTCTAAATAGACTTCTTGATGGCTTGGTGATAAGAGGATCTGTCTGCCAATGCAGGAGACAGAGGTTTGATCCCTGGGTCAGGAAGATTCCCTGAAGAAGGAATTAACAACCCACTCCAGTATTCTTGCCTAGGAAATCCTGTGGACAGAAGACCCTGGTAAGCTGCAGTCCATGGGGTCGCAAAAGAGTCAGGCACATTTTAGTGACTAAACAACAACAAAATGCTTCCGAATACAGACTTTTTTCAACAAAACTGAAAAATCTGATCGAGCATTTAAGCTTTCTTCGTTAATCTGTTGTTTTAAACTTGGAAAAAACAATTTCACAGCTTCTTCATCTGTACCCCTAGCTTCTTCCATATTAGCACAGTATCAGTCATAGCCACTAATATAAACTCTAGTTGCATTAAATAAAGGTGCTCCAGTAGATTTCCAGCTTTTGTATTAAGATCCTCTTACATAGCTATTTATTTTTAACTATGATAAAATTGTGCTCAGAATATATCAAAACAGAAATACACTGTAAAATAACTTACGAATCAATAAAACTGCCTCCTTATACCAGGCCCATTCCCCTACTTACAAGTGTATAAGGTAATTTGCATCAAAGAAGAGCCTGTTAGGTTGGTCTGGGGACTAAGTGAGATAATGCATGTGAAGTACTGATTGCAGCCCTTGGTACAGGAAAAAAAAAAAACCCTGAAAAATATGAATTACGGTTATTGCTCTTAATGTTATCAACTCCATCTTGCAAGAGAAAGCATTTGAAACTAAAGCAAAATGATTTATTTTATGTCCCAGAAGTTTTTATAAACCAAATCTACATTTCATGCTACAAAGCTAAGATAGGTGTGGCAAGCTGTCTGGAGAATTTACATGGGCTCAAAAGATTTGAATGCAAAATATCCACTCTGGGAAGTTAGAAGGAAGGCAGAGAATGCTCACTCTAGAAAAAATTATAAAGATGATAACTTCTTGTCTCTGGTGAATGACAGTCCATCCAGGGATTGATAGGTGAGCCATCCAGGCCTGCTCACTTGGGAGTGACTCGCTTTTTCTACTTAGTAACATTAGACAGTTTTGATTTTTCTCAAAGAAGCTAAATTTAGATTTCATGGCAAGAAAGGGGTCTTATTTAACAAATTCATACTCATAGTGATCTTTAGATTGAATACCTTTTACTCATCCCCAGCATCTGTTTGGTTCTATTAGGGGCTAAACACACATATACACATACAGATTATATATTAGAGGAACTAAAGTCATAATTTATTATTTAATATTTTCTTGAAAATTGTATTTGCTTCTTTAACTAGACAGTTATAAAACAAGTAGGTTAGTCTCTAAAAATGCTGTGGAGGTGGCAGTGGCAAGAGGGTTTGTTGCCTTTCTAATTAACCAAATTCAAAGATGCTGAAAGAATAAGTTCTACATGGAGAGAAAGTAATTGACTGTTTGGGCTCATTTCAAACATTAAAATAAGACAATTACTCTGTGCACAGAATACAGTACTTGCCATAAAACAATTAATTATGCAAAGGTGTATAATAATATGAACTGCAAAAAATCTCTCACAACAATCTTTCTCCAGTTAAAGTCAACTGGAAAGAAGTTCAGCTGCAACATACAGTCAGGAGCATTGGATGCTTTTTCTTGCATTTACCCCTTGTAAATGAAACCATAAACAAAGTTCCCAAATGTGCATTATTTAATTAAAACAATTTTTTAAAAAGCTGAAATTGTAGCTAATACACAGTTTTTCAGTGAGATTAAACAGTAAGCATGGCCACTGTGTAGTTGTTTATTGAGTAAAATCTAGATTCCAAGATTACCCAGCTAAACAAAACTCTTCTCATGCTCAAATCCTCATCTTTGCCAAAAATTTCCTGGACTTTCCTAGACTATTCTCCTACTCTGATTTTTCATACTTCTTAATTTACAATTATGTAAATTATAAACAGATTTATAATGTATAAACACATTTTAGTTAAGCATATGTTCATATCATATCTGGATAACTAATTGGTAAAGGGAAAGAAATATATGTGTACCCACCAACTTCATAAAGAAACTATCAACACTGATTGGACTGTGTTTCAATGTTAGGAATATATTAATTACCCACAATGTTTGCTAAAAATGGAAAATGATATCAATTAAACCAACAGTGATTCAAACAGAAAAAAACATATACTGCTTTGCAAAACTATGTTGGTTTTTAAAAATTATTTTATTTACTTCAAAAGAACAAACCATTACAAAATGGAAAGCTTTGTTCAAGTGTACTTCATTCATATTACTTAAGTAATAATACCTTTACTTATATTTTATTTCATGATACATGATAGGTGATATATCAAGTATGACATAGGCATACAACTATAACACTTTAAGAATAAAGGGATTGTTTCCCTCCTATTCTTTATTTTTCTCTTAGAAATTGATATAAATATCTTGACATTTAGACAATTTCTAGTATTTCTATTCTGTTGTAAATAAAGTAGTAAGCAAATGCATACATGTTATGTACTTTTATGTAGAATGCATGCTTATTTATTTAACTAAAAATAGGATCATAGAATTTGAGAACTTGAAGAAAACCTACCATCTCATATATAAATGTATATTACATATTTATGATATATATGATGCATATGTACACACACACACACACTTATACATGAAAAATGAAGCAAATCATGTGGTATCTCCAAATTTCCCCATGCACTAAAACAACCTGACCAATGTGGTGTAGATAATAAACACATTGTTGTTGTTGTTCAGTCACTAATTTGCGTGCAACTCTTTGAGACCCCATGGACTACAGCACAGCAGGCTTCCCTGTCCTTCACTATCTCCCAAAATTTGCTTAAACTCATGTCCACTGAGTCAGTGATGCCATCCAACCATCTCATCCTCTATCACCCCCTTCTCCTCCTACCCTCAATCTTTCCTTGCATCAGGGTCTTTTCCAATGATTTGGCTCTTCACATCAGGTGATGGAAGTATTGAAGTATATGTAAGACCAAATTCCAGGTTACTAATTAATAGTTTAGATCTCCTCTCCCTATATCTTGCTATCATCTTGGAAATACACAAATGTTTTAACTTAAATGTGAAAGTACAAAAACTTTGTTAGCTTTGTTTTGAGTTCATAGGAAACACAGGCAAAAATCAGCTGAGTTATAACCTTATTATTTGGAGTTTTGTGCCCTATAATTTGTTGAAAATATTTAAAGGGGAAAAGAAACAACTTTAAAGTAAGAGAATAGTATAAATTATATTATAAATAGCATAAAGTATAAGGAGAATTGTACAATATAATTATAAACTACCCGACCTTAGAACTAATTTTCCCCAAATTATATCTGTAAGGATAGATGAGCCTGGCAGGCTTCAGTCCATGGAGTTGCAAAGAGTTGGACACAACTGAGCAACTAACACTTTCACTTTCCTAGATATAGGTATAGTCTCTGACCTTATAACTAACAACTCATAAAAGAGAATAGATAGTTGGCGTTAAGGATAATTCAATAAAACTTCAGGTCAGACTTGGAGTACCAGTTTAAGAAATGAACATACTAACCTAGCATCCCTTGGGACAGGGACTACTATTGTACCTCTCCTTTCCACGGTGGCAGAGGAAGCATTCTGAACAAACAGACAAGCTGGATTCTGAGTTTAGAGAAGCTAAAATGGCTCCATGGTGGACAGACTCTTAAGGTACCCCCATGGTGCTTGCCTCCTGGTGAAATGGAGAAGGACCCTATGATCCTTCCCTTCATGTCCTCTGCCTGCCTTTTGTCTGTGGAAAAACTTTAGCCAAGGAATAAGCTTAATCAGAGAAATAAGAGCACACAGAAACAAAGGAAAACAGTCAAAGGAGACCAAGTATTACTAATGTAGTTATTAAGCATAGTCAAGGACCTCTGGCTCCTTCTCACAGGCTGTGGATAATATTTTGAGCCATATCCTGTGAGCTGTCTTCTAGATACTGAGACCCACAGCAGGTGGAAGAAGTTAACTACATGCTGACCAGACTGTAGCCATGACATAGGTTGCCACAATTTCAAGAACTGGCATCAAGAAATGGAAACAAAATGATCCTGAAACTATACCTACAACAATCAAGATGATGCTGGCCAGACCACTGAGACCAGTTTTCAAGATGACTGTCAGAGTTGACTCTGCTGTTTCTGCTCGTAGCCCCTTCCCTTCATCCACAGAAACCTTTGCCCACTTATTGTCCATGGAGAGAGTCGCCTTTGGACAGGCATCCACTCTCCCCTGCACCACACTCCCCACCCCCAGCATCTAAAATAAAGCAAACTTTCCTCCTTTCCATCAACCTGGCCTCTTTTTTTTGGCTTTTCAGTAGTGAGCAGACAGATCCTACCCTCATTAACACTGAATTTATGTGATTCCCTTCTCCTGAGTGTGGGTGGGACCTGTGACTTGCTTCTAACTGAAAGAATATGGTAAAAGTTATGGGAAGTCCTATTTACATGTATAATATGTGGCTATGTTACATGAGATTCTAGCGACTATCTTGTTGAGCCTTTCTCTCTTTCCCTTGGTGGCCTTGATAAAATAGTTACCCACGTTGGAAAGCCCACATGGTAAGGAGCTATGACAGCCTTTAAGAGCTATGGGTAGTCAGCTGACAGGCAGGCAGACAGAAGACTTCAGTCTTACAACCACAGGAAGGCGATTTTGTCAAGCCTGAAGTACCTTGGAAGCAAACACTTCCCTAGCTAATCAAGTCTTAGCTGAGACTACAGCCTTGGCAAACTGTGAAATGATAGATGTATGCTGTTGTAAAACTCTGTTTCAATACAGCTAACATAGCCCTAAAGGCAAAAGATCTAAGTTCAAAATCTTGGGCTCACTACTTACTACATCTATGAACTTAGGTAAGTCCTGCAGATTCTTGTAATCAGTAATATACATTGCTAAGAAAAATAAAGTAATGAATGTAAGTAAAGGCACATAGTTACTCAACAAATAATACTTTCCATCTTACTCTCACTAGGATGGGCGTTTGTATAGATTGAATTATATAAAGTTATTATTCATCTTCAGTTCAGTTCAATCTCTCAGTCATGTCCAACTCTTTGCGACCCCATAAACTGCAGCACGCCAGGCCTCCCTGTCCATCACCAACTCCTGGAGTTCACCCAAACTCATCAAGTCGGTGATGCCATCCAGCCATCTCATCCTCTGTCATCCCCTTCTCCTCCTGCCCCCAATCCCTCCCAGCATGAGGGTCTTTTCTAATGAGTCAACTCTTCACATGAGGTGGCCAAAGTATTGGGATTTCAGCCTCAGCATCAGTCCTTCCAACGAACACCCAGGACTGGTCTCCTTTAGGATAGACTGGTTGGATCTCCTTCCTGTCCAAGAGACTCTCAGGAGTCTTCTCCAACACCGCAGTTCAAAAGCATCAATTCTTCAGTGCTCAGCTTTCTTCACAGTACAATTCTCACATCCATACATGACCACTGGAAAAACCATAGCCTTGACTAGACGGACCTTTGTTGGCAAAGTAATATCTCTGCTTTTTAATATGCTATCTAGGTTGCTCATAACTTTCCTTCCAAGGAGTAAGTGTCTTTTAATTTCATGGCTGCAATCACCATCTGCAGTGATTTTGGAGCCCAGAAAAATAAAGTCAGACACTGTTTCCACTGTTTCCCCATCTATTTCCCATGAAGTGATGGGACCAGATGCCATGATCTTAGTTTCCTGAATGTTGAACTTTTTCATCTTATTTCATTAAATTTGAAACACTAGCCACATATTTTATTTAATTTCACTTTTTAAAAACTGAGATAGAAGAAGCAGATAACATACACAAAAGCCAACAGAAAAATAAGAGAATACTGTGCATAGGCAAAACAGAAAATAAAAGGGGGGACAAAAATTTATTCACACTATCACTGAGAATTTATCATAAATCAAAAGCTATTTCTTCCTGGTGTAAATAAGAGTGAAGAAGATAGCACACAAGGGAGTCCACATTATGGATGTCAAAGTGTTTATCAATATGTGTTTACTCTATCAGCTGAGCTAACAGATAAAATATAAAATCTTAGTGAATTGTACTATATCCAATTCACAGGCATATGAAAATAATGAAGGTTATTACTCTCAAAATACAGCAAGATTCTTTCAAACAATCAAAATGATACAGTTGAAATAAAGAAACAGGTCATATTGTATATATGTATGTACATTAAATATGATTATAAAAAAGCAAATTTAAAAAAAGTGAACTAGACCATATATATGTCTCCACCATTGGAAAGACTATAGACTCTAAAAGGGAAGTTGCTGCTCTCTCAACTTTAAGAAATCTTTCTCTCAGGTTTAAACCAATCTCCACACACCTTTATTGAGTGATCCCATAAAGGTTCCCTGCTCTCAAAGCTGATGAAAAATGACATTTATCTAATAAAAGCACATTCAAGACAGAATGTCTGTTATATGATATGGTTGTGTCAGTAAATGATAAATACATGCTTCACAGAAAAATTCTCAAAAGAGTAGCTCGTAATCCTTTTGCCATACCTCACCTTACATATCTTTGAAAAATATTACTCAATAGTAAATTTATCCTATTGCTAAATTCTACATTCCAATCAGAAAAAGCTATCTGTGCATATAAATATGTGAGTGAGTATGTACACAATCATTTTCCTCAAACCTCAGAGATATATTGATTTTCCTCCATGTTTGGCTCTCTTTGTTTTACACACACACACATATACACAGATGCCCTCTGATATGCATGAGCAAGAATTTCTCCTCCATCTGAAACCTAAGAATAAAATTATTGAGTGAAAGAAAGAGATGATAAAATTTAGTAACTCTTTCTGGTACACATGGAGCCCACAGTGGGAGGATATTTCTAACAGAGACTCTTGGATAGATACAAAGTGCTTCTTGCTATACTAATTCTTAGAGTAGGTCTACTCTACTCATTAATGCTTGCTTCTAGAACTTTAATCTTTGCATAACCTTTTTTTTTTTTTGATGGTCTCATCCAGTCCCATCTAGTCCTATCTAAACTCTTGACTTATGACTCCCAAATTTAAATCTCCAGTCCCAGAAAGACACAAGACCTGCTCTTTTATCAACTTCTGCTCTGTACTCTAATATCACTTTTTCAATGAAGGCATCTTCAACCACTCTACTTAATGATCTAACATACCATATACAGTCGTATAATTTACATTTTTCCACTCCCTCCAGCACATATTACCCCCCACCAGATTAATTCCTGTGTAATCCATTAGGAATTGTACTTCTCATAAGTAATGTATTTATTTTAAGCTTATAGACATTTGGAATGTGCTTGCTGTGTATTGCAGAAATAGTTTGTAGGCTAGTGACTGAAAAGTCAAAGCAGGCATTTTAGGGTAATATGTCTTTTACTTTCAGGGAGACTGGGAGCCACAAGAAAGTTTTAAGCTGACATATTTTAGAAGGATAACTTTAACTATTGTGTTGAATATGGACTGAGGCAGAGGAAGGTCTGAAACAGGAAGCTTAGTTGTAATTTTATTGAAGTATTCTGTTCAAGAGATAATGGTGAGATAGGGAGATCCAATCAGTCCATTCTGAAGCAGATCAGCCCTGGGTGTTCTTTGGAAGGAATGATGCTAAACCTGAAACCCCAGTACTTTGGTCATCTCATGCGAAGAGTTGACTCATTGGAAAAGACTCTGGTGCTGGGAGGGATTGAGGGCAGGAGGAAAAGGGGACGACAGAGGATGAGATGGCTGGATGGCATCACATGACTTGATGGACATGAGTTTGGGTGAACTCCGGGAGTTCGTGATGGACAGGTAGGCCTGGCGTGCTGCAATTCATGGGGTCGCAAAGAGTCGGACACGACTGAGCGACTGAACTGAACTGAACTGAGAACAAGTTAATAACAGTAAAAGTAATAAAGCACAAAGGTCTAATGTGGGTATGTGTGTGAGTGTGTGAAGTTGCTCAGTCGTGTCTGACTCTTTGCGACCCCATGGACTGTAGCCTACCAGGCTCCTCTGTCCATGGGATTTTCCAGGCAAGAGTACTGGAGTGGATTGCCATTTCCTTCTCCAGGGGATCTTCCCAACCCAGGGATTGAACCCAGGTCTCCAGCATTGTAGATAGATGCTTTACCGTCTAAGCCACCAGGGAAGTATATATGTGGGTATATTCAATAGACAATAGTATTTCCTCATAAACTAGATATTGAACATGAGAGACAGTGAGTCAACAATGACTAATAAAAATTTGTCCTGGAAAAATTGTGAAGATGGAGTTTCCTTTATCTTATGTGAGAAAGATACCATGAGGAACAGGTACAGAAGTGTGTGGGAAGATCCAGAACTCATTTTGATCAGATCTGTTCAATTTGCTTGTTAGACATATGAGTGAAAATGTGGAAGAGGCAGTTAAGATGTATATTTTTGGTTCAGAAAAGAGAGAAAAGAGATCTGGACTAAAGATTTAAATATGAGAGTCACGAGTCAAGAGTTTAGATGGGACTGGATGGAACAAAAAAATGAAAAGTTAAACGAAGATTAATATTTCTCCCCCATGTCTTCATAGTTGTACAGGAGCCGCTGTTTTACGTAGTCTAGTCCAATATTCATGGGCTCATCTGGGCCTCTACCATAGAGTTAGCAATCAGAGACATCTATCCTAGACTTTCCATCCTAAAGGAAATCAATTTTGAATATTCATTGGAAGCACTGAGGCTGAAGCTGAAACTCCAATACTTTGGCCACCTGATGCGAAGAACTGGCTCATTTGAAAAGACCCTGAAGGTGGGAGGAGAAGGGGACAACAGAGGATGAGACGTTTGGATGGCATCACTGACTCAGTGGACATGAGTTTGAGTCAGCTCTGGGAGTTGGTGATGGACAGGGAAGCCTGGTTTGTTGCAGTCCATGGGGTTGCAAAGAATCGGACACGACTGAGTGACTGAACTGAACTGAACTGTCCCTGATTTGTGAATTTTAGTCCTAGAAAGAAAGGTCTGTTCCTTTTAATGTAGTTGCAGCATAAATATAAACCTAAGGTTTCCTCCTTTCAAAAAACAAACAAACAAACTTGTATTTTAAGGAAAGGAAACAAAAACTGATATGCACAAGAGGGTACGATGGTAAATATTCAATAGTACTAAGGGGTGCTGATGAGAAAGAAGGGCCTAAGAGTGTTTGAGACTATAGTTTGTATTATTCCTTCTCAGTGCTAGGTTGTTTCATGGACGCTTCTGCATCTTTCCACCAGACTTATTGTAACTTAGGCATGTGTGTGCTTATATTGGGCTTCCCTGATAGCTCTGTTCGGAGAAGGCCATGGCACCCCACTCCAGTACTCTTGCCTGGGAAATCCCATGGACGGAGGAGCCTGGTGGGCTTGCAGTCCATGGGGTCGCTAAGAGTCAGACACGACTGAGCGACCTCACTTTCACTTTTCACTTTCATGCATTGGAGAAGGAAATGGCAACCCACTCCAGTGTTCTTCCCTGGAGAATCCCAGGGACGGGGGAGCTTGGTGGGCTGCCATCTATGGGGTCGCATAGAGTTGGACACGACTGAAGCAACTTAGTAGTAGTAATAGTAGATAGCTCAGTTGGTAAAGAATCCCCTTGCAATGCAGGAGGCCCTAGTTCGATTCCTGGGTCAGGAAGATGCCCTGGAGAAGGGATAGGCTACCATGATCCCTGGATTTGGGAGATCCCCTGGAGAAGGGAAAGGCTACACACTTCAGTATTCTGGCCTGAAGACTTCAGTCCATGGGGTCCCAAGACTGTATAGTCCATGGGGTTCCAAAGAGTTAGACATGACTGAGTGACTTTAAATGTAAATGTAATGTGCTTATATACTCCTGAGGAAATATTTTAAGATTTATGAAATAATTCTTAAAATACTTTTGTTGTACACTAAGCTGGAGGCTGTCTCTATGATTATTTAAGTAATTTTATTTGAAAATTCATTTAGATAGTGCTTTATGTAGGGGGTGGTCCCAAAGGGTTGGACACGACTGAGTGTGCACACACACACAACACACAGATACACACATAAGCCCATTACTAGTTCGGTGAGGAAAATATCAGTAAAATGAATGAAAAAAGTACATACTGAGTCACCCTGGCATTTGTTAGCTTTATTAACAGGAGGAACACACAGGAATCAAGAATAGCAAGTAAAAGATGCTACTAAACACTATTCACATTATACATAATATACGTTTCTTACCCTTAGGCTAAGCATTGTTTGCTTGAACAATAATTCCAATAGAGCAAAAAACTAGAAGTCCATTAACAGATGTTAGGAAATAATTCTCCATAGTAAGTGGGTCTCTCTCATTTGCTTTGCAGATATTCAGTGATAATCAGTCCTCTACTGCTCTTAAATTTCACACATTTTCCTCATCTCCTATCTCTGCTTAACATCTGAGGTATGGATGAACATCATTGCTATCATTATAGTTTAAAAGTCCCTTACTAGAACTCTGGACCCGGTGGCTTCCATTCCATTTTAAAATCCCTTCTCTTTTAGCTTCAAGCTAAATAACTCATCCAGTAATGAAAAACTAATAATAACAGTATAAAATTCCCTCTATCTAAGCCTTAAATCTATACCTGAACATGAAAAGTTTTAAGTATACCAGATTATGAGGATACATGTGTCACAGCTGATATACATACAAACATACAAATGCATATGGACAGAGAGAGAGAGTGTGAGAGAGAGAATGCTGACGAAGAAAGCTAAACTTCTTTTCATTAAAAAGAAAATGTTGTGAATGCCAACACGGATGGCAATGTGCCTAAGCATCAAAAGACATGAATGGAATTCTCACTTCCTCAACATAACAGTGAAGACTCAGGGCATGTTTCTAATCTTGCTGTTATCTTAAAAGTGTTGACTAAGCTGAAATGGTATCTTACTGTGTGAAAGAGGAAACATCAGGTGGAAATTAAGATATCTTTTCTATTTCCTATATGAACTTAACAACTTTATAGAAATATCAGTCTTCTGTAGTTCTGTAATCTCACATGTTCTCCCAACTGACTTTTTTAAAATATAAAAATAATGATAGCATACTAAGTTTTTCCTCTTGTCCCAGTGTCTTTATAAAATGTAATGAGATATCTACAAAAAAAATTGTACTTTTGCAAAATGAAAAAGGTTCTGATCCAGCCAGAGTACAGCTAAGACAAGTATATCATAACTTCTTATCATCAATATATGAGTGAAATTCTTAACATAAGTTTTGAGTTCTGAGAGTAATTTCATTAATAATTTAAGAAATATTATTCTTAAACAGAAAAAAATGTCCTGCTTATTTCCTTTTGAATGTAGATCCAGGCACTCTGAAAGCCTGATTTATCCTGTATATTTAAAATCTATATAATATCAGCCTCACTGCATGCAAATTGGGAGTCAACTCTCTTCTCTAATTACACTAGAACAATGAAGTGAGAACGAGTGAGTAAGTACTAGGTAAAAGTAGGCAACTTATACAACTATTGGATGGGGTAATAGAGCAGTCTCCTAAATTATTACACTAAAATATTGAAATGCCTATCTTATGAACAACTGTGTTAAGTGATTAAATTTTCTTTCTCAGGAATATTTGTAGTAAAATACAGATAATATCACTAGGACATACTGTCAAGTTCTTAACATTTAACATATTATTTGCAGAATGAGAAACTCAGAAAACTGAATGAAAAGTAGTGAAACAGTAAGAACTGAACAAAATGGAGCACAGAAAAATAATATCAGATTCAGAGGTGAATTATAGGAGACAGGGATATAGGAGAAGCGATCACTCAGAACATGCACTGTCAATCTATTTTTCAAGTTTTATTTCTTTCACACAAATTCTATAAACTTTATACAATCTTAGGTTCTTCCTTTTGTTTTAAAACATAACCTGTATTTTCTTATTTCAAGACGTTAGAACAATAGCCATCATTTGTGATCCACACATGTTCCTTTCTCCATCAAGCTTAGCATCATATTCTCAGTATAAAGAGCTCTCTTGCTTTGGAGACACAAGGAACCCATAAAAGCAGTTCTTAATGCTATATTAATTATTAATATATACAATAATACACCTATCAATATGCATGAGATTTCAGTTTCTAGGTTGCACAATTTTGATGGGAAGAGCTATTCTAAAACATGTCGCACTCCTCTAGTATTACATTTGGACAGTATGGCTTAATGCATGTTCTAGAATGGGAGAAAAGTAAAGAAAAAGGAAGAAAAGAAGGATGGAAAGAAGTAGGTGGAAGAAAGAAACAGGGATTTTTAAAAATAAAATAAAAATATAGGGAAGCAAGTCTAGAGCATAGATATACTATCAGTACAAGTCAGCAATAGAAAACAGTTGCAGCAAAAAAGGATAACAAATGAACAGATTATAAAGAAAAAAATTAAAAAAAAAATAATTTTTCCTTAATCTTAGCCTGTGTAGAAACTAAAGTCTGGTGTTAATACACGGAATTACTCCAATAAATTACATTAATCTTTACATGATTATTTCAATATATGATATAATATATATTACATTATATGAAATACACAATTCTTAGTAGATACACATAAATAGCAGAAAAAATATTGCTTTTAAATATTTTGTGACTATCACACACAGATATTCTTGAGAATCAGTCCAGTTCAGTCGCTCAGTTGTGTCCGACTATTTGCGACCCCATGGACTGCAGCACGCCAGGCTTCCCTGTCCATCACCAACTCCTGGAACTTGCTCAAACTCATGCCCATCAAGTCAGTGAGGCCATCCAACCATTTGATCCTGTCGTCCCCTTTTCCTCCTGCATTTAATCTTTCCCAGTATTAGGGTCTTTTCCAAGGAGTCAGTTCTTAGCATCAGGTGGTCAAAGTATTAGAGTTTCAGCTTCAGCATCAGTCCTTCCAATGAATATTCAGGACTGATTTCCTTTAGGATGAACTGGTTGGATCTCCTTGCAGTCCAAGGGATTCTTAAGATTTTTCTCCAACACCACAGTTCAAAAGCATCAGTTCTTTGGCACTCACCTTTCTTTACAATCCAACTCTCACATACGTACATGACTACTAGAAAAACCATAGCTTTGACTAGATGTTCTGCCTTTTAATATGCTGTCTAGGTTGGTCACAGTTTTTCTTCCAAGAAGCAAGTGTCTTAATTTCATGGCTGCAGTCACCATCTGCAGTGACTTTGGAGCCCGCTCCCCCCCCCCAATAAAGTCTATGTTTTTATTGTTTCCTCATCTAATTTTGTCATGAAGTGATGGGAGGGACCAGATGCCATGATCTTAGTTGTTTGAATGTTTTTTTTTTTTTAATTTATATTTATTTTTTTATTTTTATTTTACTTTACAATACTGTATTGGTTTCACCATACATTGACATGAATCCGCCACGGGTGTACATGAGTTCCCAATCCTGAACCCCTCTCCCACCTCTCTCCCCATATCATCTCTCTGGGTCATCCCCGTGCACCAGCCCCAAGCATCCTGTATCCTGTATCGAACCTAGACTGGCGATTCGTTTCTTACATGATAGTATATATGTTTCAATGCCATTCTCCCAAATCCTCCCACCCTCTCCCTTTCCCACAGAGTCCAAAAGTCTGTTCTATACACCTGTGTCTCTTTTGCTGTCTCGCATACAGGGTTCTCATTACCATCTTTCTAAATTCCATATATATGTGTTAGTATACTGTATTGGTGTTTTTCTTTCTCGCTTACTTCACTCTGTATAATCGGCTCCAGTTTCATCCATTAGATGAAAGTCAGTTCTCATTAGAACTGATTCAAATGTATTCTTTTTAATGGCTGAGTGCCAGGAGCCAGCGTGAGGAATCCCACCCATAACAAGGTCATGCGGAGAGGCCTGATGGGCGAGGCAAATCAGGCCTCAGGATTTCCCCCTGGTATTTCCTGAGCATGCACCCCCAAAATAAGAATCTGCCTGCCTTATTGTATTGTACTTTTCCACTCTTGTGACACACTCTGGAAAAAGTTAACTCAGGGCTTTAGTCTTCTGCATTTGAAAGGGATGTTTCAGTTCAGACCCCCTCTGATAACTCTCTAGCTTGCCTAACAGGTTCCCCGGGACCTTTTACAGCTTGTGAATTGCTTACAGCCCCTAACCGTGAGAGGCACAAAGCTTAAAGAATCTTAGAGACACACAGCCTTTTCTAAAGAGCTAAAGGTAATATTGGTGATAGATTTCACTGTTGATTCAATGATTGCTGCCAGGCCTCCATATTCTTTATCTTTTAGGCACCTGGGAGGATGTTAATCAATGTAAATGGGATATGGAAAAAGATATACACTAGACTTTTGAGTTAATTACTTTTCTTTTGTTATAAATCACTGTACTCCTTTTACTTGTTATAAATTGCTGTATCTTTGCTATGTAAGAATGTAACTTTATTTAGTGTTTTCTGAAAGTGGCACCAGACTTTGGGAAGATCAACACAAATAAGTCTTCTGGCTAACAAACCCTTATCAGAAAAAAGGCTGTAAAATGTTAATTAGCCCTTTTGGCTGGAAGATGATGTAAATCACCTAAGACCTGTGTATACAACTGGTATGTAGAGAGAAAAGCCTGGTTTTGATAAGAGTCTGGGCTGCTAACGCTGCATAATTTTGTATTACCCATTGATCTCTATGTACAATCAAGAAGGTATAAAAGGCCTTTCTAGACAGTAGGGGCCAGGCCAGTCATTGGAAGGACTGGTTTCCTCCGTGTCTCTTCCTTACTCTATTTTCTGGCTGAATTCCCATCGGGGGCATGGAGGCTCACCATGTATACTTACTTGCCCCAACTTCTAAGATCCACATGAGAGGGAGCCGAAGGTGGGGCACCCCCCACTATTCAAGAGGACGCCAGTGGCCTAACGTAGATGGTACAAGCTCCTTGCCTGGAACTTTATTGGCTTTCCCCGTAAACCAAGTTATTCAGCCTCTTTTCTCCACTTAATTTTCCTACTACACTATTTCTTCCTAATCTAATCTTATATTAATAAATAAATAAGTTTTTCCTCGCCTACTCCTTCTCCCTTTCGAATCCTGGATCCACCGGGGCTGGACCCCGGCAGCTGAGTAATACTCCATTGTGTATATGTACCACAGCTTTCTTATCCATTCGTCTGCTGATAGACATCTAGGTTGCTTCCATGTCCTGGCTATTATAAACAGTGCTGCGATGAACATTGGGTTAGGGTTAGGGTGTTAAGTTTTAAGTCAGCTTTTTCACTCTGCTCTCTTACTTTGAAGAGGCTCTTTAATTCTTCTTCACTTTCTGCCATAAGAGTGGTGTCATCTGCATATCTGAGGTCACTGATATTTCTTCTAGCAATCTTGATTTCAGCTTGTGCTCAATACTTGAGAATATGGTTATATACAATCTACTGTCGTATTTTCTGTCTTTTAATGATACATGAGTATTCTACTTTACATCCATGTAATTATGCTTGTGATGATTTATTAAGCCCTTTAAAGACAGATAATATGTTTTAGCATACAAATGTTCAACACATGAGTGTAGATGGATATGACATTGCGTGTGTGTTTGTATAGAGAGGAGTCATTTTTAAAATGGTTCTCACAGAACCAATGTATATATTTAGCATTTTCCTGCTGAAAGAGCAATGTTATTTACATAGACTTTACAGTTCATTCTCTTTTTAGCAATGTTCTTTTGGTGCATTTGATTATCATTCTTAAAATAAGTTTCCCTATTAGAATTTGACATGAAATATATGGAGAAAGTCACTTTTTAAATTCTTGTAATTAATGTACAAATACAAAGTAGGACAAAGGAGGATTATACCTTGAAATATTTTTTATTAAAACACAGATTTATTAAAAAAAATTAAGGAATCCTTAGACTGATAAAGGTGATGTTCAGGGTTCAAAGTATAGTTTTAATTAAAAGACAATCTAAATCTAAGTACGGTTCTGTGAAGCCTCTTTTCCAATATGTTCTTTTCAGATATGCCTATAGTGGAAGAGTTTCACACATATAAAAGAGGAAGGAGAAGAATTTATGTACTAGTTTTTTTTTTTTTTTAAACCTCATTTTTTCTTAAGTATTTTCATATAATTTTATTCTGTGCTATGGGCTTCCCTGGTGGCTCAGACAGTAAAAAATCTGCCTGCAATGTGGGAAACCTGGGTTTGATCATTGGGTTGGGAAGATCCCCTGGAGGAAGGCAGGGCAAACCACTCCAGTATTCTTGCCTGGAGAATCCCAGTGGACAGAGGAGCCTGGTGGGCTATAGTCCAAGGGGTCACAAAGAATCAGACACAACCGAGGGACTAAGCACATTCTGCAATATTATGTGTTTCTTTGCATTACTCAATCATTGCTTCTGAAATTCAAACAAAAGTCAAACTGATTCAATTCTTACATGATAGTATACATGATAGAATGCCATTCTCCCAAATCTATGTCTGACGCAGGATACAGCATGCTTGGGGCTGGTGCATGGGGATGACCCACAGAGATGTTATGGGGAGGGAGGTGGGAGGGGGGTTCATGTTTGGGAACACATGTAAGAATTAAAGATTTTAAAATTAAAAATAAATAAATTAAAAAAAAAAAGTCAAACTGACCAATTTAACTTTCATATTCTCATTTCCCTCAGGTTGAGTAAACCACAGACAGGTTTCTTCCTAATTGCACACCGCTAGATCTCTCTTTTTTTTAACATTTACTTCAGACAATATTCCTTCATAAATTCTTTCTCTTTCACTTTGCCAGGTAAATTTTATCTCAGAAACTCTTGACAGTTTTCTAACACAGAAAATTATTTCTCAAGGACCTAGTAGCCATTTTTGTCTTGTGGGAAAGGAGAAACCTAATCCCCAAAGTCAAGAATTAGCTAACACAGTGACCTAATCACATGGAACACCGTCCACCTTTCTTTAGCATTTTCCCATTAATTTAATCTCAGAATGTAAAAACAAAAACAACAACTCATGTCTTTTGCTTCAAAACAGTTGAATTGTATGCAACTATATAAACATAATTTTATTTTTAAGAAAAGTTTTTCCCTTATACATGTATATTCACTATGCAAAAATATTTCACTATTTTCACCATGTGATATGTATCAAAAAAAGATGACTTTATAAGTGATCCTTGGTTCGAGTCAAAATTTTGATCATTATACCAGTTAGGGTTTGGTTATGCATCAGACATTAATATCTGGTAAAATTTATTCTTCCAGCTCCCTCCATAAGGCTACAGTTAGTATCTAGTATAATATCTTATTCTTACAGAGTAAAAAATAATGATTTATTCATCATCAAATATTGTTCCCATGACAAAGTGTGTGAAAACAAACAAATAAAATTGAATTTGAGTCCACGTTTTTTCTAGGTATCTGCCAGCAAAAATCACCAAAATAAAATGAGAGTATGAGAGAGAGAAAACACATTCCATACAACTAAAAGTAAGTTAAATTCCTCCATCTATTCTTAACAGAGGTCATGCATTTATTTAGCATGGTTTGTAGAAAATCGGTATACATAGTGAACTCTTGGTAATGAGATAATTTGGTCTTAAAAGAATTTAGTTATTTTCAGTGCAAGACATGTATATCTGAAACAATGGATAATTGAGTAGTCACCCTGCTTATTTAACTTATATGCAGAGTACATCATGAGAAACGCTGGACTGGAAGAAACACAAGCTGGAATCAAGATTGCCAGGAGAAATATCAATAACCTCAGATATGCAGATGACACCACCCTTATGGCAGAAAGTGAAGAGGAGCTAAAAAGCCTCTTGATGAAAGTGAAAGAGGAGAGGGAAAAAGTTGGCTTAAAGCTCAACATTCAGAAAACGAAGATCATGGCATCTGGTCCCATCACTTCATGGCAAATAGATGGGGAAACAGTGAAAACAGTGTCAGACTTTAGTTTTGGGGGCTCCAAAATCACTGCAGATGGTGACTGCAGCCATGAAATTAAAAGACGCTTACTCCTTGGAAGGAAAGTTATGACCAACCTAGATAGCATATTCAAAAGCAGAGACATTACTTTGCCGACTAAGGTCCATCTAGTCAAGGCTATGGTTTTTCCTGTGGTCATGTATGGATGTGAGAGTTGGACTGTGAAGAAGGCTGAGCGCCAAAGAATTGATGCTTTTGAACTGTGGTGTTGGAGAAGACTCTTGAGAGTCCCTGGACTACAAGGAGATCTAACCAGTCCATTCTAAAGGAGATCAGCCCTGGGATTTCTTTGGAAGGAATGATGCTAAAGCTGAAATTCCAATACTCTGGCCACCTCATGTGAAGAGTTGACTCATTGGAAAAGACTCTGATGCTGGGAGGGACTGGGGGCAGGAGGAGAAGGGGACAACCGAGGATGAGATGGCTGGATGGCATCACAGACTCGATGGACGTGAGTCTGAGTGAACTCTGGGAGATGGTGATGGGCAGGGAGGCCTGGTGTGCTGCGATTCATGGGGTCACAAAGAGTCGGACACGACTGAGCGACTGAACTGAACTGAACAACATTTAGTCATCATTGTGAAAAATAAAGTATCTTTAGTTCTCAGAGATATTTTCTCGTTTTTATAGATTCTTTCCATCTCTGCTCTATGCTAAAGTTAGTTAAGTCGCTCAGTCGTATCGGACTTTTTGCGACCCCATGAATCTCAGCACGCCAGGCCTCCCTGTCCATCACCAACTCCCGGAGTTCACTCAGACTCACTCCATCAAGTCAGTGATGCCATCCAGCCATCTCATCCTCTGTCGTCCCCTTCTCCTCCTGCCCACTATCCCTCCCAGCATCAGAGTCTTTTCCAATGAATCAACTCTTCACATGAGGTGGCCAAAGTACTGGAGTTTCAGCTTTAGCATCATTCCTTCTAAAGAAATCCCAGGGCTGATCTCCTTCAGAATTGACTGATTGGATCTCCTTGCAGTCCAAGGTTTTACATTGTATAATAATTTGAATTCTAGATGGTTATTCTCCTTGAAGGCTTTTTTTGTATCAATGGCATAGAATTACAGAATAACGGCTTGAATATCATGTTGCAAGAAAATTTTTATATGAACTTTGAGGGGAAAAATGAGAGATTTGAGTCAAGAAAAATGAGAAAACTGTAAATTTGGGAAAAAAAAGTCATTTTAGGCTAATAGCATTTTTAATATTTCAATAAGAATTATAAAATCATAAATATGAGTATTAAGCACCTCATAAAAAAACTATTCTAACAGCAAAAAGAAAAACTAAATGTTAACACTGATACTACTCAAAATAGCTTCAAAAAATATTAACCTAGGATTAACTTCTTAAAATATGTTTAATGCCTCCAAATAAAATACAAATAATAATAAAATGTGTACAGGAGAAATTAAAGAAATTTAAAAATTGGAGGGATATATAATATTAATGTGTTGGAAAACTGAATGTTTTAAGATGTTAAAATTGACTCAAATCAGTTAGTTATATATTAGTTAATATATTTGGTGCAGTACTAATGAATATATTAGTGAATTTAAAGAAACTGGAGATTTCATCCTAAAATTTTTATAAAACTTCAAAATGCCAAACAGATCTAAGATGTACTTAGATGAAAGTAAAAGCTTGAAGAAAACAAACTACTTTGGAGGGCTACACTATTAGATATCAGTATTTATTCTAAAGCTACAGTAATCAAGGCAACATGGTATTGATACAATCCCAACAAATAGTTGAGGGGAACAAAATATAGTCTAGATAAAGAGATTCAATCATAAAAAATTAATGATGCTGAGAGAACTGAATATGGATATTTAAGATAAGTGAAATTTGACTGCTACCTTACAAAAGCACAAAGCACTGTTAGATTTTAGGCATATAAAATAATGACACTTCTAGGTGATAATTTAAGAGAATATTTTCAACATCTTGGAAGAGGTGAGAGTTTGCTAAGCAGAAAAGGCACTAAATACAAAGATAGGTAAATTACACTGCATTAAAACAAAGTACTTTTCAAAAATAATAATGGTATCAAAGTTAGCACTATAAAAATTAAAAATAAATCAAGCTACAGAATATGGGATGATACATATATCTGACAAAAGTCTTATGTCCAGAGCATAGAGAGAATTAAATTCAATCAGAAAAATAAAGTAAACTAAACCCCGGCATTTTTAAAAGTGTCATTTTAACAGATACTTGTGAAAGAGAATATCTACATTGTCTATAAAAATATACAAGGAGGTTTGGCCTGTTTTTCACAGAAATGAAAATTAAATTCACAATAATATACTGACAGATACCTATCAGAATAGCTAGCCTTAAAAAGACTGATTATAGCAAGTAGGGATAAGAATGGTCTGTTTATATTAAAAAGCAGAGACATTACTTTCCCAACAAAAGTCCATCTAGTCAGGGCTATGGTTTTTCCAGTGGTAATGTATGGATGTGAGAGTTGGACAATAAAGAAAGCTGAGCACCCAAGAATTGATGCTTTTGAACTGTGGTGTTGGAGAAGACTCTTGAGAATCACTCCGACTGCAAGGAGATCCAACTAGTCCATCCTAAAGGAAATCAGTCCTGTGTGTTCATTGGAAGGACTGATGTTGAAGCTGAAACTCCAATACTTTGGCCACTTGATGCAAAGAGCTGACTCATCTGAGAAGACCCTGATGCTGGGAAAGATTGAGGGCAGGAGGAGAAGGGGACGACAGAGGATAAGATGGTTGGATGGCATCACCGACTCCATGGACACGGGTTTGGGTGGACTCTGGGAGTTGGTGATGGACAGGGAGGCCTGGCGTGCTGCGGTTTGTGGGGTTGCAAAGAGTTGGACATGACTGAGCGACTGAACTGAAGTGAACGGAACTGAATGAGAGGGTAAATTTGGAAAACTATTCTGAGAAACTGTTTGGCTTTAAATACTAAATTTGTGCATAGACAAATCTAGCAATACATGTGTGTTATTGTCAGGTATATACCCAACTGAAATAGGTGTCATGTGCAACAGGTCATGCAGAATTGGATATAACTGAACAACTCAGCATGTGCGTGTGCGCACACACAGGTCATATACAGTGTTCATTGCATGATTACTTATATTTATTCTAAACTGGGAACAACTTTAACACCAGTAGCAGAAAGAATATTTTCATTTTGAAAATCATATAGTGGGGATTTTATACAACAAAGAAATGAATGCAGTTATATACATTATCATATATAAATCTCACGACATAATTTTGAGTAAAAGAAGCCAGACATAGAGAATGTATAACTCCATTTAAGCAATATAACTGATTAGAAATCAGGACGGTTATTATTGCTGAGGAAGAAAGAGTGAATATTTTGGAAAGAACAGGAGCAGAGCTTTTATCTACTTCCTGATATGAATGAGGTTATGTACATTTTCTAAAAATTCATTGATTTTTTGCATTTGTTCACATATAAGCTAAAATTCAGTATGTTTTAAAAAATAAAACAAGGTTTAGAAAAGATGAAAAATGCAACATTTTGTATTTGTTATAGCCAAGTTGTAATAAGTTTTGTGATTTAATTCAATAAATGAATATATGGTGATATTTGAAGTAACAATGACCTGAATAATAAGTCACAGATTTTTAAAATCATAATTATAGGACATAAAAGCAAATTACATGGGTATACTGGTTAAAAAGCTAAGAATGGATTTGTATATGCATTGGAAAAGAAATAGGGGAAAACAAGTGAAAAACATAGGATAAAGCAAATTTATTTTATATCACTCAATTTTTATGTGATAGACTATTGCCAACAATCATGTAACTATGCATTAATTTATTTCTTAATTACATCCTCTCAGAAAATCTTGCACAGGATAGGTGTTCAATAAATATTTGCTGAATGAATCTTCTAAGCAACATGTTTCAATTCAAACTAATTCCTTTCTTACAAATAACATCTGGAGGTGGAGAATATCTAAATATTTCACCTCTGTCTCTAATCCTTGCCTATTTGGCATATACATATAATATGAGCAGTCTAGAGAGTAGAAAAAGACAAGGTCAAAGAATGTTCAAAGTACCTTACAATTGTATTCATTTCACATGCTAGAAAGATTATGCTCAAAATCCTTTAAGCTAAGCTTCAGCAATACCTGAACCAAGAACTTCCAGATGTGCAAGCTGGATTTAGCAAAGGCAGGTGAACCAGAGATCAAATTTCCAACATCTGTTGGATCAGAGAAAAAGCAAGGGAATTCTAAAAAAGCATCTAATTCTGCTTTATTGACTACTCTAAATCCTTTGACTATGTGGGTCACAACAAACTGTGGAAAATTTTTAAAGAGATGGGAATACCATACCACCTTACTTGTCTCCTGAGAAACCTGTATGCAAGACAAGAAGCATCAGAACATGGAATAATGAACTGGTTCCAAATTGGAAAAGGAGTATGTTAAGGCTGTCACCCTGCTTATTTAACTTATATACAGAGTACATCATGTTAAATGCCAGGCTAGATGACTCACAAGCTGGAATCAAGATTGGTGGGAGAAATATCAATAACCTCAGATATACAGATGATATCACTTTAATGACAGAAAGTGAAGAGGAATTAAAGAGCCTTTTGATGAGGGTGAAACAGCTGGCTTAAAACATAACATTCCATGGCGGATTCATGTTGATGTATGGCAAAACCAATACAGTATTGTAAAGTAAAATAAAAATAAATAAATAAATAAATAAAAATAACATTCAAAAAACTAAGATGGGCATTGGGTCCCATTACTTCATAGCAAATAGATGGGAAAAAAGAGGAAACAGTAACAGATTTTATTTTCTTGGGCTCCAAAATCACTGTGAATCATGAATGCATCCATGCAATTAAAAGATGTTTGCTTCTTGGAAGACAAGCTATGACAAACCTAGTTGTTATTCAGTTGCTCAGTCATGTCTGACTCTGTGATCCCATGGACTGCAGCACGCCAGGCTTCATGTCTTTCACTTTTTCCCGGAGTTTGCTCAGATTCATGTCCATTGAGTCGATGATGCCATCCAACCATCTCTAAAGCAGAGATATCACTCTGCTGACAAAGTCCGTATAGTCAAACCTATGGTTTTTCTAGTAGTCATGTATGGAAGTGAGAGTTGGACCATAGAGAAAGCTGAGCTCCAAAGAATTGATGCCTTCGGACTGATGCTGGAGAAGACTCTTGCACAGAAAGGAGATCCAATTAATCAATTCTAAAGGAAATAAACATTGAATATTCATTGGAAGGACTGATGCTGAAGCTTCAATACTTTGGCCAGCAGATGTAAGGAGCTTACTCATTGGAAAAGACTCTGATGCTAGGAAAGACTGAGGGCAAAAGGAGAGGATCGAGATGGTTGGATGGCATCACTGACCCAATGGACATGAGTTTGAGCAAACTCACAGAGATAATGAAGGACAGGGAAGCCTGGTGTGCTGCAGTTCATGGGGTTACAAAGAGTCAGACACAACTTAGAGACTGAACAACAATAAAGACATTGGTATATGTAAGCTGTCTTTAAAGTGAAAATTGACACTCCAGAGTTACATGTCTGAAGCATGTAACCTTACTGAATTCCATGTTTCCTGTATATTCACAAGTACCAGCCTGGAATTTTCAACTACAAGAGCCTACTTACAAGGCAAGAGGAGGTTTAAGAAACTCACTGCAGGGAGTGACAGGGTGGGGAGGAGAGAAGGGCTTCTCAAGACCATGGGAGAAGTTCAATCTTAAGTAGAAGATGAAAGTCATTGAGAAACAAAGAACAGCCAAGCGGTCCCTATTTTCTGTCTTGAGTTTATTGGTCAAGGTAAAGCCTCTGATATGATGCTACTACCATAAAGAGATGTTTTGTAGTGCTTCTTAGAGAACAATGAACACTCAAGATCAACCTTAATAGCAGGGCTCTAATATTTTAATTTATTTCAGCTCAAAGTCTTAGCAACCAGTTCTTTTCATTCATATGCAAAGTCATTTCTCAGTACACAAGCATGCCTATGAGTATTGATCTACAAAGATCTAAATGCTGGTATAATGAGTGCTTAGAAATACTTTTATCTAAGAACAGAAATCAATGTGATATAAAATAAACAATTATGACAAAAACAAAAACAAAATTTTATCAGTTAAAATAATATTGATAAACCACTAGTAAGACAGATAAAAAATAAAAAATTCAAAGTACTTATATCAGGAATGAAAAATACATTACTAGAGCTCCTATAAACATTAAAAGATGAACAAGTGACTGATGTGAAAAATTTTCTACCAATATATCTGAGTCAGACAACAAAATTTACTGAAAAAGACAAATCAAAACAGGAGATCTGAATAACTCTATATCTTTCAAGGAAATTGAATTCTTTATCTGAAATTATTCCACAAAGAAAACTCCAGCCTGGATGACTTTATTAGTTAATTATATCAAACATAAGAATATAATTCTTGACTAAGAAATAAACAAACTCTTTCTAAAAATGAAGGGAAATGAAACATATCCTTTCTTGCTTTATGATACCAACCTGATAAAGATACGTCAAGAAATGATAAATATAGAGTAGCATCTTCATTACCTAGGGACAACTCTACTTAATAATAAAATTATTACAAAAACATTGGAAAATCACACCCAGCTATATATAAAATGGATAGTACCTCTTGGTGAAGTTGGTTTTATATCAGAAGTGCAAGATTAGTTTAAAATTACAATAAACTAAATCTTATTAATGGAATAAAGGAGGAAAAAAAAGAACTCAAGCAACATAGAAAATATGTTTATTAAAATCAGACACTGATTCAATATTTAAAAAACCCACAAACCAGAAATAAAAGTTAACTCTCTAATCTGATAAGTAACATCTAAAACAACAACTACAACTAACACCCACAAAATGGCAAGAGTATCCAATTTTATCATTTCTGTTCAGCATAGTGGCTAGAAATCCCAGCTAGTGCAACATGAGAATAAATAAAAAACATAAGATTAAAAAGTAAGAAACAAACTATTCCTCTTTATAGACACGTGGTTATTTATATACAACATCTTAAATCATCATCAGAATAACTACAGACAGGTTGGGCAGAAGAAAGATATGGATTTAAAAGCACAGACTTTCAGTTGCAAAAGAAATGAGTCACAGGTTTGAAATATACAGCATAGGAAATATATTCTATAATTACACAATATCCTTATATAGTGATAGATGGGAATAAGACTTACCATGGTATTCAATTTGAAAAGTATAGAAATATCAAATCACTATGTTGTGTAACAGAAACTAACATAGTATTGAAAAACAATCATACACCAAAAACAAACACACTCATAGAAAAAGAGATTAGATCTGTGGTTACCAGATGCACGGGATTGGGAGAGGGAAAATGGATGAAAGCAGTTAAAAGATACAAACTTCCAGTTATAAAATAAATAAATACTAGGGAAAAAAATAGACACATGATAAGTGTAATTAACACTGCTGTATTTTACATATGAAAGCTGTTGAGAGTAAATACTAGGCGTTCACTAAGCAAGGAAAAATTTTTTTTTCTATTTCTTTAAACTTTGTATCTACATGAAATGATGGATGTTCACTAAGCTGATGTCATGATTATTTCATGGTGTATGTAAGTCATATAAGTATACTGTACACTTAAATTTATATATGTCAAGTACATTTCAATAACAATGGGAGAAAAAAATAAAATTAAAAGAAAATAATTACAGATATACCTTGTTCTATTGTGCTTTACTTTATTGAACTTCTCAGACTCTATGTTTTAACAGAAGGAAGCTTCTGGCAACCCTGCATTGAACAAGTCTGTTGGTGCCATTTTGACATTTTTGATAACTTTTACAATATTTCAAAGCCTCCACCAGCAAAGCAAGTTATAACATTTTACAAAGGAAAGCTCAGAAAACTGTTAGTATTTTTTAGCAGTAAAATATTTTTAAGTAACACATAATGCTATTGATACTTAAAAGACTACCGTATAATGTAAACATAACTTTTAAGGGTACTGGGAAACCAAAAGATGTTAGTGACTGGCTTTATTGGGATATTCACTTTATTGTGATGGTCTGGAATCAAACCCACATGATCTCTGGAGTATGTCTATACTAGAATTTATAAATAATTTTATCATGGTCTCAGGACACCAGGCAAATACTGAAATGTGAATCATAAGGAAAGGTTAAAAATAAAATGAAATGAAAATTAAAGTATAAAATATTTCATTTATAGTGGTACTAAGATCACTTAATAGTTAGAAATACATTTAATTTCAATATTGAAAATTATAAAATATTTGAAATAAACTAAAGATCTGTATAAATAGGGAGATGTGCCAAGTTCATGGAATATTTAATATTGTTAAAATAGCAATTTATTCCATGTATTTAGAGATTCAATGCAATGTTAATTGTAATCTCAGCAATATTTTATAGAAATTAGTAAACTGACTCAAAAATTTATATGGATATGCAAATAACCTAGAATAGATAAAACAATCTTGAAAAGGAAGATTAAAGCTATAGGCTTTATGCTGTCTGACTTTAATATGTACCAAAAAGGAATAGAAATAGAGATAGGCAAAGCAGTAAATGTAAATCAGTGGGATAGACCACATCGAGGATTGGCCAAGTTAGTCTGTAAAGGAACCAACAGTAAATATTAGGCTTTGTGGAGCACATGTGGGATATCTGTTGCTGCTTTTTTTCATTTGACAATATTTAAAATATGCATTAACCATTATCCGTCTCTGGGTCATTCATACATAAATATGACTATGAGTCCTAGTGTGGCAACTGCTGGAATAGAGACAAGGAATAGACCCAGAGTTGCTTTATGACAAACACTTTAAAAGAATCCAATAGAGCAAGGAAAATCTTTTAAGCAAATGGTATTGGAACAACTGGGTATCCATAGGAAAAACAAAATTTAACCTCAACCAGTGCCTCTTCCAAACACAAGAATTAATTTGAGAAGGGCCAAGGTACAAATACAAAACATTATGAAGAAAACAGAGGAGAGTATCTTTTCATCCTGAGACAACAAATTTTAGGAAGGACATAATAGCAACAACAATAAAAGAAAACATTGATAAATTTAGACTTCCAAAAAAAACAAACAAACAAACAAAAAAAAAAACTTACATTTTTTAAAAGACTTCTCTATATAAACCATACACTACTAGGTAAGATTTGTAAAACATATCTAACAAAGAACTTATACAATAATATGAAACTCAACTCAGTCATGTCCAGCTCTTTGCAATCCCATGGATGTAGCCCACAAGGCTCCTCTGTCCACGGAGTTCTCCAGGCAAGAAAACTGGAGTGGGTAGCCATTTCCTTCACCAGGGGATCTTCCTGACCTAAATCGAACTTGAGTCTCCCTAGTTGCAAGCAGATTTTTTACTATCTGAGCCATCAGGGAAGCTCATTAAACTCAACTCAATAGTACAAAAACTTTTTAAATGGAGTAAAGAATTGATAGAATTTCATGAATAGAGAGGTATGAATGGCTAATAACCACATGCATTGCTCAATATCCATTAATATGAAATTCTTAAAGAAGCAAAGCTAATCTGTAGTAAAAGCCAATCAGTGGTTCCTTGGGGAAGAATGTGGGAAGGAATGGCTGCGAAGGGGTACATGAGAATTCTTCATAGTAATTTAAATGTTTTGTGTCTTGATTGGGATGGTAGTTATAGATGTATATATTTGTCAAAATTGCATTAGTAATGTTTCTACATTTCAATGGAATAAATTTAACATCAAATTACCACAACAATAATCACATGATGAAGTTGAAAAAATAGCAGAATACTGATCATTGTTGAAGCCAGATACTGAGTAGTTGAGGGTTCATTATGACATTCAATTTACATTATTTATATCTGAAGTTTTAAGACTCTGAATTGAGAAGTATTGGTTACATAGTTTTGCTGGAATACTAGATCCTTCTGGATTTTTACTCAAAGAAAACCCCACAAAGGTGATATATCTTTCATCCAGAAAATGGTACTACAATTATCCACTTATATCACTAAGGAAAACAAACGATCCAAGATTTTTTTTTTTTTCTTCCCTGAATATGAAATTAACTTCCAATTTATTTTACTAATGAAGACAGCAAGCCAAAGAGCAAAGAAAACAGAAAACTTACTTTCTGGAAGATAACTCTAAGTAGTGCCCTTCACTGTGTTTAGGAACATAATTGCTGCTGCTGCTAAGTCACTTTAGTTGTGTCCAACTATGTGTGACCCCATAGATGGCAGCCCAGAGGGCTTCCCCGTCCCTGGGATTTTCCAGGCAAGAACCCTGGAGTGGGTTGCCATTTCCTTCTCCAATGCAGGAAAGTGAAAAGTGAAAGTGAAGTCGCTCAGTCGTGTCCGACTCTTAGCGACCCCATGGTCTGCAGCCTACCAGGCTCCTCCATCCATGGGATTTTCCACACAAGAGTCTGGAATGGGGTGCCATTGCCTTCTCCTAGGAGCATAACTAGCTGTGTTTAAAGCGAACTCATACATGGTTACTCTCTATGTGTATGGAGATACATGATATAGAAGTTTTAATGATGTTTACAACATGATAATATTTACCCACAATAGTATAATTTCCTCTTTTAAAATTGCTGTCATAAAGATGAGCATCACATAATGTCTAAATATATAGTGACAAACATATCATCTCATTACACATCATAAAAATGATTATCTCTCTGTAAAATATGCACCAGCATGATTTTGTGTGAAAACAGATTGTACATTTAATGTTAATAAATTATCTAATATTTTTCACAATCCAAAATGATTTTGAAAAGGAAATCGTAATTTCCATGAGTGCTAACATATTGTTTCATGTTATTTGGACTCCACTTATATCACCATGTATAAGACAGATGACAACACGCCAGCCTGTGACAGACTTGGCTAATGCACATAGCCACATCTCACAATATTTATTTTTGACCAACTTCTTTGTACATGTTTCTAAAATGCGTAATCTGGGAAGCTAAAAACTACACTTAAAATATTCAGTTGCAGATAGAAATCTATGTATTATTGGATTACTCCAACATGATATATTTTGGATCAGACGTCATTTGGAATTAATAATATAGGGAAAAGTAGATGTTAGACATTTGTTTTTGTAGGTATGAACTAAGCAGAGTAAGTTAGTAACTGTGGCAGCAGCTTTTGGACTCCACTTTTCTGGACCATAGCAAAGAGAATTTTCCATAGTGGTCCAGTTTTGTTACAGTTTTGCAATTTGTTCCTAAAAGGCCAAAACAGATTCTACCTTTCCTGTCTTTTCAATGATCATATGAGAGCTATTTCCAGTATTGAAGAAATTCCTTCTGCTTAAAGAAACTAGAGTGCATTCTATTTTTGCTTTTCTCTCTCTCTCTTTTTTTTTTTTTTTTTTTTTTTTGGTAACAAAGGTCCCTGACCAGTATTATAGACTTCACACAAAACCATTTCATTGAAGATTAAGTAGAGGTAGAAGATTCTTTCCCTAGGAACATATGATACGAAACAAAGCCAACAATCTTGGCAAAGTACTGTAGGGGTACTAGGAGTAGTTGGCCCCTGCTATATATATTAGTTCAGTCGCTCAGTCGTGTCCGACTCTTTGCGACCCCATGAATCGCAGCACGCCAGGCCTCCCTGTCCATCACCAACTCCCGGAGTTCACTCAGACTCACGTCCATCGAGTCCGTGATGCCATCCAGCCATCTCATCCTCTGTCATCCCCTTCTCCTCCTGCCACCAATCCCTCCCAGCATCAGAGTCTTTTCCAATGAATCAACTCTTCATGTCAGGTGGCCTCATACTCAAAATTCTGTAGTACAATTTACTGCTACCACCACTTGTAATGGGGCTTCCCTGGTGACTCAGAGGTTAAAGCATCTGCCTCCAATGCGGGAGACCCAGGTTCGATCCCTGGGTCGGGAAGCTCCCCTGGAGAAGGAAATGGCAATCCACTCCAGTATTCTTGCCTGGACAGAGAAGCCTAGTAGGGTACAGTCCACGGGGTTGCAAAGAGTCGGACATAACTAAGCGACTTCACCTTACCTCACCTCACCACTTGTAATATGTTCAACTAATTTTTCAGTCATAGTGAAACCATCTTCCATTTCCTATCTCATACTCAGTTTTGTTCACACTTTGTGGGAATCCCTCAACTATAATTCTCCTATGTAAAGAATTACAATAGAATTTAGACAAAATTTCAGCTATTAAACAGGAGAACAGACCTGGGTTAATAATGAGGGCATACTTTCTGCTACTCTGAGAATGTGAAAAAGAATGAGTTTGAAGAAGAGTTTTCTGCATGAATATCTCCTTCATGCTAATATACACACAAACCTGACGGGCGGAAACGGCATACCTTTCCTGTTTGAGTGCTTAAAATTACATCACAGTTCTCTAACTTACATTTCTTAACAAAACAAGTCAGAATGCAGAATGATCATGGCTTTGAATTTGGCCATAACGTTTCATTTATTTCTTTTAGACTTTCCTTGACTGCGAAGCTCTGGCAGCTAGAGTTCAAAAGCAATTATGTGTTCAAAGAAATTACTTAGCTGGGAATATTCAAATAGAACTCGATGGGTTTAATAATTCTTGTAGATATTATAAAAGCTTTGAAATGCTAGCATTTATGTAAATAATTGCACAAAAGCATGCTTCTTTTGCAATAAATTATTCAGAGTCCTGTTTTTATCTATTTCCAAATAGTCTTGTTCAGTTTTTGATGAAACTCACAATATACAAATTTTCTAAGGAAAATGGAAACAGGAAGCCTTCTGAAGATACAATAATATGATTGCCTTTACTTCCAAACCCTGAAGGTAGGCTCCTGCAAGTTAGGCTAGAATGTAAATTTTAGTGAGGATTCTATTAGAAATGCAAAAGCAACAGCCACTTTCAAAATGACAGACCCACAGTGAGTAAAAGAAGATAATGAGTCTGGCTGAGCTGGCATTGTTGAAACCGGGCTCTGATTTGCTGCTCAACAGTTGTCTCTGCAGGCTTCAATTATTGGAATATTTGGTGTAGTGTCGCTTTACAATATAACTAGTATAACTTGAAAAGAAATTATATATAGATTGTAAGTGTGTGTATTTCTATGTGTGCAGACATGGGCATGCATGCACTATGAAAAACTTTGAAAGTTATTCAAAGGAAAAGCTCCTGGCCTCATCATGAAGTGGATGATCCAGGTTGAACAAAGCTGATTGCACAGGTTGTGGGTCATTAATAATAGACTATTTAACCATAAACATGCTTACGTTCCAATTACAGATAGGGCCTACTATGCTTTGGAATTGATGTACTGGAGTCTCTCTTTTGGCAGATTTTAGACACCAGTTTCTGTTATATATTCAGATCACATTTAGTCAGAAAATCAAAATTGAAAGAAATATAAATGACTACCGTAGCCTCATTCATTTTTTAAGATAAAAATAGACTAATGAAACTATAGAGCACGGTTGAGAAAATATTATTTAAGTCTATAAGATCTCGATTCAAACTGCTGGGTTTGAATCTCAACCCTATTAATCACTAGCAATGTGATCCTTGGTAGGTTACTTAATCTCTGTACCCATGGTGTCTATATTTGCGAACTGAAAATCATAACTTCATGCATAGAGGTCCTTCTCTTGGCACTGTATCTGGAACAGTACTTAATAAATGTTGGCTATTATTATAATAATAAAATATCAGTGTATTTCTGGATAACTACCAAAAGTTTTCACACAAGACTAGACTGTAAGTTTCTCAATTATAAGAACCGCTGTGGTTTTGTTTTTTTTTTTTTTTTTTTTTCACTTCTGGATCCTCAGTAACCAAGGAAATGTCTCTTACAACAGTCACATAAAAAGCTTAGCTGAATTGATATGACTCATTAGAGAAACCGATACTGAGTCCGCCATGGCCATAGCTTCAGTTTACTTTGATTAGACCATTTATTTTATTTTCTTTTACTGTCTTCTGCTTCTACTTTAGCTAATGGTAACAAGAGAGTGTGCCACATTGACCTTTCTCCTCCTTGGAGCTCAATCTGTGGTTTATTTTCTGCTTCTGCTTAAGTTAGTGATAGTAGAGTTATTCTCCTGAATTGACCATTTGGTTCTTTGGGGCTAAAGCTTTCATTTATTCATTTCTAATGGTGGCCAAGGGGCATGACTGAAATGGTCAAACCAAAAAAGCTCTAAGGCAGTAAGCAGAAAAGTGTTTGCTGGTGATAGAAGGCATGTGATTGGGAAAAAAAAAAAAAAAAAAGACTGAGAAACTCAGAAGAGATAAAGGTTAGTAACTGAAGAACAAAAGTAAGTGAAAGTATTTGATAAAATTCAAAATAAATCTCTAATATATACATATATACATATACATATACATATACATATACATATACATATACATATATATATATATATATACATATCTTATATGGGTGCTTCCCTGGTGGCTCAGCAGTAAACAATCTGCCTGCAATTCAGGAGACTGGGGTTTGATCCCTGGGTCAGGAAGATACCTTGGAGAAGGAAATGGCAACCCACTCCAGTATTCTTGCTTAGGAAATCTGATGGATAGTGAAGTCTTGTGGGCTACAGTCCGTGGGGTTACAAAGAATTAGACATGACTGAGAAGTTGAGCACAAACAAAACATACATAGGATGTATGCATCTCTTTAGTGAAATAGGAGCTACTAACCAACTTTGGGGCTTCTCTGGTAGCTCAGCTGGTAAATAATCTGCCTGTAATGCAGGACATCCTGGTTTCATTCCTGGGTTGGGAAGATACCCTGGAGAAGGGCATGGTATTCTTGCCTGGAGAATCCCCATGGACAGAAGAACCTGGCAAGCTACAGTCCATAGGGTCACAAAGAGCTTGGACATGACTAAGTGATCAAGCACAAATGAACCAAATGAACTTCCACCCTTGTGGGTCTGCTTTAAAGTCATATCTTTAAAATGATCTTCACCAGAGTTGTTTCACAGAAAAATTGACCTGTGCTCTTAGAGATTTCTATAAAATTCCCGAAGATTCAGCAAAGTATTCCAGACAAATTCAACCTGGGGGAGTTGGGTTATCAAGACACCTCAGTTCTCCCCAACTCCTCAGGGGACATATACGAAAGTCAGTTGTAATAAATGGTGCTCTGACTGTCCAGGATGAGTTCCTTTTAGTTCTCAGATTACCTATCCCCTGATACCCTTGAACGTCAATCTGTAAAACTACTATTAGTGCCTATTACTTGGAAAACTGCCTTTATCAAGCCACTTCACCTACCTCATCCAGGTTCCAGCTACAAACCTTATTGTGTTACATTGTTTGGATGAAGCACAAGCTGGAATGAAGATT
The DNA here is from genome assembly GCF_032405125.1 of Capricornis sumatraensis. Lineage (NCBI taxonomy): Eukaryota > Metazoa > Chordata > Mammalia > Artiodactyla > Bovidae > Capricornis > Capricornis sumatraensis. The sequence goes on along the minus strand of NC_091091.1, from coordinate 5,911,579 downwards.
GCCAGGAGAAATAATAATCTCAGATACGCAGATGACACCACACTTATAACAGAAAGTGAAGAAGAACTAAGAAGCCTCTTGATGAAAGTTAAAGAAGAGAGTGAAAAAGTTGGCTTAAAGCTCAACATTCAGAAAACTAAGATCATGGCATCTGGTCCCATAATATCATAGGAGATAGATGGGGAAACAAAGGAAACAGTGAGATATTTTATTTATTTGGGCTCCAAAATCACTGCAGATGGTGATTGCAGCCATGAAATTAAAAGATGCTCATTCTTTGGAAGAAAAGTTATGATCAAACTAGACAGCATATTAAAAAGCAGAGACATTACTTTGCCAACAAAGACCTGACTAGTCAAAGCTATGGTTTTTCTAGTAGTCATGTATGGATGTGAATGTTGGACTATAAAGAAAGCTGAGTGCTGCAGAATTGATGTTTTTGAACTGTGGTGTTGGAAAAGACTCTTGAGAGTCCCTTGGACTGCAGTCCATCCTGAAGGAAATCAGTCCTGAATATTCATTAGAAGGACTGATGCTGCAGCTGAAACTCCAATACTTTGACCACCTGATGCAAAGAACTGACTCATTTGAAAAAACCCTGATGCTAAGAAAGATTGAAAATGGGATGAGAAGGGGACAACAAAGGATGAGATGGTTGGATGGCATCACCGACACAAGGGACACGAGTTTGAGTAAACTCCAGGAGTTGGTAATGGACAGGGAAGCCTGGCATGCTGCAGTCCGTGGGGTCACAAAGAGTCAGACATGACTGAGTAGCTGAACTGAACTGTACTGTCCACAGCTTATTAAGACATTATAAAGATTAGATCATATTTATGTGCCAGCATATTACGTACCCATAAGAATGCACAACCCATTGATATGTACCATATGTGCCAGGCCAAGGAAGAAATAAATTCAGACATGGTCATGACCTTAATACTTGCGTACTGACTGTGAGTTCCATGAAAGCAGGAACTTTCAGCATAAAATCACTAGCAACCTTGAAGCTTAACACACTGCCTGAAATACAAAATGTATTTTGATTACTTGCTGGATGAATGGTTTTAATATAATACAGCATAGCTTTCTAAGCCAAAAGCAAGCAGCATTGTTAGTAGGGGAAGGAAAAAAAAAAAAAAAAAAACTCACCTAGGGGGACTTCCAATTCAAATGAGAAATAATACATAATGGCTAACTATTGATACTCTATATATCTATTTTTCTGCAAATTTGAGGCCAGTGTTTCTCAAAGTGAAGCCCAAGAACAGTTTGGCCAAAGGCTACCCGGGTTACTACTTAAAATTTCAGATTTCTGAGACTCTGTGCACCCCTGACTTCTAGAACACACATACATATCAGTTCAGTTTAGTTGCTCATTCGTGTCTGACTCCTTGCAACCCCATGAACTGCAGCACGCCAGGCCTCCTTATAAATCACCAACTGCCAGAGTCTACCCAAACCCATGTCCACTGAGTCAGTGATGCCATCCAGCCATCTCATCCTCTGTCGTCCCCTTCTCCTCCTGCCCCCAATCTTTCCCAACATCAGGGTCTTCTCAAATGAGTCAGCTCTTCACATCAGGTGGCCAAAGTATTGGAGTTTCAGCTTCAACATCAGTCCTTCCAATGAACACGCAGGACTGATCACCTTTAGGATGGACTGGTTGGATCTCCTTGAAGTCCAGGGGATTCTCAAGAGTCTTCTCCAACACCACAGTTAAAACCCATCCATTCTTCAGTGCTTAGCTTTCTTTATAGTCCAACTCTCACATCCATACATGACTCCTGGAAAAACTATAGCCTTGACTAGATGGACCTTTGTTGACAAAGTATTGTCTCTGCTTTTTAATATGCTCTCTAGGTTGGTCATAATTTTCCTTCCAAGGAGTAAGCGTCTTTTAATTTCATGATTGGAATCACCATCTGCAGTAATTTTGGAGACCCCCAAAATAAAATCAGCCAGTGTTTCCACTGTTTCCCCATCAATTTCCCATGAAGTGATGGGACCAGATGCCATGATCTTCGTTTTCTGAATGTTGAGCTTTAAGCCAACTTTTTCACTCTCCTCTTTCACTTTCATCAAGAGGCTCTTTAGTTCTTCTTCACTTTCTGCCATAAGAGTGGTGTCATCTGCATATCTGAGGTTATTGATATTTCTCCCATACACATACATATGCATAGATATGCATAGAATATGTACATATACACACATTAACAACTCACCTCCAACCCAAATCCTTTCAGAAGTCATACTGTATGCAATACACGAATTTCTCTCAGAACTTCTTGACTTTTCTCCAATATTGAGTCAACACTCATACATATAGCTCTACCTTTCAGTCCTTTACTTGTACTCATTTTGCTTTTGAACATTTAAATGGAGCAAGTAGGATTTGATGCTTTAACTATCTTGACCAGACTCATTGTTTTACTTGTTCAAACTTCGTTTACTTTGCTCAATTCAATATTGTTTCAAAAATTTAAATGTGAATTTCTGTTCCGTATTATGAAAGTGTTTCCCAAAACCTTAGTAAATTCCTGACTCATGATATTCTGCTTAGTAATGAGTTTCTCTCCTTTCATACGATTGATTTGTATTCTGATAAACACTATCAACACTGCAATTATTTCTCCCCAACCATCAATTTCCCTTAAGCAGAATTTTACTAAAAACAGCTTTATCCTGCTGGGGATAATCAGAAAAAGTGGTGATAGGGGAATGAATAAAGAAAAGAATAGTAAAAGCAGATGGCAGAGCAAGAGTACAGATTTTTACCCTACGTCCTCAGAAGAGAAAAAGGTATTTGAGGTACAGCCAGTATGGACGGGCCTTCCTGCGGCTGTAAGGAGGAGGAGACTAGAGGTGTGTTCACGGTGTTTAAAAAGTGTCTCTCTTTGCAGCTATTTCTCTAGGACCCTATGGGAATAGCAGGTGTAAATCAACCACTGTGAGATATAAAATTAAAGGTATGAACAGAATCTGACCAGGAGGAGTAAACTCAATATGCATGTGATTTACATGGAAATTCTGAGAAGCTTCTAGCAAATGATAAGTGATAGGTACACAGAAAATAATTACAGGAAAGGTGTAAAATTAAAACATGTATAGTTTTCTTTTCATATATTAATCAGCTAATATTTTGTCCAAAATGCTTTATTTCAGAAAATATCAATCTTAAAAAAAAGAAAAAGTTTCTACTTTCTGAGAGCTATCAAGAAGATTTCATTTAAGCTCAAACATCAGGGAGAGTTAGCCGAAAGATTTGGAAAAACATTTCTGGTGGAGGGAAAAGCTAGTTCAATATCCTAAAGTAAGACTGAACTCAAGATGTTTGAGCAAGAATAAAAAGAGACCACTTTGCTGGAGAAAAGTAAATCAGGAGTAGAGACTGAGTGTTGGTATCTGAAAAGGGTTCCTGGGGCAGATCACAATAGGGAGTTTGAGTGATAGTCTAAGTAAATGAGTAGCTTGAAATAGTTTTAAGCAGAGAGCTGGTATGATGTGACTTCTGGCTCAGCAGTAAAGAATCTGCTTGTGATGCAGGAGATAGGGGTTTGATCCCTGGGTGGGGAAGATCCCCTGGAGGAGGGCATGGCAACCCACTCCAGGCAACTTAGAATTTTTGCTGGAGAATCCCATGGACAGAGGAGCCTAGTGAGCTTTGGTCCATGGGGTTGCCAAGAGTCAGACATGACTAAAGAGACTAAGCACACAGAACAAATGTCCTTAATAGCTGTTTTTGCTCCATGGAGAACAGAGTACAGCGGAGCGGCAATGGAAGCTAAAGATAGTAAGAGACTCTCACTCATTTATAAGCAAGAAACAATGGTGGCCTGGATTTCCGTGATAACAGCACATGGAGGTAGGAGGCAGTGCTGGGAAGAGTTGACTGGATTTGCTAAGATTCTCAGTATAAGTGGAAAAGCAGCACTTTTTCCCCCTAATAAACATTACCTATATAAATATTTTAAAACAACACTGTTCATATACCCTCAGTGCGACACTAATGTACTTCAGGAAGGCTGCCAATATAAAGCTGTATGAATAGGGAATACTAAGTATTTGAATCTTGAAATAGCACAGAAAAAGGAAAAGCACATTGTTTCTCATGCTGCATTATTATTGTAGCCTTCCCAGTTACTTGATTTTATGTTTTGCCTCACTAATTGCTACTACTGCTGCTGCTAAGTCGCTTCAGTCGTGTCCGACTATGTGCAACTCCATAGACAGCAGCCCACCAGGCTCCCCTGTCCCTGGGATTCTCCAGGCAAGAACCCTGGAGTGGGTCGCCATTTCCTTCTCCAAAGCAGGAAAGTGCAAAGTGAAAGTGAAGTTGCTCAGTCGTGTCCGACCCTTAGCGACCCCATGGACTGTAGCCTACCAGGCTCCTCTGTCCATGGGATTTTCCAGGCAAGAGTACTGGTGTGGGATGCCATTGCCTTCTCCGGCCTCACTAATTATGTATTGTCAATTGTGAAATAGTATCTGTACTAATTATTACTGAAGCTATGAACACCAATATGCCATGTAAAAGGAGGCAAAATTCTTTTTTTTTTTTTTTCCATTAAAAAAGTGAGATTCTTGCTAACAAAAAAAGTTAAAATGACTTAAATTGAATGAAACTATAAGTAAAGTATTTAGAAGTAATTTCTGGCTGACTATAGTTTTTAAGTACCACAACATATGAAATCAATATTTAGATGCTGGCCAGAATATGCACCTAAAAATTGCAAAACAAAATAGATTAATATCATTTAGGCATGCATTTAAATCAAAACTTTAGACTATAAAAACAAATTGTATTGTTACTATTTAATTTTTATATACAAATATTATAAAGCAAATATAGTGGCAAATGCTACAATAAAATTTAAAAGAAGTAAATATTAGATTATTAGTTTAAAATGTCCACAATACACATCCTTACATTTTTGACCTGTGAAACTTAAATTGCATGAGCTAGAGGTTATATTTTCTTTTTAATCATATTTTTCAAAATCTGAATTAATCTGGATTTAGAAACCAGGGAATGAATCAGTTATCCTTCAATTAAAAAAAAAAAAAAAACAAAACTTCAGAAAAAGTTTAATGCAAGTATGGTGGAACACAGCATACTGCATAAAACTCTTGTTCTGAGCCCTGGAATTAGGCATTGTTTTGTAGCTTGAGATTTACAAAGGTCTTCTTCAAGCTGCAAGAGCATGGAAAGAAGTAAAGGGACATAAGAAGCAGAATGTGATGCCTTTTACTACAGTAGCTAAGAGTAGGGTTCTGCCTGGTTTGAATCCCGGGTCTATCACTTACTATCTATGCAATTGTCATCAAGTTACATCTTTTGTGTCTGTTTTCTCATCTGTAAAATGGGGATTATAGCATGCCTTATTTTATAATGAAAAGAGGATAAACTGAGTTAACACATGTAAAGTACTTAGAATGAGATAAATGCTCAGTATTGTTTACTATTAGTTATGTGACAGACACTTCACACATAATATTGATTGAATAATGAAGTAAGACTCTTTAGAGAATTTCTCACAGCCGGCACTAGTAACATTTGGGGGCCAGATAATTCTTTACAGCAGGGAGTTGTCCAGTGAATTACAGGATGTTTAGCAGCACTTTTTACCTACTAGATGTGAGTGTTGTCCCCCTGAAATGTGTGACAATCACAAATGCCTCTAAACATTGACAAATATCCCCTGGCAATATCTCCCTTATTAAGAACTACTGAATTTAAAGTAACCATTCAGAGATCACATCCAACATTTGAATGACTTTGCCTAGCATTGTTGATAAGCAGAAGCAGAAGATTTTAGAGTTGGTTTTGCTGCTTCCAGTTAGGGAAGAATAGATTTCCAGTTTGGCAAAACCTGCACATATGTGAATAACTTAGAGCATTACCAAAACACTGATATTTTGCATTCACTATCTTAAAAAAAGAGGAAAAAATAGTTGAAATTATTGGTAGTATCCTATTCACTTTGTGGTATTTGTAAATTTAGGGTCTGACTCAGGTCAGATGCAGCCCGGCCACCAGATTACCGAGACATTACATACATTTCCCTTGGTTATTAAATTAGTCAAAGATTCTCAGCTAAACACAGAGGAAAAGAAGGGCAGCATAGTAAATACTGAACTATATTGTGCTTGTCCTTTACTATTATCCTGTTTTGAATGAATTAGGCATCTGACATTAATATAACTTGCTAAAGTAAGGAGGTAAAAGGAGACAGGGCAAAAGGAAAAGAAGTAAAGAACTTTGAGAGGAAGATAGGAAAAGGCTTGGGGCTTCCCAGGTTGTGCTAGCAGTAAAGAACTCAGCTGCCAGTGCAGGAGACATAAGAGATGTGAGTTTGATCCTTGGGTTGGGAAGATTCCCTAGAGGAGGGCATGGCAACCCACTCCAGCATTTTTGCCTGGAGAATATCTTGGACAGAGGAGCCTGGCAGGCTATGGTCTATAGGATCACAAAGAGTTGGACACAACTGAAACACAGAGCACACTTAGGAAAAGGCCTACAGGAAAGGAAGTGAGAAGATGAATCATTCCCAAGGACTTTGTCTCTAGTGAGGTGGTCACAGCAAGTCTGAACTTCTCAGAACCTCAGTCATAGCACAACAAATGAATCAGTTTGTACTCTGATCTCTGCCTAAGAAAGCAAACCCTCCTTACCCCTGGGGAAGGAAATAGTTACACATCTTTGATACCAGAGGGATGATCTTTTTTGTTGTTGTTGGAACCCACCAAAAAAAGATACCTCACATCCAAGCACAAAGGAGAAGATGGTAGGAGGCAAAAAGATGGTAGGATGGGAACAATCACTTTAAAAATCAATCCTCATACCTACCAGAGAATCTGGGAGGCACAGTGTGTGGCATAAGTCCTGTTGGAGGAGGTTGCCATTAGCCCCACCACAGAAATCCCAGGTTAGTGACCCATCAACTGGAGAACAATTATACAATAGAAGTTCTCGCACTGTTGCAAAATTTCTTGGCTCCACAACAGACCTCCCAAACTGGGGATCCGGCAAAGGGACTGGGAATCCCCAGAGATCCGACTTTGCAGGTCAGTGGGATTTGATCACAAAACTTTCACAGGTATGGGGAAACACAGATTCTTGGAGGGTACAGATAAACCTTGTGTGCACTAGGATCCAGGGGAAAAGAGCAATGATCCCACAAGAGAATGAGCTAGACTTACCTGTGTGTGCTTAGGAGTCTCTGGTGGAGGCATGGTCAATAGTGGCCTGCCACGGGGTCAGGGGCACTGGCCAGCAGTACTGGGAGGCGCAGTGTGCTGGCATAAGTCCCTTGGAGGAGGCTGCCGTTACCCCTACCATAGAGTCTATAACCCTGCTATAGAGATCGCAGAGTTTAGGGCTAGGCTGCCTCAGACCAAACTACAGGGAAGGAGTACAGCTGCACCCATCAGTAGAAAATCAGATTAAAGATTTATGCAGCATGGCCCTGCTCATCAGAACAAGAGCCAGGTTTCCCCACAGCCATTCTCATCAGAAAGCTCTCACAAGCCTCTTATCCTCATCTATCATAGGGCAGACAGAATGATAAGGGCAATCACAGAAAACTAAACAAATTGATCACATGGATCACAGCCTTGTCTAATTCAATGAAATTATGAGCCATGCCAGGTAGGGCCACCAGAGATGAATGTGTCATGGTAGAGAGTTCTGACAAAACATGATCCACTGGAGAAGGGAATGGCAAACCACTAGGGCATTCTTGCCTTGAGAAACCATGAACAGTACGAAAAGGCAAAAATATACGACATTGAAAGATGAACTCCCCACATTGGTAGGTGTCCAATATGCTATTGGAGAAAAGCAGAGAAATAGATCCAGAAGGTGTGAAGAGGCTGAGCCAAAGCAGAAATGATGCCCGGTTGTCTATGTGTCTAGTGGTAAAAATAAATCCAATGCTGTAAAGAACAATACTGCATATGAACCTAGAATATTAGGCGAATCAAGGTAAATTGTAAGTAGTCAAATCGGAGATGGGCAGAGACTCCTCTGTCCATGGAATTCTCCAGGCAAGAATACTGGTGTAGGTAGCCATTCCCTTTTCCAGGGTATCTTCCTGACCCAGGAATAAAACCTAGATCTCCTGCACTGCAGGCAGATTCTTTATCATCTGAGCCACCAGAATTAGAAATGACTGAGAAACTAATATTTTCACTTTTTTCAATAGTATAAGCTAGTCTATAAATACTGATGCTTTAAGTTTAACTCATAAAATATTATTTACATTTTCTTAAAAGTGGATTAGATTAATAAAGACCATGCTGAATTTGGTTGTACACATACATACATAAATCTACATCTAACGCATGTGTATCAAACCATCTTATTTATCCAAGATCAGCCTTCTGACAAACTTACCCTCTAGAACAAAGTTCTGAAGTTATCGATATGCAAAAATGATCTATTTACATAAACATTCTATCACAGTTCCCTTTCATGTTTTACTCTTTTAGGTCAAATACAGAAAATATATGTCTTCTTGTTAACTATTAAAGTCAATTCATATTGCTTACAATGCTATGTGCAGAATACCTGAGAACATATCAGTTTTTAGTAGAAAGAAATCTCTGCAAACAATTAAAAACATCTGCAATAGAAGTATTGCATTTAGAAAAGGGGTTTAGGAAGAGATAATACATTTATTTATTCACAGCCCCCATGCTTTTTAAAATGTATAGGCTATTCTTTCTCTTTTTAAAACTCTAAAATTTCTCAGTGATTTTAAGATTAAATGTAAATCTTTTCCACAGACTAAAAACTGAGTAACTTATAAAATATCTCTATCTTACCTCTCCAGCTTCATCTCATATCATACACCTCTTAGCCCTCTATGTTCAGTCATACTAGCCTTCTTAGAGGTTTTTTAATGCATCAGAAAGTCTTTAACCATGATTCAGTCTGAGACTTTGATCTCCTTATTGTTCTTCTGGTTAGAATTGATGCTTTTGAACTGTGGTGTTGGAGAAGACTCTTGAGAGTCCCTTGGACTGCAAGGAGATTCAACCAGTCCATCCTAAAGGTGATCAGTCCTGGGTGTTCATTGGAAGGACTGATGTTGAAGCTGAAACTCCAACACTTTGGCCACCTCATGTGAAGAGTTGACTCACTGGAAAAGACTCTGATGCTAGGAGGGATTAGGGGCAGGAGGAGAAGGGGACAACAGAGGATGAGATGGCTGGATAGCATCACCGACTCAATGGACATGAGTTTGGGTGAACTCCAGGAGTTGGTGATGGACAGGGAAGCCTGGTGTGCTGTGATTCATGGGGTCGCAAAGAGTTGGACACGACTGAGCGACTGAACTCAACTGAGTTAGAACTAGGAACAGCAATGAAATGTATTTCATTTCTGATGAGAAGAACTGACTATTGGATAAGACCCTGATGCTGGGAAACATTGAAACCAGCAGGAGGAGGGGATGAAGGAGGATAAGATGGTTGGATGGCATCACTGACTCAATGGACATGAGTTTGGGTGAACTCCAGGAGTTGGTGATGGACAGGGAAGCCTGTTGTGCTGCAGTCCATGGGGTCACAATGAGTTGGACACGACTGAGTGACTAAACTGAATGAAATATAAACTCAATCAAAAATGATTTGGAAATCAATCTCAAAAAGAACAGAAATCCTAATAAGTATTTTGTAGTTGTTGAAGCTTTTTTTGTAACTGAAGAAAGTCATCCTGATTTACAATAAAGTTAGATATTAGAATAAAGGACAAGGCAATCACCTTCATATACAATGTGCTTTACTTTAGTAGTCAGATAAAACATTTTGTAAATGAACAAAATAAAAATCTATTAAAAAAAGAGAGAGAATGTGTAGGAAATACCTAGTAAAGCTTAACAGCATGGTTCTCTGAAATATTAATAAGTTAAGACATATATACCAATAAGAAATGTTTACAGACACTTTAGTCCGAGGGCCACTATGGCTCCATAAATTCTTAAAGGATTCATTAAAATGTCAAGCACACAAAGCAGTTCATTTAATTGATTTTTCTTTTTTTTTACCATTTATGCTGGTTCTAACTTTTTTTAACCTATACACCAAATAGGCTACAATGAAAAAGGAAAAAAAAAAAAAAAAAAAAAAAAAAAAATATATATATATATATATATATATATATATATGTCTTCTTAATATAAAGGAAATAAATATCTTAAGACCCAAAAACCATTTTTGGTACTTACCGCATCTGTCTTTATTAATAAATAGATAACCTTTATGAATAATAGATTACAAACTCATAATTCAAAATCTCTTATTTGTGGAACAAAGTATGCTAGTCTAAAAATTTAAGATATTTAACAGTGCATACCTCTGTCTCTGCTGCAACTACCCCCAACCCTGGTTTGTACTAGGAGATCTGGATTGCCCCTAATTAACAGAGAATAGTTATTCAAAGTGGATCAGAGAATAATGATTTCAAAAACCCAGAAAGTCTTGATTTAAGACATTAGAAATTTGTAAAAGATGTCTTTTCTCCTTCCTGTCTAGATAATGGGTTCTAAACTGTGGATGGAAGCCTGAAACAGAATTTTGTTGGTTTTGTAAAAATTCAAGGCCTTTGTCAGCAATCACAAATATGTATAATCTTCACTTGGAACAAGATTCGTTCCCTTTTACTACGAGACTAAGTGCAGTTTCTACAAATATCCTGCAGAGTTGATAGGTAACCAAAGCAAAGGATACTGCTGCTGCTGCTGCTACTAAGTTGCTTCAGTTGTGTCCGACCCTGTGCAACCCATAGACGGCAGCCCACCAGGCTCCCCCACCCCTGGGATTCTCAAGGCAAGAACACTGGAGTGGGTGGCCATTTCCTTCTCCAGTGCATGAAAGTGAAAAATCAAAGAGAAGTCGCTCAGTCGTGTCCGACTCTTGGCGACCCCATGGACTGCAGCCTACTAGGCTCCTCTGTCCATGGGATTTTCCAGGCAAGAGTACTGGAGTGGGGTGCCATTGCCTTCTCCAGTAGGAATTGCTAGCTAGGAGAATAACACAAATCATTAAACATCAAACCAAGAATATTCAGCTAAGATGACAAACAAAATCATCTGTAGGTTATGTCATGAATGCACATATTATTTCTCAGGCCAGACAAAGGGGGAAATGTTATGACACTAACCACTGCTTTAATGTATAATATCCTAATCCAGTCATCCTAATACATCTCATTTTTGCTTTCAGCCAATTCCTCACTGGTCCATAAAATAAGCTTACTGTCTTTTGCCTTGAACAAAAAACAATTTTCAAAATGCATGACATTGAAGACAAAAATAACAATAACAACAAAACCTCACACACACACACACACACACACACACAAACCCTCTAAAGTTTGACAATATCTCTGCTTTAACATGCCTTTTTAGTTATAATTTGCTTCTTGTTCAAGTTTCTCTGCATACCAGCTACATGGCTATGCACTCAAAAGCCATACTGAAAAGTGTCTGAAGTAACGACCATGAAATAAGGGACTTGACAGAGTAAGGTTGCGGTGTGAGTAAAAAGTAAATGGAAAAAATGAATATATTTGTATAACAATTTTTAATTTGCAAAATCCTATACATATATGCCAATTAAATGTTCTAGGAACTTTGCCAGCCTGGTAAGTAATATCTTCTCACTGAATAGTTAAAGAAATACAGGCATGTCTAATTCCCAGGTGGTACTAGGGGTAAAGAACATGCCTTCCTGTGCAGTAGACTTAAGAAGTCACAGAGTCAGATACTGAAACAAGTTAGCATGGACTCACAGGTGGTGTTAGTGGCAAAAAAAATCTGCCTGCCAATGCAGGAGAACACGAAAGACACCAGTTTGAGACCTGGGTCAGGAAGATCCCCTGGAGGGGGAAATGATACCCTACTCCAGAATTCTTGCTGGGAGAACCCTATAGATAGAAGTGCCTGGTGGGTCCTCTGCCCATGGGGGTCTCAAAGTAGTCAGACACAACTGAACGTCTGAGTGCAATAGGTTAAATGAATGTAACTGGGTAAATTTATTTTCAGGTTTTCAAAGGTCTGGTTGAATGTGCATCAGAAAACTATACTCTTACAACCAAATCAAAAACCCTCCTTACTCTTCTCCCTATAGCTCAGCACTGATATGCAGTAGGAAGAGAAGTGGTCAATTCTGCCACGTTTCCTTGCTTATCCAGCACTTTTTCTTGTTATTTACGGATTCCTCAGGATTATAGCAGAAATAACAGGAAGATTAGAGCAGAAAGAATGAAAAGTTGGAAGGCTTGTTAAGTAATATGATCTTTGCTTTCTTAAGAGGCAGACTCCCAATGCTGGTTTTGTCAGAGCACATTTATGCATTCTTTGGAACTCAGTGCTTATTCATTGTCTAACCTATCAATTTGTTCTCTAGCTGACTACTTACAACCATTTGCCACAGGATACAAGCAGAGGAAACGAGCTTCTTACATCTACAGCCTCTGCTTGACCTACACAATATTCACTCATCCAAAATGCACAAGAGCTATCTGACAGCTTTTATCTTTCCAGGCCCTGCCATCACAAACTATTTCAATAGCCTTCAGAATTTTGAAAGCAAGAATAAGTTAACAGGACTGATCTGAGAAATGAGAAAACATTTTGCATATCTCCTATGAAAATTATAAATTATAGATAGAAATAAGCAGATCAATTATAAAAGGAGTTAATATCAATCTTCAGATGACATTAAATTATTGGGGATGATAGGCAATAGAATAAATATATATAAAAATTCAACATAATCTCAGTTTAAAACAAGAGCCTAAACCAACTTGAGGAAGTTTAACAATGATATGGGAAGGACTCAAGTGGAAAACTAGGAACAAAGGTATACATGTGTTATTAAGTTACAAATATTAATACAACTGGGGTCAACAGTTTGAAGTAACTGCTTAAAAAAAGCTTTCATATTGTGACTTTCTACTAGTATAAGGAAATAAATAGTGAGAACAATCTTATTATATCTTATAGTTGCATCCAGTCTGGTGAAACATTTTAATGAAGTACTGCTATGTGTTTCATTACAAAAAGTTTTGCTGATCCCTGCTCTAGTGAATTCTCTTGTAGCCACCCTGAAAGATAATTCCATAGATGTGTGGCTAGTAACTATTTATAGGCAACTGCTTTGAAGGTTTAAGCTAGGGCAGTTTGGAAGCAGCGGGGGAAAAAGCTAATGCTGGCCTTTGAATTTTATGGATGTTATATTCTTTATCTTTAAATTAAATTTACTTTTTAAATGCCATATTTTTAGCTGCTGTGTTTAAACAGCCTTCTCATCCTTTTTGTCTAGTGGAAAGCCATTAAGATTTTACTCAGGTTGTTCTTAGAGTCTTCATAAAATTGTTAACTTTACAGTAAGTGTCTCAAAAAGAAATAGAATTTACTTTTAGATGCAAATGTTAGTTATAATACTGCAGAAATATTCTGCCTGTAGTAACCATTTTACTTTTTATGGGTAATAGGACATTGGAAAGATTCAATATATGAACTACAAATAGACTTGTTCTTACATTATCTTAAAAAAGAAAAAAAAAATGTTTTCCACTCTGCACGTAAAACCTGAACTGTTTTAAATTCTTGGTTGTTCTCAAAGATGAGATGCAATTATAGTAAAGGGTAATTTAGGGAGAAAAACAACTCTGAATTTTTAAAGAATGGATGCTGGCAATTGAATATCTACTGTTTATTCAAAGCTTATAGATCAGCAACCAGATGTGGCAGAAAGTTGGCTGATTCTTCTTCATTTACAACAAAAACGATACTGTAGTTCATGAACAGAGGTTTTTTATACCAGTAATAAGTAAAAGGAAGATGAACATCTTTGCATTTTATCCTCATGCAAATAAGCTATTTGCAGGTGGCTTTCAGACAGGAGGTAAAATATCATTAAAAAAAAAAACTAGGTCAAGTTTCTCTATGCTTAAAAATTAACAGTCAGGAAAATCTTAAAGTTTATTATGCTATTTACCAAGTAAATTGAACATCAAGTCACTTACCCTTGAAGACTTCAGTTGCTATGAAAATTCTTCCCTTCTTGATTTGATCAATATTTCAGGATATTTTAGGTGATTCTAGATATATTTCTCTATTGTGTCAAATTGCATCCACTCTCTTTAATTTAGAGAATCAAATTCTTAAAATGGCATTGAGCTTTTAATTTGAAATACCCTTCTTGAACCGTACCTTGCCCACCTATGTTCCCATTATATGGGTTATCCATTTTTTTAAAAATTCCATGTTTATAAATGTTTATAAACACTGCTTATCATTTTGGCCCATATATTTGTTTATTAATCTATTCAGTGAACAGAAATAGCATATTTTGAAAAATAAATACCTAGTCATAACATTGTTCTAAACCAGGAAAGAATAAATTAAGGGAAGTTTATGTTGAAAGAAAACAGAAACACACATACAGGGACCAGCATCACCAGAGCTTTGCCAAATATCCAGCTGTGACATCTACTCTCCTCGCAGCCTTAGGTATATCTCCCCTCAGTTTTTTAACCTCTCTATCATTACTTGTAAAAAGAATTTGCTAAGAGGCATTCTAGCTCTAAACACTCTCACTAAAAAATTACACATGCAGCTTATGAAATGTGTTTTAATTTTATTTGAAACATTGTTTTGAAATATCAGTTAATCATTTAACAATACACAATTGTCTCATCATATTCTGAGGCAATGTTGCATTCTAAATCTCTTTTCACTTCCCTGTCTTCCCCACGGCTCACATAAGCATGGAGGCTGTCAAAAGATATCAGTGTGTATAAATTCAAATTTTCTCGTTCATGAATCACTTCAGCAGGGAAAAGGACATTAAAGATATTTTTTATTGCATTACTTCTTCCACTATACCCTGATTAACAATAAATTCAACTAAATCATGACAGCGCTGCTATTTTTAAGAAACTAGACATAAAACTACTATTAAACTCAGTGTGTCTTTTATCTCCAATTAAAATGATCATGAGTCACCTCCCCCAACCCTCTGGCCAGCCTTCTACAGGCATAGATTTTTCAACCTTTTAACTGAGTTCTAGCATGATACATGAAAAATAGCTGTGGATGAGTTATTGGAGCATTCTTTAACTATTGGCATTGCAATGAACAATTCAGCAAGTTACTAACACAGATTTCTGACCACAGAATTCAGTGAGATAAATTAAGTAAAAAAGGATGTGTATCAATAAACATTTGCTAAATTGAAATTTGTAATTTTATAATTCTATGTCTTTATAAATTTGAGAATCCTTTTCTACTCAGCATGTATTTATTGAGCTTGCAGGATATTTTCATAATGCCATGATAAGAAATAATAAGCAACAGTGATTGACAGACAGGGAACACTAAGACACAGAAGCAAGAGCAGATTTACTGATTAAAGAAATAAGATTGAGGTGCAAGGTGATTAAAGCTTAAAAGAGAGCAGAGAGGGGGATTCAAGAAAAAGAAATATATATTTCCATCCAACTGTTTTCACCAGCAAGGGAATTAATAGCATATTCAATGATAAATATATTAATCTACCATTGAAAATTTATTAAAATGATGACTTCTCAGGTTGCAACAAAAATATCTAAAATAAAAAACAAGAGGGGCTGCTCCAAAATGTGGTATCAAATTTCCTGCATGTTTGTCTATCTCAACACTACATCAGATTTCATGGCAATGTATTTAGGTAAATTAATCTTCTAGCAGGAACTTCTGGGGTGTGGTATTTGGTGGAGTGTGGAAATCAAAGGGTCGGGTAAGGAAGACAACCAGGTTCTTTGATTTTAAGTTTAGACTACATTGGACTTGGGATCTTTGAAATTTGGGGAAGAAATAGATCATTCAACACTTCAAAAAAAAGTCTTGGTTATACAAAATGTAGAAGCTGCAACTCACTTTTGAAGGGATGATATTCTTTTTAAATAGTACTTTATAGATCATTTGTTTATGAAAAGGAATAGCAAAATAACAATTCTGGGCTAGGGAATTTCTTCATAATTATGTATATGGTTGTGTGCCTTCAGAATGGAGCTGCATCTCTGCAGATTGTTTCATTTTTAGACAAACAAGATCTTGTTTTTTTTTGTTTTTGTTTTTGTTGTTGTTCTATGACTAGCTAAAGTGTTGGAGACCTAAACAATAGTGAAACATGCACAGCTTGTCTCTGTCCTTATAGAGTTTGAATGTCTAGTAAGAGATTTGGACATTAAGCAAAGAATTACACAATTAAGTATTTAACTGTTCCTAGGGTAAATAGCAAGAGAGAAAAGCCAGTTTATTAGTTTTTGTTTTGATTTTATTTTTTAATCCAAATTTGTAGTCGGGAAATACTATTCAGTTCAGTTCAGTCGCTCAGTCGTGTCTGACTCTGCAACCCCATGAACCGCAGCACACCAGGCCTCCCTATCCCTCACCAACTCCCATTATCCAACTTTTATTGTACACCAGGTTGCCTGTTACCCACTCATCTCTTCTACCATTTAAAGTATTCTTGAACTGTAAGGGAGAAACTTAGCCACTCCATCTTCCTGAATTTCTTGGCAACAGTTCCAGGAGAAATGATGTTAATGAGGAGCTCTCATCTGAGATGAGTAAGGCATAGATAAGAAGCTTAAGGCATTTTTCTAGTAATTTCCTGTTTCCTGACAGGCACCTGAAATCATTGGTAGTAACTTCCCTTCAGTTCTTGCATATCTGGTTTTATGAAATAACATTTTTTTTTTTCCCTTTCTTCACTTACACAGATCTTCCATTCATTAGTTAAGGTTCCAAGTCCCTACACTAAACACCCTATTTACTTGAAATATTTACAGTGGGATATTTTTCTAATGTAACCTTGCCTATCTGATACATACACTTAGCTGTAAATGATTTCATACTCATATCTAAAGTACCTTGGAAAAATGAGATTTTTTTTTTTTTAAGTGAAAGTGAAGTCGCTTAGTCGTGTCCAACTTTTAGCAACCCCATGGACTGCAGCCTACCAGGCTCCTTCATCCGTGGAATTTTCCAGGCACGAGTACTGGAGTGGGGTGCCATTGCCGGAGAAGATTTTTTTTTCTAGATTCAATGATAGAGAAAATAGAGCACTATCATTTAAAGAACATCTATGTGCCAGGATGAGCTTCCCAGGTGGTACAGTGTAAAGAACCTACCTGCTAATGCAGGAGATGTAAGAGACTTGGGTTAGATTCCTGGGTCGGGAAAATCCCCTGGAGGAGAGCGTGGCAACCCACTCCAGGATTCTTGCCCGGAGAATGCCATGGACAGAGGAACCTGGCAGGCTAGAGTCCATAGGGTTGCATAGAATCCGACATGACTGAAATGACTTAGCAGGCATGCGTGCACATGCCAGGATATTTACATATGCTATTCATGTAACTCACACAGATGCACTAACAACACAGCAATAAAGCCTACATTAAATAATTATCATTAAACTGAGGTTCAGAAAGGAAGCTAAACTAAGCTTACCAATAGAGAACTCAAGAATTAAACTTCCATCTGTTCAACCACAAAACTCTTTTTCTTTTCCATAAGAGGCTCTTTTCTCTCCTGCTTCTAATTTTCATATCAAAATTTGTCAATTTTGTTATAGGTAGTGACTTCTTAACTTCTATTTAGTAATCCCCCAGATTACAGTTTCATTTATTTCTGTTGAAGTGTTTGTTGACAGTCCAAATTTTACTGGCTAAGCTGATTTTATTTCAGTTTACCACTCTCTCTTGCCCCCAGCTTGAGATTTTCTTTTATGGAGCTCTAAGCTGTGTTACACCTTTACTGTGTGCCTCTTATCTTATCAGACACAAGTGGCTCATGTCTGCCAAGTATACATGCCCACCTTAAAAATCCTCTCATTGAACCTATACACAAAGTCCTCATGTGTCTTCCTCCTTGAAATAATAGCATTCTGGGAATAAAATCTTTATATGTTCTAACAACTGTTTCAGCCTGTTTAGGTAACTGATTAACACTTTGCAACAAGGATAAAGTAGGAAAATATTTGCCTGGTAATTCTCTCAAAATCATCTTCACTTATAAAAGTTTACATGAATGAAAGCATATACTATAAAAGATGCAGTGAAAAAGGCTGTCCTCACATCTTAATCATTACCCATTGCACCTCCAAAAAGGCAGGTTATACATTGCATAGTTCTAAGGAACACCAGTTCCATAGACTAAGATATGAATAGCACAAGCAAAAATTGTGCATTCTGGCATCATATCTGCCTTGCCTTCTTTGTAGTTATACATAGAGTTGGTCCCTGCTCCTTCAGTTCAGTTCAGTTCAGTTCAGTCGCTCAGTCGTGTCTGACTGTTTGTGATCCCATGAATCACAGCACGCCAGGCCTCCCTGTCCATCAACTCCCGGAGTTCACTCAAACTCATGTCCATTGAGTCGGTGATGCCATCCAGCCATCTCATTCTCTGTCGTCCCCTTCTCCTCCTGCCCCCAATCCCTCCCAGCATCAGGGTCTTTTCCAATAAGTCAACTCTTCACATGAGGTGGCCAAAGTATTGGAGTTTCAGCTTCAACATCAGTCCTTCCAATGAACACCCAGGACTGATGTCCATTAGGATGGACTGGTTGAATCTCCTTGCAGTCCAAGGGACTCTCAAGAATCTTCTCCAAAACCACAGTTCAAAAGCATCAATTCTTCGGCGCTCAGCTTTCTTCACAGTCCAATTCTCACACCCATACATGACCGCTGGAAAAGCCACAGCCTTGACTAGATGGACCTTTGTTGTCTAAATAATATCTCTGCTTTTCAATAAGCTATCTAGGTTGGTCATAACTTTCCGTCCAAGGAGTAAGCCCAGTAACCAAATAAAAAGTATACTATTAATTTAATATTTTTCTTTACAGCCTTATTTTCTAGGCATTTCCATTTTATATTCCTTCAGATAGAAGGATTTTATTCTATAGTATCACATTATATGTATTTCTCTGAAATTTGATTAATTTCATGCAATTTCAATTTTGGGAAGCACCTGACAAACTGACCTAAATTTATCTCCATAAGCTTAAAGAGACTCTAAAATTAGGCACAGAAGCTTGTTATATCACTAAAATGTTAACCATTTATCTGTTATATATTCACCCCCTCCTAAAATGTTATGCATCTTTTATTTATTTACGATGAGTGTGAGCTTAACTTGTGCCTGTGACAGCCTGAGGGCCTTGATTTAGTGTAGTGATTGGCATTTAATAGAATCATTTGATTTCCTTTCCTAAATTTAGGAAGCAAGTTTGGCATATTTTTGATTAGCACACTTTTCCATGTTTAGCCATTTGCAAGGACCATTCTTTTTTATATTGCATTATATGTCTTCACATGGCTACAGGAATCTACATTTAATGTGCCAGTATGTATATAGCTTTCTTTTTCTTAGGTCAAGGAAAGACTCCTTCTCTGCTGTTTCCTTGGAGATTTTTCTCATCTGGCAATTGTCTACTCTGTGACCTGGATTCCATCTTTTCATATCTCATGGGGATTTTCACTTCAGTATTCATTTTCTCTGAGTCAAGACCTTGATCTTTCACTTGTCAATTGTCTTTTGTGTTGTGTGTGTGTGTGGTGTTCTGTTTTGTTTGTTTTTATTGTCTTTTTTTTATTTTTACTTTTACTTTATTTTACTTTACAATACTGTATTGGTTTTGCCATACATTGACATGAATCCACCATGGGTGTACATGAGTTCCCAAACCTTATACATTTACAACAGTACAACTAACAATTTACTCATCTTTTATCTTTTATTTGCTCTTCATATGCCAAGGGCTTCCCTGATAGCTCAGTTGGTAAAGAATCTACCTGCAATGTGGGAGACCAGGTTCGATCTCTGGGTTATGAAGATCCCCTGGAGAAGGGAAGAGGTACCCACTCCAGTATTCTGGCCTAGAAAATTGACTATATAGTCCATGGTGTTGCAAACAGTTGGACATGACTGACCAACTTTCAGTTTCACTTCACTTTCATACACCAAATCACGCAGGAACTGAATATAAGCAGATTTCCATTTGTAGGTGGTAGGACTAAAATTCTGTTTAGATTTCTCTTTGTAGGCAGTAGTCCTAAAATTTTGTTAACAGTAAGAAACAGGAAATCTATTCATGAGCCTCATAGCATTACTTACTCCTGAATGCCCAAAGTCTTGGGGGTAAACTATATGTTTCTATTTAATGAACTTGCACGTATATACAACTAGACTTTTTTTTAAGGCAATTTAAGAGATAGTGGTAGATGAAATACTTTAAACTAGGTTACTTTCCAAAAAGTATCATTATTATTTCTGTTATAAAATAGCTCTTTTGTAATCCATTGTACCATAATTATTAAAGTTGAATAAAGCTAAAGCTTCTCTTTATTTTCTGATTTTCCTTATGAACATATTCCTAACACATATCTAATACATTTCCTATGAAGTTAAACCAAGAAATATTGCTGCATGTCTGTATGCTTCTTACTTTTATAGAATATTAATCTTGATTACTTCCCTACACTTTTCCTTCAACTAAGTCTTAAAACCCATGTACTTTGTGTCACTTCCAGGATAGTTTTATCTAACCTTACTTTCCTAGCCTTTCCTTAAAATCCTTTCATGCGTTTCTTCGCTCCATCTAACAAAAGTAAATTTCATATCTCTTCATGTGCCTACTTTCATTATCAAGAAGTTGAATTCCAGCTTCTTTAGTGGTTTTTACAAAAAAATTTCTTACTACTTTAAACTTTCATACCACATATAATCTGAAAACCATGCATCTTTCCTGTTTTGCAAATCTGTTTCCTTGTGACCCATAATAAAGAAAGCATTTTCTTACCTGGATTAAATGAGGAGCCTTCCTTTGTTTTTCTCTAATTTTTCTTAGACTCTTCCTCTTTCTTTTTAGTTTATTCATTTCCATAAATAAAGTAGAGGAAGAGTTTATTTCCATAAATAAACCAGGGCATAAAGCACTAGGTATAATGGTACAAATATCAGTTTTCAGCTCTTTTCTAGCTATATTTTTCTAGAAAAATTGCCTGTTGTAAACGGTTTGACTGTAATATGTCAGGATGTGTGTGCAGCCACTGGACTGAGACTGTTAGTGCACAACCCAGGTTTCACTGCATCATTATCATGAGACCATTAGCCACCTGGGTTAGAGGTTCCCCTGTCAGATACTTGGGCTCACAGTGGTCCTCATAGCAGAGAGTGTGGTGAAAGGTAGATCACAGGTTCTCTTTAGGGCCTTCTAGGCCCTACACATGCCGGCTGCCCAAGTGAGCTGGGGGCTCGGGACAGACTGAGGGCTATGTCCTGAAGAGCTTCAGAGGCCTCCCCACAGCTGCCCTGTTGGCCAGTGATTGAACCCACGTGTCTCTCATCTCCTGCATGGGCAGGCAGACTCTTTACCACTGTACCACCTGTGGGGTAACTGTGCATCTATACGCTAAGTTAATTAAGAGATGTGATATCTGAGAGGGAGGAAATAGAAGAGGGCAGAGAAGAAGCCGGATTCTGGAGTGTCCATTAGTCATGACTTAATGGTTAATCACTCTGTTACTTTGTAAGCAATTTGTAGTGCATTTTTCTCAAAAAGTCTAGCAACTTTCTTGTATGTAATGATCATACTGTCAGTTAACTAAGTTAACTCAGTTTCTTTCTTCCTTTTTTTTCCCCCAAAAGGAATCATTTTACTTTTGTTTAAGAGACATGAAGAAGAAAAGGTATATGCATATGTTCGGCTCAAGCCCTGGTTTGATGAAAGGAAGTTGTCTATAAAGCAAAGGGATAAGAACATCACCAGGACAAAGATAATCAACACAGAAAGGCCCACTACACCTCAACAGAAAATCCAAGCCTAGGCCAGTTATTTGGCAAACTCAATTTTTGTGCGTCTTTCACTGATCATTTAATGGATGTTTAGTTTCTCTGAAACAATGCAAAAATTCCTCAGCATCTGGAGACATATGTCTTATTAATATTTTTCCTCTCAGGGCTTTACTCACACTGTGAAAAGACGCTTAGTCATTTGTGAATTTGACTGATAACTACTTTGAAACCCTCCCCTCACCCTTTCCTCTCTGCTCATATATCACTCAGCTCAGTTCAGTGACTCAGTTGTGTCCCACTTTTTGCAACCCCGTGGACTGCAGCACACCAGGCCTTCCTATCCATCACCAACTCTCAGAGCTTACTCAAACTCATGTCTATTGAGTTGGTGATGCCATCCAATCATCTGATCCTCTGCCATCCCCTTCTTCACCTGCCTTCAATCTTCCCCATCATCAGAGTGAGTCAGTGAGTCAGTTCTTCGCATGAGGTGACCAAAGTATTGGAGCCTCAGCTTTATCGTGAGTCTTCTCAATGAAAATTCAGGACTGATTTCCTTTAGGATTGACTAGTTGGATCTCCTTGCAGTCCAAACGACTCTCAAGAATCTTCTACAACACCAAAATTCAAAAGCATCAATCCTTCAGCAGTAAGCTTTCCTTATGGTCCAGCTCTCATATCCATATACAACCACTGGAAAAAACACAGCTTTAACTAGACAGACCTTAGTCGGCTAAATGACGTCTCTGCTTTTTAATATCCTGTTTAGGTTAGTCATAGTTTTTCTTCCAAGGAGCAAGTATCTTTTAATTTCATGGCTTCACTCACCATCTGCAGTGATTTTGGAGTCCCCCAAAATAAAGTCTGTCACTGTTTCCATTGTTCCCCATCTTTTTGCCATGAAGTGATGGGCCCAGATGCCATGAAATTAGCTTTTTGAAATTTGAGTTTTAAGCCAAATATTTCGCTCTCTTCTTTCACTTTCATCAGGAGGCTCTTTAGTTCCTTTTCTCTTTCTACCTAAGGATTCTCATCTGTTTATCTGATGTTACTGATATTCTTCCTGGCAATCTTGATTCCAGCTCGTGCTTCATCCAGCCCAACATTTCACATGAAATACTCTACATATAAGTTAAATAAGCAGGGTGACAATATAGATCCTTGATGTATTCCTTTCCCACTTTGGAACCAGTCCATTGTTCCATGTTCCGTTCTAACTATTGCTTCTTGATCTGCATACAGATTTCTCAAGGGGAAGGTACAATGATCTGTTATTCCCATCTCTTGAAGAATTTTCCACAGTTTGTTGTGATGCCCACAGTTAGTCAATAAAGCAGAAATAGATATTTTTCTGGAACTCTCTTGCTTTTTCTATGATCCAACAGATGTTGGCAATTTGATCTCTGGTTCCTCTGCCTTTTCTAAATCCAGCTTAGAAGTTCTGGAAGTTCTCAGTTCACATGCTGTTGAAGCCTCTCTTGGAAAGTTTTGAGCATTACTTTGCTAGTGTGTGAGATGAGTGCAATTGTGTGGTAGTTTGAATGTTCTTTGCAATTGTCTTTCTTTGGGATTGGATTGAAAACTGACCTTTCCAGTCCTGTGGCCACTGCTGAGTTTTCCAAATTTGCTGGCATTTGAGTGCAGCACTTTCACAGTATCATCTTTTAGGACTTGAAATAACTCACTAACCTTGTTCATAGTGATGGTTTCTAAGGCCCATTTGACTTCAGACTCCAGGATGTCTGGCTCTAGGTGACTGATCATACCATTGTGGTTATCTGGGTCATGAAGATCCTTTTGTATAGTTCTTCTGTGTGTTCTTGTCACCTCTTCTTAATATCTTCTGCTTCTGTTAGGTCCATACCATTTCTGTCCTTTATTGTGCCCATCTTTGCATGACATATTCCCTTGGTATCTCCAATTTTCTTGAAGAGATCTCTAGTCTTTCCCCATCTATTGTTTTCCTCTATTTCTTTGCACTAATCACTTAGGAAGGCTTTCTTAATTCTCCTTGCTATTCTTTGGAACTCTGCATTCAGATGGGTATGTCTTTCCTTTTCTCCTTTGCCTTTTGCTTCTCTTCTTCTCTTAGCTATTTTAAGGCCTCTTCAGAAAACCATTTTGCTGGTTTGCATTTCTTTTTCTTGGGCATGATCTTGATCACTGCATCCTGATCACTGCCTACTTTTTACTGTAAGAAAACCCAATATTTCCCTCTCTTGGCTATTATAGGAACACTCAGGTCATGCAAACCCAGCTCACTGTGGGGGAAAGGTATAGGCGAGTAGTAACTCAGTCCATCCTTAGCTACATGAAACACCAGAACAATACAACCTGCTTTGTTTCACTCTTTGTAGGACCTGAGCCCTTTTTCATTGAAAAATCCTTTTGCTGTTTACTGCGTAATACAACATGAATAATACATTCATTTCAGATCCATTGTTTCCTTTGAGTTATTTAGTTTAACATTCATAAATTCTAAGGCATAGTGAGGAGGGTGGAGGTGCCCAACATCCAGCAAATAAAATAAATGAAACATTTAAGCACCCATACACCACAGAAAAACCTAGGGAAATATTTCCAATATGGTCACACAAAGAGATCTTGCTTTTAGGGAGGAGGGACAAGAATGTGTAGAGTTCACACAATTTTATTACTTATTTGATCTATTGTTTAATAGATCTATTGTTTAATACACTTGATTAATGAAAGTGTTAGCCACTCAGTCATGCCCGATTCTTTGTTACCCCATGTACTGTAGACCACCAGGCACCCTGTCCTTGGAATTTTATAAGCAAGAATACTGGAGTGGGTTACCATTTCTCTCTCCAGGGGATCTTCCCAACCTAGGGATCAAACCCACATCCCTTATAGTTCCTGCATTGGCAAGTGGGTTCTTTACCACCAGCACCACCTTGCAAGCCAATATGTAGACTTCACAAAATTGTAAGGTGAATAGTCAGCTTTTGATTAGATATAATGTGATGAGGAAATTCCTACTGGTCTATTGTTAATTTAAGGAAGGTGAAGTTCTATTGCCTCCATAATCAGAGTCTTAAAATGCCTAGATTCTCCCAAGATTTGAAGAGGTGCTGGAGAAAACAAGATGCAAAGAGATCAATTGAAGAAAAGAGAAGAAACCTTCTAGGGACAAATATTCTCATGTTATTGAAGTTAATTTATGTAATTTAGGTCATGTGCAGAATGCGGGATCTAAATTTCCCAACCAAGGATCAAACTCATGCCCCCTGCACTAAACCACCAAGGAAGCCCCCAAATATTCTCATTTTAGAAGCAAGGTTGAAATAACAGATGACTGCTCCTTTCTCTACTGAAAAAGTTTCCTTGACATCCTGTCAAGGTAATGTATCATTGCAGGGAAGTACTATGAAATGTGCTACTTTAAAATTTATTTTTGGTTTGTTGTTTGTTTCTGTCTTGTTTTAACCTATATAAACTATATACTAAAGAAAGACACAGCTGAGTGACTAAACACAAAGAAAGTTGGTCATTCAGATAACTAGACACTTGTAGGTAACCATAGGGAAAGGGAAGTCGCTCAGTCGTGTCCGACTCTTAGCGACCCCATGGACTGCAGCCTACCAGGCTCCTCCATCCATGGGACTCTCCAGGCAAGAGCACTGGAGTGGGGTGCCATTGCCTTCTCCAAGGTAACCATAACCAACTTACAAAGTTATGAATAAAGTTAGAGAATAACTTTGTTCAGATCTATAGAGATATCCCTAACAAATAGATGTTGTTGCTGCTATGGTTATTGTTTAGTCATTAATTTGTCTCCAAATCTTTGTGACCTCATGGACTTTAGCCCAGCATGCTCCTCTATCCAAAGGATTTCTCAGGCAAGAATACTGGAGTGGGTTGCCATTTGCTTCTCCAGAGGATCTTCCCAACCCAGCGGTTGAAGCCATTTCTCCTGCTTTGGCAGGTGGATGTTTTACCACTGAGTCACCAGGAAAGCCCAACAAACAGGTCTCACTGATTTCAACAAAAGAATAAATCCTGTGGAGTCTATATTTGCTTCCATCTTCTCCACATTCAAAGGAAAATAAACTCGATTATTGATATGTTCAAACACATTTTATTTTTCTGATTCTCTGTAAACAAAATACCTTTGGGATCTTTTCAGTACAATTTAACAATCACAATACATGTCCAACAAAATGTGCATGTCAAAGTTCTCAGTTGGATTGACTGACTAATGAAGAAACCTGAGTAATCCAATGTGATGTTTTCCTTGAGTAAATATACAAAATCTTGTCAATAAGCTTACAATTACTCAAAAGATATCTAAATTTACCTAATACCTCAAAAACCTAGAATTTTTATACTCATGCACAATGCTCACATATACACAAATATAATTTAAATATTACTTCTAACAATGTAGAATTTATTCCTATTTATCTTTTCCATTGCCAAGATCCCACTGGCTCTGTAGAAGTGTAAAAGAAAAACAGCATTATTTCAACTGTGATAAAATCACCTTTTTCTATTTATCTTCACTATTGCCATTTATTGGCACTTAGGAACTATTTATAGCCTCATACTCTTACTGCTAACATCAATTATTATGTAAATAGTTGAAAATTTTACTGACTTTATAAATAATGCATGAAAGAATAGAATTCAACAACTAGTATGTATTATCATTTGTGGTTTATAAATACAGAATACAGAATAAGGTTTAGCTTGGAAGAGTCTGAACAACAGATGTTTCGATTTTACGAATTCTGGTCAAATGATTTGGAAAAAAATTTACTTATACAATTAAAACTTGTGTTTTACAAAGTTAAACCAGAAATTATGATATATGTATATATATGTGTGCATACATACATATGTATATATGTGTGTATATATATATATATATATATATATATATATATATATATATGTGTGTGTATATATGCATATATCATTATTTGTCCTCAAAATCTCACAGTTTGGTTTTTGGCCCCCAAATTTGAGACATATTCTAACTTGGCAGGAGCAGTCAAGTTTAACACTTCTTCTCACATTGGGAGGGGACAAATGGGCATACATTGCTGGCTCTTGTTTATCTTTCAGCCAAATAAAATATTTATTAATAGGTACTTTTCAGAGATGCCCCTGTAAAATGATTCTTCTTCACACTCTATTTGAATTACCCAAATTTTGAGTTTATATGAAGAATTTCACATCTTTTACCTCTTGTTAGGTTCAGCATTTTTCCCATTGAGAACTTGGTGTTCTTTCTTTCTTTTTGCTATGATTAATAGAATTTAGCTCAAATTTTATCATAATAAATGATTTAACTGGTTATATTTTAAAGAATTTATATATCTTCCTAAGTCCACATCATCAATAACCTCCTAGGAACTATGGTGGTTGCCTCAAATTCCTTTACTTCCTATTTTTCTTTTTTTATCTCCCCCTCTAGGGTTGAGGCATAGAAATTCTTTGACAGTTGAATAGATTTTCTGGGAGTCTTCCCAAAAGCTCTTGTTTATAGAAGCACTGAAGATATGAAAGGCCCAGGAATTTTCAAGGGTTCAATTCTTTTCTAGATACCCAAAGCAGAAATAAGCAGACTAGAATGAGACTGGGAGTAGATATTTGAGTCATGAGTACATAACAACATATACCACATGTACACATATAGATGGTGTACCTGGTTGAATTTTGCTCCACCTCCCACCCCCTCTCAAACTCATGTCCATGCAGAACCTCAGAATGTGACATTGTTTGGAAACAGGAAATGGCAGATGCAGTTGGCTAAGAGGGGATTATGTTTAGCTAGTGCTGTCCTTAGTTGCTCAGTCATGTCCAACTCTTTGCAACCCCATGAACTGAACTGTAGTCTGCCAGGCTCCTCTGTCCATGGAGAGTCTCCAAGCAAGAATACTGGAGTGGGTTGCTATGCCCTCCACCAGGGGATTTTCCCAACCCAGGGTTTGAACCAGATCTCCCACATTGCAGGCAGATTCTTTACCATCTGAGCCACCAAGGAAGCCTATATTTAACTGGGGTGAGTTGTAAATCCAATGACAGGTGTTTTCATAAGAGAAAGGAGAAAGAAATTCAGATGTGGAGACACAGAGTTCTCCAATTCTGAAGCATAAATTGCAAAGGAGAAAATAGCACACTGTAACATTTAAAAATATAATGGTGATGAATCACATTTAAAATGATATATTTAGATTTAATTCAACCTAGATTTAAGGAATATTTTTGCACACAGTATTTCTTTGAGGTATTTTTTAAAATGTCCATGTATATATAGACATGAATGTACATATGTGGTTCAGTATGGAGCTTTATTCTTAGCCTATCATTGCAAGGTAAAAAGAGAATATATTTGTGTTAAAATGAAATCCTTTTGCTTTCTGAAAAGAAAACCAAGCAAACACAATTCTAGGTGCAAAGAGAACTATAATAACATATTTATACTCTTTTGTTGTCTGACTATTTCAAATAAAATTGCAAAACCAATACAGTATTGTAAAGTAAAATAAAATAAAATATTTTAGTATGTTTTGACAATTTTTTTCCTTATCTTTCTCAGCTTTTAGTTCTGAGGAATGGAAATCAAGTCATGGTAAAAATAATGAAGTATAAATCACTCTTGCAAAGATTTAAATAAATCTTGAATTCAGTAGTTAATTCAGTCCACAGAATTATGCATGGTTCAAAACAATCAATTGCAGATGACTGATTTCAACACCAACTGTCAAAGTGACAAGAAAATGAGCTACCAAAGTCACCCGAATGTATGCACTATTTTACTGGCAAACAGAAACAACCAAACAATGAGCAATATTAGGAAGATTGAAACCCGTTATATAATGCAATTGGTGACAGTTAGGATTTACGTCGTCTCTTTAGGTTACCTCTAGATACTTTATTCTTCAGCTAACTTGTCTGTCTTCTTTTGTTTTCAAAAGGAGATGAACTTGTGTTGAACTACTAAGCTCTCCTTAGCCTTCATACCCCATTCCTATATTGCACCATTTCAGTATTTCCTATCTTACAGTTGGAATGCTATCAGATTATTCCCCAGTGTGCGGACCACCTGCTGTTGCTCTCGGCTCATGTTTTGCGAAAACTGGTTTATCTAAAATTTTATTTTTTTCTTCTGGTAACTAAAGCTAATTTGCAATATGTTTCAATGGAAAAAGTCTAAGCATAAAAATTATACAACCACATCTAAAATTGATAAACATTTTAAAACTACTTAAAGTTCAATGATAAATTATAGTTTTAAGCATATAAAATGAAATAGTATCAAAATGATAATTATGAACACAAAAGTGTGTGCTACAGGGAAAAATGTAGTATAAAAGTTCTCAAACATTCTACAAAGTCTATAAAACCTATGTATATAAATCTACTATGTATTCAGCACAGTTTTATGCATGAGCATAATGCAATATTCCTGCCTCAAAGTGAGTAGTTTGGGTGTATATGGGATAGTGTTTCCACATATCAAAGGCCACAGAATAAAACTGAAACTCACATTCTGTTTTTATGAAGGCATGCTTGTAACAGGTACTGCCAATTGAGACTTTAGTTTGACAACAGTGTGTGCTTCTTATGTGTGTTTTATGTACTTCTATTATTTAAAAGAGGTGTCTTCCCATAAGCTTGTCTCTTATTATAATTATAAATTCTGTTCTCCTTTACTTTTGGACAACCACATTTTATTTTAACCGTGTAGACTTTCTCTATCTGTTTCTTACCAGCCAATGTTGGACATTAAGGTAAGTCTAACAATAGCCCTTAATCCATGGAAAATTGTTTACTTCCACACTACCATAAAAGTTATTGTCTTGAAAAATCCCAAATATGTGAGTATAGTGGTTAGAAAACTTTAACAGTTCCAGACTATTAGAAGCCTCTCACATTAAGATAAAATATCTGGTCTGATAAACAAAGCCCTTATCAGTCTCCCAAACACAAATTTTCTTCTTCCTATACTATTAACTCAATCTCAAAATGTATATTTCAATACAAACGATTATATGTATGTATAATTGAATTACCTTCTATACCAGAAACTAACACATTAATGTGAATCAACTATTCTTCAATAAAATAAACAAGCAAAAAAAAAAAAAAACTCCTAATATTTCATATCCTTTAATGGTTTCTTGATTTCTCAAGACTTTTACTCTGTCAGGGATTTTCTAACTTGAACTTAGTATTTGATAATTGGTTCAAATGTCATCTCTTTGATAACAGTCTGATGCTTTCTGAGTGAATCTTCTCTCCTTATTAACTAGTACTTTACCATATCTTACTGTATATAATATATACTTTACATATTTTACCATGAATTATTTATTTATGCACCTTCAGAACCTGCTCTTGATGTCAGGCATCCACCATTCATGCCTCTCTTCAAGACATACCTCAGTTGCTGAACTCAACAGAGAGTGCTGCCTAGTGGTTAGAACAACACATTCTCAAGTCAGTGGAATTGGCTTTTTCAGGTTATTATGAAGAATAAATGACTTAATATATGTAACGATATTAGAACTGAGACTGACAGGTAGTCACTGTTTCATGAGGATTATTCCTGAGAACAAGGAGTAAGGGGCAGAATAGAAATAAGGGAAAGAACTGCAATAAACATTATTTCTATGAGAACATAATTTGTACATAATTACAGAAATATAATATTAGAGATATTTCATGCAAAATCTTTTTTCAATTCATTGATAAAGAAACTTAAGCACTAATATGTCCCACAAGAAGTTTAGAAGCTGATTTAGGACTAAGTCCCTATTTCAGTGGTCTCTTTACCCAGACTTGACTAAAGTTAAGGAGTAATATCCTTGATTAAAAAATGAAATACATTTTATTTATGGAAAATTTTACTATCAATATGTTTGGAATTTTATGACCTTCCTTGGCTATGTGGCTTAGCTATCTCCACTCAGCCCTTATTTTACTTATATATTACAAGCCCACATTGAAATCTCCCGAAATAAAAACATTGAAGAACAGTTCCTTTTCCATAGTTGGCTTGGGAAATAACGGAGGTAAAATAATATAATTGACTCTAAATATTGAGGGAGATATTGATTGAACTAAAACAGAGGAACAAAATGGGGTATGAGGCAGCCTAATAAGACATTAATGAGTCCATACTGAACTGTCTGGATATGACTAGTGACTAGTTTTGTTCTTGCATTTGTTTAATAAATTTTTACTGAACACTTGGATATGCCCAGCCCTGCTATTTATTAAAACATGGTGCTTGAATCCGGGTTGTGGAAGAAGATAGAGAAAGCATTGAACAATACATAGTAGGAATAATAGACAAGATGCCCCAATGCATTTAATGTGGAAGATGGGAGAATAGCTGGCATCAGAAATGACTTTCATCTTTCTGGCTCGAGGAACTAGATGGTGATGGCATTCATGAAATAGGGAAACCGAAGGGAATTCTCTTTTGTGTGCATGTTTCAGGGTGGGATGTTAAAGAATTATGTGACTTTTGAACAAATGAGTTTGAAGTGAACTGGAGAAATCTGAGGAGGTTGTTAAGGAGTTTTATACACACATCTAACCAAATGTAACGGCAAAGGCAATGGCACCCCATTACAGTACTCTTGCATGGAAAACCCCATGGACAGAAGAGCCTGGTAGGCTGCAGTCCATGGGGTCACTGAGAGTTGAACACAACTGAGTGACTTCACTTTCACTTTTATGCATTGGAGAAGGAAATGGCAACCCACTCCAGTGTTCTTGCCTGGAGAATCCCAGGGATGGGAGAGCCTGGTGGGCTGCCATCTGTGGGGTCGCACAGAGTCGGACATGACTGAAGTGACCTAGCAGCAGCAGCAATCAAATGTAATCAGCAACATCTACTGAAAAACATATTTCTATGAAAATGTATGAAGTTAAATCACAGAAAGAACATATCTTGAATCGATAAAAGGTATACTAGTGCCTGGTAAACAGATGTAAAGTGCCTAAATGATTCCTTTTTATAAATTAATTCATGAGTTAAATGATATCACAATGTAGAATTGCTACTTAATGTTACCTATTATAAGAATGACAAAATAATTGTCACTGGCATTTATGCTCAACTATGCATTCCAGAAGCAACACTGAAAAAAAAATTTTTCATTGTATTCATAAACTTTCCTAAACGACTAAATAAAAAATAAAATGTAATGCCTGGCAGTGTTTCTAGCAATTATTCTTCTACAAAGAATGAGTACACATTTGGATTATTTTAGCATGAGATGCAACATAATTAAACTCAGAAAAGTATTTATGTGCAATAGCTTGTGTTTCATGTATAGCAAATCACATCTATTTTCTTTACCTTTTGCAGACTATTCACACTGATAAGTATTTATTTATTTATTTATTTATTTATTTATTAGCACTGGTGCTAATTACAGTAATGTGAGTTTCTCCATGTATAGCTTAACTGTCAGGTCCTGCTGCTGCTAAGTCACTTCAGTCGTGTCCGACTCTGTGTAACCCCATAGATGGTAGCCCGCCAGGCTTCCCTGTCCCTGGGATTCTCCAGGCAAGAACACTGGAGTGGGTTGCCATTTCCTTCTCCAATGCATGAAAGTGAGAAGTGAAAGTGAGGTCGCTCAGTCATGTCTGACTCTTAGCGACCCTATGGACTGCAGCCCACCAAGTTCCTCCATCCATGGGATTTTCCAGGCAAGAGTACTGGAGTGGGGTGCCACTGCCTTCTCCGTGTCAGGTCCTAATACCTTGAAATTAGATAATCTCTTGAGTGTATAACTCTATGCCTATAATATTCAAACTATTGGAGAGTTCTATTAGTATATATGGGAAGGCATGTTAACAACAACTCTTTACATGTCACATAGGTGTGGACTTCTAGAACTAGATTAACCTTGGGCGAATGTTAAATACTGATCAAGGTCTTGGATAAGTTTTTTCAGTTGTCTGTGCATCTGTTTCCTGCTCCGTAAATTAAATAGGTTCTCTATTTTTCAGTCTCTCAAAGCAAATATAGCTAGTAGTTAATCTTCAGAATCTGAGAAATCTTCTCCAAATCTGTTATAATTGTTACCAATGTTGGCAAGCTTTAGGACTTTCTGTGAAGTTGGTTTAAATGAGCTTAACTACTATATTTAACAGTTATATTTTAAATTTCTGGAAAAAATATTATGAGGCCACATTTTATCCAAACTGAAACTACACATCGGATGTATATTTGGTCTGTGTTTATTTTGCCTTGCCATTGCCACTTCTTTTCATCTAAATAATCTGTCACAAAACTCCTCATTCCTAGGTTCTTCTTTTCCCATTTGTAAACCTTGATGTTACATTTCCGCTGTTTGTGTTGACACATTTTTCACATCCTGATCCTTCATCTTGTGTTGATTTTTTAAATAAAACATCAAAACTTTTTAGTGCACTTTAAAACTCGTATTAAATGTAATAACAATGTTCTAGGTAGCTTAACGGTAGTTTCCACACAAACTTGATATCAGAAGAAAGCAAGTTTGGATCTTCCAATGCAGTGGATACTTGCATTGTTTGAGCCCTCATTCACGGAGATTCCACATGCTGCAGAGCAACCAAGCCCGTGTGCCACAACTGCGGAGCCCAGGCGCCTGCTCACAACACCACAGCTGCTGGGGCCCGCGCACCTGTGCTCGTTAACAGTGGAAGCCACCACGACGAGAAGCCTGCACACCATGAAGGAGAGCAGCTTCTGCTTGCCGCAACTAGAAGAAGCTCATGGAAAGCAACGATGACCCAATGCAGCCAAACATAAATCAATCAATAAAAAATGTTTAAAAAGAAAACAAATTTCTTAAAAGATCTGGTCATATCAGAAATCTGAAAGTAATGAGAATCAAGCCCAACTCTTCTCATGCATTAAAGAAGTTCATATATAAAATATATTCCAAGCATAGGAAGCTTTTTTTTATAAATGAAAAGTTGTAAGCTGAATATAAATAAATCAGTAAATTTTAATGTAGAAATTTTTCAAAATGTTGCTTTGACCTATCATTCCTTTTACATGTTGAGTGAATTCAGTTTGTTCATAGGGTAAATTTTAAAATATATAATCTAACATTCAATTTTAAAATCTGAACCTAACAATTAGTAATTATTTTTTGTCAAATATAAGAATAATAAGAAAAAGAATAGCTACTGTTTATCAATGATAACACTGAAATCTAGTGAGTGTGATTAGCCAAGTCCACACAGTTAAATAAGCAGAGAGCCAGGAGTTGGACTCAGATGGTCTGACTTTAAGATCTTTGCTCTATATGTCTAGAAATTATTTTCTGGCAAAGTGCCAAATCCTTCAAGGAAAAATTCACTATCTTATTTCTAGTGGAATGCCAAGTAACCATAGGCTTTTAAAACTGGCTTAAGCATTGTAAGAGAGAAATAAACTCTCCAAGCAGGCAACAACCTTTTCAACATACTATAAAATCCTCAAGGGCAGGGATTATGTTTTATTTGACTTTTTATTCCCAGAGCCTCCAACAGCGCCCACCCCACAGAGGACCTCATTAAAGGTGTGTTGTTATTTTATGGCAAAGTACTAACAAAGAATTGGTGGAGTTAGAGAAAGAAGGCTTTATATACGAAGTGACATTTGAACTCTGTCTTGAAATATAAATGCAGGTATTCAAGGAACAGATTCAGGGGCAAAGGACATTTGAGACGGTGAAAATATGTGTGGCCAGAGGCTTGAGAATGAAAAAACATTTGATAAATCTAAGAATGAGTGTTTGGATGTGGGACAAGTCCGAGAGTGTGGAAAAAGATTCTGGACCAGAAGTCCTGCTTGTTTAGGAAGGAGAGCCTTATGCCAGAAGCAGGGTTCCATCGGCAGAGCCACATACAGAACTGGTCCATTCAGATTAGTAGAGGGAACAGGTGAGGTTTCAGGAAGCTCTTCAAGAACTGGGTGCAACTCAGAGTCAGTCTTATTTGTGCCTCAGTGTTGTTGAAATTTAGTCTCTCCACAGATAAACACTACAAACTAGCTATAAAATGTAGCAAGGTGCTAATGTGGGAGGTTAAGAGTGCCTACATAAGAAGGAAAGACTGTAATATCAAAGAGTAGCTAATTAAGTTCAAAACAGAGTGCTGTTATATATGCATATATAATGAATGAATGAGTGTGTCAACAATTTACTAATTTATTAATGTTGGAACTTGTAAGATGATAAATCTGGTTATCAGAATTTAAGAGCATTCAGAACTGGGTATTTTTATTCCTTTTGAGGAAAAACACATTTGAATAAGATTTCTGCCTGAAATACAAAATTGTAATAGCTTATACAGAGTAAAATAATAAACTTTTAGGGAGAAGGCAGTGGCAACCCACTCCAGTACTCTTGCCTGGGAAATCCCACAGACGGAGGAGCCTGGTGGGCTGCAGTCCACGGGGTCGCGAAGAGTTGAACACGACTAAGAGACTTCCTTTTCACTTTTCACTTTCATGCATTGGAGAAGGAAATGGCAACCCACTCCAGTGTTCTTGCCTGGAGAATCCCAGGGACAGGGGAGCCTGGTGGCCTGCCATCTATGGGGTCGCACAGGGTCGGACACGACTGAAGCGACTTAGTAGTAGCAGCAGCAGCAGCAGCAGCAGCAGCAGCAGGGTTATTGCCTCTACTGAACAGAAATCTACAGATAAACACACACTTTTACACTTTCTGGACTTATGTGTGCTTAGTTACTCAGTTGTGTCTGACTCTGTGACGCCATGGATTGTAGCTTGCAAGACTCCTCTATCCATGGAATTTTCCAGGCAAGAACATTGGAGAGGGAGGCCATTTCCTTCTCCAGGGGATCTTCCTAACCCAGGGATTGAACTCAAGTCTCTTGCATCTCCTGCATTGGCAAGCTGATTCTTGACTACTAGCGCCACCTGGGAAAACACTACACGGTAAAATAAAACACAAGTACATTTTATGTTACAATAATCCTCCCACAGTCTTCTTAAAAGTATTCCAGTATGATATGAAAAGACCATGCCATCTCTCCCCATGTGGCCTTTTTTTTTCAACGTTGACTATCTATTCTAGAAGTGGCTTAACTCAGTTTTTTTAAGGTAAAACAGAGAGAGTGAAGAGTTAAATAGATTCTTCACTAAACTAAGTGAGGAATGAGGTCTAAATTTAGCTTTAGGGATCAAATTATCATGCAAGGTCTGAAGACTATGTCCTGACTTCTACCATGAGTTCTAGTCTTATGTTTTGTTTTGCTCTCTTGCTCTGACCTCTCGGATGCCAATCACACTGCTACTTTTCTCTGCAATATTCTTCTCTTACCTTTTTACTCATCAATCATATATTCCATACCTCCTAAAAACAATTTCCAGGCTTTCCAAATTTGATTTACTCTTTCTTTCAAGTGAGTGAGTGAAAGTCACTCAGTCATGTCTGACTCTTTGCAACCCCATAGACCATACAGTCCATGGAATTCTCCAGACCAGAATACTGGAGTGGGTAGTCTTTTCCTTCTCCAGGGGATCTTCCCAACCCAGGAATCAAATCAGGGTCTCCTGCATTGCAGGTGGATTCTTTATCAGCTGAGCCCAAAGGGTAGCCCAAGAATACTGGAGTGGGTAGCCTATCCCTTCTCCAGTGGATCTTCCCCACCCAGGAATCAAATCAGGGTCTCCTGCATTGCAGCCGGATTCTTTACCGAGCTATCAGGGAAGCCCTTCTTTCTATTATCAGTCACAATTATTGTCTACACAGTTATTTCGCAGTTACTCACAAGAGATCTTATAACAGTTTCTTTTTTTATGTGAGCAGCTTTTAATCTGCTGTTATTTAATCTTCTAAAATTATTTGATGGAAAATTTTAAAATTTTGACACAGAATAAGCATTTGACAAATGGCTGATTTATTGCAACAAGAGTAGAAACTGAAGATTTAAAATTAAATTTTTTAGAACTGGATTTTTTTCTATATAGAATATGATTTCTCACATCTTGATGAGAAACATGACATATAAAAATAGAGGGCTATGTTCATAAGCAATCTTTGAAATAGTGAAGCATAGTCCAATATTCCTTTAAATCAGAAATTTAAAAGATTTAATTTTATACACGTCAAAGATATATTTTGATAAATATTATGTTATTTTGTTTTAAATTAGTAGTGTTATTTATTTTTAAACATTTCCTTTTGCTATGATGTTGCTTGATAAATAATACTCATCCATGGCACAGAAAACAAGCATGATTTTTAATAGGACTCTCTGATTTATGACAGAGCAAATGGCTTTTCAGTATTAAGCCAGTGAAGTTATGCTGGTCACAAATATAAAGACAATGACAGAAAGGTTAAAAACTGGTAGGGTCTAAAAATATGTGGCCTTATATTCCATTTTACAAAAATATTACTTAAATGTTTTTAAAATGATTTTACAAATATGAAATGCATTTTAATAGATTTTACATCTTCCATTGCTGTAAAATATTTCACTTATTTTCTAATGTGTTAAATTCTGAACAGTATAAACATACTTTCCCTAAACAATAACTTCTAACAACAGAAAAAAAGTATTTGGTTGCACAAATATGAAAAATACCATTTTGATGGGAAAACCAGTCAAATTGGGTTTACTAAGAGTGTTCATCTCATCTTTGTCATCTTCAATAGCTACAGTTTTAGTAAGTGTAAAGAAATTTACCAAGGTGTCATGAGTCACATGTTTTTTGAATTCATAAGCTCTAGCCCAAAAGCCACTGTGTTATCAAATAAATACAATGACTTGTATATGAGATACAAAAACTTTCTTTAAGAAATATTATCATCACAAATGATGTGTTAGTCAATATTCTAGGCCTCAGAATTCAAAAACCCTTCACAATCTAGAGAGATGATAAGATAGAAACAAAATCAGAAAAATAATATTTTTTAAAAATGTACAGTTCAAGAACAGCAATAGGAACAGTAGATTGTTGTCATGAAGGACATACAATCAAGAGACGCTTCCAGGAGGAGGTAATGACTGGCCAGGATTGGAGGATGAGGAGGAAAGTGAAAACGAATGGACAGGCTTTCTGCAAAGGAGAACAGAGACAGAGACCTGAAGGGGGAACCATGATCGGCTGAGGAAATGTATCATATACCACATTTATATAAGATTCTACAACTTCCCTGTACTCTTTAGAAGAGAAATTTTTTTAAGATAAACTCCTGCATAACTACCCATCACCACACTTGGGGGAAGAAAATTACTGATAAAGATATATGGGAAATCCAGACCACTGTGTCATTGTGTCCTGTAGTTTATTGGAATGCAGAGGACAGGTAAATCTGAGTAAGATAACGTTATGTTATACAAACATTTTATGGATTAAGTAATGGCCAAAGGAATGCTTAAGAGCAGAAAATGTTAAGAAACACCAGTTTAAACTAAATGAAAGAAAAACGTATGCAAATACTGATCAGGATTTGACCAGAAAAATGTCAATGAAATTTTTTGAGGGTGGGCGGTTCTAAGAAAGTAAAATCATAGTACGCAAAGTTTGTTTTTTTTTTTTTTTTGTAGAGGTTCTTTAGAATCATAGTTAGTAGAAGATTGCTAACTAAAACATACAAAAGCTATGTTCTTGAGAAGAGAGATACTTTAAAAACTTGTTTTAAAACATATTAGAGAAACATTAGTTTAAGTGATTTAAAAAAACAGGGTGAAAAGTTATAATGGTCATTCCATTTAAGATAAGAATAAATCCTTAACTTTTTTTTTTTTTTTTGGAGCATAATATTACTTGGATGCAAGTTTTACTTCTATTTCATTTTTAACCTTCAGTTCTCACTCAGATATTTGGAAAAATAGATGCTTTAATTATTTGCCTGCTTATTCAATATTCAAACAGCCTGCTCTTCTCCAGTTGGAACACTTAGAATTATCAAGACGCTTAGAAAATAACGTAACAATCCATTGAAAGGGCATTTTTCAATACCCAATGCAGGCAAGAAGAAAGAACATTTTAAGATTGAGTGATCTAATGAATCACATATTGTCCACAGGTATTTCTTCTGGAAACAAATCATTTATTGACAAAAACACAAAACAACACATAAACATCTCTCAGGCTACAAATCATAGATAACTGAAATTCTGACAAACTTTATAAAATAGATTGCAGAATAGTTAACACTGATTTTTATAGTGTCCTCGGTTTTTCCATCAGTGAAATAAATTATTTCAAGTGCAATAATGAATTTAATTTATTTTTTCAGGTATGCCAAATCTCCTTGTATGGAAGATATTATAAAATTAATCTTATTCTGGTATTTTTTCACAACTTTTAATAACTGCTAGAATGTTTTCAGTTCAGTTCAGTTGCTCAGTCATGTCCGACTCTTTGCGACCCCATGAATTGCAGCACGCCAGGCCTCCCTGTCCATCACCAACTCCTGGAGTTCATTCAGACTCATGTCCATTGACTCAGTGATGCCATCCAGACATCTCATCCTCTGTCGTCCCCTTCTCCTGCTCCCAGTCCCTCCCACCATCAGGGTCTTTTCCAATGAGTCAGCTCTTCGAATGAGGTGGCCAAAGTATTGGACTTTCAGCTTTAGCATGAGTCCTTCCAATGAACACCCAGGACTGATCTCCTTTAGAATGGACTGGTTGGATCTCCTTGCAGTCCAAGGGACTCTCAAGAGTCTTCTCCAACACCACAGTTCAAAAGCATCAATTCTTTGGTGCTCAGCTTTCTTCACACTCCAACTCTCACATCCATACATGACCACTGGAAAAACCATAGCCTTGACTAGACCAATCTTTGTTGGCGAAGTAATGACTCTGCTTTTTAATATGCTATCTAGGTTGGTCATAACTTTTCTTCCAAGGAGTAAGCGTCTTTTAATTTCATGGCTGAAATCACCATCTGCAGTGATTTTAGAGCCCAAAAAAATAAAGTCTGACACTGTTTCCACTGTTTCCCCATCTAGAATGTTTTAAATATGTCATATTTACATTTTGAACTAAAATACAATGCAGAACACAATGTTTTATTTTATTTTTCAAATATTTGGTATATATATTATTTAGTTTCATCATGTAGACATAATTTATATTTTAGCAATTAAGTTAGTTTGGAACCATTGATACTATTTAGTATTTCGATAACCATTAATGCCAATGACTGAATGGAAGTTATAAAAAATAAGTTATTGTAATATGTATTATTTCATTTCACTGAAACCTAAACTTTATCTAGAGATGTGACCAGCTATCTAAATTTACCTTCTAATTCTATAATTATTTTATTTCATATATTTAGACAATTTAATATCATTAAATTATAATATTTTTATTTTTACAATTCTGAGAAGAATTCCTATTTGCAGCATTCTTATATCCATTACAGATAATACATGTAAACTACTTACTATGGTATTTGGTACATAATAGATACCCAGTAAATGTTAACTCACTTGCAGTTAAATCATCATAGCAATTGCCTAATTTTTTCCTGAAATGTGTATATAAAATGGGTTTCCCTGGTGGCTCAGCTGGTAAAGAATTCACGTGCAATGCAGGAGACCTGAGTTTGATCCCTGGGTTGGGAAGATACCCTGGAGAATGGAAAGGCTACCCACTCCAGTATTCTGGCCTGGAAAATTCCATGGACTATACAGTGCATGGGGTTGCAAAGAGTCAGATACTACTGAGCAACTTTTTCACTTTCACTTCATATATAAAATCCATTACTTAGATAAGCAAAAGTAAATAAATTAGCGGAAACCATGGCAATTTATAACCATTCAGCCTTGGTTCAAAGAAGAAACTATTAATAGACAACTGGTGTGTAAAATTTGTTTGCATAGTTGCAAGTAAAGTTGATTGTTATTGTCAGGGACTATCATGGGAATTATTTCAAAAGTGGTAATGAACTTTCATTGATCCATCTGTGAGTACACTTTCAACAAGTTCCCTTAAGGACAAGCTTTAACACATTGGTATACAAAAGTGATAAAATTTTTAAGGCACTTCCAAGGCCTGTGCTAAACTCTAACACTTTCTCTCATAATGTGTTATATGCTCGTTTTGTGACATTCTGAGGGAATTATTGTCCCTA
Source organism: Capricornis sumatraensis (assembly GCF_032405125.1). Lineage (NCBI taxonomy): Eukaryota > Metazoa > Chordata > Mammalia > Artiodactyla > Bovidae > Capricornis > Capricornis sumatraensis. Next base: position 5,870,638 of record NC_091091.1, on the reverse strand, counting down.
CTTAGAAAATAAAGTGGTTAAAGAATTGACACAAGATGAGTAGTAGACGATTTCATAAGTAGGCAGTCTGACTCCATGGTAGATGCACAACAAACCATATTGGACTGTGTCCCTAGTTCATGTTTATATTCTGAAGCCAACAGATTGTCTAAGGGATCAAGAGGCAAATTTTTCTTTCTTGTGGTTATAGACTCAAATGTTTTTCAACAATTCAGGATCTTTCCAAGGTCATCTCTTTTTAACAATTGGTCTGCGGCCATCTATGAATGAACAAGCCCACAGGAACATTGTGGTGCTGAGCCTGTGATCTTGGCTCCATCATCACTCTTTTCCCTCATCTGTGCTGTGCTTAGTTGCTCAGTCATGTCTTTGCAGCACACCAGACTCCTCCATCCATGGGGATTTTCTAGGCAAGAATACTGGAGTGGGTTGCCATGCCTTCCTCCAGGGGATCTTCCCAACCCAGGGACTGAACCCAGGTCTCGTGTACTGAAGGCAGGTTCTTTACTCTCTGAGCTGCCAGGGAAGTCCTTTCTAATATCTTTGGTCTATCAATTCCAAAATATATGTTAAATTTGCACATTGTTATTGTTGTTCAGTCACTCAGTTGTGTCCGACTCTGCAACCCCATGGATTGCAGCATAGTAGGCTTTCCCAGTCCTTCACCACCTCCTGGGGCTTGCTCAAACTCTTGTCCATTGAGTTGGTGATGTTATCCAAACATCTTGTCTTCTGTCATCCCCTTCTCCTCTTGCCTTCAATTTTTCCCAGCATCAGGGTCTTTTCTAATGTGTTGCCTTTTCATATCAGGTGGCCAAAGTACTTCTTTCTATCTTCATACTGTCATTTATTTCAGACACTATTCCTCTTTCCCTAGTTTCCATAATAGTGTCTGACTTTTTCCTTGCCTATAGTCTATCTCATTTAATTTGTTCTCCTTAGTGCTATTTGGGGCTTCCCTGGTGACTCAGACAGCAGAGAAACTATCTGCATTGCAGGAGACCCAGGGGTTAGATCCCTGGGTTGGTTAGACCCCTGAAGAGAATGGCTACCCACGCTAGTATTCTTGCCTGGAGAATCCCATGGGCAGAGAAACCTTGTGGGGTACAGCCCATGGGGTAGCAAAGAGTCCGACATGACTGAGCAACTAAGCACCTTAGTGCTATTTGAGCCTTCAAATCCACAAATAGGGTCATGCTGACACCTGCTAAACCTTTTGCCTAGTTACTTTCATAATAAAGTGGGCCCTTTCATAACTCAATTTTAATTTATTACTCTATTAATAATTACTCTTATTACTCTAATAATTCTAACTCATTACCCTATTAATGTTTTTATCTTCACAGATAATACTACATTACAGTCCACAATTTTCTCAAAGCATGTTGTTTCATTTTTATGAAACCCTTCCTCCTTTGCCCCTTCCTCACATATCCCCTGTTTGGCAAACTCCTATATGACTTGCAGTTCTCCGGTGACAATTCATTTCTCTCAGGAAGCTTTCCAAGTCTGGGTCAGTTGCTTCTGTTAAGTGTCCCTTTTATTTTTATTATTACTATTCTTGTAATAGCACTTATTGCAATGTGCTATAATTGACTCTTAATACATGTGTCTGTCATTAAACATAGATTTTTAAGAAGAGTGGTATAAGTTTTGCTCATAGAGTGTAGCTTAGAGCCAGTTGCATGCTAGATGCTTATAAAGTACTTGCACTGAATGAATGAACAAATAAAATATAGGGAAAAAAATAAATGTTCACTTAGCAAAGATCACTGATTTTATACAGTCATATCTTCCTTAAAAACTAAGACCATTTTTGGATACAGTTCATTATCATACATTTTTGTATTTTTATTTCTGTAAGGGACCTTAGGTCCTTACAGGTCAGATTCAAAAGGCCTAAATATCTATTCACCATAAAAATATATCCAGAAGGAATTCCCTCTCAGTCCAGTGGTTAAGACACCATGCTTTCACTGCTGAGGGCCAAGGTTCAATCCTTGGTGAGGGTACTAAGATTCTTTCTCTGTATACATATAGTTAAAAAATATTTCCAGAATTTTATAAAATTCTAAGGATATTGAACATTTATTTATCAATGACTCCTTGCTTACCCAAAGCTATACAGGATCTTCCCAACCTAGGGATCAAACCAGGTCTCCTGTATTGCAGGCAGATTCTTTACCATCTGAGCCACTAGGGAAGTGAAGATATTGATCATTTATTTACCAACCACTCCCCACTGCTCACCCGAAGCTACACAGACCAATAAAAATATCCAGCTTCTTTGCTTTGGTGATACTACTGATTGTCTCATTTTGATAAATTCTGATTGACAGGCATATGTAAAATTTTAAAAGTTTCAAAAAATAACATAAAACATTTTATAGTAACGTTAGATCTGCAGAAAGAAAGCAAAATATGTCCTAAGGAGAAAAGCATGGAAACTAGTAAGCTAGTAAATTCCAAAAGTTAAACGCCCCAAAGTTTTAAGTAATAAAAGCTACTAGCACTAAAATCATCTGCTATTTGCATTTATTATTCTACAAAGGAAAACTATGTATGTATTGTCAAGTTTGAAATATAGAGTGCTAACTCATTCCTTTTAGCCAAATTGTCAGAAGAAAAAGAATTTCACCTTCAAAAGGAAGTGACACTGTTGTGGAATCCGGAGTCACAAAACACACCTCGGAGGACACTCAAGACAATGGAGTACAGTTTATTACACCAGCGGGCCCAAGGGGAATCAGTTCCCAACAAGGCCCTTGATGTTTCTGGAAGGCCCAAGTTTTATAGCCTGCCCCACTTCCCATGATTGGTTACATGTTACCAACCTCTTTGTTGTATGTGATTGAGTTTTACAACAAGTAGGTGCTAGGAGAACAAACAATTAAGTTTAAAGGAGAGGGGTCGGGGGTGGGGACACAAAGATTATACATCAAGGGGTATGTCTCCATGGTTAATCTAACAGGGGCAGCCTGACCTCAACTACAATCTCTGTCATCTACAGGGAGGGAAGTCTCCAGGAGACCTGGTTTTTACTAATAATGGTTTCCTCACTTTTGGGCAGGGTCCAGGCCTAGTTCACAACCTACCTTTAAGATGGATGACAGGCTTTAAGATGGAGTCTCTCTTGCTTTTCTCACACTCGCCTCAACAACACAAAGCCCATATTTAACAGAAAAATGAACATTAGTTAAATTTCAGGATTACATTAAGTGATTAGTGTAAGTGATGTGTCACTCCACCGTCTTTCCATCATTTCATCTGTTTCTATCTAAAAGCAAATCTAATGAGCACTTTTTAAATAATTGAAAAATTAAATCCTCATTGGTGTGTCATTTTCATTTTTATGCCTGTCTTTAGACTTATTCTAGCAGCTCCATTAATATACCTGTTGCAAAAAAAAAAAAAAAAGAAAGAAAGAAAAAGTTGTGCAAATGGCTTATTGTAAAATTAAATAGTAACATATTGTGTTGTTTGGGATCATAGTCTAGAGGCAAAATGGAAATAACAGATGTAATATAAATTCAGAGTTATCATCTGTGTCACATTGAAAACCAGCCTCAAAAAATCTGCACAATATGTTCTACCTGAATAAAAAAACAGAGAGAGAAAAGGAAAAATGCCAGCAATGTAAATGGAGAAACAGCAACATTTTAATCTTGAGTTGATAATAAATTTTGAAAAGACATTTGTATACATATTGGATTTTTTATTAAAATTTCAATCAAAGAAAACTTTCTTCTATATCTATATATGGGCATATATAATTTTTTTTTTGGTTGTTGTTGATTGTGAGATTTTTTAATGATCCATTTTAATGTAATGAATTTACTAGTTTGAATGGACCTAATTAAATTCTACCCTAAAGATATTCATAGATGAACTTCCCTATCTTACCAGTGCATTAGTATTTTTGCTGGTCTGGATTGTGGAGCAACCTAAGCCAAATGTATTATATTTGTGGTTTAAAATTATATCTGTACATATGATTTACTAAATTAATAATTCAGTGTAATGTCTCTAGTAATATATTTTATTAATCACCTAATTTGGATGTGATTAATATATAATTACATAACTCACTCAACTCCTGAGTTTGTTTTGGGTCATAATCCAGAAGAAATTCTCTCTATAATAACTCATTTTTCACATGAAAGAGTTAAAGATTCACCTCTCCCTATTTAAAAAAAGAAGAAGAAGAAGTGAAAAAATACATTTAAACTATATTTTTTGGTGAAATTACTGACTATTCCTTCTCTTCTACTCATGCCCTTTGGCATGCAACTTTGCATTCTTTCACTAAAACTTCCAACTTCATGAACAAAAACAAAAAAAGCCTCATCTTATCAGAAAAGAGAATTTGAATAAAAGCAAAAACAGCAACAACATAAAAATCTCCTAGCTTATTTAAACACATAGTAATAAGTGTTTTCTTCCAACTATGGATATAAACAATATCACAGTATACTTTCTAACCACAATTTACTATCTCATACACTGAAACTTACAGAATCAGTATCAGTCTCCAAAAAATCTTTGAATCTCTTTCAGTGAGTTGGTTTAGGTAAACACTGTGGACTAATTATTTGCATTCCTCCAACATTTATATGTTGAGGTACCCAGTCTCCAGTATAATGATATTTGGAAGTTGGGTATTTGAGAGGTTATTAATTTAAGGTGAAGCCCTCACTATATGCCTATTATAAGGAATGGGATCAGTGCCGTTATAAGAAGAGACATGGAGGCTTCCCTCATAGCTCAGTTGGTAAAAAATCTACCTGCAATACAGGAGACCCAGGTTTGATCCCTGGGCCAGGAAGATCCCCTGGAGAAGGAAATGGCAGCCCACTTCAGTATTTTGGCCAGGAGAATCTCACGGAAAGAGGATCCTAGCAGGCTACAGCCCTTGGGTTGAAAGAGTTGGACACAACTTAGTGAGTAAACCACCAAGAAGAGACTGGGTTTCCCAGGTGATTCAGTGGTAAAGAATCTGCCTGTCAATGCAGGAGATACAGCAGATGTGGGTTTGATCCCTGGATTGGGAAGAACCCCTGGAAAAGGAAATGTCAACCCACTCCAGTTTTCTTGCCTGGAAAATTCAGAGCAACAGAAAACAGAAAAACCTGGCAGGCTACAGTACATGGGGCCACAAAGGGTCTAACACAACCGAGCAGCTGAGCACACACGCATGCAAGAAGAGACGTAAAAGAAACAGTCTCTCTCAGCCGCGTGAGGACACTGAAAGAAGGTGGCTGTCTGTAAGCCAGGGGCCACTCTTTGTTACAATGTGTGGGCTTCTCTTTGCAGTGCCTTCTCTTGTTACAGAGCCAGGCTCTACGGAACATGAGCTTCAGTAGTTGTGCCACCCAGGATCAATAGCTGTGATTCTTGGGTGCTAGAGTGGGTGGACTCAGTAATTGTGGCCCATGGGCTTATTTGCTCCATGGCACGGAGAATCTTCCTGAAGCAGGGGTCAAACTCATGTCCCCTGCACTGACAGGCTGATTCTTATCCATCAGGGAAGTCCAATAGTTAATAATTTTTATACAAGCTTTGTTAACTGAGTAATGGCACTTCCAAAGAGTTCTAAAGATATAAATATACAAAATGAGTTAGTCTATATTACAGATATAAAAAATTTCATCAACTGGAATTTAGTGCAGAGGCAAATAATAAGGAAAGAAAATGAAACATCTTATTTAGGACCAGAGTCCAAATCTCATATGATATCTCCAATCTCATATGGAAAGATCACCACTGTAGTGCAGAAATAAATAGCAAAATAGCTATTTTCCAGAGTAAGGCTCATTGAGAATAAATCTATTTTTGGCAACATGATGGACACACATTTAAATTTTTAAAAATATGGCAATCAATTGAACTTCTAATACTTGTTAAACAAAAGAAATGCTATTTAAACTTTTTTGGAAATTTTAGTTATAAATCTAACATTATGCTTTTTTAAGGTTATGTTATTCAGAAGTCATTCCCAGAAGAGTGTCACAAAGTTGGAATTCTCTCTTCAGTAATAAAAAGAATATAGAAAGAGGGGAGAATTGAAATGCTGAATACGTCCTAAGAACAAATGTTATATCCTAAACATATAAATACAATTTTAAAAGATAAAGATTGATACCCCAATTAAATTATAAGATTGTCCTGAAAATTAGCATAATTTCCAATAAGAAAGGATATTTCCCCAAGCTTATTATAAGTAGATAAGCAGAGAATATATTTATTCAGATGCATCCCACTGGTGTCCCTGTAGCTGTTCATGCCACTTAATATTCTCTATGACACCAAAATTATAATAAGAATACAAACCATACACCAAGAAAAAAATTCAACATTACACAATTTTAATAACCAGTGTTGAGACTATTTTTGTGGAACACAAAGCAAATTTCAGTTTGGTAGAAATGTACACAGTGTACTTTACCTTTCATCTTCACATTTTTCTTTGTTTATATAATAGCAACAACAAAAAATTAACACAATTATGATAACTGTTTTCTCCTAAAAAGTACAAGGAGATAATAAAAGTAATCAAAAAACTGTAGCAAAACATTTTCTATTAAATTCCCAAAGCAATGACATGTTTTCAGTAGGTACGTGTTATGCTATGTAATTAATATTTGATAAATTAAACATGGATCAAGGTTCTGAAAATACAGCACCTATATTAGGGAATTCCCTGGCAGTCCAGTGCTTTTGATGCTTTCACTGCTATGGCTAGGGTTCAATCCCTGGTTGGGTAACTAAGATCCTGCAAGCCACACATCAAAAAAAGTGTACTTAATAATAAAAACACAGAATGCAAATTTTATGATAGATTCAGATGCAAAATGTTGAAAGGATTATCTCCTTGGAGTTCCAGATAACATAAAATATAGATGTGAACTTAACAGAATTCCTTCCAGATGCTCTATCTAAAGAAATAAAAAGATCTAACTCACAACACAAAAGGACCAGAAAAGAAATATTCAATATTAGAAATATTGGGAGATAAAAAAGTTTAAATGATTTGCAGAGCTGAAAGAACTGAAATCAAAGTAACAACTTAGAATCAACAAGAAGAAATGCTAGTTTCATCTCAATTTATCAGAATAATCTCAAGAATAGAAGGCATTAAGTACTTCAGCAGTCACTCTAGGTGAGGTTGGGATTAACAACAATAAAAGGTTAACTGAAACACTTGCAGGAAGCTTTATAACTAAATTGTCTTCCCTAAACTCAGATTTCCTCCTGTCTGTATATCCTCCATCACACAAAAATTAGAAGCCAATCCCAAAGAAAGGCAATGCCAAAGAATGCTGAAACTAACGAACAATTGCACTCATCTCACGCTAGTAAAGTAATGCTCAAAATTCCCCAAGCCAGGCTTCAACAATATGTGAACCGTGAACTTCCTAATGTTCAAGCTGGTTTTAGAAAAGGCAGAGGAACCAGAGATCAAATTGCCAACATCTGCTGGATCGCTGAAAAAGCAAGAGAGTTCCAGAAAAACACCTATTTGTTTTATTGAATATGCCAAAGCCTTTGACTGTGTGGATCACAATAAACTGTGGAAAATTCTGCGATGGGAATACCAGACCACCTAACCTGCCTCTTGAGAAATCTGTATGCAGGTTAGAAAGCAACAGTTAGAACTGGACATGAAACAACAGACTGTTTCCAAATAGGAAAAGGAGTATGTCAAGGCTGTATATTGTCACCCTGCTTATTTAACTTATATGCAGAGTACATCATGAGAAATGCTGGACTGGAAGAAACACAAGCTGGAATCAAGATTGCTGGGAGAAATATCAATAACCTCAGATATGCAGATGATACCACCCTTATGGCAGAAAATGAAAAGGAACTGAAAAGCCTCTTGATGAAAGTGAAAGAGGAGAGTGAAAAAGTTGGCTTAAAGCTCAACATTCAGAAAACGAAGATCATGGCATCTGGTCCCATCACTTCATGGGAAATAGACGGGGAAACAGTGGAAACAGTGCCAGACTTATTTTGGGCTCCAAAATCACTGCAGATGGTGACTGGAGCCATGAAATTAAAAGACGCTTACTCCTTGGAAGAAAAGTTATGACCAAACTAAATAGCATATTCAAAAACAGAGACATTACTTTGCCAACTAAGGTCCATCTAGTCAAGGCTATGGTTTTTCCAGTGGTCATGTATGGATGTGAGAGTTGGACTATGAAGAAGGCTGAGTGCCGAAGAATTGATGCTTTTGAACTGTGGTGTTGGAGAAGACTCTTGAGTTTCCCTTGAACTGCAAGGAGATCCAACTAGTCCATTCTGAAGGCGATCAGCCTTGGGATTTCTTTGGAAGGCATGATTCTAAAGCTGAAACTCCAGTACTTTGGCCACCTCACGTGAAAAGTTGACTCATTGGAAAAGACACTGATGCTGGGAGGGATTGGGGGCAGGAGGAGAAGGGGACGACAGAGGATGAGATGGCTGGATGGCATCACTGACTCGATGGACATGAGTTTGAGTGAACACCGGGAGTTGGTGATGGAAAGTGAGGCCTGGCGTGCTGCAATTCCTGGGGTCGCAAAGAGTCGAACAAGACTGAGCGACTGAACTGAACTGATGTAAGATGGAGGGAAGAGAAATAAAATGTAGAGGTAATGAGGGGAAGGTAGTAAAGTGTGGCAAAAGATGTCAGCTGTAGACACTTAAAAATCAGCAAAGGAAGGCAGGGGCTTTCTTTGAACTTCCCTCATCTGCCTGAAGGAACTCTGAAAGGAGTTATCTCTCCTTTTCATTTCCAGAGGAAACTCAATTTTCATGGATCACTTCCCAGGGAATTTCTTCCATCAGGGAAGATTGACTCATCACGTGAGGGGAGACTACAACTCCAAACTGCACCCAGACAAAATTTATCACAAACTGCCACATCTCCCATGTATTCTTCTAGGGCCCCAGTCATCTTTCCTAAAAACCATTTACTCTCCCAAAGAAGGGCAATGGCAAACTACCATACAATTGCTCTAATTTCACATGCTAGCCAGGTAATGCTCAAAATCTTACAAACTAGGCTTCAACAGTACATGAACCGAGAACTTCCAGTTATACAATTCAGTTAGAACCAGACTTGGAAAAACAGACTGATTCAAAATTGAAAGGAATATGCCAAGGCTGTGTATTGTCATCCTGCCTATTTAACTTATATGCAGAGTACATCATGCAAAATGCCAGACTGGACGAATAACAAGCTGAATCGAGACTGCTGCGAGAAATATCAACAACCTCAAATATGCAGATGATACCACCCTAATAGCAGAAAGCAAAAAGGAATTAAAGAGTCTTCATGAAAGTGAAAAAGGAGAGTGAAAAACTTGGCTTAAAACTCAACATTCAAAAAACTAAGATTACGGTATCCAGTCTCATCACTGCATGGCAAACAGCTGTGGAAAAATGGAAATAGTGACAGAATTGATTTTTTGGGCTCCAAAATCACTGTGAAAAGTGACTCCAGCCATGAAATTAAAAGATGCTTCTCCTTGGAAGAAAAGCTATGACACACTTAGATAACATATTAAAAAGCAGAGACATTGCTTTGCCAACAAAGGTCCAACTAATCAAAATTATGGTTTTTCCAGTAGTCATGTATGGGTGTGAGTGCTGGATTATAAAGAAGTCTGAGCACTGAAGATTTGGTGCTTCAGCACTGTGGTGCTGGAGAAAACTTGCGTGAGTCCCCTGGACTGCAAGGAGTTCCAACCAGTCATTCCTAAAGGAAATCAATCCTGAATATTCATTAGAAGGACTGAGGCTGAAGCTGAAGCTCCAATACTTTGGCCACCTGATGCAAAAAGCCTACTCACTGGAAAAGACCCTGATGCTGGGAAGTTTGAAGGCAAGAGGAGAAGGGGATGACAGAGGATGATATGGTTGGAGAGCATCACTGATTCAATGGACATGAGTTTGAGCAAACTCCAGGAGATGGTGAAGGACAGAAAAGCCTGGCATGCTGCAGTCCATGGGGCCACAAAGAGTTGGACATGGACATGACTTAGCAACTGAAGAACAACAAAGAGAAGCTCATTAACATTAGGAGACTGCCTGAGATGAGATTAAAGGGGTTCAGATTTTGCCACATGCTAATCTTATATCAGCAAACCTACTCTTTAACCTTTAGTATTAAATTCCTCAAATCCTCCCAGGTAGGCTGCATAGTTCTTGAGAAGCATGAGCCTGCTGTGTCCTCCTCTGCCTGGCAAAGCAATGAAGCTATTGTTTTCAACTTCACCCAAAACTCTGTCTCCGAGATTTCATTTCGCATCAGTGAACAGACACTGAGATTTCAGCATCACTATGAGGTTATAACAAGAAGCTTGTATGGTTACTTATGATTCATGGATGAGAAAACAAAAGCTCAGGAAGTTTTAAAAAACAAACCAACAAAAAAGCTTACTTGAGATTACGTAGCTAGTTTGTCAGAAACCCAGACGGTGTTTCTTTTTCAAAATCATATTGTTTTCTGCTCTTCTATGTCTTTCATGCACATGGCACATATTTGGATAAAGCAGAAACAAAATGGTGGAGTTCATCAAGGCACTTAGAATATATGAACACAATGACTATCTGGAAGTAGAAAGTCTGGGCTCATTGGAACAGCAAGTGTTTGTGATAGAACTTCACATCGATTCACCTGGTTCTCCTAACATTTGTGGTCCGGAGTCAGAAATGTATGAAATGGACCAGAGAATAAAGTTTGGTTACTGGCTGTCATGGGTAGTGCCCCAAATAATAAAATTTGACTTGCTAGTCAGGTTCCAGTATCAAAACGATTATAAGCTGCTGCATATTTACTAGCTCTCAGAAACATGCATGGCAGAGATTCAAGGTGGCAAGGCAGGTGAATTAATAAAAGCATCCGCAGTCAAATACCATAGAGACCCCAATAATAAGAAATGGTCCTATGTCTCCCAGAGTCATTTTTCAGATCCCCACCTGTGGAAGAAAGTCTGAATAAAAAGTAATATAAAAATTACAATATGTGATTTTTGGGGAGGGAGATCAAACCATTTTAGTGAGGGGTTTTGGAAAGGTTTGAAAGGCTAGGAGGACAGATAGATTTGATATCCTTCTCCTGGCTGTCTTCCCTGCTTCTAAGCTGCTGAAAGGTACATGATTCTTTAATTTATAAAATAATCTATAGGAACACAGAGGTATAAGAAAGAGCAAGCTTTCTGGCTTACTTCACTCTGTATAATAGGCTCCAGTTTCATCCACCTCATTAGAACTGATTCAAATGTATTCTTTTTAATGGATGAGTAATACTCCATTGTGTATATGTACCACAGCTTTCTTATCCATTCATCTGCTGATGGACATCTAGGTTGTTTCCATGTCCTGGCTATTATAAACAGTGCTGCGATGAACATTGGGGTACATGTGTCTCAATTCTGGTTTCCTCGGTGTGTATGTCCAGCAGTGGGATTGCTGGGTCATAAGGAGGTAATTAACCTCCAATTAAAATAAATAAATTTATATTAAAAAAAGAAAAAGAAAAAAAAGAAAGAAAGAAAAAATAAGGAAAGAAAGAGCAAGCTTAGAGAATGTTATCCATAGAATCTGTTTGGGGTCAGATAAATTTTTAATTGAAATGTGGAAAGTCAAATGCCTGGAGATTATGTTTGATGGACAAAGAAAAAGTTACACTATGTAAGATTTGCAGCAACAGTTTTCTGAAGAGAAAGGACTTAATATTAAATTTTGGTTCAATCTTCCCATTTGTAGGAATTTATGAGTTTTACATTTTAGGTGCTTCAGCCAGGTTTTGCCAGCTTAGAATTCCTTCCTTCCTTTTTTGACTTTGTTTCTTAACTAAATTCCAATATGGCATTACAACTGGGAGGCCCACTAGGGTTGGACTGTAGTGAAGAAGGAACAGCTCCATAAGCAAACTGATATCTACCAGAAGAAGATGACAGGACTACAGGAAAGATGATACAAACAAACACAACAAACGAAACAAAAGGATGCGACAATGTGGTTCTCTTGTGTTTTTTCAGTTGCCCAGTTGTGTCTGACTCTTTGTGACCCCTTGGACTGCAGTATGACAGGCATCGCTTTGCCTCAACATCTCCTGAAGTTTGCCCAAGTTCATGTCCATTGCATCGCTGATGTCATCCAACCATCTCATCCTCTGATGCCCTCTTCTCCTCTGCCCTCAATCTTTCCCTTCATTAGGGACTTTTCCAATGAATCAGTTGTTTGCATTAGACGATCAACTCATTCTCTACGGTTTTTCTATTTTTTCCACACTTTTCCTCTTGAAAGGTACCCTTCTAATTCCAAAAATGTGGGGAAGAGAATAAATATTATTTTAGTTTTTGTTTTATGCTAGGAACTTAAAAACATTTTAAATTTAATCCTAACATCCACACTATCAAATAAATTTTATGAATCTATTTTGACAGAAAAGGAAATTACCATTCAATTGTTCAGTGATGTAGCTAGTAAGGAGCAGAGCTAGTATACAAACTCAAAGTCTGACTCATTTGTAAAACGATGCTCTTTCTGCTGTACTATGTTAGACTTTAGATAGTTCTCCTTACTATCCAAAACTTTTTTATTTTTACTTTTTATGTTATCCACAGTCTTTAGAAATGTTCCCTCACCCCTTTAAAGGAGAAAAATAGCTCAGACAATCCAATATTGCAACTTTGCTGTTGCAAGTGATTCTAGCCCTTAGAATTGAACAGAAAGGCAGTGATGACTTTTTTTTCTTTGTTGGAGAGAGGGAAACAAAACAAACAAGCAACAACAACAACAACTAAAATCCACAAAAACTCACACCTCTCGCAGGTGAACAGAGCATAATAAGGGACAGTTTTACAAATTGGCTGTTTGACAGTATCTGTGTAGAGAGGCACGGAAGTATCCTTTTTTGAGAAGGAAGCAAGAAGTTTGCTTTTCCTTCTCACTCTCAGGAGACTCACTCCAAGATCTAATAGTGCTTTTCAACCTTTAATACATTCCTAATGGAATTCCCCAGTCAGAGTGTTTCCACTTGCCTGGTTAGAAGCTTTAGCAGCAGCTTCTAGAAATAGATTTTTTTTTTTTTAATACTTTTCACATGAATTGGAAGAATCTTTAAAGAAAATCTGGAGTATCTTGAATGAAAAATTCACAAGTACTAGCAGTCAAGAAGGCACTGAGCAGAAGAGTTAACAGCCATAAATCTGAAAAAAGTCACATTAATAAACTGAGATAAGATGTGTGAGATAAAATCAATTTCAGCTCCTCAGGAGAAAGAGAGGGTTTCTTTGAATTTTGGGATAAATTTAAAATCTATAAAAGTAGATAGATTCATGACCAGAAATTATATGACACTGTAGGGAATTAGAAAAACAAAGATAAAATCAAAGAGAAAAATATATATGTCTATACTGCAACAGTCTCTAAGTTCCAACAAGTATTCACTGATGGTACTAACTGATGAGCAACACTTCAGTAAAGCTTTTACCAACATCCTGTAGAGCACTGGACTTGTATACGGCCCCTCAAACAGTATTTGATAATAGTAAAAACGGAAGTGTATAAATAGTGATTCTCAGGCCAAACTTCTTAGATATAAAAACCAAGACCTCAGGAAAAGCAAGACTCCAACTATGAAGAGACCCTTAACTGTAATAATTATCAGCTGAAGTTAAATCAGGGCTGGAGTTGTGAGATTCCACAAGAGGAGACCTTTAATTCTTTAATAAATTTTGCTCAGAATAGCCATTTTTGGAGGGAGTAGAAGTAATTTCTGCCAAGAATGCTCATGACAGAATTTTGCAATAATAAAATTGTACATTTCTGTATGCCAGAATCTTTCATTTTCCTTGTTATCTTAGAAAGCTAAAGGACCCCATTAACGGAAAATGTGTCCCTGGAAAGGGTTTACAAAATTACTACATGGGAATCCAGTTCCTCAGTTAAGCAACTGAACCTCTTTACATTTTAAAAGTACCATATTGCAATAAGTCAAAATTGAATATTGAAAACAGTGATGGCATCTATATCTAATATTTATGGGGGGGAGTAAAATTTCATACCTCTTGATATACTTCATTTTAATCTTTTTCTAGGAAACAGAAAGTTTTTTCCCTGAAAAATAGAAATGACAAGCCATTTGCTTCTATTTCTAATGAAGTTAGATGTTAGCCAGTTGCTAGACTTCAGCTGTGATATATTCATGAGAAGAAATAAGCTGGAGACTTTTAGCCTGAAGTAAAAAACAGATGGAGTTGCTTTTTTACCTTTTTACAGAACATGAGTTTTTAGCCATTTATTTTTCAAAAGTCCAGTTCTCAGCAGGGAGCATCCATACGTGTGACTACAATTTACACTCAGTTCTGAAACAAGAATGTGTCTCCATAAATTTGGCAAAACATGTTCTTGAAGTATGCCCTAGCATCCAAGAGTTTGAAATAACTCTTAAAACTCTCTTGTAGTTCAATGACATTGAAGGTTGGAACAAAGACAAAGCTATGACAGAAACAAATCTTTATTGGTTCTATGAGAAAGTATTTAAATATCTTATCAGTCATACCAATTGTAAAGTTTAGTCATTGATTAGCACATTGGGTGGAATTAGCTGACTTTCAACTTTCATGCGTGTCCGACCAATCAGGTAGTTAGTAATTTGAATCTAAGCAACACAGAATGTGACGCCACAATAACACTGGAACTATAAATAGTGCACAGTGAATCCCACTGGTGTGGGACAAGAATCTGGTCAGCAATCTGCTCAGGTTCTTGTCTGTTATTAAAATTCCATCAAGCGAGAAGACAACAGCAAACACAGCCTTGAGAGATTATCAAAAACACATGACACAAAAAGGTTCCCTTAATGAGTATGTGTTCTTTATTATAGAAGGATTTAGGGCCATGCTTGTGGATATTGAAGAGAACCATATTAGAGTATTAATGAAACAGGAGGGAAGAATGCAGGGCACAACCTTTGAAAGAATGACATAGCCCAAGGACACAACATAAATTGATTAGAATCAAATGGGCCCAAAGTGGCAGACCAGTCAACTGCCACTAACCTTGATCTTCAGTATACATTCATTGTAACGCATCAGCAAGCTAAATGACACACCCAGAGTCACCATGGTAGTTCCAAGGCCTACCATCACAAGTGGGAGGTGACCCAATTCCTGGAAATCTCTTCCCCCAAATGATTGGAATACTCCTCCTACCCATTAATTTATAATTTACCACTCCATAAAAGCTTGGACTTCCCAGGTGGCACTAGTGACAAAGAACCTGCCTGCCAATACAGGAGACGTAAGAGACGTGGGTTCCACCTCTGGGTTGGGAATGTCCTCTGGAGGAGGGCATGGCAACCCACTCCAGTATTCTTGTTTGGAGAATCCTATGGACACAACAGCCTTCAGTCCATAGCATTGCACAGAGTCTGACACAACTGAAGTAACTTAGAACAAACACATAAAAGCTAGCCATACCACATTTCAAGGCCACACTTGCCCTCAGTGACGGCCCCCACTGGGCCTGTGGAATGTGTTTCTCTATGGATAACCCACTTATTACCTATTGCTTTGTCTCTCACTGATTCTTTCTTAGATGAAACATCAAGAACCTGAGCTTCATTAGGTCCTGAAACCTGGTCTGTGATCTCAGTTGAAAAACTGTGGGTCTTGGCTGGTTTCAAATACCAGGCACACGGTTTCAAGTCCTAAGCAGGATTTTGGCTGGGTTTGAGTTCTAACCACATGAGCTCAAGAACCAATCTGAGGTAAATAGTTTCATTAATATTTGGAATCTATTAATACTTTCTACTTTATGTTCGTATCACTACGAACAAAGCTAGTGGAGGTGATGGAATTCCAGTTGAGCTATTTCAAATCCTGAAAGATGATGCTGTGAAAGTGCTGCACTCAATATGCCAACAAATTTTGAAAACTCAGTAGTGGCCACAGGACTGGAAAAGGTCAGTTTTCATTCCAATCCCAAAGAAAGGCAATGCCAAATAATGCTCAAACTACCGCACAACTGCACTCATCTCACATGCTAGTAAAGTAATGCTCAAAATTCTCTAAGCCAGGCTTCAGCAATATGTGAACCGTGAACTCCCTGATGTTCAAGCTGGTTTTAGAAAAGGCAGAGGAACCACAGATCAAATTGCCAACATCCACTGGATCATGGAAAAAGCAATGAGTTCCAGGAAAACATCTATTTCTGATTTATTGACTATGCCAAAATCTTTGACTGTGTGGATCACAATAAACTGTGGAAAATTCTGAAAGAGATGGGAATACCAGACCACCTAACCTGCCTCTTGAGAAATCTGTATGCAGGTCAGGAAGCAACAGTTAAAATTGGACATGGAACAACAGACTGGTTCCAAATAGGAAAAGGAGTACATCAAGGCTGTATATTGTCACCCTGCTTATTTAACTTGTATGCAGAGTACATCATGAGAAACGCTGGACTGGAAGAAACACAAGCTGGAATCAAGATTGCCAGGAGAAATATCAATAACCTCAGATGTGCAGATGACACCACCCTCATGGCAGAAAGTGAAGAGGAGCTAAAAAGCCTCTTGATGAAAGTAAAGAGGAGAGGGAAAAAGTTGGCTTAAAGCTCAACATTCAGAAAACGAAGATCATGGCATCTGGTCCCATCACTTCATGGGAAATAGACAGGGAAACAGTGGAAACAGTGTCAGACTTTATTTTTGGGGGCTCCAAAATCACCACAGATGGTGACTGGAGCCATGAAATTAAAAGACGCTTACTCCTTGGAAGAAAAGTTATGACCAACCTAGATAGCATATTCAAAAGCATATTGCTTTGCTGACTAAGGTCCGTCTAGTCAAGGCTATGGTTTTTCCAGTGGTCATGTATGGATGTGAGAGTTGGACTGTGAAGAAAGCTGAGCGCCAAAGAATTGATGCTTTTGAACTGTGGTGTTGGAGAAGACTCTTGAGAGTCCCTTGGACTGCAAGGAGATTCAACCAGTCCATTCTGAAGGAGATCAACCCTGGGGCTTCTTTGGAGGGAATGATGCTAAAGCTGAAACTCCAGTACTTTGGCCACCTCATGCGAAGAGTTGACTCATTGGAAAAAACTCTGATGCTTGGAGGGATTGGGGGCAGGAGGAGAAAGGGACGACCGAGGATGAGATGGCTGGATGGCATCACGGACTCGATAGACATGAGTCTGAATAAACTCCGGGAGATGGTGATGAACAGGGTGGCCTGGCGTGCTGGGATTCATGGGGTCGCAAAGAGTTGGACACGACTGAGTGACTGAACTGAACTGAACTTTATGTTCTAAAATTAAGAAAATTTGGCCTTTTAGAGTAACATTTCTAATTTGTAATTTTTTTATGTATAATAAAGTAACTGGCTTACATTCATGGTATTAAACTTAGATTTAGCATAGATAATTTCCTGTGTTAGAGGTCACTCTGACCATTACTCCCTTTATCTTTAGCTGTAAAACCTCTTGGCTCTATACATCCAAAAGACCATATAACCCTCCAGTCCCCATTCGGTTATTGGTGACCTTGGGGCCAAGTTTTAACTATTTAGATGTGAGTGTTGTAGTATATAAAGTTTGCAGAAAGTGTGTTTGGAGACACAGGGGGTTTGTCGTTTTTCTTTCCTGCATTCTCTTTCCTGGAACTTAGGTGTGGTGACAGGTTCAAGCAGCCATTGAAGATCAGAAGAATAAGGGCCAGATGTTAGCAGTGGAGGAGTGGCAAACTGGAATGAGCCTGAGTTAGTGAGGGGCTCAGAGAACTTTAGGATTACTTGCTTGCTTACCAAATCCAGATTTCCTTTATAGGAAGCAAACTGCCATACTTACTTATTATTTTGGGATTTTCTATTCCACAAAGATAAGCTATATGATAATTGGCTTATATTACAAGTCAAAGCATTTCAAAGGTCTCAAGAAATCACTGAACATTTAGAAAACTAAGATCGTGGCATCTGGTCACATCACTTCATGGCAAACAGATGGGGAAACAATGGAAACAGTGAGAGACTTTATTTTGGGAGGCTCCAAAATCACTGCAGATGGTGACTGCAGCCATGAAATTAAAAGATGCTTGTTCCTTGGAAGAAAGGTTATGACCAACCTAGATAGCGTATTAAAAAGCAGAGATATTACTTTGCCAACAGAGGTCCATCTAGTCAAAACTATGATTTTTCCCGTAGTCATGTATGGATGTGAGAGTTGGACTAGAAAGAAAGCTGAGTGCTGAAGAATTGATGCTTTTAAATTGTGGTGTTGGAGAAGACTCTTGAGTTTCCCTTAGACTACAAGGAGATCCAACCAGTCCATCCTAAAGGAAATCAGTCCTGAATATTCATTGGGAGGACTGATGCTGAAGCTGAAACTCCAGTGCTTTGGCCACCTGATGCAAAGAACCGACTCATTGCAAAATATCTTGATGTTGAGAAAGATTGAGGGCTGGAAGAGAAGGGGACAACAGAGGATGAGATGGTTGGAATGCATCAGCGACACAATGGACATGAGTTTGAGTAAACTCCTGGAATTTGAGATGGACAGGGAGGCCTGGCGTGCTGCAGCCCATGGGGTTACAAAGAGTCGGACATAACTGAGCAACTGAACTGAGCTGAAGAAATCACTATAGTGACAACTTTTACTTTATTAGCCTTCTAAGGGTTATTTAAATACATATGAAATAGTGTCTTTTAGTAAAAATAATTACAAAAGAAAGTATTGGTATTATTATTAAAGGTAACTGACTAGTCAAATTTGTTAAAGGATCCACATATTAATTCAAAGTCTCCATCTCTTCTTAAAATCATGGTCAAAAGTTGCTAGAAGGTGTTAGGTGTATAAATATATAACATGGTTTTATAGACTGAATCCAGAAGATAAAGAAACTGAACTTCTTAACCTGTTACCCTTTTGGGGAAAGAAACAACAATTAAAATGTATATACATACACACACAAAAAATCTTTTCTTACTGAAAATTTTAGCTGATAGGAAGTTTCTAAAATAAACCAAGGTCTTGTTATTAAAGTTAACCCTTAGACAAACCAGGCTATTTTGATAATTTAGGTTTTTATGCAGCTATTTTGCCTGATTTTAAAGAGTACAACATAATATTGCATATTTTATTTTTAAATAAAATCTGTACTTTTATCCCTAAAATATTAGTTAATATAAAATTCTTACACTTTTTATACTGTTTCCTAATAAATTAGGCTAACATTACTTCCACAGAGAATTTTTAAAAAGTGAAAGTTTGTGTTCAATTAGATAAAATTGCATTTCTAAAAACCATTTTTATATTAATAGAATATAATTTTGAACTAATATTAAATTAAGTTAATTATGTTGGTTAATTGGAGGAGGAAACGGCAACCCTTGCCTGGAGAATTCCATGGAGAGAGGAGCCTGGTGGACTATAGTCCATGGGGCTGCAGAGGTGGACACGACTGAGTGACTAACACACACATCTTAGCTAATTGGATTATTTTTAACTAAGGTAGGTACTAAAATATATTTATCAAACATAGCTTTAATGCCTATTCCTTTGATTCTTACTTTTGGTAAGTTACAGAGTAACTAGCTATTTCTTTGGGCCATGTTCTCAAACGTCTTCATTTTAGTCTTGAAGTTGTAAAAACAGTGTGTGTAGTAATTAGGTATAGTATTATTAACTTTGCTGGTGTGTCAGGATTAAATCCCATTTCACTCTGTAAAGTATAAGTTAGTTACTCATATGGCTAATTTAAAATGCATTCAAATCAGTATTGACAGAAAAGAAAATTTTTATATGCAAAGAAAAAGCATGTAGTTTTTTTTTTTAAAGAGTAAAAGAGAATCATTTTATCCTAAAGTGTCTGTTGTGTTCAAAACATAAAATTGAGTCATAAAATGATGAAATAGAAAGTTGTAGGTTTGTAAAAAGAAAGTTTAACTACCTAAAATTATAATCCCATCAAAAAAGAATCCAGGAAAAAATAAAAAACAGAGAAATTGTTAAAATGTTGCCGAGATTGGGTCAGTTTTGGTGGTTTGTCTGTTAAGATCAAAAATATTAAAGAAGCTTGTGTCTTTCACTGCCAAATACTAACCACACAAAAGTAGATTTTTTTGTTTGTTTTTCCGTTAAAACAATCAGTTATGTTTGGGCTCATCTTAACAAGAAATAAGAAGAGTTTATTCTTTACTTTCTATGTCATCTACTCAAATAACAGAGATTGTACAATTTACCAGAATAATTGTTATGTGTTGCACTGACTATCATCCCCTGGATTATTCCTTTGCTTCTGAAAGAGCTAAGATATTTTAAACTGCATTCCTATTTTCTATGCTTATTTATCATGTCATTGTCTCTTGATCAACAGGTTGTCAAGCTACAATCTTTCATTGTTCTCAGATAATGACATTCTTATGTTAATCAAGTGAATAAATCTCCTTCAAATAACTCTTTTGACATTGTCTTCCCAAGATTAGGCCCTAACATTTAGAAAACACAATTTTCAGTGTGTCTTTTACACCTAATACTATTTTTATGATATCTTAGATGGCCACAGAAATATCACAAATGTTTGCTCTTTTACTCTATAAAAAAAGTACTGCTAAAAATAATTATCCTTGTTTGCAATGCTCCATTTTTCTTACACAATTCAACACTATTCTGACAGAGGTCTGCCTGCAATGTGGGAGACCTGAGTTTGATCCCTGGGTTGGGAAGATCCCCTGGAGAAGGAAATGGCAACCCACTCCAGTATTCTTGCCTGGAGAATCCCATGGAGGGAGGAACCTGGTAGGCTACAGTCCGCAGTGTCGCAAAGAGCTGGACATGACTGAGCTGATGATTTATCAAAGAAGCCTTTCATTATACAATTTTTTTGAAATAAAATGTACATTTATAAATTCCTAGAGCATATAATTTTGATATGTATATAGTACACATACATATACACACAGGAGGGATATATAAATGTATAGAAATATGCATATTTCAGAGACTGTATACTATGGAAATTTATAAGTACCACTACTGTATGCTTCTACCTCAGAGAAACTTTACTACAAGTTCTTATGAATAGATACAAGTTAAACTATAATAGAAGATTTTATTATACATCATTCTGATATGTTTTGTCCTCTAAATAAATGTACCACAGCTGTTTAATTCTGTCCCCAACAGGTAAGTTTAACTTTCTTTTCATGATTGTCTAAAAGTTCTGTTATAAGTAATAGGCTAGAAATCAGACCTTCAATAAAGGAGTTTCAGGACCTTAGTGGAGAGAATAGAAAAGAAGCATACTGGAAATTAGGCAGAACAGAGAGCCAAAAGTTAGATTTAGTTTTCACTTGACCCCTGAAGAAGTTGACAAGTTCAGAAGAGGGAGATCAAGATTTGTAATTGACTGGAATCAGACTGATACTCTTTTTATGCACCTTGTTAACAAACATGAATTTGGACATTCTGTCAACAATTTTCAACTAACCTCACTAGGATCACTTTCCTTAGGTATCAGATAAGGACAATTAACATCCCAGGTAATCTATGCCAAATGTTAAGTTTGATAGCTGACATGTGTGCAGAATTAATTATAAATCTTACCCTAAAAAGGAAATTGAAAATGGGAGAGCATTAGGATTATATCTCAGCTACTCTGACATATTTAATACTATTTACATTTAATTATGGAGAAATATTGAATGGTCAAGAGCCAAGGAACAAACCTGACTTAGTATAAAGTATTAATATTTGGACATCTTTGTGGTTGTGCATCTCTGCTTTCTAGTTCCTTTAAGAAGTCAGCATATGTCTTCAGTTTCATGTTGAAGATGTAATAACAAGAGCTTTTAAATTCTGATGAATACCAAAATCAGTCATGGGATTTTAAAAGGAGATATAAGCCATACCATGTTAGATCAGGTGAATCAGAATATCTGAAGAAGGGTAGTTTTACAACTATCCACCACAGAATTGAAAGAGCAGTAAAAGTTGAACGGCTGGTCACATATACTGAAGATTTTATAGAAAGAGTCTTTTTCAACTTTTTCTGGCATTACTAAACAACTGAGTTTGTGAACACATAAAATCAGGAGAAAATATTTTACCCAGATGCTCTGGAGCATCTTTCTCAAAGACAATACGTGAAATAAAGGCTCCACAATTCAAAAATTGCTTGAGATTCCAGATGGTTCACCCAGCAGCATTGGGTGGTGGTTTCATTTTTAGCCCATCCCAGCCAGGATATATTTCCTTAGTGACAACAGTCTGGTCTTCATCAAAGTGGGAGCTTTAGGAAATACGCATACACATAAAAGAAACAGCTTGCAGCAGCCTCTTCTTTGGAGGTTCATATAGAAAATTCAGTTAGCCACAATCAAATTCAAAGTGGAACACAGATGCAGAGATCAGACTTACATTACCAAGGGAGGGGGGTGGTAGAAAGAGAGGGATAGACTGGGGTTTTGAAGTTGGTAGATGCAAACCATTACATTTAGAATGGATAAACAAGTTTCTACAGTATAGCTCAGGGAAATATATCTATTTTCCTGGGATAAAACATAATGGAAAATAATATATATATATATATTTTAAAAGTATATATATATATATATATACACACACACACATAACTGAATCACTTTGCTGTACAGCAGAGATTTGGACAACATTGTAAACGAACTACATTTGAATTAAAAGTAAATAAAATCAAATTACAAAGGGGTAGCAGAGATCACTTCAAAAAAAATTTTTTTTAAATGAGGAACACTGTAGGAAAAGTTCAAAACTTAAGATGGAATTTTAATAGTTACCAAATAACTATTAGGCTACCATGCCAGGTACTTTGTATATTTTAAAATTCTTAAAATCCACATGGTATCTCAGAAATAAAATGAAACAAAGCAAGGATAAACAGAAATAACCTAAAAAAATTAGGCAAGTTCACATATCAACTGGTAAATTCAAGATTTAAACTTACTCTTTTTCAGGTTTTGAGCCATTTCTTCAACAATCTACATAGTTTTTTTTAAAAAAGTCTAAACTATCATCTAGTAATCCTGCCCATACATTATGGTTATAGAATAGGTGCTTACTGAGTAAAATGCTCTTAAAAAGTTAAGTAAAGAAAGTTATCACATTCCTATAACATTGTGAGGGGAAAATTATGGGAAGCATTGGTGACAGTTACCTATAATTAGGATCAGGTATAACTTTCTTATTTTTACCTTTTACTACCAAGAGAAATGCAGAAAAGTTTCAACAAGTACAATTTTATTAGTGACTAGTTTTTGGTACTTTAGAACTCACCTTGATAAAACATAAACATTGGAAAATAAATAAATAAATAAAAAGACCCTTTCTTAAACATCTCAAGTCTCCAAATGCTTCAAAATCCAGTTCAGTGAATTTGATTTTCACCTGTAAAAATCAAAGTGACCCTGGTATAATGTTTTCTGAAAAGGCAGAATACTGGGTTTTGCTTTCACTTTGAGGGATCTATTTTTAAAGTGTACCCTGTCACTCATTACTAATTTCTCTGCAAAATGGGAATGAAAAATTTCACTGAGAATTCTCTTGTGAACACTTGAGAATCTAATTTTACTTGTTTGAAAAACATTAGTTATGAAAGTACATAATATAAGCCATTCTTATATTATACATGCCTGATTGATGATATATCATTTATTATTCTCATATATAGTGTTATAGCTCTTTAAGAATAACTGTTTCTGTTTCCCATTAGGCACAGGGTAGCTACAATAACAGCAAGCTATGTCTTAAGTGTAATATAAGACTTCAGACTGAACCCTATTTCATGGACTAGTTTAAAGTGTCAGTATCACCCAGAGCCCCTTTGAATAATGGAAGAGGCAAGCTGAGGCAACGTGAACAGACATTCATCTTCATGCACACTGAAATGAGAGACACAAAGACCTCTACATCTTGCAATGGAGAGATGTGTGGAGGCATTCAAATATCAAAAATACTTAGCTGTTGAGGCAGATACTATATGTCTTCTGGTTTCAGTAAATCATTTCCCAGTTGTACATGATTCAAAGTAAAATTTACAAAATAATCATAAAGAAACAAACTATCATGGACTTTAGTAGCTGTTGTCTTTGGTTTCCCAGAATAATTTATTATCCTACCATCTCTAATAACTGTGTTTTCTTCCCTCGAGGAAAATGAATCCTAGAACAGATGAAAGATGAATTACGATACCTCCTACTTCTACCCAACCACTTCTACCCAAATGCTGTGGAATAACATTTTACATCATAGCTCCTTATCATCACTGAGCACAGATATTGGCATTTGGCATCTTGGATCCCTGCCTAGAATTTTCCAAATTAGAAAAGAATGCTATATCTCTTTTGCTCTTTGAAGCTAACTTTAAAAGTGTGCGCCTGGGGAGAACAGCTACAAAGAGAAAACTTGTCTGGAATAGGGGACAACATTGAACTTTACCTAAGCACTGTGTTTAGAAGGTTAAGAAACCTATTCATCCCATTTGTGTTCCCAGGGAATGACACACTGCAATGAACCACCCTCCTGCATGACTTAGGAATCCTGAGCAACCCCTTTCTTTCCTGTGCCAAGGCCAGCCCTCCATATTCATATTCTCTGCCTCTCACATAAATTAGCTGAGCTGTTTTATCCCCACTGATCATCTGAAGCAAAGTGCTTGATAACAAAAATTTGACTAAATTTCTCTTCTTCACCCAGACCCCTCAACTCTGACCCATCTTCAGCCTGTTCCAACACACAACCCCCCCTGCAAATAGTCAGGACTCAGGGCAAAACTTCTCTGATCCGCTGTCCAATCATGCCACTCTTTCAATCCACTTCCAACACAGTTTAGGTAAAAATCCCTTTTATTTAGTGAAACTAGCAGATCTAATGGTCAGAGCATTCTCCTTATTGCAATAGTTTCATTTTTTTCTTTGCAAACTCGTTCTGAATAAAGTTTCTCCTTATGAAGTCCTGATTTCTCCTTTATTTGCCAGACAGAATGAAGGCCACTGAGAAGCAAAGGCAAAGAAGGATGAGAAGTAAAAGAAGGGTATGTCTTGACTGTCCTAAATTCAAGATTTGATTCCTGAAGCTAATTATATAATCCACAACCTTTGACCTAAGCAATGGGTTCTAAGTCCAATAGCTTTTACCTCCACCAAACACTCTCTCCTTTTCTCAACTCTCTGCTTTCTCCTAAAGTACTGATCTTTTTTTTTTTTTTTTATCTGAGGTTTGAAACGTTCCATAATTTTAATGTCATGGATTGAAATTCCTTTTGTTCTAGCACAGAGAGCATAAGAGTGGAGAGTGAGGCTTTAGGGGGGTGGGTTAGTAGGGTAAGTGAAGATAGTAGTCAAAGCTCCCTAGAAAGGAATTTCTCTTCCAATATACTTTTCACATCCATATTAAAATTTAGAGACGCTTCTATGTTTAAAAGCTCATCTACAAAATATGCAAATACATGTGGATATGAATGATAATGTATGTGAGGCAGTATAAAAGAGAAAGGACATGTCCTTTGCAGCAATGCAAATTTGAGTTTCAATCCCAGCTGTGTGATCTTTACTAAGATAACTTCTGCATCTATAAGAAGAAAATACACATTTTTTCTTATTAGACTGTTCTGATGATTAAATGAGATAATGCTACAGTGGTTTGCAAGGAACTTGGCCCATAATAATCCTGAATAAATAATATTATCACAAAAATCTTTTGTAAATTGAAGAATAACCTTCAGAAATAGGAGAGTATATTATTGTTTCCTTGAGAAGAATGCTCATTATAATCTGTTCCTTTCTCAGAGATAACAGAAGTTATAGAGGAGAAAAATGGGAGCTTTCTTTTACCTGTTCCTAGCATATTAAACCTAGGCATCACCTTTGATTCTCTCTTTAGTTGCCTGATCTCCATCCACTCAATATTTATTAGATCTAGTGAATCTCTATCCAAAAGTTTTCTTTCACTTTCCACTTTTTTGGTTAAGTCTCACATTATCTGTCTCTCATCAGGATTTTTCAATATCTTGCTAGTTGGTTTTTAACAGATCAGATTTTTCTTCCATGCAATTCTCTGAATGTGGTCTCCTCTAAGTAACCTGTGAGCATTTCCTGTTATCTTAACTAAATTATTGCAGAAATCTTAAAACTGGATTTTGTTTCAGATAAAGGTAAAAGTCTGGACTTTCAGTTCAGTTCAGTCACTCAGTCATGTCCGACTCTTTGCGACCCCATGAATTGCAGCACACCAGGCCTCCCTGTCCATCACCATCTCCCAGAGTTCACTCACACTCACATCCATCGAGCTGGTGATGCCATCCAGCCATCTCGTCCTCTGTCGTCCCCTTTTCCTCCTGCCCCCAATCCCTCCCAGCATCAGAGTCTTTTCCAATGAGTCAACTCTTCACATGAGGTGGCCAAAGTACTGGAGTTTCAGCTTTAGCATTATTCCTTCCAAAGAACACCCAGGGCTGATCTCATTTAGAATGGACTGGTTGGATCTCCTTGCAGTCCAAGGGACTCTCAAGAGTCTTCTCCAACACCACAGTTCAGAAGCATCAATTCTTTGATGCTCAGCTTTGGTGAGATACAAAAACAAGTTTCAAGTTCAGGCTCTTGTCTCTCATAAGAGAGGCAAGAAGGGGGAATTATGTTGTCAGTTTGGGAAGAAGTTTGCTTAAGGATGTTGTCCAGCCAGAGAGGTAGACTCTGGCAGGCATTATCCCCTGCCCACCCATTGTACATTCTCTTTAACCTCCCCACTGATATTCCTTTGGTTTAGGATGGACAGGAGTGTTTCCAGCTTAAAATTAAATTTCTTATGTTCCCTTGTAGTTTTTATATGACAAAATTCTGGAAAATGGAATGGAAATTTGCCAGGGAGAGTTTTATTTTTCATATGTTGGCAATACTCTTCTTTTTGTTATCTTCTTCTTCCTCCTCTTGGGGTTCCCAGGTGGCACAGTGGTAACGAATCCACCTGCCAATGTAGGACGTGCAAGAGACAGAGGTTCCATCCCTAGGTTGGGAAAATCCCTTGGAGTAGGAAATAGCAACCTACTCCAGTATTCCTGCCTGAAAAATTCCATGGACAGAGGAGCCTGGCAGGCTACAGTCCATGGGTTTGCAAAGAGTCGGACATAACTGAGCACGCACGCACACACGCGCACACACACACACGCACACGCACACACACACACACACACACACACACACACACACACACTTTTCATCTTAATGCCTGAAATGTGGTGCTTTGAGATATAGGAACTGACCATGAAGACAACAGACACCCATTAAGCACCGCAGAGCAGAAACAGGGAAGGAGACTAAGGCACTGTGGTGTCATGGGGCCATTGCATCGGCCTTCACCTGCCCCTTTCCAGACTTTTTTCACCAGCTGAAAGATATTCCCTTTTCTGGTTCAGTCATTACTTCTGGAGGTTTTCTGTTCATTTATTTTATCAGAACACCAAGGCACACTCTGATAATTCTTTTCGGTTTTTCTCTAACATTTCTAGTAAGCTCTGCCCTGAACACCATGATAATGGAAGCTTTAAATTTTTTAGGTTTTTATCTCAGTCTTTTAATACTCAGTCTCTTTCTCTTTCTACAAAATATTGAACATATACAAAAGCAGCAAATACTGTAATGTGCTCCCTTTTATCCATTAGCTAGCTTCAAGATGATCACCTCATTTCCATTTCATCCACAACTTCACCTACTCTGTTTCCACTCTCACCACTAGCTTTATTTTCTAAGCAAATATAAAATGGTTTATTTTAAAAGTACAAAGTGGAATATAGTATCATTTTACTTAGAGAAATGTATGTATTAGCAATAAACACATTAGCCAAGAAATCAATTAGCCCAAAAGTCCATTACTGTCACTGAGGAGAGGACTGAGTCTAAGATAAGATGATGCCCTTTCCCACCCTTCTGCAAAGAGAGATATAATGGAAGAAATACACATTGGTTATCCAAGGACTTAGGGACAACCAAGACTGAAGAGTAGTGGGAAATAATGAAATAAATGATGCTCAGAATGGATTAAAAATATCTCCCTAATTTTCCTTCAGGAATCTGCAAATTAACAGTGCTTTGTTAACAATTACTACAACTAATAAAGTAAATGTCACACTATTCCATCTAAAATGATAATTACTTTGCACAATGTTTAACCTACAACCTTGAAAAGAGTCTCATCATCCAGTCTGATGCCAAAATCCTTATGCTTTTATTTTTAGATATATCATATATTTTATAAACATACCCACTGACAGATGAAAAGAAAGGTTACTTGTACTTACAGTCTCTCTTCCACTTTTTCATTTTTCTATTTTTAGTTTCTTTATCAGTATGGTGTATTTTACTGCCTTCTTCAAAGATATCCCATGTTATTAAATTTAATGTATACATATCTCCATGATTATATCTTTTCATGTATAAAATATATAAAAGCACAACTCTATATGTGATATCTGTTTTTAACTAAAAAAATCATTCTAAACATATTTGTCTATGACTTGCTTCTTTTTTTCTTTAAGTACTTTTTATTTTTTATTTTTTTTACTTTACAATATTGTATTGGCTTTGCCATACATCAACATGAATCTGCCACGGTTGTACACTTACACTTACTTTTTAAAAATATGTTATGGTCATCTCAAGGTAAGTGAGTGTTTATATTGTCTAATTTCTGTGTACCTACATGTCCTCAAATAATTCTGCATGAATTAGAGTATATGATACATGCTATATCACCTTTTAACTGTTTTCTTTCCCTCTCGTCTCTTCCTTCTCCTCCTCTGTATCCTCTTCCCCTTCCTTCTCTCTCCTCCTCCTTGTTCTCTTCACCTTAATTTTCTAAAATTGGACTACTCCTTCCTCAAGTTAACATCAAGTTTGGAACCAAAATTTTTGAATTACAATCTTGAGTCCACCAGATACGGAGGCAGTGTAGAGCAATATGCCGTATCTTTACTTGTAAAATAAGAGTAATACTAATCTCAATATTTTGGAGAAGGAAATGGCAACCCACTCTGGTACTCGTGCCTGGAAAATCCATGGGCCGAAAAAAAAAAAACAAAAAAAAAAAAACAAAAAAAAAAAAAGAAAATCCATGGGCGGAAGAGCCTGGTGGGCTACAGTCTATGGTGTCTCGAAGAGTCCAACAGCACTGAGCGGCTTCGCTTTCACTTTCCACTTTCATGCATTGGAGAAGGAAATGGCAACCCACTCCAGTGTTCTTGCCTGGAGAACCCCAGGGAGGGGGGAGCCTGGTGGGCTGCCATCTATGGGGTCGCACAGAGTCAGACACGACTGAAGCAACTTAGCAGCAGCAGCAATCTCAATATTTTAAGGTTATTATCTTAAGAGCATTCATATACAAAAGGTGCTTGATACATTATCTGGTAAAAAGAAAATTTAAGCAACATGAGCTGATGCTAACTGCTCATCTTTCCCAATTTTCTTCACATTTCTCACCTGGGTCACAGCATTCCAGCCACATGGGGTTTCTCTCTGTGCCTTCAACAGGCTAAGATTTTTCTTCTTAGGGTCTTAGCACTGGTGGTCTCACTCTTTGGAATTTTACCATCAATTTACTTACGCATCTTTTCTTCCCCTTCACCTCACCCACTAAAGTATAAACTCTAAGAAAGTGGAAATCTGGATTTCTTTTTCTAATGTCTATCCCCTAACACCATGTATGAAACAGAGTCTCCTGTTTAACATGTACTTGTTAAATGAATGAATGATTTCATTTTATATTTAGTGTCAGAGTGACCTATAAAAAAGGATCCTCTATGACTGACCTCCCAGAATATTGAAAATTAAAGCAAAAATAAACAAATGGGATCTAATTAAAATTAAAAGCTTCTGCACAACAAAGGAAACTATAAGCAAGGTGAAAAGACAGCCTTCAGATGGGGACAAAATAACAGCAAATGAAGCAACTGACAAACAACTAAACTCAAAAATATACAAGCAACTCCTGCAGCTCAATTCCAGAAAAATAAACGACCCAATCAAAAAGTGGACCAAAGAACTAAACAGACATTTCTCCAAAGAAGATATACAGATGGCTAACAAACACATGAAAAGATGCTCAACATCACTCATTATCAAAGGAATGCCAATTAAAACCACAATGAGGTACCATCTCATGCCAGTCAGAATGGCTGTGATCCAAAAGTCTACAAATAATACATTCTGGAGAGGGTCCAGAGAAAAGGGAACTCTCTTACACTGTTGGTGGGAATGCAAACTAGTACAGCCACTATGGAGAACAGTGTGGAGATTCCTTAAAAAATTGGAAATAGAACTGCCTTATGACCCAGCAGTGGCATACACACCAGGGAAACCAGAATTGAAAGAGACATGTGTACCCCAATGATCATTGCAGCACCGTTTATAATAGCCAGGACCTGGAAGCAACCTAGATATCCACCAGCAGATGAATGCATAAGAAAGCTGTGGTACATATACACAATGGAGTATTGCTCAGCCATTAAAAAGAATACATTTCAATGAGTTCTAATGAGGTGGATGAAACTGGAGCTGATTATATAGAGTGAAGTAAGCCAGAAAGAAAAAGACCAATACAGTATACTAACGCATATATATGGAGTTTAGAAAGATGGTAATGATAACCCTGTATGCAAGACAGCAAAAGAGACACAGATGTATAGAACAGTCTTCTGGACTCTGTAGGAGAGGGCAAGGATGGGATGATATGGGAGAATGGCATTGAAAGATATAAATTATCACATGTGAAACGAATTGCCAGTCCAGGTTTGATGCATGATACAGAGTGCTTGGGCTTGGTGCACTGGGATAACACAGAGGGATAGGTTGGGGAGGGTTGTGGGAGGAGGGTTCAGGATGGGGAACACATGTACATCCATGGTGGATTCATGTCAATGTATGGCAAAACCAATACGATATTGTAAAGTAAAGAAAAAATAAATTAATTAATTTAAAAAAAATAGCCACACCCTCATCAAAAAAACACAGAAGGCAATGGCACCCCACTCCAGTACTCTTGCCTGGAAAATCCCATGGATGGAGGAGCCTGGTAGGCTGCAGTCCATGGGATCGCGAAGAGTCGGACACGACTGAGCGACTTCACTTTCACTTTTCACTTTCATGCATTGGAGAAGGAAGTGGTAACCCACTCCAATGTTCTTGCCTGCAGAATCCCAGGGACAGAGAAGCCTAGTGGACTGCGGTCTCTGGGGTCGCACAGAGTCGGACACGACTGAAACGACTTAGCATAGCATAGGATAGCATCCAAAAAAAAAAAAAAAAAGGTATTACTTTCTCCACTCTGAGATGACCCAGAGGGATGGTACAGGGAGGGAGGGAGGGGGTTCAGAATGGGGAACACGTGTACACCCGTGGCAGATTCATGTTGATGTATGGCAAAACCAATACAATATTGTAAAGTAATTAACCTGCAATCAAAATAATAAAAAAAGAATATATAAAAATATATATATTAAATAAAGAATAATAAAAATCTTAAAGATTATAGAATTGTTGAATTGGGCTTGAATCCAATTTTCTTAGTTGTGTCTAGTGTTCTTACCTCTGTTTCTCAAATGTTACTTTTTTTTTCTTTTTATTATGCACACATTCAGCCTGTTCAATACAGTTGTAAATCTCTTCAAATCATGCATTTTACTGTCTTTAGTTTATGTAACAACACTTAGCTCACAATAAATACAAACTAAGCATTTGCTGTTAGCAATGATTCTCCTTCATGTGTTTATGCTTTTACCTCCAATATGATATACATAAAAATGACTCTAAGCTTACTAAAATATTGTTTGTGTAGGTGCTCCTAGTTAAAGTTCATTTGCAACATGTGTGCAAGGACTGTCGATGGCACTCCTAGGAGACATTGATGGTTCCTGAATCTCAATCTGCACAGCAGATCAGGCAAGGAAATGAGAGCCAGAAGACAAGGGGAAGAGAGTTCAGGTAATCCTATGTCAGTTTAGAGGAAGGAGACAGTTGTAGTTTGTAAAGAAAGGTAAACTAAGGCAAGTGCTGTGCTGGACCTATGATGACCAAAGAAACCTAAATGGGATACTGCAGACAGAAATAGACGCTGATAGAAGGAGTAAAGCAGTTTTTGAAAAATCTAGAAAGTTAGTGTTATAATGAGCTTGACTCTCCCAAGATATAAAAGAATGTTCCTAGCATGGACTCTTAGATGATCAGGCTGACAAAATTATGTGTTGTATAATATATGACATGGAATGATAACTCTTTCTTATATTTAAAGCTGGAGAGAAATGAAGGAGTGACATGTATAATGTGAGGCAAGAAGAATGTTTTGCAACACTCTTCAATCATTTATTTTAATACCTAAAAATCTGACATGTCTACCCTCTTGTCTCCATTCCTACAGCAGTGGACATAGTTCAAATCCTCATCTTGTATCTCCTGGATCAAAACAGAATCCTCCTGACTCCAGAGGCCAAGCCACAGTCTCTGGAAGGATCCTCTGAATTGCAAGCTGACCATGCACTCCAATGCTAAGTAGCACTGCAGGCTCCTGGTCAGAGTGGTCAGTTCTTTAACTTTCATTACATTTATCCTGGGCCACTCATAAGCTGAGCACAAAAGAATTGATGCTTTTGAACTGTGGTGTTGGAGAAGACTCTTCAGAGTCCCTTGGACTGCAAGGAGATCCAACCAGTCCATCCTAAAGGAAATCAGTCCTGGGTATTCATTGAAAGGACTGATGTTGAAGCTGCAACTCCAATATTTTGGCCACCTGATGTTGGGAAAGATTGAAGGCAGAAGGGGACGACAGAGGACGAGATGGTTGGATGGCATCACCGACTCAATGGATATGAGTTTGGGTAAACTCTGGGGTTTGGTGATGGACAGGGAGGCCTGGCATGCTGCGGTTCATGGGGTCAAAGAGTCGGACACGACTGAGCGACTAAACTGAACTGAACTCATGTATTCATTGTTGTCCTCCAGCCTCCAAATACACAGTGCCACTCAGGAAGCCTGCAAAATGTGTATCTTTGGGCCTCAAAGATTGGAATTATATTTTGTTGTATAGTCACTCAGTCGTGTCCAACTTTGTGTGACTCCATGGACTACAGCATGCCAGGCATCCCTGTCCTTCACTATTTCCCAGAGTTTATTCAAACTCATGTCCATTGAGTCGATGATGCCGTCCAACCAGCTCATCCTCTGTCATCAATCTCTTCTCCTCCTTGCCTCAGTCTTTCCAGAAACAGGGTTTGGTTTTTTTTTTTTTTTTTCCAATGAGTTAGCAACATTAGGAAGAAAATATTACATTTGGCATCTCAAATTCAAAATTTTAGATGAGCTGTTCTTTGAGATACCAAAAAGAAATCAAATAATGTCCATGTTCTATGAAAATGTTGTGAGAGTGTATTGATGTTTAAGTTAAAAAAATTGAACCATACAACACAAAATGTAAAGAATGCTGTCCTTATATATAATATGTAATTTTTGACATAGAGCTGTAATCCTGTAATAAATGACCATTTGCCTGCCCTAAAATTTAAAGTTTAAAGGCTGGAGGTTAACACCTTTGAGTTTAGTAGAATAACAAAGTAGAAACACTCATTTTTCAAACTATTATATTAAAATGTGAGTTGATACTAATTTACCTACCAAAACTGGACTTTAAATACATTTTTTGCAAGTGAATACAATGGATGTAAAAATTATATCCAATTATTCAGTCAGCAGTGTTCTGCAACAATTAGCCATTAAAAAGAAATCATGCCATTTGCAGCAACATGGATGAACCTGAAGACTGTCATACCGAGTGAAGTCAGTCAGTCAGAGAAAGAGAAATATCATATGATATCCCTTATATGCAGAATTTAAAAAGAAATAGTACAAATGAACGTATTTACAAAATAGAAACGGACTCACAGACTTAGAGAATGAACTTATGGTTACCAGGGAGGAAGGAAGAGAGAAAGAGACAGTTAGGGAATTTGAGATTAACATGTATACACGACTATATTTAAAATGGATAACCAACAAGGACCTGTTGCATAGTACAGGGAACTCTGCTCAGTGTTATGTGGCAGCCTGGATGGGAGAGAAGTCTGCGGGAGAATGATCACGTATATGTTTGGCTGAGTCCTTTTGGTGTTCAACTGAAACTATCATAATATTGTTAATTGGCTATATTCCAATGTAAACTAAAAAGCTTAAAAAACACATTTTTTTTTTTGCATTTGAGTAAAGTGGATATAAAACTATATCCAATTATTAAATCATCAGTATTCTTCAGCAATACTTTCCAATGGTGGGAGGAAATCTTTTTAAATGAATAGGCAATAGGACACCACAACATTTGGAAATTAATAAATATATGGACCATTTCAGTAGACAGATTTTTAAAGTCCAAGCTATATTTTTATTAACTGACCTAAAGAAAAAAAAAGGTTATTTCTGAACAAACTGTAGGCTTTTTCTTAACAAGGACCTAATTACATGCATGCCTTTAGGATACCTTTATAATTACATGGCTAACTGTTGTATATTCTGAGGTGTGTGTATATATATATATGTGTGTATATATATATATATATATATATATATACACACTAAGTTGTTCCTATGAGAACATTTCAGGGTATTATTGGATTTTTTTTTTTTTTTTGCATTTTACACTTAAAAAAGTACTTTAATAATCTTACAGTGCTGGGAATCCCAATGTGTTTTTTAGCTAAGATTCTTGCTTTTTCATTTTCAGTTCAGTTCAGTTACTCAGTTGTGTCTGACTCTTTGAGTGAGTAAGTGAAGTCGCTCAGTCGTGTCCAACTCTTTGCGACCGCATGGACTGGAGCCTACTAGGCTCCTCCGTCCATGGGATTCTCTGGGCAAGAGTACTGGAGTGGGTTGCCATTTCCTTCTCCAGGAGATCTTCCCAACCCAGGGATCGAACCCAGGTCTCCCGCATTGCGGGCAGATGCTTTACTATCTGTGCCACTAGGGAAGACTTAAGACCCCATGAATTGCAGCACACCAGGCCTCCCTGTCCATCACCATCTCCTGGAGTTCACTCAGACTCATGTCCATCGAGTCCGTGATGCCATCCAGCCATCTCATCCTCTAATCGTTCCGTTCTCCTCCTGCCCCCAATCCCTCCCAGCATCAGAGTCTTTTCCAATGAGTCAACTCTTCGCATGAGGTGGCCAAAGTACTGGAGTTTCAGCTTTAGCATCATTCCTTCCAAAGAACACCCAGAACCAATCTCCTTTAGAATGGACTGGTTGGATCTCCTTGCAGTCCAAGGGAATCTCAAGGGTCTTCTCCAACATCACAGTTCAAAAGCATCAATTCTTTGGCGCTCAGCCTTCTTCACAGTCCAACTCTCACATCCATACATGACTACTGGTAAAACCATAGACTTGACTAGACGGACCTTTGTTGGCAAAGTAATGTCTCTGCTTTTGAATATGCTATCTAGGTTGGTCATAACATTCCTTCCAAGGAGTAAATATCTTTTAATTTCATGGCTGCAATCACCATCTACAGTGATTTTGGAGCCCAAAAAAATAAAGTCTGATGCTGTTTCCACTGTTTCTCCATCTATTTACCATGAAGTGATGGGACCAGACGCCATGATCTTTGTTTTCTGAATGTTGAGCTTTAAGCCAACTTTTTCACTCTCCTCTTTCACTTTCATCAAGAGGCTTTTTAGCTCCTCTTCACTTTTTGCCATATGGGTGGTGTCATCTGCATATCTGAGGTTATTGGTATTTCTCCTGGCAATCTTGATTCCACCTTGTGCTTCTTCCAGCCCAGTGTTTCTCACACTTTTTTATTTTACAGAGTTGCATTTAAGTAAGGATTAAAAAACCATTGTTTCTTTTTTTGTTTTTTTTTTTTAGTATTTAATAATTTTATATGTATTCTTATTAGAATTTTATTTTATAATCTGATTTGTCAAATTTACACAGAATGAAAAAATGAGAAGCTGATAATAATGATAGCTAATATTTGTTATGTTTCATAATATATAAAATGAGCTTCCCAGGTGACACTAGTGATAAAAAACTTGCCTACTCCAGTATTCTTGCCTGGAGAATTCTATGGACAGAGGAGATTGACAGGCTACATTTCATGGCATCACAAAGTGTTAGACATGATTGCAGTGGCTTAGCACACATGCACACATAAAGTATATAATAAATTTGCCTGCATTTACTCATTTGATCCCTAACATCAACTCTTTCAGGTGGGTATATATATATTTTCCCATTTTACAGATAAGGATATTGAGGCACAAAAACAAATAGAGAAAGTTTCCCAGGAAGGTAATCAAGTAAAAGAGCCAAGATTTGAACTGTGTCACTATGCTTCCAGTGTCTGGTTGTTTAAACAGTGGATTAACTCCCTATTGTGCTTGTTTGGCAATTAATTATTTTCACCTGCTAAAGTCACTGAGCCTCAGGTTCCTCATAAGAACAATTAGATAGGAGTGCTGCAATTTTTAGCACACAACACAAACATTCTATTACATCCTTGTATAGTCAGGCCACTCAAGATGGCCATTCTCTCTGTATATCCCCTGCTCAACCAGTGCCCTGCTTCATCTAAACCCCGTTCACATGAACATGCCTGCTCCAGAACTTTAGGTCAGAATGGCTCCACCTGCTAAGCTATTGAAAAGAAACACCTTCCCTCCTGACGGACCTTAACCTGAGAGGCTGAGAGCAACGTGCCCCATAAGCGGGTTTCCCTGGGAACTGATGAGCCAAGCTGATATCAGTTCTCCCTCTAAACTAGACCCCCCTTCTCCCCTGAACTCAGAGACTCCTGCCACATCCTTCTCACTGTCCGTCACAATGAGTGGGATGTCATCCCAGGGCCTTGCTTCAGATGTAAGATGCCCTGTATTGAACCACTGATGTTTCTGCCACTGTCTCTGGGGTCTTCTGTCTTGAGAGTCAGGCATCTACAAGGTTTGCAGGCCTGTGGGGTGCAGTGCAACACCTCTTGAGCCAGTCAGGAGGCTGAGGAAATGCCTGTGAGTGCTGAGATGTGAGCAAGTAAGGATGAGGAGATAGAGATGTGGCATAATCCCGAGGTGGCCATCCTCCAGCCTGTGGGGATTTATGGAAGCTGTCTACTATGAAGATGTATTTCTCTTTCCATGACACTGAGAATGTCCTGTTAACCTCAGAGCCTCTTTAGTTTAAAAGTAGCAATCCTGTGCTCATGGCTCATTTGATTGCATGGGAGTGGCTGGTGAGTACAGACAAAATCCAAGGACCTGGATTATCTACAAAATACAGATATACCCCAGACCCATGTACATGATTATAGATGTACATTTTTGAGATATTAACTCTGGCACAGGCTTGTGAATTGGATATGATCAGTTATCCAGAAGAATTTGGTTGGAGACTGTGGCAATAGCAAAATTTTGAGAGTATCCTGGGGCTGCTGTTCCAGCTTTGGAAGAACACAAAGCAACAACTGCATTGTTCAGTGCAATGAAACAACTATTTTCAGTCTATGATGCATTACGACAGTGAAGACATTATAAAAGACCTACCCAAGGCTTTGAGCAGTGCAAAAAACCACCACACAGGATCTAGAAGATTGGAGAAGGAAATGGCAACCCACTCCAGTGTTCTTGCCTGGAGAATCCCAGGGACAGGGGAGCCTGATGGGCTCCCGTCTATGGGTCGCACAGAGTCGGACACAACTGAAGCAGCTTAGCAGCAGCAGCAGCAGGATCTAGAACAGCTGTGTGTGACATACAGGACCCCCATGGACATTGATAGTGACCAAAGAATCCACTTTATGGGCCATGAAGTTCAGAAATGGACTGGTGAAAAAGACATATGCTGCCATCCCCACTTGCCTTACAATGTCACTGCTGCTTGGCTACTTAAATAGCAACTGAGATGGGAAAGCTGTCCTCTCAAAATATGGACAGAGCCCAGAAGCAACTGACCCAGTGCTTATGTCATCTTAACCCACAGGCCACTAGTGAACATCATCTGAGTTCAACTGCTGACCATCAAAGGACTATTGCCCTTGCCACAGGATTCACCCCCAAGAGAAGACAGGAAAATGGGCCTGGAACTGGCAGGGAAGTCCCGTTTGGTTTCAGTATGTGGGGAATGGGATTAGAAGGGGCCTTATAGATTTCACCTATGTTCTACTAGACTCACCTCAAATTAAGTCCTCCTGGTCCCCATACTAGAGAAAGGCATCATTATATTAACTTTGTGGTTTGTTGCTACACTGCTGCTCCAGTATTTGTCACCTGCCATTGCAACTGAGGGTGGACATACAGTATGGTACTGCAGGCAGGACAAAACCTACTGACAGGAGTAGTGCCTGCGACTCCATGAATCGCAGCACGCCAGGCCTCCCTGCCCATCACCAACTCCCGGAGTTCACTCAGACTCACGTCCATCGAGTCCCTGATGCCATCCAGCCATCTCATCCTCTGTC
Source organism: Capricornis sumatraensis (assembly GCF_032405125.1). Lineage (NCBI taxonomy): Eukaryota > Metazoa > Chordata > Mammalia > Artiodactyla > Bovidae > Capricornis > Capricornis sumatraensis. The sequence continues at coordinate 5,832,141 of NC_091091.1, read as the reverse complement.
GTCCCCTTCTCCTCCTGCCCCCAATCCCTCCCAGCATCAGAGTCTTTCCCAATGAGTCAATCCTTCACATGAAGTGGCCAAAGTACTGGAGTTTCAGCCTTAGCATCATTCCTTCCAAAGAAATCCCAGGGCTGATCTCCTTCAGAATGGACTGGTTGGATCTCCTTGCAGTCCAAGGGACTCTCAAGGGTCTTCTCCAACACCACAGTTCAAAAGCATCAATTCTTCGGTGCTCAGCCTTCTTCACAGTCCAACTCTCACATCCATACATGACCACATATTGACCTAAAAAGTGCCAGGCTCCAAAGTTTGCCTACTTCTTAGATTCTCAGTATTCATTAATTGCTGTCACCTGTATTGCGTTTGTGGTACTTGGCTGTAATCTACCTCGACGTACCTGACCTTAGGGATATCAAGGAAAGGGGGAAGACTAAGATGTAAGGCTTGATCAGGGTATGTTGGGTGGAGTGTTTGGTTAGGCCCCTCACAATGGCTGTTCTCTTGCTCTTTGTATATCCCTTACTTGACCATTCCGTGCTTTGCCTACATCCTGCTCACATGAATGTACTTGCCCTTTGCTGCTTATGTCAGAATGGCTTCACCTGCTAGTTTATGAAAAGAAAACATCTAAAAAAAAAATCCACCCAACTGATGGTCATTAAACTTAGAGGCCATGAGCAACATAGCCCATTAGCTGGTTTCCCAGGTAGCTGATGAGCCAAGCTGACATCAGTTCTCCTTCTAAACCAGAGCCCACTTCTCCCCTGATCAGGGAAGACTGATGCTGTGTCCTGCTCATTGTCTATTGAACACAGTGCAGTGTAGCTCCAGGACTGCTTCACATGTAACATTCCCCATCTATTGAACCACTGATGTCTGTCATTGTCATTGAGCTCTTTCTTCAGTCTCAAGGTTGGTTCACTGCTAGGCTTTTAGGCCTGCCAACAACTCTTGCCAGCCAGGAGGCTGAGAAAATGCCTGTGAGTGCCAGGATGTGGGCAAATAAGGATGGGAACAGAAAGCTGTGGGGGTAATCCCAAGGTGGCCTTCCTTCAGACTGTGGGGACTTGTGGCAACTGTCTATTGTCAGAGATGTCTTTCTCTTTCCATGGCATTGAGGATATCCTGCTAACCTCGGAGCCTCTTTCCAATTTAAAAGTAGTGATCCTGTGCTTATGGTTCATCTGATTGCAAGAGGGCGGCTGGTGAATACAGACAAAATGCAAGGAGCTGGATTATCCACAAAATACACACCCCAGACTCATCACCCCTAAGTAATTATAGATGCAGGTTTTAGGGATATTAACTCACTGAGAGGCTTGTGAATTGGCCAGCACCATTTACCTAGAAGGGTTTGCTCAGGGACTGTGACAACAGCAAAATAACCAAAGAATATATTGGGGCTGCTGGTCCCAGCTATGGAAGGAGGCAGAATAATGATATATTGTGATGGAACAGCAGCTATTTGCAGTATACAAGGCATTACAACAGTGGAAGACATAAACGAGCTAACTAAGGCCTTGAGCCACATAAAAAACCACTATGCAGGATCTAGAACAGCTGTGTGTGACATATAGGACCCCTTTGGACATTGATAGCTACCAAGGAATCCACTTTATTGGCCACAAAGTTCCGGAATAAATCAATAAAAATGACAAATGACCAAATACTGCTTCTGTTTATGGCTGAGTAATATTCCCCTGTGTATATGGAACACATCTTTATCCCTTCGCCTGTTGATGGACATTTAGGCTGTTTCCATGTCCTGGCTAGTGTGAAAAGTACTGCAGTGAACATTTGGGCGCATGTGTCTTTTTGAAATATGGTTTGTTTTTGTGGTATATGCCCATTAGTGGGATTGCTGGGTCATATAGTAGTTCTATTTTTAGTTTTTAAGGAACCTGAATACTATTTTCCATAGTGGCTATACCAATTTACGTTTCACCAATAGTGCAAAAGCATTCCCTGTTCTCCATACCCTCTCCAGCATTTATTGTTTATAGATTTTTTTTTTTTTGATGATGGCCATTCTGACTGGTGTGAGGTGATACCTCATTGTGGTTTTGATGTGCATTTCTTTAACAATTAGTGATGTTGAGCATCTTTTCATGTGTTTATTGACCATCTGCATGTAGACAGAGAGTCAGTCATACAGAGTGAAGTTAGAAAAAGAAAAATATTGTATATTAATGCATATGTGTGGAATCTAAAAAGATGGTACAGATGAACCGATTTGCAAGGCAGGAATAGAGATACAGACAGAAAGAATGACATGTGGACACAGAGAATGGGGGATGAATTGGGAGGCTGGAATTGATGTATATGCACTGCCATGTGTAAAATGGAGAGCTAGCGGGAATCCGATGCAGGGAGCTCAGCTGGGTGCTCTATGATGACCTAGATGCTTTGGAGGTGGGCATAGGAGGGAGATTCAAGAGCGAAGTGATATATGTATATGTATAGCTAATTTACTTTGCTGGACAGCAGAAAATTGCACAACATTGTAAAGCAACAACAATTTTTAAAAAAAGTGGCATACTTTGCCATTTCCACCTCCCTTATGATCCACTACTGCCAGGATACTTCGACAAAAATTGAGATGGGAAACCTGTTCTCTCAAAACACGGACTCATCCTTGGAGCAATAGTCCTAGTGCATGGCAACTCGTCAACACAATCCAAGTTCAACTGGGGCAGGACCATTGCCAACTGTAGGTCGGAACAATAACTTGTGCCCTTGGCACAGGATCTACCCCCACAGGCAAATAGTAGCAAGTGGCCCTGAACCTGGCAGTTGAGTCCCCAGGTGGTTTGAGTTTGCTGTCTTGTGGGGAATAGGATTACAAAGCGCCACACAGATTTCTCCTGTCTTCTACAAAATCCACTTAAAGTTAATTCCTCCAGGTCTCCATACTAGAGAAAGGCACCATTATATTAACTTTGTGGTTTGTTGTTTACACTGAGCTCCGGTATTTGTCACCGGTCATGGGGACTGAGGGTGAACCGGCAGTATGCTCCTGTAGGCCAGGACCCAAACCACTGGCAGAGCTGCTGTTGCTGCTTGTATTTTGCTTACTGGTCATAATTTTCCCCACATTATTTCTGATAAACAGCTCACATTTCCTCTCTGGGCTCAGCAGAAGGAATATATTCATGGACCAAGCAACAACAGTAGACTCATTGTGAAATGAGTTGGATTGCTGTGTCTACAGTAAAATGCCTTTGTCATCCTCTTCTGAATTTCCATTAAAAATTAACCCCACCGTGGGCTCACCTTTTATTCTTGATCTTCTTTACCCATTGTTGTTTGTGTTGCATTTGTGATATTGGGTTGCAGTCCACCTCTGCACACCTGACCCCCTCCACAGAAGAAGGGAAAAACAAAATTATAAGGGTTGTGCAGGGTACGTTGGGGGGAGTGTTAGGTCAGGTCTCTCAAAATGGCTCTTCTCTTGCTCCGTATGTCCCCTGCTCAACCAGTCCCTGCTTCACCTACACCATGCTCACATGAATGTGCTTGCCCCCTACCCCTTAAGTCAGAATGGCTCCACCTCCTGAATTACTAAAAGGAAACACCTTACCTAGTGATGGTCATTAACTTGAGGGGCTGGGAATGTGTCCTGGGAGCTGCTTTCCTTGGTAGCTGATGAGCCAAGCTAATATCAATTCCTTCAAAAAATCATAGCCTCCTTTAATAGTGAAGACAGCTATGTCCTGCTTGCTGTCTGCCAGGCATACTGGAGTATAGGCTCCAAGACTTGCTCCTGATGTGTAAGATCCCCCATCTACTAAACCATGGATGTTTGTCACTGTCCCTGAGCTGTTCTTTTGTCTTGAGGCTGGGCAGCCATAAAACCTGCTGGGTTCAGCCAAACAGTAGTGGTCTTAGTAGTGAGGGTAGTGGTGGTAATAGATTTCCATTTACTGATCTCCTACTGTGATCAGAAAGACTGTGAACACTGCAGGTATATTTTGTTTTATTGCACTATACTTGATTATGCAAATAGATGGGGGAAACAGTGGAAACAGTGTCAGACTTTATTTTTATCGGCTCCAAAATCACTGCAGATGGTGATTGCGGCCATGAAATTAAAAGACACTTACTCCTTGGAAGGAAAGTTATGTCCAACCTAGACAGCATATTGAAAAGCACAGACATTACTTTTCAACAAAGGTCCATCTAGTCAAGGCTATGGTTTTTCCAGTGGTCATGTATGGATGTGAGATTTGGACTATAAAGAAAGCTGAGTGCCTAAGAATTGATGCTTTTGAACTGTGGTATTGGAGAAGACTCTTGAGAGTCCCTTGGACTGCAAGGAGATCCAACCAGTCCATCCTAAAGGAGATCAGTTCTGGGTATTCACTGAAAGGACTGATGTTGAAGCTGAAACTCCAATACTTTGGCCACCTGATGCAAAGAGCTGACTCATTTGAAAAGACGCTGATGCTGGGAAAGATTGAAGGCGGAAGGAGAAGGGGACAACAGAGGATGAGACGGTTAGATGGCATCACCAACTCGATGGACATGGGTTTGTGTGAACTCCGGGAGTTGGTGATGAACAGGGAGGCCTGGCGTGCTGCGGTTCACGTGGTCGCAAAGAGCCAGACATGACCGAGTGACTGAACTGAACTTGATTATGCTTCACAGAGTGCATTTTTACAAATGTAATACTTGTGTCTACCCTACATGGTCAGATTGTTAGCATTTTAGCAATATTTTACCTAAAATGAATTTAATTTCGATACGTATGCTTTCTTTAGACAAAATGCTATTGCACACTTTAATAGACTATAGTATAATGTAAACAGAGTTTTCATATGCACTGAGGAATCAAAAATTGTGTGACTCACTTTATTACAATATTCAGTTTGTGGCAGTGGTCTAGAACCAACACTTATCTCTGAGGTATGTCTGTAGTTCCTCTAATCCTCATAATTCTCCAAGGCAAACATCGTATTTAATTACTCAGTTGGGAAAACTGAGTATCAGAAAGATGAAGTAACTTCCCTGAAATCAAACAACTAGGAAATAGGACATTTGGGATTCAAATCCTATTGTTGATAGAACCATTTCATTCATAATGACTGTATTATATATTAGGTCTGAAGGACTTATTTACCTGCAAGTTATATGATATATCCTTAAATATTTTTTCCCTTTTCCCATTCTCCCACCCCCAGCTCCTAGTAACCACCATTCCACTTTTTTGGGCTGAGTTTTTTTGTTTTTTTGTTTTTGTTTTTTTTTAGATTCTACATATGAAATACGTTATAGTATTTGTCTTCTCTGTTGGATTTATCTCACTTATCATGTCATATTATCAATGTCCTTAGGGTCCACCCATGTTGTGGCAAATAGTATGTTGTCCTTTATTGTTATGGATGACTAGTGTTCATTAGTGTATACAGAGTATGTTTTTATCCCCTTACATACTGATAGACAATTAGGCTGTTTCCACGTCTAACTATTGTGAATAATGCTGCAATAAACATAGGAATATACATGTATCTTGATCTATTTTATTTTCCTTAGGGTACATATATTTAGAAGTAAGATTGCTGGGTAGTATAGTAGTCCTGTTTTTTGTTGTTGTTGCTGCTTTCAATTCTTTTCAGTAACCTGCTTACTGTTCTCCCTAGTGGCTAAACCAGTTTACAGTCCCACCAAGAGTGTACAAAGATACCCTTTTCTCACATCCTTGCCTAACTTGTTATCTCTTGCCTTTCTGTTAGCAATTACTAAAAGTTGGAGATAATTAATATTTGTGTTTCCTTGATTAGTGATATTGAGTAACTTTTTACATACCTGTTGGCTGTTTAGATGTCTTTTTTGGAAAATGTCCAGTTCCTTTGCCCACTTTTTAATTTATTTTTTAAATTAAGTTGTATGAGTTCTTCAAAAATTTTGTAAATTACTTTATCCGATACATTGTTTGCAGCTATCTTCTCCCATTTAGAAGGATGCCTTTTCATTTTCTTGATTGCTTCTTGTGGTTTCTGTAGGTTTGGGAATTTCTCAGCTAAATGGCACCCCACTCCAGTACTCTTGCCTGGAAAATCCCATGGACAGAAGAGCCTGGAAGGCTGCAGTTCATGGAGTGGCTGAGGGCTGGATACGACTAAGTGACTTCACTTTCACTTTCAGCTATTTCTTTAAGTAAACTGCCCCACCCTTTTTTGCTTTTAACACATCAATTCAACGCTTGTTTCTTCTGGTGGATTTCAATAGCTCTCATGGGCTTTATTAGCTCTTTTAAAATCTTAATTCCCGTTTACCTTCTGTGTTCAGAATTCCTATCCTCCAAATCATTTATACTTTCTTCCACCTGGTCTGTTCTACTGAAATCTTATTGCATTCTTGACCATATTGACTTAATTTTCAGCTTCAGAATTTGCTTCTTTAAAAAATTTTTAATCTCTGTGGTAAAGAACTCAGTTTGTTCAGTATAGTTTTGGTGCTTATTTCATACGTAGTATAGTAATTTTTGTCTCAATCTCATATTCTGACCTCCCCTCTCCCCCTCTTCCCTCCCCTCATTGGTTAGTAACCACTAGTTTTTTTTCTCTATAACTATGAGTCTTTGTGTTATATGCATTCATGTTTTATTTATTTATTTATTTTTAGATTCCACATATAAGTGATTGATAGTGTACCTTTCTCTCTGTCAGACATTTCACTGAACACAACATTCTGTTCATCCACGCTGTTGCAAATGGAAAACTTATTCTTTATGGCTGAGTAAAATTCCATTGTACATATATCACATCTTTATTCATTCATCTGTTGATCAGTTAGGCTGTTTCCATATCTTGGCTAATATAAATAAACTATGAACATTAAGGTGAATGTATATTGGGGTGCATGTATCTTTTCATTTAATGTTTTTGGATATATACACAGGAGTGAAAGTGATGGATCCTGTGGTAGCTTTATTTTTAGTTTTTGTCAGGAAATCCCATACTATTTTCTATGGTGGCTATACTAAATCTTTGTTGTGATTTGCTCTGGTTTTGATATCAAAGTATTAATGGGCCTTATAGGATAAATTTGAGAGTGTTCTATCTTCTTCAATTTTTTTAGATTGGTATAAAAAGGATAGGTGTCAGCTTTTTACACGTTTGGTAGAATTCTCTTGTGAAGTCGTGTGGTCTTGAATTTTTGTTGGGGGTTTTAATTATAAAATCAATTCCACTACTATTGATCAGTCTATTCAGATAGTCCATTTTCTTCCTGATTCAGTTTTGTAAGGTTATATGTTTTTAGAAATTTGTCCATTTTCTTCTAGGTATTCCAATTTTTTGCATGTTCACAGAATTCACTTATGGATTTTTTTTTTTTTTTCTTGTATCTTTGAGTTATCAGTGGTGGTTTCTCCCCTTTAATTTCCTATTCTGTTTATTTGGGTCCTCTGTCTTCTTGATGAACTTGACTAAAGGTTTATCAATTATATTTATCTTTAAAAAAAATCTTGGTTTTATCTGTATTTATTTTGGGGTATATCTATCTCTAGTCTTTATTTCCCTTATTTTGTTGACTTTTGGTTTCTTGCTATTTCGTTTAGTTGGACCATTAGGATACTTTGAGATTTTTCTTGTTTCTTGAAGTAGGTCTGTGTTGCTATAAGCTCTCCTCTTGGTACTGTTTTTGCTATATTACAGTCCACTTCCATTTTTTCTCCAGGTATTTTCTGATTTCTTCCTTGATTTCTTCATTTTATCCATTACTTATTTGTTTCTAATTTTATTTGAGTATAGTTGATTTACAATGTTGTGTCACTTTCTGCTGTACAGCAGAGTGAATCAGTTTTACATATACACATATCCACTCTCTCTCTTTTATTTTATTTTATTTTTTAAATTCTCTCCCCTGGAAGTCATTAGAGTATTGAGTAGAGTTTCCTGTGCTATACACAGCACAGGTCCCTATTAGTTATCTATTTTATATATAATAGTGTGTATAGGTCAATCCCAATTTCCCAATTTATCCCTCTCCTTCTTCTTCCCTTGTGCAGAAAGTGAGAAGAACTAAAGAGCCTCTTGATGAAGGAGAAAGAGAAGAGTGAAAAAGTTGGCTTAAACCTCAATATTCAGAAAACTAAGATCATGGCATCCAGTCCCATCACTTCATGGCAAACAGATGGGGAAACAGTGGAAACAGTGAGGGACTTTATTTGAGGGGCTCCCAAATCACTGCAGATGGTGACTGCTGCCATGAACTTAAAAGATGCTTGCTCCTTGGGAGAAACCAACCTAGACAGCATACTAAAAAGCAGAGACGGTACTTTTCCAACAACAGGTCTATCTAGTCAAAGCCATGGTTTTTCCAGCAGTCATGTATGGATGTGAGAATTGGACTATAAAGAAAGCTGAGCACCGAAGAATTGATGCTTTTGAACTGTGGTGTTGGAGAAGACTCTTGAGAGTCCCTTGGACTGGAAGGAGATCCAACCTGTCAATCCTCAAGGAAATCAGCCCTGGATATTCACTGGAAGGACTGAAGCTGAAACTCCAATACTTTGGCCACCTGATGGGAAGAATCTACTTATTGGAAAAGACCCTGATGCTAGGAAAGATTGAAAGTGGGAGGAGAAGGGGACGACAGAGGAAGAGATGGTTGGATGGCATCACTGACGCAATGGACATGAGTTTGAGTAAGCTCCAGGAGTTGGTGATAGATAGTGAAGCCTGGTGGGCTGAAGTCAATGGGGTCTCAAAGAGTCAGACATGACTGAGCAACTGAACTGAACTTCTTACCTTGGATTTTTGTTTTATAACTAAGTTCATTTGTACCATTTTTTTTAGATTACACATATATGTGATAGCATATAATATTTGTCCTCTGTCTGATTTACTTCACTCAGTATGACAGCCTTTAGATCTATCTATGTTTTTGCAAATGGCATTATTTCATTCTGTTAATAGCTGAGTAATAATTCATTTATATATATGCACCAGAATTTCTTTATCCAACATTCTGTCAATGGACATTAAAGTTGCTTCCATGTTAGGCTATTGTAAATAGTGCTGCAATGAACATTGGAGTACGTATATATTTTTGAATTATGGTTTTCTCTTGATATATGTCTAGGAATGGAATTGCTAGATCATATGATAGCTCTACTTTCATTTTTTTAAGGAGCCTCCACGCTGTTCTCTATAGTGGCTGCACCAATTTACATTCCCTCCAACAGAATAGAAAGGTTCCCTTTGCTCCACATCTTCTCTAACAGTTATTGTTTATAGCTTTTTTTTTTTTTTTGATGGCCATTCTGATCAATGTGAAGTGATACTTCATTGTAATCTTGATTTACATTTCTCTGATAATTACTGATGTTGAGAAGCTTTTCATGCATTTTTTAGCCATCTTTAGCCAGCCATCTACACATTTTCAATCCACTTCTTTTTGTCCTGCCTCAAAAGCAAGCAAGCATTTGTGTTCCTTATGAGCAGAATTCAGCCTTTCCATGGCCTTCTTATTATTCCTACTGCCTCTGCAACTAGCTAAAGGCAGAGGGATCATCTTCCCTTTGTCAAACCCCGAGATGAGGTTTGACAATACAATACCCTATGTGTATCTTGGACCACTCACCCCCCAGGGAAGATCTCCACCCATGTAATCTCCCTTTTTCTCTGAGTCCCTTCCTGGGGGCACAGGTTCATATCTGACCACTTTTACTATTTGCTTCCTACTTGATTCCATGTGGATTTTTGTTACAACTTGGTGGTAGACGAGTCTTTCTATACATCTCTAGTTAGTTTTCAGTGAGAATTGTTCCACAGATAGATGTATTTCTAATAGCTTTTGGTGAGAGGTGAGCTTTGTGTCCTTTCCCTTCCTCATTCCAACTGGAATCTCTCATTCTCTGCCCTGCCCCTCTTTTTTTTTTTTTTTTGGCTGTACTGTATAGCTTGTAGGATCCTAGTTCCCTGACCAGGGATTGAACCCAGGCTACCTCAGTGAAAGTACTGAGGCTTAATCACTGGACAACCAGGGAGTTCCCCAGAGTCTCATTCTCAGTTTCATAGAATCATCTTTCTGAGTTGTAACTCACGGAGTTTCTTTATAACAATTATTTAGAAAACTTCCTTTCTGTGATGCCATACTACCTCATTAATTCTTTTCCCATTGCCTTCAGCAGATAAAATGTTATATTCCATACAGTTATAATTATCTGAGGCCTCTTTTTAAAAAACACATCTCCTCATTTATTGAACAGTCCATATCCATTCTCCACTTTTTTTTTTTTTTTAGTCTTGTAAAAGTGCAAAAGTTTATCTGTCCCAACCTTCTTGTTATCTCTTGTGGGTGAACGTATTAGCTTTTATATTTACACTTTTCAACTGGCTGGCTATTGAAATCTTTTATTTTGTTTTCCAGAAGGTGGAGCTGTAGCTAAAGTTTTCGTTTATCACTTGCCTACCCAGGAACCCCACAGAGGCTGAGACAGAACTGTGTTTGAGCATCTCCTGTGGAGGTATGGGTCAGCAATGAACTGCAACAGGGACAAGGGCTCTGGGTGCAGCAGACTTGGGTATGGCATAAACCCTCTTGGAGGAGGTCACCATTAACTCCACCATAGAGCTGCCAGAAATTACACAGGACTGGGAAATAGACTCTTAGAGGGCACAAACAGAATCCTGTGCATCAGGGCCCAGGAGAAGGTACACTGACCCCACAGAAACTGACCCAGACTTGCCTGCGAGTGTCCAGGAGTCTCCAGTACAGGTGTGAGTTGGAGGTGGCCTGCAGCAGGGTTGGGAGCACTGAGTGTAGCAGTACATGCTTGGGATCTTGAAGGAGGTCACCTTTATCTTCATTACCTCTACCATAGTTTGAAAGTGAAAGTGAAGTCGCTCAATCGTGTCCGACTCTTTGAGACCCCACGGACTGTAGCCTACCAGGCTCCTCCCTTCCATGGGATTCTCCAGGCAAGAATACTGGAGTGGGTTGCCATTTCCTTCTCCAGGGGATCCTCCCGGCCCAGGGATTGAACTCAGGTCTCCAGCATTCCAGGCAGATGCTTTAACCTCTGAGTCATGACTCCAGGTAAATAGCAGGGAGGGAACACAGCTCCACCCATCAACAGAAAGTTGGATTAAAGATTTACTGAGCATGGCTTGACCCATCAGAACAAGCTGATGTATGGCAAAACCAATACAATACTGTAAAGTAACTAGCATCCAATTAAAATAAATAAATTTATATTAAAAAAAAAAAGACTGAATCTCCCTCTCAACCAGTCTCTCACATCAGGAAGCTTCCATAAGTCTCTTATCCTTCTCCATCAGAGGGCAGACAGACTGAAAACCACAATCACAGAAAACTAGCCAATCTAACTACATGGGCCACAGCCTTGTCTAACTCAAACTATGAGCCATGCCACGTAGAGTCACCCAAGATGGAGTGGCCCTGGACAGGCCATGGTGGAGAGTTCTGAAAAAATGTGGTCCACTGGAGAAGGGAATGGCAAACCACTTCAGTATTCTTGCCTTGAGAACCCCATGAACAGTATGAAAAGGCAAAATATAGGACACTGAAAGATGAACTCCCCCGGTCAGTAGGTGCCCAAAATGCTACTGGAGATCAGTGGAGTAATGACTCCAGAAATAACGAAGAGACAGAGCCAAAGCAAAAACAACACCCAGTAGTGGATGTGACTGGTGATGGAAGAAAGGTCCGATGCTGTAAAGAGCAATATTGCATAGGAACCTGGAATGTTAGGTCCATGAATCAAGGCAAATTGGAAGTGGTCAAACAGGAGATGGCAAAAGTGAATGTGGACATTTTAGGAATCAGCGAACTAAAATGGATTGGGATGGGTGAATATAACTCAGATGATCATTATATCTACTACTGTGGGCAAGAATCCCTTAGAAGAAATGGAGTTGCCATCATAGTAAACAAGAAAGTCTGAAATGCAGTACTTAGATGCAGTCTCAAAAACGACAGAATGATCTCTGTTCATTTTCAAGGCAAACCATTCAGTATCACGGTAATGCAAGTCTATGACCCGACCGGTAACACTGAAGAACCTGAAGTTGAACGGTTCTATGACAAACGACAAGACCTTCTAGAACTAGCATGCCCCAAAGCTGTCCTTTTCATTATGGGGACTGGAATGAAAAAGTAGGAAGGCAAGAAACACCTGGAATAATAGGTAGATTTGGCCTTGGAGTACAGAATGAAGCAGGGCCAAGACTAATAGAGTTTTGCTAAGAGAATGCACTGGTCATTGGAAAGCCCTCTTGCAAAAAAACAAGAGAAGACTCTACACATGGACATCACCAGATGTTCAAAATCGAAGTCAGATTGATTATATTCTTTGCAGCCAAAGATGAAGGAACTCTATACAGTAAGCAAAAAGAAGACTAGGATCTGACTGTAGCTCAGATCATGAACTCCTTCTTGCCAAATCAGAGTTAAATTGAAGAAAGTATGGAAAACCACTAGACCATTCAGGTATAGCCTAAATCAAATCCCTTACATGTATACAGTAGAAGTGAGAAATAGATTTAAGGGACTAGATCTGGTAGAATGCCTGATGAACTATGGATGGAAGTTTGTGACATTGTACAGAAGATGGGAATCAAGACCATCCCCAAGAAAAGAAACGCAGAAAAGCAAAATGTCTGTCTGAGGAGGCTTTACAAATGGCTGTGAAAAGCAGAGATGTGAAAAGCAAAGCAGAAAAGGAAAGATACCAAGCAAAGCAGAAAATGAGAGATACCAAGGGAACATTTCATGAAAAGATGGGCTCAATAAAGGACGATAATGGTATGGACCTAATAGAAGCAGAAGATATTAAGAAGAGGTGGCAAGAATACACAGAAGAACTGTACAAAAGAAATCTTCATGACCCAGATAATCACGATGGTGTGATCTGTCACTTAGAGCCAGACATTTGGGAATGTGAAGTCAGGTGAGCCTTAGGAATCATCACTATGAAAAAAAGCTAGTGGAGGTGCTGGAATTCCAATTGAGTTATTTCAAATCCTAAAAGATGATGCTGTGAAAGTGCTGCACTCAATATGCCAGCAAATTTGGAAAACTCAGCAGTGGCCACAGGAATGAAAAATTTCAGTTTTTATTCCAGTCCCCCCAAAAAAGGCAATGCCAAAGAATGTTCAAACTACAACACACTTGCACTCATCTCACACACTAGTACAGTAATGCTCAAAATTCTGCAAGCCAGTCTTCAACAATACGTGAACTGTGAACTTCCAGATGTTCAAGCTGGTTTTAGAAAAGGCAGAGGAATCAGAGACCAAATTTCTAACATCCACTGGATCATCAAAAAAGCAGGAGAGTTCCAGAAAAACATCTATTTCTGCTTTATTGACTATGCCAAAGCCTTTGACTGTGTGGATCACAATAAACTGTGGAAAATTCTGAAATAGATAGGAATACCAGACCACCTGACCTACCTCTTGAGAAACCTGTATGCAGGTCAGGAAGCAACAATTAGAACTGGACGTGGAACAACAGACTGGTTCCAAATAGGAAAAGGAGTATGTTAAGGCTGTATATTGTCACCTCGCTTATTTACCTTATATGCAGAGTACATCATGAGAAATGCTGGGCTGGATGAAGCACAAGCTGGAATTAACATGGCCAGGAGAAATATCCATAACCTCAGATATGCAGATGACAACACCCTTATGGCAGAAAGTGAAGAAGAACTTAAGAGCCTCTTGATGAAAGTGAAAAAAGGGTGAAAAGTTGGCTTAAAGCTCAACATTCAGAAAACTGAGATCATGGCATCTGGCATGGAAAACAGATGGGGAAAAAGTGGCAGACTTTCTTTTTTGGGGCTCCAAAATCATTGCAGATGGTGACTGCAGCCATGAAATTAAAAGCCACTTACTCCTTGGAAGGATAGTTATGACCAACTTAGCCAGCATATTAAAAAGCTGAGACTTTACTTTGCCAACAAAGGTCTGTCTAGTCAAGGCTCTGGTTTTTCCCAGTGGTCATGTATGGATGTGAGAGTTGCACTATAGAGAAAGCTGAGCACCGAAGAATTGATGCTTTTGAACTGTCATTTTGGAGAAGACTCTTTAGAGTCCCTTGAACTGCAAGGAGATCCAACCAGTCCATGCTGAAGGAAATCAGCCCTGAATATTCATTAAAAGCACTGATGTTGAAGCTGAAACTCCAATACTTTGGCCACCTCATGCAAAGAGCTGACTCATTTGAAAAGACCCTGATACTGGGAAAGATTGAAGGTGGGAGGAGAAGGGGTTGACAGAGGATGAGATGGTTGGATGGCATCACTGACTCAATGGACATGAGTTTGAGTAAGCTCTGGGAGTTGGTGATGGACAGGGTGGTTTGGTGTGCTGCGGTCCATGGGGTTGCAAAGAGTCAGACACGACTGAGCGACTGAACTGAACTGAACTGAACACCAACTATGACCTGTCTATTTAGCACTTCAGGCTTCCACAGGTGGTACCAGGGCTAAAGAACCTGCCTGCCAATGCAAGAGACACAAGAGATAGGAGTTCAATCCCTGGGTCTAGAAGAATCCCTGGAGGAGGGTGTGGCAACCCACTTTGGTACTCTTGCCTGGAGAATCCCATAAACAGAGTAGCCTGATGCTCTACAGTCCATGGTGTTGCAAAGGGCCAGATACGACTAGGCTAAAGCAACTTAGCATTCACTCACTTAGGTGTCAATGGGTGGGTGGGGTGGAGCACGGCATGGGGGTACTGGGTAGGTAGGTACAGGTTTAGTACTCAGTGCATTGTGGTTCCATGGACCAGACGGGAGATCTCTGGGTATGTTTTCCACACAGGCACGTGGGTGGACTTCTCTGCTGAGCTAGCCTCTCTAATATTTGAAATTTCTCATCTGTCTGATTCCCAATATCTCTCTCCCTCCAGATATAGAGCTCCCACCTTAATACTATGGGTGTTGCTGGGGAAAATTTGATTTCTCCAATCCTCACATCCAACTGGGGGAGCTGGATTATCACTCACTACTTCCTTTCCTTCAGCTGACTCTGCTGGATAAATCATTTCCATTCAGTGCTTCCTCAAGGGAAGGACAATGCTGGGGATGTTTCTCTTAATGCCTCTGTTGTGACCACTTTCACACTTTTCTTTTCTTTAAATGGTGTATTGGAGTCTTCCTTTGGGAAGGCTGGATTTCTGCAGCTTCTTACTCATGGAAGTATGCCTGCAAGGGACAGCACTGCCCAAGTTTTGCCTGATAGTGGCAAGAGGAGTCTAGGAGTAACACTGACTCCACCCTTTCTGCAGCTCTTACAGACACTTGTTTGTATCCTATTGGCTGCACAAAGGTAGTGAGATTCTTCTTTGGTTTCTTGGTAAAGAGCTAAGTTTAAAAATATCCACAAGGTGCCTTTGTTTATATATGGATATCTAATTCATTGATTAAAAAGCAAGATAGAAAGGAAGATCATTTTAAATCACCATGTTGCTGACAGCATTCCAGCCTGCATATTTCAGATAGCAATAGGCTTCTCAGTGGATCTCTCCTGGAGGTCTCATATAACTGGTGATGTCTTCCAAGTGTTTACAGGCAGATTTTTTTTTTTTAATTCTTTTTGTTTCCATAACGCTTTGTCCATATCTGCTATTTTTAATGCCACATTGTAAATTGCTCTCTGATTCTTCTATCCATCTGAGGGAACCATTTCTTAAATGATTTTGTTCATTGTTCCTAATATAGTACTTGAGTCAAACAGACTAAATATTTATTGAAAAATTAATAAAGAATTCTGAGAGACATTAGGAACATCCTATGACTTATGCTAGAGGTTAAAGCATCTGCCTGCAATGTGGGAGACCTGGGTTCAATCCCTGGGTTGGGAAGATCCCCTGGAGAAGGAAATGGCAACCCACTCCAGTATTCTTGCCTGGAGAATCCCATGGATGGAAAAGCTTGGTGGGCTACAGTCCACGTGTTGCAAAGAGTTGGACAAGACTGAGCGACTTCACTTTCACTTTCATGGAAATACATATTACATTTCAAGGAAGAAAAACTATCTGTGACTAAAGATATCCATAGATGACCAGAACTCAACCAAAAGTGTTCAAGTATGTTTTTGAGGAGTATTTCTCTTCTAAGGACCCAGGATATTACACTCATCAGAGAACAGAGGGGAATATATTTTCCAAATTTGTCTGTGACAATTAAATGAGTGAAACTTTTCTTAGGAAACAGCAAAAATTAACAATAAGGCACAGTATAGGGGGATAATTTTCCAAATGGGCTTCCCAGGTGGCACTA
The DNA here is from genome assembly GCF_032405125.1 of Capricornis sumatraensis. Taxonomy (NCBI): domain Eukaryota; kingdom Metazoa; phylum Chordata; class Mammalia; order Artiodactyla; family Bovidae; genus Capricornis; species Capricornis sumatraensis. The sequence continues at coordinate 5,815,887 of NC_091091.1, read as the reverse complement.
TGGGTAAAGAACCTGACTGCCAATGCAGCAGATGCAAGAGATGTGGGTTTGATCCCTGGGTCAGGAAGATCCCCTGGAGGATGGCATGGCAACCCTCTCCAGTATTCTTGCCTGGAGAATCCCATGGAGAGAGGAGCCTGGTGAGCTACAATGCATAGGGTTGCACAGAGCTGGACACAATTGAAGTGACTTAGCATGCACTCAACTTAATAGCCTCTAAAATGAGTAGGATTATTGAGCCACCCAGATTGAAAACAGATTAGTACTTAAACTGTTGGTTTGCAAATTTGTAAGTATAACTGCAGGTGGAAACTTAAACACAGCTACCCTATACATATAGTGCATGTGAATTGCTAGTTTTTAGATTACTTTTTGTTCACTGTTATTGCCTTTCTATAAGTGAAAGTGAAGTTGCTCTGTCATGTCCGACTCTTTGCGGCCCTGTGGACTGTAGCCCGCCAGGCTCCTCTGTCCATGGGATTTTCCAGCCAAGAATACTGGAGTGGGTTGCCATTTTCTTGTCTTTCTATAGATCCCTCATAACCATAAAATCTATAGAAATATATATTATATACTTTACTATAACTTTCAATTAATTTTACAAAATATAGTTATGACTGTTGGAAAATTATATTACCGGATGGATGCTAAAGGAAGAGTGATATCATCAGATAGGCAAAATGATCATTTCTGGGGATACGAGTCAACCCATTTCCCTAGCTACCCTGTGCCTGAATAGTAGGACATCCCTGGGGGGGGGGGGGTCCTCTTAGTACTCTCTTATCCTGTGATCAAAACTGATAGAAAGCTACAACTATCTCCATATGGGCAGAATTTCTAACAGCCCCAATTCTTCAGGAATGAAGTTTTGGGTTATTCTACCAGGCAAGGAACCATGACCAACTATGCTTCTTTTTGCAAGGGAAGGAGACAATAGAAGGGGTAGAATAATGAGGAAGCTAAAAATCAGCTATGACCATGTGACTGGCTGTAGAAACAAGGACTGTAATAGCTATAAGTATTTCTTCCTTATTTTGATATGAATATATTTGAAAAAGATTACTTTAAATTTTTTTATTTTCCCATTTCTCTACTGACATGGGATGTGTTAACAGTAATTAAACTTTATGTCTCTGTAATTAAGTTACACGATACTTAAGGGGCTAAGAATGTCTCAGAAGAGGAATGAACACCTCTCAAAGGTAAATAAAGTGACCTAGGTGAGTTTGTCTACTCTGGATAAAGGGTTCATGTATTTTGCTAGAGATAAATATGTGTTGTTACGCTTTTATTTGGGATATAAACATAAAAAGGAATGTACTGATGTCGATTTGAAGGGTATACTGTACTTGATCTGAATGTCAAAAGAATAGTGTTCATATTAAGGTTGGCAGTAAGAAAAACTTGGAAGCTAAAAATGAAACAGCAGCTAGCCTACCTGAACGTTGGTGTAGGCTACCATTCCTGCTGCCCCTTCTGTGTGCTGTTAACAATATGTTGACTTGCCTTGGTAGGTTGAGGGAGTTGTTAGACATGCAGCCCCTCTTCTGCTGCTGCTGCTACGTTGCTTCACAACTCTGTGTGACCCCATAGATGGCAGCACAGCAGGCTCCTCTGTCCCTGAGATTCTCCCAGCAAGAATACTGGAGTGGGTTGCCATTTCCTTCTCCATGCAGTCCCCCTAGGTCCCACTGTATCTCACATTCTTTCAGCTTGAGTCCTGAGCCAAATGTATGTGGAACACTGTGGTAAAGCACGTCAGTTTCTTCTATAGGTCAATTCAATTGTTAACTGTTGTGACGGGTTGGGTTTCCACTTTTGTTCTCATTGAATTTCACTTATCCACCAGTTTCTCCAAGCTCTCCTCTGCTTCATTCCAGTTATTGATCTTTTTCACATGGTGAGTCTAGATACCTGCAGATTCTTCATGCCTAATAGTAGATGAAGAGGCAACATACTTTCACAGATTTCCACATCAGATCCTACAGTTTTATTGTGTATTTCCTGTAAGAAATCTTATTCTATATTGACTATTATGGTTTGCCTTCCCATATCGAACTCCAATTGATGCTTTCAGTTTTTATATTAAAAGTCGCTTAATATATAATCTGTGTCAGAGGACCGCAAGAAATTAGAAAAGGACTTTATACTCCTTGGTTTGTGGCTAAGAGTTAAATATCCAAGTACATGTTTTACCTCACTTTTTGAGATATGATTGAAATAAATGTATTATCTCATGTGCAAATTACCTTTTTTTTTATTTTTTTTACATTTTCATCAAAGTGATTTACTTTCTAGGAAAAAGAATACTTATAAATAATTTGCATCAGACACCTTTTTCAAAAAAATGAACTGAACAATGCAGGGTAGCTAGAACTATCCTCAGTGCTGGGACTTAGAGATCTGAGAGCACCTTTCACTTTCTTAGTATCCAGGACTGATGCAGTTAATCCCTTTAACTGAGTTGTGCTTCTCTTCCTCCCTCACCACACTACCGAACCATAGGTATGACCATCAGTAATTTTTTATAGTATAATTGATTTTTGAAAAATTGCCAGAAATAATAATTATTTTTAATTATTTAATCAATAATTGTTATTAATAATAATTATTAAAAATAATAATTATTAATACCAGACCATGAACTAGGTGCTAGAATCTCCATGGCTTATCATCACTACATTGAACAAGGTAAGGTCAGATGCCCATCTTGCTATTCCATTACTCTCCACTAAACAGATAATGTGGAGATTTCTGCTTAAAAAGCCTTCTTTTTGAAAAGAAATTCCTGATTAAAGAATATCCATGAAATACATGAGACTATTGACCTTAACAAAAAGATCTATGTTGACAGGCTACCTCTAAGCAGCTAAGCTTAATGGTCTCTGTCTACAAAGTCCTGTAATATAGCTTTCATTTTCATATCTACGTAAGCTGTGCAGTTTAAAATCTGCTAAGAATGCTCAGACTACCACACAATTGCACTCATCTCACACGCTAGTAAAGTAATGCTCAAAATTCTGCAAGCCAAGCTTCAGCAATATGTGAACCGTGAACTTACAGATGTTCAAGCTGGTTTTAGAAAAGCCAGAGGAACCAGAGAGCAAATTGCCAACAGCCTCTGGATCATCAAAAAAGCAAGAGAGTTCCAAAAAAACATCTATTTCTGTTTTATTGACTATGCCAAAGCCTTTGACTTCGTGGATCACAATAAACTGTGGAAAATTCTGAAAGAGATGGGAATACCAGACCACCTGAGAAACCTATATGCAGGTCAGGAAGCAACAGTTAGAACTGGACATAGAACAACAGACTAGTTCCAAATAGGAAAAGGAGTATGTCAAGGCTGTATATTGTCATCCTGCTCATTTAACTTATATGCAGAGTACATCATGAGAAATGCTGGGCTGGAAGAAGCACAAGCTGAAATCAAGATTGCCGGGAGAAATATCAATAACCTCAGATATGCAGATGACACCATCCTTATGGCAGAAAGTGAAGAGGAGCTAAAAAGCCTCTTGATGAAAGTGAAAGAGGAGAGCAAAAATTTGGCTTAAAGCTCAACATTCAGAAAATGAAGATCATGGCATCCAGTCCCATCACTTCATGGGAAATAGATGGGGAAACAGTGGAAACAGTGTCAGACTTTATTTTTTGGGGCTCCAAAATCACTGCAGATTGTGACTGCAGCTGTGAAATTAAAAGACGCTTACTCCTTGGAAGGAAAGTTATGACCAACCAAGATAGCATATTGAAAAGCAGCAACATTACTTTGTCAACAAAAATTTGTCTAGTCAAGGCTATGGTTTTTCCAGTAGTCATGTTTGGATGTGAGAGTTGGACTGTGAAGAAACTGAGAGTTGAAGAACTGATGCTTTTGAACTGTGGTGTTGGAGAGGACTCTTGAGATTCTCTTGGACTGCAAGGAGATCCATCCAGTCCATTCTAAAGGAGATCATCCCTGGGTGTTCTTTGGAAGGACAGATGCTAAAGCTGAAACTCCAGTACTTTGGCCACCTCATGGGAAGAGTTGACTCATTGGAAAAGACTCTGATGCTGGGAGGGATTGGGGGCAGGAGGAAAAGGGATGAGATGTCTGGATGGCATCACCAACTTGATGGATGTGAGTTTGAGTGAACTCCAGGAGTTGGTGATGGACAGGGAGGCCAGGCGTGCTGCAAATCATGCGGTCACAAAGAATCGGGCACGACTGAGCAACTGAACTGAACTGAAAGTATCATAACTACCATTAGTTGTTTTTTGGGTACATTTAGCAATATTTTATTTTATTTTTAAAATTAATTTTATTGGAGTATAAGTTGTTTTACAATGTTGTGTTAGTTTCTACCGTACAGCAAATTAAATAAGCTGTACACACATAAATCCTTTCTTTTTGGATTTCCTTCCCATTTAGGTTACCACAGAGCACTGCATTCCCTGAGCAATACAGTAGGTTCTCATTAGTTACTTATTTTATACATAGTAGTGTATATATGTCAATCCCAACCTCCCAGTTCATCCCAGACTCCCCTCCCTACCCTGGTGTCTACATTTTATTCTATACATCTGTCTCTATTTCTGCTTTGCAAATAAGATCTATACCACTTTTCTAGATTCCACATATATGCATTAAAATATGATATTTGTTTCTCTCTTTCTGACTTATTTCACTTTGTAGACACACGGATGGACCTAGAGACTGTCAAACAAATAACCTAATACTGTTTCCTTTCATTGCTGAGTAATATTCCATTGTATATATGTACCAAAACTTCTTAAATCCATTCCTCTCTTGATAGACATTTAAGTTGCTTGCATGTCCTGGCTATTATAAACAGGGCTGCAATGAATATTCCAGTACATGTGTCTTTTTGAATTATGTTTTTCTTTGGGTATATGCCCAGGAGTGGGATTGGTGGGTCATATGGTAGTTCTATTTTCAGTTTTTTAAGAAACCTCCATGTTGGTGTGTGTGCTTAGTCACTCAGTCATGTCTGACTTTGTGACTCCATGGACTGTAGCCCACCAAGCACTGCTGTCCATGGGGATTCTCCAGGCAAGAATACTGGAGGGGGTTGCCATGCCCTCCTCCAGGGGATCTTCCCAACCCAGTGATCAAATTCAGGTCCCCTGCATCAGAGGCAGATTCTCTACCCTCCAAGCCACCTAGGACACCCAAGCATACTAGAGTGGGTAGCCTATCCCTTCTCCAGAGTATCTTCCTGACCCAGGAATCAAACCTGCATTGTAAGTAGATTCTTTACCAGCTGAGCTACCTGGGAAGCCCATTGGTCTCCACAATGATTGTATTAATTTACAATCTTACAAACACTGGAGGAGGGTTCTCTATCTCCAAGCCCTCTCTAGCATTTATTGTTTGTAGATTTTTATAACAGTGGCCATTCTCATGTGTGTGAGGTGATACCTCATTGTAGTTTTGATTTGCGTTTCTTTAGTAATTAATGACATTGAAGACCTTTTTATGTATTTGTTGGCCATCTATACGTCTTCTTTGGAGAAATGTCTATTTAGGTTTTCCACCCATTTTTTTTTTGATTCTGTTTTTTTTTGTTGTTGTTCTTTTAGATTGAGCTCCATAAGCTGATTGTATATTTTGGGGCTAAATCATTTGTCCCTTGCTTTGTTTGCAAATACTTCCTCTCATTCTGAGGGTTGTCTTTTCATCTTATATATGGTCTCCTTCACTATGTAAAAGGTTTCAAGTTTAATTAGCTTTAATTTGTTAATTGTCTCACAAATGATCTTTTTAATAGCAATATTTAATATAAGCATATATATTTATTTACTATGATCCCAAATATTATAAAATTATGAAGCATAGGAAGGTTTTACTTTTTTCCTTTTGGAGAATGTTACTAAATGAATTTCTTGAAGATAGCTGATGTACAATATTACATGTTATAGGAATAAAATATAGTGATAATTTTTAAAGATTATATTCCATGTATAGTTACTATAAAATACTGGCTATATTCCTTGTGCTGTACAACATATTGTAGCTTATTTTGTACCAAATAATTTGTACTTCTTAATCTCTTAAACTTATAATGCCCCCTCCTTCCTTCTTCCTACTGGTAACTACTGTTTCTCTATATGTGAGACTACTTCATCATGTTTATTATTTTGTTGTATTTTTGTCAGATTTCACATATAAATGATATCATAGAGTATTTGTCTTTCTCTGACTTATTTCACTTAACATAATACCCTCTAAGTCCATTCATATTGCTGAAAATGGGAAAATATTTTTTTATGACTTAGTATATCATTGTGTGTATGTATACACATCTTTATTATCCGTTTGCCTGTTGATGGACACTCAGGTTGCTTCCATATCTTGGCAATTGTAAGCAATGTTGCTGTGAACATCAGTGTGCATGTACCTTTTTGAACTAGTATATCTGTTTGGGGTTTATCCCCAGGAATGAAATTTATGGATCATATAGTAGTTCTATTTTTAGCTTTTTGAGAAACCTCTGTACTGTTTTCCACAGAGCCAACATCAATTTACATTCTCATCAACAGTACAAGAGGATTCCCTTTTCCTCACATTCTCACCAACACTTGTTATATGTATTTCTTGGTGATGATCATTCTGATAGATATGATGTGATTGTCTCATTGTGGTTTTGATTTTCATTTCCCTCTTGATTGGTGATGTTTAGCATCTTTTTGCGTGCCTGCTGACAATCTGTCTAGCTTCTTTAGAGAAAAGTCAGTTCAGGTCTTCTGTCCATTTTTAATTTTTTTGATGAATTATATGAACTGTTTATATACTTTTGGTAATAACACTTTATTGATCATATAATTTGCATATATTTTCTTATTCAGTAGGTTGTCTTTGTGTTGATAATTTCCCCTCGCTATGCAAAAGATATAAGTTTAAATATGTCCCATTTGTTTACTATTGCTTTTTCTTCCTTTGTTCTAGGAAAAGTTTCTGCAAAAATTCTCCTGTGATTTATGAGAAAGATTGTGCTGCCTTGTCTTCCTCTAGGAGTTTTATAATATCTGGCCTGGCATTTAGGTCTTTAATCCATTTGGAGTTTATTTTTGTATGTGATGTTAGAGACTGTTCTAATTTCATTATGTGTAGCTGTCCAGCTTTCCCGGCACCACTTAGTGAAGAGACTATTTTGCTTCCATTGTACATTCTTGACTCCTTTGTCACAGATAACTTGACTGTAAGTGTGTGGGTGTATTTCTGGGGAGTCTACTCTGTTTCATTGTTCTGTGTGTCTCTGTGCCAGTATCGTCCTGCTTTGATTACTGCAGCTTTACAGTATATTCTGAAGTCACAGTGTGATTCCTGAAGCTCTGTCCTTTCTCAAGATTGTTTTGGATAGTGGACATCTTTTGGTTTACCTACAAGTCTTAAAATTATTCTAGTTCTGTGAAAAATGTCATTGGTATTTTGATAGGGATTGCATTGAATCTGTAGTCTTGGGTTGTTGGCTTGGGTCACACAATGATTTCTTTCCCTGTACCAAAAAGTCTTTATTCATTTTATTTTCCCAGGGAAAAACAGGGAGAGGAAAAAGGGTCAGAATGTGTGTTACAAAATGATACTAAGTGGGAAAGGATGCACCTTGGTACAGTAAAACCAACCATCAAATTAACTTTCCCCCTGAAGGGGTCGCCAAGCCCAAGGGTGCTCAGTCTCCAGCAGTTCAGGAATGAAGGTATAGAACAAATAGATACAATCTTGCTTACCTTCTCTCTCATCACATAAATTCAAAATTTCACACAGAGCTTTGGTTCCTAGCAGTAAACACAGAGTTATATTTTTTCAGTCTCCTGTTTAAACAGTCTTATGGCCACTTTGACATGTTTCTTGCACACCCATTAAAGTTCTTGAGTGACTTGGATACACATTCATCCTTCCTTGATTGGTCTCCCAACCCTACTTTTCTACATGGAAGGCCCTTCATTGGTTCTCTCTACCCTAGGGTTAAAGTAGGTTTTAATCTATCCAAAGACAAAAGTCTGTCTGACATGAATCATAGCAAGGAAAGGTCTTGACTCAGGAGATTGGGAACAAGAAATGGAGAGTTTATAGGTTTTTAGGACTTTGCTGCAAATCATTTTAAGAATTGCGGACAACTTGCAGATTAAATGTATAAGTATATGGGCCATATTTTAGGACTGTAGAGAAGGGGGAACTAGAAGAGGGAATAGGAATCTAGTTTTTAAGATGGAAGATCTTGTTCAAAATTAGAAATAAAACAAGGGGAGTAAAACAGAAAGTGTGGTTCAAGACTCCTCATTTCAAGAAGAGTGGCCCCCATGCTTGTCTTTCAGATCTCTTTGCCTGGAGCAGAAAGTTTTGTCAAAGATGCTTTGGCTACTTTTATCAACATAAAAAAAGTTTATTAAAAAAAAAAAAAAAACCTAAAGAATATGGAGAAGAGAAACACATTATATTTACACAAACTAGGCTACCCAGGAATTACCAGATCAATTACTTGTGAAATCCTACAAAGCCCAGATAAATATAGTAACTGGATGCAGGTAGCAATGGGAGACAAGAACCTAAGATCGGACACACATCACCCAATGGATGTGTTCTATTGCATTTGACCCATTAAAACACAGTGAGGTAGGTTTGCAGTGACCTCACAGCATGTTAAAACAAACCAACAAAATTACACGTTTCTCCTTTAGCCACCAAGACACTAATGACTGCTGTAACAGGGCAGGACACTAGCTCTGGAAACCACAAAGAAGCCACCACTAATGAACTCTCTGAAAGCCAAGGAGGCAAAGCCCATAATTGGTAAAGGTTAACTATTTTGTTCTTAATTTAAATATCCATCCTTGGATAGCTCAAGATAGGTACAGAGGCATCATTCTTAAAACCTATACTTACCAACACACTTTTTATTTTTTTTTAAATAAAAACACACATACACATTGTTGTATATGGCAGGCCTAGCCCAATCCAGTGAAGGACTGATCTGGTATATAAAATGAATCCTGTCCCCTGGAATTGGAGGTCTGGTACAGGAATACGCTATCACACATACAGGTGACCTTTGCCTAATCTTGGCTTCACCTCTCTGCACATTTTACCTGGTCCAGCCTCTCCTAACCTCTTTGCACCTCCTTTACCTGTTAAGACCAATTTCCAGTCTTTCAATAGGAGACGAAGTCATGGGGAAACCCAGTCGAATTCTAGTCTCTCATAAAACATTGAATATGAAGGGGTTTCAAGAGGACACTATGACAGGAAAGCCAACTCTTATTGACAAAAATGAGGTAGCTCAACTCCAAAGAGTTGTTCTCTCTGGTGATAGAGTAATAGATAAAGAGAATTCCTACTATGTAACCTGAACCTGCTGCTGATTTATACATATACATACAATTGTTTAGTGTTCCTTTACTGCTGATTGTGGATATATATTTTAGTTTATTCTTTTAACCTTCCTACTAGCTTTGTGCATGGATGGCTTCTTATCTTTATGTTTACCTCTATCAGTGAGCTTTTGCATTTCATAATACTTACTTGCATTACGCATTTGGATTGTATTATACTTACTAGCTTTTTCTCTTTTGCCTAGATAAATTCTTTAACATTTGTTGTAAAGCTGGTTTCAGTCAGTTCAGTCACTCAGTTGTGTTCAACTATTTGCGACTCCATGGACTGCAGCAGGCCAGGCTTCCCTGTCCATCACCAACTCCCAGGGTTTGCTCAAACCGCAATGAGTGAAACTTCAGAGGTCTATGTCATTTTTCTAATTACAGGTGGACCTCTGATATTGTTTTTAAATCTTCAAATGTTTTATTTTTATTTATTTATTTAGTTAGTTAGTTTTTTAAATGAGAAATTTCTTTTTAGTCTTTTTGCTCTCTGAATTTCTCTTCACCAGTAAGGCAGAGTTTCCATAATATGCTTTTAAGGAAGATTGCTAATACTTTAAGTGATCTATTAGAATTTAGGGTACTTTTCTTTCACTGGTAGATATGCAGGGATTCAGGAGCCTTGTTGTTGTGTTTAGTTGCTAAGTCATGTCCAACTCTTTGCAACCCCATGGATTGCAGCACACCAGGCTTCCCTATCCTTCACTATCTCCTGGAGTTTGCTCAGATTCATGTCCATTGTGTCAGTGATGTCATTCAACCCTTCTCCTGCCCTCAATCTTCCCAGCATCAGGTTTTTTCCAATGAGTTGACTCTTCACATCAGGTGGCCAAAGTACTGGAGGTTCAGTATCAGTCCTTCGAATGAATATTCAGAGTTGATTTCCTTTAGGATTGACTGGTTTGATCTTGCTGTTCAAGGGACTCTCAAGACTTTTCTCCAGCACCACAGTTTGAAAGCATCAGTTCTTCAACGCTCAGCCTTCTTTATGGTCCAAGTCATATCCATACATGACTACTGGAAAAACAATAGTTTTGACAATATGGACCTTTGTCAGCAAAGTGATGTCTCCCCTTGTATACACTGCTTTTAATACACTGTTTAACACCCTCTTCCAACAACACAAGAGAATACTCTACACATGGACATCACCAGATGGTCAACACCGAAATCAGATTGATTCTATTCTTTGCAGCCAAAGATGGAGAAGCTCTATACAGTCAACAAAAACAAGACGGGAGCTGACTGTGGCTCAGATCATGAACTCCTTATTGCCAAATTCAGACTTAAATTGAAGAAAGTAGGGAAAACAGCTAGACCATTCAGGTATGACCTAAATCAATTCCTTTATGATTATACAATGAAAGTGAGAAATAGATTTAAGGGTCTAGATCTCATAGACAGAGTGCCTGATGAACTATGGAATGAAGTTTGTGACATTGTAGAGGAGACAGGGATCAAGACAATCCCCATGGAAAAGAAATGTAAAAATGCAAAATGGCTGTCTGGGGAGGCCTTACAAATAGCTGTGAAAAGAAGAGAGGCGAAAAGCAAAGGAGAAAAAGAAAGATGTAAGCATCTGAATGCAGAGTTCCAAAGAATAGCAAGAAGAGATAAGAAAGCCTTCTTCAGTGATCAATGCAAAGAAATAGAGGAAAACAACAGAATGGGAAAGACTAGAGATCTCTTCAAGAAAATTAGAGATACCAAGGGAACATTTCATACAAAGATGGGCTCCATAAAGGACAGAAATAGTCTGGACCTAACAGAAGCACAAGATATTATGAAGAGGGGGCAAGAATACACAGAAGGACTGCACAAAAAAGATCTTCTTGACCCAGATAATCATGATGATGTGATCACTAATCTAGAGCCAGACATCTTGGAATGTGAAGTCAAGCGGGCCTTAGAAAGCATCACTACGAACAAAGCTAGTGGAGGTGATGGAATTCCAGTGGAGCTATTTCAAATCCTGAAAAATGATGCTGTGAAAGTGCTGCACTCAATATGTCAGCAAGTTTGGAAAACTCAGTAGTGGCCACAGGACTGGAAAAGGTCAGTTTTCATTCCAATTCCAAAGAAAGGCAATGCAAAAGAATGCTCAAACTACCACACAATTGCACTCATCTCACATGCTAGTAAAGTAATGCTCAAAATTCTCCAAGCCAGACTTCAGCAATACGTGAACTGTGAACTCCCTGATGTTCAAGCTGGGTTTAGAAAAGGCAGAGGAACCACAGATCAAATTGCCAACATCCGCTGGATCATGGAAAAAGCAAGAGAGTTCCAGAAAAACATCTATTTCTGTTTTATTGACTATGCCAAAGCTTTTGACTGTGTGGATCACAATAAACTGTGGAAAATTCTGAAACTGATGGAAATACCAGACCACCTAATCTGCCTCTTGAGAAATCTGTATGCAGGTCAGGAAGCAACAGTTATAACTGGACATGGGACAGCAAACTGGCTCAAAATAGGAAAAGGAGTATGTCAAGGCTGTATATTGTCACCCTGCTTATTTAACTTATATGCAGAGTACATCATGAGAAACGCTGGACTGGAAGAAGCACAAGCTGGAATCAAGATTGCTGGGAGAAATATCAATAACCTCAGATATTCAGATGACACCACCCTTGTGGCAGAAAGTGAAGAGGAACTAAAAAGCCTCCTGTTGAAAGTGAAAGAGGAGAGTGAAAAAATTGGCTTAAAGCTCAACATTCAGAAAACGAAGATCATGGTATCCGGTCCCATCACTTCATGGGAAATAGATGGGGAAACAGTAGAAACAGTGTCAGACTTTATTTTTGGGGGCTCCAAATCACTGCAGATGGTGACTGCAGCCATGAAATTAAAAGACGCTTACTCCTTGGAAGAAAAGTTATGACCAACCTAAATAGTATATTCAAAAGCAGAGACGTTACTTTGCCGACTAAGGTCCGTCTAGTCAAGGCTATGGTTTTTCGTGTGGTCATGTATGGATGTGAGAGTTGGACTGTGAAGAAGGCTGAGGGCCGAAGAATTGATGTGTTTGAACTGTGGTGTTGGAGAAGACTCTTGAGGGTCCCTGGACTGCAAGGAGATCCAACCTGTCCCTTCTGAAGGAGATCAACCCTGGGATTTCTTTGGAAGGAATGAAGCTAAAGCTGAAACTCCAGTACTTTGGCCACCTCATGCGAAGAGTTGCCTCATTGGAAAAGACTCTGATGCTGGGAGGGATTGGGGGCAGGAGGAGAAGGGGACGACCGAGAATGAGATGGCTGGATGGCATCACTGACTCGATGGACGTGAGTCTGAGTGAACTCCGGGAGATGGTGATGGACAGGGAAGCCTGGCGTGCTGCGATTCATGGGGTCGCAAAGAGTTTGACACAACTGAGCGACTGAACTGAACTGAACTGAACTGAACTGAGCTTAGGTTTGTCATAGTTTTTCCTCCAAAGAGCAAACGTCTTTTAATTTCATGGTTGCAATCACCATCTGCAGTGATTTCAGAACCCAAGAAAATAAAGTCTGTCTCTGTTTCCATTTCGTCCCTGTCTATTTGCCATGAAGTGATTGGACTGGATGCCATGATCTTAGTTTCTTGAATGTTGAGTTTTAAACCAGCTTTTTCACTCTCCTCTTTCAGCTTCATGAAGAGGTTCTATATTTTCTCTTTGCTTTCTGTCATAAGGGTGCTGCTCTGCATGCCTGAGGTCATTGATATTTCTCCCAACAGTCTTGATTCCAGCTTAAGCTTCATCCAGTCCAGCAGCTCACGTGAGGTACTCTGCATGTAAGTTAAATAAGCAAATATAACAATATAGAGCCTTGATGTACTCCTTTCTCAATTTTGATCTAGTTTGTTGTTCCATGACTGGTTCTGTTATTTTTTGACCTGCGTACATATACTTCTTGACTTGTTTCACATGAGGCAGGTAAGGAGGTTTGGTATTTCCATCTCATTTAGAATTTTCCACAGTGTGTTGTGCTCCACACAGTCAAAGGCTTTAGCATAGTCAATGAAGCTGAAGTAGATGTTTTTCTGGAATTCCCTTGCTCTTTCTATGATCTAGCAGATGTTGGTAATTTGATCTCTTGTTCCTCTGCCTTTTCTAAATCTAGCATGTACATCTGGAAATTCTGACTTTATGTATTTTTGAAGCCTAGCTTGAAGGACTTTGAGCATTTCACTTTGCTAGCATGTGAAACAAGTGCAATTGTGTGGTAGTTTTAAATTATTTGGCATTGACCTTCTTTGAGATTGAAATGACAACTGACCTTTTCCAGTCCTGTAGCTACTGCAGGAGTTTCTTAAATTTGCTGCCATATTGAGTGCAACACTTTAATAGCATCCTCTTTAAGATTTGAAATAACTCAGCTAGAATTCCATCACTTCCACTAGTTTTGTTCATAGTAATGCTTCGTAAGGCCCACTTGACTTCACATTCCAGGATGCCTGTCTCTAGGTGAGTGATCACATCATTGTGGTTATCTGGTCATTAAGACATTTTTTGTACAGTTCTGTGTATTCTTGCCACCTTTTCTTAATATCTTCTGCTTCTGTTAGGTCCATACTGTTTCTGTCCTTTATTGAGCCTATCTTTGAATGAAATATTCCCTTCATAACTCTAATTTTATTGAAGAGCTCTTACCTCCTACTTCTGGGTTCTGAATACATGAAATGTATTTCTACTTTAAGATGCCATTATATGGACTTTTAAAATGTTTAAAATTATATTTATTTTTTCTTAGATTTAAAGTAATAACATGGTTATATTTATGGCACATGTATTTATTCCCTATTTTAATATTATCATAAATATTACCATTTTAAAAAGTCTTCTAGAGCAAAAATTACCCGATCATTGCAGACAATGTCATGCAGGCAGAAAACATTTGAAATCTATAAATTATTCTATGCGCACAGTAAATGTGGTCTAAAGGTTCATTATATTGAAAAATATTAATAATCCCACTTCAAACTATTTTAAACAGACAGGTATGGGCAATTTAACTCTGATTTTAGATGTGTTTGTGGAATTTGTCTTTATTATTTACTTGAATCAACCATCAACCAGGTTTTTTGAATGTGTACAATACACATGGTATTTCACTTCCTTCTGGGATTACAGCAATGACTTGAAGCCGATAGCCTTTGCTCTTCTGAACCTTGCAACTTAATATAATAATTCCACTTTGAGAAAAAAGGTACCATCAGTTGTTGGCAGAAAAAATACTAGCCCACAGACTTACATGTTTGCCTTCCATCTTTCCTTTTCCCTAAAGCATGTGTCTATATTTATAGGCCAACTGAACTCTGTATATTTACAATGAATTCTCCTTTTCTCAACTACTACTAATATAAATACAGCTATATGTCTCATACATGTAATATGACTTACAGAAGATATTTGTCACATATCAGGAATATTTGTGCCATTTCTAAATAACTGTGTCATAGAATAAAGGTCCATCTTCCTAAAGCCTTAATTTTAACTAATAGTCAAAGTTTAAAAATTTATAGTTGGAGAAGCATATTGAATTCAGAGTGATATTTAAAATATACTTAAAAGATATAAATTTAAGTAACATGCTTTTATAAAACAAAATCACAAAAGATAATCCTCTGAAGCTTTCTAAAATATAAAATTATAGTGTTTATGTAGTGTCCTATCAATGTTTACAATGATAAAAGTGTTTATATACAAAATAGGAATTTCCAACAAAATATTCACAAGGTTAGCCTTTTAATCAGGATTATATGAGAAGATAGTTTATTCAATTCCAATTACTATTAGTCTACTCAAAGTTAAATGTCAGTTTTTAGTTACTTTGTTTCAGCTGAATGAATTAAGCAAGATATAGCCTATGGTGGAGAATGAGAAAGTAAAGAGAAATATTTTGTGAGACTTAGCTGACATTTTGAAACAAACTAAAATTTATTTAACTTATATGCAGAGTACATCATGAGAAACGCTGGACTGGAAGAAACACAAGCTGCAATCAAGATTGCCGGGAGAAATATCAATAACCTCAGATATGCAGTTGACACCACCCTTATGGCAGAAAGTGAAGAGGAACTAAAAAGCTTCTTGATGAAAGTGAAAGAGGAGAGTGAAAAGTTGGCTTAAAGCTCAACATTCAGAAAACGAAGATCATGGTATCTGGTCCCATCACTTCATGAGAAATAGATGGGGAAACAGTGGAAACAGTGTCAGACTTTATTTTGGGGGCTCCAGAATCACTGCAGATGGTGATTGCAGCCATGAAATTAAAAGACACTTACTCCTTGGAAGAAAAGTTATGACCAACCTAGATAGCATATTCAAAAGCAGGGACGTTACTTTGCCGACAAAGGTCCGTCTAGTCAAGGCTCTGGTTTTTCCTGTGGTCATGTATGGATGTGAGAGTTGGACTGTGAAGAAGGCTGAAGAATTGTTGCTTTTGAATTGTGGTGTTGGAGAAGACTCTTGAAAATCCCTTGGACTGCAAGGAGAGTCAACCATTCCATTCTGAAGGTGATCAGCCCTGGGATTTCTTTGGAAGGAATGATGCTAAAGCTGAAGCTCCAGTACTTTGGCCACCTCATGCAAAGAGTTGACTCATTGGAAAAGACTCTGATGCTGGGAGGGATTGCGGGCAGGAGGAGAAGGGGACGACCGAGGATGAGATGGCTGGATGGCATCCCTGACTTGATGGACGTGAGTCTGAGTGAACTCTGGGAGTTGGTGATGGACAGGGAGGCCTGGCGTGCTGCAATTCATGGGGTCGCAAAGAGTCAGACACAACTGAGCGACTGAATTGAACTGAACTGAAAATCAAACTAACTAATTTTATTTAAGGACATATAATAGGTTTAAGGAAATGTCAACCCACTCCAATGTTCTTGCCTGGAGAATCCCAGGGACGGGGGAGCCTGGTGGGCTGCCATATATGGGGTCGCACAGAGTCGGACACGACTGAAGCGATGTAGCAGTAATAGGTTTGCAAAAAGCAAACAGTATTAACTGACAAAAATCTATTTATTGTAGAACATTTGAGAGACTTCAAGATTTAGAGCGTTGAAGGAATATGCAAATAATATAAATAAAATGTTCACTTTCATACTTGCTAGTTATTGTGTGATGGAAATGTGGAGATATTAATTGGTCATTAGTGATGCACAATTAGAAGGAAAAGCTTTGCTTTGAACAGTGTTCTCAAAGGTTATTCACTACAAAGGGATATTAAACATTTGGGACAAATTTTCTTGGGACTTGGGACAAATTTCCAAATTATTAACTCTGTTAATTTATTCACTCTGTTAATACATGTATAATCTTTTCTGACTCTTTTTCAAGTCCTTACATCACCTCCCTGCCCAAAAAAAAAAAAAAATACTTTTAAAAATAGTAAATTAATCCTGTATTGATTGATGGGATGCTAGTCCCTTACTAACAATGTTCATATCCTGCCTGTCCTAAATTATTAAGATAAAGTACAGTTAATCAACATTTTCACTAAAGCGTGCTTCTATAAAGATGATCATGTTATCAAGTGAAGTGAAACATTTACAAATATTACAAGTTACAAATATTTTTTTCCAAAATGTGGACTAGCACTGAATTTTCCATTTTTAATGGTGATTTGAAAACAGTGTAATACAACAAAGATCATTGGTTATAATTGTGATGGTGTCACACTATTAAACTTTCAGATTTTCAGTATTTACAGCAACTATCATGTTCACACTGACCTTTGGAATGGTTGCAGTAATCCTTTACTATGTGTTAAATGAGGCAGTGATACCACCAAGCCAAATTGAGTGAATCATTATGTTTTCTAGTATTTTAACAGATCTTTTAAAGGGTAATGTTTTCTGAAATTGTACATGTATACAGATACAATTGCCTATTTAAATTATGAAATGTGCAAACTAGAATATTGAGTGAGATACAGGAAGACGAATTATCCTTAGTGGTTTCAGCTAGCCACCTGTATTTCACAATCAAGTGGTTTTGATTGAAGAGTGTCCTTATATCAATCAACATCCATTGCCTCTACTTCAACCACATTTGTTATCATTTTCTCCAGGCATTTTTTTTTTTTTTTTTTTTTTTACCCTCTCTTAAACTGACCAGACTATTTCCATCTGGAGAAGGAAATGGCAACCCACTCCAGTATTCTTGCCTGGAGAATTCCATGGACACACCATGGGGTTTCAAAGAGTTAGAAGAATTGATGCTTTTGAACTGTGGTGTTGGAGTAGACTCCTGAGAGTCCCTTGGATTGCAAGAAGATCTAAGCACTCCATTCTGAAGGAGATCAACCCTGGGTGTTCTTTGGAGGGAATGATGCTAAAGCTGAAGCTCCAGTACTTTGGCTACCTCATGCGAAGAGTTGACTCATTGGAAAAGACTCTGATTCTGGGAGGGATTGGGGGCAGGAAGAGAAGGGGATGACAGAGGATGCGATGGCTGGATGGTGTCACCGACTCAATGGATGTGAGTTTGCATGAACTCCAGGAGTTGGTGATGGACAGGGAGGCCTGGCGTGCTGCGATTCATGGGGTCGCAAAGAGTTGGACACGACTGAGCGACTGAACTGAACTGACTGAAGTGACAAATACACAAACTGACCAGCAATATTCATCCTCGTAGTCTTTGGATTTGAATTTTCCATCTGAAATGTAAATTTCCTAGCTAAGTGCATGGCTCACATCTTTAGTCAATTTTGTTCAGGGATCTTTGCTCAAATGTGATCTTTTTAAATAAACACCTGCAATAGCAACACTGCCTCTCCACTTGACTAACACTCTTTGTTTTCTTGCTCTGCTCTGCTTTTTTTGTTGTTATTTTTTCCCCCTAGAGGTCTTGCCTCTGCCACCTGGAGGGGATTGGTTTTGCTTGTTTTCTAGTTTTCTAGTGTACCCAGATAAGTAGCTATTCCTTTTCTACGCAAAACCATCTTAAGAAGAAACCTCAATCAAACACAGCTCTGACAATTCAAATTCCAAGTTTGTAGACTTGTAAATTTTCAGAAGCAAGCAAGCAAGGAGAAAAATACCAGCAGAAGTAAGAATAGGCAAAAGGAGATTGTTTAATGTTCTTATATTGAAAAGAAAAACTTTGTTTCTGAGGTACCCTGAGTGAATAGAGAGTTCTGTGCTAAGCAGCCAGTACTTGAGACTTGAACTAAGAATTACTGTCAAACAAAACTCAGAATCTAGAAAACAAAAATGAGGAATGATTTAAAAAACAAAACAAGAAACACCTTGCCTTTGGTAACTAGTGGCAAGTGGTTTGGATAGGCTAAAAGAAATGCTTTAATATACTATATCTCCACATTCTATTTAAGTAAACCCATTTGTATTTTAACCAAGCTGAATTTACTTCAATGTGCATAGCTTTGATTCTCCAAACCTTTTATTACTGAATACAATTAGGAGATTAATTTTTATTCTAAAGAATAAGTATTAATATATATTAATATATTGTATTAATAAATATTAATATATTGGATTAACAAGTATTACTATATTGTATTAATATATATTGCATATTTGCTTAAATTGCACCATCTGATATGAATATAGAATCTAGCTTTAGTGCATCCTTCAGTTTCATGAAATAGCAATAGATGAAGAGACACTAAATACTTTTATATTCATTAATCCACATGGCACTCTTCAGCATATTTAATTGAATTTTGTTACATTTCTGGGTGTAAATATGTGGTGTTTGAACATTTGTTTTGAAAATTGCTGTAGGAGGTATTTTAACTCCAAGGATGTTTCAAATCATCTAGGAGTGACTGTTCTCATCCGGCAATTGCTAAGAACCTTTATAGTGTTGATTACTATAGTCAAAAGTAACAGAAGTGATCCTTTTCATATTTCCAGTGTCCTAACAGAAGAGTCATACCCCATTGACCCACATCAAAGATAAATAATCTAGTGGCCAACATTTGATCATGAGAAACAGAAGTGAAAGAACCATGCATGACAAACAGGAATTTGAAAAATTCTTTGGGAGCAGGGTAATGGTGGAATCTGGCAGCCTGCATGAGGAAGAGCAGTTGTAGACAGAACCTCCAGGAGCTTGATGCTAAAACCAGTAACTGAACTTAGGTGCTTCTCCCATCCCCAAGTTCCTAAATCTCCATCAGAGACTCACTCCCCAGCTAAATTCAAATCACATAACCTAAGTGCTAACAGCACTAGTTATGCAAAGAAAGCTCACAACCAAGTCCCTTTGCTCCCTTCCAAAGAAAAAAAATGTCATCTCATTGATGTCCCTTCCCCCATGCACCTCTGTCATCTCTGTTGCCTAATTTAGAAATCAAAATACTGGTGGCTTACAGGCGATATGAACCACACAGATGTGTTTTGTTTGGCTAATAAAAAATAAAAATTTAAATTAGAATGACTTATCTTTAATACACATGACACCTGAAAAAAACTGAAGGCTTTTATACAATATATTAATACATATTAATATATTAATTTTTATTCCTTCGGATAAAAATTAATCTCCTAATTGTACTCAGTAATAAAATGTTTGGGGAATCAAAGCTATGCACCATTAAAGTAAATTCAGCTTGGTTAAAATACAAATGGGTTTACTTAAATAGAATGTGGAGATATAATATATTAAAGCATTCCTTTAGCCTATCCAAACCACTTGCCACTGGCTACCAAAGGCAAGGTTTTTTTTTTTTTTTTAATCAGTCCTCATTTTTGTTTTCTAGATTCTGAGTTTTGTTTGACAGTAATTCTTAGTTCAAGTCTCAAGTACTGGCTGCTTAGCACAGAACTCTCTATTCACTCAGGGTACCACAGAAACAAAGTTTTTCTTTTCATTATAAGAACATTAAACAATCTCCTTTTGCCTATTCTTACTTCTGCTGGTATCTTTCTCCTTGTACCACACAGTCCCATTCTTGTTGCCACCAACACCCATGGCCCATCTTCCAACAGTCTAAGCAAATGAAATATATGCTAGCTTCAATTGTTTGCCCTAGTGACTTAGGATTTAAATATTCTCTCTATAGAAAAGTGGCCCATTATAACAGCATCATTTGGGACTGTGTATGTATGATGTAATTTAATTCTATATAATTCAAATTTATTTCTGTTAGACATGAGATTAAAATAAAGGATTCAAAGAAAATGCAAAATATTAGAATGCTTTTTTCTAAAATGTTTACCTTAGAAACCAAGGGTTACCTCACATAACTTATACTTTTCATCATCATTAGATTAGCATTCTGAAACTTAAACATAAATGAGGGTCACTAACTTGAATAGAATTGTTTTCCTTGTATAAAACACCCTAGCTTGCCAGCCTTTTTGGCTTCTGTCTGTTTTGTGTCCTTCCCATGTCCTTTGTTTTAGTATCATTTCACTAGGTCCAGCAATAGCATTGTATATTCGGTGCTATAGAGTCAACAAATGAGAAAAGACATATCATAAAAGAAATATGATTAAATGCTAATGTGTGTTAGGTTTTTACTTATCTCAAGTTATCTATTTCTGTAATGCTTAGAAAGGTTTCAATTTATTTCACAGTTATATATTCAGAAGTCTGCAGCTGCTGACCTTTTAGAAAATAATACTTTAGCATAAATGAAGAAAAGCAGAATGCACTGTCGTATGTGTATCTCCAGCAGGAATGAGCAGAGCCAGATTGTTTTCTACTAGAACAACTGTCTTAGTCACTATAACATGAGGATTAAAATAAGTGAGGAACTGGACTTGATTTTTTACATCATTTTTCTCTAATAGTTACAAATGTGTTGAGGATAGTTTCATTTAACTCCTTCATAATTTACAAAAAAATTCACTTCCTCATCATTGTGTATTCATTTCACTAGAAAGAACTCAGAATGACTTGATGATGACTGGGAGAAATAAATAATAGAATAACAAAGAAATTTGTAATCATGATTTTGAGGCTATACAACATCCATAGCAATCTAGCCAGAAGAACATTAATATCTTATAAAAACACTTAATATTTTGGCAGTTGAGGGTCAAGTTTCAATGTTATAGGATTACAGAACAATAGGAAAATATTTTTCTCTATTTCTCCAGAAAAACAAAGCTGTCATGGTGTGCTAAAGATCATTTGCCTGATGTCAACACTGATGATCCTGTATAATCCCGTATACAATATTAGTCTTAATACTTCAAAAGTTTTTACAGTCACTTATTAATTTACCTTCATATAATGTATATAATTTCTATTGTTAGAGTTGCTATGTTTCATAAAAATTTATGAAGCAGAATACATACTTATTTTTAACTTTTCCATACTTCAAATAGAATTCTAGGAAACCATCAAGGAGACTAATGCTGTTTACTGTAGCTATAAGGCAACAACACAGAATAGAAGCAGGGTGAAGGGGATTAGATCTGACAGATAGAGTGCATGATGAACTATGGATGGAGGTTCCTGACACTGTACAGGAGATACGGATCAAGACCATCCCCATGGAAGAGAAATGCAAAAAAGCAAAACAGCTGCCTGGGGAGGCCTTACAAATAGCTGTGAAAAAAAGAGAAGTGAAAAGCAAAGGAGAAAAGGAAAGATATAAGCATCTGAATGTATTCCAAAGAATAGCAAGGAAAGATAAGAAAGCCTTCCTCAGTGATCAATGGAAAGAAATAGAGGAAAACAACAGAATGGGAAAGACTAGAGATCTCTTCAAGAAAATTAGAGATACCAAGGGAACATTTCATGCAAAGATGGGCTCCATAAAGGACAGAAATGGTATGGACCCAACAGAAGCAGAAGATATTAAGAAGAGGTGACAAGAACACACAGAACTGTACAAAAAAGATCTTCACGACCCAGATAATCATGATGGTGTGATCACTCACACTCACCTAGAGCCAGACATCCTGGAATGTGAGACTTCACATTAGTGGGCCTTAGAAAGCATCACTACAAACAAAGCTAGTGGAGGTGATGGAATTCCAGTGGAGCTATTTCAAAACCTGAAAAATGATGCTGTGAAAGTGCTGCACTCAATATGCCAGCAAATTTGGAAAACTCAGCAGTGGCCACAGGACTGGAAAAGGTCAGTTCCAATCTCAAAGAAAGGCAATGCCAAAGAATGCTCAAACTACCACACAACTGCACTCATCTCACACGCTAGAAAAGTAATGCTCAAAATTCCTTAAGCCAGTCTTCAGCAATACATGAACTGTGAACTTCCAGATGTTCAAGCTAGTTTTAGAAAAGGCAGAGGAACCACAGATCAAATTGCCAACATCCGCTGGATCATCGAAAAAGCAAGAGAGTTCCAGAAAAACATCTATTTTTGCTTTATTGACTATGCCAAAGCTATTGACTGTGTGGATCACAATAAACTGTGGAAAATTCTGAAAGAGACGGGAATACCAGTCCACCTGACCTGCCTCTTGAGAAATCTGTATGCAGGCCAGGAAGCAACAGTTAGAACTGGACATGGAACAACACTGGTTCCATTAGGAAAAGGAGTACGTCAAGGCTGTATATTGTCACCCTGCTTATTTAACTTCTATGCAAAGTACATCATGAGAAACGCTGGACTGGAAGAAGCACAAGCTGGAATCAAGATTGCAGGGAGAAATCTCAATAACCTCAGATATGCAGATGACACCACCCTTATGGCAGAAAGGAATTAAAAAGCCTCTTGATGAAAGCGAAAGAGGAGAGTTGAAAAAGTTGGTCTAAAGCTCAACATTCAGAAAATGATCATGGCATCTGGTCCCATCACCTCATGGCAAATAAATGGGGAAACAGTGGAAACAGTGTCAGACTTTATTTTGGGGGCTCCAAAATCACTGCAGATGGTGACTGCAGCCATGAAATTAAAAGACGCTTACTCCTTGGAAGGAAAGTTATGACCAACCTAGATAATATATTCAAAAGTAGAGACATTACTTTGCCAACAAAGGTGCATCCTGTCAAGGTTATGATCTTTCCAGTGGTCATGTATGGATGTGAAAGTTGGATTGTGAAGAAAGCTGAGTGCCGAAGAATTAATGCTTTTGAACTGTGGTGTTGGAGAAGACTCTTGAGAGTCTCTTGGACTGCCAGGAGATCCAACCAGTCCATCCTAAAGGAGATCAGCCCTGGGTGTCCTTTGGAAGGACTTATGCTAAAGCTGAAACTCCAGTAGTTTGGCCACCTCGTGCGAAGAGTTGACTCATTGGAAAAGATTCTGATGCTTGGGAGGGTTTGTGGGCAGGAGGAGAAGGGGACAATAGAGGACGAGATGGCTGGATGGCATCACCGACTCAATGGGCATGAGTATGAGTGAACTCTTATTAGAGTTAGCAATGGACAGGGAAGCCTGGCGTGTTGCACTTCATGGGGTTGCAAATAGTCAGACACAACTGAGCGACTGAACTGAACTGAAAACTGTCTTTACAAGCTAACTGTTTAAAATCAAACCCTTAGAACAATTACTCCCATAGAACATATATACTAGATTCCTCTCTCCCTTTTATTTTCATGAGTAAAATGTTATACAATTTTTCAAAAGCTTAATATATAAGAAAGTATCCTATACTTCAGGTTTTATTTAATATATAAATTATGGTGGCTACTCTTCATTATATTTCTTATTTAAAATAATTAAAATAGTTATAGAACAGAGAGGAAATTAAATCCAGAAACATCTTCAGTTGTATCCTTGTCTCAACACATTGAAAGAAACATGAACTAAGGACAGACCCAGTGAAATATTTCCATCTTAGTAACAGTTCTTCAAAACATTTCTATGAGCCAAGGATTCTGTCTGTGGCAACTATATTGAAACATTTTTTCACTGACTATATAATTTCTAGCACCTTTAACCTCTTGGTGGCATCTTCAGCCTCTTTCACTTTATCCCAATTGGACACTGTCATCCAGATTGCCTGATAACTTGCTACATTGGTTCCTTAGTTTCCTCTCTCCCCAACATCTTGTGCCATCTCTCATCTGGGGTTCTCATCATTTTCTACTCTGAGTTACTTCATACAGTTTAGTATTTTCCACTCTAGTTGTTGTTGCAAATTTTTTTTCTGCCAGTTTAGACCTTGCTCTCTTTAGAGAGTAAAGGAGAAGAGTGAAGATAACATTGGCAAAAAGAGAAGATTCTGAGCACACACACACACACATGCACACACACACACACACACACACACACACACATATATAAATGACATCACACTTTGTTTAAACCGTGGGAATATTCATTAAAAAAAAAAATTGGTTCTTTAAGACTTATCTTTCCATGAGTGCAAGATCTATTTTACTAGGAATATGTGAAACTCTACTTGCAACCCTTTGGCGGTAGGTAAGACAGACTATAACAAACTCCTTTGCTAAAACTCTAAGATGTGAAATTGGTAACTATAAGGAAAAAAGAACATCGGCATAAACATTTAATCTTCTGCTTTTCCAAGCTTAGTGATTTTTGACAATGGAAAGAAAAGGATGACAACCAAACAACTTGCAAATGCCCCTCAATAACGTAATTGTTTCTAATGAAGAACCAATCTCCTTTCCCTCCCCAAGCTACATGCATGGGCCAGAGAATCTCCACAGAAAGAGTGAGCAACTGAATTCATAGTTCCTTTTTATAACCTCCCCTACCTCCCTCGAAGCACAGGAGGGTCTGTAATACTCAACCCAGCTGATACTTGGTTCTGAAATGTACCCTGACAAGGACCAGAAAACACTCTCATTAAACCAGCTGTGGCATCCTCTGTTGATGGCTCCTTTCATAATGTTAAGATACTCCATTATCTTTCATTTCCCAAATTAGCTGTGAGTCCACAATACCTTAACTGTAAATCCACAAAGGACACTTATGGATTTGCCTCCTAAATCTCTCACTTACCTAGTGGCATTCTTTTGCTTCTGAACCTGTCTACTTTTGTACAGTCATAGTGTTATATTCAAACCATGGCCTCAAATCGTTTTCTTATCCCCTTGACTCAGCACTGCTTATGTATATTTATCCAGTTTCTGAGAGTCAGCCTGAGCCATTTGTTCCAAAGCCTGTTTGAATGTCATTCCACAGCTGTTATAAAGCAGCTAAGACTCTGACTCGCCTGGCACCCAGAGGCAAGTTTAAACTGTTCTAGTGTAACTGTTCCCGGCCTTTCTCCTTCCAGTAAGGACTCAATGCCATTAGGCAACTCAAAGTCCAGTGAACCTAAGAATGTATTTCTAGAAATATCTTTTAGCAGTTTCTTTTTTAGAGCAGTGTTTTCAGTTCACAATGGAAAGTACAGGGAGGGAGTGTTTTCCCATATACCCTTTACCCTGCACATGTGTAGCATTCTGCTTTATCAACATCACTCACTAGAATGGTACAATTTTTTTTTAACCAAGGATGAACCTATATTAGCACATCATAATCACCCAGAGTCCACAGTTTACCTTCAATTGCCTCTTAGTGTCGTGTGTTCTATTGGTTTAGACAAATATACAATGACATATACCCACCATTAAAATATAATGCAGTGTTTTCACTGCCTTAAAATTCCCCTTTGCTCTGCCTATCTTTCTCCTACTTGCTCTTAGAAAGTACTAATCTTTTTACTTTCCTCATTTTTTATTTTTTTTTACTTTTTCCCAAATGCCATAGTTGAGATCATACAACCTCTGCCTTTTTGTTGTTGTTGTTGTTGGATTGGCTTCTTTCAGTTAGTAATATGCACTTAATACTCTTCCATGTCTTTTCATGGCTTGATAGCTCATTTCGTTTTAGTCTGAATTTGTCTGGATGCACCATAGTTTACTTGTTAGGACATCGTGCTTGCTTCTAAGTTTGGGCAATTATGAATTAGACTTCTGTACATGTCCATGCGCAGGTTTTTCTGTATATATAAGCTTTTCTGGAAAAAGATTTTTTAGATATTTTCAAATAATATATTCTAAGTCTGTTTCTCACTATACATTCTCCCTTCTAAATGCAATTACTCCTAAATATATCCTATATACTAGTTCTAGAGGTTTCTGGGGGTGATCATGGGCCAATGTGACTTTCTTAATGGGCTGACTTTGGGTCCTTATCACATAAGCTTGATTTTCTGGTAGCTGTGATGAAAATAAACTTTTCAGATTGAGGGTGATATAATGAATCTGTTATCAATATACAGATGAGGACAAGGACCAAGGAAGGGAATAATCTAACAGGTTCCAGAGTGAGAAAGAGGTTTATGAATCTCTATCTATTAACATTTTAATTATTTCAAACATATACACATGCAAACAAATTTAGCATACCTATTCATAAAAGAAGAAATATTTCCATTGCACAGAAAATAAAAATTTTGAAGTATGCAGATGTATGTAACAAATAATGGATATTCTTTAAATGTATCTTAATGACTTCTATCAGAGAAGGCAACGGCAACCCACTCCAGTACTCTTGCCTGGAAAATCCCATGGATGGAGGACCCTGGTAGGCTGCAGTCCATAGGGTCAGACAGGACTGAGCGACTTCACTTTCACTTTTCACTTTCATGCATTGGAGAAGGAAATAGCAACCCATTCCAGTGTTCTTGCCTGGAGAATCCCAGGGACGGGGGAGCCTGGTCGGCTGCCGTCTATAGGGTTGCACAAAGTTGGAGATGACTGAAGCGACTTAGCAGCAGCAGCAGTGACTTATATAAGAAAATTAAGTATATATTTTTAAAGGCCTGAGTTGTTTAAAAGCTATACTCAAGGATGTATTTAACAATGGAGATTGTTTAGCAGTAGACATCAATAAAGTAAGCCAAAAACAAAACAAATTGATGCACATACTTACTAGTTTGGCTTAATAAAGGATTTGCTATGCATTACTTTTAAGAGGCCCAGAACGTTTAAAAATAGGTGCTTATTACACTAGTAAAATAGAATACCTGCATGTTTTGTTACTGCCAATTAAAATGTTTCATGAAAAAAAGAAAAAAAATTAAGGGTTTAAAAGCAGGACTAGACTTAGCTGTCGTTTTGGGAAATTTCTCAGAATTGTCTAAAGAAAAATATAAAAACGTTTTAATGCATTGTTTCCTTTAGACTTTAAAGCAAGTATGATTACACATTACATTATAATATCTGGCAGAGTTTCATTTGATTACCATATTTTTAGAAATTTAATGTGAAAGAAAAATGTAAAATATTTAATCTCTAGATTGGTACTTATACTCCTTGTGATGACACTCAAAAACTTTGGCAGCACTCTTGAGTAGTTGGCAGGTTCTACAAAATATGCCAATTAAAGAGCAAAACATTACTCCACTACATCATGTCACATTCTTCCAAAATATAAATATTGAACTTTCACCACATGCCACCATGCAGCACTGCTATGACAACATCTTTGTAGAGTTTCTAAGCTCCTTCAAAAAGTGGCACCTCATCAGAACAAGGGGAGGTAAAATATTACCGTGGCTATAATTATCTAGTTGGCAAAATAAGCTCTGTGTAGAATTATGTTGAAACAGCCATTTAGTGAAATTAATGCTTTAGTTCAGCTCAGCTTATATGTTTAAGGGAACTGGTGACAATGAGAATATATAGATTAGTTTTCTATTATGTTAATTTTTTGTCTCTGTTTAAAAAGCAAACTTTTTTTTCTTAGTATAGTGCATTTAGAAAGCAGATTTGTTCACAGAAAAACAGTTAAGGATAAACCATAATTCTACATGTGAAATGTACATTTTCTGGTATAGTAATAATATATATACATTTTCTTTTCTGAGGACACATATAGAACTTATTCCTAATTTATTTAAATGTATCTTAGTAATACATTAACTTCACATGTTTTCAAGGTCAATAAGTATTGAATTAAAAAAAATAAACTATCAAACCTGTGTAATTTTAAAAGCATTTCTAAAATTTAGAATAAACACTTAAATTTGCTTAAACAGAGGCCAAGAGTATTGTGGACATTTTTTGGCTGATTGCAAAGGGTGTGAAAGATGTTTAAGAATTTAAAAAGTTTATACAGATTCTTCTAAGAAAGAAAAATATTTCTAATACAGAATAATAAATCTATGATTAAATATACCAATACAGGTATTATGCATACTATAGAAATTTTCAAGATATATATAGGTTGAATTGCAGTGAAAAGTCATTTTCTAATAAGCCACTTGGCATTGTTTTTTTAAAAAGACATCAATCTGATAAAATAAGAGTACAGATTAAACCCAGTGGAAGATCTGTTGCAGAATCAATAGACAAAATGAGCTACAGAACATTCTCATATTTAGAAGAGCTTGCAATAGAAACCAATACTCAAGAGATTACCATTTTACTTTTACTTAATAGAGGAGTGAGGTGAAGTGAAGTGAAGTTGCTCAGTCGTGCCTGACTCTTTGCGACCCCATGGACAGTAGCCTGCACCAAGCTCCTCCATCCATGGGATTTTCTAGGCAAGAGTACTGGAGTGGGTTGCCGTTTCCTTCTCCAATAGAGGGGTAGCATCTTTAAATATTCGTAAAGTTTAGAGAGACTAAGAGAGTGTTGGGGAACAAAAGTGCTAATTTTTTGTTTTGATAAAGAAAATTATATTGCTGAAGGGCTTAATATAAATTAAGAATTAGATGTTACTTATGGCAGACAGCAGAGAAGGCAATGGCACCCCACTCCAGTACTCTTGCCTGGAAAATCCCATGGATGGAGGAGCCTTGTAGGCTGCAGTCCATGGGGTCGCCAAGAGTCGGACACAACTGAAGTGACTTAGCAGCAGCATGGCAGACAGACTAAGTGAAAAGTCAGACCTTCTCCTCTGTTCTACTCCTTTTGTTGGGGGGTTCTCGGTCATCAAGAACTTTTTCAGTTTTCCCAGTAACTTCTTAAATCACCATGTCTAATGATAGGCTATGGATCTTAATCCTAACCAGATTGTAGCATATTGAAATTAACAGTGCAGAGTTTACCTTGTGATTCACTTCTTTTGGAGGAATACACTAGGTAACAGTATATGTAATAGTTGAATCTACCTACTGACAAAGAAAAGCTCTATCCAGTATCTAGATGTATTCTTGGACTGATCCTGAGTCAAGTGACTTCTCTGCAATCAAAACTAAACATTTCATGTTGATGTATGGCAAAACCAATACAATATTATAAAGTAATTAACCTCCAATTAAAATAAATAAATTTACATTTAAAAAAACAAGCAAAAAAATAAGCATTTCTATTCACTGAGTCTCTCATAATATAATCCAAGTATTTCCAGGGAATGGTATAAATCAAAGTCACACAGCAAAGAAATTAAAAGAAAACTGTTACTGAATTTGCTTTGAGGCTTTCATTTAGTACTTCCACACATATAAAAACTAGGTTTGAAATGAGAAATCCGGGTTAGATTAGGTCACTTTTAAAAGAGAAATCTCACTCACCATTCCTACTCTCTTCATCAATGGCGACTATGGTGGCTGGTGGTCCTCCCCTAGCTAGTTTGCAATCTAAAGAGAAAACAAGACAAATTAAGAAGTAGCTATTGCAGGGACATTCACCCTGAGATTAAATTCACACTATGCATTAACATTTAAAAAGAAATATCCTACAATCAAATTAATATGCATCATTTAACCATTTTTTATTTTTAAAAAAGTGTTCACACAGATTCCTTACCACATTGCAACAAAGACACTTTATACACCATGAAATGGTTCAAATCATACTGAGAAAACATAAGCAGAGACCACTGGAGAGTAGAAGTCCTTCAGGACAGAGATAATGTGATGGTAATTTAACCCAAAGAAATAACATAAAGGGATGATTAACAAGGATAAATTGTAATTAAAGCTTCACAACAGAAACAAACATAATTGGACTTTAATTGTGATAAAGGGTCTAATTAAAAAGAGTGAGTAGAATTTCAATAATATTCTAAAGAGAATGAAACAGAGACAGACAAGCAATGTTTGTGGGTTTTGAGATTTTATTTTTGTCATCTTACCCTCATATTGCCAGTCTGGAGACAAAGGAATAGAGTCATCAATGGAAGCAGATCAGAAAAATAAAAGAAAGAAAGGAAGAAAGAATATATGTGTATATTTAGTGAGGATTGAAAGATATAAATAGCATTGTACAATAACAGATATATCACACCTAATGATTTCTGGAAATGACATATGTAAAATTCTTATTTTTATAATTCAAATACAGTATGAACAAGTTAACTTTATAATGTATGTCACTCACATCTTAAAAATTACAGATCAATTTGAATATACCACACAATACACCTATGTGTCCTACGAAAAGGTAAATAAAATTACATATCAATTGTCTATTATCTCTGTGTTGAATGAACCTTAAAAATACTGCCTGTCAATCAGCAGTGATTAATTTTTTATCTCAAGAACTGCTAATGTGTGGATAATGAACATATAAATAGTATTATGAAAGTATTATGAACTATAATATCCAAGATAATGAAAATGTGAAGGCTTTGCCTGCGAGATGTCAAAAGTATACTTCTGAGACATAAAGTGCTCTCTCAGGAGATACTTGGCCAGCCTGATAGGGTTGTGTCATGCAGTTAAATGCACATGGCATGTTCCTGTGGCTGAAACATAAGTTGGCTTAAGCCATCCAAGTAGGTGTGCTATTTGAAAGATGATTTCAAGGCTTACTATTTATCTATTAAAATTCTGCCATTATGTACATGGGCATGAATAATAAGGGCTTTGGCAAGCACTGTTGTATATTGTAAAATGTGTGGTCTGTCATGTAAAGCTTAAAATATCTGAAATCTCCAGTTTTTCTTTCTTTGTCCTTGTCAATATTCAAGAGTTTCAGGTCACAGCAGTTTTAGGTCTAAAATCTCTCATTACACTCCATCCTTTCCTTCCTATACCCCTGACATAGCACAGCTCCTCGCTGCTTGCAGCCTCTACTCTTGCAGTGGTTTCCTCATTAATCTCCTGGAAGCTGTTCTCATCCTGCATTCATTTATTCATTTCATGAGAATAATTTTTGTGCACCCCAATCCTAGGGAAATTAATGGCACTTCTCTGTACAAAAATACTTATGTTTCTTTTGGAATGAAGAAAAATGTTTTAGGATATCATTCACAGGGTGTCACAGTCTCAACATTGTTTACTTATTAAGCACTATGCCCTTTAGTCACCTTAGAGACCTTACTCTTGCTGGATTACATCTTGTATTATTAAGGCAGCTTTGTTACCTAAAGTCATTTCTGCCTCTACTGCCTGGCAAGTCTGTTATTCTTGATAAAGTTAGATTTCACCTATTCCACCAAAACTTTCTTATACCCCAGTGAAAATTTAAATTTTCTTCCTGAGTTCTCATATCTGTTCATCTAGCTTTTTATTCATCTATGCATACAAACATTATTCAGTCAAATTGGTAGATAGCTTACTATGTGCTGAAGACAGGGATTAAAAATCAACAACTCCTTTCTTCACAGATCTCAGGTTGGGGAGATAAGTGGTCAGATAAAGGAAAGACTCATAAACAACCACAAAAGTATGGCACAATGTGGTCTATGTGAGTCAGCTGTTTAATATGTTCATCAACGACACAAATGATTAAAATAGAGACATTGTCTGCTGTGAGTAGAAATGGGATACACAAGAAGGCAGAGGCAATTTGTGGAAATAATAAATGAAACATGACCAGTTCTTACAAGAAGCAATTGTTGGATTATGAAGCATGCCTTCCATTTGTATTTCAAAGAGTAGCTACTTTTCAATACTTTTTTATTTCTTCCCACTCTCCTTTTTTCCCTCTCTCTTTCTTCCTCTCCCTCCCTCCCTCCCTTACACACACATACACACACACACACACACACACACACACACACACACACACACACACCACATGGTAGATCAGTGGTAAAGAATCTGCCTGCCAATGTAGCAGACACAGGTTCAATCCTCGGGGCAGGAAGACCCATGGAGAAGAAAATGGCAACCCACTCCAGTATTCTTTCCTGGAGAATCTTATGGATGGAGGAGCATGGTGAGCCCAGTGTCACAAAAGAGTTGGATATGACTTAGCAACTAAACAACAATCTAAATGTACATATAATATTTATATATAGGGTTACTGCCTCAGTTAAAATCCTCATAGCTGCAAAGTAGAGAAAAAGTGTGGTGAATTTTCACATAAGTATTAGTAGGGGAATAGATATTTAATCAACAACTTTATAGGTAGGCAGGATAAAGGGAAATGAATGATGGAGAAACTTGAGTATACATATACAACAACTGCTCATCATTTGGTTACTATTATATTTATGAATAGACTTTTTCTGCTCAACTAAGTCAAGTATGATTCTCCATATTCCAGCTCTACCTGTCTCCCTTACTCTTTCCCTCTTCTTGGTTCATTTGGTAGCCATAGCAAGCCAAATTTATGTTTACTGTGACATCTGCTGAAATTCCCTTCCTCCTCCTCTTCCCCTGGTTAAATTTTATTTCTCTTCCAAGAACCTGGCAAGGCATCACCTCTTCTAGAAAATCTTCCTTGTTGGTCTAAACTAAATGCCTATTCTCTGCATTCCTTCAATATACACTATGTAAGCATGCCAAGTCATGCCAAGCGGTGTGCGACTCAATGTGAACCCATGGACTGTAGCCCTCCAAGCTTCTCTGTCTATGGGATTCTCTAGGTAAGAATACTGGAGTAGGTCACCATGCCCTCCTCCAGGGGATCTTCCCATCCCAGGGATTGAACCCACATATCTTACATCTCTCCCATTAGCAGGTGGGTTCTTTTCCACTAATGCTACCTGGGAAGCCCTCAGTATACACTGTGCTGTGCTTAGTTACTCAGTTGTGTTTAACTCTTCATGACCCCATGGACTATAGCCCACTAGGCTCCTCTGTCCATGGGGATTCTCCAGGCCAAGAATACTGGAATGGGCTCCCATGCCCTCCTCCAAGGGATCTTCCCAACCCAGGGGTAAAATCCAGGTCTCCCACATTGCAGGCAGATTCTTTACTGTTTGAGCCACCAGGAATGCTCAAGAATATTGGGGTGAGTTGCCTATCCCTTCTCCAGGGGATCCTCCCAACTGAGGAATCGAAATGGGGTCTCCTGCACTGCAGGTAGATTCTTTGCTAGCTGAGCTACCAATATACACCGTAGTCCATTGGAAAAATTGCTTCAAAACATATATTAATGATTTTTTTTTTTCTAATGAGAGCTCCTTCAGACGAAGGCTGTGTCATACTTATCTTAGTAACCTCAAAATTCAACCAGAGTGGATCCTGAAAGAATGTTTGTTGAATTTTTCTGAAGTACAATCAGCCCAGCTGCAATCTCTCATTGACCATCTCTCCAGGAGTGCACTCAGAAGTCTCTGGTCTCATTAAGTCCTTAGCAACAGAAACAGCCCAGGAGTAAAGGTGCGGGTACAATTCCTCCCAGCCAGACCCCTTTAAAGGATGGCTTTCACTCAGCTTTATTCTTTTAGCAAGTTCCAAAACTCCACAATAAGATATTTTCATGCCCAAATAAATAAATTTTATTTATTCTAAATCAAAACAAGTGGTTAAAAAATTTTTGACTTACAACACTAATGTAGAGAGGTTAGTCAGATACATAAAAATAATCTATTAATAACATTATTCACAATAGTTTTGCTTTGAAGTGATGTGCTCATGAAAGTATAGTTTTGAAATGCACAAAATATTTTTAATTGTAAGTATATTCAGAAAAAAAAGTAAATTTGGATGAAACAGCCAGAGTGTATTAGGTATGCAAATATCCACGTGGAGATCAAAGTGAAAACTAGAAAGCAATTTGGGGGCTAGGTGATCCTGTTCTCTACGGTCTGTGGATAATCTGTCTGCCACAGGAAAGACAGGTTAGCTGATGATGACTGTACCTTGGAAATGCACTTCTGTAATCTATTTAATTTCACCCTTGACTGTCCAGGTTAAATCACAAATTCATTGTTTTTCGTGCCTCAAATTTCTAACCTCTCAGGCCCCTACCTGATTCCCATACCCAATTTGTTGTAAAGTGCAGGATATTAATACAAATACCTGAATGCCCAGTGTGATTTATTTCTGCAAATTTGTCATCAAGCTAAAAATAAGCCATATTTTTTCTGTATGTTTTTAAATAATTTTATGCAACAGGTAGGATTTCAAACTTAAAAACTATTAGCAGATATGTAATGACTGGTTTCAAAGATAGCAAACCTGTGATATGCTATTCTTACTGCATCCAGAAGCTTAAGAGCATGTTACTCTGCAAAGAGAATATCCAGAATTGTCCAAAGAAATTCATTTATTACTAGAAAGTGTGACTAGCCAGGAAAACCCTATTTCCATCTTAGCCTATTGTCAAAACGTCTATTTAAGGTCAAACAGTGCCTTTCAAAAAATTGCAGTATAATTGCTTTACAATGTTGTGTTAGATTCTACTGTACAACAAAGGGAATCAGCTATATTCATACATATATCCCCTCCATCTTGGACCTCCCTTCCCCACCCTAATCCTACCCATCCAGGTCATCACAGAGCCCTGAGGTGAGCTCTGTGTCGTACAGAAGTTTCCCACTATCTGCCTATTTTATGCATAGTGGTGAACATGTATCAATCCTAATCTCTAATTCATCCCACACTTCCTTTCCCCTGCTGCATCCACGTGACCACTCTCTATGTTCATGCTTCAGATTCCTGCCCTGCAAATAGGCTCCTCAGTACCTCATTTCTAGATGCTACGTATATGTGTTAATATACAATGTTTTCTCTTTCTGCCTCACTTCACTCCGAATGGCAGGGTCTAGGTCCATCCACGTCTCTACAGATGATCCAGTTTTGTTCCTTTTACTGGCTGTGTAATACTCCATTGCATACATGTGCCACATCACCTCTATTCTCCTTTGAAGTATATTTAGGTTGTTTACATATCCTGCCTATTGTAAATAGTGTTGCAGTGAACATTGGGGTACATGTGTCTTTTTGAATTATGGTTTCCTTAGGGTATATATATACCCAATAGTCGAATTGACGAGTCAATTGTAGTTCTATTTTTTAAGAAAACTCCATACTGTTTTCCATAGTGGCTGTATCAGTTTACTTTTCCATAAACAGTGGAAGAGGGTTCCCATTTCTCCATGCCATCTCCAGTATTTATTGTTTTTTTTTGATGGTGGCTACTCTGGCCAGTGTGAAATGATACCTCATTTATTTTGATTTGTATTTCTCTAATAGTTAGTGATGTTGAGCATTTTTTCATTATATGGGACTGGAATGCAAAAGTAGGAAGTCAAGAGATACCTGGAGTAACAGGCAAATTTGGCCTTGGAGTACAAAGCGAAGCAAGGCAAAGGCTAACAGAGTTTTGCCAAGAGAATGCACTAGTCATAGCAAACTATCTCTTCCAACAACAAGAGAAGACTCTACACATGGACATCACCAGATGGTCAATACCAATATCAGACTGACTATATTCTTTGCAGCTGAAGATGGAGAAGCTCTATACACTCAGCAAAACAAAGATTAGGAGCTGACTGTGGCTCAGATCATGAACTCCTATTGACAAATTCAGATTAAAATTGAAGAAAGTAGGGAAAACCACTAGAAAATTCACGTATGACCTAAATCAAATCCCTTACAGTGGAAAAGTGAAGTGAAAATAAAGTCTCTCAGTCATGTCTGACTCTTTGTGACCCCATAGACTGTAGTCTACCAGGCTCCTCCATCCATGGAATTTTCCAGACAAGAGCACTGGAGTGGGTTGCCATTACCGTGTCCAGGGGATCTTCCTGACCTGGGGATGGAACCTGGGTCTCTCGCACTGCAGGCAGGTGTTTTACCATCTGAGCCCCCATGACAAATAAATTCAAGACATTAGATCTGATAGACAGAGTGCCTGAACAACTATGGACAGAGGTCCGTGACACAGTACAGGAGGCAAGGATCAAGACTATCCCCAAGAAAAAGAAATGCAAAAAGGCAAAATGGTTGTCTGAGGAGGCCTTAAAAATAGCTAAGAAAAGAAGAGAAGTGAAAGGCAAATTAGAAATGAAAAGATATACCCATTTGAATCCAGAGTTCCAAAAAACAGCAAGGAGAGATAAGAAAGCCTTTCTCAGTGATCAATACAAACAAATAGAGAAAAACAATAGAATGGAAAAGATGAGATTTCTTCAAGAAAATTAACGATACCAAGGGAATATTTCATGCAAAGATGGGCTCAATAAAGGACAGAAATGGTATGGACCTAACAGAAGCAGAATATATTAAGAAGAGGTGGCAAGAATGCACAGAAGAATTATACAAAAAATATCTTCATGACCCAGATAACCTTGATGGTGTGATCCCTCACCTAGAGCCAGACATCTTGGAATGTGAAGTCAAGAATGTGGGCCTTAGAAAACATCCCTATGAACAAAGCTAGTGCAGGTGATCGAATTCCAGTTGAGTTATTTCAAATCCTAAAAGATGATGCTGTGAAAGTGCTGTACTCAATATGCCAGCAAATTTGGAAAACTCAGCAGTGGCCACAGGACAGAAAAAAGGTCAGTTTTCATTCCAGTCCCCAAAATAGGAAATGCCAACGAACGCTCAAACTACCACACAGTTGCACTCATCTCATAAGCTGACATAGTAATGCTCAAAATTCTCCAAGCCAGGCTTTAACAGTATGTGAACTATGAACTTGCAGATGTCCAAACTGTATTTAGAAAAGGCAGAGGAACCAGAGATCAAATTGCCAATATCTGTTGGCAAAAAGCAAAAATTCGAGAAAAACATCTACTTCTGCTGTATTGACTATGCCAAATACTTTGACTGTGTGGATCACAATAAACTGTGGAAAATTCTTTAAAAAATGGGAATACCAGACCCCCTGACCTGCCGCCTGAAAAATCTGTTTACACGTAAAGAAACAACAGTTAGAACAGGACATGGGATAGCAGACTGTTTCCAAATCAGGAAAGAAGTATGTCAAGGCAGCATATTGTCACTCTGCTTATTTAAATTATATGCAGAGTACATCGTGAGAAATGCTGGACTGGTTGAAGCCCAAGCTGGAATCATGATTGCCAGAAGAAATTTCAATAACATCATATATGCAGATGACACCACCTTTATGGCAGAAAGAGAAGAAGAACTAAAGAGCCTCTTGATGAAAATGAAAGAGGAGAGTGAAAATGTTGGCTTAAAGCTCAACATTCAGAAAACTAAGATTATGGCATCCGGTCCCATCACATCATGGCAAGCAGATGGGGAAACAGTGGAAACAGTGGCAGACTTTATTTGGGGGGCTCCAAAATCACTGCAGATAGTAACTGCAGCCATGAAATTAAAAGACACTTGTTCCTTGGAAGGAAACTTATGATCAACCTTGACAATATATTAAAAAACAGAGAAATTACTTTGCCAACAGAGGTCTGTCTAGTCAAGGCTATGTTTTTTACAGTAGTCATGTATTGATGTGAGAGTTGGACTATAAAGAAAACTGATCACCGAAGAATTGATGCTTTGAACTGTGGTGTTGGAGAAGACTCTTGAGAGTCTCTTGGACTGCAGGCGATTCAACCAGTCCATCCTAAAGGAGACCAGTCCTGAATATTCATTGGAAGAACTGACATTGAAGGTGAAACTCCAATACTTTGGCCACCGAATGCAAAGAACTAACTCATTGGAAAAGACCCTGATGCTGGAGAGATTGAAGGCGGGAGGAAAAGCGAACGACAGAGGATGAGATGGTTGGATGGCATCACCGACTCAATGGCCAGGAGTTTGAGTAAACTCTGGGAGTTGGTGATGGACAGGGAGTCCTGGCATGCTGCAGCCCATTGGGTCTCAAAGACTTGGACATGACTGAGCGACTGAACAGAACAGTTTTGATACTGAGCTGAGGTTTGTATTTTCATCTTGTTTACAGTTTCCTTTTCTCTGTAGACACTTTTAAGTTGTATTAGTCCCCACTTGTTTATTTTTATTTTGATTGCTGTAGGAGGTAGGTTAGAAATCATTTTGCTGTGATTTATATTAAAAAGTGTTTTTCCTATGTTTTTCTCTAAGAATTCAACTGTGTCCATGCTAACATTTTGTTTTTAATCCATTTTGAGTTTATTTTTGTTTATGGTGTTATGTAGTCTTCCAAATTCCTTCTTTTACAGGTAGCTGTCCAGTTTTCCCAGCACCACTTATTGGGAGAAATATTTGAAAATGAAGCAACTGAGAAACAATGTCCTTTTTAATATAATTTTAAATATATTGGCTATTGTCATATATTAATATGTCAGTTGCCATCAATATGTCCAATGGCTAGTATCTTGTATTTCCTGCCCAGATCTCTCTCCTGAGTCTGTGTCCTACTGCTCAGACAACATCCGTACTTGCAATTTCAAAAGTGCCCTAAATATAACATTCCAAAATGGAATTCTAGTTGTGACCCCCTAGCCCATACCTGGCCTTTTCCAGTACGTATAATTCCAGTGAATAGCACAATTTTGCACCAAGTTTCATAACACAGAAACTAGGGGCTCACCTTAGAGCCTGCCCATCTTCCTTGCCTTTCTGTGTTGAATCCCTCAAAAAACCTTGAATTTAATTTGTACAGAAAACTTCTCATATCCACCTAAACTTTTCAACCTCTGATGTCAATGTGCTATTGCAGTCTCCTACCTAATGTGATAGGGTTCCTAAGGTTCACCCTACAGGCAATCTTGGCTCACTCTTTAATTTTCTATCTTTAACCACAGTGATCTTTTAACAGATTAAAATGTGCTTACCTGTTAATAATGTGCCATTGCTTTTATTTTACAACAGAATTTTCATGGCCTACAACCCCCTGTATGGTATGATTTTATATTGAAAACCAAAATGTATGGCCTAAAAGATCCTGCACGATACAGCCTTCTCTTTCCTCTCCAGTCTCATCTACTTCCATGTTTTTGCATGCCCTCTGCATTCCAGACAAAATTTTCTTTTCTTTAATCATGCTATGGTTTATCTTGAGCTACCTCAAGACCTTTCCAGATGACATTATTTCTTATTTCTAACCTTCACACTTAACCCATCCTTCACTTATATTTTCTTTACACCTTAACTTAATGCTTCACTTTTCAAAGAAATAATTTCTAATGCCCATGTTCCCTGATATATACTGAGTTAACTCTGCCTTCTAATATCAATTTATCAATATTCTCTGAGGTAATACTCAGTTAATTCTGCCTTCTAATATCGACTCCTCACTGACAGAAGACTCAGAAATACCTAGATCTTGTTTCTGTTTCTGAGTTAGTGTTCCTAGGGCAAAGTTCTTGCCACATAATTGACTCTAAGCAACTATGAAAAGTTGCTTAAATGAAAAGTTTCTATCAAATTTGCATCAGCAATTTTTAAAAAGCCTCCTATAAGTTAATACTTTTACTTTTTAATATTTGAAATATCATTCCCATATAAAAAATAATTGGGAAAGAATGAGTAACAAAAGTTATTAAAAAACAGGACTGTTGATAATACCTCAGCAGAAATGTGAAGATCGCAGAATGTGTCACCTGAAAATATGTCACTTTGGCATGTGGAACTGAGGGCAATGAAGACCCAGAAAACTCAGGAAAAGCTTTTTTTTTTTTTTTTTTTTAACTTTTCCATTAAGAGCTTAAAAGGGGTGCATGTACAAGGAAGAGAGCTGTTACCAGAGATAAAATTTTCATCTCAGAGAGGTATGTACATGGCAGGACAAGCATTTGTCAATCAATTTTTTTTTTTTTTCTCATCTTCCTGTGAGCTCCCTTCTTTCCTTTTGAAGCATCAGACCCTTATCCTTTTCTGAGCTCAAGATGATATTTAAGACTTAACTGCCTGGTTGTGTTTGAGTCTCATACTCGTGTATATGTGTGTATATAATTAAATTTCTTTTACTCCTGTTAATTGTTCTATTATGGGGAGTTCTCAGCCAAGAACCTAGAAATCCCTATAATTTTTACTAAGGTGATTCCTTACCAGTTCCCTATGATTATCAGTGAATTATTCTAGCACCTAGCATAGTATTTGATATAATCATTCAATACATTTTTTGAATTATAGAATATCTTCTTCCAAGGTAAATGAATAAAACAAATAACTAAATCATTACTATTCATCATTTCAAATATTTTGGGGAGTGTTTAAATTGTTAAAGGAATTGATTCCTAGTTTAATATAGAGGTTAAGAACTCTTGAGAGTCCAT
Source organism: Capricornis sumatraensis (assembly GCF_032405125.1). Lineage (NCBI taxonomy): Eukaryota > Metazoa > Chordata > Mammalia > Artiodactyla > Bovidae > Capricornis > Capricornis sumatraensis. The sequence goes on along the minus strand of NC_091091.1, from coordinate 5,775,382 downwards.
TAGACAAAAAGGAGATCAAACCAGTCGATCCTAAAGGAAATCAGTCCTGAATATTCATTGGAAGGACAGATGCTGAAGCTCCAAAACTTCGGCCAGCTGATGAGAAGAACTGACTGATTAGAAAAGACCTTGATGCTGGGGAAGATTGAAGGCAAATGAAGAAGGGGATGACAGAGGATGAAATGGTTGGATGGCATTCCTGCCTCAATGGACATGAGTTTGAGCCAGCTCTGGGAGTTAGTGATGGACAGGGAAGCCTGGAGTGCTGCAATCCATGGAGTCACAAAGAGGTGGACATGACTGAGTGACTGAACTGACTGATTACAAGTATGAATGGGATTTTCCAGGCAATAGTACTGGAGTGGATTTACCATTTCCTTCTCCAGGGGATCTTCCCGATCAGGGATCGAACCTAGTTCTCCCGCATTGTAGACAGACGATTTACCGTCTGAGCCACCAGGGAAGTCCCATAAATGAGATAATCTATGATAATTTTATTTTGTCTGGCAAGATGTACAGGCAAAATCAAAGCACCTAATTTTTGCAGTATTTACTGTGGAATGTATTTGGAGAGTCATTGCTACTGGTCCCTTTAATCAAAAGATAGTAGAGAATCCCTTGGATATCTCCAAATTTTCAGTGAGAGCTGGTATTGTTACATTTGTGCTTGTGAAGTGCATTCTCATTAAGAATAAAAGCACTCACATGATTTGCCATTGAATGTCTGTTGGAATGTTGAAACTCTTATTCCAGATGCCAATCTAAATACACTACACTGAACTGAATTTACTAGAGGCAAATAGATTCCTTGAACTCTAGGTTTAAATAAAGTGCTTAGAGTCACAATAGTCTCAGGGTTTCACAATTGTCCGGAAATGCACTGGTGTAAAAATGATCAAGCAGAAAGATCAAGAAAGAGTTTCAGATTTTCTGAAACTTCTACTCTTCTCTATATTCCTGTGAATATCACTTTGCATATTCAAAGTCACCTGGTCTTTCTTATTTAGAAGCTTTTGTTTTTATGCACACGCGCGCGTGCCCACACACACACACACAGTTTCTCTCTCTCTGAATCAGTTCCTTATTTCAAAGCAATTTGACCTTTCAATCAAAGGAGCACTGCACTCTCTTGAAATTTCATGCTGTACAAACATTTTACTTTCAATTTGCTTGTCACAAGCAGCAGAAGAGGGACTATTCTAATTTTTTTATGTTGATCCTCAGAATATTCATTTTCAGGAAAACACACATAGTGAAACTTTAACACAAAAACTTCTTCTTTTACATTTTGACTCTCATCCGAAAGAAAAAGAATTTGACCACGACATTTGTAATATCAGTAGAACCATACACTAAATTGTATTGTCTAAAATTGTAGTCAATAAAGACATGAATTTAGACCATGACTGAAAAAGCAAAATAAATTTAGTAAACCACAAGACATTGCAAGTGAGTAAGTCTGATTCAAGAATGAGACATTAGCATTAATATATTTCAGATATTATCATAAAGGGAGGAAGGTATATTTTATGATCCCTTAGTGCCATCATTAATTGGATTATATAATTTATCATGTTCCAACAACATGGCCTAGTAAGGCTCACTAAAGTCATTAATAATTATTGCTCTGCATCACTTGCTTTCATTAACACGATTTATCACATAAGCCATGGCACCCTCAGTCTCTACATTATTTTTCAATTATTACTGTTTATTTCATATTATTCTATTTGATAAATCAACAACAGTAGATTTGTACATGACATTTCATGAGAGAAACCCATCTCCATTCTTAAGAAGTTAATAGATCTAAGCAATAAAAGGAAAGATTAATCAAGAACTGCAGGAAGAAGGCAGAAGAGGAACTGAATTGCTAGTCAAAGTCTGATCAGAAAACCAAGTAATATTTTAATATTTTTGTTACTGGGAATATTACTATAATTCATTATTTTATAATTTCATGTAAATTCAAGGTCAAATATGTTAGTATTTGTACCCAGATGTAATTTTCTTACTTAATTCACAATGCATGAGTTAGAAGCATTTTGAGTTTCTTTTTTGTTTCCATTGATAGTGATAGTTTTCTCTTACTTGTCTAAACTTCCATCTCAGGATTATAACTACAGTTGAGGAATTTGAGGTGGATAAAATAGTTCTTGGTCCAAGTTAAACTGACAAACTCTCTGTAGCTCAGTTGCATTAGCTGTAAAACTGAAATTATTGTATGAAATAATAATTGGCATATGGAAGTGCCTTATAAGTTATTGTTAGGTAAATTGTATTCTAACCAAATGAGCTAATCACATATAAAGCTTGTATACCTCTACATTTTAAATGCAGTGACTTTTACATATTTTTAATTAATTAAATAGTAGTTTCTTACCTTTTACAACATTCAAAGGAAAGCTATATTTATTAGCAGATCAAAATAGGCTTCAGATATGTTACTGTTTTTGGAAGGCATTTAATATACTGAAATAATGACAGTTCATTTCATTATATGACCACAGATTGGTAAGGTTACATAGTTATAACTGAATCATGCAAAAGATCTCATTTCTAAAATTTTCAGAGGAATGCCTATAACTAAAATAAAAAATAAGTCTTCTGAAAATATAAAGTAGATTGTGTCCCTCCTCTAAAAGCTGTTTGCAAGACCTTGCTTTCTATTACTTTAAAATCTTCCTAAAAGGCTTTTTCCATTGGTTAGCTTGTTTTACCATATTATCCAATTTGTCCTTATGATTTGTAATTAGCATACAAAGAAGAAAGGGAGGGATAAGGGTTTGTGTCAGTAAGAATAGCTAAATTATACAAAAAAACTTTATGAAAAGCAGTTAAAGAATTTAAATTCATATTTCTGAAAGCTAATTTATTTTCTAATTACTCTTAATGGGGTAACTCAGAGGAAATTCTCAATCACAATTTTTATTAAGAAGCTCAATGAGGTCAAAAGCTAAAAGCTGCAGAATTATCACTGTTTAAAACTACATTCTTCAGAGTTTTTAAATAATTATTTGCATACAGTCTGCTTTGCCTATTTAAACAAATTATTTGCTGTAATCCAAATATGAGAATCTAAGCTGTCAGTTTTAAAAAAGCAAACTGTATGGATTAAATCATAAGGAAAAATGTTAAGCATTTTGTTACTCATAATCTTAAAAACCATATCTGTGTAAACATCACATCTGTTTTCTTAAATCTTTTTTCCAATTCTTCTAAGATTTTATTAATATATATGTAAGTTTAAGGCATGCAATGTAAATACTTTATACACACACACACACACATATATAAGTAATTACCACCATAAGGTTAGTTAACACTGCCATACTCTTGTATAATTACTTTCTTGTGTATGGTGATAACATTTAAGATCTACTCTTTAAGCTATTTTCAAGTATATAACAAAATGTTAATTATAGTCACTGTTCATGTCACCCAGTCCTGTCCGACTCTTAAAGACCCCATGGACTACAGCACTCCAGGCTTCTCTGTATCTCACCAACTCCTGAAATCCAAGTTCATGTCCATTGCATCAGTAAAACCATCCAGAAGTCTCATCATCTGATGCCCTCTTTTTCATCTGCCCTCAATCCTTTTGGGTATCAAGGGTATCCAATGAGTCAGCTGTTCACATCAGACGACCAAAATACTGGAGTTTCAGCTTTAGCATCAGTCCTTCCAATGAGTATTCAGGGTTGATTTCTCTTAAGATTGATTGGTTTGATCTTGCTATCCAGGGGACTCTCAGGAGTCTTCTCCAGCACCAGTTTGAAGGCATCAGTTCTTTGGTGATCTGCCTTCTTTACGGTCTAGTTCCCACTACCATATGCAACCACTGGGAAGACCATAGCGGTGATTATACAGACCTTTCTTTGTTGGCAGAGTAATGTCTCTGCTTTTCAACACACTGTCTAGGTTTGTCAAAGCTTTCCTGCCAAGAAGCAATTGTCTTCTGATTTTATGGCTGCAGTCACAATCCTCAGTGATTTTAGAGCCCAAGAAGAGGAAATTTGTCACTACTTCCACTTTTTCCCCCACTATCTGCCATGAAGTAATGGGGCCAGGTGGCATGATCTTAGTTTTCTGTTTTTTGTTTTTTGTTTTTTTTTTAATATTTAGTTTTAAGGTGTCTCTTTCATTCTCCTCCTTCAACTTCATCAAGAGGCTTTTTAGTTCCTCTTCACTTTTTGCCATTAGAGTGGTATCATTTGCATATCTGAGGTTGTTGATGTTTCTCCCACCTGTGTTGATTCCAGCTTGTAACTTATCTAGCCCAGACTTTCTCATGATGTGCTCAGCACATAGATTAAACAAACAGGGTGAGAGCAGACAGCCCTTTGTACTACTTTCTCAATCTTGAACAAATCAGTCGACACAGTTCTAACAGTTGCTTCTTCATGTATAGCTGTGTCTCAGAAGATAGGTAAGATGGTCTGGTATTCCCATCTCGTTAAGAGCTTTCCATAGTTCATTATGATCCACACAGTCATAGACTTTGGTATAGTCAATGAAACAGAGGTAGATGCTTTTCTGGATCTCCCTAGCTTTTGATACAATCCAGAGAATGTTGGCAATTTGATCTCTGGCTCCTCTTCCATTTCTAAGCCCAGCTTGAACATCCAGAAGTTCTTGATTCTTATAATGCTGAAGCCTAGCATGCACGATTTTAAGCATGATCTTACTAGCATGGAAAATAAGTGCAATTGTCCAGTGGTAAGCATATTCTTTAGTACTATCCTTCTTGAGAAGTGGGATGAGGATTGACCTTTTCCAGTCCCCTGCCCACTGCTGGGTCTTCCAGATCTGCTGATATATTGAATGCAACACCTTGATGGTGTCATCCTTTAGGGTTTTGAACAGTTCTACTGGAATTCTATCACATCTACTGGCTTTATTAACAGCAGTGCTTCCTAAGATCCACATGACTTCACTCTCCAGAAAGCCTGGCTCTGGGTAGCTGACTGCACCATCACAGTAATCTGGTTCAATTGGATGTTTTTTTATACAGTCACTGTGATGTACACTAAATCCTTAGAATTTACTTATCTTATAGATGGAGTATTGTACCCTTTGGCCAACATCTTTCCATTTTCCCCATCATCTAGCCACTGTCAACCACAAATTTCTGTAAGTTCAGCATTTTTTTTTTTTTTTTTAGAGAAGTGTATGACAATTCACTCCAGTATTCTTGCATGGAGTATCCCTTGGACACAGGAACCTGGTGGCTACAGTTCCTGGGCTCGCAAAGAGTCAGACATGACTGAATGACTAACATTTTCACTTTCAGCTTTTTTAGATTCCACCTTTAAGTAAAAACATACAGTATTTAACTCAGACTTATTTCACTTATCATAAGGCTCTCAAAAACTAAAATGTTGCAAAAAGCAAGATTTCCTTCATTTTCATATTTTCTTGGGCTCCAAAATCATTGCATATGCTGACCGCAGCCACGGAATTAAAAGATGTTTACTCCTTGGAAGAAAAGCTATGAGAGACATAGAGAGCATATTAAAAAGCAGAGACATTATTTTACCAACAAAGGTCCAGATAGTCAAAGCTATGGATTTTCCAGTAGTCATGAATGAATGTGAGAGTTAGACCGTGAAGAAGGCTAAACGCCAAAGAATTGATGCTTTTGAACTGTGGTGTTGGAGAAGACTCTTGAGAGTCCCTTGGATGGCAAGGAGATCAAACCAATCAATCTTAAAGGAAATCAATCATGAATATTCATTAGAAGGACTGACGCTGAAGCTCCAGCAATTTGGCCACCTGATGTGGACAGCCAACTCATTAGAAAAGATCCTGGTGCTGGGAAAGATTGAAGACAGGAGGAGAAAGTAATGACAAAGGACAAAATGATGGGATGATATCACTGACTCATTGGAAATGAGTTTGAGCAAGCTCTGGGAGATGGTGAAGGACAGGGAAGCCTGGCATTCTGAAATCTATGGGGTCACAAAGAGTTGGACACAACTGAACAGCAACAATATTCCATAGTGTACAGATACTACATTGTCTTCATTTATCTCTCATTGGACACATAGGTCATCTCCATGTCTTAAGTATTATGAATAATGCTGCAGTGACCTTGGGGGTACATATATCTCTTCAACATTGATATAATTCCTTCAAGAAATATATACCCAGAAGTGGGATGGCTTAATCATATAGTAGTTGATTTTTAATATCTTTGAAACTTTATGCTGTTTCCCATTCTCACCAATGAGATATGTGTTCACTTTCTTCACATCCTCACCAATACTTATCAGTTGTCATTTTGATAAATCACTCTACCAACTGTGAGGTGATATCTCATTGTGGTTTTGATCTGCATTTCCCTGATGTTTGGTGATGTTAAACATCTTTCCATGTACTTATTGGTCATTTGTATGTTGTATGTCCTTTAAAAGCTGAGCACCGAAGAATTGATGCTTTTGAACTGTGGTGTTGGAGAAGACTCTTGAGAGTCCCTTGGACTGCAAGGAGATCCAACCAGTCCATTCTGAAGGAGATCAGTCCTGAGTGTTCATTGGAAGGAATGATGCTGAAGCTGAAACTCCAGTACTTTGGCCTCCTCATGTGAAGAGTTGACTCATTGGAAAAGACTCTGATGCTGGGAGGGATTGGGGGCAGGAGGAGAAGGGGACAACAAAGGATGAGACGGCTGGATGACATCACTGACTCGATGGACATGAGTTTGAGTGAACTCCGGGAGTTGGTGATGGACAAGGAGGCCTGGCGTGCTGCCATTCATGGGTCGCAAAGAGTTGGACACAACTGAGCAACTGAATTGAACTGAACTGAACTGTCCTTTGAAAAAATGTCTCATGTCCTTTGCCCTTTTTGAACATGTTTATTTCATGTTCATGAAATAGCTCATGTTTATTAATCCATTCATGGGGGAATCAATATCTACTCTTAATTTTTTTTCTTTATACAATTTTAAAGTTAATTTCCACTTAAAGTTTGTATAAAATATTGGCTATATTCCCTATGCTGTACAATACATCCTTGAACATATCTTATACCCAGTGGTTTGTATCTTCCATGTCCCCATTCATATATTATCCCTCCCTTCTCAACCCCCACACTGGTAACCACTAGTTTGTCTTCTGTCTGTAAGTCTGCTCACAGATATAGTCTCTTTTTTCTCGTATTTTTTCAGATTCCACATATAAATAATATCATAAAGTATTTGTCTTTCATATATAATAGTATCATATAGTGTTTGTCTTTCTCTCTCTGGCTTATTTCACTTAGCTTAATTATAAGCCCATCCATTTTGTTGCAAATGGCAAATTTTTGTTCTTTTTGCTTGTGAGTATTATGTCATGGTGTATATTACATCTTCAATATCCATTCATTTGCTGATGAGCACTCAGGTTACTTCCATACCTTAGCAACTGTAAATAATACTGCTATGAACACTGGGATGCAGTATTTTTTGGTATTAGTGTTTCTGTTGTTCGGTTCTACATCTAGGAGTAGAATCACTAGATCATACGGTAGGTCAGGGGCCTTCCCTGATGGTTCTGCCTACAATGTAGGAGACTTAGAAAATGCAGTTTGTATCTCTAGGTTCGGAAGATCCCCTGGAGGAGGAAATGGAAACCCACTGCAGGATTCTTGCCTGAAAAATCCCATGGAGAGAGGAAACTTTGCATCCAAAGGATCACAAAGAGTTGGACATGACTGAGAGACTAAGCACAGCAGAGAGCATATGGTAGTTCCATTTTTAGTTTTTTGGAGAAACGGTATAACCATACTGTTTTCCACAGATGTTGCACAAATTTACATTCACATCAACAGCTGTATAAATGTTCCCTTTTCCCCACATCTTCACCAACATGTGCCATTTGTGTTTTTTTTTTTTTTTTTGGATGATAGCCATGAGAGGTGTGAGGTAACGGTTCATTGTGGTTTTGATTTGCATTTCCCTTATTATTAGCAATGTTAAACATCATTTCATGTTCTTATGGGCTATCTACATTTCCTCTTGGGAAAAATATTTATTCAGTTCTTCTGGTCATTTTAATATTTTTGGATATTAAGATGTATGAGCTGTTTCTCTATGTTAGGTTTCAATCCCTTATCAGTCATATAATATGTTAATGCATTTTTCCATTCAGTACATTGTCTTTTCATTCTGTCAGTGTCTTTATTTAGGACTTTCATATAAAAAATGAGTAAATGTGTTACTCCTGATCTTAGAGAAAAATGCTTTTAGTTTTTCACCATTGAGTATGATGTTAGTTGTGGGCTTATTGTATATGGATTTTTTTTTTTTTTTTTTATGTTAGGATATATTCCTTCTATGCTCATTTTATTGAGATTTTTGGGCATGGATGAATGCTGATTTCTAATACATGCTTTTTCTGCATCTTTTGAGATGATATATTTTTATCTTTTTGTTAATGTTGCATGTCACATTTTAATTTGCATTAATGTTGAACAGTGCTGCATCCCAGGAATAAATGCCACTTGATGATGGTGTATGATCTTTTTAATTTGCTGCTGCTTTTAATTTGCTAGTATTTTCTTGAGAAGTTTTGCATCAGTACTCATCAGGGATATTGGTCTGTAACTTTCTCCTATGTAGTGTCCTGTTTGGAGAAGGCAATGGCACCCCACTCCAATACTCTTGCCTGGAAAATCCCATGGACAGAGGAGCCTGCAAGGCTGCAGTCCATGGGGTTGCAAAGAGTCAGACACAACTGAGTGACTTCGCTTTCACTTTTTACTTTCATGCATTGGAGAAGGAAATGGCAACCCACTCCAGTGTTCTTGCCTGGAGAATCCCAGGGATGGGGGTGTCCGGTACGCTGCCGTCTATGAGGTCGCACAGAGTTGGACACGACTGAAGTGACTTAGCAGCAGCAGCAGCATTATCCTGTTCTGACTTTGGTAACAGAATAATGATGCCCTCACATAATGAATTGGGAATATTCCTCCTCTTCAACTTTTTTGGACAAGTTTGACAAGGACTGACTTTAATTCTTCTTCAATATTTGATAGAATTCAGTGAAACTATCTGGTTGGTGCTGGGCTTTTCTTTATTAGGAGGGTGTGGTGACTGATTTAGTTACCTTACTTATTATTGATATGTTCACATTTCCTATTTCTTCTTGATTCAGTCTTAGTAGACTGTATCACTAGGATGTATTTACTTCTTCCAGGTTATCCACTTTCTTGGTGTATAATTGTTCAGAGTGATCTCCTGTGCTCTTTTTTGCCTCTATGGTGGCAGCAATAATGTGTCCCCTTGCATTTATGATTTAATTTATTTGAATTGTCTCTCTTCCTTCTTAGTCTAGTAAAATGTGTTTCAATTTTATTTATCTTGAAAAAATAGCTGTTAGGTGCATTGATCCTTTCTACCGTTTTTCCTGTTCTCTGTATCATCTACTTATTTTTTAAATTTTAGTCATATATTTATTATTTTCATTTTTGGCTATATTGGGTCTTTGTTGCTTCATGTGTGCTTTCTCTAGTTGCAGTGAGCAGGGCTACTCTTCTAGTTGTCTCACAGACATCTCACTGTGATGGCTTCTCTTGTTGCAGAGTACCAGCACTAGGGCATGCAGGCTCAGTAGTTGTGGCTCATGGGCTCTAGAGCACCGTCTCAATAGTTATGGAGCTCAGGCTTAGTTTCCCTGCTGCATGTGGGATTTTCCAGGACCAGAAATTGAACTTGTGTCTCCTGTATCAGTAGGTGAAATTTTCACCACTGGACCAAGAGGGAAGTCCATGTATTTATGCTCTGCTCTTTATTGTTTCCTTCCTTCTGCTAACTTTGGGCTTCATTTAGTCCTTTGAAATGTACCATTATGTTGTATATTTGTGATTTATAACCTTTCTTTTTATTAATGTAATCTTTTTTTTTTTTTTCTATTACCTTGTTTCCTGTTGCACTGTTTTACTGCATCCCATAAGCTCTGGTATATTGTGTTCCCATTTATTTCAATATACTTTAAAAAATATCTCCTTTGACTTGTTCTTTGAGCCACTGATATTCTGGCAATTAATTTCCACACATCTGTGATTTTTCCAGCTTATTCTTGTTACTGATTTCTTATAACACTGTAGTCAGGAAAGAGACTTGGTATGATTATGCTTCTTACACTTGTTAACATTTGTTTTGTAATTTAATGAATAAGCTACCCTGGGGAATGTTCTGTGTGCACTTGAAAAAATGTATGTTCTGCTTCTGTTAAGTGGAATGTACTGTATGTATATTAGGACCATTTTGTGTAAGGTATATTCAGATTCAATGTTACCTTATTAATATTTTGGTTGGATGAGATATCTGTTGTTGCAAGTAGAATAATGGAATCCCCTACTATTATTGTGTTTTATCTATTTCTCCCTTCCAGACCTGGTACTATTTTCTTAATATATTTACTGCTCCAATGTTGGGTACATACACACACACACACACACACACACATATATATATATTTAGAATTGTTATATCTTCTTGTTGAATTCCCCCCCCCATTTTAATTGCATAGTAATCTCTTTTGTCTCTTGTTAAAGTTTTCTACTTCAATTTAATTTTGTTTAACATAAGTATAGCTGCACATGCCCTCAAGCTACTTGTGCTACCCATGCTCCCTTTTGGTTCCCATTTAGATGGAAACCCCTTATTTTTGAGCTTCTATATGTCCTTTAGGCTGAAGTGAGTCTGTTGCAGAGAACATATAGTTGGGTCTTGTTTTCTAAATCATTTAGCTACTCCATGCTTTATGATTTGATAATTTAGTTCATTTAGATTTACAGTAACTACTGATGGGTATGGACTTGCTTATTCTATCTTATTGTTTTTAGCTCTTCTGTAGTTCTCTTGCTCCCTTTTTAAACCTCTTTGTTGCCTTTCTTATGAATTGTTGATTTTCTGTAATGATGACTTTGGTTCCCTTCTCTTTGCCTTTTGTTTGTCTACTGAAAGTTTTTACTTTTCAGTTATCATGGGGCTTACAGAATGCAATGTATAGATAAAGCAGTAGCTGATAACAATTGATCTTCAACTGCATACAAACACTCTACATGCTTACTCTCCCACTCTCCCAGTTTTACATTTTTGTGTCAGAATTTACCTGATTTCCGTTGTGTACCTATTAACTAACATTGTGTACCTGTTGTATCTATAGTTATGTTCAATACTTTTGTCCTTTAAAATTTATACTAGAGGTAAGTGATTGTGATACCACCATATTACAACATTAAAATAATCTGAATTGGACTATATATTTACCTTCACCAGGGTGTTTTAAAATAATTGTTTTATTATTATTATTAAATATCATCCTTTCAGTTCAGTTCAAATAATTCCTTTTAGTATTTCTTGTAAAGTAGGTATAGTAGTTACTCCTTCTTTCCTGAAAGACAGTTTGCTCTGTCAAGTATTCTTGGTTGGCACATTTTTTCTTCAAGCACTTTGAATATATCATTCCACTCTCTCCTGCCCTATAAATTTTCTGCTGAGGAAACTATACTTTTCTATAGTCTTAAGGGATTTCCCTTAGATGTGAGAATTGTGGGGTTTTGTTTTGCTTCTTGGTCTTTGATTTTAGATAGTTTTATTATAATGTGTCTTTTGAAGATTGTTTTGGGTTGAAATTTGGGGATTGATCTCTTAAATTCTTGAACATTGATATATAAATATCTCCACAGATTTGGAATATTCTTAGCCCTTATTTCTTAAAATAGCTTTGTGCCACCTTCTCCTTCTTCTGGAGACTCCAATAATGTATAGATTTTTTAAAATGGTATTCCGTAATTCATTTAGGGTCTCCTCACTCTATTTAATACTTTTTTGTTTTTGCTTTTGTTTTTATTGTTGTTGTTCTCCTCTGACTGAATGACTTCAAATAGTCTATCTTCCAGTTCACAAATTCTCTCACCTGCTTGGCTGAGTATACTTTTCAAGATCTGTTTTCCATTCAGTCATTACATTCTTCAACTCTAGGATTTCCTCTTCTTTTTAAAAGTGACATATTTCTTAAATTTCTCATTTTTTCTAATTTACTTGTCTGTGTGTGTTTCCTTATAGTTCATTGAATTTCTTTAGGAGAGTTATTCCAAATTCTTTGTCATACAATTCATAGACTTCCATTTATTTAGGGTCAGCCAAAGCTCAACATTTAGAAAATTAAGATCATGGCATCTCATCCCATCCATCACTTCATGGCAAATAGATGGGGAAACAGTGGAAACAGTGGAAACAGTGTCAGACTTTATTTTGGGGGGCTCCAAAATCACTGCAGATGGTGATTGTAACCATGAAATTAAAAAATGCTTACTCCTTGGAAGGAAAGTTATGACCAACCTAGACAGCATATTCAAAAGCAGAAACATTACTTTGCCAACAAAGGTCCATCTAGTCAAGTCTATGGTTTTTCCAGTAGTCATGTATGGATGTGAGAGTTGGACTGTGAAGAAAGCTGAGCACCAAAGAATTGATGCTTTTGAACTGTGATGTTGGAGAAGACTCTTGAGAGTCCCTTGGACTGCAAGGAGATCCAATCAGTCCATTCTAAAGGAGATCAGCCCTGGGTGTTCTTTGGAAGGAATGAAGCTAAAGCTGAAACTCTAGTACTTTGGCCAGCTCATGTGAAGAGTTGACTCATTGGAAATGACTCTGATGCTGGGAGGGATTGGGAGCAGGAGGAAAAGGGGATGCCAGAGGATGAGATGGCTGGATGGCATCACTGACTCGATGGACATGACTTTGAGTGAACTCTGGGTGTTGGTGATGGACAGGGAGGCTTGGCGTGCTGCAATTTCATGGGGTCCCAAAGAGTCAGACACGACTGAGTGACTGAACTTAACTGAACTGAAATAAATAGAGTTTTATTACTTTCCTTTGGTAGGGTCATGTTTTCTTGATATTCATGATCCCATTGACCTTAGTTTGGTGTCTGTGCATTTGGGAAGTAAGCACTATTTGTTGCATATTGGCTTTGGCAGACAAAGCCCTGTGCTAATCAGCCCATCCAGAGATTCTGACTGGTGTATCTTGGCGGTGTCTATAAGAAAAGTTAATGTTAGAATCCCTAAGTAGGCAGGACTGGTACCTGGGTCAGTAGGTGGGAAGGCCTGGCATTTGGGTTCATGGGGACCAGTCTGGTGCTTCTTCCTGTGGGAGCAATCTGGAGCTTAGGCCTGCTGGGTTGGGCCTGACACCTGAGTCTTCAATAATAGCCTGGGACTTGGGTCTATGTGGGTGGACTTGGGTCTATGTGGGTGGCCCTGGATTCTGGGTCCACAGGGGTCTCATGTGCTAGTTATCACTGGTGTGGACACATTATTTGAATTAACCGGGTCCGGTGCCTCAGAGGTTAAAGCGTCTGCCTGGAATGAGGGAGACCCAGGTTCGATCCCTGGGTTGGGAAGATCCCCTGGAGAAGGAAATGGCAACCCAATCCAGTACTCTTGCCTGGAGAATCCCATGGAGAGAGAAGCCTGGTAGGCTACAGTCCATGGGGTCGCAAAGAGTCAGACAAGGCTTCACTTTCACTTTCAGTTCTGTATTGGGACGGGCTAGAAGCCTAGTTTCATGGGAGCTAACCGAGAGGCTGAGCCAGTGGGAGGCCAGTGTTGGGGTGGGCTAGGAGCCTGGGCTTGCTGAATTTGATCTGTATTCTAGATCCTTGGAGGCTGATCTGGCACTGGGCTGAAACAAATATATGGATCTGTAATAGTTGGCCTGGTGCTGGGCCTGAGCAGGAGCCATGGTTTGTGGGTTACCACCCAGTGCCCAGGTTTGTAGAAGCTAGGATTGAAGTTTTGACCATGTCCATACCAAAAACAAAACAAAACAAAACAATTATTGAAAACCTGATTTTTTTTTAATCGTTGTTCCAGAAGTTTTCTTAGTATTCTCGAAAATGGAAAATAAGATAGTACTAAAGCCAAGTGTTTTACCACCCTTGGCATTTAGAGATGATGTTTTTGACAGCTTGCTATCCATATGTATAACATAGGATGATGAAAGCTTTATGCCTGCAGAGTTAACTCCACATAGGTTCATTTTTAGATAATCCTCTATAAGATGTCTGCAATTTTGAAGATCTGCTGTCATTGAAAAGAACTCCTTAAGGGTAGGATTCCATATTTTATTTATTTGTGTTTGCTCATATGACACAGTTTGCCAACAGTGAGTCCAAAGAATACTTTATTGTTATAAGTTCTTTGCTTGTTACTTTCCAAGCTACATGGTTTCTTATTTTACAATCATTCTTGCATTATCAGTGCCTAATGGTACACACAGAACAGTTTTCTATACGATATTCAAAAAAAAAAAAAAAAGGTGATGCTGAAAATAGTAGAAAGCAATCTTAGAATTTCTGTTACATTAAGAGCTTCTTATTATACCTTTCCTCAATATGATAATGAATATGATAATACACTTCTTAATTCTGCTGTTAGATTTTTACTCCCATAAACTTTGGTAATATTCCTATTATCATGAGATCATGTTTAAAAATTCCAGTTATCATAGTCAAGAACCAGAGAATGAGATAAGCATAGTCCATTATATCCTAAACTGTCTATACACTAATGCTCATAAACTTGACACTTAAAGAAAGCTCTAGAAAGTCACTCAGAATCAAAACTACTTTGCTTTTCTACACTATTATTATAAAATTTGTTTTCCTTTTTGCTAATCCAAAATGGATTATAAAATATTAATAAAGTAGAGAACGTATAGGGGAAAAGAGACATGTCTAAAGAAATGCACAAGTTCAGTTGGAGAAGAAGAGCAGTGTGAGTAAAAATTATTGAAAGTAATTTCAAGAGCCTACAAAACATAGTTGTTTAGAGCAAATGATGTCCTTCTTTACCAAAATAGCTCCATCATGGCTTTTATAAAACATTGTACTAATTAATAATGTTAATAATCTTAACTCAGCATCATACTATTTTATTTATGCAAAATCTTTAAATAATAGAAAAAACATAAAATATATAATTTGGAAAGATTTGCATCCATGTGGCTTATCATAAAAACAAACACTAATTAAAATGAAGAGATATTTTTGTTCTGTCAAATTGTCAAGAATTTTATTAAATGGATAATAACAGGATTCAGTTAGAAAGTCAGAAAACATAAATTAATAGGTGATTTTGGTGGGGCTATAAATTGTGTGTGTGTGTTTATGAAAGGAAAAAATGAAAGGCTGTTTGGCAAGAATTATAAGAAAGTTCCTTTTGACAGAAATATTTTACTTTGGGGATACACTAATACGGAAATAACCAGACAAGTACACATTGCTACTAAAAGTGCATATACAACTAAGACATTACATAATTTTGTTAAACTATTATTCCTTGAGCATACTCCACAAACGTGGCAGGTATTTTAGGCTGGTCCACCCACTCCAACTCCTTTTTTAGCTTTTTTGTTTTATTTATGCCACAGAGGCTGTGAAGCTTAAAACTGTCTTCCCAGACTCATTTGCAGGATGGCTTTTCTCATAACCTGCTAAATAGTGCACATTCTCATGACATTTGAAAATAAGAAAGGACTGAGAGAGTCAAAGGGAACAAGGGACTGAGTGAGCCAAAGCACAGTACAAGAAGTTTGTAATCCTTTGGGGTCAACTGTGGTTCATAAATCAGTGGCAGGCTCAGGTTATCCTGGGTGCTATATGGGTAGTGTGCCACTGAGGTTTCACTAGACAGTTCAGTAATAGTTGAGTATTTCTCTTGCTTTCTTAATCTTGCATTTGAGTATAGGTCTCTGATCATTCTAAGTCACTTGATTGTTGCTGTTCAGTCAGTAAGTTGTGTCCAACTCTTTGTGACACTATAGACTACAGCCCGTCAGGCTCTCCTGTCCTCCACTCTCTCTGGAGTTTGCTGAAATTCATGTCTATTCAATCAAACCATCTCATCCTCTACTGCCCTCTTCTCCTATTGCCTTTAGTCTTTCCAAGTATCAGGGTCTTTTCCAATGAGTTGGCTCTTTGCATCAAGTGCCCAAAATACTGGAGCTTCAACATCAGTCTTTTCAATAAAATCCATGGTTGATTTCCTTTAGGATTGACTGATTTGATATCCTTGCAGTCTGGAGGATTTTCAAAAGTCTTCTCCAGCACCACAATTCAGAAGCAACAATTTGTCAGTGCTCAGCTTTCATTATGATCCAGCTCTCACATCCATAAATGATTGCTGGAAAAACCATCACTTTGACCTTTGTCCAAGTAAAGTAATGTGTATCTTTCTCAGCAAAGTAATGTCTCTGCTTTTTAATATGCTTTCTAGGTTTGTCATAGCTTTCCTTTCAAGGAGCAAGCATCTTTTAATTTTATGATTGCAGTCATCATCTGCAGTGGTTTTGGAGCCCAAGAAAATAAAATTTGCAACTGCTTTCACATTTTATCCTTCTATTTGCCATGAATTGATAGGACTAGATCACCCTGCTTATTTAACACATATGCAGAGTACATCATGCAAAATGCTGGGTTGGATGAAGCACAAGCTGGAATCAAGATTGCCAGGAGAAATATCAATAATCTCAGATATGCAGATGACCATCCTTATGGCAGAAAGTGAAGAAGAACTAAAAAGCCTCTTGAAAAGAGTGAAAGAGGAAAGGGAAAAAGCTGATTTAAAACTCAACATTCAAAAAACTAAGATCATGGCATCCAGTCCCAACATTCCATGGCAAACAGGAGAAACAATGGAAGCAGTGACATACGTTATTTTCTTGGTCTCCAAAATCACTGCAGATGGTGACTGCAGCCATGAAATTAAAAGATGCTTGCTTCTTGGAAGAAGAGCTATGAACAACCTAGACAGTATATTAAAAAGCAGAGACTCCCTAGGTCAATAGGAGCACAATATGCTGCTAGAGGAAAGCAGAGAAATAGCTCCAGAGGGAGTGAAGAGGCTGAGCCAAAGTAGAAACAACACCCAGTTTTGAATGTGCCTGGTGATGAAAGTGAGATCTGATGTTATAAAGAACAATATTTCATAGGAACCTGGAATGCCAGGTCCATGAATCAAGGTAAATTGGAAGTGGTCAAACAGGAGATGGCAAGAGCGAACATCAACATTTTAGGAATCAGTGAAATATAATGGACTGGAATGGGTGAATTTAATTCAGATGACCATTATATCTACTACTGCAGGCAAGAATCCCTTAGAAGAAAAGCCTTAATGGTCAACAAAAGAGTATGAAATGCAGCACTTGGGTGCAATCTTAAAGATGACAGAAAGATCTCTGTTCATTTCCAAGGCAAACCATTCATGAGTATATCATGCGAAATGCCAAAATACCGGGTTGGATGAAGCACAACCTGAAATCAAGATTGCCAGGAGAAATAACAATAACCTCAGATATGCAGATGACACCACTCTTATGGCAGAAAGCAAAGAGGAACTATAGAGCTTCTTGATGAAGGTAAAAGAGGAGAGTGAAAAGGCTGGCTTAAAACATTCAAAAAACTAAGATTATGGAATCCAGTCCCATCACTCCATGGCAAATAGATGGAGAAACAATGGAAACAGTGACAGACTTTATTTTCTTGGGCTCCAAAATCACTGCAGATGGTGACTGCAGCCATGAAATTAAAAGACACTTGCTCCTTGAAAGAAAAGCTATGACCAACCTAGGAGTGTATTAGCCATCAGAGACATTATTTTGCCAACAACGGTCCATCTAGTCAAAGCTATGGTTTTTCCAGTAGTTATGTATGGATGTGAGCCTTGGATCATAAAGAAGGCTGAGGACAGAAGAACTGATGTCATGTTGGAGAAGACTCTTGAGAGTCCCTTGGACTGCCAGGAAATCACACCAATCAATCCTAAAGGAAATCAATCATTAATTTTCACTGGAAGGGTTGATGCTGAAGCTTCAATATTTTGGCCAGCTGATGTGTAGAGCTGATTGATTAGAAAAGACCCTGACGCTGGGAAATATTGAAGGCAGGCAGAGAAGGGGATGGCAGAGTACAAGATGGTTGGATGGCATAACTTACTCAATGGACATGAATTTGAGCAAGCTCCAGGAGACGGTGAAGAATAGGGAAGCCTGTCCTGCTGCAGTCCATGGGGTCACAAAGTGTTGGACATGACTGCGTAACTGAATAACAACTCTGCATAGAAGTTAAATAAGCAGGGTGACAATATACAGCCTTGCTGTACTCTTCTCTTAATTTTGAACATGCCAGTTGTTTCATATAAAGTTCTGTCTATTGCTTCTTGTCCTGTAAACAGGTTTCTCAGGAGACAGATAAGATCTCTTTAAGAATTTTCCACAGTTTGTTGTGATCTACACAGTTAAAGGCTTTACTGTAGTCAATGGAGCAGAAGTAGATGTTTTTCTGGAATTCCCTTGCCTTCTGCATAATCCACTGAATGGCAATTGATTTCAAACTACTCTGCCTCTTCAAAGCCCAGCTTGTACATCTGGAAGTTCTTGTTTCACATATTGTTGAAATCACTTAATACATGTCAGTAAATCAAGTCCAGATGAAAGTGGCTGTGTAGATTCTACCAATAAAATCTATCAATTTGAAATTAGCCATAAAATATATATATATACATACCAACACATATTGTTTGATATCCTGAGCAATGATCATAAGAAGTTAAAATAAAAAACAGGTTTAAGAACTGTATGTAATTTTTTGAGTGTGTATAGTCAATATGATAAGCTAATATATGACCGTTTTAATTATTGTTAATAGTGCTTTCTCATTCTTAAAATTTCTAAATTTGTTCACGTGTTGCTTTTCTCATAAGAAAACATTCATAAATACAATTTGGAAAGTAAGATAAGGAACTTCACTTATCTAGAAAAACACAGAATATATCACAAAAATTCTAAATAGAATAAATAATTTAATAAATATTATAAAATGAAGCATAGTTTAATGTGGCAAAATCTGTTATATTAGAACAAATTTAAATTTAAAATTGATTAAGGCATAAAAGATGCCTTCTTGTCACTTTCCCACTCTGAAGTACTCTGGAAGCTGCCATTTCACCTGCTACAAGAGAGTGATAGTCTTTCATTAATGCTTCCTTTAACTCAGAATCATCTTCATCAGTTCAAGTTTTGAAATTTGGCACATAGCATTGATGGCAACATGACAGATAGTATCTCAAAGAGTCAACAATTTGCAATCAGTTAGGGAACCAAGCTGGTATCCCCCACTCCAAGAAGGTTGTCATGATGTAGTAAGAATGTTGCTTAAGTAAGGGCTTCCCAGGTGGTGCTCTGGTAAAGAATTTGCCTGCCAATGCAGGAAAACACTGGTTCAATCCCTGGGTAGGAAGATCCCTTGGAATAGGAAATGGCAACCCACTCCAGTATTCTTGCCTGGGAAGTTCCATGGACAGAGTAGCCTAACAGGCTACAGTACATGGGGTCACAAATAGTCAAACATGACTGAGAACACACCCAGACACAATAAGACATTCACAGTCAGGAGATTTATATTCACACCAAAGGCAAGTACAAGGCAGGGAAGAGCCATCCATTCAGTGCATGCTGGTATCCACTCTGTTCAAAACACTTCAACCCTCCTTCCTTTGCTCCTACTCTGTTTCCTTCTATTTATTGTGTAGTGAGATGTGCACATTGTGAAGAGTGAGCTAGTAATATTTTAGAAAGAGAAAATAAAATTGTTGAGCATGCAGTTTAACATGACATTTAACACTACCTAATGTTTCTCAAGCAAAAAATGTTTTATTTACACAGGAAACGATCTTGCCATCCATCTTCTGTCGCTATTCTTTTTGTTTACAATTTGGGTTTTCCTTTTTAAAAAATGTATCATAAACCAGACACACAATAAAGGGTATGTAATATATTTTTTGGAAATTAAAAATCAATAGTATTATAATAAAATGAATATTTATGTCCCCACCACCTACAATAAGAAATAAAACATTACTCAGTTCAGTTCAGTTCAGTTCAGTCGCTCAGTCATGTGCGACTCTTTGTGATCCCATGAATGGCAGCATTCCAGGCCTCCCTGTCCATCACCAACTCCTGGAGTTCACTCAAACTCATATCCATCGAGTTGGTGATGCCATCCAGCCATCTCATCCTCTGTCATCCCTTCTCCTCCTGCCTCCAATCCCTCCCAGCATCAAAGTCTTTTCCAATGAGTCAATTTTTCGCATGAAGTGGCAAAAGTATTGGAGTTGCAGCTTTAGCATCAGACCTTCCAATGAACACCCAGGACTGATATCTGTTAGGATGGATTGGTTGGAACTCCTTTCAGTCCAAGAGTCTTCTCTAACACCACAGTTCAAAAGCATCAATTCTTCGGCACTCAGCTTTCTTTACAGTCCAACTCTCACATCCATACATGACCACAGGAAAAACCATAGCCTTGACTAGATGGACTTTTGTTGACAAAGTAATATCTCTGCTTTTGAATATGCTATCTAGGTTGGTCATAACTTTCCTTCCAAGGAGTAAGCGTCTTTTAATTTCATGGCTGCAATCACCATCTGCTGTGATTTTGGAGCCCCCAAAATAAAGTCTGACACTGTTTCCACTATTTCCACATCTATTTCCCGTGAAGTGATGGGAACAGATGCTATGATCTTAGTTTTCTGAATGTTGAGCTTTAGGCCAACTTTTTCAACTCTCCTCTTTCACTTTCACTAAGAAGTTTTTTAGTTCCCCTTCACTTTCTGCCATAAGGGTGGTGTCATCTGTATAGCTGAGGTTATGGATATTTATCCTGGCAATCTTGATTTCAGCTTGTGCTTCTTCCAGCCCAGTGTTTCTCATGATGTGCTCTGCATAGAAGTTAAATAAGAAGGGTGACAATATACAGCCTTGACGTACTCCTTTTCCTATTTGGAACCAGTCTGTTGTTCCATGTCTAGTTCTAACTGTTGCCTCCTGACCTGCATATAGGTTTCTCAAGAGGCAGGTCAGGTGGTCTAGTATTCCCATCTCTTTCAGAATTTTCCACAGTTTATTATGATCCACACAGTCAAAAGCTTTGGCATAGTCAATAAAGCAGAAATAGATGTTTTTCTGGAACTCTCTTAGTCTTTTAATGATCCAGTGGATGTTGGCAATTTGATCTCTGGTTCCTCTGCCATATCTAAAACCAGCTTTAATGTCTGGAAGTTCACAGTAATTTAATATTGCATTCCTTACCTTGCTTTTTTAATTTGTGTATTCCAGTAACTTGTTAATTAATAGTTACCTCTATTGAAAATATGTTTTATTCACTATGTAATATAATACCATACTCTTTTGTGTCTTTTGACAAGGAGGACTCTTTAATTTTCTTTATTTTTAAATTTCATATTTATATTTAAATTGGAGTATACTTGATTTACAATGCTGTTAGTTTCAGGTGTACAGGAAAGTGATTCAGTTCTTTATACACATATATAATAGCTATTATTTTTTCCAATTACTTTCCCATTTAGGTTACTATAGAATGTGAGTAGAGTTCCTTGTGCTATATAGTAGGTCATTGTTGATTATCTGTTTTATAAAGAGCAGTGTGTATGTGTTAATCCCAAACTTCTAATTTATCCCCCTGACTTGTCATCTTGGTAAACATAAGTTTGTTTTCTAATGCTGTGAGTCTGCTTCTGTTTTATAAATAAGTTCATTGTATCATCTTTTTTTAAAAATGATTCCACATATAAATGACATTATATGATATTTGTCTTTCTTTGTTTGACTTAATTCACTTAGTATGATAATCACCAAATCCATCCATGCTGCTGAAAATGGCATCATTTCATTCTTTTTTTTGGCTGAGTAATATTCCATTGGATACATATACCACATCTTTGTCCATTCATCTGTCATTGGACACGTAGGTTGCTTCCACGTCTTGGTTATTGTTAATGGTGCTGAAATGAACACTGGGGTGCATATATCTTTCCAAAGGGTTTTCTCTGGACTTATGCCCAGGAGTGGGATTGCTGATACAAATGACACCTCTATTTTCAGTTTTTTTTAAGGAAACTCCATATGTTCTCTATAGTGGCTATATCAATTTGCATTCCCCTCAACAGTGTAAAAGGGTTCCCTTTTCGCCAAACCCTCTCCAGCTTTTATTGTTTGTATATTTTCAATGATGGACATTCTGATTGGTGAGAGGTGATACCTCACTGGAGTTTTCATTTGCATTTCTCTAATAATTAGCAATGTTGAGCATCTTTTCACATATGTGTTGGCCATCTGTATCTCTCTATGGAGAAATGTCTGCTTAGATCTGTCAGTTTTTTGAGGGGTCATTTGTTTTCTTGTTATTGAGCTGCATGACCTGCTTGCATATTTTAGAGGTTAATCCTTTGCCAGTCACTTCATTTGCAAATATCTTCTCCCATTCTCTGTGTTGTCTTTTCATTTTGTTTAAGATTTCCTTTGCTATGCAAAACTTTTGAGTTTGATTAAGTTCTTTTAAAATTTATTTTATTTTATTTATTTTCCTGACTCTAGGAGGTGGATGGATCAAACAAGATATTGCTGCAATTTATGTCAGAGAGTGTTCTGCCTATCTTTTCCTCTAAGGGATTTTTAGTATCCCATTTTACATTTAGGTATGTAATCCATTTAGAATTAATTTTTGTATATAGTTTTAGAGAATGTTATAATTTTATTATTTTACATATAGCTGTCCACTTCTCCCAGCACCATTGTTTGAAAAGACTGTCTATTTTCATTAGATATTCTTTCCTCATTTGTCATGGATTAATTGACAATAGGTGTATGGATTTATTTTTGGGCTTTCTATCCTGTCCCATTGATCTAGATTTCTGTTTCTGTGCTTATACCATACTATTTTTATTACTGTAGCTTTCTGGTATGCTCCAAAGTCAGGGCACCTGATTCCTCCAGCTCCATTTTTCTCTCACGATTGCTTGACTATTTGGGGTCTTTTGGGTTTCCATACAAACTAAACTTTTTTTTTTTTTCTTTACTAGTTTTTTTTAAAAATCCCATTGGTAATTTGATAGGTAATATATTGAATCTGTAGATTGATTTGTGTAGTATATTCTCATTAAAATAATATCAATTCCTCTAATCTAAGAATATGCTATATCTTTCCATATGCCATATGTCAAATTTGGTTTTTTTCATCAAATATTATAGCTTTCTGAGTACAGTTCTTTTGCTTCATTTAGGAAGATTATACCTATGCATTTTATTTTTTGATGTAATGGTAAATGGAATTTTTTTTTCTTCACTTCTCTTTCAGATTTTTAGTTAGTGTATAGAAATGCAACAATACACAGGATGCAAGAATACACAGAACTATACAAAAAAGATCTTCATGACCAGATAATCATGATGGTATGATCACTCACCTAGAGCCAGATATCCTGGAATGCGAAGTTAAGTGGGCCTTAGGAAGCATCATTAGAAACAAAGCTAGTGGAGGTGATGGAATTCCGGTTAAGCTATTTCAAATCTTAAAAGATGATGCTGTGAAAGTGCTGCATTCATATGCCAGCAAACTTGGAAAACTCTGCAGTGGCCACAGGACTGGAAAAGGTCAGTTTTCATTCCAACTCTAAAGAAAGACAATGCCAAAGGTTGCTCAAACTACTGCAACAATTGCACTCATCTCACACACTAGCAAAGTAATGCTCAAAATTCTCCAATTCAAACTTTAACAGTATGTGAACCATGAAGTTCCAGATGTTAAAGATGGAGTTAGAAAAGGCAGAGCAACCACATACCAAATTACCAACATCTGTTGGGTCATCAAAAAAGGAAGAGAGTTCCAGAACATCAACTGCTATTTTACTGACTATGCCAAAGCCTTTGACTGTTGGCTCACAACAAACTGTGGAAAATTCTGAAAGACATGGGAATACCAGACCACATAACCTACCTCCTGAGAAATCTGTATACTGTTGAAGAAGCAACAGTTAGAACTGGACATGGAACAACAGACCGGTTAAAAATTGGGAAAGGAATATTTTAAGGCTGTATATTGTCACCATGCTTATTTAACTTCCATGCAGAGCACATTGTGAGAAATGCTGGACAGGATGAAGCACAGGATGGAATCAAGATTGCCGGGAGAAATATCAATAACCTCAGATATGCAGATGGCACCACCCTTATGGCAGAAAGCAAAGAAGAATTAAAGAGCCTCTTGATGAAAGTGAAAGAGGAGAGGGAAAAAGTTGGCTTAAAGCTCAACATTCAGAAAATGAAGATCATGGCATCTGGTCCCATTACTTCATGGCAAATAGATGGGGAAACAGTGGAAACAGTTTCAGACTTTATTTTTGGGGGCTCCAAAATCACTGTAGATGGTGACTCCAGCCATCAAATTAAAAGACGCTTACTCCTTGGAAGGAAAATTATGACCAACCTAGATAGCATATTGAAAGGCAGAGATATTACTTTGCCAACAAAGGTCCGTCTAGTCAAGGCTATGGTTTTTCCTGTGGTCATGTATGGATGTGAGAGTTGGACTGTGAAGAAAGCTAAGCACCAAAGAATTGATGCATTTGAACTGTGGTGTTGGAGAAGACTCTTGAGAGTCCTTTAGGCAGCAGAGAGATCCAACCAGTCCATCCTAAATGAAATCTGTCCGAATATTCATTGTAAGGACTGACACTGAAGCTGAAGCTCCAATACTTTGGGCACCTGATTGAAAGTACTGACTCATTTGAAAAGACCCTGATGCTGGGAAAGATTGAAGGTGGAAGGAGAAGGGGACGACAGAGGATGAGATTTTTGGAATGCATCACTGACACAACGGACATGAGTTTGAGTATACTCTGGGATGGTGATGCACAGGGAAGCCTGGGGTGCTTCAGTCCATGGGTCACAAAGAGTCGGACACAACTGAGCAACTGAACTGAACTGAGAAATGCAATGCATTTCTGTTTGTTAATTTTGTATCCTGCAATTTTACTGAATTCATTAGTAAGCTCTAATAGTTTTCTGGTAGCATGTTTAGGATTTTTCATGTATACTTTCTGTCACTTGCAGTGACAATTTTACTCCTCCCTTTCTAATTTGAATTCCTTTTACTTCTTTTCAATCTCTGATTGCTGTAGCTAAGACTTCCAAAACTATATTGAGTACAAGTGGTGAGAGTGCTTTTTCTTGTTCCTGATCTTAGATGAAATGCTTTAAGCTTTTCACTGTTGAATATGATGTTAGCTATGAGTTTGTCATATATAGCCTTTATTATGTAACAGTAGGTTCCCTTTGTGACTGCTTTCTGGGGAACTTTTGCTTATTTATTTTTTAAATCATAAATGGGTGTTGAATTTTGATGCGTCTAAAAAAGGTATTTTTGTGTCTATTAAGATGATCACATGCCTTTTACTCTCATTTCCAATTTATCATATCATACTTATACACTTTTCCTTTATGTAGCTAAGAAAACCTGCCTGATCATAAGAAGACAATTGTATTTTTCTTAAAATTTTTGACTGTTTTAGATGTTTATCTTTCACATAGAAATAGCTGATATATTTGGAAACCTGTCTGCTATTATTGCTTAGCAAAAGTTGAGCAATTTTCATTTTCCCTGTGAGAAATCAATTAATAGGAACAATTTAGGAAAGAGTCAATTACATCCCCATTGATATGCAAATACTACCTCTATTTATGCATTCATTTATTCAAGGTGTATGTGTGATTTAGTTTTTACACTTTTTATTTGGTTTCCTTGATCTGTTTTGTCTTAGCCTGCACTAAGATCACATTGATTTACTACAGCTTTAAAAATAAATCTTCATGAATAGTAAGTAAAATGTACCCATCTTATTCTTCTTCCTTAGGAATTTCTTGATGGACCTTGATTGCTTTCCCCCTCTATCCAATATATTTAAGAATCAGATTGTCTAGTTCCAGAGAGAATAGCAAATGGAATTTCAATTGTAATTTATTTATAGTTTAGTTTCAACACTGATAGCTATTGATTTTTGTTAAACAGTGTACATGATGTTTGTCTCTTCATTCTAGGTCTAAGTCCTCCTTAATGTCTTTCAGTGAATGTAATAAATTTCCAAATAATGATGTTGCTTATATATTTCTTAGATTATACTTTGGTAAGTCATACCAAAATACCTTGGTATTTTAAGTTAAATCCTTATTATTACATTTTATGTTAGTTGCTGTTGCAAAACGAAACACACATGATTGAATTTGTCATACTGATTTCCCAAGCAACCTTGCTTCACACCCTTGTTAATTTTTATAGTGTATAAATTACTGATGTTTGTTTTTTAATTATAGAGATTGATACCTGCAAAGGTCAGTAGCTACTCTTCCTTTCTAAACCAAATTATTATATTTATCTTGCTTTAATGTTTTAGCTTAGCTGGTAATAAAATGTTGAGTGAAAGCAGTGAGTTGCCATCATAGTCATCCTGATTTTGAAGAAAATTCTTATGTTGATTTAGATTATTTTGTTATTAATTTAAGAAAGTTCCTTTCTTAAGAGTTTTTGTTTGTTTGTTTGTCTGCTTGTTTTTTTTTTTTTTTCCTACTGTTTTTTGAATAGTGGTTAAATTATTTCAAGTACATTCACTATAGCTTTTGACCAAGTCAGGCACATTCAGGGTGGTATATCCATAGATGACACTATAGATTTTGAGATCTTATAAATAGTGCAAGTATGAACATCAGTGTGCATGTATCTTTTTAGTTGTGGTTTCCTCTAAGTATACACCCAGAGATGGGATTGCTGGATCATATGGTATTTTTGTTTTTAGTTTTCTTTGCTTTTGTTTTAAAGGAACTCCTATACTGTTTTCCATATTAGCTCTACCAATTTACATTCCCACCAACAGTGCAAGAAGTTTCTCTTTTCTCCACACTCCCTCAGGCATTCACTATTTGTAGACTGTTCAATGATACTATCCATCTTGCCTGGTGTGAGGTGATACCTAATTGTGGTTTTGATTTGCATTTCTCTAATGATTAGTGATGTTGAGTGTGTTTTTCATGTGCCTGTTTGCCATCCATGTATCTTCTTTGGAGGGATGTCTATTTAAGTCTTATTGAGTTGTATGAGCTCTTTGTATATTTTGACTATTAACCCCCTGTTGGTTGCATAGTTGGCAAATACTTTCTCTTATTCCATAAATTGACTTTGGTCAGTGATTCCCTTGTTCTGTCAAGACTTAAGTTTGATTAGGTCCCACTTGTTTATTTTTCCTTTTGTTTCTTTTGCCTTGGGAGACTGATCTGAGAAAATATTACTACAATTTATGTCAGTGAATATTTTGCTCATACTTTCTTTTAAAACTTTTATAATGTCTTGTCTTATATTCAGGCCTGTAAACCATTTTGAGTTTATTTTTGTATATAGTATATGGAAGAATTCTAATTTCAGTGATTTTCATGAAGTTGTCCAGCTTTCCCATACCACTTGATGAAGAGATTATCTCTTGTTCATTGCATTTTTTTGCCTCCTTTGTCAAGGATTAATTGACTGTAGGTATGTGGGCTTATTTCTGAGCTCTCTATTCTGTTCCACTAATCTGCATATCTGTTTTTGGGCCAATGTCATGCAATTTTGATTACCATAGCTCTGCAATATTTTCTGAAGTCTGAAAGAGATATGCCTCCTGGTTTGTTCTTTTTCCTCAGGAATGACTTGGCAATTCTAGAATTTTTGTGGTTTCATTTAAATTTTAGGACTCTGTTCTAGTACTGTGAAAAATGTCATGGATATCTTGACAGGGATTGTGTTAAATCTGTAGGTTGCTTTGAGTAGTATGGCTATTTTAACAATAGTATTCCCAAACAAAAGCATGGGATATCTTTTTACTTCTTTGAATAATCTTTAGTTTCCTTTATCAATGTTTTATAGCTCTATGTGGATAAGTATTTTACCACCTAGGTTAAGTTTCTTCCTAAGTATTAATATTTTATATTAGGGGTTGCAATTTTAAAAAGACTTTTTGTTGATTTTGAAATGCCCTTTCTCTTATTTCACTGTTAGTATATAAGAAATGCAACACATTTCTGTATAATAATCTTATATCTGGCTACCTTGTTGAATTGATTTATTCGAATGGTTTTTATATGGAGACTTTAGGGCTCTCTACAGAGAGTATTATGCCATCTGCATATTTCAGATTCTGAAAGTTGATGCTGTGAAAGTGCTGCATTCAATATGCCAGCAAATTTGGAAAACTCAGCAGTGGCCACAGGACTGGAAAAGGTCAGTTTTCATTACAATCCCAAAGAAAAGCAATGCTAAAAAATGCTCAAACTACCACACAAATGCACTCATTTCATACACTAGTAAAGTAATGCTCAAAATTCTTCAAGCCAGGCTTCAGCAATACATGAAC
Organism: Capricornis sumatraensis; assembly: GCF_032405125.1. Taxonomy (NCBI): domain Eukaryota; kingdom Metazoa; phylum Chordata; class Mammalia; order Artiodactyla; family Bovidae; genus Capricornis; species Capricornis sumatraensis. Next base: position 5,747,092 of record NC_091091.1, on the reverse strand, counting down.
TGTGAACTTCCAGATGTTCAAGCTGGTTTTAGAAAAGGCAGAGGAACCAGAGATCAAATTGCCACCATCTGCTGGATCATGGAAAAAGCAAGAGAGTTCCAGAAAAACATCTATTTCTGCTTTACTGACTATGCCAAAGCCTTTGACTGTGTGGATCACAATAAACTGTGGAAAATTCTGAGAGAGATGGGAATACCAGACCACCTGACCTGCCTCTTGAGAAACCTATATGCAGATCAGTAAGAAACAGTTAGAAGTGCACATTGAACAACAGACTGGTTCCAAATAGGAAAAGGAGTATGTCAAGGCTGTATATTGTCACCCTGCTTATTTAAGTACATCATGAGAAACGCTGGGCTGGAAGAAGCACAAGTTGGAATCAAGATTGTCAGGAGAAATATCCATAACCTCAGCTATGCAGATGACACCACCCTTATGGCAGAAAGTGAAGAGGAACTAAAAAGCCTCTTGATGAAAGTGAAAGAGGAGAGTGAAAAAGTTGGCCTAAATCTCAACATTCAGAAAATGAAGATCATGGCATCTGGTCCCATCACTTCATGGGAAATAGATGGGGAAACAGTGGAAACAGCATCAGACTTTATTTTTGGGGGCTCCAAAATCACTGCAGATGGTGACTGCAGCTATGAAATTAAAAGACGCTTACTCCTTGGAAGAAAGTTATGACCAACCTAGATAGCATATTCAAAAGCAGAGACATTACTTTGCCAACAAAGGTCCGTCTAGTCAAGGCTGTTTTTCTAGTAGTCATGTATGGATGTGAGAGTTGGACTGTGAAGAAAGCTGAGTGCCGAAGAATTGATGCTTTTGAACTGTGGTGTTGGAGAAGGCTCTTGAGAGTCCCTTGGACTGCAAGGAGATCCAACCAGTCCATTCTGAAGGAGATCATTCCTGGGTGTTCTTTGGAAGGAATGATGCTAAAGCTGAAACTCCAGTACTTTGACCACCTCATGTGAAGAATTGACTCATTGGAAAAGATTCTGATGCTGGGAGGGATTGGGGTCAGGAGGAGAAGGGGACGAAAGAGGATGAGATGGCTGGATGGCATCACTGACTCAATGGACGTGAGTTTGAATGAACTCCGGGAGTTGGTGATGGACAGCGAGGCCTGGCGTGCTACAATTCATGGGTTGCAAAGAGTCGGACAGGACTGAGCCACTGAACTGACTGATAGTTGACTTACAGTGTTTCAGGTGCACAAAAAGATGACTCAGTTATACATATACACACATATGTATTTTGAAATTATTTTCCATTATAGGTTATTACAAGATATTTACTGTATTTCCCTGTGCTATACAGTAAACCTGTTTCTTGTTGCATATCTTTTTTTAAAAATAAATTTATTTTAATTGGAGGTTAATTACTTTGCAATATTGTATTGGTTTTGCCATACATCAGCATGAATCTGCCACAGGTATACACGTGTTCCCCATCCTGAACCCCCTCTCCCTCCTCCCTCCCTGCACCAACCCTCCAGGTTGTCCCAGTGCACCAGCCCCAAGCATCCAGTATCATGCATCGAACCTGGACTGGCGATTCATTTCATATATGATATTATACATGTTTCAATGCTATTCTCCCAAATCATCCCACCCTCTCCCTCTCCCACAGAGTCCAAAAGACTGTTCTATACATCTGTGTCTTTTGCTGTCTTGCATACAGGGTTATCGTTACCATCTTTCTAAATTCCATATATATGCATTAGTATACTGTATTGGTGTTTTTCTTTCTGGCTTACTTCACTCTGTATAATAGGCTCCAGTTTCATCCACCTCATTAGAACTGATTCAAATGTATTCGTTTTAATAGCTGAGTAATACTCCATTGTGTATATGTACCACAGCTTTCTTATCCATTCTTCTGCTGATAATGGAAGAAAATAATAGCAAATGAAGCAACTGACAAACAACTAATCTCAAAAATATACAAGCAACTCCTGCAGCTCAATTCCAGTAAAATAAATGACCTAATCAAAAAATGGGCCAAAGAACTAAATAGACATTTCTCCAAAGAAGACATACACATGGCTAACAAACTCATGAAAAGATGCTCAACATCACTCATTATCAGAGAAATGCAAATCAAAACCACAATGAGGTACCATTTCACGCCAGTCAGAATGGCTGCGATCCAAATGTCTACAAGCAATAAATGCTGGAGAGGGTGTGGAGAAAAGGGAATTCTCTTACACTGTTTGTGGGAATATAAACTAATACAGCCACTATGGAGAACAGTGTGGAGATTCCTTAAAAAACTAGAAATAGAACTGCATATCTTTTTTAAAACAATTAGTAATCTAGCATTATATTCATACTAAGTCAAACAAGTGGAATCAAAATGTGATTTTTTTTAGTTCAGTAAAAGTTCATAAATTATCTAAAATGCATATATTATACATATTATTTATATTTGTATAAGAAACCTTTTCTACTATGCTTGATAAAGGCATGAGAAAGAGCATTTTTCAAAAAAGAAGAGATGGAGAAATTGGAAAGCATGAACTAAATGAAATGAAATTGGAGGAATGAAAATAAAATAGAAAAAGAGAAACAAACTAGATAAAAGTAAAAGATCATCATATACTCCAGTTCTTTTTAAAACATGGCTGCTCTTTAGAAACATATCGAGCTCTGGAGAAAAGAAAGCAATAGCTGGGCAAATGTAATTTTCAAAAAAAATTCCAAGGTAATTCTGAAATTCTGATATTATTCAGGATTTTAAAAAATGATTACAGGTTTTCCTATTAAATGATAATTTTGATGATATAGAATTCTATTATTTTTTTGTTGACCAATCATGATACAATGGTATTAAGTGAGGAATAGGTACATAATACTAGTAAAATATATTTACCAGTTTTCACAATCAATAGCCAGACCCCCCCAAGAAAAATTTACATTTACAAGCTACAAAGAGAACATAGTTAATATAACAATATAAAATAAGATAAAATTTGGGGGGTCAAGCAGAGTGATGTGGTAAGTGGAAGTGCATACAAGCACGTATTTTCATCAGATCAGACAGTCTCTTTTGATTGGTGCATTTAATCCATTTATATTTAAGGCAATTATTGATATGTATAATCCTATTTGTTGCTGTTTAGTTGCTCAATTGTGTCTGCCTCTGCAACCCCATGGACTGCACCATGCCAGGCTTCCCTCTCCTTCACCATCTCCTGGAGTTTGCTCAAACAGATGTCCATTGAGTGATGATGCCATCCAACCATCTCATCCTCTCTCATCCGCTTCTCCTCCTGCCCTCAGTCTACCCAGCATCAAGATCTTTTCCATTGAGTTGGCACTTTGCATCAGGCGGCCAAAGTATTGGAGCTTCAGCTTCAGCATCAGTTCTTCCAAAAGATATTCCCTTAGGGTTGACTGGTTTGATCTCCTTGCTGTCCAAGACTCCCAAGAGTCTTCTCCAGCACCACAGTTTGGAGTCATCAAATCTTCATTGCTCAGCCTTCTTTATGGTCCAACTTTCACATCTGTACATTACTACTGTACATGACTATTGGAAAAACCACAGCTTTGACTATATGGACCTTTGTTGGCAAAGTGATGTCTCTACTTTTTAATATACTGTCTAGGTTTGTCATAGCTTTTCATCCAAGGAGTAAGCATCTTTTAATTTCATGGCTGCAGTCACCATCTGCAGTGATTTTGGAGTCCAAAAAAATAATATCTGTCACTGTTTCCATTTTTCCCCCAAATATTTTTCATGAGGTGATGGAACAAGATGCCATGATCTTAAGTTTTTTGAATGTTAAGTTTTAAGCCAGCTTTTTCACTCTCCTTTTTCACCTTCATCAAGAGGCTCTTTAGTTCCTCTTCATTTTGTGCCATTATGGTGGTTATCACCTGCATATCTGAAGTCATTGATATTTCTCCCAGCACTCTCGATTCCAGCTTGAGTTTCATCCAGTCTAGCATTTCACATGATCTCCTCTGCATACACTAATAAGCAAGGTGAGAGTATACAGCCTTGACACACTCCTTTCCCAATTTTGAACCAGTTCGTTGTTCAATGTAAGATACTATTGACTCCTGACCCGCATACAGGTCTTTCAGAATGCAGGTAACGTGGCCTGGTATTCCAATGTCTTTAAGAATCTGTCCGACTCTTTGTAACCCAATGGATGGCAGGACACCAGGCTTCCCTGTCCATCACTAAATCCCGGGGTCTGCTCAAACTCATGTCCTTTAGTTGGTGATGCCATCCAACCATCTCATCCTCTGTTGCCTCTCCTCCTGCCTTCAATCTTTCCCAGCATCAGGGTTCTTTCCAATGACTGAGTTCTTCACATCAGGTGGCCAAAATATTGGAGTTTCAGCTTCAGCATCAGTCCTTCCAATGAATCAGTTCATTGATTTCCTTCAGGGATTGAGTGATTGGATCTCCTGGCAGTCCAAGGGACTCTTAAGAGTCTTCTCCAGCACCATAGTTCAAAGGCATCAATTCTTCCGTGCTCAGCCTTCTTTATGGTCCAACTCTCACATACATTACATGACTATTGGAAAAACCATCGCTTTGACTAGATGGACCTTTGTTGGCAAAGTAATGTCTCTACTTTTTAAGATGCTATCTAGGTTGATCATAGCTCTTCTTCCAAGGAACAGGTGTCTTTTAATTTCATGACCTCAGTCACCATCTGCAGTGATTTTGGAGCCCAAGAAAATAGTCTGTCATTTTTTCCATTGTGTCTCCATCTGTTTGCCATGAAGTGATAGGACCAGATGCCATGATCTTATTTTTTTTGAATATTGAGTTTTAAGCCAGCTTTTTCACTCTCCCCTTTCACTTCCATCAAAAGGCTCCCCAGTTCCTCTTTGCTTTATGCCATAAAGGTGGTGTCATCTACATATCTTAGGTTATTTACATATCTCTTGGCAATCTTAATTCCAGCTTGTGCTTCATCCAGCCTAGCATTTTGCATGATGTATTCTGCATATAAGTTAAATAAGCAGGGTAAAAATATGCAGCCTTGACATATTCATTTCCCAATTTGGAACCAGTCTATTTTTCTATGTCTAATTTTAATTGTTGCTTTTTGACCTGCATACAGTTTTTTCAGGATCCAGGTCAGATAGTCTGTTATTCCCATCTATTGAAGAATTTTCCACAGTTTGTTGTGAACTACATAATGAAAGGCTTTGACATAGTCAATAATGCAGAAGTAGATGTTTTCTGGAACACTCTTGCTTTTTCTATGATCCAATGGATGTTGGCAATTTGGTCTCTGTTTCCTCTCTCTTTTCTAAATCTAGCATAAACATCTGGAAGTTCTCGGTTCACATACTACTGAAGCTTCGCTTGGAGAAATTTGAGCATTACTTTGCTAAAGTGTTAGATGAGGGCAATTGTGGGGTAGTTTGAACATTCTTTGGCATTCCCTTTCTTTAGGATTGGAATGAAAACTGACCTTTTTCAGTTCTGTGGCCACTGCTGAGTTTTCCAAATTTGCTGGCATATTGAGTGCAGCACTTTCACAGCATCATCTTTTAGGACTTGAAATAGCTCAGCTGGAATTCCATCACCTCTACTTACTTTGTTTGTAGTGCTATGTTCTAAGGCCCACTTGACTTCGGACTCCAGGATATCTGGCTCTAGGTGAGTGATCACACCACTGTGGCTATTTGGGTCATTAAGACCTTTTTTATATAGTTTTTCTGTGTATTCTTGCCACCTCTTCTTAATCTCTTTTGCTTCTGTTAGGTTCATAACATTTCTGTCCTTTATTGTGCCCATCTTGGCAGGAAATATTCCCTTGGTATCTCTAAGTTTCTTGAAGAGATCTCTGGTCTTTCCCATTCTGTTCTTTTCCTCTATTTCTTTGCATTGATCACTGAGGAAGGCTTTCTTATCTCTCCTTGCTATCCTTTGCATCTCTTGATTCAGATGGGTATGTCTTTCCATTTCTCTTTTTCCTTTAGTTTCTCTCCTTTTCTCAGATATTTGTAAGACCTCCTCAGACAACTATTTTGCCTTCTTGCCTTTATTTTTCTTGAAGATGATTTTGATAACCATTGCCTGTACAATGTTACAAACCTCTGTTCATAGTTCTTCAGGCACTCTGTTTATCAGATCTAATGCCTTGAATCTATTTGTCACTTCCACTGTACAATCATAAGGGACTTGATTTAGGTCATACCTGAATGGCCTGGTGGTTTTCCCTACTTAATTCAATTTAAGTCTGAGTTTTACAATAAGGAGTTAGTGATCCGAACCACAGTCAGCTCCTGGTCTTGTTTTTGCTCACTGTATAGAGCTTTTCTATTTGGACTGCAAAAAATATAATCAATCTGATTTTGGTATTCACCAACCTGTGATGTCCATGTGTAGAGTTGTCTCTTGTGTTTTTGGAAGAAGGTATTTGCTATAACCAGTGCATTCCCTTGGCAAAAGTCAGTTAGCCTTGTGCCCTGCTTCTTTTGTACTATAAGGTCAAACCTGCCTGTTATTCCAGGTATCTCTTGACTTCCTACTTTTGGATTCCAGTCCCCTAAGATAAAAATGATATTTTCTTGATAATTATATTACAATTTTCTTAATTGTTTTAGGTTCAGGAGGAGAAGGGGACAACAGAGGATGAGACGGTTGGATGCCTTCACTGACTTGATGGATATGAATCTGAGCAAGCTCCAAGAATTTGAGATAGACAAGGAATCCTGGCATGCTGAAGTCCATGGAGTTGCAAAGAGACACCTGTGAGTGAGTGAACTGAACTATTTTCTGTAGGCCTTTTCCTTCTTTTGTGTTCTTTGCATAGAAAAGTTCCTTTGACATTTGTAAAGCTGGTTGGGTGGTGCTGAATTCTCTTTACTTTTGCTTGTCTGGAAAGTTTTTGATTTCTTCATCAAATCTGAATGAGTCTTGCTGGGTAGAGTATTCTTGGTTGTAGGTCCATCCCTTTCATCACTTTAAGTATATTGTGCCATTCCCTTCTTGATTGTAAGATTTCTGTTGAGAAACCAGCTAATAGCCTGATGGGAGTTCACGTGTATGTTGTCATTTTCCCTTTTGATTTTAATATTTTATATTTGTCTTTAATTTTGTCACTTTGACTACTCTGCATCTTGGTGTATTTCTTCTTGGGTTCATCCTACATGGAACTATCTGTGCTTCCTGGACTTGGCCGACTATTTCCTTTCCCATGGTAAGGAAGTTTTCAGCTATTATTTCTTCAAATATTTTCTCAGGTCCTTTCTCTCTTTTCTCTTTCTGGGACCCAATAATGCAAATGTTGGTGCATTTAATATTGTCCCTGAGGTCTCTTGGCTGTCTTCATGTTTTCTTTTCTTCATTCTTTTGTCTATATTCTGTTGTATGGCCGTGATTTCCACCATTCTGTCCTCCAAGTCATTTATTCATTATTCTGCCTCATTTATTCTGCTGTTGATTCCTTCTAGTGTATCATTCATCTGTTTGTTCTTTAGTTCTTATGGGTCTTTGCTAGACATTTCTGGCATCTTCTCCGTTGTTTTCCTGAAATCCTGGATCATCTTCAGTATCATTATTCTGAATTCTTTTTCTGGAAGGTTGCCTACTTCCACTTCTTTAGTTGCTTTTCTGGGGTTTTATCTTGTCCCTTCATCTAGGACATAACTTTCTGTAATGTGGTTTTTGTTTTAGCCATTGCTGTACTGTGCTTTTTCTCGCTGCTTCTCTCTTTCCTCTGAAGGAGGAGGCTAAGAGGCTTGTGTAAGGTTGCTGATGGGAGGGACTGGTGGTGAGAAAAACTGGGTCTTGCTCTGGTGGGCAGGGCCTTGCTCAGTAAAGCTTTAATCCAATTGTCTGCTGATGACTGGGTTCCCTCCCTGGTAGTTTTTTGACCTGAAGCAATCCAGCCCTAGGGCCTAAGGGCTCTATGGTACCATTAATGGTGAATTCCAAGACAGCTTATGTCAACTGGGTTCTTTCCGGACTCCTTCTTCCAGTGCCATTTTGGTTGTGCCCTCCAAGACTGAAGTGTCTGTTTTTCCCAGTTCTGTGAAAGTCCTGTAATTAAATCCCATGGGCCTTCAAGATCAGATTCATTTGGGACTCCTAGTCCCTTTGTTGGATTCCCAGGCTGGGAAGCCTAACAATGGGGCTCAGAATGTTCACAATAGTGGGAGAATTCTTTGGTATTTTCCAGTTTGTGTGTCACTCACCCGCAGGATTTGGGAGTTGATTTTATCTTGATTCTACCCCTCATACCAACTTGTTGCAGCTTCTTCTTCTTTTTCTTTTTTTGGATGTGGAGTATCTTCTTTGGGGGAATTCCAGCATTCACTTGTCAATGGTTGTTCAACATCTAGTTGTGATTTTGGTGCTCTTGTATGAGATGAGTGTGCATCCTTCTACTCCACCATCTTGAAGTAGAAGCTCTAGGACTTCTAATACTGTATTAAATGTAAGTTTTGAGAGTAAACATCTTGTTCCTCTTCCTGAATTTATTGGGATGGGATGTCCTGACTCTTGTGAATAGTGCTACAATGAATTTGGGTTGCATATATCTTCTGTAATTATGTTTTTCTCCAGGTTTATGCTCCAGAGTGGGATTGCTGGGTCATGTAGTAATTTTAGTTTTTTTTTTTTTTTTTTTAAGAAAGCTCTGTACTGTTCTCTGTAGTGCATGTATCAATTTACATTCCCACCAACAGCATAAATGGGTTCTGTTTTCTCCACAGCCTCTCCAGTATTTATTGTTCATAGATTTTTTTATGATGACCATTCTGACCATGTGACATGATACCTCATTGTAGTTTTGATTTGCATTTCTCTAATAATTAGTGATGCTGAGCACATTTTCACATGACTCTTTATCATTCATAAGTATTCTTTGGAGAAATGTCCTTTTAAATTTTCTGCCCATTTTTTAAATTGGGTCATTTGCTTGTTTAATATTGAGCTTCATGAGCTGCTTGTATAATTTGGGGATTAATACCTTGTCTGCTTTGTTTGCAAATGTTTTCTTCCATTTGAGGGTTGTCCTTTCATCTTTTTTTATTGTTTCCTTTGCTGTGAAAAAGCTTTTAAGTTTAATTAGTCCCCATTTGTTTTTTTTTTTTTTTTAATTTTCATTATTACTATAGGAGGTGGATCAAAGAAGATCTTGCTGCAATTTATGTCAGATAGTGTTCTGCCTATATTTTCCACTAAGTTTTATAGCATTCAGCCTTGCATTTAGGTATTTAATCTATTTTGAGTTTATTTTTGTGTATGTTACAAGGGAGTGTTCTAAGGCCACGTAAGGATTCAGCAAGAGGTAAATCATCTGCAACCCAAGAAACACCACTTCTGGGAGAGTTGGTGGTTTAAACAACTGAATTTAATCTTTCAAACTGCTGGAGACTGTAAGTGCAAGATCAAGGTGCCTGCAGGGTCAGTGTTTGATGAGTGCTCTTCTTAGGTTGCAGATGACTTTCCTTCTTGCTGCATCCTCACGTAGATTGTCCTCTGTGTTCTCACAGTGAGAGTGAGAGAGGGAAATGAAACAAAGTTTTTAGTGTTTATTATAAGAGATGCTAATCCTATCACTGGGGACTGACTCTCTTCTTTGTGGCCCGACTGACCTCATGGGAATCTATTACCTCCCAAGGACCCTGTTTCCAAATACCATCATGTCAAGAGTGATAGCCTCAACATGTGAATGTAGACATAACAAAATTCAGTTCATGGCTCATAATAACTCAAATTTGCTTTTATAGGAACTGTGTGAAGGAAAGACTGCCTATAGTTAGGAGGTGATGCTAGAGTTGAATCTGGTTCAAATGTTTAGCATTTATCACTTATAAGACATTAGAAAGGAACTTAGTCTTTGTGTGCCTTAGTTTACACAACTACAACATATGAAAAATATGATCTTTATTATAAGACTGTTGGAAGATTATATAAGGTGTTGCATATAGGGCAAGCTCTTAATAGGCACAGAGTAAATTTCTAACATATGTCAATTCTTTGGTCTACTATATACTCATTATCGAGCACAAGGCTTAAAACATACTTGATATTCAATCAAGCTATTTAAATGAATAAAACTTAGTTTCTTCACTCTTGGAACAATACTATCAATAAATGAAATTATGCGACACTTTCTTTTCTCATCATGTCAAAATTTATTTTTGGGAAAATTCCAAAACATATTGCCGTTTCTTTCTTCCTCCATATTCAATATGTAATGGAACAGCAGTAAGTATTCTTTTTAAAATGAAAATTATATGGCATATGTGAGCATAATAAATACCAGAAAACTGGGTCAATTTTCCTGAAAATTAGCTTTAAAGGAAAAACTGAGAGTAATTTTGTTTATGACTGATTTAGCAGTTTTATTAATCCTGTTCTCCCTTCTTGGTACAGGGCTATCTTTGCACAAATCTACTGGGCTTTTCCGTATACCATAGATTAACTCATTTGTGCCTTAGAGGCAGAGATAAAGTAACAATTTTTCATATCTCAAGTGTTCTACCTTACAGGAAAGAAATATTATTTTTCATTTAATGAACATTAGCACATGAACAATTAAGACATAATTGAATGAAGCTAGTCAGCAAAAGGCAAGAGCTTGCCTCTGAGAAGCTGCTGAAGTTGACTGTGCTCATATCTGTGGTATTATCTATTAAGCTGACAGTACCAAAGGGTAGAAATGTACTGACAGTAATTGTACAGTTTTGGTATTCTTATGTTTTAAAATTGCTTTCTAATAGTAAGCATTGTGAGGAGAAATGATGGTGCTGATAATAAGAGAATGAAACTACTGATTGACCTATAACTGTCAAATTGCTATTAAAAAAGGCAAGTTAAAAATAAAATCTTTATCTGGTTATTAACAACTGCTCTGAGGGTTAGCTCTAATTACTGTAAGAAGACTTTACTTATTCTAAGGTAGGGGTAAGTCATTTAATATAAGTTGATTAGAACTTTTATTAAAAACATTAAATAAAGGCTGAGTTTTAAAACACTAGCTCCCTAAAGTGAAGGTGAAAGTGTTAGTCACTCAGTCATGTTCAACTCTTTTGTCTCTGTGACCCCATGGACTGTAGCCTACCAGAATCTTCTGTCCATGGAAATCTCCAGGCAAGAATACTAGAGTGGGTAGCCATTCCCTTCTCCAGGGAGTCTTCCCGACCTGGGGATTGAACCAGGTCTCCTGCATTGCAGGTGGATTCTTTACCATCTGAGCCACCAGGGAAGCCCTTAGCTCCCTTAACAAACTAAGAATTTCTATGAAGTACATGGTATTTATATATAATTGCTATATTGGGAGTACAAAAATAAAAAACTGAGAAACCTTACAGGATATGTTAAGCTCCCAATTGGGGTGTACGCTGGGAGGTTTATGTAAAGGGAATCTTTACGGCAGCCAATTTCTTTGGGTCATTTATATTCTTTAAGAGACTTAGAGAAAGTATGTATTTAGAGCTCCTGAAAATTGTCTTTCTTCAGCCAGGTCTTAGATTAAAATATGTACATGTTCTTTTTGAGATGTTTTTTCAGCTTGTTATATTCTGATGCTATAAAAAATGCTAATTAGATTTTCATATAAAGGAGGCAAAACTGCTACTTTATCAATTCATTCTTCTATTTGTAACTGCTCCTGACATTTCCCTTTTGGTATTCTTTTCCTTGTGTTTTGCTTTGTTGTTTGAAAATAAAATGGTTAATTGATAAAAGAGATAAAAGTTTACAAAATTATATTATTGAGATTATATATATATATATAATGATAATAGTTTAGGGATAATTTTATCAATATTGTAGAATTTTTAATACTTGTTCTACATACCCCAATTTGAGAAAACACTATTAAGGTGTTTGCAACCTTTTTAACAGGAACACTTCTGTTTTGAAAGTCATTTCTAATGTTATAACAATAAGGTGATATGTTATACAATTAAAAGCAGAAGCCTTTTTTCTGTTCTAAAGGTTGTGCATCTTTGTGTCTATTAGTCTATCTTTCTATCCTAAATAAAAGCACATGTCACACACACACACACACACACATCTTAAGATCAAATAGGTCCCTATTGACAGTTTAGTTGTCTTAATATAAAATAATAAAATTGGTACTTATATTTAGGTACTATTTTTTGTCTTCCATTTTAATTTCAAATAAATAGTTGTAGTTAAGTAGATCTACCTTTGAATGGTTATTGTGCAGGTGCTGAATATACTTTGAGTATCTGTTTTTACACATCCATTATGATATCAGAAATAAAATAAATTTATTTTTCTTCCAGGCTTGGATATGAGGTTTGCAATATAAATAATTGATATGTTTAATTAGCATACAGAATTATTTCTTTAGACAGCATTTAAGAGTTGACAATCTATCCTAACATACATGTTGAAATTTCTGTTTGGATACTATTACATCTATAGTTTTGCAGTCCCTTTCTCATTTATAGGTCAGAGGATTAAAGCATTTGCCAACTGTAATAACCCTTGTTAGTAAAACTCCCTGTGTCCATTTTAGTGTTACCTACATTCTCACACCCACACTGTAACTGTGAAATATCTTTAATTTTGATCTGACTGTGAAAAGCTAACCTAAAACAGTATTCTAATTAATAAAGTAAAATGGAGGAAAATATCAATTAGCTGCATAACATAGTAATAATAAAAATTCTAGAAAATATTTTAGTTATTCAATTGTTTGATGTAATATCTTCCATATCAACCATTGGGTCAAATTTGTTAATTGGGAAGATTAGATATTTCATATTAGAGTGTTTGGTCTGCTCAGTCTACCAAAAACATGATTTATTTTATATAAAGTCCAAAAAAGCAATAGCACACATATTGTTTGGGGATGTGTACCTTATAGTATATCTGCTGCTGCTGCTAAGTCGCTTCAGTCGTGTCCGACTCTGTGCGACCCCATAGATGGCAGCCCACCAGGCTCCCCCGTCCCTGGGGTCCTCCAGGCAAGAACACTAGAGTGGGTTGCCATTTCCTTCTGATATAATCTAAGTAACAAGTTTGTTAATATTATTACATATTTTAGTGGTTTGTAGTTCATCAAATACTTTGCATGTGTTTATATTATTAATGCTGAGATAAATACAGTTTATTTTGTATAGACAAATCTTTTAATTCCCATTGCACAGATTACAAAACTGAGGTAGACACCCTGAAATACATTGAAGGTAAATGGCATAATGTGAATGTAAAAAGGAATTTCTGACTTCAAATATGTCAGTCTTTAGAATACAATGATAAAATATAATTATCAAGTCATCTTTGAGTAACAGAATAAATGTTTACTAGACTTATCTCCTTATATCTAAAATGAAGATCCCATACTTTAAAAGAATATAGATATAAAATTTGAAATTGCATGTTTTCATCTCACAAACCAAATCCCATTTATTTAATTTCAACTATCCCAAAACACAGACACTAGATTTCATAATGTTGTCTTAGATTCCAGTTGTTGTTGTTATTTATAATTGGAGTATAATTGTGTTACAATGTTTTGTTAGTTTCTGTTGTGTAACAAAGTGAATAAGCTATTTGTATACATATATCCCCTCCCTCTAGAGCCTCCCTCCCACTCCAGCCCCTCTAGGTCATCACAGAGCACCAAACTTAACTCTCTGTGTTATACAGAAACTCCCCACTAACTATTTTATTTTATACATGATAGTGTATTCACATCAATGCTACCTTCTCAATTCATCCAATCCTCTGCTTTCCCTCTCCCATGTCCACAAATCCATTCTCTGCCTCTAATTCTCTATGTCTGCCTTGCAAACAGGTTCACCAGCACATTTTTCTATATTCCATGCATTAATATACAATATTTGTTTTTCTCTTTCTAACTTTGCTCTGTATGACAGACTCTAGATTCTTCCACGTTACTCAATAAATACTCAATTTCATCCCTTTTATGGCTGAACAATATTCCTTTGCATATATGTACCACATCTTCTTTATCAGTTCATCTATCGATGAACAGTTAAGTTGCCTCTGTGTCCTGGCTTGTAAAGAGTGCTACCAAGAACACTGGAGTACATGTGTCCTTTTGAATTATAGTTTTCTCAGGGTATATGCTGGGCCATAGGTCAGTCTAGTCAAGGCTAAGGTTTTTCCAGTAGTCATGTATGGATGTGAGAGTTGGACTGTGAAGAAAGCTGAGCACTGAAAAATTGATGCTTTTGAACTGTGGTGTAGGAGAAGACTTCAGAGTCCCTTGGACTGCAAGGAGATTCAACCAGTCCATTCTTTTTTTTTTTTTTTTTTAATTTTAAAATCTTTAATTCTAAAGGAGATCAGTCCTGGGTGTTCTTTGGAAGGAATGATGCTAAACCTGAAACTCCAATACTTTGGCCATCTCATGTGAAGAGTTGACTCACTGGAAAAGATTCTGATGCTGGGAGGGATTGGGGGTGGGAGGAAAAGGGGATGACAGAGGATGAGATGGCTGGATGGCATCACCAACTCGATGGACGTGAGTCTGAGTGAACTCCAGGAGTTGATGATGGAAAGGGAGGCCTGGCGTGCTGCAATTCATGGGATTACAAAGAGTCAGACACGACTGAGGGACTTAACTGAACTGAACTGATAGTAGTTCTATTTTTATTTTTTTAAGGAACCTCTATACTGTTCTTCATAGTGGCTGTATCAATTTACATTGCTACCAACAGTGCAAGAGGGTTCTTTTTTCTCCACACTCTCGCCAGCATTTACTTTTGTAGTTTTGTTTTTTTTTTTTTTTTTTTGGTGTGTGTGTGTGTGTGATGATGGCCATTCTGACTGATATGAGGGGATATCTCAATGCAGTTTTAATTTGCTCTTCTCTAAATGAAAGTGAAGTCACTCAGTCGTGTCCGATTCTTTGTGACCAGTGGACTCTAGCCCACCAAGCTCCTCCATCCATAGGATTCTCCAGGCAAGAATACTGGAGTGGGTCACCATTCCCTCCCCCAGGGGATCGTCCCAATCCAGGGATTGAACCCAGGTCTCCCACATTGCAGGCAGACGCTTTAACTGCTGTACCACCAGGGAAGCCCAATAATTAGTGATGTTGTGCATCTTTTCATGTATCTCTTGGCCTTCTTTATAACATCTTTGGAGAAATGTCGATTTACATCTTCTGTGCACATTTTGATTGGGTTGTTTATTTTAATATTGAGCTGTATGAGTTGCTTGTATATTTTGGAGATTATTCGTTTGCCAGTTGTTTCACTTGCAAACATTTTCTCCCATTCTGAGAGTTGTCTTTTTGCCATTCTGAGAGTTGCCTTTTTGTCTTTTTATGGTTTCCTTTGCTGTGCAAAAGCTTTTAAGTTTAATCAGGGTCCTATTTGTGTATTTCTGTTTTTGTTATCATTAGTCTAGGAAGTGGGTCAAAAAAAGACCTTGTGCAATTTATGTCAAAGAGTGTTCTACCGATGTTTTCCTCTAAGACTTTTATAGTGTCTGGTCTTACTTTTAAGCCTTTAATCCATTTTGAGCTTATTTTTGTGTATGGTGTTATGAAGTGTTCTAGTTTCATTCTTTTACATATAGCTGTCCAGTTTTCCCAGCATCATTTATTGAGAGGGTTTCTTCTCTCCATTGAGTATTCTTTAATACTTTGTCAAAGATAAGTTGACTATAGGTGTGTGATTTTATCTCTGGGCTTTCTATCCTATTCCATTGGTCTGATTTTTTGTTTTTGTGCCAGTACCATCCTGTCTTGATAGTTATAGCTTTGTATTATAATCTAAAGTCAGGGAGCTGCTACCTCCAGCTCTGATTTCTTTCTCAAAGTTGTTTTGGCTCTTCAGGGTCTTTTTGTTTCCATATAAATTATAAAATTTTTGTTTTAGTTCTGTGAAAAATTCCAGTGATAATTTGAAAAAGATTACATTGAATCTGTAGATTGCTTTGGGTAGTATAGTCATTTTATTACTCGAAGCAATCTATAAATTCCAGTTGTTACAAAGACACATATTTTCCCTTGCAAACCCCTTGACTTTCATAGATGTAAATTGACCTTGCTATGTTTTTTGGAGATATTTCCATTATGGTTTCAGTCATGGTTGGTTTATTCTGACAACTCTAGATAGAAAACTTTTTGATACTGAATTATGGGTCTTTTGTTACCACCTTTTCAAAGATTAATTTATTCCTTTCTAAGATAACTCATGTGCACAGCCTAAGGATATTGTGGTCTTTTGGAGTTTGCTTTAGTTACTTGTTTATTCTATTAATTCATTTTCAAAACCTTGGATAGAATGGGAAAATATAAAAAGATTAAATTGTGGCAATAGAGATGACTTCTAAACAGTTTCAGTCTCAAGATAAAGCAAGATGTCAATTCTGTAAAGGCAAGGATTATTCCTTCACCAACTTTACCCATAAGGGCTAGAATAGCAGGCATGCAATAAAGGTGTACTGATGAATGAATGAATGTAAATCAAATTATTTATGAAAATACAGTTAACTTTTAGGATTTCAAGAATTCATAAAAATTGATGAATTCATAAAGGCATCTTGTTTAAAAGGGTGATTTTTTTTTTTTTTTGTACTCATTCACCAAGGTTAGACATGAAAAAAATGAATTAAAGTTGTACAGAAAGACAAGGCCTGTTGAGAACAAGAACTTGGGAATTGGAAGAAACCAGTTTATCTCTCACATTTCACAATGTATCTTCAATTATTAGACCTATGTTTTTTTTTGTCTTCGAAGGCCCAAACAAAAATGAGAAACATCTACTCAGTTTCTTTTAAATAGAAAGTTCAGAAATTGCTTTTCAGCAACTCTCTTTGTGAGAAGACAGTAGCTAAAAATAATATAATATTGCATCTGTTTTTCAAATATGTTGTTTTCTGTATCATAACCAGTGTTCTGTAAATGCCACTTTCCTCAAGTTTTTTTTTTTTTTTTCATTTTAATTCTTCATAATTCACTTAGAAGAAAGAATAGTAAGATATATCTGTGCATTGTTCACAACTGAGATCTTGGGTTATTATACTTTGGTATTGTTTAAAAAATAAGTATAGAGTGGCTAAGAAAACTCTAAGTGCGTTTTCCTCCATAAATATTACTTAGCATTTTCATACTAACAAAACAAGCTTGTGGAAAAGTGTGACTATGATACAGGCTGAAAGGTCCTGAGTACTTATGCTAAAATGGGTTGAGTAGGCACTTAGGGATTTTTGTTTCTGTCCTATAATTTTCAAGTAGATCAGCAATCTTACCCTTATGTTTTTATGAGTATCCTATCAGAGTAGTCAACATTTATTAAAGCTGTAGAATAGCAGTCAGTTCCTTTGTAAAATTCAATGAAGCAGCAGCAGGGCTAGCCTTAGAAGTAGACGGAGGCAATATGATGAAATGTGATGGTACATGAGCAGCCTCCGAGCTTCTGAATTCTCTCTTTGTTGTGTTGTCTATTGTTCAACATTATCCTTTTATTTCTTAAGATCTCATTTTTTTCTGCAGAGTTCCCTGATAATATTCAGATTTCCCTATACCTTGTTGCTGAATTTTTAAATTGAGTTTACCTTGTCATTCAGCTATTCCTTAATTTGTTCATCAATCCATTCATATTTGAAGAGTATTGATCTACTAATAAGTGGTGTATATGATCCATAATCAAGTCTTAGTTGAGTCATCTCTTATGAAACCTTCTACAGCTACCACTTTCATTCTCAATGCCTCTTGAATAGTCATTACCATTATTATTTACAATGAGTGAGTTTATATTCAAATTTTCCTACTATTCACACTGTATTATTTAGTCACTTGTCTCTCTCCTTTAATAAAATTTAAGCCCTTCAAGGATTATGCTAGTGTCTGCCTAGGTCATCTATAATCTAACCAATGTAGTGTCTAACACATAGTGTCAGTTGTTAAATGTGTGTGTGTTTTCTATTTGAGTATGTGTTATGCCATTTTTTAGGTTTATTTTTAAATTTTATTTATATATTTTGTGGCATGTGGGATTTTTTTCCCCCTGACCAGGGATAAAACTCATGCTCCCTGCATTGGAAGTGCAGAGTCTTAACCACTGGACCATCAGAAAAGTCATTTGTTAAATGTTTGCTGATTGACAAAATTAATGTATGAACAATTAATAAATATTAGTGATGAGGTATCTGCTTTAAAAGCACTGCTTTCAAGACAAAGACTTATTTCATCTTTGATTAGGACTCTGGTCAACAGAAGGTGACTCACAGTATCAGAAATATTTTCTAAAATAGGAATGGAATTTACTACAATAATGGATTTATTATCCATTATTATCCAACTTTTAATCAGCACTTAAATTTCTCACTTTGGTATCTTCAAGCCAATTATGCCATTCTAACCTTCTATATGGGAGGGAAGAATAAATAGAATTTTTTAATGGTTTAGGTGGTTATGGAAGAATTTAACTGCTTCTCACTAATATTCAACAGTTGAAGAAGCTACATATTCATATTTCTTACCAGAAAACCAAAACCAACTAACTGGTTTGGAAGAACAAAATAAAATCGTGCCTTGGTTTATTATTAATATTTTTAACCATGCAAGTTATCTCTTAAAACTCAGGTGACTATCCAATTTTTCAAATATCAGACAGTCATAAAGAACTGTGTTTTTGTTTTTTACTAATCAAGAGTTTGATATTCACATTTATGATTGATGGCACCATGTTAATCTAAGTAAAGAGTGATCCGTATGCCCATTGCAAGTGGCTCTCAGTCTTTGGTGGGAAGATAAAAACTGCCTGTAGAGTATTTTTATGAAACAATGCTCAAAGTTACTTCAAAGATTCAGAAATTATAGGAAATATAGGAATCAGTAGTTTAAAAGTTTCCTCAGATACTTCTAATAGGCACTACAGTTGAGAATCATTGTGACCAAGTATAACACTTTTCAAAGTGTCTATAAATCAGCTAAGGTAATAGATGAATCATTTTTATACAACTTTAGTTTCTATTTAATTTGGTAAATTTAGTTTAATTATGAGATGCTCTTCATAAGAACTCATTAGGATTATGGGTAAACTAGAGCATTCTTGAAAGAGGAATTGTTCTTAAACCAGAGCTAAAGAATCGTTTTATCCACTGGAACTGTTCTGAATGAGAAGCAGTACCTAAAGAAGAGGGCTTTATGCAAAAACTATGCCAGGATGCTTACAGGTTGTGTAATCTAATCTGCTCATTGGTTCTGATAAGGTTATAACCAATACTTGATTATGATTAGAAATCATTACAGGAATGACTTGCCTTGAACTTCATCTCTATTGAAAGTATTATTATTCCATTACATACAGAATAACGATTGAGCTCTTGCCTTTCATGGAATGATGACATATGATGGATTAATATTGACATTATTTCTGTATTCTCTCCAGCATAGCATATTATGATAAGAAGATATCTCAAAGCACTTTTTGAGCACTGAGTTTTAAACAAGAGAACTCTTGACATTGCATATTACCTTAAGTTCAGTTCAGTCACTCAGTAGTGTCTGACTCTTTGCGACCCCATGGACTGCAGCATGCCAGGCTTCCCTGTTTATCACCAACTCAGGAAGCTTGCTCAAACTCATGTCCGTCAAGACAGGGATGCCATCAACCATCTGATCCTCTGTCGTCCCCTTCTTGCTGCTGCTGCTAAGTCGCTTCAGTCGTGTCTGACTCTGTGCAACCCCATGGACTGCAGCCTACCAGGCTCCTCCATCCATGGCATTTTCCAGGCAAGAGTACTGGATCTTTCCTAGCATCAGGGTCTTTTCCAATGACTTAGTTCTTCACATCAGTTGGCAATGTATTGGAGTTTCAGCTTCAGCATCTGACCTTCCAATGAATATTCAAGACTGATTTCCTTTAGGATGGACTGATTCGATCTCCTAGCAGTCCAAGGGACTCTCAAGAGTCTTCCTCAACACCACAGTGCAAAAGCATCAATTCTTTGGTGCTCAGTTTTCTTTATGGTCCAACGCCCACATCCATACATGACTACTGGAAAAACCACAGCTTTGACTAGTTGGACCTTTGTTGGCAAAGTAATATTTCTTCTTTTTAATATGCTGTCTAGGTTGGTCATAAATTTTCCTCCAAGCAGCAGTGTCTTTTTTTTCATGGCTGCAGTCAGCATCTGCAGTGATTTTGGAGCCCAAGAAAATAAAGTCTGTCACTCTTTCCATTGTTTCCCATCTATTTACCATGAAATGATGGGATCGGGTGCCATGATCTTAGTTTTCTGAATGTTGAGTTTTAAGCCAACTTTTACACTCTCCTCTTTTACTTTAATCGGTTCAGTTCAGTTCAGTTCAGTCGCTCAGTTGTGTCAAACTCTTTGCAACCCCATGAATCGCAGCACGCCAGGCCTCCCTGTCCATCACCGACTCCGGGAATTCACTCAGACTCACGTCCATTGAGTCAGTGATGTCATCCAGCCATCTCATCCTCTGTCGTCCCCTTCTCCTCCTGACCCCAAACCCTCCCAGCATCAGAGTCTTTTCCAATGAGTCAACTCTTTGCATGAGGTGGCTAAAGTACTGGAGCTTCAGCTTTAGCATCATTCCTTCCAAAGAAATCCCAGGGTTGATCTCCTTCAGAATGGACTGGTTGGATCTCGTTGCAGTCCAGGGACCCTCAAGAGTCTTCTCCAACCCCACTGTTCAAACACATCAATTCTTCAGCCCTCAGCCTTCTTCACAGTCCAATTCTCACATCCCTACATAACCGCAGGAAAAACCATAGCCTTGACTAAACGGAACTTAGTTGGCAATGTAATGTCTCTGCTTTTGAATACACTATCTAGGTTGGTCATAACTTTCCTTCCAAGGAATAAGTGTCTTTTAATTTCATAGCTGCAGTCACCATCTGCAGTGATTTTGGAGCCCCCAAAAATAAAGTCTGACACTGTTTCTACTGTTTCCCCATCTATTTCCCATGAAGTGATGGGACTGGATGCCATGATCTTCATTTTCTGAATGTTGAGCTTTAAGCCAACTTTTTCGCTCTCCTCTTTCATCAAGAGGCTTTTTAGCTCCTCTTCACTTTCTGCCATAAGGGTGGTGTCATCTGTAAATCTGAGATTATTGATATTTCTCCTGGCAATCTTGATTCCAGCTTGTGTTTCTTCCAGTTCAGAGTTTCTCATGATGTACTCTGCGTATAAGTTAAATAAGCAAGGTGACAATATACAGCCTTGATGTACTCCTTTTCCTATTTGGAACCAGTCTGTTGTCCCATATCCAGTTCTAGCTGTTGCTTCCTGACTTGCATACATATTTCTCAAGAGGCAGGTCAGGTGGTCTGTTATTCCCATCTCTTTCAGAATTTTCCACAGTTTATTGTGATCCACACAGTCAAAGGCTTTGGCATAGTCAATAGAGTAGAAATAGATGTTTTTTTCTGGAACTCTCTTGTTTTTTCCATGATCCACCAGATGTTGGCAATTTGATCTCTCGTTCCTTTGCCTTTTCTAAAACCAGCTTGAAGATCAGGGAGTTCACGGTTCACGTATTGCTGAAGCCTGGCTTGGAGAATTTTGAGCATCACTTTTCTAGTGTGTGAGATGAGTGCAATTGTGTGGTAGTTTGAGCATTCTTTGGCATTGTCTTTCTTTGGAATTGGAATGAAAACTGACCTTTTCCAGTCCTGTGGCCACTGCTGAGTTTTCCAAATTTGCTGGCATATTGAGTGCAGCACTTTCACAGTATCATCTTTCAGGATTTGAAACAGCTCAACTGGAATTCCATCACCTCCACTAGCTTTCTTTGTAGTGATGCTTTCTGAGGCCCACTTGACTTCACATTCCAAGATGTCTGGTTCTAGATTAGTGATCACATCATCATGATTATCTGGGTCGTGAAGATCTTTTTTATACAGTTCTTCTGTATATTCTTGCCACCTCTTCTTAATATCTTCTGCTTCTGTTAGGTCCATGCCATTTCTGTCCTTTATGGAGCCCATCTTTGCATGAAATGTTCCCTTGGTATCTCTAATTTTCTTGAAGAGATTTCTAGTCTTTCCCATTCTGTTGTTTTCCTCTATTTCTTTGAATTGATCGCTGAAGAAGGCTTTCTTATCTCTTCTTGCTATTCTTTGGAAATCTGCATTCAGACTCTTATATCTTTCCTTTTATCCTTTGCTTTTCGCCCCTCTTCTTTACTTTAATCAAGGGGTTCTTTAGTTCTTCTTCACTTTTTGACATAAGGGTGGTGTCTTCTGCATATCTGAGATTACTGTTATTTCTCCTGGCAATCTTGATTCCAGCTTATGCTTCATCAACCCCAGCATTTTGCATGATGTACTCTGCATTAAGGCAAATAAGCATGGTGACAATATATAGCCTTGGTATACTCCTTTCTCAATTTGGAACCAGTCTATTGTTCTAAGTCCAGTTCTAACTGTTGCTTCTTGACTTGCATACAGATTTCTCAGGAGGCAGGGAAGGTGGTCTGGTATTCCCATCTCTTTAAGAATGTTCCACAGTTTGTTGTGATCTACATAGTCTAAGGTTGTGGCATAGTCAATAAAGCAGAAATAGCTGTTTTTCTGGAACTCTCTTGCTTTTTGTATGACTCAATGGATGTTGGAAACATGATCTCTTGTACCTCTCCCTTTTATAAATCCAGATTCACTATCTGGAAGTTCTTCGTTCACATACTTCTGAAGCCTCACTTGGAGAATTTTGAGCATTACTTTGCTAGTATGTGAAATGAGTGCAATTGGGTGGTAGTTTGAACATTCTTTGGCATTACCTTTGTTTGGGACTGGAATGAAAACTGACCGTTTGCCATTCTGTGGCCACTCAAGTTTTCCAAATTTGCTGGCATATTGAGTGCAGCACTTTAACATCATCATCTTTTAGGACTTGAAATAGCACAGCTGGAATTCCATTACCTCCACAAGCTTTGTTCATAGTGATGCTTCTTAAGGCCCACTTGACTTCCCATTCCAGGATGTCTGGCTCTAGATTCATATTATCATACTTACGCTAGAAACATATTACCTTACTTACATATTTCTTGAAATAATTTAGACCAAGGAACAAGGGTCAGGAAAATTAAAATTTGTCTTCAGATCTTCTAGGTTTTCTTTCTTTGTTCCCCCGTCTTAGCTGCATCTCACTCTCCCAGGTTTTTAAGCATCTCTCCAGGTAAAATGTTTGCTTGCAACCTGGAAATTTGCCATTGACCTGGAAAATGAATTGACTCTTTCGCTCCTCTTTTGTCCAGCAGGAATTCTGTTTGACTTTGAATACCACTAAAATATCACTAAAATCAATGCTATATAAATTTGTCATAGAAACATGAGTCATTGCTCCAGGGCCAAACTCATGCTAAAATAAGCAAGTCTCATTTTGATGTGTCTGAGAATTACTTTAGAATTCTCATTATAAGCAAGAAGCTGATATCTTTTGCTCTATATTTCTTTTTTTTTTTCTTTTTCTCCTACTTAGAGATTATCAATAGACCTAAAGACATTTGGGAATAAATACAACAAAGCAAAGTATTTAAAGTGAAACTTCAAGGATTAGAGGAAATGGAAGCATCACTACATTGTTCAGAAATAGATGAAAAACATTTCACTATCCAAGATACATTACTAAATCCCATCACCACAAGCATGTATATAATACAGTTTCTTTACATTTCCTATTTTGAAATTATGGCCAAATATTGAAGCTAATATTTTTGGCTATAATATTTATTTTCAAAAACATAAATTAACTTGTTTAATATATAGCAATTTGTTATAATGAGATTTGATGTAGGCTATTATATCGGACAAAAATTTAACAAAAGATATGAAATAAAGCAGGACAAATTGTCCAGCATATTTAAAGGAGGATTATTTACCTATTTATTTATAAGTAATGCTTAAAAATTTTCCAAGCCAGGCTTCAGCAATACGTGAACCATGAACTTCCAGATGTTCAAGCTGGTTTTAGAAAAGGCAGAGGAACCAGAGATCAAATTACCGACATCTGCTGGATCATGGAAAAAGCAGGAGAGTTCCAGAAAAAACATCTATGTCTGCTTTATTGACTATGCCAAAGCCTTTGACAGTGTGGATCACAATAAACTGTGGAAAATTCTGAGAGAGATGGGAATACCAGACCACCTGACCTGCCTCTTGAGAAATCTGTATGCAGGTCAGGAAACAACAGTTAGAACTGGACATGAACAACAGACTGGTTCCAATAGGAAAAGGAGTACATCAAGGCTGTATATTGTCACCCTGCTTATTTAACTTATATGCAGAGTACATCATGAGAAATGCTGGACTGGGGGAAGCACAAGCTGGAATCAAGATTGCCAGGAGAAATCTCAATAACCTCAGATATGCAGATGACAGCACCCTTTTGGCAGAAAGTGAAGAGGAACTGAAAAGCCTCTTGATGACAGTGAAAGACGAGAGTGAAAAAGTTGGCTTAAAGCTCAACATTCAGAAAATGAAGATCATGGCATCTAGTCCTATAACTTCATGGGAAATAGATGGGCAAACAGTGGAAACAGTGTCAGACTTTAGTTTTGGGGGCTCCAAAATCACTGTAGATGGTGATTGCAGCCATTAAAATAAAAGATACTTACTCCTTGGAAGGAAAGTTATACCAACCTAAACAGTATATTAAAAAGCAGAGGCATTATTTGCCAACAAAGGTCTAGCTAGTCAAGGCTATAGTTTTTCCAGTTGTTATGAGAGCTGGACTGTGAATTAAGCTGAGCGCCGAAGAATTGATGCTTTTGAACTGTGGTGTTGGATAAGACTCCTGAGAGTCCCTTGGACTGCAAGGAGATCCAACCAGTCCATTCTAAAGGAGATCAGTCCTGGGTGTTCTTTGGAAGGAATAATGCTAACGCTGAAACTCCAATACTTTGGCCACCTCATGTGAAGATTTGACTCATTGGAAAAGACTCTGATGCTGGGAGGGATTAGGAGCAGGAGGAGAAGGGAACGACAGAGGATGAGATGGCTGATTGGCATCACCGACTCGATGGACATGAATTTGGGTGAACTCTGGGAGTTGGTGATCGACAGGGAGGCCTGGTGTGAAGCAGTTCACAGGGTCACAAAGAGTTGGACATGACTGAACGACTGAAATGAACTGAACTGAACTGAAGGATATATTTATAGGTAAGTATAGACTTTAGGGACCACTACAATGGATGATTCCATGAGTACCTGAGCCTACTGTTAGCAGGACACATCTCCCATCCTCTATTCCCAGATTGTGGTAGAGAAGGTAGCAAAAATTGTACTTAACCAGAATCTGGAATCAGAGAAATCTACCTAATAGGTGCTTTGACCGCAATATTGACCTTCATGTTAGTGAAAGCTGTGGTCAGTGTTTTTACATGACTTTGTGTGTGTGTGTTTGTGTGTAGCAGAGTTTTATTGAAGTATTAAAAGGGACAGAGAAAGCTTCTGACATAGATATCAAAAGGGGGACAGAGAGTGCCTCACTTGCTAGTCTTCAGCAAGGGAATTATATACTTTTAAAATTAGTTATTACAATAAATCTAAAGAATATTCCAAGGTTGTAAAAAGATTACCAGACTTGCTCCCACAATTTAAATTTTAGGATAACAGTGTTAGAACTCAACAATAGAAAGATCCTACCAGACCCACTTCCATAATATACATGCTAGGATATCAGGATTAGTCAGAAGGTTTTCAGGAAGGAGAAACTCTCCTCAGGCAGGATACATTGTTGTTATATAATCCATAGTAGGGAGATTTAACTGAGTTGTTTGTTGTGCAATCATCAGTTCCCAGATTAAAGAAAAAATATTTTATGTGACTAAGACTAAGAAATGTAGAAAGAGAGCAAAGAAAAAAAAAAAAAAAAGATGTTTGTCCTTTCTTCCTCCTTGAGCACTCCAGACCCCTATAAATGCCTCAAGAATCCCTGATCCCTCTCTCCTCCTCAGGGACCCCAGACATCTTAGCAACCTACCTAGGAATTGACTCTCTCATTCCCCCCTCTTCTTTTAAGAAAATTATGTTGCCAAGGGAAAGAGATGTCATTTTCATTCCATAACTACTTCCTGCTGTTGAAGGGCATCATCCCTAAATTGTTGAGGCAACATATTCTTCTAACCCTCATATTGAGGGTCTCTGACCCAGGGGCCCCAAGTAGTTGTTGGAGAAGTCTGGGGCATTCTTAGGAGCCTGGAAAACCATTTGTAACTTAAAAGCTTTCAAACAGAAATAAATCCAGTTACACAGTTACAGATGCAGGGAGATTTTTAATGCCTTTTTAATTTAGAGAAATTCACTGTAAGGCAGAAAAGTAGGAACTATCTTTGAGCAAAAGGTTCAAAAATCAGAATTCACCTTCAGGAAAAATGAGCCAATGGAAATTTTCCATATTATGTCCTTTGTTAGATATAGAAAACGTTAATACTAAATATTGCTTCTTTGTGGGCACCAAGTTGATATTACTTAACCTAAGTTTGTCTGTTTTTTGATGGTAGAGGAAAGAGAGAAGAAAAATAGTTTATTATATACCCAGCTTCAGCACTTATATGATTTTTATTAAAATTTATGAAAAAGTCTAGAAAAATAAAGGATGTATATTTACATATGTATGCATATATTTGTCCCCTAGAAAAATAAAGGAGTCCGTGGGGTTGCAAAGAATCCAACATAGTGACTAAATATATGTGACAAATATACATATATGGCATTTATTTATTATTTTTTTTTAATAAACTAGGTCAGGGGCGGTGGCCAAGAGGAACAACCCCACGTCCAAGGAGTGGTGGCTGTGCGGGCACAGGAGGGCCAAGAGGAGCTACTCCATGTTCAAGGTCAGGAGGGGCGACTGTGAGGAGATACTCCTCATCCAAGGTAAGGAGCAGCGGCTGCACTTTGCTGGAGCAGCCATGAAGAGATACAACACGTCCAAAGTAAGAGGAACCCAGGTAAGACAGTACATGTTGTGAGAGGCATCAGAGAGCAGATAAACAAACCATAATCACAGAAAATTAGTCAATCTAATCACATAGACCACAGCCTTGTCTAGCTCAATGAAACTAAGCTATTGCTGTGTGGGGCCACGCAAGATGGATGGGTCATGGTGGAGAGGTCTGACAGAATGTGGTCCACTGGAGAAGGGAATGGCAAACCACTTCAGTATTCTTTCCTTGAAAACCCCATGAACAGTATGAAAAGGCAAAATGATAGGATACTGAAAGAGAAACTCCCCAGGTCGGTAGGTGCCCAACATGCTACTGGAGATCAGTGGAGAAGTAACTCCAGAAAGAATGAAGGGATGGAGCCAAAGCAAAAACAATACCCAGCTGTGGATGGGACTGTGATAGAAGCAAGGTCCGATGCTGTAAAGAGTTTGAACAGTGATGTTGGAGAAGAGTCCCTTGGACTGCAAGGAGATCCAACCAGTCCATTTCAAAGGAGATCAATCCTGGGTGTACTTTGACTGATGCTAAAGCTGAAACTCCAATATTTTGGCCACCTCATGAGAAGAGTTGACTCATTGGAAAAGACTCTGAGGCTGGGAGGGATTAGGAGCAGGAGGAGAAGGGACGACAGAGGATGAGATGGCTGGATGGCATCACCAACTCAATGGACATGAGTTTGGGTGAACTCTGGGAGTTGGTGATGGACAGGGAGGCCTGGCGTGCTGCGATTCATGGGGTCAAAAAGAGTCGGACACCACTGAGTGACTGAACTGAACTTAATGCTACAATTTCTTAAATTTGGACTTTCTGGGGAAGTACTTCCTTAAGGAGTAAGATTTAGCAAGAATATGGATCAGGGTCTTCATTTATCCTCTCTTCCTAAAATCGTGGGAAAATTATGTATCTCTTGATACATAGATATAAAATTATAACCTACACACATACATGTGTGTATACAAATATATAAATAATTCCAGCAGAATCAAAGCATGGTGTAATTTGAAGAAAATTTGAATAACTAAAATATTGATATATAAATATCAATATACATAAATATAGTCAAGTAGAATGTAAGATTGTAATTACAGTTTTTTTTATTTTTAGACAAATAATATAAATGAAGAAGAAAACTTGAAAGTGTGTGTAATTTCCTCAAGGATACAAAATTAGTATGGGTTTAGCCTTTATTTGCTTTTCTAACTTTGTTGGGTTTAATCCCATGTGCAGGAAACACAGAAAGTAGACAGACAATAAAGCTTATTAAATTATTAAATAGTAAAGAAACTAGAACTCATCATAATGATATTTGAATCAGTAGTATAATGGATTCCATTATGAAGTGTCTGCTAGGATCACTGTCATTACCATCAAAGCATATTTAATATGCTTCCTTAGGCAGTGTTGACCTCCATGAGCCTACCTCTACTCATATTTAAAGAGAACTTGACAAGATTTATTAAATATTTGCACAGGAAAGGACCTGTCTTTTTGCTTCCCTCTTTTTCTTCCCTTTCATATGCGTTGTCAAACATAGCAATTCTCTCAACTGAGAATGAGAAGAGTAAAAGAGTAGATTTTAAAATATTATTGATGAGGTTTTTTTTTTTTTTTTTCATGATAGTCAAAAAGTAAGATCATAATATATCCTGGCTTTGGTATAAGTACAATGTTTAAACTTAAAAATAATATTGTATATTCTACTTTCAATTTTTCACTAGTTTTTCAACTATTTTAATGTTTTAAAGCAACATTAAAAATACTTATGGCACTTGTATTACAATACTTATAGAAAACATATATAAGGCAGCACTTTTCTTCTTCCTCTGGCTCTGATATGATTGTAAATGGTACCACCAATTACCAGTTTTAGTTGCTCCGTAATGTCTATGGATTTCTATCTACTGGAAGTCCATTGCCCACTCATGAGATAGTGAGATACATATAAACACAAGAAGCCCTGTTGGATGGCAGAGAGATTCTATTGTCTCTGAACGATTAGCTAAGCCTCAGCTTTCATCTTCATGTAGTAGTCTGAATTAGTATTCTTGAATTCTAGATCTGATCTAATAACCCTGATGTCAGAACCAACATAATTTCCAACTCCTAGTATGTATTGAGGTCACAAACTACAAGAAATATTATAAAAACATTTTATGTGTCTTCTTGGGCAAAAAAATCTGAAAGAACCTTTTGCGTGACAAAGTATTCCATGGCATAACTCTCATTTCCTCTGATGGGTTCTTTATTTCAGTGTTTCCAGCATATTAGAGTTCCCAGAAAGTGGAAATTATTCCAGTCTGAACTACTGCCCATGCTTTTGGCTTCTAACATGGTCTGGAAATCCCAAAAATCTAACTCTGAGCTAGAACATGTACTCTATTTCCTTTAAAGAAAACTTCATTAAGAGTTTATTTGGGTCATAAGGTAGTTCTATTTGCAATTTTTGAAGGAATCTCCACACTGTTCTCCATAGTGGCTGTACTAGTTTGCATTCCCACCAACAGTGTAGGAGGGTTCTCTTTTCTCCACACCCTCTCCAGCATTTATTGTTTGCAGATTTTTGGATCGCAGACATTGTGACTGGTGTCAAGTGGTACCTCATTGTGGTTTTGATTTGCATTTCTCTAATAATGAGTGATGTTGAGGATCTTTTCATGTGTTGTCCGACGCAGGATGCAGCATGCTTGGGGCTGGTGCAGGGTGATGACCCAGAGAGAGGTTATGGGGAGGGAGGTGGGAGGGGGGTTCATGTTTGGGAACGCATGTGCACCCGTGGTGGATTCATGTCAATGTATGGCAAAACCAATACAGTATTGTAAAGTAAAATAAAGTAAAAATATTTTTTTTTTTTAAAAAAAGAGTTTATTTGGCACAATTATCTATCTCATTTTTAACTTTCTCAACATCTGCTTACTGGAATGGAGCACTTTTTAAACTTTATTTATTTTTTAAATTTTTAATTGTTTATTGGGATATTGCTTTACAATGTTGTGGTAGTTTCTCCTGTACAATGAACTGAATCAGCTATATGCATACATTTATCCCCTCCCTCCAGCCTCCCTCCCATCTCACACCTCCCCATCCCACCCATTTGGTCATCACAGAGCACCTGTGCTTCCTGTGCTTCACAGCAGGCTCCCACTAGCTATCTATTTTATACATGATAGCTTATATATGTTAGTCCTAATCTCACAATTCATCTCATTCTCCCCTTTCTCCTGTGTCCACATGACCATTCTCTATATCTGTGTCTCCCTTCCAGTTCTGCAAATAGGTTCATCTGTACCATTTTTATAGATTCCACATATAGGCATTAAGGAAGGGTATTTTTTTTTTTTCTCTTCCAACTTACTTCATTTTATATAGCAGACTCTAGGCATATCTATGTTTCTACAAAAGACTGTATTTTGTTCTTTTAGTGGCTGAGTAATAGTCCCTTGTATATATGTACCACATCCTTTTTATCCATTAATCTGTCAGACATTTAGGTTGCTTTCAGGTCCTGGTTGTCATAGGTAGTGCTCCAATGAACACTGGGGTACAAATCTCCTTTTGAATTATGGTTTTCTAAGGGCATATGACCAGTAGTGCAATTGCTGGGTCCTGTGGCAGTTCTGTGTAGACCTACAAGACCTTTTAGAACTAACACCAAAAAAAAAGATGTCCTTTTCATTATAGGGGACTGGAATGCAAAAGTAGGAAGTCAAGAAACATCTGGAGTCACAGGCAAATTTGGCCTTGGAATACGGAATGAAGCAGGGCAGAGGATAGTAGAGTTTTGCCAAGAGAACGCGCTGGTCATAGCAAACGCCCTCTACCAACAACAGAAGAGAAGACTACACATGGACATCACCAGATGGTCAACACCAAAATCAGATTGATTATAGTCTTTGCAGTCAAAGATGAAGAAACTCTATACAATCAGCAAAAACAAGACCAGGAGTTGACTGTGGCTCAGATCATGAACTCCTTATGGCCAAATTCAGATTTAAATTGAAGAAAGTGGGGAAAACCACTAGACCATTTTGAATGGCAAGGAGAGAAAAGAAAGACTTCCTCAGCAATCAATGGAAAGAAGTAGAGGAAAACAACAGAATGGGAAGGACTAGAGATCTCTTCAAGAAAATTAGAGATACCAAGGGAACATTTCATGCAAAGATGGGCACAATAAAGGACAAAAATGGTATGGACCTAACAGAAGCAGAAGATATTAAGAAGAGGTGGAAAGAATACACAGAAGAACTGTACAAAAAAAAAGAGCTTCATGACCCAGATAATCACGATGGTGTGATCACTCACCTAGAGCCAGACATCGTAGAATGTGAAGTCAACTGGGCCTTAGGAAGTATCACTATGAACAAAGTTAGTGGAGGTGATGGAATTCCAGTTGAGCTATTTCAAATCCTGAAAAATAATGCTGTGAAAGTGCTGCACTCAATATGCCAGCACATTTGGAAAACTCAGCAGTGACCACAGGACTGGAAACGGTCAGTTTCCATTCCGATCCCAAAGAAATGCAATGCCAAAGAATGCTTAAACTACTGCACAATTGCACTCATCTCACACGCTAGTAAGTAATGCACAAAATTCTCCAAGCCAAGCTTCAGCAATACGTGAATCGTGAACTTCCAGATGTTCAAGCTGATTTTAGAAGAGGCAGAGGAACCAGAGATCAAATCGCCAACATACACTGGATCATTGGAAAAGCAAGAGAGTTTCAGAAAAAGAACATCTATTTCTTCTTTATTGACTATGCCAAAGCTTTTGACTGTGTGGATCACAATAAACTATGGAAGATTCTGAAAGAAATGGGAATACCAGGCCACCTGACCTGCCTCTTGAGAAATCTGTATGCAGGTCAGGAAGCAACAGTTAGAATTGGACATGGAACAATGACTGGTTTCAAATAGGAAAAGGAGTATGTCAAGGCTGTATATTGTCACCTTGCTTATTTAACTTATACACAGAGTACATCATGAGAAACGCTGGGCTGGAAGAAGCACAAGCTGAAATCAAGATTGCTGGGTGAAATATCAGTAACCTCAGATATGCAGATAACACCACTCTTATGGTGGAAAGTGAAGAGGCACTAAAAAGCCTCTTGCTGAAAGTGAAAGAGGAGAGAAAAAAAGTTGGCTTAAAGCTCAACATTCAGAAAACGAAGATCATGGCATCTGGTCCCATCACTTCATGGGAAATAGGTGGGGAAACAGTAGAAACAGTAGCTGACTTTATTTTGGGGGGCTCCAAAATCACTGCAAATGGTGATTGCAGCCATAAAATTAAAAGACACTTACTCCTTGGAAGGAAAGTTGTGACCAATCTAGACAGCATATCAAAAAGCAGAGACGTGATTTTATCAACAAAGGTCTGTTTGGTCAAGGCTACGGTTTTTCCTGTGGTCATGTATGGATGTGAGAGTTGGACTGTGAAGAAAGCTGAGCACTGAAACTCCAATACTTTGGCCACTTGATGCGAAGAGTTGACTAATTGAAAAAGACCCCGATGCTGGGAGGGATTGAGGGCAGGAGGAGAAAGGGCCGGCAGAGGATGAGATGGCTGGATGGCATCACCGACTCGATGGACATGAGTTTGAGTCAACTCCGGGAGTTGGTGATGGACCAGGAGGCCTGGCATGCTGCAGTTCTTGGTGTTGCAAATAGTGGACACTACAGAGTGACTGAACTGAACTGATGGTAGTTCTATTTTTAGTTTTTTAAGGAACCTCTATTGTTCTCTACAGTGGTTGTATTAATTTACATTTCCATCAACAGTGCAACAGAGTTTCCTTTTCTTCACACCCTCTTCAGCATTTATCGTTTATACACATTTTGATAATGACTATTCTAATAGGTATGAGGTGATAACTCATTGAAGTTTTGATTTGCATTTCTCTAATAATCAGTGTCGTTGTATATCTTTCCATGTGCCTCTTGGCCATCCATGTGCCTTCTGTGGAGAGATGTCTATTTAGGTCTTCTGCCCTTTTTTTTGATTGGATTGTTTTTTATTTTATGATATTGATGTGCATGAGCTGCTTGTATATTTCAATGATTAATCCTTTGTCAGTTGCTTTATTTGCAAATATTTTCTCCCATTCTGAGGCTTTTTGTCTTGTACAAATTTGCTTTGCTGTGCAAAAGCATTTATGCTTAATTAGTTTTTGTTTATAATTTATTTTTGCTTTTATTTTCATTACTCCAGGAGGTGAATCAAATAAGGTCCTGCTGTGGTTTATGTCAAAGAGCGTTTTTCCTATGTTTTCTTCTACTAGTTTTATAGTGTCTGGCCTTATATTTTGGTCTTTAATTCATTTTGAGGTTTTTTTTTTTTTTTTTTTGTATATATTTTAGGTAGTATTCTAATTTCATTTTTTTCTTTTTTCTAATATTTGTTTGGCTGTATAAGGTCTTAGTTGCTGCACATGAGCTCTCTAGTTGTGCTATGCAGGCTTAATTGCTCTGCAGTGTGTAGTGCTTAATTCACCCACTGAGAATTGAACCCATGTTCCCTGCCTTGCAAGGCATATTCTTAACCACTGAGCAACCAAGGAAGTCCCCTAATTTCATTATTTTACATGCAGCTGTCCTGTTTCCTTCCCCAGAATCATTTATTGCAGAGGCTGTCTTTTCTCCATAGTATATTCTTGCTTCCTAAGTCACAGATTAGATGACTAGAAGCCTGTGGCTTTATCTCTGGGCTTTCTATTCTGTACCATGGGTCTATATTTCTTTTTCTTTTCTTTTCTTTTTTTTTTTTTTCTTTTTGTACATGTACCAAACTGTGTTAATTACTGTGTCTTTGTAGCATAGTTTGAAGTCAGTGAGCCTGATTGCTCCAGGTGTTTTTCTTTTCAAGATTGCCTTGGCTATTCGAGGTCTTTTGTGTTTCCATACAAATTGTAAATATTTATGTTCTAATTCTGTAAAGAATGCCATTGGTAATTTGATAGAAATTTCATTGAATCTGTAAATTGTTTTGGGTAATATATTCATTTTTATAATATTTTTCCAATCCAAGAACATGGTGTATTTCTCCATCTTTTTGTGTAAGCTTTGATTTCCTTCATCAGTGTTTCATAGTTTTCTGAGTATAGAAATTTTGCTTCCTTAGGTAGCTTTATTCCTAGGTACTTTATTCTTTTAATAATAAGCATTCTTGTGGGCTATCAGTATTAATGTCTTAAAACAATAGATCTTTTCTTTTCTTAACAAATATGCAAGAAATGCAGATTTTAGGGAGTTTTGTGCCACAAAATTTTCCTATGAATTTGATAGATGAAAATTTCTATGACAATCAAGATCAAATAAAACTGATATTATAAATCGCAGATAATTGAATCGATTATTGTGCATGAATATTACTGGCTAGGGGAGTGAAGGTTTTCAGGGTCCATAGGCTTCCGTTGTCTGCATTCTTTGGCCTGTGATAGCATGAGGTCTTAGGGGAGAGCAGATCAAGGCACCCAGGGGCAGAGGGGCCCTGAAACAGACTAAGCACAGCAGGCCCCTCTAACATGCCACCTCTCCACAGTGGAAGCCTCCAGGGGAATTTATATCAAGTCAGATCCAGTTAGGAGGTAATAGGTATGCAATTGTGACTGAGAGGAGAGTCAACTATCTTTCCTCAGTATATATGTATAGATTTTTTTTTCACAATGCAATTTTTAGTGTGTTTACTGGTATTACAAATTGTGCACTGGTTTGAGCATCCTTTGGCATTGCCTTTCTTTGGAATTGGAATGAAAACTGACCTTTTTCAGTCCTGTGGCCACTGTTGAGTTTTCCAAATTTGCTGGCATATTGAATGTGACACTTTCAGAGTGTCATCTTTCAGGATTTAAAATAGCTCAACTTGTACTCCATCACCTCCACTAGGTTTGTTCGTAGTGATACTTCCTAAGGCCCACTTGACTTCACATTCCAGGATGCCTGGGTCCAGGTGAGTGATCACACCATCGTGATTATCTGTGTCCTGAAGATCTTTGATGTACAGTTCTTCTGTGTGTTCTTACCACCTCTTCTTAATATCTTTTGCTTCAGTTAGGTCCATACCATTTCTGTCCTACATTGAGCCCATATTTGAATGAAATATTCCCTTGGTATCTCTAATTTTCTTGAAGAGATCCCTAGTCTTTCCCATTCTATTGTTTTCTTCTATTTCTTTGCATTGATCTCTGAGGAAGGCTTTCTTATCTCTCCTTGCTATTCTTTGGAAATCTGCATTAAAATGGGTATATCTTTCCTTTTCTCCTTTGCTTTTTGCTTCCCTTGTTTTCACAGCTATTTGTAAGGCCTCCTCAGACAGCCATTTTGTGTTTTCGCATTTCTTTTTCTTGGGGATGCTCTTGATTCCTGTCTCCTGGAAGAAAAGTGCCAGAAAAATATCTATTTCTGCTTTATTGACTATGCCAAATCCTTTAACTGTGTGGATCTCAATAAACTATGAGATCACGACTGAGTTCTTGAACTGAACTGAATTGAACTGAACTGAACTGGTATTACACAAATGCACACATAAATTGAATATAATTTTTCCAATAGTATACCAAATTATTCAACTCTACCACAGCACATATAGTTTTTTCTTGTTTTTAATTTTAGGATAAAAGATGCTAAAATTCCATATTTTTAAAGAAACATCGTGATTGTTCCAATACAAAAATAAATTTAAAACTGTTATAGGCCAAAATGTTTACAGAGATCATTCTTTGAAACCTGAATTTAAAATCTGAGCCCTGTATGAAGAAAATATATATATATATATATATATGCACTGAGAAATATAAAATTTCTACAGACACATTTTAAATGATTTATGAAGTTTATGAAAATTTTAACTTGCATTTGATGGCTGAGTTCCATAGGTTAATATAATATGATGCCTTTAAAATATTCTATTTGCCTTTTAGATTGCTTTTATTAAAGTAGAAAATAGTATTAAAATAGAAAATAGAGGATATACATGTAGCAGAAAGAGAATGCACTGAACAAACTGTAAAATTCCATTTATTTGAAGATATACATAGACAAAAATATGCCACAGTGGAACAAATCAGACTAATTGTATGATTCTATGAGTAGAGAGGATATTGACTGGGGAGGAGCAAGAGTGACACTTTTGGGATGAGGGATGTGCTTTGTGTCATCCTAGTTGAGTGAGTTACTCAGCTGTACTCATTTGTCAAAACTGCTGAACTGTAATATTTAAAATGAGTACACTTTATTGTGTATTATCTAATGTACAATGAAAAGTAAGTAAATAAGACAAACTCTTAATTGAAGACTTTTTCTGATAATTTTAGGTCTAAAAGTCCAAATTTGCCTAAACAAACTAACAGAAAATTCAGGAAGTTATATATAGTATTAAAACAGGAGGAGGATATACCCTGAAAGAATGGGTAATGGGCTATTTTAGACAGGGTGGCGAAACAAGCTTCTTTGAGGAAGTGACACTTCAGTAGAGACAGGAAGTAAATGAGGCCCTGAGGCAGGCAAGCACCTTGAAGAAAAGCATTTCAGGCAAGATCATAATTAAAAGATAGCAAAATAGCTGATGCCAGGGGAGGGAGAGGGAAAAAAATAAATAAATAAGAGCTAAATTTTGAAAATATGTTTTTAAATGTAAATAGTATCTTATGAACCAAGCTCTACAGATTAGCTATTAGATTTAAGTTAGCTTTCTAAATGGACAAAAGACTCCATTTCTTATAAGTATGGTTATGAATTCAGCTACATAACTGTTAACTCTGTGTAACAGTGATAGCATTAATAACAGAATCACTGCAAGTAGCTGTAACAATGCTAGAAACTACAGGATGAATGTTTCTCTCTCTCTTTCTCTCTTTTTTTTTTTTTTACAACTTTCATTTATTTTTGTTCTTTCTTTCTTTCTTTCTTTTTTAATTGTCGGATAATCGCTTTACAGAATTTTGTTGTTTTCTGTCAAACTTCAACATGAATCAGCCATAGGTATAAACATATCCTCTCCTTTTTGAACCTCCTTCCCATCTCCCTTCCCATCCCACCCCTTTAAGTTGATACAGAGCCCCTGTTTGAGTTTCCTAAACCATACAGCAAATTCCCCTTGGCTATCTATTTTACATATAGTAATGTAAGTTTCTATGTTATTGTTTCCATACATCTCACCCTCTCCTCCCCTCTCCCCATGTCCATAAGTCTTTTCTCTATGTCTATTTCTCCATTGTTACCCTATAAATAAATTCATCAGTACCATTTTTCTAGATTCTGTATATGTGTATTAGAATAAAGTATATCTCTTTCTCTTTCTGACTTACTTCATACTGTATAATAGGTTATAACCAAGATAATCACGATGGTATGATCAATCACCTAGAGCCAGACATCCTGGAATGTGAAGTCAAGTGGGCCTTAGAAAGCATCACTACAAACAAAGCTAGTGGAGGTGACGGAATTCCAGTTGAGTTATTTCAAATCCTGAAAGATGATACTGTGAAAGTGCTGCACTCAATATGCCAGCAAATTTGGAAAACTCAGCAGTGGCCACAGGACTGGAAAAGGTCAGTTTTCATTCTAATCCCAAAGAAAGGCAATGCCAAAGAATGCTCAAACTACTGCACAACTACACTCATCTCACACACTAGGAAAGTAATGCTCAAAATTTTCCAAGCCAGGCTTCAGCAGTACATGAATCGTGAACTCCCTGATGTTCAAGCTGGTTTTAGAAAAGGCAGAGGAACCAGAGATCAAATTGCCAACATCTGCTGGATCATCAAAAAAGCAAGAGAGTTCCAGAAAAACATCTATTTCTGCTTTACTGATTTTGCCAAAGCCTCTGACTGTGTGTATCACAATAAATTGTGGAAAATTCTGAAAGAGATGGGAATACCAGACCACCCAACCTGCCTATTGAGAAACCTATATGCAGATCAGGAAACAACAGTTAGAACTGGACATGGAACAACAGAATGGTTCCAAATAGGAACGTCAAGGAGTACGTCAAGGCTGTATGTTGTCACCCTACTTATTTAACTTATATGCAGAGTACATCATGAGAGATGCTGGGCTGGAAGAAGCACAAGATGGAATCAAGATTTCCAGGAGAAATATCAATAACTTCAGATATGCAGATGACACCACCCTTATGGCAGAAAGTGAAGAGGAGCTAAAAAGCCTGTTGATGAAAGTGAAAGTGGAGAGTGAAAAAGTTGGCTTAAAGGTCAACATTCAGAAAATGAAGATCATGGCATCTGGTCCCATCACTTCATGGGAAATAGATGGGGAAACAGTGGAAACAGTGGCTGACTTTATTTTGGGGGGCTCCAAAATCACTGCAGATGGTGACTACAGCCATGAAATTAAAAGACACTTACTCCTTGGAAGGAAAGTTGTGACCAATATAGACAGCATATTAAAAAGCAAAGACGTGATTTTATCAACAAAAGTCTATGAAGTGAAATAATACTCATTTTGAGAAACTTTTCTTCCACCCATTCTTTTTATCAAAGTTATCACCACAACCACTGTTTATTGGTGCATATATCTGGGAATATAAAGCAAAAGAACAACAACAAAAAAACACTATTAGATTCCCATGGATCTGATTTAATCTGACCATTTTTAGGCCAGATGTCCTTGCTTAACTAAAGTAGTCTTTCCCACCAGATCATTTTGTTTCATTGGTAAAAATTACACATTCTGTTTGTTTCAGGCCTTAATTTTTTTTTTTTTGTCTTTATTAGATTGCATTTCTACAAGTAACATTTTATAATATATAAATATTTTCAAGTTGCAAGCCCTCACATGGAAAATCTTTTTTTTTAATGATGGCATGAAAATTGCATTAGTAATTAGGGCAGTAAACTTCCTGGTGACTTGAATTTATGAGTGACCTCACTGATTACTCTCTGGATTGTTTCTGTAATGACACATTTATGCGTGTGTGCTCAGTTGCTCAAGCATGTCCAACTCTTTGAGACCCCCATGGGCTATAGCCTACCAGGCTCCTCTGTCCATGGAATTCGCCAGGCAAGAATACTGGAGTGGGTTGCCATTTCCCTCTCCAGGGGATCTTCCCAATCCAGGTATTGAACCTAAGTCTCTTGTGTCTCCTGCATTGGCGGGTGATTTATTTACCACTGCATCACCTGGGAAGCCCCCATAAAGAAACATGATGAGCAGCTAAAATAGGACTGTTGGAATTTTAGTTAAGGTTTTCTAACATCTTTTACTTTTCTTCACAAAACTTGGCCTGTCAGTTTATTTTCATCAGTTCAGTTCAGTCACTCAGTCATGTCCAACTTTTTGTGACCTCATGGAATGCAGCATGCCGGGCCTCCCTGTTCATCACCCGCTCCCAGAGTTTACTCAAACTTATGTCCATTGAGTCAGTGATGCCATCCAACCATCTCATCCTCTATTGTCCCCTTCTCCCCCAGCATTCAGTGTTGCCCAGCATCAGGGTCTTTTCAAATGAGTCAGCTCTTTGCATCAGGTGGCCAAGGTTGTTTAATACATTTATCTTACATTTTACTATTTATCTAGTTTCTGTTACTGGCTCACATTGTTAGTTTCTAAACCAGTGAGGGAGAAAATGATTCCAATGGCAGCTTATTCAAAAGCATTTTGTGGAAGGTAATGGGTTTAAAAATTTCTAATACATTTAGTAGTTGGCAGGGACATATAGTAAGCTATCCAATGTCTAATGCACACTCATGTGAATCAGTTTTAAAAGTACAACATCCCTTACTAATTTGGGAAATAAAAAAAAAAAAAAAGAGGAGTGATTTTTTACAAGTATCCTAGCATTTAAATTTTAATCTAATATTCAAGGCATATTCTTTCTAGCAATGTTATTTTTTTTTATAGCATGAAAGAGTGAAAACTATTTCCAAAAGACTGAAAACAAGTGACTTTTCATTTAAATGGTTATAAAAATATAGGTAGCTCTTTCGTACATGTTTTGTGAAAAATTAAATATGTCCATCATTTTGGGAGGGCAATTTGGAATATTTTAATAGCTTCAATTCTAGGAGTCTTTGAGAGAATCAGTTCCTAGGCAGGTTGATAAGAAGTCCAGGGGTTCCCAAGGAGAGAGGAGTCTGGAATTCTCAAGGAGGAGGAAAGGAGAAACTTTTTTTTTTCCCCCTTTTCATTCCTTAGTCTTAGTCACATAGAACATTTTTATCTTTAAGACTAAAACTGATGTTTACACAACAAACTCAGTTTAAACTCTGTACTAAGGATTATATAACAACAATGTATCCTGCTTGAGGACAATTTCTCCTTCCTGAAAACATACTGACTAATCCTGTTATTTTAAAATGTAAATTATGGATTTCTACTCCAGTTTGCAATGTTGAATTACAAATATGGTCAAGAGACAGTGGGAAGCTCTCATGATTTCTAGTTTTCATCTATTTGACTTGCTTTGATATGA
Source organism: Capricornis sumatraensis (assembly GCF_032405125.1). NCBI lineage: Eukaryota > Metazoa > Chordata > Mammalia > Artiodactyla > Bovidae > Capricornis > Capricornis sumatraensis. The sequence goes on along the minus strand of NC_091091.1, from coordinate 5,706,804 downwards.
GTGGAAACATCTATCGTGTTCTCCACTTACTTTGAGGCTTTGGAATATCATATCTTCAGTTTATACTGATGGCTTGGCTTTTGTATAGTGGAGGAATAGGATGGAGAGGCCACTTTCTCCCCCACAAATTCATCAAAAGAACATTTGATCTCTGAGTAAAACAAGTAGCTTCCAATTAAAATAAATAAATTTATATTAAAAAATAAATAAACTGTAAATTATGGGAGTGGGTTTAGTAAGATCTTTACAACCTCCAGACATTGTTTTGATTCACTGTAGTAACTAATTAAAAAGTATATAACTCCCTTGCTAACACTTGCGAGGCTGCACTCTTTCTGCCCCTTTCTGATATCTATGTCAGAAGCTTTCTCTATTTCTTTTATACTTTAATAAGTATTACACAAAAGCTCTGCGTAATTAAGCCTCATCTCTGGCCCTGTATTGAATTCTTCTCCTCCGGAGGCCATAATTTCAGCATCTTTCATGGTTCATCTTTATTATAGAAAGGTTTTCATATGATCATAAAGTATTATACATAATAGATACTCCTTACAACATTGCATTAGTGATTAATTGGAAACAAATATCTATCAATAGGAAACTAGTTCAACATTATGCAATGATTTTATAGAGCTAGGTTTATACCTATGTACTTTTCAAAGTATCATCCTGAACACTCAAGAACACTCACTTTTAGAAATCTGCATCTAAGCCAAGAAATGGAAGTAACATCAATTAGACTTCAGATTTTGGAGAGAAAATTGTGATAGCAACTGTTTTCTTATGTAGATTAATCCTCAGGTCATCTTGTGCAAAAAATACTTCATGAGCAGAAATCAGGACTATTTGCAGAGAAACTAGAGAAGAAGCTCAAAGAAGATCACAATAAGTTACATGGTAGTGAAGTGAAGTCACTCAGTCATGTCTGACTCTTTACGACCACATGAGGTGTACCCTATCAGGCTCCTCTGTCCATGGGATTTTCCAGCCAAGAGTGCTGGAGTGGATTGACACTTCCTTCTCCAGGGAACCTTCCTGACCCAGGAATTGAACACAGGTCTCCTGCATTGCAGGCAGATGCTTTACCATCTGAGCCACCAGGGAAGCCCATAAGTTACATGATAAGTCAGCCCAAATTCTAAAAGCTCAAGGTCACCAATTTCTAGCTTGAATGCCATAATACGCTCAATTAAAAGTGACAAATTATGTCATCTAAGTAGGTTTCTTCAATGGACATTATGCTATAAATAATAACTTATATGCCATATTGTGTAAAGGGACAAAACATTATTCATGGAACTAATTTAACTTGCCTTAACACCGTGGTATGTTATACTCTAAGACCAAAAAAAAAACCCAAAAAAGTTGACTAATTACTACAGCGGGGACATAGTCCTCATTTAAGCTGCTGCTGCTGCTGCTAAGTCACTTCAGTCATGTCTAACTCTGTGTGACCCCATAGACGGCAGCCCGCCAGGCTCCCCCGTCCCTGGGATTCTCCAGGCGAGAACACTGGAGTGGGTTGCCATTTCCTTCTCCAATGCATGAAAGTGAAAAGTGAAAGTGAAGTCGCTCAGTTGTGTCCGACCCTCAGCGACCCCATGGACTGCAGCCTTCCAGGCTTCTTCATCCATGGGATTTTCCAGGCAGGAGTACTGGAGTGGGGTGCCATTGCCTTCTCTGCATTTAAGCTGATCAGCTCTAATTCTGTCATTTGGCATTAGGACACACATTCTTTTTATATTATTTCCCTTAATAGTTTAACAAGCATTTTTCATACTTATTTTCAGGAAGAGATCATTGTTAAAGTATGCAGTATAAAGTGGTACTTCTCTTTGGTGGTCCTGAAGGACATTCACTGTTGGGCCAAATCCACATAATTTTAGTCACTGAGGGCTTTTGGTGGAAAAGAAGAATTTCCCAATCTTATATTTCATTCTCTGAAAGGGATTCAGAAAATACAAGCTCTATAATTTATCTTCAGAGTAATAATCAGAGCACATATACAAACACATAAGCAATGCCTTTCACTTGGCATTTTAAGAGCTAGGACTTGTTCTTACTGAAGATGTATAATTTAATTAATGTGAAATGTTTTAAATTCTGACCTCTGTAGGTGGTTTTATTTATGTAGAGATTGTTTATCCACATGGGTTCATAGGTGTATTGATATCAATAACAAGATAAATAGCTATGTTTAAGAGAATACCTATTAGGAGATGTAAGTACATTATTCTTTGGCATTAGAGGAGTATTACGAAGTATCATGAAAAGGAAATAGCAACCTACTCCAGTTTTCTTGCTTGGCCTATCCCATGGAAGTAGGAGCCTGATGTCCATGAGATTGCATACACATGGGCATGACTTAGTGACAAAACAATACCAATGAAATAATGAAGATTATTCTTAAGCTTATAAGATGTGTCAGGTCCTGTGCTAAACTCTATCTCTGTAGCATTTTACATTTCACATATAATCTGTAACCTGCTAAGTCACTTCAGTCATGTCCAACTCTGTGCAACCCCATAGACGGCAGCCCACCAGGCACCCCCGTCCCTGGGATTCTCCAGGCAAGAACACTGGAGTGGGTTGCCATTTCCTTCTCCAATGCATGAAAGGGAAAAGTGAAAGTGAAGTCGCTCAGTCGTGTCCAACCCTCAGCGACCCTGTGGACTGCAGCCTTCCAGGCTCCTTCGTCCATGGGATTTTCCAAGCAAGAGTACTGGAGTGGGGTGCCACTGCTTTCTCCGATAATCTGTAGAGTAGATAGTAAAAATTTAAAGAACAAGTGGACTAAATAAGCAGGGAAAAAAAAAAAAAAATATATATATATATATATCTAAAATATCATATAAAAATATAACCAAATAGGAAATTTAAAAATATAATAAGTCTTTAGACATGTATGTAAATGAGACAAACACTAGGTTTAGTGAATGAGTTTCTTTTTTTTTTTCACATTTTTCCAAAATAGTAAATTATGGAGAAATATCCTAGTGCTAGTAATAAAAATAATAGAAATAATAACAACTATCTGTATTTAGTCTGAGACAGATACTATGCTAAGAAAATCTAAATTTATTGGAACTTTGTAAACACTACAAAAACTTACCAATGTCTTAGAAATTCAGAAGTGAGATACTTGTGAGCTTTGAGGCTTGGGCTAAAGTCAGTCAATTGAGTCGGGGAGCTAATTGGGATTGGACTAAATTCATGATGTAATACTGTAAGATTTATGGGTATTTGATGGATAAGCTAAGTATTTATATTTGCAGACTGTTGTTTACAGAGAAAGAATCTCTGAGAATATCTTAAAGCAAATAGTAAAGCAAAAAGTAACATAATAGCAAAGTAGACTAGACTTATCTTTCTATGGAATAGTATTTTGATGAATCAAAACAGAGTTAATATAGATGATCTCTTGTTTTTCAGACTTTTACTGTGGTCCTGTCTAAGCTGAAGGATAAATAATTTATCATCTAAACAATCCATCAAGATCCACACTACTGTTTGAAGGATTATGATTGCATATCAGGTTTTGGACAGGGAATATTTCAACTTTCATATACGTCTGATATTTCTGTTGTTTTGTTTGATGATCATTTGCTGGAACATATATGGCTGTGGTTACACAGGAACATTAACACCATGACACACATGTGAATGCTGAGTTATATTCAGGTCAGGTCAGTTCAGTTCAGTTCAGTCGCTCAGTCGTGTCCAACTCTTCGTGATCCCATGAATCGCAGCACACCAGGCCTCCCAGTCCATCAGCAACACCCGGAGTTTACTCAAGCTCATGTCCATCGAGTCGGTGATGTCATCCAGCCATCTTATCCTCTATCATCCCCTTCTCCTCATGCTCCCAATCCCTCCCAGCATCAGGGTCTTTTCCAATGAGTCAACTCTTCGCATGAGCTGGCCAAAGTATTGGAGGTTCAGCTTTAGCATCAGTCCTTCCAATGAACACCCAGGACTAATCTCCTTCAGAATGGACTGGTTGGACCTCCTTGCAGTCCAAGGGAATGTCAAGAGTCTTCTCCAACACCACAGTTCAAAAGCATCAATTCTACAGAGATCAGCTTTCTTCACAGCCCAACTCTCATCCATACATGACCACTGGAAAAACCACAGCCTTGACTAGATGGACCTTTGTTAGCAGAGTAATGTCTCTGCTTTTGAATATGCTATCTAGGTTGGTCATAACTTTCCTTCCGAGGAGTGTCTTTTAATTTCATGGCTGAAATCATCATCTGCAGTGATTTTGGAGCCCCCCAAAATAAAATCCGACACTGTTTCCACTGTTTCCCCTTCTATTTCCCATGAAGTGATGGGACCAGATGCCATGATCTTAGTTTTCTGATGTTGAGCTTTAAGCCAACTTTTTCATTCTCCTCTTTCACTGTCATCAAGAGGCTTTTTAGTTCCTCTTCACTTTCTGCCATAAGAGTGGTGTCATCTGCATATCTGAGGTTATTTATATTTCTCCCAGCAATCTTGATTCCATCTTGCACTTCTTCCAGCCCAGCGTTTCTCATGATGTACTCTGCATAGAAGTTAAATAAGCAGGGTATACTCCTTTTCCTATTTGGAATCAGTCTGTTGTTCTATGTCCAGTTCTAACTGTTGCTTCCTGACCTGCATATAAGTTTCTCAAGAGGCAGGTCAGGCAGTCTGGTATTCCCATCTCTTTCAGAATTTTCCAGTTTATTGCGATCCACACTGTCAAGGCTTTGGCATAGTCAGTAAAGCAGAAACAGATGTTTTTCTAGAACTTTCTTCCTTTTCCTATGATCCATTGGATGTTGGCAATTTGATCTCTGGTTCCTCTGCCTTTTCTAAAACCAGATTGAACATCTCAAAGTTCATGGTTCATGTTTTGCTGAAGCCTGGCTTGAAGAATTTTGAGCATTACTTTACTAGAGTGTGAGATGAGTGCAATTGTGTGCTAGTTTGAGCATTCTTTAATAGATATCAACAGAAGGGTTTTCAACAGAGTGTTTTATACTTCTTGACCTAGAGTGTTCAACTTAAAATAAGAGATATGGGGATACTAGCCAAATTATCTAATTGTATTGTTTCACTTTTTTAATGTAGTTGATTTATAATGTGTTTACATACACATATTCTTTTTTATGTTCTTTTTTATTATGGTTTATCACACAATATTGAATACGGTTCCCTGTGCTATACAGTAGGATCCTGTTGCTTATTTCACTTTTTATTCCTCATATGTTAGTAACATAAAAAATGACAGAAAGATATTTGTCATATGAGTACAATATTGTTCCCTGAAATGCCTCACATTTCATACTGACAGGCTGATGTTTCTGAGACTGCTCTGCTTTGAAGCGTCACCTGCCCAAAATTATGAAATTCTTAAATTACATGTTCTATATCCTTAATAATATTCTCCAGTGCCTCTGAAAAAAAATATGAGCCATAACATGGTTTAAAGACAGAAGGAAAGTATTCAGAATTACATTTGAACTTTTAAATGAATTTCTACCTTTATGATACTCATCTTAAGATATTTATTAAGTTGTTGTTTACTTTTAGTTTTTCTGTTAAAGTCAAAAGCTTGGCTTTTTCCATAGCGTTTCAATATCATGGACTATTCCCAAAATAACACTGTATACTCTCTTAGCAGTTGCTAATTGACAAGCTGAGGTTAGTAGAATAAGTGGTGCACCCGACGTGATTTTTTTGTTTGTTTATTTGTTTCTAATTATTTAAGGCAAAGTTAGCTTTTAGACAGATGCAGACAACCATGGAATTCCCCTTCTTAAAAGTGAAGAGAGGAAGTATCAGGATGCTCAATATAAGTGATGACTAGAAAAATTCCTAAAAGTTCATAGATAGTAAACCTGCATGGTGAAAATTTACAGTTGCAGAAAAAAAAAAAAGAAAAGAAAAGAAAGAAAAGACTTGCAGAGAAAGAGAAATCAGGTCAGTGGATGTTTCTGCTGGACGGTTGCCAGTACTGCTACTCTTAAACAAGGTGAGCAGATTTTTGCCACTTAGTTTAGGGAAGTGAATGTGAAGTCACTCAGTCATGTCCGACTCTTTGTGACCCCATGGACTGTAGCCTACAAATCTCCTCTGTCCACGGGATTCTCCAGGTAAGAATACTGGAGTGGGTTGCCATTTCCTTCTCCAGGGGATCTTCCCGACCCAGGGATCAAACCCGGGTTTCCTGCATTGGAGGCAGACGCTTTAATCTCTGAGCCACCAGGGAAGCCCTAGTTTAGGGAAAGGCTGTGGTAAATAATTGGTCTTTAAAGATCCTAATAAGATTAAATCAGAATAACAACGGCTTGTCCAAAGAGCCCAAGTACAAACTGGTTAAAAAAAAAAAAAAAAAAGAAAAGAAAAGAAAGAAAGAAAATCAAGGTAATTAGGAAGGCCAAAGTGCTCATTTTAAATTTGATTTACACATATGTGCACATGCACAGATGCATAGATTATGTGAGAAATCTAGGGAAGAAAGTTACCAAAGACTAAGTTAAATTTTATAGGTGTGGTAATTCTAAAAATGTTGAGAATCTATTGCATGCAAGCTATGAGATTAAAAAACAAAAACAAAAAACCTCTTAGAAAATATTTTCTTAATAGTCCTAGGGATAAATTATTTCTTACACATTCCATTTTCTTCTGAAAAAATGTACTTTGGAAACTTTATATGCTTTCTGGGCTATACAAAGTGGTTGGAATTGGCCTCAAAACTCAAGTCATCCTTAGAACACAGCAAAAGTTTACCTGCATATAACATAAGAGTAGAATTATAGACAGAGTCAGAGTCCTTTAGATTTTGGCTGAGGACTTGTGAAAAACAGAAGTGTGCCCCAGTATATCCCCAGACAAAAACTGTCCAGGTGTATTATTTATTTTCCCAGGAAAAGACAAATTACATAACATCGGGAGGCATGGAAATCAAAATAAGAATAGTGATTTTTTGTCAACAGAGAAATAGGAACAAATATTTTATTCATAATCCCAAGGTCCTAAATGAATGGGTACCGCAGTCCATTAGGTTTCTTGAATGGGAAAAGAGAACTGCTACAAAGTATGCTTAACTCTTTCTCTATTAGATTTTTAACTGCTGCATTTTGTCTTCCTTTTGCTTTTCATTTTAGGGAGCAAATGTATATGAATGGGTCATTTAGGACATGATGGGTTTTTCCTCAATTATTCTCCCAATGTGAGTAGATTTTTCTTTGTCCACAAACAATTGAAACCTCCTGGAAAAATTCAGTTTGGGCTTGATTTACATACAAGGCTACTGGTAAGCCATTGTTGAAATTAGGTATATTCTATGACTAGGTGATTATCTGGGTTCTAAAGAGCAAAGTCTCCTGAAAAGCATTCAAATTGATAATTCTGTTTACATAGTGCATTCCTACATATTAAAAACTAGCTGTGCTGCCTAAGAGGAGGAAATAGTGTTAAAGGAATGAGGGTAAAGGGTATAGGTTGACAAGCGGAAGTGGTTGTGGATATTTGGAGATGCCTTTCTATGCAATTTACTGACTAAGGGAAAGATTGTGAGACTGTAGCAGTTTGTAAATTCTGTTTCTGAGCCTAAATTGGTCGAGAATCTAAAGAAATTTGTCCCTTTGACTAAGAACAAGATGGGAAATCAGGCACATGATTTCCCCTCACATCAGCATCAATTTTCTTGAAAACAACTTTTTTGTTCATTTTATTTTCATAGTTAGTACAAAAATAACTTTTTTTTTACAATGTTCTTCCTGTGTACACGATTTACAAATATCTTTATTCAAGAGGCTTCCCCCTCTGGTGCTTGATGAATTGGGTGGAAATGTCTAGTTGTTTTATCTGTAAGAGTATTAATTCATTCTGTGTCAAATTCTGCTTTTGTTCCAGTGCATTTTCAAAACATCATTGAGGAACTGGAGTTCTGTCATTGGGACCACTTCCCATTCCAGTTTTTCTTATTACATATCCTAATTTCAGCTTAGGTCTCTACAAAATTTAAGGAGAGAAATGAGTTCTCATCTCTTTCAAGAAACATTCCTATTTTCTAGTGATATGAAAGAAAGAACCTATTCCTAAAATTTCAAATGGACTTGTCCTTTCTTTCCTAGGACTAAATTAAAATGCAATCTATTTTTCACAGGCAGTCTTAGAAAAGAAAACATTTTGGAGTTTTCCTCCATTTACACAAGTCCTGCATACTCCTAGTTTTTTCTATAAAATTTAGGGTCTTTTATCACCTTAGGATCATACTAACTCCATTTTTTTTCATCCAATATTTTTAACATCTAATTTTATTACTAGCATAGTAAACATTTATATAGAACTGGGAGTTGTAGAGTATATCTTGTTAGAACTATTCTAAATTCCTATGTAAATTTTTATGAATCTTGTCTAGTCTTTAACAATGATTCTTAGTTAAGACTGACATGAAAGCTAAAAATAAATCATCATAGGTTTGCTCATTTCTGAAGATGATTCAACTTTCAGACACAATTAATATTTATGAACTTCACCCTGACCAGAATGTAAGGGAGTGGGTTAGAAAAGGGGGTAAAGGCAGAGGATGAGGAGGAACAAAAAATAGAAAAGATAGGTAGCTCAGAAGGAAAAGAATCTGCCTGCAATGCAGGAGACTTGGGTTTGATCCCTAGGTCGGGAATATCCCCTGGAGAAGGGAATAACAACTCATTCCAGTATTCTTGCCTGGAAAATATCATGGGCAGAGGAGCCCGGTGGGCTACAGTCCACAGCGTCACGAAGAGTTGGACACTACTGAGCAACTAGCACACACACAAAGACCACTGAGTTCAAGTTGTGATCAGAATTTTCACTCCTGTCTCTTTTAAGACAACTCTCAAATGAACAGTCTTGTTATATCAGTTTGCAGAGTGACTTCTATAATTTCAAACTGTCCTTGGTGAAATTATGCCTTTTAAAATATAGTTTGGGGAGACTTCCCTGGAAGTCCATGCTTCCACTTCAGGGGGTGCATGTTTGATCATTGGTCAATGAACTAAGACCCCATATGCTATGTGGTGCAGTAAAAGTCTTGGAGATTAGATTTACCATATGAATAATACAAGAAGGGTCCAGCCTGAAGTAGGCAAAGTGTTTAGATTTAGAAAGAGACAAAGCCATGAGAAGTTGGCAACCATTTGTTTAACAGTCTATTTTGCACATTATTTCAAAGATGCCCAAGTTAATGGGTGACTTTTTAAAAATCCCAGACCCAATGATTTGAATTCTTGATGAACAGAAACTTTTTACAAGAGATTTCACATAGAACAAGACTCTCATGGAGTAAATGAGATTTAGGAATGTTCACATAGGTTTTGAAAAGTGACCTCAGGCAAAGTGTGTCCAAAAGATATCAGTCTAACAAAGAATCTTCTGAATTTCCCTGCTGTGGGGATAGCTCTAGGAATCAATTTATCAGGGTAAATGTCTAGCTGAAACTTCCTCTTTTAAAAGTGATGAAGACAGAAAACAATGAGTAATGTTGGTAATAAGGCAGATTTCCATCAAGCATGAACATTTTAAAACCTGAGCAGATTAGATGAAATGTCCCAAAATAGATACTATTTTCTAACAGCCAAAATAAATTTATCATTAAGAAACGTGATGAAAACAAATCAAAGTTCAGACTTAATATTAGCATTTATACTCCACTGTCACAATTGAAGAGACTTCTCCAAGGATTCCTCAGGTCAGGGGGCACAATAAAGGGGAGATCTCAACTAGATCACAGTCTCACAGTCATGCATCCAGGTTATTGATTTCAAAACATCAGCAGATAATCTGTTTGTTGGTAAAGGCAAATATAAATTTATTATAATTTACAGTAATTAGAGAGAATATCACCTTGAAGGAATCTTAGCAATGTCTCAGAAGGGTAACACATAGTAGAATATTAATAGAAGCTTTGGGGTAAGGGCTGAAATGATTTAATCAAAGTCTTTCAAGGTAAGGAGCTCCAATTGCTATTGCAAAAACTGGATATAATAGTCTAAGATTATTTATTGGGTTGGCCAAAAAGTTCATTTGGGTTTTTCTGTACAATATTATGGAAAAACTTGAATGAACTTTTGGGCCAACCCAATACAATAAACTGATCTGTTGGAAAAATCGTGGAAAAATAACCAATGAAGTTATTTATTGGTTTATAATAAGTTTGTGGAAAATGGTTTCCTAACTACAACTAAATCACTGTCACCCACACCTAAGTAATGTTGACATAACTGATCAGATGACCTCAATCTTTATAGTCTAAAAAATAGACATGAATACTTAATCTTTAGGCTTCCCAGGTGGCTCATTGATCAAGAATCTGCCTGCCAACCAGCAGATGCAGGCTTGATCCCTGGGTTGGGAAAATCCTCTAGAGAAGGAAATGGCAATCTACTCTAGTATTCTTGCTTGGAAAATTCCATGGACAGAGGAGCCTGGAAGGCTGCAGTCCACTGGGCCGCAAAGAATCAGACATGACTTAGTGAGTAAATGGCAGCAGCAGTTAATCTTAAATGGCAACTACTTTGTACCAGGTATAATTCTTCTGCTTCACAGTTACATGCTTAACACTTGAAGCAATGTTATAAGGTAGTTACATATTTTTTTTTAATTGGAGTATAGTTGATTTACAATGCTATGTTAATTTCTGCAGTTCAACAAAGTGATTCAGTTATATATGTACATACATTATTTTTTTTAATATTCTTTTCCATTACAGTTTATCACAGAATTTAAATATAGTTCACTGTGCTATGTATAGAAAGACTTTTTATTTTATGTATGATATCTTACCTCTGCTAACCCCAATGTCACTTTCCATCACTCCTTCTGATCCTTGGCAACCAGAAGTCTTTTCTTTATGTTTATGAGCCTGATTCTGTATTGCAAAGAGCTTCATTTCTTCATATTTTATATTCCACAGATAAGTGATATCAAATACTATTTGTCTTTCTCTTTCTGACTTATTTCACTTAGTATGATAATCTCTAATTCATCAGCGTCGCTACAAATGGCATTATTTCATTCTTTCTTATGACTGAGTAATATTCCACTATATATATATATATATATATATATATATAGTATTTTCCTAGTGGCTTAGACGATAAAGAATCTACCTGCAATGCAGGAGACCTGGGTTGGGAAGATCCACTGGAGAAAGAAATGGCAACCCACTTCAGTATTCTTGCCTGGAAAAGTCTATAGACAGAGGAACCTGGTGGGCTACAGTCGATAGGGTTGCAAAGAGTCAGACATGACTGAGTGACTAACACATTCATTTTCATATATATATATTACATACCCCATCTTGTTAATCCATTCATCTCCTGATGGACAATTAGGTGGTTACCAAGTCTTCAGTTCAGTTCAGTTCAGTTCATTTGCTCAGTTGTGTCCAAATTAATTTGAGACCCCATGAACCGCAGCACACCAGGCCTCCCTGTCCATCATCAACTTCCAGAGTTTACCCAAACTCGTGTCCATTGAGTTGGTGATGCAATCCAATCATCTCATCCTCTGTTGTCCCCTTATCCTCCTGCCCTCAATCTTCTTCAGCATCAGGGTCTTTAAAATATGTCAGCTCTTCACATCAGGTGGCCAAAGTATTTGAGTTTCAGCTTCAACATCAGTCCTTCCAATAAACACCCAGAACAGATCTATTTTAGGATGGACTGGTTAGATATCCTTTAGGATGGACTGGTTGGATCTCCTTGCAATCCAAGGAACTCTCAAGAGTCTTCTCCAACACCACAGTTCAAAAGCATCAATTCTTCAGCACTCAGCTTTCTTTCTAGTGCAACTCTCACATCCATACATGACTACTGGAAAAACCATAGCCTTGACTAGGCAGACCTTTGTTGACAAAGTAAGTCTTGGTTATTGTAAACAGGGCTACTATAAACAAATGGTTGCATGTATTTTTTAAATTATAATTTTGTCCACATATATGCCCTGGAGTGCTGGATCACATGGTAATTCTATTTTTAGATTTTTAAAGCACTTCCATACTGTTTACCATAGTGGTTGCACCAACCTACATTCCCGCCAAGAGTGTAAGAGGGTTCTTTTTTCTCCACACCCTTTCCACCATTCGTTTTTGTGTACTTTTTAATTATGACTATTCATACTCCCTCATTATATCAATAGTTTGATTTGCATTTCTCTAATAATTAGCAATATTGAGATAGTCTGTGAACTTAGGAGAGACAACAATCCTCTGTGGTCTTGGAGGGCTATGTATTTGTGGGAGTATCCCTGTGTAGTTTATGTGAGGGATGTCTGCAGTATGAGTACCCACTGCAGCTATCCTTAGCATGTGTTCATTATTCCCTTGATGAGGCTAGGGCAGATACACCCTCTCTGGTGCTCGCTCTCAGCGATGGCAGCTTACGACTGTTCCCAGAGCTTGTGTAGGTGGTGTTGTGTCCCCTGAAAATGCATACAGCTAAAGAGATTGCTACCATGGGTCCCAACCCTCCTCATGTGTTGTCTCCAATGATATCAGTCCACCTTTCAGACAGGCCTGGGATTCATCCACAGAAACCATCAGTTGTGGTCATGCAATACTCCAGCCCCTTAGGCTGTATCCCTGTAGCTAACCCCTAGATCTGATCTCCAAAGTCTGAGCTTCAGCCATCAGCCCTGGCCCACACTGACAGATATATGTCTCAGGCTGGGGAGCTACCATGTGCGCAGGTCTCTCTCCATTCTGTCTGCTGCAAACCTGTTGTATTCTCTTCTGTGGCTCCACATCACCACCTGTCCCAGCTGATCTCCTCAAGGGCAAGGGAACTTCCCAGGGTGCGGGAACTTTTCTTTGTTTTAGAGGTCCTTCACCAGGGTTGGTCCCCAGTCCCAATTTCTTTCTTTCTTTTTTCTTTTATCCTACCTAGTTACATGGATATTTACTCGCTCTTTCAGAAACCTGAGGTCTTCTTCCAGCATTCAGTATGTATCTGTGAGAATCATTCCAAATGTTAACATATTTTTGATGTATTTGTGGGAGGAGGCTCCACATCCTACTACTCTGCTATCTTGAATCCTCCCCTTGAGGTAGATACTCAGATTATCCCCTTTTTAAAATATGGAGGCTGAGACCCATACTACATAATTTTCTTGCCCAAAGCAAAGCAAGGAGTAAGTCATCAGCTGGACTTCAAGTCCAAGCAAAATAGTACAGATCCTGCATTCTTTATTAATATGTTTAATGCCTCTAATATATTACTAATTAGAGAAAAGTTTTAGAAATAGAAAATTGATAATGTCATTAAAGGGTTTCCTGTAAGAGAGAACATAAACATATGTCAGATAGAGGCTTGACTTCTCATTCCGTCACGTACAATTGGTGTAGTGATGGAAAACTTGCTTCTTGAGTATGAGCTGTTTTTTCCTGAACTATAAGTTAATCATGACACTGTTTACTTTTCTTCAATTGTGCAAAGACTTCAAATGGAGCTAGAGCATGAGGAACAGTAAAGTGTACCCCTATAGAGAATAGACAACATTCTAGAAGGAGAGAGTTTAATCAAATGCCAAGAACCGTATGCAAGGTACGATCTTCAGAAGATTCTAAAATATGTAGAACTTGAATAAAATATTTGTTCTGGGGAATATGGGAGAATAGTAGTTACTGTCAAGCTAGTCAAGTTACATGAGTCTGGAAATGTTTTATTGGAAGCTCTAATTGATGTGGCGGAAAGGGAAAGTACAAATGACATTTTGTAACATTTTCTTCTTTCAAATCATATTATCATGCTCTATCTTTTCTTTAATAATATACTGTGCAGGATTTGACAGATATTTACAAGCATTAAAATACGTGAGTTTCTAATTTCTGTTTGTGGGTGGTAGGTCAGCTCAGACTATTCTGAGGTACAAAATGCATTTGTATTATGTTCTTCTAGGAAACATACCATTTTTGAAGTGCCTGTGAGGAAAATTGAAAGAAAAGATTTTCCTAACAATAGGGATGAAATATTTTTAAAAATCTGATTGATGTACACACAGTAGTGAAAATGATAGCCCGCTGTGCTTTAAAGTCAATCAGCGTGTGCACATTTCCTAAGCAAGAGAAATGGATTTGTGTTACTCAAGATGTTGCAGCATTACAGTAAACCAAAATACAAATTCAGGCTTCTGAGGTGGTGCTAGCAGTAAACAACCCATTTACTAATGCAGGAGACATAAGAGATGCAGATTTGATCCCTGGGTTGGGAAGATCCCCTGGAGGAGGGCATAGCAACCCACTCCAGTATTCTTGCCTGGAGAATCCCACGGACAGAGGAGCCTGGTGGGATACAGTCCATAAGGTCACAAAGAATCAGATATGACTACAGCAACTTAGTATACATATAAAGTAAAAATTGAATTTTGGTGACAAGATTTTCTAATATCTAGGCTTTTACTTTGCCCCAAATTATTCTTTTAAATCATTCTCTAATTGTTATAATTAATTTTTATGTGCTTCTTTATGATTATAATTCATAAACATCAGCTTTCTGTAATCATGTACAAAGCATCAATATATTAAAAGTAGCTGTTATGATATTCTATTTCTAGAATAATGTCCTATTTGTTTGATTTAATATATCTTTTTTTTCTTGCAAAATGCAAATCTCTTGATTTAACATGGATTCAAATGTATTCCTGCACTTCCTGCTTATATTTTTGTGTGCATATGGTTGCTTCCTTTCTTTATTATTTAGAGGCTTTTGATGTTTACAATCTCTGTGATACTAGGAACATTTTTGAGGACTAATATTAACTTATTCTAAACAGAGAAACTGAATTTTCTCTTAAAATGTGAGTTTAGTTGTACCATCCAACACAAATTAGAAGCCTCGGGTTTGCATTGTATTTAAAGAGCATAAATGGCATTACACTTATTAAAAAATCATATACTTAGGAAATGCTATTTTTTCCTCCTTAAACTTTTCATGGATAACTCAGTTATTCTGTATTTTTAGATGCAATCATTAGAAAATTGATGTACTGAGCAATCTTTTCATTGTAACATTAATTTCAAGTTTACAGCTCAACAGAATACAGCACTGAGTACTGGCACCCCTCTACACACACAAGTTAGGCTGAGATGGGGCCAAGAGCAGTGCTAACTGGTCTTGGTACAACAGTGTACTTTAGGAGCCCACAAAATGGGTATAAGGTGACACAGCGGAGCACATACACAGGTGAACAGCTCCAGTGGAGGAGTACTTGGTGGCTCCTCTCCTAGTGAGAGTGCTCCAACCCCAGCGACCCCACAACCCCAGGACATACACATAGTTCAGAAGTGGAGCAGGAGGTGGCTTCTACTCCAACAACTAAGGAGCAGACCTTGCCCTGGAGGGGCACAGTGACAACCATAGAGAAAGAGGGGGCCCTACTCAATATCCAGTGCAGGCTTTGGTCACCACAACATCAGTCATACCTCCTGTCAAGGGTATAATAGCCAGCATATACAGAGAAAAGAGGTGCTAGAGTAAATGTAAATTTTTTCTAGAATGTGTTTGTGCCTCTATGACTACCAGTCCAAAGCAAGTAGTCATAGGAAGGGGGTTAACATACTTGAAAAATAAGGCAACTACAAACCAAAAACATACAATAGTTTCACAGAAATCAAAAAGAAGAAGATATACGCATAATATAATTGAAAATCATCATGCCACAAAAAAGAAAAACAAAAATGAAAGATAAGCACAAAGAAAAACGTATGCACCCCAATGTTCATTACAGCAACCTAAATGTCCACTGACTAGAATAGACGACGAAGATGTGGCACCAGTGACTTATAGTTTTTCTGCATAAAGGTCTTTTGTATTCTTAGGCAGGTTTATCCCTAGGTATTTTATCTTTTTGCAGGAGTGAATGAGATTGTTTCCTTAATAACTCGTTCTGATTTTTAGTGTATAGAATATAAGAGATTTATTTCTTTGTATTAATTTTGTATCCTACAACTTTACTAAATTCATTGATTAGCTCTAGTTTTCTGCTGGTGACTTTAAGATTATCTATGTATAGTATCATGCTATCTGGAAACAGTGACAGCTTTACTTATTTTCCAACTTGGGTTCCTTTTATTTCTCTTTCTTCTCTAAGTGTCATGGATAGGACTTCCAAAACTATGTTGAAAAACAGTGGTGAGAGTGGGCAGCATTGTCTGATTCCTGACCTTAGAGGCAATACTTTCTGTTTTCCACCATTGAGAATAAAGTTGTTGTGGTTTTGTCACATGTTGCCTTTATTATGTGGAGGTAGGTTATATATATATATATAAAACTGAACCACTTAGCTGTATAATAGGAATTAATAACACTGTAAATCAACTTTACTTCAATGAAAATAAAAACAAATATATCAAATCAAAAAAAGAAAAAAGAACGAAGTAGAAAAATCAAAGAAAATAATAAGCAAACAAACTTTTACTTAAAAACATAATAGATAAAAGTAAAAAAAAAATGTAAGTTGGTATATATCTATACACACAACTATATACCAATTAATTTAAAGATTTACACGAACTGAAAAATATTCTAGAGAAACAATTTATCAAAAAAAGAAAGAAAATGTAAGTTTAAAAAAATGTGTCACATATATACAATAGGATATTGCTCATCCATAAAGGGCTTAAATTTTGCCATTTGCAGAGACATGGATGGACCTACAGACTGTCATACAGAGTGAAGCAAGTCATAAAGAGAAATATAAATATTGTATATTAATGTACATAAATTCTCGAAAATGATATAGATGAACCTATTTGCAAAGCAGAAATAGAGACACAGATATAGAGAACAAATATACGGACACCAGGGAGGGAAAAGGGCTGGGAAGAATTGGGGGATTTGGATTGACACATACACACTACTATAAACCCAGGTCTCCCACATTGCAGGAGGATTCTTTACCAGCTGAGCCACAAGAGAAGCCCTAGAATACTGGAGTGGGTAGCCTATCCCTTCTCCAGCAGATCTTCCCAACCCAGAAATCAAACTGGGGTCTCCTGCATTGCAGGTGGATTCTTTACTGACTGAGCTATGAGGGAAGCCCATTATATATAAAAAATAAATAACTAACGAGAACCTACTGTATATAGCACAGGGAACTTGACCTGATGCTTTGGGGTGACAAAGAGGGGATATATGTACACATGTGACTGATTCACTTTGCTATACAACAAACTAACATTGTAAAGCAACTAAACTCCATATACAAAAAAATAAACCACCAAATTTATGATATTCTGATAAGGCAGCTCAGGCTGAATAATACATTATGATTTAGTGTGATTACACTAGTTCTCCAGGAACAAAGTTCAAATTTCAGTTATTACAGTATATTAATGGTGATTTATTACAGAAAGTGCAGTGTTTGCTCTTTGGTCTTCAGCCCAAACTCACCATGAAAACAAGAGAAGTGCCTCACTATCAGTGACTAATCGTGTCATTTCTTTCAAAATCAGACTGTCATTGATCATTGTACATTTATTATTCAGTTCATGCACATGTAGAAAAATGTGCAGTTATGTTGTCTTATTGTCTTCCACTGATAAACCAAATTAACACTGTTCAAAAATTAATAAGTAAGACAATTAGCTAGAGATGATGAAAGTACATCAAAAACGAAAAATGATAATGTAGCAGGTAGAAGGTGAGTAAATGAACACAGAATTATAGGAGAATAGGTTGACATGGAAATGCTGACACTGCTGCCAATCTAGAAACCCTAGATTTGCAGGAGGAGAAACTTAGCGAAGACAAACTTATCAGCATAAGTGAAAAATGAGGTAGTGATAAAAGGATGATGATATACCAGACAACGGATGCCAGTTAACAAAAAATAAATAAATAAATAAAGACAAAAACCAAACAAAAATCAATAACTTTACATGAAATCACAGAGATACTTCATAACACTGAAAGAACAAAAGATAAACTTAGAAAGCTGATCCAAACTCATTTTTGTGGTCTTGAACTACTACCCAAAATGAAAACTGCCAAAATTAATTTCTATCTATTTACAGTGAAAGACACACTGTTTAGTATCAATAGGAAAATATCACTTAAGACTAATAATTCAAAATTAATTTTAAGATATTTTGATGTTTTTCTATCATTTTGCTATAAATATTCACAGGCATCTCAGCAGGTGGTACAATTACTGTCAGTAAAATTAATGACCCCGTGTAATTATTTGTAGATTTAAATGATACTAAAATGTGTTAGGTAGGGCTACATTGTTCACGTACATGAGTAAATTAATCTTACCAGTGTTTTTGTTGTAATCATGCTCTAAGATATATATTTCATATTAATTTGCACATTATGTAAGATTTTCTATAACATAGAAATTTAAAATTGTACAGGAACTTTGAAGGCCATATGTGACTAGGTCTTTAACAATCAGCAATTTCTTAATACTGTGAATGGCTGCTTGCTTATGGGAGAAAATGGTGATATTTAAACCTGGGACTGTTTTCAGATGCATTTCAGAGTTTGAGAAAGTAGTAGAATCTTGATCCGTTTTGCTCACTAGTTAATGTTTTTAATACATACTTTTGAACCAACAATTTATGATATATCCCATTTATCTCAAAAGACCCTACTTCTGATTTCTCTCTGATCTCATCTCCTAACGGTATACCTTTCACTCCCTCTGCTTTAGTCATCTTTATTTCTTTGCTCTTCATCAAACACATCAAACACTGTAAAACCTTTACATTGCTGTTCCCTCTCCCTGGAACAACTTTACTCAAGAAATCAAATTGGTTAATTTCTCCAGTTCCTCCAAACCAATACTTAAACATCTCATTCTCAAAGGTTATCTAATAATCCTTACTTAAAGTTCCAGTTTGTCCTACCCCCTCTCAATTCCTATTGTTCATTCATTTTTGTTTCATCTATAGCATTTATCACCTCTTATTCTTTGGAAGGAATGATGCTAAAGCTGAAACTCCAGTACTTTGGCCACCTCATGTGAAGAGTTGACTCATTGGGAAAGACTCTGATGCTGAGAGGGACTGGGGGCAGGAGGAGAAGGGGACGACAGAGGATGAGATGGCTGGATGGCATCACTGACTCTATGGACGTGTGTCTGAGTGAACTCTGGGAGATGGTAATGGACAGGGAGGCCTGGCGTGCTGCAATTCATGGGATCGCAAGGGGTCGGACAAAACTGAGCGACTGAACTGAACTGATCATAACATATAAGCTTTTTGTTTTTTATTATTTCACCTATTATCCTTACTGTTTATTATTGAGGTTTCTTAATAGAATGCAGACTCTAAGATAACAGATTATTTCTGTGTTTTGCATGGACATTCCAAGATTACAGAAAAGTGTCCCACAAATAGCAAATAGTCAGTAGTATAAATAAAGGAATAAAGGAGAATGCCTTTGAGGTGAAATTCTGCATATTAGAATAAGATACATATCAAAGCAATGACCATTTTTTTTTATATCAGTTGCCAGCAGATATGGATTCTTAGATAATGAGGAGAGTCCTAAAACAGCAATGACTGCTTTTCACTTTCCATATTTGGTTTGATTATTATTCATTTTTAGATTAAAAACATCGTTAAGTATCGACTTCCCTATTGGCTCAGATGGTAAAGAATCCGCCTGCAATACAGGAGATGCTGGTTGGATCGCTGGGTCAGGAAGATCCCCTGGCACAGGGAAAGGCTATTCACTCCAGTAATCCTGCTTAGAGAATTCCACGGACAGAGGAGCCTGTCAGGCTACAGTTCATGGGGCTGCAAAGAGTCAGACATGACTGAGTGCCTAACACTCTCTTTTTTTTTTTTTCCACCCCAAGCAATATGTAAATGATTTTTGCTATTTAGGGTACACGTTTTAAATAATTTTCTTTATTTCTTTTTTACTGTACCAAATCTTTGTTTCTGCACAAGGCTTTCTCTAGTTGTGGCACAAGAGCAACCAAGTGTGGAGCAGCGGCTCTAGGGCATGCAGATTTTGATAGTTGCAGCTCCCAGGCTCTTGAGCACAGGCTCAATAATTGTGACACATTGGCTTAGCTACTCCGTGGCATGTAGCATCTTCCTGGATCAGGGATTAAACCCGTGTCTCTTGCATTGACAGGCAGATTCTTCACCACTAAGCCACCAGGAAAGCCCAAGGATATATTTTCTTAAATCAAATGTCTTTACTTATGATATTTTGTACACTTCAGTTCAGTCAATCGGTCATGTCTGACTCTTTGCATTGACTGAACCATGCCAGACTCCTTGTCAATCACCAACTCCCAGAACCTACTCAAACTCATGTTCATCGCATCAGGTGATGCCATCCAACCATCTCATCCTCTGTGATCCCCTTCTCTCCTTTCAATCTTTCCCAGCATCAGCCTTTTCAAATGATTCAGTTCTTCATTGGAGTTTCAGGTCCAGCATCAGTCTTTCCAATGAATATTCAGGACTGATTTCCTTTAGGATGGACTGGATGGATCTCCTTGCCATCCAAGGGACTTTCAAGAGTCTTCTCCAACACCACAGTTCAAAAGCATCAATTCTTTGGTGCTCAGCTTTCTTTATAGTCTAACTCTCACATCCATACATGACTACTGGAAAAACCACAGCTTTGCATAGATGGACCTTTGTTGGCAAAGTAATGTCTCTGTTTTTTAATATGCTGCCTAGGTTGGTCATAACTTTTCTTCCAAAGAGCAAGCATCTTTGCCTGGCTGCAGTCACTATCTGCAGTGATTTTGGAGCCCCCACCCCAAAAAAAGTCTCTCACTGTTTCCCCATCTATTTGCCATGAACTGATGGGATCAGATGCCATCATCTTAGTTTTCTGAATGTTGACTTTTAAGCCAACTTTTCTCTTCTCCTTCACTTTCAATAAGAGGCTCTTTAGTTCTTCTTCACTTTCTGCCCATAACGGTGGTATCATCTGCATTTATGAGGTTATTGATATTTTTCCCAGCAATCTTGATTCCAGCTTGTTCTTCATCCAGCCCAGTGTTTCTCATGATGTACTCTGCATATAAGTTAAATACACAGGGGGACAATATATAGCTTTGACATACTTCTTTCCTGATTTGGAACCAGTCTGTTGCTCCATGTCCAGTTCTAACTGTTGCTTCCTGACCTGCATACAGATTTCTCAGGAGGCAGGTCAGGTGGTCTGGTATTCCCATCTCTTTCAGAATTTTCCACAGTTTGGTGTGATCTACATAGTCAAAGGTTTTGATATAGTCAATAAAGCAGAAGTAGTTGTTTTTGTACCCTTATCCAAGTATCATAATTTCCTACTTATTAATAAGAAATCTTGTTAGAATATAACTGACTTAGACAAATTCACGTAAGTAAGAAGTTATAGAATCACAGTAGAAATACATATGTCTGACTCAAATTTGGACTGATTTCGATGTCTCAATATCAGTTAAATCTGCTATATTGATCCAAAAGTTACCTTCTGCTTAAATTAAGTATTTTGGGTGACTTTGGTAATTTTCTATCTTCCATCATTATTAGCTTTGATACACAAAGGATTACTTATAGAGACAAGTATTCAGAGTGAACGTTATAAAAATGACTTAAATATTTCTGGTGGCCAAATACCTTTGGAAAATTGTCTTTCCAAGAAAGCTATTTAGATATGTTATAATGATAACAGTGAAAAGTCCCAGAACATTAGATGCTATGTGACTCTAAGTTATATTTCCCAATCTGTTGCAGATCCATTGAGGATCCTGATTGGATAAAGACAGAGACAGGAACACAAAATTTTAAATTTAATTTGCCTACCCAAGGTCTCACTGTAAGAATACGATGGGTTGATTTATATGAAAGCACTTTGCATACTGTACAACCATATATTTCCACGTGACTACACAGTGTGTGCTTGCTCAGTTGCTTCAGTTGTGTTCGACTCTTTGCAACCCCATGGACTGTAGCCCACCAGATTCCTCTGTCCATAGGATTCTCCACCAAGAATACTATGGTGGGGTACCATTTCTTTCTCTAAGGGATCCTCCAGATACAGGGACTGAACTCACTTCTCTTACATCTCCTGCATTGGCCAGCAGGTCCGTTACCACCAGTCACCTGGGAAGCCCCTACAATGCTTTGGAAGATAGGTAACAACTCAGAAATAATAATATTTATAAACATACACAGTTGGTAAATTTTCAATGGCATAACCAATGGATATTTTAAAATCTCACTATATATATGTTTATACATACATGTTTACAAACTATATTTGTCTCTATTTCAGCCCTTGGAGCCAGCCACTAGGTAGTTGCCTAAATGCTCAGGACTCCATAGGTCTAATGTGGTAGGCAGAATAATAGCCTTCAGGTGTCTATGCCTTAATCCCTGGAACCTATGAATATTTTACCTTGTATGGAGAAAGGGGGGCTGGGCCAAGAAATGTGGGAAGCATCCTGAAGCTGGAAAAGCCAAAAATACAAATTACTTTTAGAGGCTCCAGAAAGGAATGCATCCTGGCTAACACCTGGATGTTAGCCCCCTGAAGCCTGTGAGGGACAGAAGACCTAACAGAGATTTGTGAATTTCAAATCACTAAATTTGTGGTAATTTATCAAAGCAACAATAGATAATTAAAATAGGGAATAGTTTTGAAATAAATTTTAAAAAGCACACAACATGCTGAATATGATGTATTTAAACAAAAAAAATTTAAAAATGAATTTTAGATTTTTCCTATTAAATATTTGGGAAATTTGAATTATTTTTAAAATGCAGTGAAGATACTATTCTACCCAAATGTGAAGAAATAAACAGCTTGTCAAGTCATCATTCACCTGAAAGTAACATTTTAAACCTACCATTATATTCTTATAAAAAGTAATATCAGTATGTCTCAGTCCCAGCTATGTTCAACAGAACCCAGGCTCATCAGAACCCAGTTTAAATCTAACAACATCTGCTTCACAGAATGCATGAAGACAATTTATGTTCAAATGAGAGATATAACCTGAACTTATGCCTACAGAAAAGAGAATAAAACCCTCAAGCCAGCATCTTAATATTTGTAAATATAATAGGAAATATATAATATATAATATCATGCATAGAATGCATAGATATTATCTTCTATTGTTGATAAGATGGAATGATGGATAAATGTCAAAAATTATATTTAAGATGGTAGTTAAATACATAAAAGCATTGAAAAAAGTATATACATTTCATTTTACAGATCTTGTTTCTTTGAGGATTTATTCCCAAAGTGGTTGTTGTTATTCAGTTGCTAAGTCATGTTCAACTCCTTAGACCCCATAAACTGTAGCATGCTAGGCTTCTCTGTCCTTCACTATCTCCCAGAGTTTGCTCAAGTTCTTGCCCATTGAGTTAGTGAGGCCATCCAACCATCTCATCCTCTGCCACCTCCTTCTCCTCTTGCCCTCAGTCTTTCCCAACCTCAGGGTCTTTTCCAATGAGTCGGCTTTTCACATAAAGTGGCCAAAGTAGTGGAGCTTCAGCTTTAGCATCAGTCCTTCTAATGAATATTCAGGGTTGATTTCCTTTAAGATTTACTGGTTTGACCTCTTTGCTGTTCAAGGGACTCTCAAGAGTCTTATCCAGCACTGCAGTTCCAAAGCATCAATTCTTTGATGCACAGCCTTCTTTATGGTCCAGCTCTCACATCAGTCATGACTACAGGAAAAGCAATATGTTTTACTATACAGATCTTTGACAGCAAGGTGATATCTCTGCTTTTCAATATACTGTCTAGGTTTGTCATAGGTCTTCTTCCAAGGAACAAGCATCTTTTAATTTTGTAGCTGCAGTCACTGCCCACAGTGATTTTAGAGCCCAAGAAAATAACATCTGTCACCTTTCCCACTTTTGCCCCATCTATTTGCCATGAAGTGATGGAACCACTCAAAGGCTTTGGTGTAGTCAATAAAGCAAAAGTACGTTTTTTTCTGGAACTCCCCTGCTTTTTCAAAGATCCAGCGGATGTTGACAATTTGATCTCTGATTCCTCTGCCTCTTCTAAACCTAGCTTGAACATCTGGAAGTTCACGGTTCACATACGGTTGAAGCCTGGTTTGGAGAATTTTGAGCATTACTTGCTAGAGTGTGAGATGAGTGCAACCGTGCAGTAGTTGAACATTCTTTGGCATTTACTTTATTTGGGACTGGAATGAAAACTGACCTTTTCCAGTCCTGTGGCCACTCTTAAGTTTTGCAAATTTACTGGCATATTGAGTGCAGCACTTTCACAGCATCATCTTTCAGGATTTGAAATAGCTCAATGGGAATTCCATGACCTGCACTAGCTTTGTTCATAGTGATGTTTCCTAAGGCCCACTTGACTTCACATTTCAGGATGTCTGGCTCTAGGTGAGTGATCACACCATCATGGTTATCTGTGGTCTAGTATTTGTGTTTTCCACAAACTATGGAAAATTCTGAAAGAGATAGGAATACCAGACCACCTGACCTGCCTTCTGAGAGATCTGTATCCAGGTCAGGAAGCAACAGTTAGAACTGAACATTTATTTTTAATTTAAATTTACTTATTTTAATTAAAGGCTAATTACTTTACAATATTGTATTGGTTTTGCCATACATCAACATGAATCCACCACGTGTGTACACGTGTTCCCAATCCTGAACACCCCTCCCACCTCCCTCCCCATACCATCCCTTTGGGTCATTCCAGTGCACCAGCCCCAACAACAGACTGGTTCCAAATCAGGAAAGGAGTATGTCAAAGCTGTATATTGTCCACCTGCTTATTTAACTTATATGCAGAGTACATCATGAGAAACACTGGGCTGGATGAAGCACAAGATGGAATCAAGATTGCTGGGAGAAATATCAATAACCTCAGAAATGCAGATGACACCACCCTTATGGTAGAAAGTGAAGAACTAAAGAACCTCTTGATGAAAGTGAAGGAGAAAAGAAAAAGTTGGCTTAAAACTCAACATTCAGAAAACTAAGATGATGGCATCCGGTCCCATCACTTCATAGCAAATAGATGAAAACAGTGAGAGACTTTATTTTTTGGGGGGGGAGGTGAGCTCCAAAATCACTGCAAATGGTAACTTCAGCCATGAAATTAAAAGATGCTTGCTCCTTGGAAGAAAACTTATGATCAACCTAGACAGCATATTAAAAAGCGGAGACATTACTTTGCCAACAAAGGTCCATCTACACAAAGCTGTCATTTTTCTAGCAGTCATGTATGGATGTGAGAGTTAGACTATAAAGAAAGCTGAGCACCAAAGAACTGATACTTTTGAACTGTGGTGTTGGAGAAGACTCTTGAGAGTCCCTTGGATGGCAAGGAGATCCAACCAGTCCATCCTAAAGGAAATCAGTTCTGAATAATCATTGGAAAGACTGATGCTGAAGCTGAAACTCCAATACTTTGGCCACCTGATGTGAAGAACTGAATCATTTGAAAAGATCCTAATGCTGGAAAAGACTGAAAGCAGAGGAGAAGGGGATGACAGAGGATGAGATGTTTGGATGGCATCACCTGATGTGATGAACATGAGTTTAATTAGGTTCCAGGAGTTGGTGATGGACAGGGACCCTGGCGTGCTGCAGTTCATAGGGTTGCAAAGAATCAGACATGACTGAATGAATGAACTGAAATGAACTGATGGAACCAGATAACATGATCTTTGTTTTCTGAATGTTGAGTTTTAAGCCAGCTTTTTTAAGGTACACCAGCTTATTTGTACAGGGGCTGATCATATCTGTGATTTTTTAAAATTCCTGATAGACAGAAACTGCTGGCAGAGAATAGATGCTGTGGATTGAGCAGTGAAGACAAATAGAACTCTAGAAGCCACTATAAGAAAACCTTCACAGAAGACAGGAATCATCTTCAATTTTGAGATGCGTGAGAATATGTGTAATTAGAGAATACAAGCAATTACAGCTCTCTTGGACAACATTCATATACTGCCTGGAGATGCTTCTTTAGTTGGTGTTGATATCAGGAAAACCCAAGAAACTGAAGAAACAAAAAAAAAGAAAGAAAGAAAGAAAGAAATTTCATTACACCTCTATGCTGCATTAAACATACAAGCAATGTGTCAGGATCAAGATTATGAGTAGACCAGATTCAGACCTCAGAGGGAAAATCAGAAAGGACCTCAAGGAGAATCAGCAACTAAGAGCCTAATATGAGGAAAAATGATCCAAAATCAAGCAAATAGAGAAGTCAGGTTAGACTTCCTCCTGCTCAGAAAGTATGGAGTGGGGAATAAAAATAGATTGGGAAAGGATGTTTAAAATTCAAGGAAAAATAACATCACAGTCGTATAAAAAACAAGAGTACAGAAGGAATCATAAGGAAAGGATGGGAGGGGAACAACACTATGTGAGAAAAGTCTTTTAAAAGTTCTGTCTTCTGTTACAGTCTACTAGTCTAAAACTTTTAATTCACAGTTCTCAGTGGTCATCATACCAAGGCCAAATGGTAAGTAGTTGCAAATCTATAAAAAACAGTATATTAAAATAGAGAGAGATGATACCAATCATCTCTCAGTTAGGAGTGAGTTGATATTAATAAGTTTTTCTATCTGTTAGAATGGCTATTGTCAAAAAGAACAAACACTGGAGAGGATGTGGAGAAAAGGGAACACTTCTACACTGTTGGTGGGAATATAAATTGTTATAGCCACTATGGAGAACAGTTTGGAGGTTCCTTAAAAAACTAGAGTTACCATGATCCAGCCATCCCACTCTTGGGTAATATCCAAAAGAAGCCAATACCCAAAAGATGCAAAAAGACTAATTTGAAAAGATACATGCACTCCAATATTCACAGTAGCATTACTGACAATTCCTAAGATATGGAAGCAATCTAAATTGCCCATCAACAGATGAATGGATAAAGAAGACACAGTGTGTATGTATATAGATAGATAGATAGATAGATAGATAGATAGATAGATAGATAGATAGCATAATATGTATGTGTGTGTGTGTATATATATATATATATATATATATATATATAATATATATGCAACAGAGCACCACTCAGCCGTAAAATAAGAGCAGAATTTTGCTATTTGCCACAACATGTTTTGACTTGGTATTATACTTAGTGAAATAAATCAGAGAAAGTCAAATACTGTATGATATCACTTGTATGTGGAATCTGAAAAGATGCAACAAACTAGTGAATATAATAATTAAAAAAAAAAAAAAAAAAAGCAGCAGAGTCTCAGAGAGAACAAACTAGGGGCTACCAGATGGGAGAAGGAAGAGTAGAAGGGGTGATGTAAGAGTCAAGGGAGTGACATAGGGTAGGGGATTAAGATGTATAAACTATTAGGTATAAAATAAGCTCCCTTATAAAATAAGGGATATATTGTGCAGCACAGAGAATATTAACAATATTTTATAAGCATAAATGGAGTATAACCTTTAAAAATTGTGATTCATTATATTGTATGCCTATAATTTATATAATGTTATAGGTCAAATATATGACAAAAAAAGAAAAATCAATAATCTTATATTTCATCTGTGGGGCTATTTATATTTTTAAGATTCAGTACAATTTTTAAAAAAGAAAATTTTGCTGAAAATATTTGTGAAAATGTTATGTGTATGACATATGATATACTAATGATAAGGGGATATAACTATATAATTTATCTAAGCTTATTAATGTTTTTCAATTGAGGATCCATGGGCAAATTTTCTGATCCTCCCTGCCCCACACCTAATATGGAATAGTGTGTGGAATTATTAAATATGGAAAATGTGTGGGAACATGGCACAAGTGACAAGGGGAGAAAAAAAAAAAAAAAAAACTGGAAAACATAGATAAAACGCAGGCTCCTATCTTCACCGACCTCTCAATTCCTCGCATATGCTTATTTTTTGTGCATCTTGCCGATTTGTCTGTGTTCCTAATTTATTCTACTTTCAGGGTTAGAATAAAGACAAGACAAAACAAAACTCCGATCCTTAGCATTAGAACTACCTTAGCGTATAAACACTTCATCTAGTAAGGAAATGCAATGGACTAGAGGGTAACGGCGATCGCCCTCTCCATTACAGTTCTAACATCAGTATTTTCAATCTTTTATTAATATATACTAGAATTAATACTGATTATGTCAATAAATCAATGGTTACCTTAAAAATATTTTCCCGTCTAGGCTTAAGAATCCTTTCAGATACTTAGGAGTGATGGTGGAGAAAAAAATGCATTGCCATAGGAACTAAGAGAGGCAAGACACTGTTAACCATATTACTTCGGCATTCCACATATATCTCTTTGGAAAGGTTTTGCCTATATTCTATTTGTTTTCTGTGAGGAGACTGCAAAAACATTGCCATTTTCAAAATAATATCATGAAGTTGAAATATTTCTCTTTGACAAATAGCACAAAAATGATAGGGTGAAAAAGAGGAAGAAGCAGAGCTCCACTCTATGAGGAACTCTATGCAAAACGTCATTCAAAATAAAAGGAGGAGGTCATCAAGTAAAATGTCATCTAGTCAAATGACATGCTTTAGAAGCCAGGCATTTAAATTCTCTTAAAAACCAAACTGCTACATTGAATAATTTAGTGTAGTTCAGTCAAATACAACTATTTTTTTTCTACAGGTATTGTTTCAATAAAGAAAAAAAACCCAACAACAACAACAAATGAACAAAAGCACACTAAATCCCCAAATAGAGGTTTCTTGGCAAATAAAACTATATTCTAAAGTAGCATAATCATACCGAAACTTTCAGACTCTGCACTCAATCCATAAGACTTATGTGAGCAAAATATTATTAGAACCAAGATGAACAATAATCATGTATTACAAGTATGTGAATAATGCCACCCTCAAAGGTACAATAAACAGTTATTCTCTGTGAAACAAAACATTTTGACAATTATTAAAACTCTTACCACTGCACTCAATATATCT
Organism: Capricornis sumatraensis; assembly: GCF_032405125.1. Taxonomy (NCBI): domain Eukaryota; kingdom Metazoa; phylum Chordata; class Mammalia; order Artiodactyla; family Bovidae; genus Capricornis; species Capricornis sumatraensis. Next base: position 5,677,895 of record NC_091091.1, on the reverse strand, counting down.
GGTATTATTAAAACATTGGGGAAATATAAATGGGCACTTCTGTTTTTGTTCATTTTTAAAAAATGAAAATTGTTAGTAATGTCTGACCTGAAGGCAGATATTCATTATAATAGTCAAACATCATAAAGTAAACTTCAAATGTTATGTATTCTTCATAAATTACTCTGGAGCAACAACAAGTAGCCTCATAAACTTGCACACAAGCAGATAAATATTTCTTAAGGAAAAATTGTATATTTCAGACATTCCACACTAACATCTCAGGAAAAGGCATTTTTAGCATAGTGCTCCATTACCTGTGCTTCATACAGAATGCAGCTATCTAATTTAATTTAGCAGTAAACAAATTTCTCAGCAGTGTAATTTGTATTTTGAGAACATCTCTTAAGAATCATAGCTTGCAATATATGGTGGTTCAATGAAGAATAATCTGTAAACAATATCTCCATTTATCAACAAAGGCCATTAAAGACCATAAAATAACCCATCCTTGACTGATTAATGCTTCCACTGAAAGGAATTTCAAGCTATTAACATCCAGAAAATATACTGCCACGGTGCTTGTGTTTATTATATAAATCACATAGTTATATGTGCTGGTATAAAGCAGTGTGTTTTCTTAACCACCTCTCCCTCACCGTCACATAATTAATTTAACATTTTTATAAGAAAGACATTTTGAAGAACCCTGAATATCTATAGAATGTAAATAACTCTCTCTGCTCCCTAGGGAAAATGTGTGTTAAGGAAAATCTATTTTATATTAGATGGCTAAATATCGGTTTAAATCTTATATAGTTTGATAATTTCCATAAACTTATGTCATTAAAATAATTTTGCTAAATATTGCTTTACAAACTTTATTTTCATTTGTATTTATTGGTAGTTTCATCAGTGAAACAAATGGCCTGTTGTGGATAAAACTGCCACAGGAAATGGTTAATTACCATCTTCATGTTTATCTTATTCTATCAATTTTGTTATCAACATAACCATCACTGTCACTGCTCCTCCTTCCAGGGAATGAACACATAACCTGGTGAGATCATAGCCTAGAAGCTGACAGGGCTGTGTCCTTTAGGACAGATCCTAGTTCTTCCAAAGCATCTCTTTAGAAATGCTATGCAGTAGTCTTTATGCCTTAAAAACTATGGGCTTGGTGTTTTGCCAAGGCTTTAATTTTTTAGCTTTCTTTTTAAAACCTTGGTATCTCAAAAATGTTTTCTTATGCAAAGTGTTTCATACAAGGCACTGTCAACATTTTACTCACACGGTCTCCTTCCATCTCTATACCAACCCCATGAAATAGGTACATTTTAGCCATTTTGCAATTTTAAAGAATTCAGAGATTAATCTCTCCAAGTTGAATAGCTAGTATGTTGCAAGGTATGATTCAAATTCAGGTCTGTGATGATTAAGAAATTTATATTATTACCTGTATACTTGTCTTAATTCTTTAGCCAAGAACACCCCCAGGTTTTCCTCGCCCTCTTTCTGTAAATATTCTTAGCTTAGCCTCCTTAATCTTTCCATTTTTTGCCCTCTAAGTAGTTATGCTTTGTTACACTGGTTCCTTTGGCTTTGTAATAATATATATATGATATGAAAAGGAGAGTACAAGAAAAGTGAGAGGCAGTTAAGATTTGGCATCTAGGAGACCTTCTGAAAGTAAATTGGATTGAAGAAAATGGGTTAAAAGAGCAGCCAGTAAATGAAAAATAAATGAAAAGGCATATTCTAGGACCTGGTATCCTATTGGTAATAATACATGCAAAATACATAATGTTATTTGCTTTTTGTTTTGTTTCTGCTTTTTTATGGTAGCTATTTGCTTCACCCATGCAACATGGGTGCATGACTTCTGTAGATCTTTGCTAATACTTCAATAAAATATCTAAATGGGTTAAACAACCACAGATATAAGACACAGAGGATGACCATAGTTAAGGACAGTGCACAAAATTTAAAGGAAAACAAACACAATATAGCATTCTTTCCTGACAGTTAAGGGGTGAAAATTTGATTTTGAATATTTGTGATTCTCACTTTAAATGTTTTGTAATTCTCTGTGCTATTCTCATTTTATCCTCAAGTCACATGTCTTTAGACAGTAGGGGGGACCATTTGCAAATATTAAGAAGGAAGTTGTGGTATTACAGGAATATTGATGTTTTCATGGTTTTTTTATTTTTAATGTTCTACATAATTTAAGTGGGAGAAATGAGAGTGATTGAAATAGGAACAAAGGATGTGCATGCTTGCTCAGTCACGTCCGACTCTTTGTGACCACATGGACTGTAGACTGCTAGGCTCCTTTGTCTCTGGAATTTCCCAGGCAAGAATACTGGAGTGGGTTGCCATTTCCTCCTCCAGGAGGAACAAAGGATACAGCAGTACTTATCCTCAACATTATCTTCTCTGATTCCTTTAGAATTCTGTTAGAACGTACTTTAAAGTCTTCTTTAAAATAAACACTCCCATTATACATTTCAGCTTATTCATAGCTTGGGACAATTATTTTGCCCAATAATTAGGTTAACAGTTGACTCCGTAAGCTGAGATGATGGTTTGCTAGCTAATGAAGAAGGTGTATGTTAATGAGAAGAGACTTTAAGGGGTCTAGATTTTTTGCACAGTAATAGAATACATGAGGAGCTACATATCTGAATCTGAAGAGACTGTAGGAGAGCAACCATATAGCTTTAATTATTCTTCATTTAATCCAAGCACTTCAGCAGCAATCCAGACTATGCTCAAAGCAGATTTGTGAATAGTCTACAGCATTTTAGCCTTTCATATTTTCCATCAATCCCCCTAAGTAGCCACATTCCTACTCCTCTTGCGCTTAAACTTTCTGCAACTAGAAAGACGAGGATAAGAAGAAAAATGACAAAAAGGTACAATATGAATAGTAATCCTTAACGTCTTTTTAATGTCCCCTCTTCTACAGTATTTTACTCTTCTTAAAGGGATAAACAACCACAAAGACTAAAATAAAAATACACTTCTTTTTCCTTTATTAAATGTATTTTCTTAATGTATTCAGGTCTAAAAATCCTTTGGCTGTTTCTATTCAGTGGCTCTCATAGCTCAGTCAGTAAAGAATCTGCCTGCAATAAACGAGACTCAGATTCGATTCCTGGGTCAGAAAGATCCCCTGGAGAGGGAAATGGCAACCCACTCCAATGTTATTGCCCAGAGAATCCCATGGACAGAGGAGCCTGGCAGACTACAGTCCATGGGGTCTCAAGAGTCGGACACGACTTAACGACTAAAGAGAGAGAGAGAGAGATTCAGTGACTCACTACTAGTGGTTTTAGAAGAGTAGGAACCTCATCTTGTTTTAAAACAATCACTTTTTAAACAGAGATGAAGAACTACATGATCCCTAAAGCAGAAGAGACCAAAAAATGCAATAAAATGAACAAATGAAATAAAGTAAAAAATTCTCAGTGTAATAACAAAAAGTCTATATTGTGAAGGCTTTTTGTGTATAATAAAACGAGATAAATTTCTAAAGTTCCATTAAAATACGTTGATTGAAAAAGTATTACAGAGAGTAGCATGGGAAAATGAAGTACTTAAACCCAGCTATTCACTAACGAAACAAATGCAACTCTTCTTTTTGCATTGTTACACTTCTTCCTTCAAATAAAATAATTAATTTTATTTACCTAGAATGATTTTAAAATAAGTTGGGTTGGGAGGATATATGATACTCTCTGATAGCAACCTTCAGAGAAAATAATAATATAAAATTTTGGAAAGCAAACAGCAGGATATATACTTATGTTTTTTTTTTTTTATGTTATAAACTATTAGATTTTTTTTGCCTTTGACTTAAATTCTGTGAAGTAAATAAAACTGGTTTTAGAAAAACGCTTTAATGTTGTGTATGTATGACCTAACAGTTGGGCAAAAGTCATACTGAGATGGACTATAAAGTATTAATTTATACAGCATAAAAACCTATTATGAACTCCAAGCAAGCTTCTTATCAATTTGCAATGTCCATCTTGATATGTGTGTTTCAATATTTCTATTTAGCAATAATACCCTGTTCCTCAAAGTCAATTACATGAATGGACCAACACATTATAGAATAATAAATGAAACTTTCTTTCTTTGCTCCAAAAAGGGAGATTTTGTCAGATTTTATCCCTAAAACCTAGACAATACTAGTCACACAAATTAATGTCAATGAGGAAAATATGTTTATTTATTCTTTAACCAGAGTATCTGTTCTATGCAAAATGATCAGATTTCAATATTAAGGATTTAATCCCCTCTGAATATAATATGTATTTACTTACTCTTAGTTGCTTTCTTTAAAACGGCAAAAAAAAAACCCTTAAAATAAAATTAATTGTTTAAATATGTTTTAGCTTCTTATATGTTTCTAAGTTGCATAAAAATACCACTTTTAGACAAAATGTGTATGTTTTCATTTAATTACATTTTTAACATATAAGAGGTGTGGTATTACTTTACATTTTCATTTGAAGCAGTCAAAAATATTTGGAATAGCAAAAGAAATACAGATGATCAGACAAAAATACTGATTTAAGGCTAGAAATGATACTTATATTCTGTATTGCTTATTTTAGGTAAACATGGAATTGCTATGCACTTAAAGCACATTCAGTTCGAGAACAAGAAAATTTACCACCTCATAAGGTAAGGTTTAAAATCTGTCGATTGTGTGAAGAAGAAAACAGAAAGACTGTTTTTGGAAGAGTCAGTTTTTTGTGGTATAACGATTTCAAGCGAATGCGTTTCACTCTGTGGCATGTACCATCATGCCACATGCACCATCACAGTTTCAAGAGGAAATATGACGTTTTAGTCAGTCTCTCTCTGTCTATCTCTTAGTCTATGTCTCTCATGCACACACAGATAAGGTAATTGAGGTTGGGAGAAATGGGTCATACTATAGTTGGGGATCTCTGTATGATGCTTTCTGGAGAAATCTGAGAAAATACCTAATTAGGCAAAGTTGCGGTGATTTTAAAATTGATTTTTGCTGATTAACAGTTAAACTAGGATTAAAAGGAAAGAAGACACACAGAGGAGTTTTAGTCTGATCATGCATCCTTCCCATCACCCCCCTTCCCACACACACACAAAAAATAACAGGAGAGGAAACTGGTTTGATTGATTACTGGGAACTGTCCTGCAGAAATATGTCAACAATCCAGATCAACAAGTGCGTTTGTGAGTCTCTCAACCTCGGATGATTTCCATGAATATTGCATAAATTAGTCCTGCTTTGGGGAAGATAAGTAATTCGAAGACCACTCCCAACTTTAAAGTTATATGACTTTTCAACAGAGTTATCAGGTTATTATTTTTTTTAATAAATACAACTTTTTCTTGATAAAGATAACCACTCTACTGATATAGAAGACAAAGTGAATAATAAGATATGGGCATGAGAATTAGTAATATATAGCAACATATTTGCACATGTGCACACATACATATAACAACTATATGTATATTTTTAAAATTCTATGTTAGTATAACAGAAAACAATTCTTGAAGTATCTCAAATGTCACACAAACAAGAAATAATGAGCCATTATTAGCCTGTGGGGCTGAAGATTTTGAGTTTTACCATCTTTTGGGTCATTCAAGCATTTCACAACTACCTGCCAATAGCAAATCTATGCTACTTTGCTGCTTTTCAGAATTTTTAAAATATATGTAAAGGCTGTTGAAGATATAGAAAGTTTTATTCATCTTTAAGGAATTTTTATTAAGGCACTGTGGTGCTTTTAAGAAACTTTAATAGCTTAAATTTAAAGGCTTTTCAAAGTCAAAATTTTATATTTTTGGAAATTTTAAGCAATTTAAACTTCAATACTTTTCATAAACAACCACAAAACAATGATTTTACATTACGATTTTACTTGTTGTACCTGATCTAAGTCTCAAAACTTTAAACAGAATGACCACTGATGAAGTGCTTTTTCTACAAATGAATATCCTCTTAAGGGCTTTTCTCATCCCTCCATTTTCTCCTGGTGTTTCCTAACCTCCTCCATACTTCCCCATAGACATTGCCACCAGGAGGCCAAGTTACAATGCAGAGCACTGTGGCTTGAACAACTGTTCAGGATCTAAGAGTCTGCCATTCCATTCTGGACTCTGACAGTTATTACCTCTTCCTTGAGTCTGCTTCTTTTTTTATTTTTTTTTAATCCTCAGTAAAGGAGAAAAAAAAAAAAAAAAAACATGTCAAGAGTTGAAGTGAGGATCAAATAAAATGAAGATCAAATATTCTGCAAAACAATTCTCATGCCTAACATATAATAAGTACTCAGAAAATGGTGATCATTTTTCTATTGCTCATTTGGGCTTAGATTTTAATAAATTTATTTTTATTGGGTGCTGGAAATGTATTTATCCACAATGTTTTCTAAATGTTTACTATGCTTGCTAAAGGTATGGATAAAAGTACATGGGAAGGTGGCCATTACTTAAAAATATAGACCAAGCATTCAATGAGTAATCAGATAATATGAGTGAAGTTAAAATGAATGTGTTAAAATGTGTTAAAATAGTTAAAAATAGGTAAGTGGTCAAAGAGATCAAATTGCCAACATCTGCTTGATCATCCAAAAAGCAAGAGAGTTCCAGAAAAACACCTATTTCTGCTTTATTGACTATGCCAAAGCCTTTGGATCACAATAAACTGTGGAAAATTCTGAAAGAGATGGGAATGCCAGACCACCTGACCTGCCTCCTGAGAAATCTGTATGCAGGTCAGGAAGCAACAGTTAGAACTAGACATGGAACAACAGACTGGTTCCAAATAAGAAAAGGAGTACGTCAAGACTGTATATTGTCACCCTGCTTATTGAACTTCTATGCAGAGTACATCATGAGAAACACTGGGCTGGAAGGAGCACAAGCTGGAATCAAGATTTCCGGGAGAATTATCAATAACCTCAGATAAGCAGATGACACCACCCTTATGGCAGAAAGTGAAGAGGCACTAAAAAGCCTCTTGATGAAAGTGAAAGAGGAGAGTGAAAAAGTTGACTTGAAGCTCAGCATTCAGAAAATGAAGATCATGGCATCTGGTCCCATCACTTCATGGGAAATAGATGGAGAAACAGTGGAAACAGTGTCAGACTCTATAGTTTTGGGCTCCAAAATCACTGCAGAGGGTGACTGGAGCCATGAAATTAAAAGACAATTAGTCCTTGGAAGGAAAGCTATGACCAACCTAGATAGTATATTCAAAAGTAGAGACATTACTTTGCCAACAAAGGTCCATCTAGTCAAGGCTATCGTTTTTCCAGTAGTCATGTATGGATGTGAGAGTTGGACTGAAGAAAGCTGATCGCTGAAGAATTGATGCTGTTGAACTGTGGTGCTGCAGAAGACTCTTGAGAGTCCCTTGGATTGCAAAGAGATGCAACCAGTCCATTCTAAAGGAGATCAGTCCTGGGTGTTCTTTGGAAGGACTGATGCTAAAGCTGAAACTCCAGTACTTTGGGCACCTCATGCAAAGAGTTGACTCATTGGAAAAGACTCTGATGCTGGGAGGGATTGGGGGCAGGAGGAGAAGGGGACGACAGAGGATGAGATGGCTGGATGGCATCACTGACTTGATGGACATGAGTTTGAGTGAACTCCGGGAGTTGCTGATGGACAGGGATGCCGAACATGCTGCAGTTCATGGGGTTGCAAAGAGTTGGACACGACTGAGGGACTAAAGTGAACCTAACTGAACTGAAGTGGTAAAATACTATGGATTGAGTACATAAATTTAGAAATGGGAGGAAGGTGATTTCTATTTGTGGCCATAAGGCTAACATGTGACACATGAGAAAAATTACCAGGAGTGGTAGAGATCATGCTAAACTAGATATATCACACTGTATTAAAAGCTAGTGAGTTCTACTCACAGATTATTACCCCATTTATAACCCTCAGGCTCAACACTATCAAATTATCGCAAATTAATTTTTAACAAGGAAAATCAAACTAGAATTCTTGTGTATATGCAAAGGTTTTAATGGTTGGTTCAATTTAAACACAAACACTGAAATGACAGACAGTTTAAAAATAAAATTTTTAAATTTCCAAAATTATGTCTATGGGTGGAATTAACTTTCAGGCTTCCAGTATTTATTTGATCCTGAGTTAAAGGAATTATAATATAAAAGGGAAATGTGAAAGAGAGCTCTTCAGAAACTAGAGAAAATTTGAAAGGACAGACAGAACACTAAGAAAGAGTAACTCTCCTTAAATTTTCTATGCAAAATTAGATCAGTAACAAAAGAAATAATTGTAGATAGACAGGTAACTTTTAAATATGTGAAATCACAGATGCTTCTTCTTGGAGAGGCTTTAAATTTTACTCTGTTTGAGGTTATTTGAGTAAAGTCTGAATGGGAAGCTTGGCCCCTATGCAAAGCATTATGAAGACCTGATGGTTACAGAAATTATGAAAATACACACAGTTTAGGGAAGAGGAATATCTCTCTATCCTTCTTTCTCTTAGCACTAATGTGCCTGTGTGCTAAGTCACTTCAGTCATATCTGACTCTCTGTGACCCCATGGATTGTAGCCCGCCAGGCTTCTCTGTCCATGGGATTCTTCAGGCAGGAATACTGAAGGGGGTTGCCATTTCCTTCTCGGTGGGATCTTCTGATCAGGGATCAAACCCTAGTCTTTTATGTCTACTGCATTGGCAGATTGGTTCTTTACCACTAATGCCACCTGGGAAGCCCTTAATTTTACTCTGTTTAAGGTTATTTGAGTAAAGTCTGTCCAAGTGTGTCCTGGTGAATAAACCAGGTTTCCAGAGTATGTCTATGTATTCCCAATACTGGAATTTCCTGGTGCATTTGTTAAAATGTATGTTTCTATATACAATTCCAGCTTTACAGAATTGAATCATTTTGCTTGGACACAGAAATAAGTTTTGTTTTTTTTTTTTTTAATTACTGTGAATTAACTCTAAAACAGAGTAAGAGTTTGGAATTACACAGCTGGACTTAGCCTTTTCAACACTGATCCACAGACTGGAAGAAGACACTTGTTCAATCACAGATTCCAAGTCCCATGCAAACTCACTGGAACCTCCAAGGGACTGAGACCTAAGAGATTTATATTTATGGCAAGCTTAACTAGATGACCTTGCTCTGTGTTCAGATGCATGAAGACTACATTTTATTGCATTATAGTCATTATTCTTATTTTTAATGTCTCTTGGATTCTCCTTTTCATGAATAAAGTTGGTAATTTGAAAGTATATAACTTATATGTGAAATTACATTCTAGACCTATAGTTTGTTTAAGTTCAGTATAAAAAGAAAACCTAGTTCTTAAGAATGCTGCATTATTCCAAGTTCAATTTCACTGTAACTTTAAAATCATGATAGTGACAGTGAAACTTGCTCAGTTGTATCTGACTCTTCGTGACCCCATGAATTATACAGCCCATGGATTTCTCCAGGCAAGAATACTGGAATGGGTAGCCATGCCCTTCTCCAGGGGATCTTCCCAACCCAAGGACTAAACCCAGATCTCCCACATTGCAGGCGGATTTTTTTACCAGTTGAGCCACCAGGGAAGCCCAAGAATACTGGAGTGGGTAGCCTACCCCTTCTCCAGCAAACATGAACACTTGATAAAAGTTATGAATGGTCTAAGAGTATTACCAAGACTATTTATAGTGGCATAAGTAGCCACTGAGCATATCATAGACAAAATTCTTTATCCTCAAAGTGTCATATTTAGCAGTTTCTCAGTTATTTAACCTACCTGTGAACCTATTTTTGAATAATGGTGAATTTGTGTTTTAGTCAATCTTACTCAGAAACTAATCAAATTAATATAAGATTTTTAAAAATCTACTCGACTATATACATGGAAAATGACTACATTATGGGTTCATATGGCTAAAATTTTGTGATCCGGTATCTGGGCTTTCACTGGTACATTTCCAAGAGCAAAACAGGATTATAAACCTATACCATTGATAAGAAATACACTATACAGTGTATCTTACATTATTATTTATAATAAAGCAAAATGGAAGTAAAGGAGAAGAAAAAGAAGATGAGAAAGAAAAGGAAAGGGGCTAAATTAAAAGGTTATAGACCATCTAAAAAGGCATTTGAAATGAGAGTTTTCACTGCCAACTCTTTCAGTTTTCAGGACATATTGAGAGATGAAGGGTTCATCTATATAAGCTATTTCCCAGTATAAATATATTCTAAAGTCCTGTCATTTTAGTATAATATGAGGAGAAGTAATATACACCTTGATATCTCTGATTTAGCTGTAGGCAGATGATGTATATTAGCAAAATACATGAGTCTTTGAGGTTGAAATATTTATCAAAATAAGAGTATTTGTTTGGCTGGGGCAATGAACATACCCACCCATCATAAAGTGATATTTAGGCTATATAAAAATAGCCTACTGTGTCCAGTTTTTCTTCATTTAGTACATTTTCCATATGCAGATATTCATGGCTAACTAGGCGCATGCTAGAACATATATTGTGAGACAGAAGCAGGGAAATATTTCAGGTAAAGTCATTCTTAATTGCAATGATAGTGATTATGAAATTATGTTTCATCACCAAGATTATTGGGAGTTTCAAAGAAGAAAATGCAAGTAGGATGCATAATATAATGTTTGGCACAGAGAAAGAATTCAACAAATATATTACTATAATTATGATTATTATTGTTATTACTATTTCACTGGCTATCCCTCTTTGTAAATAAACATATACATTCTAATAACATAAATTATCCACTTGAGCATAAGTGTGTACATACACATGGATGTGGGCAGGGCAAAATTGTGAGTTGCTGAATGTTATCTATTTCTACATTTACAATACATAGTTATGCTGAATTATTGTTATAAAAGTATGTGTCTTAACAAAATTAAAAAAATATCCTAAGCTACTACATGCAAGAAAAACCTCACTATAAAGGAATTGTACATGAAGATACACCAAGGTGCTTTATATAGAGATAACAGTAGCATCTTAGTCTATATGAAAAAAATAAAATATGTAGGAAAAAAGGCACTCCAGGAATATATCTAAGTATCAAATGGATATGTTCATTAAAAGGATATATTTCATATGAAATTTTAAAAGTTTATTTTTTGTCTATGCTATTAATTATTACTATTTTAAAAAAATGTCTTACTGAATTATTTATTATTATTATTACTTTGCCCATGCCATGTGGATTGTGGGATCTTAGTTCTCTGACCAGGGATTGAATCCCAGACCTTTGGCAGTGTATGCCCAAAGTCCTTATCACTAGACTGCCAGGAAATTCCTTATTACTACTATTTTTAAAGAAATGTTCCCTTTTGCATAGCAAAAATAAATCCAAGCACTGATGGTCAATAGTTAGGAGGCTGAAAAAATTTTACCTTTCATCTTACAGGTTTAATTCAATTAAAAAATAAAATAATTCAGTAACAGAATGAAAAGTGACACCCTCTCCTGGAGAAACTGGAAAGGATATTAGAAGGGTCCTATCTCCTCAGAACCTATAGCTTCAAAGAGATTTAAAATAAGAAATCCTCAGACTACCAATGAGCATCTGTTAATAAGGACTAAAAACTTTTATTAAATATTTAAAGGAAGGAGGGTTGATAATTTATGGATTGGGTTAAAAGAAGAAATGAAAGAGAAACAGAGATGACTTCATGTTGGCACTAAAATTAACATGATTATTACACATAATGAAACTGATGAAAAATACAGTTTTTCCCTTAGTTTTTGTTATGTACTCTTTTAACAGATTGATCATGTTTAAGTAAGTACTTGGAGTTGGGAATGATGGGGGCCAAGGCTGGTGAGGAAGAGGGACTGCCTCCCACCAAAAACACCTTAAACAAACATAGAATTTAAATAAATAAGAATGCTTATTTTAAAAGTGGTTCAAAAAAAAAGTAACTAGCTGCAATAATTACCATTATACTCCATTTTTAAGTAGATTCCCATTTTTAATTTTCTATACTACCACAATTAAGGCTCTCCCTTTCATGGAAATTCTAGAATCATTGCTGGGTAGAACAAGATTACAGTATTCTCCAACTTCATCTTTGTATTCTTTTACATTTCTAAATCTCTATCCTTCTAATCTTGTGACTATACTTCTAAGAGTAGGTTTGCCAATTGTGCCATCTATTACAGGAGTGAACAACCTAATACCCAGTGGACAAATCTAGATTACTACCTGATATTTGCAAAAACAATAGGAAAAGAATGATTTTTACAATTTTAAAATGGGAAAAAGTCAAAGAATAGTATTTATTGACCTGTAAAAAATATACAAATTTCAAATTTCAATGTTCATAGTCTTGCCCATTTCTTTACATGTTGGTGATGTTTTTCATGCTACCATGGCGAGTGGAGTAGTTGCAACAGAGACAACCTAAGCCACAGAACAAATTATTTATTCTCTGGTGTTTATGGAAAATGTTTTCTGACACTTGATCTAGGACACTATTTTAGATATGCATAGATTTGTAAATATTGAGGGGAAAGTCATATTGTGAACCTAGTATAACGTAAGACCAGAAACTATAAAACTCCCAGAGGATAACATAGGCAAAACACACTTCAACATAAATCACAGCAGGATCCTCTATGACCCACCTCCCAGAATATTGGAAATAAAAGCAAAAATAAATGAATGGGGCCTAATTAAAATTAAAAGCTTCTGCACAACAAAGGAAACTATAAGCAAGGTGAAAAGACAGCCTCAAGAATGGGAGAAAATAATAGCAAATGAAGCAACTGACAAACAAATAATCTCAAAAATACACAAGTAACTCCTGCAGCTCAATTCCAGAAAAATAAATGACCCTATCAAAAAATGGGCCAAAGAACTAAACAGACATTTCTCCAAAGAAGACATACAGATGGCTAACAAACACATGAAAACATGCTCAACATCACTCAATATCAGAGAAATGCAAATCAAAACCACAGTGAGGTACCATTTCATGCCAATCAGAATGGCTGCGATCCAAAAGTCTACAAGCAATAAATGATGGAGAGGGTGTGGAGAAAAGGGAACCCTCTTACACTGTTCGTGGGAATGTAAACTAATACAGCCACTATGGAGAACAGTGTGGAGATTCCTTAAAAAACTGGAAATAGAACTGCCTTATGACCCAGCAATCCCACTGCTGGGCACACACAACTGAGGAAACCAGAATTGAAAGAGACACATGTACCCCAATGTTCATTGCATCACTGTTTATAATAGCCAGGACATGGAAGTAACCTAGATGTCCATCAGCAGATGAATGGATAAGAAAACTGTGGTACATATACACAACGGAGTATTACTCAGCCATTAAAAAGAATACATTTGAATCCGCTCTAATGAGGTGGATGAAACTGGAGCCTATTATACATAGTGAAGTAAGCCAGAAAGAAAAACACCAATACAGTGTACTAATGCATATATATGGAATTTAGAAAGATGGTAACAATAACCCTGTATGAGAGACAGCCAAAGAAACACAGATGTATAGAACAGTCTTTTGGACTCTGTGGGAGAGGGAGAGGGTGGGATGATTTGGGAGAATGGCATTGAAACATGTATAATATCATATATGAAATGAATCACCAGTCCAGGTTCGATGTATGATACAGGATGCTTGGGGCTGGTGCACGGGGATGACCCAGAGGGATGGTACAGGGAGGGAGGTGGGAGGGGATTCAGGATGGGGAACACGTGTATACCTGTGGTGGATTCATGTTGATGTATGGCAAAACCAATACAATATTGTAAAGTAATTAGCCTGCAATTAAAATAAATAAATTTATATTTAAAGAAAAAGAATAATAGAAAAGTTATAGAGGAGAGATGGACTTCCCTGATGGCTCAGATGGTAAAGCATCTGCCGCAGTGTGGGAGACTCAGGTTTGATCCCTGGATTGGGAAGATTTCCTGGAGAAGGAAATGGCAACCCACTCCAGTATTCTTGCCTGGAGAATCCCAGGGACATAGGATCCTGGTAGGCTATAGTCCATGGGGTTGCAGAGTCAGACACGACTGAGCGACTTCACTTCATAGAGGAGAAGGTTGATCAAATATCCATCTTGTTACATTACAATGGCATATCATGTAGGAAAAATCTGATATAATGAATTTATTCTATTAGATGGGAATTAGTAATAAAAAGAATTCTGATATTTCTAGTCTTATTTATTTATTTTTTTACTTTACAATACTTATAAATGAAACTGAACCAAAATAAAGCTTTTGAAGAAAATGATAATGTAATACAAATAATAGTGGCCCCAGGTGGTGCTAGTGGTATAGAATCTTCGTGCCAATGCAGACGACTCAAGAGATGAGGGTTTGATCCCTGGGTTGGGAAGATCACCTGGAGAAGGAATGGCAACCCACTCCAGTATTCTTGCCTGGAAAGTCCCATGGGCAGAGGAGCCTGATGGGCTACATACAAATAATACAAATAATATGGGCTGCATTCTAAAATTGATTCTTTAGCTCATCTGTGAAAATCAAGGACAATGAATATGTAAAAAAAAATTAAAAAAAAAAAAAGCTTCATAAAGAGGCCTGCATCACTGCATTTAAATCCCTGAATGTCATCACTGTCTGCTTTCTTGGGAAAGCTGAAAACCACATTTCATGATAGATACAACTGAGAAATTAAAGCAGAAACCGATCTTAATGCAAAATTAGATTAACGATAAAAGAGTAGCTTTCATTATAAAATTATATGTATAATTTTATATTATAATTTCAATTTTACACAAATCCATATGTACATATTAGATTTAGAAAAGGCAAAGGAATCATAGATCAAATCGCAAACATCCATTGGATCATAGAAAAAGCAAAATAATTCCAGAAAAAATAATCTACTTCTAGTTGATTAACTATGCCAAAGCATTTGACTGTGTGGATCACACAAACTGGAAAATTCTTAAAGAGATGGGAATACCAGACCACCTTACCTGCCTCTTGAGAATCCTGCATGCAGATCAATAAACAACAGACATGTTGTTCCATGAACCAGACATGGAACAATGAACGGATTCAAAAATGGGAAAGGAATATGTCAAGGCTGGATATTACCACCCTGCTTATTTAACTTGTATGTAGAGTATGTCATGTGAAATGCTAGACTGGATGAAGCACAAGCTGGAATCAAAATTGCCAGGAGAAATATCAACAACCTCAGAGATGCAGATGATACCACCCTTACAGTAGAAAGCAAAGAGGAACTAAACAGCCTCTTGATGAAGGTGAAGAGGAGAGTGAAAAAGCTGGCTTAAAACTCAACATTCAAAAAATTAAGATCATGGCATCCAGTCCCATTACTTCATGGCAAATAGATGGGAAAACAATGGAAATAATGAGAGAGTTTATTTTCTTGGGCTCCAGAATCACTGGAGCCATGAAATTAAAAGATGCTTGATCCTTGGAAGAAAAGCTATGGCAAACTGAGACAGTGTATTTCAAACCAGAAACATTACTTTGCCGACAAAGTTCTGTTTGGTCAAAACTATGGTTTTCCCAGTAGTCATATATGGATGTGAGAACTGAACCATAAAGAAGGCTTAGCATCAAAGAATTGATTTTTTTGAACTGTGGTGCTGGAGAAGACTCTTGAGAGTCCCTTGGACTGCAAGAAGATCCAACTAGTCAATCCTAAAGGAAATAAATGAACAGAACTGATTCATTGGAAGGACTGATGCTGAAGCTGAAGCAACAATACTTTGGCCACCTGATGAGAAGAGCTGGCTCACTGGAAAAGACCCTGAGGATGGGAAAGATTGAAGGCAGGAGAAGGGGACAACAGAGGATGAGATGGTTGGATGGCATCACCGACTCAATGGACATGAGTTTGAGCAAGCTCTCAGAGATGACGTAGGACAGGGAAGCCTGATGTCCTGCTGGGGGGGTCACAAAGAGTTGGACAAGACTGAGCGACTGAACAACCTATAAAATTTATAAATGTATATGTTTACATAATCTGTGGAACTGCCTGTATTTAAAATAAAATTCTGTTGGCAAAAGAAGAAACAGCAGTCTACACTAATAACTAGCATTGCCATTCCAAGGGAAATACTATCCATATGATGCTTCTATTATTCCCTGCTATTGGAAGACTGTTCATAAAATACACTACTATGATTTCCTTAAAAAAATACAATAATATAAAAGATCTAACACTAATTTTTTGAACATGTAAGAAAAAAATCCAATGTTTTAAATTTTAATAGACAATACATTCCTCTTGGGGAACAACACGATGGCAGATTTAGGCATAACCTGTTCCCTGTGTACTGTGTAGGTAGAGAAAACTATTATTTAAGTAGTAGAGTTGCTGTTCATTTTAAATAAACCTTGTGGACATAAATCTGATTCACTCATAAAAGCTAAATTTAGCTGTAATTATTTTTGTAACAAGAGCAACATTCATCTTAAAATAGATTAAGTCTAGGATTCTTTTATTTCAAGTAAATGAACATCTATTGATTAGAGGCCTTCAAAATCTGTACTAGCAGCAATAATTACTATTATTAATAAAATATTCTCTTGAGCACATATTAAATGTTTCAATTTATTAAATATGCTGAGCTCTGCATCTCTAAGATAATTTTATAAGAAAACTTTACTTTGTATGAGAATATTAATATAATATATACAAACAATGTTCACTTGAACTTTACAAAATATGAGGTTCATAGAAGCTCATTTCTTTGATTACTTCATCTACCTAAAGTCAGAATTTTAACTGGGTAAACCCATCTACCTTTTTCATAAATGAAAAAAAAAAAAAAATCACTATTTTCTATTTTTCACTGCCTGTGAAAACTCAGTCCCCATTTTTCTTATTTTAACCTAAGAAGAAACTTTTTTCTTTCTTTTTAAGAGTACAATTTTCAGCACTATTTTTATTTAAAACTCCTTATCTTTTCTCCTCAAATTCCGATCTTGTCTGAGCAATCTCATCTTTACTTATCTGGAATCACCTACCCTACAAAAAAGACTGGTCTCTCAATAAATAAAGAGACATGTAGAAAACTTAATGAAAGCTAAAATGTAGGTGGAAGAAGAAGAAGGGAAGGAATATTCTTCAGGAAAGGAAAGAGAGGGTATTTAACATGGGTGCAACCAAGAAGAAGTGAAACTGAAGAAAGGGATTGCTTGATGGAATCACATGCTGTAAGAGGAAGAGAAAGGAGGTGGAGTTTTTCATTTGCATAAGGGGAATCCATTTTAATAACTCTGAAAGTCAGATTTATTAGCAAGGAATGAGGATTTAAATTTTCTATGTGAGCATTTGTTTATGAATCACCAGTCCTTCCTATAAGGTAGATGATTTGGATTAAGTAAGGATAAGATTTTGTGCAGAGGCATGTGCAACATATAAAGATGAAAAAGGAGAATATAATGAAATAAACTTGCTGTTTAAAAGTGACAGATTATTCTTTATGTTTGTAAGGGTGTATATGGGGGTAAGGGTCAATGCTGTATATTTCTACTAAAGGAAGTACATTGTGTGCTGTGATTAGTCTCTTGGCTGTGCCCTGCAACCCCATGGACTGTAGCCCACCAATCTCCTCTGTCCATGGGGACTATCCAGGCAAGAATATTGGAGCAGGTTGCCATGCCCTCCTCCAAGGGATCTTTCCAACACAGGGATTGAACCCACGTATCCCACATTGCAGGCTGATTCTTTACTGTTTGAGTCACCAGGGAAGCCCAAGAATACTGGAGTAGGTAGCCTATCCCTTCTCGAGGGGAAATTCTCTACGCAAAATTGAACTGGGGTCTCATGCATTGCAGGTGGATTCTTTACCAGCTGAGCTACTAGGGAAGCCCAAATAAAGTATATATGTTTATAAGCACGTGTGTGTCTGTGTTTGTATGTGAGTATATGGCCAAGTGTGTGTAGCAGGCAAGTTAGGCAAAAGATGTCCCTGGCTTTCCCTGTCTCTGAAGAGAGGCATTGTAGCTCCAAGGAAAGTGAGTGTTAGAATTTGTTAATACCCTTAACGCTGAAAACTACAATAATCAATGACAAGACTTTAATCCTCATATTCTATAGGTCCTAAATAATGAGACACTCTGGCTACTTTGGTATCATCTGTCCTAATACTTTAACCTAGTCTGAAAAACTGCTTTCAATGTGTCCTTGCAATCTTGAGAAAGAAGAATGGAACTGGAGGAATCAACCTGCCTGACTTCAGGCTCTACTACAAAGCCACAGTCATCAAGACAATATGGTACTGGCACAAAGACAGAAATATAGATCAATGGAACAAAATGAAAAGCCCAGAGATAAATCCATGCACCTACGGATACCTTATCTTTGACCAAGGAGGCAAGAATATACAATGGAGAAAAGACAATCTCTTTAACGAGTGGTGCTGGGAAAACTGGTCAACCCCTCGTAAAGGATTGAAACTAGAACACTTCTAACACCACACATGAAAATAAACTCAAAATGGATTAAAGATCTAAATGTAAGACCAGAAACTATAAAACTCCTAGAGGAGAAAATAGGCAAAACACTCTCCAACATAAATCACAGCAGGATCCTCTATGACCCACCTCCCAGAATATTGGAAATAAAAGCAAAAATAAACAAATGGGGCCTAATTAAAATTAAAAGCTTCTGCACAACAAAGGAAACTCTAAGTAAGGTCAAAAGGCAATCTTTAGAATGGGAGAAAATAATAGCAAATGAAGCAACTGACAAACAACTAATCTCAAAAATATACAAGCAACTCCTGTAGCTTAATTCCACAAAAATAAATGACCCAATCAAAAAATGGGCCAAATAACTAAACAGACATTCCTCCAAAGAAGACATACAAATGACTAACAAACACATGAAAAGATGTTCAACATCACTCATTATCAGAGAAATGCAAATCAAAACCACAATGAGGTACCATTTCATGCCAATCCGAATGGCTGCGATCCAAAAGTCAACAAGCAATAAATGCTGGAGAGGATGTGGAGAAAAGGGAACCCTCTTACACTGTTGGTGGGAATGCAAACTAGTACAGCCACTACAGAGAACAGTGTGGAAATTCCTTAAAATACTGGAAATAGAACTGCCTTATGACCCAGCAATCCCACTGCTGGGCATACACACTGAGGAAACCAGACTAGAAAGAGACATGTGTTCTCCAGTGTTCATCACAGCACTGTTTATAATAGCCAGGACGTGGAACCAACTTAGATGTCCATCAGCAGATGAATGGATAAGAAAGCTGTGGTACATATACACAATGGAGTATTACTCAGCCATTAAAAAGAATACATTTGAATCCGTTCTAATGAGGTGGATGAAACTGGAGCCTATCATACAGAGTGAAGTAAAGCAGAAAAAAACAAAACAAAACAGAACACCAATACAGTATCTTAACGCATATTAGCCACACATGCACAGGAGGCTGCGACAGCTCACAAGTGCGACCGAGAGGAGCTACCCTATATCTGAGGTCAGGGGCAGAAGCCGGGAGGACCCCATGCCTGAGGGGCAGTGGCCAAGAGGAGCTACCCCATATCAGAGGTCAGGGGTGGCTGCCAGGAAGAGCTTCCCCATGCCTGAGGTCAGGGGCAGCAGCCAAGGAGTGGTGGCCACCAAGGAGTGGTGGCTGTATGGGCACAGGAAGGCCTAGAGGAGCTACTCCACATTCAAGGTCAGGAGGGGCAGCGATGAGGAGATATCCCTCGTTCAAGGTAAGGAGCAGCAGCTGTGCTTCCCTGGAGCAGCTGTGAAGAGATAACCCACATCTGAGGTAAGAGAAACCCAAGTAAGATGGTAGGTGTTGCAAGAGGGAATCAGAGGGCAGACACACTGAAACCATAATCACAGAAAATTAGTCAATCTAATCAAACTAGAACCACAGCCTTCTCTAACTCAGTGAAACTAACCCATGCCCTGTGGGGCCACCCAAGATGGGCGGGTCATGGTGGAGAGGTCTGACAGAATGTGGTCCACTGGAGAAGGGAATGGCAAACCACTTCAGTATTCTTGCCTTGAGAACCCCATGAACAGTATGAAAAGGCAAAATGATAGGATACTGAAAGAGGAACTGCCCAGGTACGTAGGTGCCCAATATGCTACTGGATATCAGTGGAAAAATAACTCCAGAAAGAATGAAAGGATGGAGCCAAAGTAAAAACAATAAATACCCAGTTGTGGATGTGACTGATGTCAGAAGCAAAGTCCGATGCTGTAGAGAACAATATTGCATAGGAACCTGGAATATTAGGTCCATGAATCGAGGCAAATTGGAAGGAGTCAAACAGGAGATGGCAAGAGTGAACGTCGACATTCTAGGAATCAGTGAACTAAAATGGACTGGAATGGGTGAATTTAACTCAGATGACCATTATATCTACTACTGCGGGCAGGAATCCCTTAGAGGAAATGGAGTAGCCATCATGGTCAAAAAGAGTCCAAAATGCAGTACTTGAATGCAATCTCAAAAATGACAGAATGATCTCTGTTCATTTCCAAGGTCAACCATTCAATATCACAGTAATCCAAGTCAATGACCCAACCAGTAACTCTGAAGAACCTGAAGTTGAATGGTTCTATGAAGACCTACAAGACCTTTTAGAACTAACATACAAAAAAGATGTCCTTTTCATTATAGGGGACTGGAATGCAAAAGTAGGAATTCAAGAAACACCTGGAGTAGTAGGCAAATTTGGCCTTGGAGTACCGAATGAAGCAGGGCAAAGGCTAATAGAGTTTTGCCAAGAAAACACACTGCTCATAGCAAACACCCTCTACCAACAACAGAAGAGAAGACTCTACACATGGACATCACCAGATGGTCAACACCGAAATCAGATTGATTATATTCTTTGCAGCCAAAGATGGAGAAGCTCTATACAGTCAGCAAAGAAAGACCAGAAGCTGACTGTGGCTCAGATCATGAACTCCTTATTGCCAAATTTAGACTTAAATTGAAAAAAGTAGGGAAAACCACTAGAACATTCAGGTATGACTTATATCAAATCCCTTATGATTATGCAGTGTAAATAAGGAATAGATTTAAGAGACTAGAACTGATAGAGTGCCTGATGAACTATGGAATGAGGTTTGTGACACTGTACAGGAGACAGGGATCAAGACCATCCCCATGGAAAAGAAATGCAACAAAGCAAAATGGCTGTCTGAGGAGGCCTTACAAATAGCTGTGAAAACAAGAGAAGTGAAAAGCCAAAAAGAAAAGGAAACATATAAGCATCTGAATGCAGAGTTCCAAAGAATAGCAAGGAGAGATAAGAAAGCCTTCCTCAGCGATCAATGCAAAGAAGTAGAGGAAAACAACAGAATTGGAAAGACTAGAGATCTCTTCAAGAAAATTAGAGATACCAATGGAATATTTCATGTAAAGACGGGCTTGATTAAGGACAGAAATGGTATGGACCTAACAGAAGCAGAAGATATTAAGAAGAGGTGGAAAGAATACACAGAAAAACTGTACAAAAAAAGATCTTCATGACCAAGATAATCACGATGGTGTGATCGCTCACCTAGAGC
Organism: Capricornis sumatraensis; assembly: GCF_032405125.1. NCBI lineage: Eukaryota > Metazoa > Chordata > Mammalia > Artiodactyla > Bovidae > Capricornis > Capricornis sumatraensis. Next base: position 5,656,324 of record NC_091091.1, on the reverse strand, counting down.
CAGACATCCTGGAATGTGAAATCAAATGGGCCTTAGAAAGCATCACTATGAACAAAGCTAATGCAGGTCATGGAATTCCAGTTGAGCTATTTCAAATCCTAAAAGATGATGCTATGAAAGTGCTGCACTCAATATGCCAACAAATTTGGAAAACTCAGAAGTGGCCACAGGACTGGAAAAGGTCAGTTTTCATTCCAGTCCCAAAGAAAGGCAATGGCAAAGAATGCTCAAACTACCGCACAATTGCACTCATCTCACACACTAGTGAAGTAATGCTCAAAATTCTCCTAGCCAGGCTTCAGCAATACCTGAACCATGAACTTCCAGATGTTCAAGCTGGTTTTAGAAAAGGCAGAGGAACCAGAGACCAAACTGCCAACATCCGTTGGATCATGGAAAAAGCAAGAGAGTTCCAGAAAAACATCTATTTCGTCTTTATTGACTATGCCAATGCCTTTGACTGTGTGGATCTCAATAAACTGTGCAAGATCCTGAAAGAGATGGGAATACCAGACCACCTGACCTGCCTCTTGAGAAACCTGTATGCAGGTCAGGAAGCAACAGCAAGAACTAGACATGGAACAATAGACTGGTTCCAAATGGGAAAAGGAGTACGTCAAGGCTGTATATTGTCACCCTGCTTATTTAACTTCTATGTAGAGTACATCACAAAAAACGCTGGGCTGGAAGAAGCACAAGCTGGAATCAAGATTGCCGGGAGAAATCTCAATAACCTTGGATAGGCAGATGACACCACCCTTATGGCAGAAAGTGAAGAGGAACTACAAAGCCTCTTGATGAAAGTGAAAGAGGAGCGTGAAAAAGTTGGCTTAAAGCTCAACATTCAGAAAACGAAAATCATGGCATCTGGTCCCATCACTTCATGGGAAATAGATGGGGAAACAGTGGAAACAGTGTCAGAATTTATTTTGGGAGAGTCCAGAATCACTGCAGATGGTGACTGCAGCCATGAAATTAAAAGACGCTTTCTCCTTGGAAGAAAAGTTATGACCACCCTCGATAGCATATTAAAAAGCAGAGATATTACTTTGCCAGCAAAGGTCCGTCTAGCCAGGGCTATTGTTTTTCCAGTGGTCATGTATGAATGTGAGAGTTGGACTGTGAAGAAAGCTGAGCACCAAAGGATTGTTGCTTTTGAACTGTGGTGTTGGAGAAGACCCTTGAGAGTCCCTTGGACTTCAAGGAGATCTAATCAGTCCATCCTAAAGGAGATCAACCCTGGGTGTTCTTTGGAAGGAATGATGCTAAACCTGAAACTCCAATACTTTGGCCACCTCATGTGAAGAGTTGACTCATTGGAAAAGACTCTGATGCTGGGAGGGATTGGGGTCAGAAGGAGAAGGGGACGACAGAGGATGAGATGGCTGGATGGCATCACTGACTTGATGGACGTGAGTTTGAATGAACTCCGGGAGTTGGTGATGGACAGGGAGGCCTGGCTTGCTGCGATTCATGGGGTCGCAAAGAGTCAGACACGACTGAGCGACTGAACTGAACTGAACTGAACGCATATATGTGGAATTTAGAAAGAGGTAACAATAACCCTCTGTGAGTCAGCAAAAGAGACACAGATGTATAAAACAGTCTTTAGACTGTGGGAGAGGGTGAGGGTGAAATAATTTGGAGAACGGCATTGAAACCTGTATAATTTCATATGTGAAACTAATCGCCAGACCAGGCTCGAGGCATGATACAGGATGCTCAGGGCTGGTGCACTGGGATGACCCAGAGGGTGGTATGGGGAAGGAGGTGGGAGGAGGGTTCAGGATGGGGAACATGTGCACACCCGTGGCAGATTCATGTTGATGTATGAGAAAACCAATACAGTATTGTAAAGTAATTAGCCTCCAATTAAAATAAATAAATTTATATTAAAAATTGACAAATAAATAAAAGACACTTGCTCCTTGGAAGAAAAGCTATAACCAACCTAGACAGCATATTAAAAAGCAGAGGCATTACTTTGCCAACAAAGGTCCATCTAGTCAAGGCTATGGTTTTTCCAGACATCATGTATGGATGTGAGAGTTGGATCACAGAGCACTAAAGAATTGATGCTTTTGAACTGTGTTATTGGAGAAGACTCTTGATAGTTCTTGGGCTGCCATTAGATCAAACCAGTCAATCCTGAAGGAAATCAATCCTGAATATACATTGGAAGGACTGATGCTAAAGCTGAAGCTCCAAAACTTTAGCCACCTGATGCAAAAAGCTGACTCATTGGAAAAGAGCCTGATGCTGGGAAAGATAGAAAACAGAAGGAGAAGAGTATGACAGAGGAAGAGGTGGTTGGGTGGAATCACTAACTCATCGGATATGAGTTTAAGCATACTCCAGGACATGGATAAGGATAGGGAAGCCTTGGTGCCTCAGTAATGGGGTAGCAAAGAGTCGGACATGACTGAACGACCAAGCAATATTAGCAGCAACAACTAAAGTGAAACTCAAGTTGTAAGTTGTCCATTGTATTTGACCCTTCAGATGTGTTTGTGGCAGAAACTCTGTATACTTCCATCATGCCTCTGGTTTCACATGTTGTCTCATATATAATTTTTGGTAGTATTTGTACGTTTATTTTTAAACTATATATTGTATTATCTTCGGAGATGATTTACTTCACTTATATTTTAGTGGGAAGCAACTGAAATCTTAATTAGCACAATGAAAATTGTCACTTTAATTGAATATTATTGAATATATTTATGAATGCGCAGAAAAATCTGAATATTAGAAAATTTGTTACAAACTGAAAAAAATATTTTACTGAAAAAATATATTTAGAAATCATAATAAAATGTTAAAAATAAAACATTAAAAATTCAATATTGAATTTTAGTTGTAAAACTCAAATAGACTCCAAATTATAATTCAATAGATATACAATAATTTTTTTTAGAGTTAAAATAGAAATTTAAAAATCTTCTATTACATTGGTCAGAATGGCCATCATCAAATGGCTACAAATAATAAATGCTGGAAATGATATAGAGAAAAAAGAACACTCCTGTTGGTGTGAATGTAAATTGGTACAGACACAATGTAGAACAGGAAGAATATTCCTTAAGTAACTAAAAATAAACTACAATATAAGCCAGCATATACACTCCTGGGTATATATAGGGAAAAGAAAACAACTCTAATTTTAAAATAGGCATGCATCTCAATGTTCATAGCAGCACTATTTGCAATAGCCAAGGCATGAAAGCTACCTAAATGATATAATGATCATATTTGGAAAGCAGAATTAAGGACACAGATGTAGAAACAAATTTATAGACGCCAAGAGGGGAAAAGGCAGGGGTAGGATGAATTGGGAAATTGGAATTGCCATATATATACTATAGATACTATGTATAATCCCTGGAGAAGGAAAAGGCAATCCACTCTAGTATTCTTGCCTGTAGAATCCCATAGACAAGAGGAGCCTGGTGGGCTACAGTCCATGGGGTTGCAAAGAGTTAGACACAACTGAGCAACTTCACTTTCACTTTCACTATGTATAAAATGGTTAACTAATGAGAACCTACGGTATAGCTCAGGGAACTCTACTCAGTGCTCTTTGGTGACCTAAATAGGAAGGAAATCCAAAAAGGAGAGGATATGTGTTCACATATAGCTGATTCACTTTCTGTACAGTAGGAACTAACACAACACTGTAATTATACTCCAAATAAATTAACTTAAAAAACAGAAGTAATAAAAAGTTGAGTGGAAATATAAAAAAACCAAAGAGTTGTTTAAAAGTCCACAGAGATTTTTTAGGGAAAACCTGTCAGAACTTGGCGAATAAGCTAACTGATATAAAGATCAAAACATGTGATAGGAAACTTTCTCACATATCTTTTGTTTCATTATTTTATTTATTGCAGTGGCTTATAGAAACACATTTTTATGAGAACATTTGCTATTCCATTTTCCTTACAGATAACGTTTCAGGCAACTAAAATCAACTTTGATTAATTATTATTGCTTGTTATCTGCACTCGATGTTTGAATGTCATAAGACATGTCTAAAATGTAGAACCAGGGATTTGATATCTGTGAAGTTTTCTCCTCAAGGAATGAGTGAAAATGTAAATGCAGTGTTTACATGATTTGTACTTCTTGTCTTTCGTGTATTGGAGTAGGAAGAGTTTTTAAATGATGAAAAATAACATTTTTTTTTCTAGAATTAAGGAAAATATCAGGTAATACGATATTTTTAAATGCACATGTTTTCCTCTAACCATTTATTTAACACATATTTACTAATATACCTATGGATGTACCATGTATTCACCTAGTGATGTGATGGAACTGAAACTTTATTTTATTTAGGAGCAAAAGTGAATGTAGGTGGCCATATTGGCAAGAATCAACACTGGAAGACTCAAGGAAAAGGGACTGTCTAAATAGCCATGTTCAAGAGGGCATACCAGGACCAAGAGCTGAATTCAAGTTGAAGGATCTGACACAGAGGAAGGTACAAAACGTAAGCCATTCATGATTCCAATCATGGAGATATTGGGCGAAATAGATGAAAGGAACCTTTAATTGAGGGCCAACAGCTAAGTCCACATGCAAAACAAAGTAATCCTTAAAAGCAATCTACCACTTGGAAGGTAAATTTCATCTAAAATATCCATATCAGTGTGTTAGTCACTCAGTCATGTCCGACTCTTTGTGACTCCACAGACTGCTGCTCCCTAGGCTTCTCTATCTATGGGATTCTCCAGGCAAGAATACTGGAGTGGATTGCCACTCCTTTCTCCAGAGGATCTTCCCAACCCAGGGATCGAACCCTGGTCTCCTGCACTGCAGGCAGATTCATTACTGTTTGAACTACTGGATAGTCATACATAAAGATAAATATTACCAGGTTATTACCTTTAAGATTTTGATAATCTTGTTGGGAAGAAAGTGAAAGTGAAGTCGCTCAGTCATGTCCGACTCTTTGCAACCCCATGGACTGTAGCCTACCAGGCTCTTTGCTGCTGCTAAGTTACTTCAGTCATGTCTGACTCTATGCGACCCCAGAGACGGCAGCCCACCAGGCTCCCCCATCCCTGGGATTCTCCAGGCAAGAACACTGGAGTGGGTTGCCATTTCCTTCTCCAATGCATGAAAGTGAAAAGTGAAAGTGAAGTCCCTCAGTCGTGTCTGACTCTTAGCGACCCCATGGACTGCAGCCTACTATGCTCCTCCGTCCATGGGATTTTCCAGACAAGAGTACTGGAGTGAGTTGCCATTTCCTTCTCCAGGGGATCTTCCCGACCCAGGGATCAAACCCATGTCTCCCGCATTGCAGGCAGACGCTCTACCCTCTGAGCCACCAGTGTTATGCTGTGTGTAAGATCTGTTGACCTGAGAGCTGTACTCAAATAATAAGGGCTCTTTATCCCCTCCTCTGTCCTTGGAATGTATGTTCTGCCACCAGTCTCCTAGTGGGAGCTGTTCCAAGTGAATAATCTCTAGAGAGTAAGGTTGTTCAGACCATCTGGACAGTATACTTGATTGAGCCGTGTTAAGGTTGTACCTAAACACTAAGATTTTTATGGACAGATGTGGAGATCTACTTATCTTACAGACACCCAAGATAGGCGTCATATATAAACTCTCTTGTTTATTAAACCTATCACCTACCAATCTGGAGTGGCCTCTCACTTTCTCTGGTCTCTCTCTGCCCTGTATTTATGGAGGCCAGTTTGTGAACTAGAAGCACATATAGCAGAGTGCAAATGACTCTACAAGGGATGAAGTTGGAAGGAAGCTTATAGAGAAAAATGTCCCAGCTTGTTCTTCAAGGAAAAGAAGAAGCTTTCCAGGTAAGACATTGAACAAACTCTGTGAAAGATACTGAGACATAAGATGTATGATTTGCTTGAGCAAATCTAAGATAAGAGTTGAGTAGATGAGCTTGAATAGGAATGCAGGATGAATTATAGGGCATTTTGTAGACTGGGATAAAAGATTTAATCCTTTTAAAATTAGAACATTTGCTAAAACCATACACAAAAATTAGCTCAAATGGATTAGAAAGCTAAATACAAGGTCAGATACTATAAAACTCTTAGAGGCAGAACACTCTGATGTAAATCATAGCAACATCTTTTTTGATTTACCTCATAGAGTAATGAAAACAAAAACAAAAATGAATAAATGGGACTTAATTAAACTTAAAAGCTTTTGCACAGCAAAGGAAAACACAAAACAGACTATTCACAAAAGGAGAAAATATATGCAAATAAAGTGACTGACAGGGATTAACCTCAAAATTATAAAAACACCTCATGCAACTCCGTATAAACAACCCATCAAAAATGAGCGGAAAATCTAAATAGATATTTCTGCAAAGACATACAGGTGACAAAGAAGCACATGAAAGAGGCTCAACATCACTAATCATTCATTTCAATTCAGTTCAGTTCAGTCACTCAGTCATGTCTGACTCTTTGTGACCCCATGAGTCACAGCACACCAGGCTACCCTATCTATCACCAACTCGCGGAGTTTATTCAAACTCACGTCCATCGAGTCGGTGATGTCATTCAGCCATCTCATCCTCTTTCATGCCCGTTTCCTCCTGCCCCCAATCCCTCACAGCATCAGAGTCTTTTCCAATGAGTCAACTTTTCGCATGAGGTGGCCAAAGTATTGGAGTTTCAGCTTCATCATCAGTCCTTCCAATAAACACCCAGGACTGATCTCCTTTAGGATGGATTGGTTGGACCTCCTTGCAGTCCAAGGAACTCTCAAGAGTCTTCTTCAACACCACAGTTCAAAAGCAACAATTCTTCAGCACTTAGGTTTCTTCACAGTCCAACTCTCACATCCATACATGACCACTGGAAAAACCACAGCCTTGACTAGATGGACCTTTGCTGGCAAAGTAAATGCTCTGCTTTTCAATATGCTTTCTAGGTTGATCATAACTTTCCTTCCAAGGAGTAAGCATCTTTTAATTTCATGGCTGCAGTCACCATCTGCAGTGATTTGGGACACCCAAAAAACTAAGTCTGACAGTGTTCCCACTGTTTCCCCATCTATTTGTCATGAAGTGATGGGACCAGATGCCATGATTTTCGTTTTCTGAATGTTGAGCTTTAAGCCAACTTTTCCACTCTCTTCTTTCACTGTCATCAAGAGGTTTTTAGTTCCTCTTCAATTTCTGCCATATGGGTGGTATCATCTGCATATCTGAGGTTATTGAGATTTCTCCCGGCAATATTGATTCCAGCTTGTGCTTCTTCCAGGCCAGCGTTTCTCATGATGTACTCTGCATAGAAGTTAAATAAGCAGGGTGACAATATACAGCCTTGATATACCCCTTTTCCTATTTGGACCCAGTCTATTGTTCCATGTCCAGTTCTAACAGTTGCTTCCTGACCTGCATATAGGTTTCTCAAGAGGCAGATCAGGTGGTCTGGTATTCCCATCTCTTTCAGAATTTTCCACAGTTTATTGTGATCCACACAGTCAAAGGCTTTGGCATAGTCAATAAAGCAGAAATAGATGTTTTTCTGGAACTCTCTTGCTTTTTCCATGATCCAGCAGATGGTGGCAATTTGATCTCTGGTTCCTCTCCCTTTTCTAAAACCAGCTTGAACATCTGGAAGTTCACAGTTCACATGTTGCTGAAGTCTGGCTAGGAGAATTTTGAGCATTACTTCACTAGTGTGTGAGATGAGTGCAATTGTGCGGTAGTTTGAGCATTCTTTAGCATTGCCTTTCTTTGGGATTGTAATGAAAACTGACCTTTTCCAGTCCTGTGGCCACTGCTGAGTTGTGGCTCTGGGAGTTGGTGTAGGACAAGGAGGCCTGGTATGCTGCAGTTCATGGGGTCGCAAAGAGTTGGACACAACTGAGCAACTGACCTGAACTGAACTAAAGGACTTGGCTTCTCATATGGCTCAGTGATGTAGAATCTACTTACCAATGCAGGAGACACAAGAGATGCAGCTTTGATCCCTGAGTAAGGAGGATCCCCTGGAGGAGGAAAAGACAGCCCACTCTAGTATTCTTGCCTGGAAAATCCCACTGACAGAGGAGCAAGACAGGCTGTAGTCTATGGGGTTGTAGAGTCAAATATGACTTAGCGACTGAGCAGGAACTCCAGGGAACGAAACTATCACTAGAGTGGACATGTACTGCCAAATTACCAGTTCTAAGAAAACAACTAAAAATATAACATTTCATATTACTTTATCAGTTGTTTATGTGTGCATTCAATCAAATAAAAATTATATGGTCAGTCAACAGTTATTCACACAACATTCAGTATAACTAAATTTTAACAACTTTAAATAATTAGAAAAGGTGCACCTGTGATATTACTGTAGGAAATTCAAGCTAAAATAGCCATGAAATTATATAAATTTTTGCTAATGGCTGTCATACAATTATTACTGGGTTGTCCCATCTATCACAGCGTTATGTATGAGCTATGAACAATAGGGAATGAATACTGCTGAACTCAATAACTGAGCACCAGCACACCAACCTTTAAAAGTCAGGCTTTAAATCTGCATTTTTATAAGTGATAAAGAGGAAATACTAAGTGGAAGTTCCTTTTGAGGATTCACATGTATTTTCTTCTTACACACCTATAAATTCATGACATGAATTCTTCCATTATTCATTTCTTCAATTATTAATTTATTATCTACCTAAAAGAAGCAGGTTAAAATTAAAATCAAAATTTTACTGTGCATTAATTGAGACTATATCTAATTGGGTATGCAATACAGTCTTAGATAATAGTGTATAATTTATTATAATTAAATTTTGTTTAACATCAGTCTTAATGTTGACTCACCTATTTTTTAGTTAGAAACAAACTGTGCCACACGTTGTGCTTTTAAAACTAAGCTTCTATTCTCTAAAACACTAAAATGCAAGAGTTGACCCTCATTAGTTAAAATGTGAACTACATTAAAAATCCATTTTCTTAATCAGGAGGCAGCTGATTTTAGATTCTAAACCATTAAAATTATCGTGAACAATTTTCTGTGAAAGCATTTATTGTTGGTATAGTTTATTCATAGTTATACATTAGGCTCCACTAGCTGCCCATTCTGATATTCGCTGTCATAAACACAAGAAAATTTAGAAATGATTATCCCTTTATACACTAATTGTACAAAGTAGCATCTTGTGAAATTAAGTAATTTTATAAATAATTTGCTAGAATCTATTACACTGATTGCAAAGCCAAAAAGGTGAGTGCATGTTTAGAACATTTTAAAATCTTTGTAAAAGCTTAATTAAAAAGACAATATTTAGTATATACAGAACCATAAAGTAATAAAGCTTTTTTTTTTTTTTTTTCCTTTGCTGGAAATGTTAGTTTTATAGTACTGTTTCTCTGCAAAGATATTTGTATAGATGTTTGGCCACATCAAATAGGGAAGATTAATTATAATTCTCTAAAAGTAATTTGGCATAAGCAAACTTGCAGTTTACTGTGGAGGAAAAGAAGAGAAGAGAAATATGGTCAAAAGATTTAGAAAAATCATCTAGAGTTCACTTGATATTTTAAAATTAGAAGTATTAAAAATATTACAAAATGTAAAACTGCTGGAAATCTTGATTTTGTTGTTCAAAGACACCTTGCAGACATTAAGCTGTCAAAGGAAACAAAGCTGGATAGGTTAAAAAGCAACAGACAGAGGAAAGGGGGTTTAAGATGGTGGAGGAGTAGGTCGGGAAGACCACTTTCTCCCTCACAAATTCCTCAAAAGAACATTTCAACGCTGAGCAAACTCCACGAAACAACTTCTGAATGCTGGCAGAGGACATCAGGCACCCAGAAAAGCAGACCATTGTCTTCGAAAACAGGTAGGAAAAAATATAAAAGACGAAAAGAGAGACAAAGGAGGTGGGGAGGGAGCTCCGTCCCGGGAAGGGAAGCCTGTCCCGGGAAGGGAATTTTAAGAAGAGAGGTTTCCAAACACCAGGAAACACTCTCCCTGCCGAGTCTGTGGCGAGCCTTGGAAACACAGAGGGCAACATAACAGGAAGGAAAAATAAATAAATAATTTAAACCAGCAGATTACAAGCCCAACAGTAACTCCCCCAGCGGAAAAGCAGCACAGACGCCTGCATCCGCCACTAGCAAGTGGAGGCAGGGCAGGGAAGCGCGGGAGGTGCGGGCTGCAGAGATTTGTAAGAATCGGGCAGGAACACCCCACTTGTAACCAGAACGATCTAACTTGGGCTAGCAAACTAGACTGTGGGATAGCTACCACGCGAAAAGCTCGAACATAAGACACCGCCAGGACCGCGCACAGAACAAAGGACGGAACGGACATAGCCGCTGAAGACCATCCCCCGCCAGGGACAGGCAGCTAGAGCCGTAAGGGCTGGAAAGGGGCAATTGCAGCCTAGGAGAGACTCTACCTGCCAAACTGCAATCAGGCTTCTTTGTTAAGACTTCTGGGGGTGCTGAACAGTCACCATTTACCTCACAAGGGGCGCCAGCGGTCCACCCAGAAAACTGAGCAGCAGAGACAGAAAAGGCGACTAGTTGCAGTGACGGCGCTCGCCAAACTCCTGAGCTACTCAGACCGGGGAAGGGCACAAAATGCAGTCCCAGCCGAATCTGAGCCTCGGAGGGCTACCTGAGCGCCAAACCTGAGCGGCTTAGACCGGGGAAGTGCACTCAGCCTAGGGCCGGCCCCAGACGGTTCCCGGCTGAGCATCGTAGAAACGGAGCGGTTTGTGCGCCGCAAGAAGGGACAGGTCCAGCTGGGCTGAGACACTGTGTGCACACGACAGTGCTATTTGTTTGCAGCATCCCCCCCTCCCCACAGCGCGACTGAACTAGTGAGCCTAAAAGACCAGCAAACAGAAGAAGTTAAACACAGGGAACTGCCTTGGAAGTGACCCCACACTGCCCTCATCAGAGAAGGGTCAGATATATCTTTACTATTTTTACAATCATTCCTCCCCTCCCCCCTTTTTTTTTTTTCTTTTTGTTTTTCTTGCTTTTTCCTAACTTTTTTTAAAAAATTATTAAGTCTTCTATTTCTCCTCTAATTTTTATTTCTATAGCCTACTAGTATTTTTCAAAAAAAAAAAAAAAGACTATTTTTTTAAGGCAAATACCACAGATAGTCTTTATGTGGTGTGGCTGGAGTTTTATAATAATTCTTGTGGTTTTTTTTTCTCTTTTTTTTTTTTCTGTTTTCTTTTTTCCTTCTGCTTCTTTTCTTTAACATTGTATTTTTGAAAATCCAACCTCTACTCTAGATTTTTAAACTTTGCTTTTTGGTTTTTGTTGTCAATTTTGTACATTTAAAAATCCAAACTTCACTACCTGAGAGCGAGATTACTGGCTTGACCACTCTCTCCTCCTTTGGACTTTCCTTTTTCTCCACCAGGTGGCTTCTGTCTCTTTCCTCCCCCATCTCTTCTCTATCCAACTCTGTGAATCTCTGTGTGTTCCAGATGGTGGAGAACAACTAAGGAACTGGTTACTGGCAGGATTTGTCTCTCTCCTTTTCATTCCTCTCTCTTATCCTCCTGGCCACCTCTGTCTACTTCCTCCCTCTCATCTTCCCTGTATAACTCCGTAAATACCTCTGAGCGGTCCAGACTATGGAGCACGCATAAGGAAGTGACTACTGGCTAGCTTGCTCTCTCCTCTTTTGATCTCACTGCATCTCATTCCAGTCACCTCTAACTTCCCCCTCCCTCTTCTCTTCTCCATGTAACTCAGTGAACCTCTCTGGGTGTCCCTCAATGTGGAGAAACTTGTCATCTTTAACCTAGATGTTTTACCATCAGTGCTGTATAGATGGAGAAATCTAGAGGCTACTGTGAAAATAAAACTGAAAATCAGAAGCAGGAGGCTTAAGTCCAAAGCCTGAGAACATCAGAGACTCCTGAATTCAGGGAACATTAAGCAATAGGAGCTCATCAAATGCCTCCATACCTACAATGAAACCAAGCTCCACCCAAGGGCCAACAAGTTCCAGAGCAAGACATACCATGCAAATTATCCAGCAACACAGGAACAAACCCCTGAGCTTCAATATACAGGCAGCTCAAAGCTACTCCAAAAACTTTGATGTCTCATAACCCATTACTGGTCACTCCACTGCACTCCAGAGAGAAGAAACCCAGCTCCACCCACCAGAACTCCAACACAAGCTCCCTAACCAGGAAACCTTGACAAGCCACGGATACAACCCCACCCACAGTGAGGAAGCTCCATAATAAAGAGAACTCCACAAATTACCAGAATATTAAAAGGCCATCCCAAACGCAGCAATATAACCAAGATGAAGAGATAGAGGAATACCCAGCAGGCTAAGGAACAGGAGAAATGCCCACCAAATCAAACAAAAGAGGAAGAGATAGGGAATCTACCTGAGAAAGAATTCCGAATATTGATAGTGAAAATGATCCAAAATCTTGAAATCAAAATGGAATCACAGATAAATAGCCTAGAGACAAGGACTGAGAAGATGCAAGAAAGGTTTAACAAGGACCTAGAAGAAATAAAAAAGAGTCAATATATAAAGAATAATGCAATAAATGAGATCAGAAACACTCTGGAGGCAACAAATAGTAGAATAACGGAGGCAGAAGATAGGATTAGTGAAATAGAAGATAGAATGGTAGAAATAAATGAATCAGAGAGGAAAAATGAAAAACGAATTAAAAGAAATGAGGACAATCTCAGAAACCTCCAGGACAATATGAAATGCTCCAACATTCGAATTACAGGAGTCCCAGAAGAAGAAGACAAAAAGAAAGACCATGAGAAAATACTTGAGGAGATAATAGTTGAAAACTTCCCTAAAATGGGGAAGGAAATAATTACCCAAGTCCAAGAAACACAGAGAGTTCCAAATAGGATAAATCCAAGGCGAAACACCCCAAGACACATATTAATCAAATTAACAAAGATCAAACACAAAGAACAAATATTAAAAGCAGAAAGGGAAAAACAACAAATAACACACAAGGGGATTCCCATAAGGATAACAACTGATCTTTCAATAGAAACTCTTCAGGCCAGGAGGGAATGGCAAGACATACTTAAAGTGATGAATGAAAATAACCTACAGCCAGATTACTGTACCCAGCAAGGATCTCATTCAAATACGAAGGAGAAATCAAAAGCTTTACAGACAAGCAAAAGCTGAGAGAATTCAGCACCACCAAACCAGCTCTCCAACAAATTCTAAAGGATATTCTCTAGACAGGAAACACAAAAAGGGTGTATAAACCCGAACCCAAAACAATAAAGTAAATGGTAACAGGATCATACTTATCAATAATTACCTTAAACGTAAATGGGTTGAATGCCCCAACCAAAAGGCAAAGACTGGCCGAATGGGTACAAAAACAAGACCCCTCTATATGCTGCTTACAAGAGACCCACCTCAAAACAAGGGACGCATACAGACTGAAAGTGAAGGGCTGGAAAAAGATATTGCACGCAAATAGAGACCAAAAGAAAGCAGGAGTGGCAATACTCATATCCGATAAAATAGACTTTAAAACAAAGGCTGTGAAAAGAGACAAAGAAGGCCACTACATAATGATCAAAGGATCAATCCAAGAAGAAGATATAACAATTATAAATATATATGCACCCAATATAGGAGCACCGCAATATGTAAGACAAATGCTAACAAGTATGAAAGGGGAAATTAACAATGACACAGTAATAGCGGGAGACTTTAATACCCCACTCACACCTATGGACAGATCAACTAAACAGAAAATTAACAAAGAAATGCAAACTTTAAATGATACATTAGACCAGTTAGACCTAATTGATATCTATAGGACATTTCACCCCAAAACAATGAATTTCACCTTTTTCTCAAGTGCTTATGGAACCTTCTCCAGGATAGATCACATCCTAGGCCATAAATCTAACCTTGATAAATTTTAAAAAATCGAAATCATTCCAAGGATCTTTTCTGACCATAATGCTTTAAGATTAGATCTCAATTACAGGAGAAAAACTATTAAAAATTCCAACATATGGAGGTTGAACAACACACTTCTGAATAACCAACAAATCACAGAGGAAATCAAAAAAGAAATCAAAATATGCATAGAAACTAATGAAAATGAAAACACAACACCCCAAAACCTGTGGGACACTATAAAAGCAGTGCTTAGAGGAAAGTTCATAGCACTACAGGCATACCTCAAGAAACAAGAAAAAAGTCAAATAAATAGCCTAACTCTACATCTAAAGCAACTAGAAAAGGAAGAAATGGAGAGCCCCAGGGTTAGTAGAAGGCAAGAAATCTTAAAAATTAGGGCAGAAATAAATGCAAAAGAAACAAAAGACACCATAGCAAAAATCAACAAAGCCAAAAGCTGGTTCTTTGAAAGGATAAATAAAATTTACAAACCATTAGCCAGACTCATCAAGAAGCACAGAGAGAAAAATCAAATCAATAAAATTAGAAATGAAAATGGAGAGATCACCACAGACAACACAGAAATACAAAGGATCAGAAGAGACTACTATCAGCAATTATATGCCAATAAAATGGACGACGTGGAAGAAATGGACAAATTCTTAGAAAAGTACAATATTCCAAAACTGAACCAGGAAGAAATAGAAAATCTTAACAGACCCATCACAAGCACGGAAATTGAAACTGTAATCAGAAATCTTCCAGCAAACAAAAGCCCAGGTCCAGACGGCTTCACAGCTGAATTCTACCAAAAGTTTCGAGAAGAGCTAACACCTATCCTATTCAAACTCTTCCAGAAAATTGCAGAGGAAGGTAAACTTCCAAACTCATTCTATGAGGCCACCATCCCCCTAATACCAAAACCTGACAAAGATACTACAAAAAAGGAAAACTACAGGCCAATATCACTGATGAACATAGATGCAAAAATCCTCAACAAAATTCTAGCAATGAGAATCCAACAACACATTAAAAAGATCATACACCGTGACCAAGTGGGCTTTATCCCAGGGATGCAAGGATTCTTCAATATCCGCAAATCAATCAATATAATTCACCACATTAACAAATTGAAAAATAAAAGCCATATGATTATCTCAATAGATGCAGAGAAGGCCTTTGACAAAATTCAACATCCATTTATGATAAAAACTCTCCAGAAAGCAGGAATAGAAGGAACATACCTCAACATAATAAAAGCTATATATGACAAACCCACAGCAAACATTATCCTCAATGGTGAAAACTTGAAAGCATTTCCCCTAAAGTCAGGAACAAGACAAGGGTGCCCACTTTCACTGCTACTATTCAACATAGTTCTGGAAGTTTTGGCCACAGCAGTCAGAGCAGAAAAAGAAATAAAAGGAATCCCAATTGGAAAAGAAGTGAAACTCTCACTGTTTGCAGATGACATGATCCTCTACATAGAAATCCCTAAAGACTCCACCAGAAAATTACTAGAGCTAATCAATGAATACAGTAAAGTTGCAGGATATAAAATCAACACTCAGAAATCCCTTGCATTCCTATACACTAATAATGAGAAAGTACAAAAAGAAATTAAGGAACAATTCCATTCACCATTGCAACAAAAAGAATAAAATACTTAGGAATATATCTACCTAAGAAACTAAAGACCTATATATAGAAAACTATAAAACACTGATGAAAGAAATCAAAGAGGACACTAATAGATGGAGAAATATACCATGTTTGTGGATCGGAAGAATCAATATAGTGAAAATGAGTATACTATCCAAAGCAATTTACAAATTCAATGCAATCCCTATCAAGCTACCAGCAGTATTTTTCACAGAACTAGAACAAATCATTTCAAGATTTGTATGGAAATACAAAAAACCTCGAATAGCCAAAGCAATCTTGAGAAAGAAGAATGGAACTGGAGGAATCAACTTGCCTGACTTCAGGCTCTACTACAAAGCCACAGTCATCAAGACAATATGGTACTGGCACAAAGACAGAAATATAGATCAATGGAACAAAACAGAAAGCCCAGAGATAAATCCACACACCTATGGACAGCTTATCTTTGACAAAGGAGGCAAGAATATACAATAGAGTAAAGACAATCTCTTTAACAAGTGGTGCTGGGAAAACTGGTCAACCACTTGTAAAAGAATGAAATTAGATCACTTTCTAACTCCGCACATGAAAATAAACTCAAAATGGATTAAAGATCTAAATGTAAGACCAGAAACTATAAAACTCCTAGAGGAGAACATAGGCAAAACACTCTTCGACATAAATCACAGCAGGATCCTCTATGATCCACCACCCAGAATTCTGGAAAGAAAAGCAAAAATAAACAAATGGGATCTAATTAAAATTAAAAGCTTCTGCACAACAAAGGAAAATATAAGCAAGGCGAAAAGACAGCCTTCTGAACGGGAGAAAATAATAGCAAATGAAACAACTGACAAACAACTAATCTCAGAAATATACAAGCAACTTATGCAACTCAATTCCAGAAAAATAAACGACCCAATCAAAAAATGGGCCAGAGAACTAAATAGACATTTCTCCAAAGAAGACATACGGATGGCTAACAAACACAGGAAAAGATGCTCAACATCACTCATTATTAGAGAAATGCAAATCAAAACCACAATGAGGTACCACTTCACACCAGTCAGAATGGCTGCGATCCAAAAATCTGCAAGCAATAAATGCTTGAGAGGGTGTGGCGAAAAGGGAACCCTCCTACACTGTTGGTGGGAATGCAAACTAGTATAGCCACTATGGAAAACAGTGTGGAGATTCCTTAAAAAATTGCAAATAGAACTGCCATATGACCCAGCAATCCCACTGCTGGGCATACACACCAAGGAAACCAGAATTGAAAGAGACACATGTACCCCAATGTTCAACGCAGCACTGTTTATAATAGCCAGGACATGGAAACAACCTAGATGTCCATCAGCAGATGAATGGATAAGAAAGCTGTGGTACATATACACAGTGGAGTATTACTCAGCCATTGAAAAGAATACATTTGAATCAGTTCTATTGAGATGGATGAAACTGGAGCCGATTATACAGGGTGAAGTAAACCAGAAAGAAAAACATCCATACAGTATACTAACACATATATATGGAATTTAGAAAGATGGCAATGATGACCCTGTATGCAAGACAGCAAAAAAGACACAGATGTGTATAGCAGACTTTGGGACTCAGAGGGAGAGGGAGACGGTGGGATAATTTGGGAGAATGGCATTGAAACATGTATACTATCATGTAAGAATTGAATCACCAGTCTATGTCTGATGCAGGATACAGCTTGCTTGGGGCTGGTGCATGGGGATGACCCAGAGGGATGTTGTGGGGAGGGAGGTGGGAGGGGGGGTTCATGTTTGGGATCGCTTGTACACCCATGGTGGATTCATGTCAATGTATGGTGAAACCAATACAGTATTGTAAAGTAAACTAATTTAAAAATAAAAATTAAAAAAAAAAATAAAGGCATCAGGAAAAGTTAGAAATAAAAAGTTATTATTTTCCCAAAAAAAAAAAAAGCAACAGACAAATTTTATTAAGGCTACTGCAATATGGGAGAAAGACTTCAGAAATTGGACTCAACTCTGATGAAAGAAGTACTGAATTTCGGACTCTTTTGTTGACCACGAGGGGTACTCCGTTTCTTCTAAGGGATTCCTGCCCTCAGTAGTAGATATAATGGTCATCTGAGTTAAATTCACCCATTCCAGTCCATCTTAGTTCGTTGATTCCTAGAATGTTGACGTTCACTCTTGCCATCTCCTGTTTGACCACTTCCAATTTGCCTTGATTCATGGACCTAACATTCCATGTTCCTATACAACATGGCTGTTTAAAGCATTGGACCTTGCTTCTATCACCAGGCACATCCACAACTGGGTATTGTTTTTGCTTTGGCTCCATCCCTTCATTCTTTCTGGAGTTACTTCTCCACTGATCTCCAGTAGCATATTGGGCACCTACTGACCTGGGGAGTTCCTCTTTCAGTATCCTATCATTTTGCCTTTTCATACTGTTAATGGGGTTCTCAAGGCAAGAATAACCATTCTATGAAGACGCACAAGACCTTTTAGAACTAACTAACACACACAAAAAAATATCCTTTTCATTATAGGGGACTGGAATACAAAAGTAGGAAGTCTAGAAACATCTGGAGTAACAGGCAAATTTGGCCTTGGAGTACAGAAGGAACCAGGGCAAAGGCTAACACAGTTTTGCCAAGAGAACGCACTGCTCATAGCAAACATCCTCTACCAACAACACAAGAGAAGACTCTACACATGGACATCACCAGGTGGTCAACACTAAAATCAGATTGATTATATTCTTTTCAGCCAAAGATGGAGAAGCTCTATACAGTCCACAAAGAAAGACCAGATGATGACTGTGGCTCAGAACATGAACTCCTTATTGTCAAATTTAGACTTAATTTGAACGAAGTAGGGAAAACCACTAGACCATTCAGGTATGACCTAAGTCAAATCCCTTATGATTATACAGTGGAAGTGAGGAATAGATTTAAGGGACTAGATCTTATAGATAGAGTGCCTGACAAACTATGGATGGAGGTTCGTGACATTGTACAGGAGACAGGCATCAAAACCCTCCCCATGGGGGAAAAAAAAATGCAAAAAAGCAAAATGGCTGTCTGAGGAGGTCTTCCAAATAGCTGTGAAAAGAAGAGATGTGAAAAGCAGAGGAGAGAAGGAAAGATATAACCATCTGAATGTAAAGTTCCAAAGAATAGCAAGAAGAGATAAGAAAGCCTTCCTCAGCGATCAGTGCAAAGAAATAGAAGAAAACAACACAATTGGAAAGACTAGAGATCTCTTCAAGAAAATTAGAGATACCAAGGGAACATTTCATGCAAAGATGGGCTCGATAAAGGACAGAAATGGCATGGACCTAAAAGAAGCAGAGGATATTAAGAAGAGGGAGCAAGAATACACAAAAGAACTGTACAAAAAAGATCTTCAAGACCAAGATAATCACGATGGTGTGATCACTCATCTAGAGCCAGATATCATGGAACATGAAGTGAAGTGGGCCGTAGAAAGCATCACTAGAAACAAAGGTAATGGAGGTGATGGAATTCTAGAGGAGTTTTTTCAAATCCTGAAAGATGATGCTGTGAAAGTGCTGCACTCAATAAGCCAACAAATTTGGAAAACTCAGCAGTGACCACAGGACTGGAAAAGGTCAGTTTTCATTCCAATCCCAAGGAAAGGCAATGCAAAAGAATGCTCAAACTACTCCACAACTGCACTCATCTAACACGCTGGTAAAGTAATGCTCAAAATTCTCCAAGCCAGTCTTCAACAGTACATGAACCATGAACTTCGAGATGCTCAAGCTGGTTTTAGAAAAGGCAGAGGAACCAGAAATCAAATTGCCAACATCCACTGGTTCATTGAAAAAGCAATAGAATTCCAGAAAAAACATCTATTTCTGCTTTATTGACTATGCCAATGCCTTTGACTGTGTGGATCTCAATAAACTGTGGACGATCCTGAAAGAAATGGGAATACTAGATCATCTGACCTCCTCTTGAGAAACCTGTATGCAGGTCAGGAAGCTACAGTTAGAACTGGACATGGAATAACAGACTGGTTCCAAATAGGAAAAGGAGTACGTCAAGGCTGTATATTGTCACCCTGCTTATTTAACTTCTATGCAGAGTACATCATGAGAAATGCTGGCCTGGAAGAAGCACAAACTGAAATCAAGACTGCCAGGTGAAATCTCAATAACCTCAAATATGCAGATGACACCACCCTTATGGCAGAAAGTGAAGAGGAGCTAAAAAGCCTCTTGATGAAAGTGAAAGAGGAGACTGAAAAAGTTGGCTTAAAGCTCTGGTTCCATCACTTCATGGGAAATAGATGGGGAAACAGTGGAAACAGTGTCGGATTTTTTTTTTTTTTTTCTCCAAAATCACTGCAGATGGTGACTGCAGCCATGAAATTAAAAGACGCTTACTCCTTGGAAGAAAAGTTATGACCAACCTAGATAGCATATTGAAAAGTAGAGACATTATTTTGCCAACAAAGGTCCGTCTAGTCAAGGCTTTGGTTTTTCCAGTGGTCATGTATGGATGTGAGTTGGACTGTGAAGAAAGCCGAGCACCGAAGAATTGATGCTTTTGAACTGTGGTGCTGGAGAAGACTGTTGAGAGTCCCTTGGACTACAAGGGGGTCCAACCAGTCCATCCTAAAGGAGATCAGTCTTGGATGTTCTTTGGAAGGACTGATGATGAAGCTGAAACTCCAGTACTTTGGCCAACTCATGCGAAGAGTTGACTCATCAGAAAATACTCTGATGCTGGGAGAGATTGGGGGCAGGTGGAGAAGGGGACGACAGAGGTTGAGATGGCTGGATGGCATCACTGACTCAAGGAGCATGAGTTTGATGGGAGTTAGTGATGAACATGGAAGCCTGACATCCTTCAGTCCATGGGGTCGCAAAGAGTGGGACATGACTGATCGGATGAACTGAACTGAACTGAAAATGAAATTTAACTCTCTGAATTCCATGCAACATTAAGTAACATATCCAGAGAATAATGATATTTTTACCTTATTACTATTATTATCAGAAAATCAGAGTAAAACATCAATTCCTTAATATCATTGTTGCAAAAATTTCACATCATTCTGAACAAACTACTTACTATTTCAAACTCAATCTGTCTACATCTAAATTCATGTTCTCCCCTAAAATTGTGTTCTTTTCTATCTCAGCTAAGCTCTAAAGTCTTACTCTGTAACCATTTATCTCCATCTTTGCCTACTTTTACTGCATTCCCTGCTGATTTCCCAATAAATCATGCATTATACATATTGAAGGAGGGAACAGACAGAGCTGGACTCCATCTTAGGCCTGTTCATGCTGATCATGCCCAGCCACCTCTCCAGTGTACTTGAACTCTGTGCTTAGTGCCTATGAAACTACAATAGAAGGATGAGACCCCCTCTGGACAGGGGAATCTTGAAGATCACATCCAGGTTGCTCATTGCCTAAGAAAAAATATAATCTAATCACCCCTGCCTCCGGACAGGTCATAAATTCTTTCTGTATCTATCGGAATGTAACCGCAGGCTTATTGATTATTAACTGTTTGAACACATAACACATGAATGATGGCGTTATTGTGATTGTATTTACCCTTCCTTTGTTTTATGTAAGTCTCAAGGAAATTGGGGTGGTGGGTTCCGACACATACACATGGGGTATAAAAGATTTTCACAAAAGCTGGTTGGGGTCCTTGGCTAAGAAGAGACTCTGCCTTCGGCCCGCTGGTGTAATAAACTGCGCTCCACTATCTGCATTGTCCTTCTGAGTGAGTTTGTTTTCTGGAACATGTGGCTATAACAATATATGTATGTGTACATGTGGGTTACCTAGATGGCACTAGTGGCAAAAAACCCACCTGCCAATGCAAAAGAGACAAAAGACATGAGTTCAACCCATGGGTTGGGAAGATCCCCTGGAGGAGGAAATGTGTACATGTACATACAATTTTCTTTAAAAAAAAATCTTTCCACTAGTCTCTAGATCCAATTTCATTTTCTAACCACCCCTCACTTAAAGTACCATTGTACTATGCCTTAGGTATTTATCTTGTCTATAATGTTATCTTTCTCCATCAGTCTTTACACAAATCCATTCTCCTCACTATAGCTAATATCTGTTCTGGAATAAAGGAGATCATATCATCACAACTTTCTCCTTCTCTTGTGTCTACTTTTAGAACTCCAATGGATTCACTTATAATTATGAGTAAAATTATTATCCATTCCAGTAAACCTTGTTCCCTACACACCTTCTCAGTTTCATTAGCATTTGATTTGCACTGGCCTTCATGCAGACTCTTGGTCATGTTTGATATATACTTCTCATCATGGAGACTTCATCTGCTCCCTCCATTTGGAATAATCCCCTTGCCTCAACATTGCTCATAGTCCTTGGCTTAGAGTAAAGACCCTATAAAAGTGTATTGAGTAAATAAATGGATGAATGAATAATGATTAAAGCAATTAGTACCTCAGACATATTACATATGCATTACAGATATCCATTATAGAATTATAGAAAAATTAATTCATTAGCAGAGGTACAGTAATTTATAGAAGAATCAGTGTCTCTGACTGATTAAAGCAATTACAATTAAATTATAAACCAGAATAACCATAATGGGTATAGTTTATAGGTGGCAGTTCATTTTACATTGCTCTTATTGCCTTACATTTTACAGCAAAATCCAAAGAAAATAAATGCCCCTAATGTATTTTATATAAAATATTAGTCTTTACTGGTGCTTCTCCCATGGCTCATCATGTAAAGAATTTGCCTGAAATACAGGAAACACAAGAGACACGAGTTTGATCCCTGACTCAGGAAGATTGCCTGGAGAAAGGAATGGCAACCCACTGTAGCATCCTTGCTTGAAAAAATCCTGTGGATAGAGGAGCCTGGTGGACTCTGGTCCAAAGGGTTACAAAAAGTTGGACAGGACTGAGAGACTGAGCACATATTAGTCTTTACTAAAGTGACTTTGACCCAAGTTTTTTTTTTTTTTTTTTTTCTTTTTAAATAAGTGTCTGTTGTAACTTTCCAATGTGGAGAATAAGAATGAGGTGATAAAATTTGATAAACCTATTCTGACATACAATTTTTCATTTATTTTAGAAGCATCTCTTCAAATAACTCTTTATATTAAACCTGTTCCAAGTGATTTTGAATCTCAAATCTAAAAGAATGTTCACAAAATACTTAAGAAATGCATTTTAGAAGTCCCAGTGAGGATATTTTATTTTTTCTAGTGCAGTTTTACAATATAATTCAATGGATTAATATACTTAGTATAATTAATTGATTAGTATAATATATTCAAGTACATATGCTGCCAAATTTAGCATGCATAACTGTTATGAGAAGAGAGTCTATTCTGAGATTCTCTGAGGTAAGAATATCATTTTGCCTTTGTACATACTTTTGAAATCTACTCGCTCTTATACATCTTTAAAGAAAGTGTGTCACACTTTTTAAAATACATACTTTTGTTCTTTGCTAGAGCAATATATATTTGCAATTTAGTATAGATCCAAAAAAGAAATCCCATTTGAAATATGGGTATAATAATCATAAAACCATATAATTCTGAATGAGATTATATTCTAAGTCATTGATTTAAAAAATATCTATTATTTGTTTACTCTAGACAGACACATCAGCAATCTTAAACTGCCACATTTCATATCACAATGTGTTTGTTCAGGGTCAAGAAGGAGTACTACGAGTGGACATATCTTTGGGGGAATGTGATTGAATCTTCTCTGTTTTCAAAGGGCTTTCTCATAGGTTTCTAGTTATTCGTTATTAGCAATTCCATTATTGAGCAGTTTTTACTATAATTAATCTTCTCCAGTAATGAGAAAGGGTTAGTAGAAAATCTAAAATTACAGAGTTCCTTTGTAAGGATGTTGGCATTATCTAACTTTTAACTTTAGCATGGCCATTGCATTGAATTTTGTTCCCTAATAAATAGATTACTGTTTTTAGAATGTATTGGGTTGCCCAAAAAGTTCATTCAGATTTCTTTAAGATGTTACAAAAAACCCAAGTGTACTTTTTAGCCAACCCAATAAATTAGCCTCTGTAATTTTGGTTCATGCTATGGAATGAAGCAGTTAGCTTTATGTATCAAATGAAGACTCCTGAAAGTCCCTTGGACAGCAAGGAAATCAAACATAGCAATCTTAAAGGAAATCAATCCTGAATAGTCACTGGACAGATGATGCTGAAACTCCAGTGTTTTGATCATCTGATTCAAACAGATGACTTATTGGAAAAGTCCCTGCTGCTGGGAAAGATCGAGGGCAGAAGGAGAAGAGGGTGTCAGAGGATGAGATGGATGGACAGTGTCACTGATGCAATGAACGTGAACTTGGGCAAACTGGGAGATGCTGAAGGACAGGGAAGCCTGACGTGCTGCAGTCCATGGGGTTGCAAAGAGCTGAACACAACTGAGTGGCTGAACAACAAAAAACTAAAACACATTACAAATGCTTTCAAATGTCCCCTTTTGGGGACCTGCTTTCAAAAAACACATTTAAATGGGCTGGATAAAAGGACTATTGGGTTTAATGGATCCAGGGAGCTCTCAGTGATAAACACACATTGCTTACACTGGCTTGGGTCCAGTCTCAGTAATTCATTGGACAATATTCCTTCTAGTTTTATTTTTCTGGGAATATATCTCACTTTGTATTATCAAATGAATGCCCATGAAATTAATATTTAATAAGTTATATTTGACAAAGATCTTAGTTTGAATTTAAATCTTGGAAAGTTAGAGCATAAATTGAATTTTTTCCCAAGTTCAGTATCACTGGAAAGGAAATTGGATGGCATCTCCTTTAAAGAGTTCCTCATCTGATAATAGACAGAAGCTTTAGAGGTTTTAAAATATGTGTGTGCATTCTGGTAATTTTTATATTATGAGAATGAAAATACATGCTGGAATTTTTTTTCCTTTGGTCTAAAATACTATCCAATTCTTTATATAACGAAAGAGGCTAAAAGTCCAGTTAAGATTATTTTCTAAAAGTAGACCTAGCAGTTAGAAATATGAAGTACCTATAGCCAAGGAAATGGTTATTGTGCTTTCTAGAACTTAAATTAGCTAAAGTGAGGCAGAAAGATAACAAAATTTGAGACAGAGAGAATACTAGACAAAGAAACAGGAGAGAGGTGAAATTAGAATATAAGACAGAGTTCAGTGAAACATATTTTAAAAATGAGAAGAATAAAGTAATTGAGAAGTATTCAGATATGAGTGAAGAAAGATAAATAAGAAGGAGCTAAAGGAAGCTTCTTTTTTAAAAAATGAAACTAATAAAAATTAAGAAAAATTTGAAGGAGGTAAACAAAAGATAGAAAAAAAAAAAAAAAGGAAAAGGTGAGGCTTCCCCGGCTGCTCAGTGGTAAAGAATCCACCTACCAATGCAGAGCCATGCATTAGGATCCCTGATCCTGAAGATTCCACATGCTGTGAAGCAACTAAGCCCATGTACTGAGCCTGTGCTCTAGATCCCAGGAGCCACAACTACTGAGCCCACGAGTTGCAGTTACTGAAACCTCACCCCCCAGAGCCCTTCTCTACAACAGGAGAGGCCACTTCAGTGAGAATCCTGTGCACTTCAAAGATTAGTCCTTGCCCACAACTAGAGAAAGCCCTTGTGCAGCAACGAAGACCCAGCAAGCCAAAAATAAATGAATAAATAAATAAAATTATTAAAAAACTGAAATGGTATAAATTCTATGCCTGACACTTTAATAAATGCAGCTGAAAAGTTAACAGGATAGATGGGCTGAAAATCATTCAAAGAATTGTAGTATGCAGAAATATGTGTGTAGAAAGCATAGTGATTGTTCTAAGAAACGGTCGATTTAATATAGTGTGTGATTATATGTGTGGCCTGTGTGTTTGTGTAAATGTTTTCAGATAAAAGAAACCAAAGAAAATATTGGTTAATGACAATGTAACATTGTTTATCTTGTCTATTTAATTTGAAAATAGTAGTACTTATTATAATATACCCCAAATATATTTTAATCATTTCCTATATGCTAGAAAGCATGCTAAACAATTTATATACATGCCATCAGTTAATCCTAACAGCAATCAAATCAGAGTTGCTGTATCCTGTTTAATAGATGGAAATCAGAGTCAGAGAGATCATATAATTTATCAAAAATCACATATTGATCTTGCCAGGATTTGCACAGTCTATTTGATTCCAAAGCTCAAGCTTTAACTACTGTGCCCGAGATGATCTTTCATATCCCACATACCAATGCTTCATCATTAATCCTCTCATGGTTCTCTTTGCTTTGACTGCACATAGGAATTTATATGTACCAGATTTAAATCTAAAGTAACTCCTTATCCTTTTCCCATGTAGCTCTAAAGTGTCTCATCCTATGTCTTTCTTCCACTAACTACATCTGATACAGTCTGTAGCACACCTCTAGGAAGGCAACATAAATGTCATCTTTTTAACTTCAGCCTCTCACAATCTATATACAGTATATACGTGTAATCCCTTTTGCTGATGTTTCATATAATGTAGGCATTAATATACATGAGGTCAAGAAATATATCTTATTCGTATTTTCAACCCCAAATGTAGCACAGAACTGGTATATGCTAATAAATATATGTAAAATAAAAGAACATATAGTAGAAATTGATAATAATTTCCATCATTCTCTTAAGGTTCCATGGATTGATGTTCATATCATTATGCTTTCATGACTACTGTAGCACTTTATACGCAGGCTGTAAAAGCCAGGCTGCCTAAGCTAGGATTATGACTCTTAGATATAAGGGCTGTATGACTTTACGTGAGATAACTTTATATCTTTAAAGCTTCAGTTTCCTCAACTGGAAAATGGGAACAACAATAGAATTTATCTTATGGTGTTTTACTGAACATGAGATAGATTAAATAATATATATTTTACTGAACATTCCTTTCTTCTTGCTCTACTAGAAATCTGGCTAGTCCCAGAAGATGCTACTTCTCTGTAGCTCTCTCAGTGCCTCACCGGGATGGCGGTTGCTTTATTATATCCTTACACTACTAGGACTTAAGGTGGGGTGTGTATTCTTAAGCTTATTCTTCTTTACCTATTAGTACTGCCATCATATTAAAAAGAAAAGAAAGATTTAAAAAAGGAAAGGAAAAAAATTTTTAAAAATCTTTCTATTTCTTCAAATGCCCTGCATTTCCTCTTCTTCCACTCTTGAAACTTCTGCAAATTTTCATTCTCAACATTACCTCAAATCATCCCTATCAGTGCCACAAGTGAATGCCATGCTGTTAATTCAATATTCCGTTCTCACATTTCATCTTACTTGATTAGACTTGACACAGCTGATCACTTTCTCCTTTAGATGTCTTTTTCCTATGACTTTTAGTAAACCACTCTCATCTAGTTTTCCTTTCATTAATTATCTTCACATATTAATGTTCTTTTTTATTCTTTCTTATCTTCCTACACTATATGATCACTGTGTTTATGGTTCATTTCTAGCCACATTTGTTCCTTTCATGATCGTTGACCACGTTGATCATTCAGACACTCCTGATGCTTAAAACAAATATATTAGTATCAAATATACTTAAATGCTATATTTTTTGTTTTCTCTGTATCCAACACACCAGCAAACTCTATTGATGTACCTCAAAAATGCATTGACAGCCAACCATATTTACCACCTCTGTCATTAAAACCTGGTCTAAGCTATCTTTTTATTTTCTGCCTGGAATATCGTTAATACATTTCTCACTGGTCACCTTGATCTTAACTGATGATTCTCAATACAAGCGTCAAGGCAATTTTTTTAAAAAACTTGTGTGAAATCATTTCACTCCTCTGCTTGAAACATTCCAGTAGCTTTCCGTCTCACTGAGAGAAAAAGACAATGTGCTCCACTGCCTGCAAGGCCTGGGCAATTTGCCTTCACCCATGTCAACTTTCTGATCTTATCTCTCTGCCCTTTACCTCACTCTGCCCCACATTTCACCCACCACAGTTTGCTGGCAATTGTGTTTTACAAACAGAATAGGCATGTCTCCATCTCAATTCCCTTTCACTTACTGTGATCACTGTCTTCAATCACCATAATTTTCCCATAATCTTCTCTGAAATTTACACCAAGGGTACTTCTTAGTAAGTTCTTCCCACACTTTCCTATTTAAAATTATGTTCCCCAAAATATCCCTTTCCCTGCTTTTTTTTTTTTTGACATAACCTCTTTCATATACTAATATACTACATAATTTTCTTAGCAGTTGGATTATTTTCTGTATCCTTCAAATATCAAGCAAACCTCAGAAAAATAAGGATTTTTTTTTTTTTTTTTTTTTGGTCTATTTTGCTGTTTGCTGTATCGGGACTTCCTTGGGGGCTCAGTAGTAAAGAATTTCCTGCAAAGCAGGAGACACAGGAGATGGAGGTTTGATCCTTGGGTTGGGAAGATCCCTTTGAGGAGGTCATGACAACCCACTCCAGTATTCTTGCTTGGAAAATCCCACAGGCAGAGAAGCCTGACAGGCTCCAGTTCATGGGGTCACAAAGAGTTGGACATCTAAACCACGAAGCACGCACATATCTGCAGTTTGTAGAACAAGGCTTGACATCTAGTAGCCATTTAAAAGCATTTGTATAAAACTATATAAGCTTCTATAACTGGAATGTAATGATATAGGATGTGTATTACTCATGAACATACATCATATGTATCAAATATAAGTGTATCAATACAACGTGAGTAGAGTGTGTATTATGTGTAAGCTGTCACATAGAAATCATCCAATAAATATTAGCTATAATTGTTAGAAAGTTTATATGTGCACAGTAGATGTTACATGTGCTTGCTATACCTGAAGAATGAATGAATTAAAAATTAGCATAATGTATTATTCATGTTACATTAAAATGCTGTAGCTTTTCCTCTATGAGGATACCAGCAGAATTGCATTCTATGCATTCAACGGACCAACTGTGGCCAAATTCTAGATATAACAATACAAAATATTGATGATTGAGTTAGTATTGTCCTTTTCATACATGATCTAAGAAGCCTGAACAACCGTCATCAGTATTCCAACTATTCAATAAAGCCGCCTAATAAACTCAGAGTGGCTGAACAGTCATCACTGAGCAGGCTGATTGAGCAGCCCTGAGGGGCAGTATAGTATCTTATAAGAGCAGGTAAAGATTGGTATCTGGAACTAAGAGGCTGATGTCAGAAACAACTGGTGCAGTGTGATCCACCAACATTATGAACAAAATGCCCAGAACAACTGCTAATAATCAGAAAAAGAAAACAGACTGGAGAAAGGATAGATTCACTTTGAATTTTATACAAAGACTTTTCTAAATGACGCACCCTCAAGGGATAAAAACCGAGTCTCTAAAAAAATTATATAATTTACCTAAACTCTGTTTTCCTATCGAATCCTAAAAAGGTTGCTATGTGCAATATCTCCATAGCAGAGATAATTATTGACTGCTTTGGTTCCTATGTCAATATTGAGCAGTGTCATAGAAATCAAACCCTCACTAAATGTGTCTTTGAATTACTGTTTGAACTCCAAGTACTATCATAAAGGTTACCTACTTGCTCCTATATTATTAAATGACACTTCATCTCTCAGTTCTATTTTTCTTTATGGAAGGCATACTAATTTAAATAATCACTAACTGGGTCATTCTGCCAGGTACTGAGGGAAACAAAAAGTAAACAATATTTTCTGTGTTTGGAAATTTATAATCTAAACATAGAAACAAACATTATTTGACTTAATATAAAGGGGAAGATGGACATTAATTATATCAGTTCTCTTGAGGTGTAATTGACAAACAGAATTGTATATTTTTAAAGGGCACAATATATGACTTGGCACCGATAGACTGTAAAATGAATGATTATCAGAACCAAGTTAATTAACATAACCTAACACAACCATCACCTCAATCGTTCTTTTTTTTTTTTTAAGTGTTGTAAGAATACTTAAAATCTATTCTATTAGCAAGTTTCCAGCATACAATACTACAGTATTATTAACTATAGTCACCATGTTGTACATTAGATTTACCAAACTTATCCATCTTATAACTAAATGTTTGCACCCTTTAACCAACCTTTCCTCACTTAACATAATTAGTAATAACATCAAGGAGTAATGAGCAATTTGGTTTCAAGGTATAATTAGAATTGAGCAAAATCTTCTCTGAACAGGTCATAAAACAGGATATACAATCCTCAATTCTAAGATATATACATCTTAAATTAGAGCACCAGTATTCAGGATTGTTCAGGTTTTCCAAAATTTCCAGTTCTTTACCTTGAAAAATAAAAATTTATCCTGCAAACATTTTCTGACTACTTCACTCCAAAATCTTCAGCAGATTTTGCATTTGTATTCTCCCAAAACACGCACTATATATGCACCTATGATTATATAAATCATCGTATTGACTATATACCTCATTATTATACTTGAATGAAATAACTGCCTCATTTCTGTTCCCCTAATATTTTTCATGGAGTTGATATTCACTAAAATGCAAACTAAATAAATGTTCTATAGAGAAGTGAAAATGTGGTCTAGAGAAAAAGAATATGTACAGTGGACATGTAATAATTTGAAAGTACTGTGAAAGGGAAGCTAGAGAAAGCAGAACATGACCAAAATTACTCAAACTGGCTCATTATAAAATATGACTCTTTATGGAAATACAAACAAAAGTGGGGCAATTTCAAAATCACGAACCAGAGAAAGGTAGAATATTCACCAGGAAGATCACGTCTGATATATAGACAATCAGGAAAGTCAGTTCTAAGAATCACTGAGGAAAGGAAAGTTGCAAGAAAAGTAGATCAATAGTGTTATTTGCTGAAATGCTACAAAATTATAGGATTTGTCCAAGAAAGTAGTCATTGGAGACTTTAGAGAGTGCACTTTCAGTAGAGATGTGAGAAAACCCAAATTGCAGAGCTTAAGGGATATGGTGCAGAAGTCATGGTAACAAGTACGGAGATTTGATGGGAAAAGACCCAACTAAGAAAAGCCACTCTATTGTGAGTTGTATCAGAGCCAAGCAAGATTATAATTACACTTTTGCTCAATTTCGATTTTTATTAAGAACAGTTAAAACGGATTCTACCTTCTCACACAATTTGGATGTATTTTATGTTTTAATGGGTTCATTTTTTTAAGGTTGTTAGAACCAAAGAGGGAACGATCTACCCTACTGGTGATCGTTAATTGTATTGTATTACTTATATAGTGAATTAGACCTACTTCTTTCCCTTTCTCAATAGGACAAATGAAAGTATCTGAAATATCAGTACTTAGCTATTCTATGGAGAAGGCAATGGCACCTCACTCCAGTCCTCTTGCCTGGAAAATCCCATGGACAGAGGAGCCTGGTAGGTTGCAGTCCATGGGGTCGCGCAGATTTGGACACGACTGAAGTGACTTAGCAGCAGCAACAGGTATTCTAAGTTACCTTGGAAATAATATTTTTGGGATGTGGGTGTGTGTATGTATTGGCACAGAGAAAAAAGTACACTAATTGTTCTTATGTTTCTCAGAGTTTATGTATTTACTTTTTGCACTCTTTATCTCTCTGGCTCCCAGGATGTACAGATGGGCTTTAATTGAGCCTATTACTAGTATTCGGAGAAACTACTGAAGCAATCCTTCTAGGCAAAGGGTCAGAGTATAGAGAAGCTGCAAAGTTAACATTTTTGAACTTGCTTACTGAGAAATCGTTGCTGAAACAAGAAAAGATATGCCTTTTCAAACCTCTGCCCTAAAACAAAATCCAATTTGGAGGTACAGGATCTACAAGATTGCTCACCTTCAAAAAAGAGGAAATAAGAGGAAATAAGGTTGTACCCAAGCGTGGGTACAAACTAGAGCAGAAGACACAGCCAAGCTTTTATCTGGAAATGAAATTTAGACATTTAGAAATGAAATTTAGAAAATTTTACTGGAGTAAGTACAGGTGTGAGAGTTGTACCATGAAGAAGGCTGAGTGTCAAAGAATTGATGCTTTTGAACTGTGGTGTTGGAGAAGACTCTTCAGAATCCTTGGACTGCAAGGACATCAAACCAGTCAATTCTAAAGGAAATCAGTCCTGAATATTCATTGGAAAGACTGATGCTGAAGCTCTAATACTTTGGCCAATTGATGCGAAGAGGCGACTCATTGGAAAAGACCTTGATGTTGGGAAAGATTGAAGGCAGGAGGAGAAGGGAACGACAGAGGATGAAATGGTTGCATGGCATCACTGACTCGATGGACATGAGTTTGAACAGGTTCCAGGAGATGGTGAAGGACAAGGAAGCCTGGTGCACTGCAATCCATAGGGTCGAAAAGAGTCAGAGATGACTCAGTGGCTGAACAACAACAGCAAAGCACTGAAAGTGCTGTTTCTTGGCATATTACTCTAAATATCCCATAACAACATAATCTAGATGGCATATATATATATATATATATATATATATATATATATCTCCAAAAGTTTATAAAGCTTCAAGAAAAAATGACAAACAGAATTTTAAAACTCAGCCTGTAGAAAAAACAACAAAATTACTCTGAAAACTTGAATTTAACATCTCTGAATAAAAATACACTCTCTAAGATGGAAAAAGTGAAAGGGGTAGATAAGAAAATATGCCTTTATTATATTAAGATTAAAATTTGCATAAAATATAGGCTATGTGTGGTTTCAAAATGTGTTATCTATTATGTATGAGTGTGTGCATATATATTGTTCAATTTCTCTTGATGTGTGTGCTGCCTTAAGAAATATTATTTAAATGAAAAATGTTTCAGAGACAATCAAGTTCATTGAAAATTACTTAGATAGGGTTTCCAATAATCATCTTTAATTATAATTGAAACAGACTCAAAAGAAACTATTGCTCTGTACTATATTCAGAGAAATAAAATCAGTCCTTGGAAGTGGAAACTCAACACTTTGGCCGCCTGATGCGAAGAGCCAACTCATTGGAAAAGACCCTGCTGCTGGGAAAGATTGAAGGTGAGAGGATAAGAGGATGAGAGAGGATGAGATGGTTGGATGGCATCACTAATGTGAAAGACATGAGTTTGAGTAGGCTCTGGGAGTTGGTGATGGACAGGGAAGCCTGGAGTGCTGCAGTCCATGGGGTTACAGAGTCAGACATGACTGAGCGACTAACTGAACTGATGTTCAGAGAAATATAATGCTAACAAGAGGAAGATGACCTGAACTAAACTTCAAAATAGCAAACTGAAAAAAAAGAAAGTTTGCAAACATTTCCAGAATAATACTATGGGGACCATATGTATCCCACAAATAGACCAGTACAGTCCATGAGCAAGGATATTGCTATAACAGTGCCCTATGTGATAATCTGCTTAAGGTATCTAAAGAGGGGAAACATCATTCTAAGAAACATAAATGTTTCAGCTCTTTGGGTGTTTTTATTTTCCTTATAATGTTATTATTAGTATTGTAATTTGTATGCCATTCTCTTTTATTAGTATAAACCATTGTCACTGTACTTTCTGACCTCTAGACATACTTGATAAAAATGAAGTTTCCAGGCTTAAATGTCAGATCTTAGAAAATTTTAGCCTCAGACATTAAAACATGGCTATACCTTTAATCAGAGAAGGCAATGGCACCCCACTCCAGTACTCTTGTCTGGAGAATCCCATGGACAGAGGAGCCTAGTGGGCTGAAGTCCATGGGGTCACTAAGAGTCAGATACAACTGAGCGACTTCACTTTCACTTTCCACTTTCATGCACTGGAGAAGGAAATGGCAATCCACTCCAGTGTTCTTGCCTGGAGAATCCCAGGGATGGGGGAGCCTGGTGGGCTGCCGTCTATGGGGTCACATAGAATAGGACACTACTGAAGCGATTTGGCAGCAGTAGCAGCAGCATACCTTTAATGATGACATATCTATCTCATCACTGACTTTCTATGAATTAATGGATTACCTAACAAGCCTAACAATACACCTGGAAATGTTCCTCAATTTTCATTTCAGGGTTCATTTGAATTAGTAAGCCCTTCAAAGAAAAAATATAGTCGTTAATACTTTGAAAAATAAAATGGGGACTTTCCAGTTGGTCCAGTGGTTAAGGATCCACCTTTCAATGCAGGTAAAGTGAATTTTATGCCTGGTTAGAAATCTAAGATCCCACATACCATGGGGCAACTAAACCTGTGTGCTGCAGCTACTGAGCCTGCATGCTCTAGAGTCAGTGCTGTGCAACCAGAATGAGTCCATGAGCCACAGTGAAGAGTGCTCATGCCACAGTGAAGACCCAATACAGCCAAAATAATAACAATAAAATAAAATGCAATTTAACAAAGTTAAGTCTTCAAAAAAGTGAAAGTGTTAGTTGCTCAATCATGACCAACTCTTTAAAACTCCATGGGCTATAGCCTGCCAGGCTCCTCTGTCCATGGAATTTTCCAGGCAAGAATACTGGAGTGAGTTGCCATTCCCTTTGCCAGGGGATCTTTCCAACCCAGGGATTGAACTCGTGTCTCCTGCATTGCAGGCAGGTTCTTTACCATCTGAGCCACCAAGGGAGTCTTCAAGGTGTTCAGTAAATATGAGCAGATATAAGGAAGGTATACATAAATTGTGCACAGGAGCACAAAATACTCATTTAAAAAAATATATATATAAACATATAAAAATAAACAATTATTTATACATAATTAGAAGTAAGAATAGAAATAAATGTAAAAAATATTTTAGTGAACACTGGTGATATGTCAGATAGTGTATTAAACTACATGAAAGTGAGTTTCAGAGAGTTATTCTTAATAAGGAAATAGCCTTAGGAAGTATTAATATATGACTTTTTGATATTGTAAACAGCATCTCTTCAGACAGTTGCTCTGGTTGTGCAGTATATAAGGATTTCATTCATCTCATAGATATACGCTAAGTTACATAATAGTTCAAGGGCAGGATGGAAGATTTTTGGCTTCTAGGCTGAAAGCCTGAGCAGTCAGGGAGAACCCTTTCCTTACAAACAACAACAACAAAAAAAAAAAACCTTATGTTGACTTTCATGGTCTGCGCACACTTAGGTAATCTCTTTCTAACTCTCTCTCTCTCTCACACACACACACACTCACACACACACTCACACACTCATTGGCACATATATTCTTTTAAAGCTCTTCTAACACTCTCTTTGATTCAAAGTTAGTTATAACGTTATGATATATGGTTGCTTTTAAAGAAATACTTTTCCTATCTGATCATGGTAGTATTATCTAGTCAATATGGACAATCTGAAAATGCAAAGAAAGTAATAAAAAGTGAAAATAAAACTTACCCCTTATATACCATTTTCCTTCCTTCCTTCCCTTCTTTCCCTCCCTTTCATAATTCACTAATTTATTCAAAATCAAAACAAAATAAAAAACACAAACTCCATGGACAACTTGGTTTTTTACCTCACTGTGAATAATATGGTAGAATAAGGAAAATGGTCTTAATATCTTTTATTCCACATAATACATAATTTAACAGATAGCCCTGCCTCCTCTGCTTCCAATGGCATCTCCTGTGCAGGCTCCCCACATTCGATTTGGGATCACAGCACTTGTTCCCATTTCAATAAAACTGGCAAGACTGATAATGAATTAAACTCTATGCTAAAATAGCAATCCTAATACTTTCACATTGGGCTAGAGTGGCTACTAAAACTATAAATCAATCATGTTTTCCAATATTCTACTGGCTAGCTAAATTCTGACTTTTAAAATTTAATTTAATACTATCAATCTCAATTATATATTTATTCTTTCTTAAACCTGCAGTTATTAAACAAATGGAATCTTCATTACAAATAGGTCATCTGCAAATTTTATTATTGAATCCAAAAACTTACCCTAACAATTTAAGAAATATTGAAAGACTCAAAATTTTGCCCAATTTCTTAAGTAAAAAAATTTGAAAACAACTATTATGCGGTAAACTTTTCTTAGAAGCTGATTCACACATGTGGATAATACTAGAATATTCCATTTAATGATAAAATATTTCTCAAATAAACAGTATTTTTTTTTTATTTTTAACAGTATTTTTCCTTCCAACTTCCATATGCCTAAGTAAGGAACTACACAGAATAAACACAGGAAACCTTTCATTTGAAAGTCGAGGAGAATTCTATTCTTTAACATAAGAAAAATATAAACTGCTATACTATTATAGCCTTAGAGTATTTAAAATTCTTCCACCTTCATATTTCTCTATCTTAGATCCTAACTATGTATAGAAGTAAGGTGTCAACTATCAGACAGGCTACTCCAACCAGTAAATCCAACCAGTGAATCTCTTAAACTTTTTTTCACACATTTCTGCCATGATTAGCATTATCACTACATTTTCCTGTAGTCTAACCCACACCTGCATTCTCAAGCATTTGGATAGGAAAAATTGGCTCAAGAAACCCACATCACATATTTCAGTTGTGTTCTTTTGTGCGTTAGCCATGCTTTGTTTACTCCCGATTTCATTCCTGCATAATATGGTCTCAAACTTTAATGGGGATTTTAAAAAACAGTAGCTGTGAAAACCATTTTCATGAACAATAAAATAAAAGTGATGTCAGAGTCCCTTACTGAAGGAGACCAGAGAGAAGCAGGTGACCTACAGGAATTGTTATTACTTCTAGAGGGGCATCAGAGGATGCAAGTATAGAAGGAATGCTGGAAAGCACATAAAGCTGAGAAACCTCTATAAAAAACCTATACAAAATTTTTGTTTCTTTGCCACAGTTCTGGTCCTTTCAGTCTTCCTAGGTGTTGAGCAACTTACCTCCAGGAGGAAAGAACTAAAAAGGCTTTCTAACTGTGGCTGGAAGGTTTTCCATGAGTGCAGTGAGGGGGCAGCCTTACTGTGAAATCTAATTTGGCAGGTAAAGCTATACTCTTCTTCAGAAAGTTACTTCATTGTCAGTGGTGACCTGACGATCTTATTTTGGAAGCTATCAATACAAGCACATTTAGAGAGACCAAGAGCTGAAATGAACTTATTAAAGAAGCTAATTTATACCATTACAGGTTAAACCAGAGATGATTTCCTCCAATAACCTAAATTAGATTGCTAAAAAGTACAGGGTTTGTGAAAGTCTAATATGAGCAATGACAGTTCTTCCATCTCAGGGTAAACACTATGAATAAAAATAGAATGCCTTATGGCATGAAGAAATATTAACACACTCATTTGCCATCTATTCTTGAGGCATTAATTAAAATGTATTATTTTACTTTAAAGTCATGCATTTTTAGGTTCCATTGATTTTTATTTTTGCTTTAAAGTAGCAATTACATTATTTATTTCTTACTACACTTTTGACTTTGTTGTTAAACTGGAGACTCACAATCCTTATAAATGGCAATGACAGGGACATTAAATTCAGACGTACTTGGAGTAAACACTGTGCTAATTAGCTGAACTTTCCAAGGGATTAGACTGTTGACTTTATGAAAATAGTTGATATTGTGAATTATTCTGCAAATCCCTAATGAGGCATGATTTTCTAACTATGGAGGACAGAGAATGCTTTAATATGTATACAATTTGAACACTGTATGAGGGATAAAGTCATTCATCTATCATCAGATTATTTAATT
The DNA here is from genome assembly GCF_032405125.1 of Capricornis sumatraensis. Taxonomy (NCBI): domain Eukaryota; kingdom Metazoa; phylum Chordata; class Mammalia; order Artiodactyla; family Bovidae; genus Capricornis; species Capricornis sumatraensis. The sequence goes on along the minus strand of NC_091091.1, from coordinate 5,619,104 downwards.
TAGCCAAGCAAAGATCACAAAAAAACATACACAATTCATAACCTTTGATGTCTCTAGGAGCAAATAGGTAACATGACAACAACAAATGACTAGTAAAAGTAATAAGCATAATAATGACAGAACAAAATAGTATTCTTCAATAGCGAACTTCTAAGATGGGAAAATTTATCCATTTTTCTTCTATTAGATAGAGAGATCCACATTCCCATTAAGTAGTATTCAAAGACAGATGCCATCAATATTGAAATATCTAAGATAGGTACATTTGGGTCATTGCAGATATTACATGTTAAATGGTTCCATAGAGCTTGATGGCTAATGTATCTTTACCAAATGACTGAGTTATTATTAAGGAATGACTCAAAGTCTAATGCCAAGTCTTTTACACTTTTTCACTCTTTCCAAATAAAATAGTGAGGGCATTAAACCCCCCAATTTAAGTGCAAAAATCACTTATGACATCCACCTTTGATCCCTTCCAATATCTCTTCTCATAGGGAATTTTTATATTTTTCATATTCCTAATTTTATCCAAGGCTACTGTTTGTGTTTGTCTCATGGTTAGCAAATAGAATTTCATGTTGTTTATAACAGTTAGGCATTATTTTAGTGAGAACATGTAAGTGTTCAAACAGAGGCTGAACACTGGATTTTCCACCATATTGCAATCCTTATTAAGAAACAAAGTGCATCAGATGTTACGTTTGTAAGATTATTTTAATTAAAGTAAATTATTGCAAGGAGTGGCCAACTTTTAAAAATGAACTAAAAATTAGCATTATTCATTTCTATGATGTGCTGCATTTTCCATAGAAATCCTGGCTAACGTAAAGGTCAGAGTAAAAGCACACTTACCGTCATCATATTGGCCCAAGCAGACAGTGAAGATACAACCAAGGATAATCCCTGAAGCGAACCATTTCCAGAGAGAAAACTGTTGGAACATCTTCTGTCGAATTCCACTCAAGGTTGATCTGAAATAGAAAGAGGGAAAAAGAAATATTTGACAAGTTCATTAATCTGTTATAGGTAAACACACCTGTTACAGCACAGAAAAGCCTTAATGACTTCATAGTTAATTACCTGTGCCACACTATCCATTATCAAAGTAGCATAATTGTTTAACGTACCAGAACTCATCTACATGAGTTTGCAGATGAGCAATCTCTAAGAAAAGACATCCATTCTGTTACTTACTTTGTAAGCAAGTAAGTTGAGATGTTGACATACTGATGACATTAGAACACCTTTAAAATTGAGACCCAGTGAGTGAATCAAATGCCAATCATTTTAAGTCACAGAATTTATCTTCAGTATCAGTTCAGTTCAGTTCAGTTCATTCACTCAGTCGTGTCTGACTCCTTGTGACCCCATGAATCGCAGCACGCCAGGCCTCCCTGTCCATTACCAACTCCCGGAGTTCACTCAGACTCGCGTCCATAGAGTCAGTGATGCCACTCAGCCATCTCATCCTCTGTCGTCCCCTTCTCCTCCTGCCCCCAATCCCTCCCAGCATCAAAGTCTTTTCCAATGAGTCAACTCTTCACATGAGGTGGCCAAAGTACTGGAGTTTCAGCTTTAGCATCATGCCTTCGAAAGAAATCCCAGGGCTGATCTCCTTTAGAATGGACTGGTTGGATCTCCTTGCAGTCCAAGGGACTCTCAAGAGTCTTCTCCAACATCACAGTTCAGCAGCATCAATTCTTTGGTACTCAACTTTCTTCACAGTCCAACTTTCACGTCCATACATGGCCAGTGGAAAAACCATAGCCTCGACTAGATGAACCTTTGTTGGCAAAGTAACGTCTCTGCTTTTCAATATGCTATCTAGGTTGGTCATAACTTTCCTTCCAAGGAGTAAGCATCTTTTAATTTCATGGCTGCAATCACCATCTGCAGTGATTTTGGAGCCCAAAAAAATAAAGTCTGACAGTTTCCTCTTTTTCCCCATCTATTTCCCATGAAGTGATGGGACCAGATGCCATGATCTTTGTTTTCTGAATGTTGAGCTTTAAGCCAACTTCTTCACTCTCCCCTTTCACTTTCATCAAGAGGCTTTTGAGTGCCTCTTCACTTTCTGCCATAAGGGTGGTATCATCTGCATATCTGAGGTTATTGAGATTTCTCCCGGCAATCTTGATTCCAGCTTGTGCTCCTTCCAGCCCAGTGTTTCTCATGATGTACTCTGCATAGAAGTTAGATAAGCAGGGTGACAATATACAGCCTTGACGTACTCCTTTTCCTATTTGGAACCAGTCTGTTGTTCCATGTCCATTGTTCCATGTCCAGTTCTAACTGTTGCTTCCTGACCTGCATATAGGTTTCTCTAGAGACAGGTCAGGTGGTCTGGTATTCCCATCTCTTTCAGAATTTTCTACAGTTTATTGTGATCCACGCAGTCAAAGGCTTTGACATAGTCAATAAAGCAGAAATAGATGTTTTTCTGGAATTCTCTTGCTTTTTTGATGATCCAGCAGATGTTGGCAATTTGATCTCTGGTTCCTCTGCCTTTTCTAAAACCAGTTTGAACATCTGGAAGTTCATGGTTCACGAATTGCTGAAACCTGACTTGGAGAATTTTGAGCATTACTTTACTAGCGTGTGAGATGAGTGCAATTGTGTGGTAGTTTGAGCATTCTTTGGCATTGCCTTTCTTTGGGATTGTAATGAAAACTGAACTTTTCCAGTCCTGTGGCCACTGCTGAGGTATATCTTAGGTATAGAACAGTTCAACTATACATATAAGTTTTTGCAGTTATTTAAGATGTTAAGCTGTTGGTGTCCTACATAAAATTTCAATAGCCATTTGTCTTATGGAATTACGTAGAAAAACCCAACATCAAAACAGAAATTCATTTTTAGTAGAGTGACAAGAGATTGACTTAACTATGTCATAAAGACTAAGAATAAGCCATCAGTTTTTACCACATTTGTCTTTGGAAGCATTTGCATTAATTTCATTTAAATTCTTTTGTTTTTCTTTGCAATCTGCCAGTAAATAAATAAATTGAATGAGGTGTTAGTGGCCTGCGAACAGATGGGCCAGTTTTCTATCTCCATCAGAAAAGAAAAAATGAATTAGCCTAAAGGGGCAAGAGAGGCCATGAAGCCTGTGATAAATTGAAAAGTGCAGGGTGTTTCTGGAGAAACCTGGGATTGTAAACCAGCGTTACTGAGTCTTCTGATTTTCCAGAACATGATAAATTTCTGTTTTCCATGGTAAATTTCAAATTTCCACGTGAGGCTGCTGAGTGTTTAGATGGTTGCCCAAAACTTTTTAATGACTAAAAGCGTCTGGCAGGTCATACTGTCTTCTAAGGTCCTTCAGTGTACAACTCCTGACAGGGATTCTCTCTACTAAACTACTCATGGGTAAGGTCCTTCAGAATGCACAAAGGAAATAATTTGAAGTTTACTTTTGCATATATTTTGCTAAATTTGTATTTCTGGTTTATTTTTGTGTATTTTGTAAGGTTTATTTGCACAATAGCCTGCAAAATATGTAATTTATTTAAAGTTATATTAAAATTACAAGCTCAAACAATTTTTATTCATGGAATGAAAGTGAAAGTGAAGTTACTTAGTCATGTCTGACTCTTTGCGACCCCATAGACTGCAGCCTGCCAGGCTCCTGCATCCATGGGATTCTCCAGGCAAGAGTACTGGGGTGGGTTGCAATTTCCTTCCCCAGGGGATCTTCCCAACTCAGGGACCAAACCCCAGTCTCCCACATTGTGGACAGATGCTTTACCATCTGAGCCACCAGGGAGGCCCATAGTCATGAAATCCATGGTCCATAAATTTAAAGTCACAGAACTAGACCTTCTAAAATGGAATCTATTCTTCTTGTGTTTCTTTATCTTAATAAAAAGAGTGTTCTTTTTATATAACCCTCACATATTTTCCCCCTCTAACTGGTAAAGAACTCAGCTTCTACTTTTATAACTTCTAGGCAAAGATAGAGCCCATCATTAAATATCAAGCAACTATAATGATACATGTTTATTGCAGGAAAAGAAAAAAATAAAATTGACAAATGCTAGTCATTTAAAGAGCAGTTTATTAGAGTGGGGCTTCTTTTTAAATTCAAGTTTTTCAACTTCCCAGTTATGATGGAGCAAATGAAATAGCATCTCTGTCTCACTTACCTCATTATTAACATGGAGATACAATAGTGCCTACCTCAAATTTATTTGGAGGATTAGGTAAATGGCTATAAATACATGCTTAGAAGAATACCTCAGAGTGAGCACTCCACAAAGCTTAACATGAGCATTTTTGATTCAGCATCTATGAAGTCTTCAAAGTGGTTAAACATACATTTTCTCAACTCATCTTGAGTGAAACCTCTAAGGTAGGTATTATTGTCTCTACTCTGTGGAGGAAAGGATATCCTCACAGGCTCAAGGGTAAAAACTCATGAGTGGCTGGAGTGGTGGTGAAGCTTGTAAGCTTGAAATTTCTGCTTATTCCATTACAATAAAGGACAAAAAAAATCTCAAGAAAGCACATGGTTCTAGTTTCAAACTACATGGAGGCCCAGAATAGCTTGCTGCATTTTTTCCTGTATACTAAGGAGAAATATTGCATGCTTCTTCCCAAACCTGAAGTATACATAAGATTTGTGAAAATAATGGCTTAAATTCCTCTTTCTTTTTCTAAAGAAATGTTACAACATTAAGAAACAGAAAATAGTGTTTAAATTTTAAAAATAAAGGGAAAACACTTAAATGATATTAGAAACAAACTTAAAAAAAAAGCAGTATCTATTTTCTTTACTAGTTTTGCACTTTCTAGAATTGCAGGCAAAGTTCTTACAGGTGCCTTCAAACAACACTCTAACATGGTATTGTACTTTTATTATAAATTCCATATTGAACACTGCCTTGTTCCTGGAGTGGAAAATTTCCCTCAGATCTCCTTGGTCAGTAATACTATGCTCTATAAACCTAGACCATGCTCGCTTCTAAAAAGAAATGTAGCTGACCTATAAATAATGTCATTGTACTTGTTTTTTTGGAGATGACTGACTACCATATTCAACACTGTTATAGTTAATAAAGACATGGTTTTGCAAAAGTGATTTGAAAACACAGTTGATCCTTGAACAACTCAGGGGTTAGGAGCACCAATTATCCCCCTTCTTCCAACCAAATATCCAAATATCTCTGCATCAAATGACTTATCCAAAAGCAGGAAGCTAAAACAGTTTGGATAGAATCAAGACTCGAGGTTGCTCTCAGTCCATGTATTGTGATTCCTGGGTTTCCCAGCTGGTGCTGGTGGTAAAGTACCTGCTTGCCAATGCAGGAGACATAAAAGACATGGGTTCAGTCCCTGGATTGGGAAGATACCCTTGAGGAGGGCATGGCAAAGCACTCTAGTATTCTTGCCTAGAGAATCCCATAGACAGAAGAGCCTGGTGGGCTACAGTCCACAGGATCACAAACAGTCAGACATGAGTGAAGCAACTTAGCACACATACACAGTGTGATTCCCTAATCAAACACAAATTTTTCCCCACACTTAAAGATTTGTAAAATAAGATTATAGATGCTAATTCTACTGAAAAAAAAAAAAAAACACATACACACAAAAGTGAACTTATGCTGTACAAACCCATGTTGTTCAAGGGTTATCTGTAGTATTCTACTGTCAATAATATTGGGGGGAAAAGCATGTTTTCCAATTATGTTGTAATCTTACACATAAATGGTTTCAGTTTCATGATATTTACTATATATTTTCTGTAGTCTTTGGAATATTTTACTATTATTACTAAAGACACAATATATTGATTTTGAGTTTCAATCATTTGTATGATAAAGCTACCAGATACAATTCATATTTATTTCCCTGGCATTGAATATTCTCAGAAATTCAATTATTCAACAAGCATTGATGGAGGGTCTGTTGAGGTATCGCTCACTCTTATAGACAGATGGAACTTATCAGTTTTTAAAAATGCATATCCCTGCTTCTATGAGTCTTACGTTCAGAAAATGGAGTAAGGTTATATGAAACTAATAATTGCATTCCATTAACACACCTGCAGAAAACTTGACAAGGAAAACATAACTATTTCAATAATCCTTGATGAAAGCACCCTTGATGGTATCTAGTACCTTGAGGGTAGATTGCTGTTCATCTCTTGGAGGGAGACTACATAAAAGGCCTTTCACTTTAAAGTATAAATGCAAAGTCTGTCGGTACACAATGCTCTACTCTTTACCTGCTGATCCCTGCCTTCTGGAGTCTGGGTTGGTTGTGGTGACACATGGCAAATGCAGCGAAGGTTAACAGCAGTTTTCCCTCTGGTACATTTTTTAAAATGCTAACTCCTTGTTTTAAGGCTCTGCCCTGACTGCTACATGAAAAACCACTAATTTCTTTGATGTATCAAAGTGTGGATACCAATACCATGATGAGAAATCCCATATCAGCATTTTGTCAGGAAGCAAGCTGGAATCTCCCAGGGAGCTGAGAGAGGAACATGAGCACTTTGCCCTTCAACAGTCTGTTCCGTCAAACTCTGGTACTTTGCTACCACTGACATCTAGATAGAGTTATAATAACAAAACTTGTCACTTTTATACTGCTTATAGGAAATTTATACTATTACTTCCTAGAATATGCAATTACTCTTTCAAAGCAGCCTTAACTATGAAATTTAAAATAAAAGCCTTTCCAAAGTCACCACATCTCACCACAACATATATGAATTTCCTTAACTAATTGGTGGAAAATCTTTCTTCTACTTTACTGTTAGGGCAATAAACAAGAAGGTTTTCATCACTAGAGAAAACAGTTATCGCTCATAAGCATGACCTGATGAATCATCCTTTATCTTTTTTCTTTGTAATATGCATTTTCAAAAAATAAAATTTCAGAGCCTTTATGATCTATTCTCTTTTTCTATTTATCTCTTCCTATAATTTTAACATATTTTATTAAATATATATTGATATGTTTATGTTTAGGACTACCCTGGTGGCTCAGACAGTAAAGAATCTGCCTGCAATGCAAGAGACCTGGGTTCAATCTCTGAGTTGGGAAGATCCCCTGAGAAAGGGAATGTCTAACTACTCTTGCATTTTTGCCTGGAGAATCCAATGGACAGAGGAGTCTGGTGCACTATATAGTCCATGGGGTATCAAAGAGTCAGACACAACTGAGCAACTAAGCATGCACATAGGCATGTCGCATTTATAAAATATACTATCCTTATAAGTATATATGCAAAGTAGAAAATATATTTTATTTTTTGAAGAATAAAATATATTGAAGTATTTATATTCATATTACACCTTTGTTCATAAAAACTATGTAAATAAATATTTATTTTATTTAACTTTATACTATATTTATATGTGTACTATATATAGATAAATATTGATCCTATATATATATTTTGTTATTCATTAGCTTAATTCTGTTGCAAGGACAGAAATGGCCAGATCACCCCTGACAGCGAAGTTACCTGTGTTTTCATCAGGCACTGTGAGAGTTAACATACACTGTGAGGCTCTGGGAGACCTAGGCACCTCTCCAACCTGGCCCAAACTAACCAGACTTACTTAATCTGTGATGGAGCTTACAGTCTGATGTGCCATAGTGTCTGAGTTTACCTTTATTGCTGTTCACTTTAAAATGTATATTTGTTTATGTTCACTCTCTATGTGTGCATTCATAGTATATAAATATATATGTGCATATATCTACACATATGTGGATTCATAATACATGTGTGTGTGTGCACACGTGAGCATGTGCACGTATGCTGTCACTTCAGCCTGACTCTTTGCGACTCCATGGACTGTAGCCCATCAGGCTCCTCTGTCTGTGGGACTTTCCATGCAAAAATACTGGAGTGGGTTGCCATTTCCTACTCCAGGGGATCTTCCTGACCCAGGGATCAAATCTGCATCTCCTTTGTCTCCTGTATTGCATTGGGGTTCTTTTTTCTATTTTATATATATATGTAAATGCTATCTTCCTGTTTTCACTTTTAAATGTATATTTGTGTGTACTCTTTCTGTGTGCATTCATAATATAGATATATGTGCATTGATTTCATATATATATATATATATATACTCCTTCCCTACCTCCCTTCCTCCCCTCCTCACCCCATCTGACACAATTCAATATGCATACATGCACTCTCAATCTAATGGAATCAAAGTTGATAAAAAATAGTTTAAAAAGTGAGGAGAAAAAAACCCATAAGAACTTATTTCACTAACAGTGTAACTGTTCACAGGACATGTGCTGCATTAGAGTTTTAACATTTTAAATATAACTCAACATTTGTAAATATTAAATGAGAATAGTTTCACTCAAAATACATTTCCTAGAACCATATGATACAAGTAAGAAAAATCTAAGTTTAGATAATCTTCTTCTACAAACTTTGATGGATCTTAACAATAAAGAGGGCTTCTCCCATAGCTGAGCTGGTAAAGAATGGGCCTGAAGTGCAGGAGACCTGAGTTGTTCTTGGGTTGGGAAAATGACATGGAGTAAGGACCTAAATCAAATCCCTTATAATTACACAGTGGAAGTGATAGATCTAGAAAACTGATCTGATAGACAGAGTGCCTGAAGGACTATGGACAAATATTTACAACATTGTATAGGAGACGGTGATTGAAATCTTCCGCCAAGAAAAGAAATTCGAAAAGGCAAAATGGTTGTCTGAGGAGGCCTTACAAATAGCAGAGAAAAAAAGAAAAGTGAAAGGCATAGGAAGAAAGGAAAAATACACCCATCTGAATGCAAGATTCCAAAGACCTCCAAGGAGAGATAAGAAAGGCTTCCTCAGTGATCAGTGCAAAGAAATAGAGGAAGATAATAGAATGGGAAAGACTCAAGATCTCTTCAAGAAAATTAGAGATACCAGAGAATATTTCATGCAAATATGGGCACAATAAAGGACAGAAATGTATGGACCTAACAGATGCAGAAGATATTAATAAGAGGTGGCAAGAATAAACAGAAGAGATATACAAATAAGCTCTTCATGACCCAGATAAACACAATGGTGTGATCACTCACCTAGAGCCAGACATTTTAGAGTATGAAGTCAAGTGGGCCTTAGGAAGCATCCCTATGAAAAAAGCTAGTGGAGGTGATGGAATTCCAGTTGAGCTATTTTAAATCCTAAAAGATGATGCTGTGAAAGTGCTGCACTCAATATGCCAGCAAATTTGGAAAACTCAGCAATGGCCACAGGACTGGAAAAGGTCAGTTTTCATTCCAATCCCCAAAAAGGCAACACCAAAGAATGTTCAAACTACCACACAATTGCACTCATTTCACATGCTTAGCAAAGTAATGCTCACAATTCTCTAAGTGAGGCTTCAACAGTATGTGAACCCTGAACTTCCAGATGTTCACGCTGGATTTAGAAAAGGCAGAGAAACCAGAGATTAAATTGCCGACATCCATTGTATCATAGAAAAAAACAAGAAATTCCAGAAAACAACATATACTTCTGCTTCATTGACTACACTAAAGCCTTTGATGTGTGAATCAAAACAAACCATGGAAAATTCTGAAAGAGATGGGAATTCCAAACCATCTGACATGCCTCCTGAGAAATCTGGTTGCTGGTCAAGAAGTAACAGTTAGAACCGGACATGGAACAATGGACTGGTTCCAAATTGGGAAAAGAGTAAGTCAATGTTATATATTATCACCCTGATTATTTAACATATATGCAGAGTACATCATGTGAAGTGCACTTGTATATGACCCCCCAGCTCAACCCATTGAGCGCAGATGAAGTCTGTGACTTTGCTTTTAGCTCATAGAATATTGCAAAGATAATGTAAAACGATCCCCTTGTTTCAGTTAAGTTATATAATACTCACAATTAGCACAGTGGAGAGAGAATTTTCCATCTGAGATTTAAGAAGCAACTATTAACATTGTAAACTGCCTATGAAGAGGAACATATGCCAGGGATCTTGTACCTGAGGGTGGCCTCCATACAACAGACTTTAGTTATACAACCAAAAGGAAAATAATTCTGCCAATAAACTAAATGAGTCTAGGATCCTTTCCTAATCAGTCCTATAGATGAAAATGCAGTTAGCAGGCAATTGACTGAAGCCTTGTAAGACACTGAGCAGAGGACCCAGCTGGTAGTGGGACTCCTGCCCCAGGGAAACTGTGAGATAATCATTGTGGATTGTCTTAAGCCATCAAGTTTGTGGTAATTTGTATGTAACAGCAGAAAATTAATGCATAGGAGGATCTGAGGTAAACATGATATATGTAAAACATTGATCAGTTTAGTGTTTGTTCTGAATTTTAGATAAGAGCTGCTTATGGGATTGAGGATGGAATTGTACATATTAAACAAAACTAAAGGGGGAAACACATTCAACAAAGAAGAGAGTTGTCTTGCACAAACTAATGGCTATAGTTTCAGTGAAATGAAGTGTATGGGGAGCACAATTTTCAGTGTTGTGGTGCAACACTTGAACATTTCTATAAGAGTTGCCTGCCTTTTATTCATGGAAGGCTTCTGTACAAACATTATTTTCCTGGAGTTGCATACTATATTAGTGCATATACAAAAACTAAACACAAACTACTTTGTATTGCCTTTGCAGGAATTTTCAAATAAAGTACTTAACAAACTGAACTAAAAATATGTCATCTTTTATAATTAAAAAAATAGAATATGTTGTTAAGGACTAAATCTGTAAGTTTACTGTTAATGAAAATGTTGGTAAAGATAATTATTTTGAGTATGATAGATATTACTGCTATTAAAACATTAAAATATTAATTTAGGTAAATATAGGTAAACAAATAATAGACTGTTCTGTTTAATTTCACTTTGTGCTTTTCTTATTTGTCCTAAAAAAGTATAAGCAAAATTTGTAGTTTGGGGTATTTTCAGAAATATCATCTCAAATATAATAAGTCAATTAATTGTTTAAATAGAAGAAATACAGCTAAGAAAGTATTTTTAAATATCTCTGTTTTGACATAATTATTTTAAGCTTTTACTATTTATGTTATAAATTTATATGATTAAAGAAGTGCTTGATTTTCTCAACTGGAATAAGTACCAAGATGAATGATTTGACTTAGAAAATTAACTGAATATACCAGAGTCACGTAAGCCCTTTATTTATGCTACAGATTCATCAAGGTCAATATGACCTTTCCTAAAGAGACAATATTTCAATGTAATGAAATCTGAATTTCAAATTGAATTTTATTTGATCCTACAGAACCTCTGGCAAATAGCAATTTCTCTAGAGACTAGAAAAGTAGTCATGTTACAATTTTATATCAAAATATAGTGAAATTCTATTCAGCTGAAATGATTGAAAAAGATACAAGATTTAAAATAGTTTGCACATTTGGATGCTTGGAAATCACAGATTTGAATTGAGATTATTAAGTTTTGAATATTTAACTATTTTGTTGAAAAAAAAGGATAAAATTAAGTTATGGGTATGAAAAGACTTTGCAAAGAGGAAATACTATTGTATTTCCAATCAATCAATACATTGTAAAGTCTAATGCTCATTAAGGCACTGTAGCATTATTATTTTTTTTTAATGATGGCCATTTAATAATGACTAGGTTAGAGAATAAAGTATATACAAGACAAAACATAAAGAATAGTATGTAGCAGAGAAGAGGAGTAAAGATGGTTGTTCAACAGGAGTATGAGTGGAAATGTCACAGCTAAATTGTCAAATACTATTTCATGAATATAATGGAATGTCCATAGGGCGCTGAAGTCTGAATAAGAACTTGATGAGAAAAAGGAAGAGGAAAAAAATCACTCAGGTAGGAGAAATAAGATTCAAAATTAGAGGAAAAAATAAGATTAAAATTAGAGGATTAAATATAAATATTAACTAAAGATAAAATCTACATATGGAGTTTCAGGTGATATATTGAAAGTTCAGCTCAGTTCAGTTCAGTCGCTCAGTCGTGTCAGACTCTTTGCGACCCCATAAATCACAGCACGCCAGGCCTCCCTGTTCACCACCATCTCCCGGAGGTCACTCAGACTAATGTCCATCGTGTCCGTGATGCCATCCAGCCATCTCATCCTCTGTCGTCCCCTTCTCCTCCTGCCCCCAATCCCTCCCAGCATCAGAGTCTTTTCCAATGAGTCAACTCTTCGCATGAGGTGACCAAAGTACCAAATCACATGATACTGAAAACCTAGCTAATTTTTTTTTTAATAGTACTAGTGATGTACTGATATGTTTAAAAAGAAGGTGCATGAAGAGGATAAGTAGATTCACCTGGTAGAAGTATGTAGCATGGATTTGAGGGGAATAATGAATGACAGATTAAGTGCTTTTTCAATACTTTACTTCAGTCTTATTCTCTTTAAATATACCTAGCAAGTTGCTCAATATTTTCAGGACAGCTAAAATAAGAACAATGTTAGCTGGTTTTAGAGCATTTTTTATAAAAGATAGTATTATAATTGTAAAATTCTGTCCTATTTACCAAAGGCAACTCAATACAATTATTATTCTTTATGTTTGAGAGGAAAACACAATTTAAATAATTTTATTTTACTCATAGAGATTGTACTTTATGAGTAATGAAATGTCAATATACCTGATGTATAAGTGCAGTGATATGAGCAAAGCATTCAATAACCCATCACAATGTCTATTTTTAATGAGTTTTCATAGAAAAATCTCTAAAAGGATGTGAACATAAGCCATATAACACTATTTCTTTTGAAATGGCAAAAGCAATGAAAAGTGATAAAGATTCCTTTATGAGGAATTTTCAGAAAGTAAAAACAAAGAACAAAGCATGCATAAACTATAGTTTTTTTCTACTTAATTAGCATTCTTGTCCAATTAAACAATAATCATAAAGTAACATTTTTTGCCTTTAGAATTATTGCTGAAGTTCAAAGGTTCAAGTTTTTAATTGCTACTCATAAAGGATGCAGTGTAACTTTCAAAACTATGAAAAGTTTCTTATTTTACATGATTCAGCAAGATGTTTTTCTTAGAAAAGATATCATTAAAGAGTAAATTTTGGCTAAAACCAAAATTTTTATGTAAATTAATGGCTAAAACCTTTTATTGTTTCTACTTTCCAGTTTCAGACCTGGGTGAATAAATCAGAATCAGGCATCTTTTGTGGATTAAGGGAAGTAGAAATCTTAAGATTAGAAACTTATTAGAGTGATGCCAATGGGCAAAGATGAAATGAGATATTATAGATGATTTTGGAGCTGCAATTTTAATAATGATAAGGGTAGAGTGAAATGAATAGCTGAAGAAGAAACAAATTTCATCCCTCTGTCCAAACCCATTAATCTGTCAGCATGTCAAAAGTGTAATTTACTAATAGTTCTTAATAGTGGGTACATGAAGACTAAAAGATAATCAGATATAACAGTGGTGGAATGAAAATTAGTGTTAAGTTGTAGAAAAGAGAAATTGGAGAGAGATGATGTGTCTAGTGAGCTTTAGGCTGCACACATTAAGTGTAAGTAGCCACAGTTCTTTAGAGAAAAGATTGCAAATGAGTAAGATTCAGCAGTACAGTTCAGTTCAGTTCAGTCGCTCAGTTGTGTCCGACTCTGCGACCCCATGGACTGCATCATGATAGGCCTTCCCTGTCCATCACCAATAAATAAGCAGGATGACAACATACAGCCTTGATGTAATCCTTTCCCGATTTGGAATCAGTCTGTTACTCCATGTCCGGTTCTAACTCTTGCTTCCTGACCTGCATACAGATTTCTAAGGAGGCAGGTCAGGTGATCTGGTATTTCCATCTCTTGAATAATTTTCCACAGATTTTTGTGATCCACACATCAAAGGCTTTGATGTAGTCAGTAAAGTAGAAGTAGATGATTTTCTGGAGCTCTCTTGCTTTTTTAATGATCCAACAGATGTTGGCAATTTGATCTCTGGTTCCTCTGCCTGTTTTAAATCCAGATTGAATATCTGGAAATTCAAGGTTCACATACTGTTGAAGCCTGGCTTGGAGAAGGTTGAGCATCATTTTGCTAGCATCCAAGATGAGTGCAATTGTGTGGTAGCTAAAGGATTCTTTGACATTGTCTTTCTTTGGGATTGGAGTGATAACTGACCTTTTCCTGTCCTGTGGCCACTGCTAAATTTTCCAAATTTGCTGGCATATTGAGTGCAGCACTTTTGTAGCATGATCTTTTAGGACTTAAAATAGCTCAGCTGGAATTCCATCACCTCCACTAGCTTTGTTCACAGTGATGATTCCTAAGGCCCACTTGACTTCACAATCCAAGATGTATGGCTCTGTGTGAGTGATCACACCATCATGATTATCTGGGTCATGAAGATCTTTTTTATATAGTTCTTCTGTGTAGTCTTGCCACTTCTTTTTAATATCTTCTGCTTCTGTTAGTTCCATAGCCTTTCTGTCCTTTATTGTGCCCATCTTATTCAGCTATGACCTAAATCAAATCCCTTATGATTATTCAGTTGAAGTGAGAAATAGATTCAAAGGGTTAGATCTGATAGATAGAGTGCCTGAAGAACTATGGATGGAGGTTCATGAGATTGTACAGGAGGCAGTGATCAAGACCACCCCCAAGAAAAAGAAATGCAAAAAGGCAAAATAGTTATCTGAGGAGGCCTTACAGATAGATGTGAAAAGGAGAGAAGTGAAAGGCGAAGGAGAAAATGAAAAATAAGCCTATTTGAGTGAAGAGTTACAAAGAATAGCAAGGGGAGATAAGACAGCCTTCATCAGTGATCAATGCAAAGAAATAGAGGAAAACAATAGAGTGGGAAATGCTAGAGATCTCTTCAAGAAAATTAGAGATAACAAGGGAATATTTCCTGCAAAGATGGGCACCACAAAGGAGAGAAATTGTATGGATTTGGAGATTATTTGTTAACATTTCCCTTAGCTCAGGTATGCGTATGTGTGCAATGTATATATATATACATACAAGAACACACATGATATATATGTTATATTATTATATGTATCTAGATAGATATAGTGGATGAATATATATGTATATGTATGAGAAAATTGAGAAAAACACATAATAATATCAGAAGATATCTTTTTTCAGGAATCAGATAAAATTATCTACTACTATTAGTAATTGGACTATTATAGGACATCATTTATTGTTGTTCTAAACCTCTGCCTCATGTTGGGCTTCTGCAGTTCTGCGGAGTTTTCCATTTTTGTTGTTGTTCTCTTTTTTTTATTTTAATTTTTAATTTTCTAAACCTATTATTATTTTTTCTACATGTATGCTTTGTTTGCTTATCCTACTGTTCTTTTCCCCTTGCAGTTAATCTTTAATAATATAAATCTTCTTTATCTACCTCTATTTAATTTTGCATGTCTATTGTTTCTTTCTTTTCTTTCACTTCTTTCCTCTCAACATATGTTAGTTTTATTTTCATTGCTTTATTACCCAATTGGCATTTTGCTTTAGTTTTGCTGTCCCGTTTGTGCTTTAGTTAGTTCTGTTCTTAACTGGTAGATATAATTTTGGCTTCCTTTGTTCACCTGGTCAATCTATTGTACTTTATTTTTGGTGGACTGTTTTCATTTTGCTTATGGGTGCATATGTATATGTGTATATTCAGTCACACTTTCTATTGTTGTTCTAAACCTCTGCCTCTATGTTGGGCTTTTGCAGTTCTGTGGAGTTTTCCATTTTTCTTTCTCTGTCCACTTTTTCTTCTTTTTTTTTTTAATTTCTCTATTTTATAATTTTAATTTTTAAACCTATTATATTTTTTCTGCACTTTTTCCTCGGTTTGACCCTTGCTTCTCTGCAGAAAAGCTATGACAAACCTAAACAGTATATTAAAAATCAAAGTCTTCACTTTGCTGACAAAGGTCCATATAGTTAAGGCTATGGTCTCTCCAGTATTTACGTATGGTTGTGAGAGTTGAAATATCAAGAAGGCTGGCTGCCAAAGAATTGATGCCTTCAACCTGGGGTGCTGGAGAAGACCTTTGAGAGTCCCTTGTACAGCAAAGGAGATCAAACCAATCAATCCTAAAGGAAATTAACCTTGAATATTCATTGGAAGGACTGTTGCTAAAGTTGAAGCTCCAATACTTTGGTCACCTGATGCGAACAGCTGACTCATTGGAAAAGACCTGGATCCTGGGAAAGATTGTAGGTGGGAGGACAAGGGAACGACAGAGGATGAGATGGTTGGATGGCATCACTGACTTAATGGACATGAGTTTGAGTAAACTGTGGGAGTTGGTGATGGACAGGGAGGCCTGGCATGCTGTCGTTCATGGGGAGTTGAAGAGCCAGACACCACAAGGCAACTAAACAGCAACAACAATCAAATCTATATGATATGCACATGAGATAAAAATGATACTGTATGTCAATTATATTTCAATAAAATAACACTTTAACAGGCTTTTTGAATGAATATTTTAATGTAATATTTTGCTTTAGATTGTTATTTTTTAAAATAATAGGGACTGGATTACTGAGTTACTTTAAATCTTTTTTTTTTTTTTTAGCAAAAAACTCTTCATGAATTAAAAATAACTAATTTGAACTATTTCTGAGGTGTCTAATTAAACCAAAAAAGAAAATTGTCAGTGCAGAGAAAACCTAGCTTAAAAAATAAGGATAAGTGTGGAAGAGTGAAATAATGGAAGTGTTAGAACTTAAAATTATAAAACATACGTTTGAGGATCACAACTGCATTTTTCACTTAGGTAGCCTTTCCCTTCTCCAGGGGATCTTCCCAACCCAGGGATCACACCCAGGTCTTCTGCATTGCAGGCAGATTCTTTACCAGGCGAACATAAGGGAAGCCCTTCAGTTCAGTTCAGTTCAGTCGCTGAGTCGTGTCCGACTCTTTGCGACCCCATGATTTGCAGCACGCCAGGCCTCCCTGTCCATCACCAACTCCCGGAATTCACTCAGACTCACATCCATCGAGTCAGTAATGCTATCCAGCCATCTCATCCTCTGTTGTCCCCTTCTCCTCCTGCCCCCAATCCCTCCCAGCATCAGAGTTTTTTCCAATGAGTCAACTCTTCACATGAGGTGGCCAAAGTACTGGAGTTTCAGCTTTAGCATCATTCCTTCCAAAGAAATCCCAGGGCTGATCTTCAGAATGGACTGGTTGGATCTCCTTGCAGTCCAAGGGACTCTCAAGAGTCTTCTCCAACACCACAGTTCAAAACCATCAATTCTTCGGCCCTCAGCCTTCTTCACAGTCCAACTCTTGCATCCATACATGACCACTGGAAAGACCATAGCCTTGACTAGATGGACCTTAGTCGGCAAAGTAATGTCTCTGCTTTTGAATATGCTATCTAGGTTGCTCATAATTTTTCTTCCAAGGAGTAAGCGTCTTTTAATTTCAGGGCTACAGTCACCATCTGCAGTGATTTTGGAGCCCCCAAAAATAAAGTCTGACACTGTTTCTACTGTTTCCCCATCTATTTCCCATGAAGTGATGGGACCAGATGCCATGATCTTTGTTTTCTGAATGTTTAGCTTTAAGCCAACTTTTTCACTCTCCTCTTTTACTTTCATCTGTTCACTTTTTGCCATAAGGGTGGTGTTATCTGCATATCTGAGGTTATTGAAATTTCCCCCGGCAATCTTGATTCCAGCTTGTGTTTCTTCCAGTCCGCTGATTCTCATGATGTTCTCTGCATAGAAGTTAAATAATCAGGGTGACAATATACAGACTTGATGCACTCCTTTTCCTATTTGGAACCAGTCTGTTGTTCCATGTCTAGTTCTAACTGTTGCTTCTGGGCCTGCATACCGATTTCTCAAGAGACAGGTCAGGTGGTCTGGTATTCCCATCTCTCTCAGAATTTTCCACAGTTTCTTGTGATCCACACAGTCAAAGACTTTGGCATAGTCAATAAAACAGAAATAGATGTTTTTCTGGAACTCTCTTGCTTTTTTCATGATCCAGCGGATGTTGGCAATTTGATCTCTGGTTCCTCTGACTTTTCTAAAACTAGCTTGAACATCAGGAAGTTTACGGTTCACATATTGTTGAAGCCTGGCTTGGAGAATTTTGAGCATCACTTTACTAGCATGTGAGATGAGTGCAATTGTTTGGTAGTTTGAGCATTCTTTGGCATTGCTTTCTTTGGGATTGGAATGAAAACTGACCTTTTCCAGTCCTGCGGCCACTGCTGAGTTTTCCAAATTTGCTGGCATATTGAGTGCAGCACTTTCACAGCATCATCTTTCAGGATTTGAAATAGTTTCACTGGAACTATTTCATCAACTATTCCATCAACTCCACTAGCTTTGTTCTTAGTGCTGCTTTCTAAGGCCCACTTGACTTCACATTCCTGGATGTCTGGCTCTAGATGAGTGATCACACCTTTGTGATTATCCAGGTCATGAAGATCTTTTTTGTACAGTTCTTCTGTGTATTCTTGCCACCTCTTCTTAATATCTGCTGCTTCTGTTAGGTCCTTCAGTTAGGTAGGATTAAATAAACTGCTTACTCCTTTAAGCCTCAATTTTATTCCTTCCGAGTTGGACTAATTATATTAAACCAAGGGGACTGTGACTCTGTTAAAGCATAGTTACTAACAAGTAGCAGTTCAAAGTAATTCTGGCTAAATATTGAATAAATATTTAATACAATTTCATCATTTTCACACAAGTGAAATTATACCACAAACTTAAGATTTCAGAATCCAAAGCTTGATAAATCCAGATGTTAAAGATATAATATTGTAAGAAGAATATATGCTTATGAAAAGCACACAGAGATCCCATTAAATGTGTCAGAATGTCCTTAGATAAGCATGCTTACATTGTTTTCTCCTTCCATCTTAATTTTGAAAAGCTAGCTAAGCTTGTGAAATTAGAGTTGCTATTTAGTAATAATGCAGAGATAAACTAACTCTTATTAAAATTAAAATGCTCAAGAACTTCACAGACGTTAACTCCAAAAGCAATATCTGTAAATCTACTATGAAAAGCAATTACTTTTTTGATAAGAAAAATTCATGAGAAAATTTCAACAAAGCAGTAGCAAGTTGTCTTTCTATAGAAAAAAGAACCAAGACTTGCATTTATATTTAGCCATTGTGAATGAGAAAATATACACCAATTCTTTCAATACTTATACAAAGAATATTTCTAAAGTCACAGTAAAGTTAATGATTTTTTAAAAGTTTAGACGATTTGATAAAGAGATCTTAGACTGCCTAAAAATTCCACTGCTCAAAAAGTTATTTAATATTTTTTATATTTACTATCTTGAGTTCCTTCTTTCTCAAATAATATTTTCAAAATATTTTTCTAAAAACATTTAATATTTTTAAATACAACTGTGTAGTCAGTTACCAAAACCTTAATAGAAGAATTTCTGCTAAGACTAGTGTTTATATTCCTTTACTTACATAAATAACAGATTTGCATAGGTATGAAATAGGTCATGTTTAAGTAGGGGCAAAATGATGGTAATAGAAGCAATTCTACAAATACATATGGGAAATGCATTATTCATTTAAAACATTCAAATACAAAACACTCTCTTTTGGAAATTGTAATTACAAAATTCTCAGAAGCAAGGGGTTTATGTATTATGTAATATGTTCATAGAAATTGTTGGTCTCCCAACCAATAATTCATCATCAATTCATGAGTGTTCATATACAATAGGAAAAAAATTCTATTCAAACTTACATGTTGCTGTTAACCCCTTTCCCTATTAACTTATCAGATATAGAAAATACTTTACATAGGCTAGCAATTAGGGAATGAAGAGTGCATTGGGGAAATAAATATATTTGTGATATCTTTGATATTTTCATCATCATTCACCCATTCACTAAATAATGATGTCTATCCTAAAAAGCAAGTATCATATACTAGTTGCATGACTATGGTAGGTACAAACCAGAGAGACTGAAGATATATTTCTGGCTTTGAGCTGTTCTTCACTTCTATAGAGACAAACAAACACATAAATAGTAATATATAGATGGGCCTTAAACAACATGGGTTTGAATGGCACAAGTTCACTTATATGTGGATTTTTTTTGAATAAATATGGCATACCTATATTTTCATTTTACAGATCTTTAAGTGTGGTGAACAGTTTGTGTTTGTTAAAAATCACAATATGTGGAATGAAAAGAACTAGAATCTGAACCTGATTCTATCTATCCAAACTATTTCAGCTTCTTACCTTTAGGTTTGTTAATCATCAATTCCTTTCTTTTTTGAGGTACAGACAGCAGTATGCAGATTTTAACTGCACGCAGGTAGGAACCTTAAACCCCATAATGTTCAAGGGTCAACTGTGATGGAGTGTCTATAACAATACAAACAAAATCTCTTGGGTACTACTAATAGAAAAAAAAAAAAGTAAACAATTATTCTGGATGGGGGAAGGCAGTAGGTGATATTGGAGCATATTTTTGAAGGGTGATTGAGAGGTTATCATATAAAGAACATTCCTAGCACAGGTCGAAGTCATGCAGAAACACAGAAATATGAACACAGTATGATCACAGAATAATAAGTTTCAATGGACTTTAGTGTATTTGGGTGTGACAAGTTTGGAGGAACAGGCTGAGGCCAGATCACAATATGTGGAAATGAGAATATAGTTACTAAGAAATTTCTCAAAACACAAAATTCACTTTTAAAACTATGCTCTAGCCAGCTGCCACATCACAGGCAGCCTTGTGGAAAGGCCCACATAGCAATGAACTAAGGCATTCTATAAACTTGTGAAGGTGTCCAGAAGCAGATTTCTGAGGCAGGCCAACCGTCACCTGAGTGAACTTGGAAGCAGATTTTATCCCAATGAGACAATTAAGAGATTAATTGCAACATTATCAGAAACCGTGAGCCTGAACTAGCTAGTTAGGACACTCCCAGAATTCCTGCCCATGGCATGTTTGAGGGAATATGGATTTGCTTTTTAGGCTGCTATTTTGGTGTAACTTACAATAGCCAATATACAGTTAAAGTGAAATGAACTGTTAAAACCAGTCATAAAAGAGCTTGTTCATCCAAGGCACAGAAAGCTCTGTGTGTTTGTGTGTATGTGTATGTGCATGGCTGGAGCTGTGGGGGGATGATTTGGGGAGATAGTAGTAGAGTCTAATATCCAGGGTCAGGTCCTAAGCCCGAGTATCAGAATTTTGTATTTTAAGCTATGAGAAGTTTCTAAACCACTAATAATAATAATAGAATAATACTTACAATGATAGAAAAACTGCAATTCTTCATGTCTGTTAACATCATTCACTAACTTTTAAAATCACCTATTATGTTTGAAACTCTGCTCAATACCTCAGTTTCCCTAGAAAAGCAAATTCTATAAGAGGTATATAAGATGTTACTCTTTATAGAATCTTCTAATAGCTTTAAGAGATGAAGGTCAGTGAGAAAATGGCATGGTTTGACTTCAAGATCCTATCCTGAGACAAAGTTCTGCTAAGGTGGAGTGGAGTCTCTACTCATGGCTTTCAGTGGTACCAAGAGAAATGGTATATGGAATGGTGAAAATTAAAGAACAAAATAATTCATGACTGTGTCCAGCAGATTCAAAAAAGTGCATAGAAGAGAAGGAAGTCTGTTCTTCTAATCATTTTTACTAACAACATAATCCTAGTAGAAATTTCAGACATAAGAATGCACAAAGAAATTACCTCTTTGTTGAAAAGGCAGTCACTTCAGGGTTTAGATTTTTAGATCTGTCTCTGAAAACACTAAATTTCATGTTTTTATGTTTCATTTTACCTGTATTTAGGAGCATCCTACAGGAGATTTGGAGAAGGAAATGGCAACCCACTCCAGTATTCTTGCCTGAAGAATCCCATGGACGGAGGAGCCTGGTGGGCTACAGTCCACGGGGTCGCAAAGAGTTGGACACAACTGAACGACTTCACTTTCTTTCACTTACAGGAAATTATGTTCACTAAAAACAGTTACTTAAAATAGTTACCCAGGTAACTAAGAACAGTTACCTGAGTGGTGATCTACTATACAATCCCTTGCTGTATGGTGTTTTAGATGGGGTTGGTTTAGCCACAGGCACTAGAAGCTTTCAGACCACGAAATTCTCCTGGTGTAACTTTTTCCACCATAACTTCCCTTAACTAGGAACCCATTGTGTTCCTACAATTCTCTTCAGTACACAGCCTCAGTTTAAATTATTATGAACTCCATGACTGACGAATTTTGAGTTAAGAATGATCTTTTGAAACAGTCTCTTGATTGTGATAGCTCTTTGTTGCAGGAGCTGGGAAAGTACTCTTTTGGGCTCGGTGGTGACAAGCACTGAAATAACAACACTAATGACAACACAAAGCTTTTCAACCACACTGTCTTCTAAATTTTAGTATTTTGCAACCACTGTAGCTATAATAGTCATTTTTCAAGGAAACTGGAATCCTGAATAAGAACTGTCTTTACACCTTGTCTCTGATTCTTACATATGACTTAGAGAAATATTTGACAGCTCTGGAGAGAACATCTTATGCCTTCTAAGAGGAAGTTTTTCTACTTCCTCTACCTTCCTACTTAGGTTTTCTACTTAAGTCATACAGAATTTAGCCCTTACTTTATAATCTCTCTCTCTCCCTTTTTTTTTTTTTTTGGGGGGGGGGGCGGGGGTTGGAAGGTGTGGAAAGAGGGTGGGGAACAAAGATACCACCAAATTTTAGAAATAGACATCACAGGTTCTTTCACATAATTAGAGCATAATAGCAATGCTTCAGCCATTTTAAAGAAAAAAGAGGGATCTATTTTAAAATTCTTGACAGTCAAGGCAATATTTAATTATAACTATATTTCAGATCTGATCATTTAAAATGTATCCAATAATTTTCATTTGTTCTCAAATTATCTGCTTCTGTGAGAAAAATAATCTATATTTTAAAACATGGTTCATAGTATGATTTAGGTTTATTTGTTATATTTACTTGCTTACACTGGACAGAACTTACAGAATAGTTTTTTCATTTAGATAAAGCTCATACAATATGCCACTTTTAAATAGATACATTTTCAATTCTTACCGGTACATCCTCGTATAAAGCTAAATACATTCACTTTATATTTACCATTCAAACATTTCAAAGGCAAGATAATGTCTATGCTGATATCTTCTCTGTGTCTATATAGTCATATCACATAGTATTATATATGGTAAAAAGTAATCATACATTCAATCAATCTATAGAACTTGTAAATGCTTTTTAACTCTTAAACTAGCATTTATTTGATACCAGCAGGGTTTTAATTCAGAGATTTCAATGATCTCTTCTTGTTTAAACTCTCAAAACAAAATAATTTCTCATGTATTTACATTTTTATTTCCTCTCAAGTCAGATGCTTTGTAGATGAAACCTAATTGGGTTAAACATTCTTCTTCTCTGATTTAGCCTCCCCTAAACCAGCCCATGCATAGAAAATGGCCCATAAATGTTAAAAAATGTTTAAAGCTTTTCATTTCATATATGTAAGATTTAGAAATGTTAATTTCAAAGTTTTCTGAACTAATTCATATGCTCTTAAACCTAAAACAAAATAATTCCAAACATCTCTGATGAAGAACTCAGAATCATAAGCTTATCAGTCAGCTGAGAACTCTAATCTTCAGGTACTGCACCACCAAAAAGAAAATGGTTATGGTAGAGATAACATGAGATAATTGAGCCACATTCTCACCATAAATACAGGCATGGACTAAGTAACCAGATAAATGACAGTCATTTTAATCATGACATTTCTTCTTATCTTTGCACTTGGGAGAATGATAATGAGACTCTTTTTATATACTTTTTCCTTACAGGTAGCAAGCAAACAGTCAGACACGACCAAGTAACTTTACACACGAACACAGTTACAGTTTACTTTATATAAGTAAATGATCTTTTCATATGAAGCATGCAATTGAAATTCTAAAAGATTACTGGTATGTAATACCACTGTATGTTAGTTAATTCTATTTTAAGAAGCAATGATCACATCCTAAATTGGCAGCATTTTCTGAGATCTGGATTTCTTAATCTTTTGAGTAAAAAAATAAATCTTTTTTTCTGCCCCTATCATATTAAAAGAGTAGTGAAAACTTCAGAGCTGTTTTGGGTTGCATGCTTGTGTGCGTACTCAGTCATGTCATACTCTTTGTGACCTCTGTCCATGGAATTTTCCTGGCAAGCATATTGAAGTGTGTTGCCATTTCCTTCTCCAGGGGATCGTCCCAACTCAGGGATTGAGCCCGTAGTTCCAGAAACTAGTGCATTGGCAGATGGGTCTTTATCACTGCCCTATCTGGGAAGCCCCTCTGTTGGGTTACTAGGTCTCTAATTTGATTTCTGAAGGAAAAATTGATTCCAAAAGTGGATTGCTTTTCCAGTAACTTAACTCTTGGTGAAATACATGATTTTATATCACTCATCTTTTCCTGAAAAAGTATTTTCAAATGGATAAAGACTGTGCACATTTTAAATCTAGAATTGACCAGATGAGAGAGTCTTGGATTGAAGAGGGGCCGTGTTCATGAGAACAGAAGTTAATGCTAAAATAATTACAAGGGGTGAAGATCTAACACTTCAATGATTATCAGTCAGCTTATACCATTTATGCAATGAAATATCTATGATTATCAGAGATTGACAAGAGAGGCAAGAAAGAAAAAGAGTGTGTGTTTTTTTTTTTCCTTCTTCTTCAAGAAACAAGTTTGAGAGCTTCAGGCTAGGATGTTCCATTGTGAATAACATAATCACTCTTATTCTCAGCTGTTTCACCTATAAAATCATGAATAACTCTAATAATTAAAAGATTTAAACAAAATGATGCACATAAATCTTTTAGCACATAAGTTCTCAATAAGTGTTAACTTTTGTGTTATTGTCATTATTATGATAGGCTTTAAGACTACAACTAAAAATGATTTGAATAGAAATAAATATAGTGTGGTCGATTTTGGAAGGAATTAGTCTGTTTCACAAAAGGTATAGACACAGTCAAATGTCAAGATGCTTTATAAGGATGTCAAATAATAACTTCAAATTATAAAATGTAACATGATTAATGTCAAGAGTGAATGGGACAAGATAGTACTCAACATTTCCCTCAAGTTCTAAAAACAATTCTTTCATTTATAAAATGTGAGATATCAACAAGCCAACATTTTAAATCAATTGTCAAAATAAATTAGTATTTTGTTGTGTCATATGTGGTAAACATTATAAGATGACGTGATTTCTGTCCCAAAGTGAGGAAAATGAACTAAAGATAAATGTGTCAAAATCTAGCTAACTAAAAATAAGTGAATAAAACAGTTCAAAATAATAAACCATCATTAAGAAGACTATGTTAATATTAACAAATATTATAAATTATTTTTAAGATTAAGTTACAGGAACAAATTATTTTATTAATTAGCTACAAAATATTCCATATTTGCAATAATTTTATTTTAAATCTCATATGGGTGTCATAAAAAAATAGAGAGAGAGAAATAATATTGGCAGCTGAAAGCTAAAACCTTCCCATTACTCATTTATAACATATTATTTCTCATAAATAACTACTAAGGTATTTTAATTTCAACAGTAAATGTCTACTTATTTTTAAATATAAATTTATTGATTTTAATTGGAGGTTAATTACTTTACAATATTGTATTGGTTTTGCCATATAGCAACATGAATCCGCCACAAGTATACACGTGTTCCCCATTCTGAACCCCCCTCCCTCTTCCCTCCCTTTACCATCCCTCTATTTCAGCACAATCACTCCTTTTATTTTTATTTTGTTTTGATTTTTCCTTCTATAACTATTCCATAATTGCAATTTTCAACCCTTTTAGAAATGTTTTTGTTTAATTTTGTTCATTCCTTTTCTAACCTCCAAGATATATCAAAAAAGGAAAGATGGGAGGCAGAGAGAGAGAAAAGTTTTTTTTTTACATAAAATTCTCTTTAACTTATTGGTGATTTTTTACTCTGTAAGACATTGAGATATAATTTAGTCACTTGCCCACTTCTCTATTGAGTGGCATTCTGCACCTCTCATTACAATTGGCAGAGAGACTCTTAAATCAATACTTACCTGGAGAGAAAGCCTTAATATATGGGATGGATGATGCTTATAAGTGATGAAGCAATCAGGAGGAAAAACAGGTCCATGTTTATATGAAACAATCATCCTATAATTCAACCTAGTCACAGTCATCTAAAGAAAGGGTAAGTCTTCCAAACAGAAATGTAAGAAAACCAAGTTTGTGTTCTTTTGGCTAGGAATCACTCCCAGATAGATTGACTTCATGGGCTAGAAGAAAATTTAACAAATTTGGAAACTAGGAAGGGATAGAAAAAATAATATGTAAATGAGTTTCTTGAAACAGTTACAAGATCACTCATAGATACAGTAACATGGGGCCACCAAAGGAAAATCAGAAAAGACTACTTGGTGCATTTTCAACAGAATGTTTCCTTTGGCTTTATTTTGGTGTCAAATCTCCTCAATAGGTAAGTGCTAAATAGATTCTGTGTTTAGAAGGATTTTAAGGGTGTTCATTGTAGAAAAAATAAAAGCTATGAATCAGTTGCTACATCTGCCAGGGAAAAGTGAGGGAAATGAGATATTTCTCGTCCAAGCCATTTTTGTCATCCAAAGGGCCTCAACTGTGATGCCTTCCAGAACCTGGTTCAAATGCCTCTAAGCCATTTAAACATAGCAGACACCCTCTGGTCATAACAAACACCCTCTTCCAACAGCACAAGAGAATACTCTACACAAAGACATCACTATATGGTCAATACTGAAATCAGTTTGATTATATTCTTTGTATAGGGGGAGAAGCTCTATGCAGTCAGCAAAACAAGACTGGGAGCTGACTGTGGCTCAGATCATGAACTCCTTATTGCCAAATTCAGACTCAAATTGAAAAAAGTAGGGAAAACCACTAGACCATTAAGGTATGATCTAAAACAAATCACTTATGATTATACAGTGGAAGTGAGAAATAGATTTAAAGGACTAGATCTGATAGACAGAGTGCCTGATGAACTATGGCCAGAGGTTCATGACATTGTGCAGGAGACAGGGATCAAGACCATCCCCAAGAGAAAGAAAAGCAAAAAATCAAAATGGCTGTCTGAAGAGGCCTTATAAATAGCTGTGAAAAGAAGAGAAGCAAAAAGGAAAGGAGAAGAGGAAAAATATATACTCATTTGAATATAGAGTTCCAAAGAAAACAAGGAGAGACAAGAAAGCCTTTCTCAGTGATCAGTACAAAGAAATAGAGGAAAGCAGTAAAATAGGAAAGACTAGAGATCTCTTCAGAAAATTAGAGATGCTAAGGGAACATTTCATGCAAAGATGGGCTCAATAAAGGATGCAAGTGGTATGGACCCAACAGAAGCAGAAGATACTAAGAAGAGGTGGCAAGAATATACAGAAGAACTGTACAAAAGAGATCTTCACAACCCAGGTAATCATGATGATGTGATCACTCACCTAGAGCCAGATGCACTGGAATGTGAAGTCAAGTGGGCCTTAGAAAGCATCACTGCGAACAAAGCTAGTGGGGGTGAATGAATTCCCATTGAGCTATTTCAAATCGTAAAAGATGATGCTGTGAAAGTGCTGCACTCAATATGCCAGCAAATTTGGAACATGCAGCAGTCCCAAAGAAAGACAATGCCAAAGAGTGTTCAAGCTACCACACAATTGCACTCATCTCACACGCTAGTAAAGTAATGTTAAAAATTATCCAAGCCAGGCTTCAACAATACGTGAATAGTGAATTTCCATATGTTCAAGATGGCTTTAGAAAAGGCAGAGGAACCAAAGATCAAATTGCCCACATCGTTGGATTATCAAAAAAGCAAGAGAGTTCCAGAAAAATATCTATTTCTGGTTTATTGACTATGCCAAAGCCTTGACTGTGTGGATCAAAACTAACTGTGGAAAATTCTGAAATAGATGGGAATACCAGACCACCTGACCTGCCTCTTGAGAAATCTGTATGCAGGTCAGGAAGCAACAGTTAGAACTGGACATGGAAAAACAGATGGTTTCCAAATAGGGAAAGCAGTATGTCAAGGCTGTATACTGTCACCTTGCTTATTTAGCTTATGTGCAGAGTACATCATGATAAATGCTGGACCAGTGAAGAACAAGCTGTTATCAGGATTACTGGGAGAATTATCAGTAACCTCAGATACGCAGATGACACTACCCTTATGGCAGAAAGCAAGGAACTAAAGAGCCTCTTGATGAAAGTGAAAGAAGAGAGCGAAAAAGTTGGCTTAAAGCTCAACATTCAGAAAACTAACATCATGGCATCTGGTCCCATCATTTCATGGCAAATAAATGGGGAAACAGTGGAAACAGAGACAGACTTTATTTTCTTTTGCTACAAAATCACTGCAGATGGTTACTGCAGCCATGAAATTAAACGACACTTGCTCCTTGGAAGAAAAGTTATGACCAGCCTAGACAGCATATTAAAAAGCAGAGACATTACTTTGCCAACAAAGGTCTGTATAGTCAAGGATATGATTTTTCCAATAGTCATGTATGGATGTGAAAGTTGGACTATAAAAGAAAGCTGAGCGCTGAAGAATTGATGCTTTTGAACTGTGGTCTTGGAGAAGATTCTTGAGAGTCCCTTGGACTGCAAGGAGATCCAACCACTACATCCTAAAGGATATCAGTCCTGAGTGTCCATTGGAAGGACTGATGTTGAAGCTAAAACTCCAATACTTTGGCCACCTGATGCAAAGAACTGAATAATTTGAAAAGACCCTGATGCTGGGAAAAATTGAATGTGGGAGGAGAAAGGAACGACAGAGGTAGAGATGGTTGGATGGCATCACTGACTCAATGGACATGAGTTTGAGTAGACTCTGGGAGTTGGTGATGGACAGGAAGGCCAGTCATGATGCAGTCCATGGGGTCACAAAAATCAGACACAGCTGATCAAGTGAACTGACTGACAAGTCATTTATACGTTTTATGACTCTGTGATCAATTACCTAACCTCTGTAATTCTTTACTTTCAATTTTATCACTTGAAAAATGAAGATAAAATAACTTCTCTGATTAGATACAGTGAATTCAGAACTCACAGATAAACAAATATGCTAACATGATGCCTGACACATCATGGCCAACATTTACAGAGTATCTTCTCTTCTTTTTTCCACAACATTTGAGTCATCTTATCTTTTGTTTACAGAGAGCAGTCATTCTTTAACTGTTGCTACTGTCATTTATGTACAGGTTTTTTATTGAAGCCACCTTTGCTAATTATGGTGATTTGTCCATATTCTCAAGAAAAGACTATTGAATGTTCCTTGACTAAAGAACTAAACAGAAAAATCCCTCTCCTTCTTTCATATTTAAAAGGGAAATTCAATGTTAATCAAGTGAGTATGTTTATGAAAGTCATATCTTCCTCCTTAGAAAGGAAAAAAAAAAAATGCCTAAGCTTGCCCAACATTGGTTTCTCTTCAGAGGATAAAGATCTGATACCTGAAGTGGTAACTGCATCTTGACAAATGATTTACAAAATATGCTTCAGACAATATATAACATGGATATGATATTTCAAAGTCTTTATCCATGATGCTGCCATCTTTAAAAGGTAAGGGTTTTGTAACAGATTTGAAAATTCTGAAATATAAAATATACATGTAAAAGAAAAATTAGTACAATGTATCTTCATCAAATTATGTCACCAAAGAAAACATTTGTCATGTTTTGAAATAAAAATCGGTATGTTGTAAACATAATGACATGTAAACATCTTTATTAAGGCCCTATCTTAAGTGAATATAGATAGCAGTAACAAAGAGTTCTGAGGAAAAGGATTTCTACATGATTTCCATGTCGTTAGCAAAAAATTTTACTGAGTTATGATGATAATGAAACTTTGCAATCCTATCTCACCTTTGAAGTTACAAGCCCAGAGTTCTCTGCAACCTCTAAAGTGTAACCAACAGCAAGAATGTTAGTCTTAGAAATAAAAGCAGTAGGCTTTAATTTTCAGTATACCATAATTTTATTTGGCATTTCATGTATTGAAAATTAGGGGGAAAATACATATATATCTATATTTTAGTACAGTCTAATAATATACTTGGAATGTTACACAATTTAACATCTTCATGGAGATAAATGTGCCTTAATTTCTTTTTTTTCAATATATCATAAAAGTATTTTACTGGTAAATTAGTCATATAGCTAAAAACAAATGGATATCATAAATGTATAAAAATCCTCTCTGCCTTAATAATTATTTTGTATATACTTTTACTTTTAAGGTACTTCTACAAATATTCTTTCAACTGATGCTCAGTAAATGCCTTAAATAATTAATGTTCATCTTGTTTTACAGATGAAAATAAGACTTTGAATCATTTTCTAAGAAATGTTCATCTTTAATATTTTAATGGTTATATAATACTTTAAACACACTATACTTGGAAATTCAGATTTGTTCAATAGTCATTATAATCTTTTCCCTTCATTACACTGATATTATTCTCTTCTCATGGAGCCTCTGTTCTTTTGCAGAAATAGAAAGTAAAAATCTATATAGCAATAATTCATATATAAGAAATAAGGACATTATGATTAAGAGTGTCTAGAAGATTATTTTATATTGTTGCCCCTCCTTTTGCTCAAAGGAATATATGCAGAAAAGTGATATAAACTAATGAATCTTTTTGCAGACCATTCTTTTGAAGAATAGATGTTAAGTTGAGTGGAAGCAGAGAGTTTGATTAAGAGACTGGATAGCGAACTAGTAGTAGTAGTAGTACAGTAAAAAATGATTAACTCTTAGATTGAATCAAATATGAGATTAATAGGAGGAAGCAGGTATAGAAAAAGTCATATAGAGAGCTTGAATGGTTTCCCGGGTAAACTTAGTAGCAAAGAAAGCCTTCCAACATAAGAGATGGAGGAGAGCCAGGTTCAATCCCAGGGTCAGAAAGATCCCCTGGAGGAGGAAATGACAATCCACTCCAGTGTTCTTTGCCTAAAACATCCTATGGACAGAGGAAACTAGTAAGTTACCGTCCATGAGATTGTAAAGAGTTAGACATGACTGAATGACTGAACATAAGCTCATAGAGCTTGAAATTCAGGTGGACAATGGTGTCATTTTTAAAGATGGGAATGATGATCTCTAACAATTAATACTGTGATGTACATTCTTAGTCATTAATTAGTGTAGCCATAATCATTTACTTAGAACTAGAATTCATTTACTATTTATATACTCAGTATACATAGTTTCCTTTCATAAATATTTTTACCAATGTAAATTCATAATAACTGCATGTATTAATA
Organism: Capricornis sumatraensis; assembly: GCF_032405125.1. Classification (NCBI taxonomy): domain Eukaryota; kingdom Metazoa; phylum Chordata; class Mammalia; order Artiodactyla; family Bovidae; genus Capricornis; species Capricornis sumatraensis. The sequence goes on along the minus strand of NC_091091.1, from coordinate 5,587,771 downwards.
TTGGTTTTACTAGACCCTAACATGTTTGAAATATTATATATTTGAAGTATGGTACATGTGATGGTTAATTTTATGTTAACTTGAATGGAGTAAATGATGGTCATAAAGTTAGTCGGTAAAACATTTTTTCTGGGTGTGTCTGTGAGAGTGTTTCTAGAAGAGATTAGTATTTGAGTCAGTAGACTAAGTAAAGTCTATGATGGAAATGTAGTGAGCATCATCCAACCATTTGAAGGCCCAAATAAAAGAAAAAGAAGGAGTAAGGACCAGTCATCTCATTTCACAAGCTAGCAAAGTAATGCTCAAAATTATCCAAGCCAGGCTTCAACAGTACCTGAACCTTGAATTTCCAGATGTTCAAGATGGATTTAGAAAAGGCAGAGGAACCAGAGATCAAGTTGCCAACATCCACTGGATCATCAAAAAAGCAAGAGAATGCCAGAAAAACACCTACTTCTGCTTTATTGACTACACCAAAGCCTTTGACTGCATAGGTCACAACAAACCGTGGAAAATTCTTTAAGAGACTGGAATACCAAACCACCTTACCTGCCTCCTAAGGAATCTGTACGCAGAAGAAGCAACAGTTACAACTCGATATTTAACAACTGGTCCCAAGTTGGGAAAGGAGTATGTCAAGGCTGTATATTGTCACCCTGCTTATTTAACTTATATGCAGAGTACATTATAAGAAATGCTGGGCTGGATGGAGCACAAGCTGGAATCAAGATTGCTGGGAGAAATAACAATAACCTCAGATATGCAGATGACACCACCCTTATGGTAGAAACTGAAGAAGAATTAAAGAGACTCTTGATGAAAGTGAAAGAAGAGAGTGAAAAAGTTGGCTTAAAGCTCAACATTCAGAAAACTGAATAAGATCATAGCATACAGTCCCATCACTTCATGGCAAATAGATGAGGAAAAGGTGGAAACAATGTCAGACTTTATTTTTTTAAATTTATTATTATTATTTTATTATTATTATTATTTTTACTTTACAATATTGTATTGGTTTTGCCATACGTCAACATGAATCCACCACGGGTGTACACGTGTTCCCTGGGCTCCAAAATCACTGCAGATGGTGACTGCAGCCATGAAATCAAAAGAAGCTTGCTCCTTGGAATAAAAACTATGACCAACCTAGAAAGCATATTAAAAGTCAGGGAGACACTACTTTGCTAACAACGGTCTGTCTCGTCAAAACTATGGTTTTTGCATTAGTGATGTGAGATCTGGACTATAAAAAAAGCTGAGCACAGAAGAATTGATGCTTGTCCACTGTGGTGTTGGAAAACTCTTGAGAGTCCCTTGGACTGTAAGGAGATCCAATGAGTCCATCCTACAGGAGATCAGTCATGAATGTTCAGTGGAAGGACTGATGTTGAAGCTGAAACTCCAATACTTTGGCCACCTGATGCACAGAACTGACTCATTAGAAAAGACCCTGATGCTGGGAAAGATTGAAGGTGGGAGGAGAAGGAGACAACAGAAAATGAGATTGTTGGATGGCATCACTGACTGCAGGGACATAAGTTTGAGTATGCTCCAGGAGTTGGTGATGGACCAGGAAGTTGGTGATGGACTGGTGTGTTGCAGTCCATGGGATCACAAAGAGTCAGACACAGCTGAGCAACTGAACTGAACTGAAGGGCCAGTTTACTTTTTGCTCGGACTAGGACACCCAACTTCTCCTGCCTTTGGTCACTGTCACTCCTGGTTCTTGGGCCTTTAGATTCAGACTGGAACTTATACCTTTGGCTCATCAATTCTTAGATCTCTGGATACTTACTGAATTATACCACTGACTTTCCTGTTCGCCAGTTTGCAGACAGTAGATTACTGGATTTCTTGACCTCCATATCCTTAAGAGTAAATCCCTATAACACATCTCTTATATCATTACAGAGAGAGAAAATTTTTATTAAATCTAAAAATCAGATTGATTTTGTGTGTGTGTGTAAAGTGTGAGGAAGCCACTGAAGTCAAGAAATACTCTATACTTGTATGTGACAAAATTCTGATTCTGTTTCGTTAAAAATGTTGACTATTTCATTTCAATGGGCTTTCCTAGTGGCTCAAACAGTAGGAAATCTGCCTTCAATGCAGAAGACTCGGATTCAACCCCTAGGTCTGGAAAATTCACTGGAGAAGGGAATGGCAACCCACTCTAGTATTCTTGCCTGGAGATTTCCATGGACAGAGGAGCCTGATGTGCTACAGTCCATGGAGTCACAAAGTCGGACAGGACTTTCCACTTTCACTTTTCATTTCAATAACTATGCTGTACCCCCAAGTCTGCCAGAAACTATGCTCAGTAACGAGCATGCAAAGATGAAAAACAATGTGCTCTACCATCAGGGAATTTACTATCTAATTGCATAAAGAAACACATAAACAAATAATTTTGAGAAAAGCAAGGGCTAACAGTGGAGAAGGAAATGGCAACCCACTCCAGTATTCTTGCCTGGAGAATCCCATGGACAGAGAAGCCTGGTGGGCTACAGTTTCAGGGAGTTGTAAAGAGTCAGAAATGACTGAGGAACAAAACACACACACCAAGCACTAATAAGACACAAGCTCAGAGCAAGGGCACTTATCCTAGTCCAGCAGATCAAGAATATCTTTATGGAGAACACACTGTCTAATATAAATCTTAAATGTAGGTAATGAGTTAGATAGGTAAATATTAGGAGCTATCATGTTTTAGGCAACAGAAAAATATGAGCAAATGTAGGTAATTGTAAAAGACATAGGTGTGTTTGAGGAACCAATGACATATCTATAGTACTGTAACTTGAATATCAAATTGGAACAGGCTGGATTATTAGGCCAGGGAAGCAAGCCAGGACCGTGATTTAAGTGACAGGTTGTATGCCATGTAGATGATCACAATAGAGCCATAGCCATGCTAAAATAGAAAGGTCAGTTTCATGTTGTAGATAAATCACTATGGCAACAATGCAGACTGGATTTTAGGGATGCAAGTCAAGGGACATGGCTTTTCTTTGCATTCAATAAAGGAAATAAGCCCAGGTTAAAATGTGACAGATATGCTGAATCTTATATAGTTGAATAGTTTTCATTGAGATGCTACAATATATAACCTATTACATATCATAAATATCTATATAAATATAAACAAATGGAGAAACGTTTCAGATGTGATGGTATAAAAAAACTTACAAGGAGTTTACACAGAAAAAAAGGATTGCTGAAATCATGACTATTTTCAACCAAATTTCTAGTTGTCTCTTTTCCACTTAATTTCTTAGGATAGAGGACGTGTGTGTGTGTGTTTCTTTGATGTGTTACCTTCATTCTCAGAGCAGAATTTCCCTGGACAAGGAAAGAATTTTGTATGCATCTAGGAGAAGTACTAAACACCTAAAAATTTCAGCGAGAATTAATCAAACCTGTAAAAATTAACTTTTCTCTGCAAGTAAATTAAAACATGATAAACCAAGGTAATAAGATATGAATGTAGAAATGTCAGTAGCTTTGGAATAAAGTAGTTTGGTCATATTTCTGAGAAATGACTGTCTACTTAATTAATTTTATTAGTATAATAAAGTAATGGTGATCATATATCGTTTTCATTTAACTAGATTTGGGGGCATCCACATTTAAAACATTCAGATGTAAAATATTTTGAAGGAGGTTTCAGATGTAAAACTAAGTTTCCTTCTCACAATTAACCCATTTGCTGCTGTTTCTTACTGCCTCTGCTTCCTAATATTCTGCCAAGCCTGTGAATTTTGCTGCAGCTGATTTAGTCTTCTTTTTCTTGTTTCACCATCAATATTTTACTACAGTATCTAGATTGTTTCTCAGCTCTAATTTTGCTAATTGTTACAGTTTTGGCTTCCTCTTGGATTCTAAACTGGACTACTTCAAATATTTAACCCCTGATTACATCCCTTTTCAAGATAGCCAGGATCACCCGTATAGAGGCAAGAATAAGGCATTAGTATGAGAGTTTGTGTTTGTGTGTGAGTGTGTGTGAAGTTACCATCATTCTTAGAGTGCTTGAATGGAAATTCATAAGTGTTCTCTCAGATACGAACTATAATAACTCAAAAGATCACTGAAAAAATAACAAAATCTGTGAAACAAACACCTGCTTTTACAATTTTCTGAGTTTTAAAATTTCCCCTCTTGAGCTTGACATCCTGGTGTGAAGTGCCCTAGTTTTGGGGAAAAATAACTCAGCATTGACTGTGGAGACATGCTGCAGATTTTTGTCTTAAATCTTCACAGTCACTGAGTATTCTTTTTTTTACTCCAGAGAAGAAAGACAGACAATTCACTAAGTGGAAGTTATCTTTTTCTCCAGTTAGAAACCAATGCTTAACCAGTGAAACAAAAGCTTTGCAAATATACTCCTCATAGTGCTAGAAATTTAATAACATACTATAGAAACAGCTTATTTTTTTTTTATTTAAAGTAAGTAATGTTATGTTTTATTCTAATATTTTGTGCTTATTCTTGAATGGATTGAGGAGAGCTGGAAATAAGCCTACTCCACACACTATTATTAACTAGGAAATAAATATTTATTTCCTTTAAAAGGTTAATCTCTTTCAGTCTCAATTTTATTTTCTATAAAATGTATATAGGGATAATTATAATAATTATAATAAAAATAATAGTATCTACCTTCTATTGTTGGAGAAGGAAATACGGAGGAGCCTGGTAGGCTACAATCCATGGGGTCGCAAAGAGTCAGACACGACTGAGCGACTTCACTTTACTTCACTTCACTTCACTTCACTTCTATTGTTATGAAGAATAAGCAAGAAAGAACTGTTAGTGATATGTTTTTCATAAGGAAACATTTAAGAAGTTTTAGCAGTTACTAACTGGAGAAGGCAATGGCACCCCACTCCAGTACTCTTTCCTGGAAAATCCCATGGATGGGGGAGCCTGGTAGGCTGCAGTCCATGGGGTCACTAAGAGTTGGACATGACTGGGAGACTTCACTTTCACTTTTCACTTTCATACATTGGAGAAGGAAATGGCATCCCACTCCAGTGTTCTTGCCTGGAGAATCCCAGGGATGGGCAAGCCTTGTGGGCTACTGTCTATGGGGTCGCACAGAATTGGACACGACTGAAGTGACTTAGCAGCAGCAGCAACAACCTTAATTGAATACTACATCTTGCGGAGGGAAGGGGGGTTCAGGATGGGGAACACGTGTATACCTCTGGCGGATTCATGTTGATGTATGGCAAAACCAATACAATATTGTAAAGTAATTAGCCTCCAATTAAAATAAATAAATTTATATTTTAAAAAAGATAGCAGTTCACAATGACATTAATGTGATCCCACCAGCAAAAGTCCGAGTAATCCTTCTTCCTCTAACTGCACTAATTTCAATCAATGTTGTCAGTCCCTCCTCAGGAGAAGGATCAAGAGATGATTCTTTCTAAAACCAGTAAGCCAAAAATCAGTTATCTAGTGACAGGAGCTTGCCTCTGAGGGTTACAAATACTGAGAAATCAATAAATAGCACTGGAAAAATATTGTGATGGATATTGCTAGTTTCAAAATTAATCATGTTTAATGTTATTTAATAACACTGGTGATTTGATTCTCACTGTGGGTTAAATTTCTGAGTGAAACATTCCTCTCGCAAGACTATATTACCTACCATTCAAAGATTTGAAATAGCAATATACTATGTTATTATTAAATCTTCCTTGGTGGCTCAGATGGTAAAGTGTCTGCCTGCAATATGGGAGACTAGGGTTTGATCCCTGGGTTGGGAAGATCTCTTGAAGAAGAAAATGGCAACTCACTCCAGTATTCTTGGCTGGAGAATCAGATGGACAGAGGAGCATGGTAGGCTATAGTCCAAGGGGTCAGAAAGAGCTGGACTTGACTGAGCGACTTCAGTTCAGTTCAGTTCAGTTCAGTTCAGTCGCTCAGTCATGTCCAACTCTTTGCAACCCCATGAACCGCAGCACGCCAGGCCTCCTTGTCCATCACCCACTCCCAGAGTCCACACAAACCTATATCCATTGAGTCGGTGATTCCATCTTATCCTTTGTCATCCCCTTCTCCTCCTGCCCTCAATCTTTCCCAGTATCAGGGTCTTTTCAAATGAGTCAGCTCTTCGCATCAGGTGGCCAAAGTATTGGAGTTTCAGCTTCAACATCAGTCCTTCCAATGAACACCCAGGACTGATCTCCTTTAGGAAGGACTGGTTGGATCTCCTTGTAGTCCAAGGGACTCTCAAGAGTCTTCTCCAACACCACAGTTCAAAAGCATCAATTCTTCTGCATTCAGCTTTCTTTATAGTCCAACTCTCACATTCATACACTACCACTGGAAAAACCATAGCCTTGACTAGAAGGACTTTGTGACAAAGTAATGTCTCTGCTTTTTAATATGCTGTCTAGCTTGGTCATGGAGTAAGCATTTTTTAATTTCATGGCTGCAGTCACCATCTGCAGTGATTTTGTAGCCCAGAAAAATAAAGTCAGCCACTGTTTCAACTGTTTCCCCACCTATTTGCCATGAAGTGATGGGACCGAATGCCATGATCTTGCTTTTCTGAATGTTGAGCTTTAAGCCAACTTTTTCACTCTCCTCTTTAACTTTCATCAAGAGTCTCTTTAGTTCTTCTTCACTTTCTCCCATAATGGTGATGCCATCTGCATATCTAAGTTTATTGATATTTCTCCCAGCAATCTTGATTTCAGCTTGTGCTTCCTCCAGCCCATCGATTCTCATGATGTACTCTGCATGTTAGTATTAGCCTATTCATTATCTATTGGCTGCTATAGAAAATAACAACCTCCATAATGGCCACAGACTAAGTTCAGCATGTTTGTGTCAAAAGAGTCTTGAATTACACCTCACCTCTAGCTTTTGTTCCCACCCTGTCATAAATTGCTGCCACAGAGTGGAAGAAGCAGAGAAGTATTTTTTCTAACTGGTGTTGAAAGATATACTTAGTCTAGAACAAAATGAAATTTTGATAATGTGAGCTAAAAAAAAAAAGCAATAAAAAACACAAAGCAAAAATGTTTCAATCTTTTTTCTTTCACTTCTTTGCTTAATGAGCTGATTTTTCATTTTTCTTTTCATCAACCACCTAATTATTTTCATTTCAGATTTTATGATTAGTAGGAGGAGGAAGGTGGAAGTATTAGCGTAGTCATGTCCTACTTTTGCCAACTCTGTGACCCCATGGACTGTAGCCTGTCAGGCTCCTCTGTCCATAGAATTCTCCAGGCAGAAATACTGGAGTTGGTAGCCATTTCCTTTTCCAGAGGATCTTCCTCACTCAGGGACTGAACCCAGGTCTTCTGCATTGCAGGCAGATTTTTTACTGCCTGAGCCACCAGAACTGTTCAATTTTGTTTTTTTCCAAGTGAGAATACTTTTGAGAGTGAAATGAGGTGCTGTCAGTAACTGTAGAACAGGTATAACTATGTCTGATATGGGGAAACCAGGACATTGGACCATCTGTACCTAAGGAGCTATATTCCAGTGTTTGACGTTGTTCACCTATTATATTCAGAAGAGCCTCTGGATTACTTTGAAGTCCGCTTTCTTGACTCATCTACTTATTATATCTGTTAAACAGGTAAGAGTCTGCCTGTTATTACAACTCAGGCTGAAACTGAAAAACTAGTCAAGAGGTGTTCAGTATCATTGATTAACCTACTCATTACTCAAAGGAAAAAAGCACTTTTCCTTTGATAATTCATTGCAATATGTTATCATAGCAACATTAAGAGCAACCTACTACCATTTCTTTCCAATAATGACAGTAAGACTAGATCTTTCAGACATTTAATCTGATAATTATATACCTTTAAAACTTGAAAATAAGTTACATTCATTACTGAAATAGAATAAACTATCACTATGAATTACTTGAACTCGTGTAGCCTTCTACAAGCCAAAGATACCTATTTCCAGGGCAATACAATAAAGAAAACACAGAACCAACATTTCTCAGCTATTATATGTATGAAAACTAAAGGACCAAATAATGGTGGGTAGGTATAAACCTAAACATCTATTATACAGTCAACATTACAATAAAGAAAAAATCACCTCTACAATATCAATGATTCCTAGTAATCTTTTCTCTACTTACAAATGTCCATAAATATTAGATCATTTCCACAAAAACCCCAATTAGAATATACACATTTATTAATTATACAGTTTACTCTTCAGTTCTGTTCAGTTCAGTTCAGTCACTCAGTCGTACTTGACTCTTTGCAACCGCATGGAATGCAGCACTCCAGGCCTCCCTGTCCATCACCAACTCACACTCATGTCCATTAAGTCGGTGATGCCATCCAACCATCTCATCCTCTGTCATCCCCTTCTCCTCCCGATGTCAGTCTTTCCTAGCATCAGAGTCTTTTCAAATGACTCAGTTCTTTGCATCAGGTGGCCAAATTATTGGAGTTTCAGCTTCAGAATCAGTCCTTCAAATGAATATTCAGGACTTTTTTCCCTTAGGATGGACTGGTTGGAACTTCTTGCAGTCCAACGGATTCTCAAGAGTCTTCTCCAACAACTCAGTTCAAAACCATCAATACTTCTCTGCTCAGCTTTCTTTATAGTCCAAATTTCACATCCATACATGACTACTAGAAAAACCATATCCTTGACTAGATGGACCTTTGATGGCAAAGTAATGTCTCTGCTTTTTCATATGCTGTCTAGATTGGTCATAACGTTCCTACCAAGGAGTAACAATCTTTTAATTTCATGGCTACATCACCATCTGCAGTGATTTTGGAGTCCCCCAAAATAAAACCTGTCACTGTTTCCAATATTTCTCCATCTATTCGCCATGAAGTAATGGGACCAGATGCCATGATCTTTGTTTTCTGAATGTTGACCTTTAAGCCAACTTTTTCACTCTCCTCTATCATTTTCATCAAGAGGCTTTTCAGCTCCTCTTCACTTTCTGCCATAAGGGTGGTGTCATCTGCATATCTGAGGTCATTGATATTTCTCCCAGCAATCTTGATTCCAGCTTGTGTTTCTTCCAGTCCAGCGTTTCTCATAATGTACTCTGCATATAAGTTAAATAAGCAGGGTGACAATATACAGCCTTGATGTACTCTTTTCCCTATTTGGAACCAGTCTTTTGTTCCATGTCCAGTTCTAACTGTCACTTCTTGATCTGCATACAGATTTCACAAGAGGCAGGTCAGGTGGGCTGGTTTTCCCATCTCTTTCAGAATTTTCCAGTTTGTAGTGATCCACACAGTCAAAGGGCTTGGCACAGTCAATAAAGCAGAAGTAGATGTTTTTCTGGAACTCTTTTGCTTTTTTGATAATCCAAATGATAGTGGCAATTTGACCTCTTGTTCCTCTGCCTTTTCTAAAACCATCTTGAATATCTGGAATTTCATGGTTCACGTACTGTTAAAGCCTGGCTTGGAGAATTTTGAGCATCACTTACTGGCATGTGAGATGAGTAATTGTGTGGTAGTTTGTGCATTCTTTAGCATTACCTTTCTTTGGGATTGGAATGAAAACTGACCTTTTCCTGTCCTGTGGCAACTGCTGAGTTTTCCAAATTTGCTGGCATATTGAGGGCAGCACTTTCACAGCATCATCTTTTAGGATTTGAACTAGCTCAACTGTAATTGCATCAGCTCCACTAGCTTTGTTCGTAGTGATGCTTTCTAAGGCCCACTTGACTTCACATCCCAGGAAGTCTGGCTTAGGTGAGTGATCATACCATCGTGATTATCTGGGTCATGAAAATCTTTTTTGCATAGTTCTTCTGTGTATTTTTGCCACCTCATCCTAATATCTTCTGGTTTTGTTAGGTCCATACTATTTCTGTCCTTTATTGAGCCCATCCTTGCATGAAATGTTCCGTTGGTATCTCTAATTTTCTTGAAGAGATCTCTAGTCTTTCCGATTCTATTGTTTTCCTCTACTTCTTTGCATTGATCACTGAAAAAGGCTTTCTTTTCTCTCCTTGCTATTCTTTGGAACTCTGCATTCATTGTGTATATCTTTCCTTTTCTCCTTTGCTTGTTCTTTCTCTTCTTTTCACAGCTATTTGTAAGGCCTCCTTGGACAGCCATTTTGATTTTTGCATTTCCTTTTCTTCGGGATGATCTTAATCCCTGTCTCCTGTACAATGTCACAAACCTCCATCCATAGTTCATCAGGCACTCTATCAGATCTAGCCCCTTAAATCTATTTCTCACTTCCACTGTATAGTAATAAGGGATTTGATTTAGGTCATACCTAAATGGTCTAGCGGTTTTCTCCACTTTCTTCAATTTAAGTCTGAATTTGGCAATAAGTTGTTTATGATCTGAGCCACAGTCAGCTCCTAGTCTTGTTTTTGCTGACTGTATGGAGCTTCCCCATCTTTGGCTGCAGAGAATATAATCAATCTGATTTCATTATTGACCATCTTGTGGTGTCCATGTGTAGAGTCTTCTATAGTGTTATAATAAGAGGGCGCTTTAATGACCAGTGTGTCCTCTTTGCAAAACTCACTAGCTTTTGCCTTTCTTCATTCTGTACTCCAAGGCCAAATTTTCTGTTACTTCTGGTATTTCTTGACTTCCTACTTTTGCATTCCTGTCCCCTATAATGAAACAGACATCTTTTTTGAGTGGTAGTTCTAGAGGGTCTTATAGGTCTTCATAGAACCGTTCAACTTCAGCTTTTTCAGCATTACTGGTCAGGGCATAGATTTGGATTACCATGATATTGAATGGTTTGCTTTGGAAATGAATAGAGATCATACTGTCATTTTTGAGATTGCATCCAAGTACTGCGTTTTTGACTCTTTTGTTGACTATGATGGCTATTCCATTTTATCTAAGGGATTCTTGCCCACAGTAGTAGATATAATGGTCATCTGAATTAAATTCACCCATTCCAGTCCATTTTAGTTCGCTGATTCCTAAAATTTTGATGTTCAGTCTTGCCATCTCCTGTTTGAGCACTTCCAATTTGCCTTGGGTCATGGACCTAACATTCCAGGTTCCTATGCAATATTGCTCTTTACAGCATCAGACTTTGCTTCTTTCTCCTGTCACATCCACACTGGGTGTTGTTTTTGCTTTGGCTCTGTCTCTTTATTCTTTCTGGAGTTATTTCGCCACTGATCTCCAATAGCATATTGGGCACATACTGACCTGGGATTCATCTTTCAGTATCCTATATTTTTGTAGCTATGTTCACCTGGAGTGGTGGCTGCGTGGTGCTGGAGTGGCTGTGAGGATATATCCCATGTCCAAGGTCAGAGAAACCCCAGCAATACAGTAGATGCTGGAGCAGCGGCTGCATGGCACTGGAGTGGCTGTAAGGTGATACTCCATGCCCAAGGGAAAAGAAGGAGCCCCAGCAAGATGGTATCAGGGGCAAATTTGAGTTTAGAATGAAATCCCATTCCCACCAGAGACGCTCAGACGCTCAAACAAACCTTGTGTGCACCAGGACCCAGGGACCCTACAGAGACTCAGACAGAACTGTTTTAGCATCTCCTATCGAGGTACTGGTCAGCAGTGGGCTGCCACAGGGACAGGGTCTTTGGGTTCAGCAGACTTGGGTATGGCATAAGCAGTCCTGGAGGAGGTCATCATTAACCCCACCATAGAGTCAGAACTTACACAGAACTGGGAAATACACTCTTGGAGGGCACAAACAGAACGTTGTGTGCACCAGAGCCCAGGAGAAAGGAGCAGTAACCCCACAAGAGACTGACCCAGACTTGCCCAGGAGTCTCTAGCAGAGGTGTGGGTCAGTGGTGGCCTGCTGCTGGGTTGAGGGCAGTGAGTGTAGCAGTTCATTCATGAGATCTTTTGAAGGAGTTCACCATGATCTTCATTACCTACACCATAGTTTGAAAGTGAAAGAAAGTGAAAGTGAAGTTGCTCAGTGGTTTCCGACTATTTACGACCCCATGGACTGTAGCCTACCAGGATCCTCGGTCCATGGGATATTCCAGGCAAGAATACTGGATTGGGTTGCCATTTCCTTCTCCAAGGGATCTTCCCAACCCAGGGATTGAACCTGTGTCTCCTGCATCATAGGCAGATGCTTTACCATCTGAGCCACCAGGGAGGCCCTCCACCATAGTTTGGCCCCAGGTAAATAGCAGGGAGAGAACACAGCTCCACCCATCAACAGAAAATTGGATTAAAGATTTACTGAACATGGCCCGGCCCATCAGAACAAGACCCAGTTTCCCCCTCAGTCAGTCTCCCCCATCTGGATGCTTCCATAGGCCTCTTATCCTTTTCCATCAGAGGGCAGACAGACTGAAAACCAGGATCACAGAAAACTAACCAATCTAATCACATGGATCACAGCCTTGTCTAACTCAATGAAATTATGAGCCATGCCATGTAGGGCCACCCAAGACAGACAGGTCATGGTGGAGAGTTCTGACAAAATGTGGTCCACTGGGGAAGGGAATGGCAAACCACTTCAGTATGCTTGCTTTGAGAACCCCATGAACAGAATGAAAAGTTTAACGCTATTGAAACCCAAATATATGCTGTTTTTTTTTCAACATCAGTGTCACCATTTCTGTAGTTATTCTGTAAAAGTCAATTAAAAGAAATAACCTTCAAGAATTGGAAACAAATAAATTTTCAATAAAGTATCTTTTTTCATGTACAATATCCTTTTTCTATAATTGTTTTGCATAGTTTAATTTCCAGATCTTTTATCATTAATGCTATTTAGATTTGTATGATGTTTAATTGGTTCCAGTTTTTCTGCCCTTGCTATGAAAGAACGTGTCAAACATTGTTTAATTTTGAAATTCCTGCAGAAATATCCTTTGTGTACTGTCAGGATAATTAGGTCTTCTGAGGCATTCCTAAATTTGAGTGCTGAGAGAATAGAAATTAGGTGTTTTCCTTTATATGATATTATGAAATTATCTGATATATTTTTCACTCATTCTTCAATTTGTTATACAGGTTTTACAAGAGATAAGGAAAATAAGAAAATATTGTGTCTGCATAATTCAGAACCTACCAGTAAAGAAAAGGAAAAAAGAGCTAAAATTTTTGTCAAACATTCAGGCTTAGAGAGAAAAAAAAATCTGTCCTCCAGGTTCAAACAAAATATATTCAAATTATTATTCTAACCAGCAATTCAGAACTGTTAAAGAAAATTATATTAAAAAATTGTAACAACTGAAATACAACAGACAGTGGAGGGATTGAGAATGGCATATATACACTGCTATATATAAAATCCTGGAGTACGAAACGGCAACCCTCTCCAATATTCTTGTCTGGATAATTCCAGGAACAGAAGAACCTTGTGGGCTACAGTCCATGGGGTTGCAAAGAGTCAGACACAATTGAGCAGGCACACATGTATAAAACAGGTAACTAATAAGAACCTACTGCATACACAGGCAACTCTACTAAATACTGTGTAGTGGCCTATATGGAAAATAAGTCTAACAAAGAGTGGATATATGTGTAACTGATTCATTTTGCTGGATAGCAGAAACTAACACAAGGATGTAAATCAACTGTACTCCAATAATTTTTTTTAAATAAAAGAAATATTATACTGATGGAAAAGACACTGATGGGGAAAAGATGCATTTTAAGAAGGCTTGCAATAAAAAAGCAGCGATGTTTTGAAAAACTTCAAGTAATATAGAACAATCACGTGGAGTTTGTTTAAATTCATGTCCATTGAGTCAGTGATGCTATCTAACTATTTCATCCAGACTCTGGAAGGACAGGGAATCCTGGTATGCTGCAGTCCATGGGATCACGAAGAGTCAGAAACAACTTAGTCACTGAACAACAACTATAGACAGTATCCCAAAAAATACCTCATATTTATAATAGAGGAGAGGAGAACTTCGTTATGTCAGTGCAAATAAGAAAGAACAAGACTGATGTGTGGCACCTGTTCTGTAACTGGGATAGCTTTCACTGGGTGCACAAAACCAAGGGAGCAGTGATTTAATAAATAAATTAGTAAGTTATTTCTCATCAATAAAATGGTGAGAATAGAGATAGCTAACCAAGTGGGTTGGGGATAAATACAGGTCTAAACTGAAACACTACACAGTATTAATCATTTTCTGAGTCACACTGTATCATAATATACATCTTTAAATTTACTTATTATGATAATTATAAATGAGAAATTTAGATGAACTTGAACTTCACTATAGTAAAACAGATTTTAACATTCTGTGCTTAAAATATGTAATGGGTGTATGATAGAAGAAGTTAACATGGATAAGCTGTATAAAGATAATTTTCAGTCCCTATCTCTTTAAGTCCCTAAGTTAGTAGGTAATATAATCCATTGGCAGTAAAACAAATATGTTTGAATATTCCCTCAAGGCACTGAAGTACCTTTAGAACATTTGTTTGTTTAGATTTTGTTTTATGAATTTATTCAATCTGACATGTGTGCTTAGACATAGACAGTTGTGACTGAATAAAGTTTCAAAACAACAAAGGGAATAAAGTTGCTTGCATTTAATAGTCACATCAAACAAAACATTGCAACATGGTTAAATTTTAAAATTAGTCACACATGTCATTCTGCAGCTTAATATTATAAGCAGAAGAAGACTAGGTAAATAAGACTGGAATTGGGTGGAAAACTGTTTCTTTTTCTATACCAGCACATTAAATATTGCTCAAATTCCTACTGTATACTAATTCTTTCTATCTGCTTTATTGTGGCCTTCCTAAAACTGAGGAAGCCACAGTTTAAATAAATATACTCTGGATTGATTAACTGCAGAATTCTACTGACAAGGGAGATTTAAAAACCCAGTATATATTTTAGTTCATGAATACAATCAGTCTCTGTGCAAAGTATCAACATGCCTAAAGGCTATATTGTGAAACACTGATAAAGCTCTAAGAACATTTGACTTTATCTGGGCATATATCTATTAAGTTGTATTCTATTCTATAATCGTCTTCTTTATTTAGATTAAGAAATTAACTTAAAAACTGTCAAATAAATTTATCTCCCTAGACTCAGAGAAGCAAAACTAAATACATCAAAAATATTAAATTCATCTCCAATCAAGTCTAATTTGACTTTTGATTTGATGAACATTGGAACAATATTTTGTGCTTCGGTTCCCCAGAAGAACCAAGCAGTCCTTTTAATTCTGTATCTGATTCTTGTTAAGAAATTAACATAGTGTGGGGAACAGAATAGAGGCTTTGGCTGGAGTTGCTTAATCCCTCTGAGTTTCAATGTTTGCATTAGATATTGACCACTTAGCAGTCCTTTTATTCTTTGCTTATACTTCTTTTGCAACTTCACAGCCATATACTGTTTAGAAAGAATAATGTCAGACAGTAAAGTGGGACACAGCATCGTAATCAGAGAAGAAGATCTCTTTTTGAGAAAGGTGTTAGGTTTCCTGTGAGGTGAACTGTCTATCGCAAACATCACCAGTGTCTGTAAATAGCTTCTCCAGTCACAACAAAAAGGCAGTCTTTTTCAGTAGTGGAGAGGCAAGCAGAAAGACAGGTACAGGAAATAACAAAATTTTAGAGTACACTTAGACTGTGTTTGCATTCAACGTGCTATGTATAGGTTCAGCTGTGTGTACACTATGCATCCTGTAAAATACTAAACTTTGTCCTCAGTAAGACTCCACAAATTATTTCTTAAGAGCCTTCATTACTGAATTTAATAACATCATGATTTAACTCCAGTATAGAAACCATAACTTTTAAAACAGTGAATTTGACTGAGAAGATTTTTTTCCCAAGCCAAAAAAGATCTTGGGGGTTTTTCAAATGACAAGAAACTCATCATTACATTTCATGCCTAGGCTTAATTAACGCGGCAGGAATTGGGAAGTTTAATTTATTAAGTCCATGTCAAAGAGGGTTAATTTTCAAGGCAATCATTTGACACCCCGTCAAACTTCTTAGGAATCCTCCTATCATTTGCAAACCATAAGCTTTCTAGGTCACACACATAACTTTTTATGCATGTTCATAGTTTTTGTGCACTTAATGTTTCATTTTTGTAACTGCTATATTCGTGATGTCAACAAACACACTCAAGTCTAAAAAATGTTAAAATCAATTGTGTAGTGCATTATTTTCTGTTCAATTTTTAAGGAGAAGACATTTTCTTAAATGTTAAAACCCCAATATTTTCATGATTAAGTTAATAGAAATTATTAAGCACATTTTTATAAATGTTGAAATTAGTAATTCCCATCATTTTTTTCTAAGTCTGTCCCCAAACTAAAAATATATAGGGAAACTATAATGAATCTTTCAAGATTAGGGCATGTATATATTTTAATTCACTACTTTATCACCAGTACAGTATTTGATTTGAATCCTAATTAAAATAATTATCTTTTCAAATGGTGACTATATAAATTATTTGAATAGATTTGACTTTTGACTTTTCTGTACATTAATAAATTATTATTGGCTGTAGATAGTGGTATACCTTCACTGAAAGATAATAGGTAAAATTAAATGACCTAAATTATAAAAGAAAAAAATAAAAAAAAGGAAGAATGGAGATGGAGAAAAAAAAGTCTCTCCCTCTGTCTCTCTCTCCCTAGTAACCGTAAACACAAAAATAAATTTTGTATGTATTGACTGTCAAAATAAGACACATCACATGAACTGAAGAACATTCCAACTCTCAGGCTTCATTTTGAAAACAAGGTTATAACAATAATGGATATTACTACTTTGATTGTTATTAATAAAATTCTCTGTAAATGAGAACCACTTATTTACAACAATGTTTACAGAAGTGCAAAAAGGTACTTCTAAGATGAAAAATGTTGAAGAGAATATATATGTTCTGAGACAATGAGTAAAAGTTTAAATTATAAAGTGACAAGCTAGATGAACTATGACAAAGCAGTGATTGAGGTTTGATAGATTCAAAGTTACAATTTAGCAGCTTATTTCTGTGATATAAGTAGAAACGTAATTAAGGCAATGCAGCAGTATTGTTCATAAACAGTCTAAGGTCTGTACTTTAAGTCAGTTAAGGTATTTACAAACTCGAAAATTGTATTTTGCATAGCTTTTACCTTTTTGTAAGCCCAAAAGAGCAGCCTTAACATAAAGCTGAGAAAATTAAGAGAAAATAGCATCCATGTGAGAGGCTGAGATTAATAATAATTTGCAGTAAATATAAACACAAAGGGCTTGGCCTGGAATACTACTAGAATACAGGGGGCTACTGTTTCCAATGGAGGAGTCACATGTCAGAATTCACTTTTGGTAATAAATACTGTTGATATGCACTGACTTGGTTGTCACAGGTCAGCATGTGGACTAAAGAACTAACTAGAAATATTTCTGAACTCATGTAGGCAGCAGTAACAAATACAATCATTCAAACCTCATGACATCACTATAACTTTTTAAAAGCACTTGCCCAAGATCAGGCTACAGAGTAAGAGCTTTCTAACCTCTCAGTCTTTGAACTCTTTTTTATTCTTTTGCAAGGGCAGAGGTGAATGGCAGTATTAAAAGTCTTTTACATCCTTTTTTTAAAGAGAGAAAAAAATGGACTATAAAGCTCAGAAACGTATAATAGGAAAGTAAATTCCACAGAACAACTTAGCTTAATCTCTGAAGAAAATAAGTACTCTTAGAGACAAGCAGTTATTAAAAAAGATAAGCATATGACATGTTTATAAAATAATGAAGTTGATTCTACAGACCATGCCTCAAAATCAATCTCATTATTGCTCTACTATTATTACCATGTAGATAATAATACACAGGTGTGTTTGAATACAATGAACAGCTATAAAAAGAAATTGATGTAAAAATAGATAAGAGAAAATGCTAGAGAAAGAGTATGGGTTTCAGAATTTATATTTAAAGTAAAGCAAATGACATTTAAAGGGGCAGCACAGTATACTATCAAGCACAGCATGGATTAAGAAGCAGACAAACCTAAGTTCAAATTCCTATCAGCTGAAATCTGTATAAATGGTCTGGGACCTTAAACAAAAATGATTAACCTCCAGGTAGACTGATGAGAGAGAGAGAGGGAGAGAAAGAAAGAAGTGAATATCATGATGAAAGGGAGGGTGCAGTGAGTGAACCAACAAATATATAAAGCATGATAAGGAAATACTAAAAAAAATCTTTATCTTTATAAATTCACCAAACATATAGACTAATTTCTTGAAAACTACTAAAGCACTCAAGAAGGAAACAGATAACTTAAAACATATCCTACATTCAGTCATCAAATTAAATTTATATTGAAAACATCTTCCAACAAATCAATTTTAGGCTGGATGGATTCACTGGGGAATTCTGCCAAATATTTAAAAAAGCAATGACAATTCCATACAACTTCTTACAGAAAATCAAAGAGGAAGAAATACCTCCTATTTGATTTTTTACAATGAACATTTGTTGAAGTATAGTTGCTTTACATTGTTGTGTTAGTTTCTGCCGTGCAGCAAAATGAATCAGTTATCAGTTCAGTTCAGTGGCTCAGTCGTTCCCCACTCTTTGTGACCCCATGGACTGCTACATGCCAGGCTTCCCTGTCCATCACCAACTCCTGGAGCCTACTGAAACTCATGTCCATTGTGTCAGTGATGCCATCCAACAATCTCATCCTCTGTGGTCCCCTTCTGCTCCCACCTTCAATCTTTCACAGCATCAGGGTCTTTTCCAAGGATTCAGTTCTTCACATCAGGCAGCCAAAGTATTGGAGCTTCAGCTTCAGCGTCAGTCCTTCTAGTGAATATTCAGGACTGATTCCCCTTAGGATTGCTTGGTTGGAGCCCCTTGCAGCTGTGCTTATACATATTTTGTCTTTCCTTCCCATTTGGTCATCATAGAGTACTGAGAAGACTTCCCTGTGCTACAGAGCAGGTTCTCACTAGTTATCTATTTTATATATAATAGTGTATATATATATATGTCAATGTCAACCTCAATCTTTCACTTGATTTTATAAGGCCAGTGTTGTCCTTATACCAAAGTCCAACAAATACTCTGGGAAGAAAGAAAATATCTAATCAAAACTCCTTGTGTACATAGATGCAAAATTTCTTAACAAAATATTACCCAATTGAGCTCAGCAACATATATAAAGCTTGATAAATCACAGCAAGGTGAAGTTCATTCCAGCAATGTGAGCTTGCTTTCACATTAGAAATTCAGTCTACCTAATTAATGATATTATCAGAATAGGAACAATCAATAGATCTACACAAACACATTGGATCAAATTCAACATTAATTTACAAGGAAAACTTTCAGCAAAAAATGGTTACTTCCTTAACCTGGTAAAAAGTCATCTATTAAAAACTCAGAGCTAATATTATAATGGTATTCATAAAGACTGAAAAACTATGAATGTATTTGCTTACTAATACTATCTAACTTTTGTATTGGAAGTCCTAACAAGTGAAATAAGGCAAGAGAAGTCAATGAAATACCCTCAGGTCAGAAAGAAATAAATCTCTACTCAAAAAGTACACAGCTGTCCATAAAGAAAACCACATAGAATCTACAAAAATACCTTAGAAAAACTAGAATAATAAAAAAGTATAGTAAGTCACAGGATACAAGAAGAATATATAAAATCCAATTGTAAACTTCCAAAAAATTCTATAAATTAAAAATTTTAAATGATTTCATGTAGAATAACAAAATGAATTATTTAAATTTAAATCTAACAAAATATGTACATGGTAAGTATGCTGGAAAGAAACACACACAAAAAAGAAAAGAATTCCTAAGTAATGGGTATATATATTGTGTTCCTGATCTGCAAGACTCCTACTTATTAACATCAGTTCTTTCTAAATTAATCTATACATTCTACACATTCCTAATTGAATCCATAGAAATGAAAAAAGAATAATCAATGTGTTTTGAAATTGTTATATTTCAAGGCCTCATGATATTTGATTTTAAGTCAGTATCAGTTCAGTTCAGTCACTCAGTCGCGTCCAACTCTTTGCGACCCCATGAATGGCAGCATGCCAGGCCTCCTTGTCCATCACTATTTCCCGGAGTTCACTCAGACTCACGTCCATCGAGTCAGGGATGCCATCCAGCCATCTCATCTGCGGTCGTCCCCTTCTCCTCCTGCCCCCAATCCCTCCCAGCATCAGTCTTTTCCAATGAGTCAACTCTTCACATGAGGTGGACAAAGTACTGGAGTTTCAGCTTTAGCTTCATTCCATCCAAAGAAATCCCAGGGCTGATCTCCTTCAGAATAGACTGGTGGGATCTCCTTGCAGTCCAAGGGACTCTCAAGAGTCTTCTCCAACACCACAGTTCAAAAGCATCAATTCTTCGGCACTCAGCTTTCTTCACAGTCCAACTCTCACATCCATACATGACCACAGGAAAAACCATAGCCTTGACTAGATGGACCTTAGTCAGCAAAGTAATGTCTCTGCTTTTGAATATGCTATCCAGGGTGGTCATAACTTTTCTTCCAAGGAGTAAGCGTCTTTTAATTTTAAATCAGTATAAAGTTATAATAATCAGAAAAATGTTTTGTTGCTAAAGGATAGGTACCCAAAAGATTAGATAGCTCAGAAACAGACTGACAGAAAGAGTTTCTCTTTAAAGATAATTTAAAGGGAGTTGATAGCAAAATAATTGATTTTCAATAAATGATGCCAGAAATATTGAATATCCTTATGAAAAAAAAAATCATTGATCTATTCTTCTCATTTATACAAAGTTTAACTTTAAATGAATGTTAGGCCTAAATATAAAATATAAAATTATACAGTATTTAGAAGAAATAATCAAAGAAAACCTTTTTTTATGAATGAGAAAAGATTTCATAGATATACACTAAAAGAAAAATAAAATATACTTAATGTTAAAAATGTCATCAGCATTTTCCTATCCAGTCTTATGGAATTATTGGTAGGCTGAGAAAAAAATTAAATAATTTGAATGATTTAAATCCCAGGAATATGAAATATATATGTTGGGTGGATTTGAAACAATTTATAGAAGGTAGAGATTTTGGATAAATAAAATAAACTAATAATATGCTATTATTGTTATCTTGTTCACAAAGCTATAGTGTGAAATGGAATTTCCCCATGAAAACATACAAGAAGCCTATAAAGTTAATGCTTTCTCATCCATCAACAGTTCTCTAATCTTAATACTCCCAATTAGTAGAGAGAGACCTTGGCAAGGAGAATGTTAAGAGGGGCATGTTGTAAGAAATGTAATTTAAAAATCCCAGATCTGATTTTGAAAAAATGTATGAACTTCAAGATAATTTTAAGCATAGTTAATAGATATATGTAACTAATTTAAGCATTTTAAAACCTTACTTTGGGCAACCATTCTTATTCTTGCCTGCTTTTATTAGAATATTCAAATAGATTAAATAACATGGGTTGAAATTTCTCCTGCAATTTTTATTCACAAATTATTCATTCTTCCAATTTAGATTCAAACTTTAAAATTCAAGGTGAAATTTTAGAAAGGCTGTGAGGTAATATTCATTTAAATAAAAATGTGACATAGTCACTTTAACATTAAATAAAGTAAGACATTGATGAGACAAAATATAAAATTAGAAAGTAGTCAATTTGCAGTGATCTACAAAAACAATGTAAATCAGAAGTGAGAATCAAGACAGAAATGAAGTTGTCTCTTAAGAAAATACCTATAGTTTTTACCAAGTGTATTTAATTAAGAAAATCTACTTCCATCTCTAAGCATAGTGATTCATTCATCAGACCTCAGAGTCACTAAAATCTATTTGGTTTTGTCAACTACTAAAAAATATGAGAATGGCAATCAGCCCAGTTTGATTGGAGTTCATTAAAGGGCTTTTCTAACTCATTAGCTGTGGTTTGCTTATTTTTGCTTTTCTTTTTAAAAAATTCTACTTGAAGTACTGAATATACAATTGAATATTGTAACAGAAATAAATGGAACCATGCTTTCTGAATGTCAGGATCTTGACTGTCCAAGTCAAGCTTCAATTTAAGATTATCTCCTTTGAGTCTATAGAATTCACAAACAGTCCTGGATATTGGCACCCTGATGACTGCTTTTAGCTCTGTAGTGTGTAAACGTATTCAGTGGAATTACTGAATTATTTCTCTAAAGTGTGGCCACTTGTCTTCTTGATAAAAGCTGTAATGCTTAATTTAGTAGAGGATAAAATGCACATTTCAAGAGTCAGGTTTGTAACTTTGTATTATCAGTATAAAATTTCAAATGATTGATATTCATTAGAATTTTCTCTGGATAGCAGATTTTGAAAGATGATTTCAACATATTTCACACATGCATATACACCCAACGTATTTCACACACGCACACATATACATACATACATGCTCACAGAGACACACCTTTCTGTATTTAGAAATGTAATCCGAATTAACTCCTTTTAACCTGTGCACTCACATCTCACATGCTGGATATGCTATGACCATCACCAGCATTATATATTGTGTTGCACTCATCATTCTCTTTCTAGCAAAAGTAGTTTATAGTTTAATACCTAATGGATTTTACTTTATTAACAAAAATCCTTCTACATGAAAAAAGCGCTCCCATTTCTCTGAACTTGCATACTCCTTAATGTGTTTAGTAAGATAATCAGGAATGGTAATGGTCAGTTTTTATTCCAATACCAAAGAAATGCAATGCCAAAGAATGTTCAAATCACCATACAACTGCACTCATTTCAGATGCCAACAAGATTATGCTTAAAATCCTTCAAGATGGGCTTCAACAGTACATGAATTGAAAACTTCCAGATGTACATGCTGAATTTAGAAAAGGCAGAGGAACCAAAGATCAAATTGCCAACATAGGTGTGGTCATAGAAAAAGCAAGGAAATTCCAAAAAAGCATCTACTGCTTTGTTGACTATGCTAAAGCCTTCAACTGGGTGGATCACAATGAATTGTGGAATATTCTTAAAAAGATAGGAATGCCAGACCACATCACCTGCCTTCTGAGAAACCTGTATGAAGGAAAAGAAGCAACAGTTAGAATTGGACAAGGAGCAATGGACTAACTTAAAATTGGGAAAGGAGTACGTTAAGGCTGTATATTATTACCCTGCTTATTTAACTGATATCCTCAGTGCATCATGTGAAATGCTACGCTGGATGAATCACAAGCTGGAATCAAGATTTCCAGGAGAAATGTCAACAGCCTCAAATGAAGATGATATCAGTTTAATGGCAGAAAGTGAAGAACTACAGAGCCTCTTGATTAAATTGAAAGAGGAGAGTGACAAATCTGTCTTAAAGCTCAGAATTCAAAAAACTAAGATCATGGCATCTTGTCCCATCACTTTATGTCAAATTGATTTGGGATCATGTGGAAACAGTGTTAGATTTCATTTTCTTGGGCTCCAAAATCAATGTGGATGATGACTGCCCCTGGGAAATTAGAAGATGCTTGCTCCTTGGAAGAAAAGCTATGACAAAGTGAGATAGCATGTTAAAAAGCAGAGACATGGCTTTGCTGACAAATATCCATATAGTCAAAACTATGCTTTTCCCAGTAGTCATGTATGGATGGTTTTACCAGTAGTCGAGCCAGTCCATTGTTCCATGTATCATATGACAGTTGGACAATAAAGAAGGCTGAGCATGAAAGAATTGATACTTTCAAACTGTGGTGTTGGAGAAGACTCTTGAGAGTCCCTTGGACAGCAAGGAAATCAAACCATTCCATCCCAAAGGAAATCAACCCTGAATATTATTGGAAGGGCTGGTGCTGAAGCTGAAGCTCCAATACTTGAGCCATCTGATACAAACAGCTGACTCATTGGAAAAGACCCTGATAATAGGAAAGACTGAAGGCAAGAGGAGAATGGGGTGACAGAAGATGAGATGGTTGGATGATATCACTGATTCAATGGACTTGGACTTTTAACAAACTCTGGGAAATAGTGAAGGACAGGGAAGCCTGGTGTGCTGTAGCTCATGGGGTCTTGAAGAGTTGGGCACAACTGAGTGACTGAACAACAGCAACAACGACAACTACAAAGATATATCACATGGTCCTTTATAGTAGTGATGTAGGTCTGAATATACCTTCTCTTTCTAGGTTACAGGATCCTTAAAGGTAGTGTCTGAGCCTTTCCCAAAAAGAGGAGCCTGAAGTGAATTAGTGTGCCACACTTTTGTTAGGTGTGCAGCCCCAGAGAGTCAGGAGTGAGGGAAAAGGGGAGGGAAGCAAAGAAGAACAGAGTCAATGTTACAGCCTGTTACTGAGCTAATCACTGCAGGTAACACAGGTGATGTAACACTGAAAAACTGTCCTCCAGGAGGTCGAAAAACTTTCTAGGAGGACAAAAATCACAGGCTAGCTACTGTTTCCTGCTGATCAAATGTTTATCCCATGGAGCATCTATATCCTATGCAAATAAGCTGGATACATATGGGTGCTAAGAGGATCCCAAAGCATCACATGCTTCAGTGGTAACACTGAAGCCCTTTAAGGGGAGGTGAGGAAAGCACAGCAAGGATACGAGGTGTCATTTTGGAGATTGTACCCAAGCACTGCATTTCAGACTCTTTTGTTGACTATGATGACTACTCCATTTCTTCTAAGGGATTCTTGGCCACAGTAGTAGATATAATGGTCATCTGAATTAAATTCACCCATTCTGGTCCATTTAGTTTACTGATTGCTAAAATGTGAATGTTTACTCTTGCCATCTCCTGTTTCACTACTTCCAATTTACCTTGATTCATGGACCTAACATTCCAGGTTCCTATGCAATATTGTTCTTTACAGCATCAGACGTTATTTCCATCACCAGTCATATCCACAACTGAATGTTGTTTTGCTTTTGGCCCAGCCTCTTCATTCTTTCCTGAGTTATTTCTATACTCTTCTCCAGTAGTATATTGGTCACCTGCCGACCTGGGGAGTTCATTTTTCAGTGTAATGACTTTTTGCCTTTTCATATTGTTCTTGGGGTTCTCGGGGCAAGAATACCAAAGTGGTCTGCCATTCCCTTCTCCAGTGGACCATGTTTTGTCAGAACTCTCCAACATGACCCATCCATCTTGGGTGGCCCTAAATGGCATGGCTCATAGTTTCACTGAGTTAGACAAGCTGTGATCCCTTGCTTAGTTTTCTGTGATTTTTGTTTTTCATCCTGTCTTCCCTCTGATAGATAAGAGGCTTGTGGAAGCTTCCTGATGGGAAGGACTGGCTGTGGAGGAATCTGGGTCTTGTTCTGATAGGCAGGGCCATGCTCAGTAAATCTTAACCCAATTGCCTATTGATGGGTGGGGCTGTGTTCCCTCCTAGTAGTTTGGCCTGAGGCCAAACTATGGTAGAGGTAATGGTGGTAATTAGCCCTTCAAAAGGTCTTATGCCAGCACCATCTCTCTCAGGACTGTTGCACCTGCCCCTGACCCCACAGCAGGTGTCTATTGACCCACACCTCCACCAGAGACTCCTGGACACTTACAGGCAAGTCTGGCTCAGTCTCTTGTGGGGTCACTGTTCCTTTCTCCTCACTCCTGTTGTGCACAAGGTTTTGTTTGTGTCCTCTAATACTCTGTTCCCCAGTCCTGGGGGAGTTCTATAGTGAAATCCCACTGGCCTTCAAAGTCAAATCCTTGGGGCTTCCTAGTCCCTTTGCCAGATTCACAGGCTGGGGAATCTGCTGTGGGCCCTAGAACTTTTGCAGCAGTGCAAGAACTTCTTTCATATAATTGTTCTCCAATTTGTGGGTCATCTGCTTAGTGGCTCTTTGGTGGGGCTAATGGCAACCTCCTCCAAGAAGATTTATGCCACATCCATCAACTCCAAGGTCTGTTGGAGCCAGAGTCCCTGTCCCCATAGCAGTCACTGCTGATCTATGCCTCCACAGGAGACACTTAAAAATACTTACTGAATAAATAATATTGTTAACAAAGTGTATTGAAAGATAAGAGTGAATGTCATATTTGAAGTGAATACTTCCATTAAGAATAAAATAAAATACATTGAACACAATAGGTTGGTCTTTTCTAAATGTTTAAGATTGGAAGGAGTTATAGGTTGCTACTATAAGTACAAAGTTATGTAAATGACTTGTACTCAGTTTTGTCAAGTAGTTAAGAAAATCAGGGCAGCTTTCTAATTCTATTTTTGGTGAAAATAGCTGTGTGATCTCTCTGGGCTCATTTACTCCATCTGAGAAGTCAAATGAATGAATTTTATGACATCTAAGTTTTTTTTTTTTTTTCCAAAACTTTGAAGTTGATATGCTTAAGATCTTGAATCTATGGCAAATAATAATTGAAAGTTAATTTAATAAAGATAACTAAGCATGAGATAGGCATCTTTCTTATTGCTAACAAGACACAGTAATGAAAAAAACAATTCTAACTGCCACACTAGTGTTTAAATGCTAGTGTAAGGGATCACAAAGTGAAATAAATAAGTGCATAGTATGATAGAAGGTAATCAGTTACAGAGAAAAAGAAATGACAGTGTCTAATGAGGCCAGACCATTGGGTTAAAATATTAAATAGGGTATCCAGAGTAAGCCCCTCTGAAAAGCTGAGGTGAGAGATCCACCCACATGGATAATGAAAGAGTGCAAGTGTCCTGAGAAGGGAGAGCTAATAACGGGCTCTGTGACCTGAGCCAAGTGATGGAAGTAGAGACAATTATGGGGATATCAGGCACGTAGCACCTGTAGAACATTTAAGGATTCTGGCTTTTATTCAGAATGAGATGGACTCATTGAGGATTTTTGAACAGAGAAATGATGTGGCTTTTAAAAGGATCACTTTGGCTGCTGTGTTAGAATAGATTATCACTGGGCAAGGAGGTAGACAGGAATATGGAAATAAGAGTTTCTAAAAGATACATCTGAAAATAATATCTATAAAATTAATAACCTGGCTGAAATGAATGGTAATGATACCACATATTTTAATTTAGGTTTTTCTTTTTTTTTTCTTTTTAATGCTGTGACTATCAGACTGAGTGAAAAAGTTCTACCCACCTAACGTAGACTAGATTCCTGTACCACTTTGTGCAGAGGTCCGGAATTAAAATGCCACTTACCATAGACAAGTGACATTTTCCTCTAAATAATATGATGGAAAAAAAGAGAGAGATGAACAGGTCTATATGTATTTTTGTATTATTTACTAAAAAATTTTCTCCAAATATTTTACATTCTTCACAATGTCATGAGATCATTCATGTTTCCATTAACAGAGGAGTCACCTCATCAAAGTTGTATAGAAATTGAAAGTGGAGACCTACATACTGGAGGAGGTATAATCATTGGTAGCAGGGAAATTTGAAGGATAGTATATTAGTTGCCTGTTGCTACTGCTCTAAGAAGTTGCAACAAAACCAAGCATGTAAAACAGCACACATTGCAAGGAGATCCAACCAGTCCATCCTAAAGGAGATCAGTCCTGGGTGTTCATTGGAAGGACTGATGCTGAAGCTGAAACTCCAGTACTTTGGCCACCTCATGCAAAGAGCTGACTCATTGGAAAAGACTCTGATGCTGGGAGGGACTGGGGACAGGAGGAGAAGGGGACGACAGAGGATGAGATGGCTTGATGGCATCACCAACTCGATGGACATGAGTTTGAGTGAACTCTGGGAGTTGGTGATGGACAGGCAGGCCTGGCGTGTTGCAATTCATGGGGCTGCAAAGAGTCAGACACGACTGAGCGACTGAATTGAAGAAATGAAAAACATTAATATGTTTCTCTGAGCTAAACTAAAGATGGCAGAGCTGTGTTCCTTCTGTAGACACAAAGGGAGAAACTATTCCCTTATTTTTTTTACCTTATAGAAGCTGGCAATCTTCCTTGGCTTTTGGTGCCTCTGTATTGTGAAAACCAGCAGTAACCAGTTTCGTCTTTTTCAGTATGTGCTTCTCTGGCACTGACTTCTGCCTCTTTTTTCCGCTTTAAAGGACACTTGTGATTACATTGGGCCTGCCTTGCCAATCTAGGATAATTTCCCCATTTCAGAGTCATGTTATTAACAACCTCAATTTCCAGTCATCATATCCCTTAACATATTCACAGACTTGGGTGATTAGGATATTAACATCTTTGGGGGCCCATTAATGTGTCTAACACAGAGGGTGAGATAGATTTAAGGTGACGGATTCTAAATAAATCTTTCCTTTTCATCATAACTTGTAAGAATAAATCTGAATGTGTATATCAGGATATCTGTGACCATTTAAAATTATTGCAAATGATCATTTTAAGTTTTTAAAATTATGTTTTGTAAAGTCATTGTATCTTTGCAGAAAACAATTAAGATTCTAACAGTTTACCTTTATCACTATATTTCTCTTTATGATCATGAAAGAAGTTGCCTATGCAGGAGACTTTCCAAATGATGAATCTAGAATACTGAGTACTTGTTTAATATTGCTTATCCTTAAATTATGTGATTGTGTGAATGTGTGTGTTGCTTTTCAGAAGGTGACTATGTTCTTGAAATCAAGAACATAAAGATAGGATGCATGTAAGCCTAGTTGTTGCCACTCATTAGATGATAAACTGGAAGTGTCTATTTAAATGGAATGATGGTGTTACTCAAGATAGACTTGAAAAATATTCTAATATACTAAGCATTGGATGTTGAAGACCTTGCCATGTTGAGGGACACAGGTACAGGGTATTCACCCATGGTCCTGGAATAAGGTTTTCCTCCTGAAGACTTTATAAATGTCTGTTGTATATTTCTCTATTAGGCTATGGAGGCTGGCCTTATGCTCAGGCGATGTCTAAACACTTTCTTTCCTCAAAGACCTGTATTTAAGGCCTGCTTTCAATATAGGGGATAAATGTCCAAGGGCATTTTCAAAGTAGAGTGTTACACTAGTTCCGGTTTTAGGGTGGCAGCCTGGGCTTAGGTAAGAAGTTTACTACTTTCACAGATTATACATTACCTAGTTAAAAAAAAAAAAAAAAAAAAACTATAGAAATTATGAATTTATACTCTTTTTGACAACAGCCATATTGCATACTAAATTTTAAATGTGTTTGTGTCATAAATGTCATCGCTATCATATATCTTCAGCATCATTTTGTTAAAAGGTAAAAACTCACCTTACCTCTTACTATTTTTGCAGAAAGGATGGATAGGTGTCTACAACTCAGTTAAGTGTTTAGAAAAGAGCTACTTGGATGTGACAAAACCCATAAATGGGTAACTTGCAGAAAAGTGGTTAGATATTCTGATCTGGAACCAGATGGTAAATAGAAGAGGAAAGTTAAAGCAAGAAAAGATTTTGGAATAGATACATGTCCCTGGAAATCTCTAGACACTTGGTAAATGGCTAAATTCCTACATAAAATGAAGTAGTATTGGGATCAAGCTATTTATTCAGGCATTGGAGGAAAATATGATTTCAGATACTGAAATCTGAGACATATATGCTGGATATATGAGGAAAAGGTATACTACCTTCGAAAGACTTAAATCTATTTAGGCCTTTTCTTGCAATCAAACCCTCTTCCCTACATGTTGCCATATGACTTTTTTATACTGGCAAGCTACTATTGATTTGTATTTTATCCAAAAGATTCTATTTCAAAAGCCACATTTGCTTCACACAAATACAAAATGATAACACAATAGGGAAAAAAAAAAGTTTAAAGATTATGAAAATACACACAAGACCACTTAGTCACACTTTAATAAGCTTATACAAATACCCCAAAGAATAATCCTTAATTTGGCTTCTAAGTATCCTTTAATTTAATCATTGTAAATCACTAGCACTTCATAGAAAAAGGAGAGAGAGATGAATATATTCTTTCTAAGATAATATACGGGTAAAAAGAGCATATTTAACATAATATACTTTATTCTGTACTCCTAAATATTGCTCCTAAATATTACAAGTGACAAAGTATATAGTAAAATTTGTCTTTATTCTCATGTGTTGGGTTCTAAAATATTTGGTGTATAGGAGAAGTAAATAAAGTAAACTCAAATTGCTTTAAGAGAAGAAATTTTCGTTTCCTAAAACACACATACATTGTGGTAGGCAGTCTCTGAAATCCCCTTCAATGACCTCTTCCTCCTAATTTCATGTCCTATCTGTCACCTTGATAGTTGCTTTGAGATTAATCATACTGGAGATTAATAGCTTCCCTTAGAAAGCATTACTATGAACAAAGCTAGTGGAGGTGATGGAATTCCAGCTGAGCTATTTCTAATCCTCAAAGATGATGCTGTTCAAAATCCTTTAAACTAGGCTGGTTCAAAATTTGGAAAGGAATATGTAAGGGCTGTATATTGTGATCCTGCTTATTTACTTACATGCAGGGTACATCATGCAAAATGCTGGGCTGGATGAAGCACAAGCTGGAATCAAGATTTCTGGGAGAATTATCAATAATCTCAGATATGCAGATGACACCACCCTTATGGCAGAAAGCAAAGAGGAACTAAAGAGCCTCTTGATGAAAGTGAAACAAGAGAGTGAAAAAGCTGGCTTCAAACTCAATATTCAAGAAACTAAGATCATGGCATCTGGTCCCATCACTTCATGGCAAAGAGCTGGGGAAACAATGGAAACAGTGACAGACTTTATTTTCTTGGGCTCCAAAATCACTGTGGATGGTGACTGCAGCCATAAAATTAAAAGACACATGTTCCCGGGAAGAAAAGCTATGACAAACCTAGACAATGTATTAAAAAGAAGAGACATCAGTTTGCTGACAAAGGTCCATATAGTTAAAGTGATTTTTTTTTTTTCAGTAGTAATGTACAGATGTGAGTGTTGGACTGTCAAGATAGCCGAGTGCCAAGTAATTGACACTTTTTTTTTTTAATTTTTATTTTTACTTTATTTTACTTTACAATACTGTATTGGTTTTGCCATACATTGACATGAATCCACCATGGGTGTACATGTGTTCCCAAACATGAACCCCCCTCCCACCTCCCTCCCCATAACATCTCTCCGGGTTATCACCATGCACCAGCCCCAAGCATACTGTATCCTGCATCGGACGTAGACTGGCGATTCGATTCTTACATGATAGTATACCTGTTACAATGCCATTCTACAAAATCATCCCACCCTCTCCCTCTCCCTCTGAGTCCCAAAGTCCGTTATACCCATCTGTGTCTTTTTTGCTGTCTTGCATACAGGGTCGTTGTTGCCATCTTTCTAAATTCTATATATATGTGTTAGTATACTGCATTGGTGTTTTTCCTTCTGGCTTACTTCACTCTGTATAATTGGCTCCAGTTTCATCCATCTTATCAGAACTGATTCAAATGAATTCTTTTTAACGGCTGAGTAATACTCCATTGTGTATATGTACCAAAGCTTTCTCATCCATTCATCTGCTGATGGACATCTAGGTTGTTTCCATGTCCTGGCTATTATAAACAGTGCTGCGATGAACATTGGGGTACATGTGTCTCTTTCAATTCTGGTTTCCTTGGTGTGTATGCCCAGCAGTGGGATTGCTGGGTCATAAGGTAGTTCTATTTGCAATTTTTTTAAGGAATCTCCACACTGTTCTCCATAGTGGCTGTACTAGTTTGCATTCCCACCAACAGTGTAGGAGTGTTCCCTTTTCTCCACACCCTCTCCAGCATTTATTGCTTGCAGATTTTTGGATCGCGGCCATGCACAACAAAGGAAAATATAAGCAAGGTTAAAAGACAGCCTTCTGAATGGGAGAAAATTATAGCAAATGAAGCAACTGACAAACAACTAATCTCAAAAATATACAAGCAACTCCTGCAGCTCAATTCCAGAAAAATAAATGATCCAATCAAAAAATGGGCCAAAGAACCAAATAGACATTTCTCCAAAGAAGACATATGGATGGCTAACAAACACATGAAAAGATGCTCAACATCACTCATTATTAGAGAAATGCAAATCAAAACCACAATGAGGTACCACTTCACACTAGTCAGAATGGCTGCGATCCAAAAATCTGCAAGTAATTGACACTTTTGAACTATTGTGTTGGAACAGACTCTTGAGAGTCCTTTGGACAGCAAGGAGATCAAACCAGTCAATCCTAAAGGAAACAACCCTGAATATTCATTGGAAGGACTGAATATTCATTGGAAGGACTGATATTGAGGCTCCAATATTTGGTTATCTGATGCAAACAGCCTTCTCATTGGATATGACCCTGATGCTGGGTAAGATTGAGGGCAAGAGGAGAAGAGGGGTACCAACGATGAGATGGTTGGATGGCATCACTGACTCAAAGGACATGAGTCTGAATTTTAGCAAACTCTGGCAGATATTGAAGGACAGGGAAGCCTGGCCTGTTGCAGTCCATGAGATTGCATAGAGTCAGACAGGACTGAAGGACTGAACAACAGCAAAGATTAGATAATAAGGGACTGTGACCTTTTTCTTGCTCATCCTTTCTTTCTCTCTTACTTGTTTCCTCTGTTGAAGCCAATTTTCATGTTGTAGTCTACTAAGTAAGGAAGATTCATGTGACAGGATAGTGGGGGAAGATTCTGGCCAAATAGCCCTTAAGGAATTGAGCTCCTCCTTCCAATAGGCTTGGATGAACTGAATTGTGCCAAGAATTACTTGAGTGACTGTGGAAGGGATCAGCTCACTCTGTCATGGACCCCTTGGGATGACTAAAGCCTCAATGAGACCCTGAGAGTAGCTTCGTGAGATATTTACAGCCAGAGGTCTTAGTTTAAGCATTTCCTGGATTTCTCATCTACAGAAACTATGAAATAATAAATGGTTGTTGTTTAGTAACTAAGATTTGGGATAATGTGTTAAACAGAAATACATAACTAGTGCACAAGAATGTATACATAAGAAAAAACACAATTTCTGAGGGAAAAACCTAGATGCAGTGAACATGAACTATTAAAGTTCAACAAATTATAGGATTACAGTGTGCAAAAATCATAAATTATTTGTTAAACACTTAAATAGGAAACTAGAATATTCCAGAAATCTGTATATTAAGAGATTAAAAAAAGAAAAAGATAAAGATAATAGGTGATGAAAGGTAATTATAAAAATTTAAAAATTTTTAAAACTCAAAGTCAGACTTTATGTCTTAAATAAAATATAAACAATTCCAAAAATATCTACCTCCTATCTCAGTAATGATTGTTCTAATGATACATGATAACAAATAAAGTTCTGGGCCCCAAGCTGGTGGCAAGTAAGCAACACTTTAGATAAACAGACACCTACTTTTAATGAGGGACAGGAAATGAATAATCCCATACTTCAGTAAAAGCATTTGTGTTTGCTTACAAATGTTTGTTCTGTGAATATTTCCAACAAATTGCCAAGATCTCTATTCCTAACAAAGTTGTTTTTAATTTGATCACTAACTTCTATAAGTAAAATTTCCTTTGTGACATGAAATTATGTTAATTTTTGAATAAACTTCTGTTTTCATTTTGTTAATAGATACTTTAGGAGAAGGGGGGAAATCAAAAGTCTTTCAAAAGCAATCATGTCTCAATGATTTAATCAACTCACTGGGCTTATGAGTGCAGCAAATAATAAAAAGTCAAATTGTCCTTTCAAAAGTAAGTTGATTACTACTTAGTACCTGCCTGTGTTCTTCTAAGATTTTATAAATTGCATGTGATTGGCGCTTAGATGAAACTTAGATTGCTGATTGCCTTAAACCATAGGAAATTCTATTCAAACAGTGGTGAAACAAAAACCAGATTCTTTTATATATGCATTGTGAAAAAAGCATAAAAAAGAAAGTGATCTAATCAGAAGCATTGCACAAAGTAAACAAAAAGAATCAAGTATGTAATATACCTCATAAGGGTGAACAAGTTCTCTAAGTAGAAGTGTCTATCGACACAAGCTGGATGAATGCTTTGCTTTCACAACTGAGCGAATCTGCCATTCAGCTTGAAATCAGTAAGATTCACAAGACGTTTCTGGCTGGATTCTACATGGTGCTATTACTTCATGGGATTTCCATGCTCTTGGCAGGTTTAGAAACTTATTTTTTTTATCAGTTAATACAGGACTGTTTTTTGTTTTTTTTTTAAATGGGAGCTGTGAGCAGAACTCACTGATTTAAAAACTAGCTAATATATAAAACAGAATGTAAAATTAGAATATAAAAATAGAATGTAAAATTAATCAGGGAAGCTCCAAGTGGTTTCAAATATGGGCCAGCACTTTTCTTTAACAGTTTCCATATGTCTGGAGGTCTTCTCAGGTGACTCAGTGGTTAAAGAATATGCCTGCAATTCAGGAGACTCAGGTTCAATTTTTCGGTGAAAAGTGTGAAAAGAAATACTCTATACTGGTTTGTGACAAAATTCTGATTCTGATTTCTTGAAAAATATCGGCTACTTCACTTCACTGGACTTCCCTGCTGGCTCAAATGGTAGGAAAGATGCCTGCAAATGCAGGAGACCCGGATTCAACCCCTAGGTCTGGAAGATCCCATGGAGGAAGTGCGGCAACTCACTCTAGTGTTCTTGCCTTGAAAATCCCATGGACAGACAAGCCTGGTGGGCTACTGTCCATAGAGTAGCAAAGAGCTGGACATGACTGAAGCGACTGAGCATGCACACAAGCACCGCATGTCTGGAGAGCATAATCACTGGTTACAATACTGTTGGGTGAACCAGACATTATAGACAAGAAGTTACTTTTATGGAATGTTTTCTTGAAGTTGTGGTAGTCTGTCAAGGGATTTTTTTTTTTTTTTTTTGAAGGTAAAAGGAATATAACTGGTTGAAATAGTTGTCAGGAATATCCTTTCCTCTGAACAGTGAGGTAAAACAGCTCCACATATGCTAAATCCTCCTCTTTAAACCCTTCTATTAAGTCACTAACCATTTTCAAAACATGTCCCAGCTACCCATTTTCATATTCTCTTACATTTTGGGCTCCAAACTGGCCTTTCAGCACTTTAACCTCATCCCTTAAACTAGTTAGCTTTATATAACATGAAAGAAAACAATTTAGGCATATTTCATGAAGTCCTCAGTTTCCAGCCTTGGAAATGACTGCACTGCTTTTAACCTCTGAAAACAGTGATTCAGGAAACAAGTGTCTCCATCCTATTTTTGACTACTTAAACACATCACTTATTCTACGTGAGGAATCTACCTATCAGAGTGACTGGGGTAACCACACATTTCTGTCTTTGTCAGCTACTGTTATTTAGTTGCTAAGTTCTATTAGACTCTTTCGCAAACCCATGGACTGTAACCCACCAGGTTCCTCTGTCGATATGATTACCCAGGCTAGAATACTAAAATGGGTTGCCATGTCCTTCTCCAGGGGATCTTCCCAACCCAGGAATCAAAGCTATATGGTCTGCACTGGCAGGCGGACTCTTTATCACTGAACCACCAGGCAAGGCTTGTCAGCTACTGTTACCCTCACGTCATGGTATACTACGTCCTCACCTTCCACGTGTCCACAAAGGTTTTGGTCTGACTCAGTTTGCCAAGAGTGTTGGATATATTCTATACTTTCCTTCATTCCAATTCATCATTTGGGAGGAAAAAGTCATCACAAGAACAACAGCTAAATAGAAAATTAAGCACTTCCTTTTAGCTCCCATCATGCCCTCATAATTGCACCAGTTTCCAAATTAAGATTCAAAATATAATGAACATTCAAAAAAGTCAAACAAGTTACTTCAAGTCACACAATCAGTAAGTTGGATCATTGGAATTTGACTTCAGATCCATCTGATTCCAAAATGCCTACTTCATTGTGAACTAGCACCAAATGTACATAATGTTGCTCTCCCATGACTTGGATGGATCCCAAGGTTAATTGGGTACAATTTCATTTTGCTCATAGGGTGGAGATATGTAATTACCTAAATGCTCATGTATATTATATATGAACAGTTAATTGAGAATAAACATGGCTGAACTTTGGCTTCCTATTCCCTATTTACTTATGATTTGTCTGTCATCTGTCTATTTAGCTTAACAATGAAGATCAAGTTCTAAACTGAACTGGAAGTACCAAAAGTCTTATCTTACTTTCTTGTTTCTCTAAAATAACCAAATTGATATACTGAGAATAATCTCAGTTTGTGGGCACATGTGAAGTTTAAATGACTCTATTTATTCATTTATTTTACCCAAAGGGCTGCAGTTATCACTTGTATTGTTATTCCTACAGAATGTAAGATATATTTTAAGAAAGACCAATATAATCTTTTTATTGCCCATTTCATGTTAATACTAGGAATATAATTTATAGAACCATTCCCAGAATCCCGGCAGAGATAATAGATATCTGAAATTCTCTGTTCCAAATCCATTTCCTGGTAGTAATAATAGAATATATGCATAATATTTACATATTATACATTTAAAGTAGTAGAGTTGTACACATCTTGCAAGAAAGGAATTCTGATGCTTTTCTTATTGAAAACAATATTTGGTATTACAATCTGTTCATTCAATACTGGGGATGATGTAGATATACAAATATGTGAGTCTTAAAGTTTCCATGAGTTCCATAAGCATTCTAAAGAGTTTACTCTTAGTAGCAACTTCAATTCAGATTAAATCATTTCTCCTTTGGGACATTCTGCCTTAATATTTAGTTTCTACATTCTTTGTTTTGATATTATATTTCATTTAATATAATCTTTTACCCTTGTATAGGATTTCCTTAGCATAGAACTGTTGACCTTTGGGGCCAGATAATTCACTATAGTGTGGGATGTTGTATGCATTATAGAATATTCAACAGTACCCCTGACCTCTCTCTACCCACTGGATGACTCCTCTTGCCCTGTGACCACCAAAACTATCTCTGGACATTGCTAGACAGTCCCCTTTGGGCACCATTGGTTGAAAACCACTGATCTAATAGTCTTTCATGTACAAATTATCTCATATACAAACAAGATGATAATCTTAGATCCCAGTGTGTGTGTGTATTCCTCTCCCTGAGTAGAGTCAGGGGTCCCCAAGATTACTCAGGTTTAATGATTCACTAGAAGTACTCACAGAGCTCAGCATATAGACATATGCACAGCTATGATTTATTACAGTAGAAGGATACAAAATAAAATCAGTAAAGAAGAAAAGTCACATGGGACAAAGTCCAAAGGAAACTAGGTGCCAGCTTCCAGAAGCCCTTTCCCATTAGAATCACAAAGATACAAGCAATTCCCCCAGCAATGAGGTGTGACAACAGGTATAAAGTGTTGTGCATCAGAGAAACTCCTTAGAAACTTAATGCCTAGCATGTGTGAAAATCCCAGGCTCTGAGAAAGGAAGCAGGTACTTAGCCAAATTCATGGTTTTTGTACAAATAATTTATGTAGCAGGAGCCATACACAGTAGCGATAGAAAACCTTGGAAAATTCACGTTTCCAAATGTCAGCCAGAGGTCAACCTTGAAAGGAGGTATTTCCAAGGAGAGTTGTTTCAGACCTACAAGGCTAACATTTTCTGGATACTTGCTTATACAAGGTTTTGTGAAGGGTCAATCACATATTAGGCACCTAAAGAATTATAGAATGAATAAGTGAGTGAAGTAAGCAATCAATCTTGTTTTCCATAAGAATTGATTAAACAGTCCTATTTAGATTATTGTTCCTAGGGGTTCTTAGCCCTAAGTAGACCGAAATGTTTCTGGCAATGAAGCATAATCACAAGCTTTAAAATTAAAAGATTTTAGTTAATTATGTCAGACTTGAGATGCTTTTCCAGAAAGTCTTCAAGCAATTCAATATGGCACAGAGCCCACTGACAGTCAAAAGGAAATGGCATATGGTAATATTCTGGTCATACAATTTCCAAATGCAAACACTAAGGGAATGAGGAATTTACGTTGACTCTAAGACTACAGGATCAACTGCTTTCTACTGAGAAACCTATGTTATTTTTTAAAATAAAATTCCTCAATGGTTAAACTCTTTTGGAAATAATTGAATTGTCTACTGTTCCTCCATTCTATATTAATAGGACAGCTTAAGATATTACCTTTATCTAATTAAGAAAATAGGATACACTGTTCTTTTCATGAATTATCATTAGAATGGCAAAACACTTCCTACCATCATATAACTCTTGTCCAAATGGTTAGCTTTTATTTTTGGATTATTGTCTGCTTATCATCCTCCTCCACTGTGAATGCAATATTTAGTAACAGCAAGGTTCTTTTGTTGTCATTGTTTTCCCTCAGTGTCTTCTCAACACTTTGCACTTGTGGCAAATAGTGTTTAACAGATACTTGATGAAAGAAAATTTAAAAATAAAAATACATACGGATCATGATCCAAAGTCCATGTGTTCCTAGGGTGTTTTTGGTATTTAGCTTCAAGGCAAACATAAAATACAATGGCAAAAGACATAATGTATAGTAAAGACAAAACAGAATAATTTGTTTCCTTGATTATAAGATGTGCTATTAATGGGTTTCAGGTGGACCTTGATACCATTCAGAAGATGCTAAATAGGACTTAGTAAGGCCTTGAAACATTCTATAACACACATCTGGCATAAACAGGCACAAACGTTTTTCACCATGTGCTATAAAAATACTATAATTTTCTATGTTTTTAAATTTTTGAGAACAGAGTTGAAACACATTAATTACATGGAGTATTTTGCTTATATCTGGAAGAGTATCTGAGATCTGGAGTTAACATAATATACTTGACAGTGCTCCATGAAGCAAGGACTAGTTAGTTGTGCCAATAAAAACCAACCTTCTAATTACCAAAGCTTTTCTTCTATATTCAAATGTGCTTCATTAACAATGTTTGATACAAGACATTTAAAAGTATTACATTTGTGGCAATATAAACATTTTTAATAATGATGACAATTTTTAGAAACTGATACTTTCAGGATTAAGAAGTAATACATTATAAAGTAGTCGGTTTTAAATAAACCGTTTTATAGATCCCAAATGATGATAAGCATTCAGCCCATTAGCACTGAGGAACATACTAGAAGAATCCAAAATTCTAGCTAATCTTTGGCCTGATTACAAGTAGATAATTTATATTTGAAATACTTTAATATTACAGCATCTCAGTTCCTTTTATAAAATCTAAAGGTCCATTTACTCACTTTTATGGTGCATTTTATTGGAAGCTCTTCAAATTAACTTCATACATTCTTCTTAGATATAAACAGAAATCAGCCAGTTACTTCCTTCCAAGTACTTTTGCTCATTATTCAATTTTATTGTATCTTTAAGCAAAGGTCACAAAGGTTAATGTAATTGAAAAGTCAAATGTTTGGTAGCAGAGTTTGAAGTCAAAATGTAGACACTCACTTGGGTTTTTGTTTTTCTTGAGTAAATGACTACTACCCAGCTTGCACTGTACAGTTGAGAACATGGCTTTGGGATAACAGGTCTGGATTTATCACTATTGTTACATAAGACTAATGACTTTGAACATCTTTTTTAAATTTCAGTTCTTTTAAAAGATCTCAGTTTCCTCATACATTAGAGAGAGCATGTGTGTGTGTGTGTTGGGAAACGGGAAATGTTACCTGCTATCAGTAACAAATATCAATATTATTACCTCAATGTCAAGATGTAATGACCTCCATACGTCCCTTTATACCTCCTTTTCTTCCTTTTTTCGATCTTCTTTATTTGAGAGCAATTTAAAATAGAGTTGGAAAAATTAAGGTTACTATTTCCCCAGTAAATTTAATCATATTTCTTTTTACAATTATTCATTTTCACATTTTAAAAAATGATTTTATTCAAAATGAGTTTTGAGCAAACTGGGAGACACTGCTAAATGTGGTAAATTGTGAGAGATGGGTCAATTAGTGAATTTGAGAGAGATAGTTTATATTGTTAATGTGAAATTCTTAACTCATCCAGAGGATTAAAAAAAAAAAAAAAGTGAAAGGTAGGGTAAATAAATAACCACCATAGCTATAGTTTTTTCTTCTTTAAACATTTTAGTAAAGGAATAAAAGGAAACAGTCTCCTCAGTTAATACAGGTCAATTAGGGAAAGATTTAGTAGTAAGAGTGCTAACAGTCAATTTCTACTGTGATGAACCAAATAAAAATTTACTTCACTGTGTCATGTAATCCACTTTCAAATTTTTAATGTTTTTATATTATAATTTAAATTTCTTTGAAAATACTTTTATCAGACAAGCAAACAATATTTTATATGCATTATCATATTTCTAATGATATTTTATGGTATGATCACTCACCTAGAGCCAGACTCACCTATGGTGAGTCACCTATGGTGATAAAACTCAACTTTGGTGTTATTAAAGGTGGGGTCACTCAACTATAGCCACACATCCTAGAGTGTAAAGACAAGTTGGCCTTAGAAGCATCACTATGAATAAAACTAGTGGAGGTAATGGAATTCCAGCTGAGCTATTTCAAATCCTAAAAGATGATGCTGTTAAAAGTGCTGCATTCAATAGACCAGCAAATTTGGAAAAATTAGCAGTGGCCACAGGACTGAAAAATATCAGTTTTCATTCCAATTCCAAAGCAGGCAATGCCAAAAAATATTCAACTACTGCACAATTGCATGCATTTCATATGCTAGCAAAGTAATGTGAAAAATTCATCAAGATAGGCTTCAATAGTACATGAACTGAGAACTTCCAAATGTACAAGCTGGGTTTAGAAAAGGCAGAGGAACCAGAAATCAAATTGCTAACATACATTGGATCATAGAAAAAGCAAGAGAATTCCAGAAAAACATCTACTTCAATGATTATGCTAAAGCCTTTGACTGTGTGAATCACAACAAACTGTGGAAACCTTGAAAGAGATGGGAATACCACACCACCTTATCTGTCTCCTACAAAACCCATACACAGGTCAAGAAGCAACAGAAATGGACATGAAACTATGGACCAGTTTCAAATTGAGAAAGGAGTGTGTCAAGGCTGTATATTATCACCCTGTATATTATCATATGAACAGTACATCAAGTGAAGTGCCCGGCTAGATGAAAACAAGTTGGAATCAAAATTGCTCAGAGAATTATCAATAAGCTCAGATATGCAGATGACACCACATTAATGGCAAAAAGCCGAGAGGAATTAAAGATCCTCTTGATGAAGGTGAAAGAGGAGAGTGAAAAAGCTGGCTTAAAACTCAACATTCAAAAAACAAAGATCATGTCATCTGGTTCCATCAGTTCAGTTCAGTTCAGTTCAGTTCAGTTCAGTCCAGTCGCTCAGTCGTGTCCGACTCTTTGCAACACCATGAATCTCAGTGTGCCAGGCCTCCCTGTCCATCACCAACTCCCGGAGTTCACTCAGACTCACGTCCATCGAGTCAATGATGCCATCCAGCCATCTCATCCTCTGTTGTCCCCTTCTCCTCCTGCCCCCAACCCCTCCCAGCATCAGAGTCTTTTCCAATGAGTCAACTCTTCACATGAGGCAGACAAAGTACTGGAATTTCAGCTTTAGCATCATTCCTTCCATCACTTCAAGGCAAATAGACAGGGAAACCATGAAAACAGGGACATATAGTATTTTCAAGTGCTCCAAAATCACTGAAAATGGTGACTAAAGCCATGAAATTAAAAGATGCCTGCTCTTTGGAAGAAAAGCTATGGCAAATCTAAATAGTGTATTGAAAAGCAGAGACATTACTTTGTTGACTAAGGTCCATCTAGTCAAAGCTTTGGTTTTTCCAATAGTCATGTATGGATGTGAGAGCTGGACAATAAAAAAGGCTGAGGGCCAAATAATTGATGCATTTGAACCATGTTGTTGGAGAAGACTCTAGAGAGTCCCTTAGACACCAAGGAGATCAAACCAGTCGATCTTAAAGGAAGTCAACCCTAAATATTCATTGGAAGGACTGATGTTGAAGCTGAAGCTCCAATATTTTGGCTATCTGATGTTATGAGCAGACTCATTGAAAAAGACCCTGTTGCTGGGAAAGATTGAAGTCAGGAGAAGGGGACGGCAGAGGATGAGATGGTTGGATGGAATCACCAACTCAATGGACATGAGCTTGATCAAAATCTGGGAAAGGGTGAAGCACAGGGAAACCTGGTATTCTGCAGTCCATGGGGTTGCAAATAGTCAGACATTACTAAGAGACTGAACAACTATATTATTTTAAAAAATGATACACATTTTTCTACACTTAATGTGGATTGCATATTTTTGTACTCAGAATAAGGTGCAAATAGACAATGTAATTTTTCAGTAAAAACCTTCAGAGATATTTGTTTCACAGATAAAAATGTATATGTAAATTTTGTCACTTTACGGAACAAAAGACTTTTTAAGAATTGTCAGCTGCAAATTAATGATACCTAAAATTCTAAATGTTCTTCTTAACTCCAACATCATCACCAGCAATAAAATTTTAGTAATCACTCAATTTTATTGATTGTAGTTATATCTAGCTCATATCTGTTAAGAAATACCAGTTATACACATGATGAGAATAGTGGAAAAAATGTGTCTCCATAATAAAAAAAATATGAGTTTAAAGCACATTGAAGAGAAAGGCCAAGAGAGTTAACAAGATTTAGTGGACACACATTCTCTATACACTAAAAACTTTTGAAAGTCATAAATATATATAATAATATATTAAAATACATTAAATTTATTTTTTAATATTTTATTTGGAGGTTAATTACTTTACAATATTGTATTTGTTTTGCCATACATCCACATGAATCCACCACGGGTATGCACGTGTTCCCCATCCTGAATCCCCCTCCCTCTTCCCTCCCCGTACCATCCCTCTGGGTCGTCTCAGTGCACCAGTCTCAATCATCCAGTATCATGCATCGAACCTGGACTGGTGATTCATTTCATATGTGATATTATACATGTTTCAATGCCATTCTCCCAAATCATCCTACCCTCTCCCTTTCCCACAGAGTCCAAAAGATTGATTTATACATCTGTCTCTTTTGCTGTCTTGCATACAGGGTTATCGTTACCATCTTTCTAAATTCCATATATATGCTTTAGTATACTGTATTGGTGCTTTTCTTTCTGGCTTACTTCACTCTGTATAATAGGCTCCAGTTTCATCCACCTCATTAGAACTGATTTAAATGTATTCTTTTTAATGGTTGAGTAATACTCCATTGTGTATATGTACCACAGCTTTCTTATCCATTCATCTGCTGATGGACATCTAGGTTGCTTCCATGTCCTGGCTATTATAAACAGTGCTGTGATGAACTTTGGGGTACACATGTCTCTTTCAATTCTGGTTTCCTCAGTGCATATGCCTAGCAGTGGGATTGCTGGGTCATAGGCAGTTCTATTTCCAGTTTTTTAAGGAATCTCCACACTATTCTCCATAGTGGCTGTACTAGTTTGCATTCCCACCAACACTGTAAATTTATATTGATATATGGTTTTCAAGGCTATGTATTTTCATCCTGCTTATTTAACTTATATGCAGAGTACATCATGAGAAATGCTGGACTGGAAAAAGCACAAGCTGGAATCAAGATTGCCAGGAGAAATATCAATCACCTCAGATATGGAGATGACACCACCCTTATGGCAGAAAATGAAGGGGAACAGAAAAGCCTCTTGATGAAAGTGAAAGAGGAGAGTGAAAAAGTTGGCTTAAAGCTCAACATTCAGAAAACGAAGATCATGGCATCTGGTTCCATCACTTCATCAGAAATAGATGGGGAAACAGTGGAAATAGTGTCAGACTTTCTTTTTTGGGCTCCAAAATCACTGCAGATGGTGACTGCAGCCATGAAATTAAAAGATGCTTACTCCTTGGAAGAAAAGTTATGACCAACCTAGATAGCATATTCAAAAGCAGAGATATTACTTTGCTGACTAAGGTCCATCTAGTCAAGGCTATCATTTTTCCAGTAGTCATGTATGTATATAAGAGTTGGAATGTGAAGAAGGCTGAGCC
Organism: Capricornis sumatraensis; assembly: GCF_032405125.1. Classification (NCBI taxonomy): domain Eukaryota; kingdom Metazoa; phylum Chordata; class Mammalia; order Artiodactyla; family Bovidae; genus Capricornis; species Capricornis sumatraensis. The sequence continues at coordinate 5,543,948 of NC_091091.1, read as the reverse complement.
CCGAAGAATTGATGCTTTTGAACTGTGGTGTTGAAGACTCTTGAGAGTCCCTTGGACTGCAAGGAGATCCAACCAGTCCATTCTGAAGGAGATCAGCCCTGGGATTTCTTTGGAAGGAATGATGCTAAAGCTGGAACTCCAGTACTTTGGCCACCTCATGCGAAGGGTTGACTCATTGGAAAGGACTCTGATGCTGGGAGGGATTGGGGGCAGTAGGAGAAGGGGTCGACAGAGGATGGGATGGCTGGATGGCATCACTGACTTGATGGACGTGAGTCTGAGTGAACTCTGGGAGTTGGTGATGGACAGGGAGGCCTGGGGTGCTGCAGTGCATGGTGTCGCAAAGAGTTGGACATGACTGAGCAACTGAACTGAACTGAACTGATGGTTTTCAAAGTATCATTCAGAATTAATAGCAAGTATTACAGGTATAAGCACTAAATACAGTAGCTCATTAATTCTTTACAACTTTGCCAGATGAGAATTATTATTTCCACCATGCTGAAGAATGAAAACAGGCTAAAGGTTCTTAAAATATGTCTGATCTATTAAACTACTTGGTAGGAGGGCCAGGATTCATAATTAGGTTTGTGTTATTCTAAGTCCATGATTTTTCCAGCATATCTTGCTGTTGTTCAAACAGGTGTGCTTTTAAAATTGCTTATAAAATGTGCAGAAACAGATGACATCTGCTAAACATATAACTGACAATAATATCCTAGTATTTTCAAATACTCAAGGGTATCCAGAACAAAGAGCCTGGAAATTTGTAACATAATATATCACTTCTGGTGTGAAACTTAAAAATAAGTCTAGTCCAACATTCTATATTATAAAAAACTTGGGCAAAATGTGTTAAATGATTTAGGCCAATTGCTATCTAGAAATTTTCAAAGTCTAAACTGGACTCATAAATTCGTTTCTAAGGTTTATCCCAAGAAGGTAGTTTTAGTTACAATGTTTACATTTTTTTCCCAATCTAAAAGTTGAAAGAGGCTAATTTTCAATTAAAAAAAGAAAAAATATTCAAAATTATTCAAAACCATTCAGTTCAGTTCAGTTCAGTCACTCAGTCGTGTCCGACTCTTTGCAAACCCATGAACTGCAGTACGCCATCCCTCACTGTCCATCACCAACACACACAGTTCACTGAAACTCATGTCCATTGAGTCGGTGATGCCATCCAGTCATCTCATCTTCTGTCATCCTCTTCTCCTCCTGCCCCAATCCCTCCTAGCATCAAAGTATTTTCCAATGAGTCAACTCTTCACGTGAGGTAGCCAAAGTACTGGAGTTTCAGCTTTAGCACCAGTCCTTCCAAAGAACACCCAGGACTGATCTCCATTAGAATGGACTGGTTGGATCTCCTTGCAGTCTATGGACTCTCAAGAGTCTTCTCCAACATGACAGTTCAAAAGCATCAATACCATTACCTCACCTCATTTTAAGTAAAGCTTTTAAAAAGTGGTAACATTCAGTTATATACAAAACTTTTTAGTTAAAAGTCTTTCCCAATGTTTTAAAAAGGATATCATGTTTATAGTTAGTACTATCTAAAAAAAAAAAAAATCTAGTATCAGTGATTCTCAGGAGCCTCATTCAATCTATAATTAATAAAATGGCCAGAAAAGGCTTGTTTTATATTGAAACTATTATTCAAAATATTTTATCCAGTTCAGTTCAGTTCAGTCACTCAGTCGTATCTGACTCTTTGCGACCCCATGAATCGCAGTACACCAGGCCTCCCTGTCCATCATCAGCTCCGAGAGTTTGCCCAAACTCATGTTCATCGAGTCAGTGATGCCATCCAGCCATCTCATCCTCTGTTGTCCCCTTCTCCTGCCCCCTATCCCTCCCAACAGCAGGGTCTTATCCAATGAGTCAACTCTTCACATGAGGTGACCAAAGTATTGGAGTTTCAACTTCGACATCAGTCCTTCCAATGAACACCAGGACTGATCTCTGTTAGGATGGGCTGGTTGAATCTCCTTGCAGTCCAAGGGACTCTCAAGAGTCTTCTCCAACACCACAGTTCAAAAGCATCAATTCTTCTGCGCTCAGCTTTCTGCACACTCCAACTCTCACATCCATACATGACCACAGGAAAAACAATAGCCTTGACTAGACAGACCTTTGTTGGCAAAGTAATGTCTCTGTTTTTGAATATGCTATCTAGATTGGTCATAACTTTCCTTCCAAGGAGTAAGCATCTTTTAATTTCATGGCTGCAGTCACCATCTGCAGTGATTTTGGAGCCCAGAAAAATAAAGTCTGACACTGTTTCCACTGTTTCCCCATCTATTTTCCATGAAGTGATGGGACCAGATGTCATGATCTTCGTTTTCTGAATGTTGAGCTTTAAGCCAACTTTTTCACTTTCCTCTTTCACTTTCATCAAGGTGGAAATTAAAGAACTTTTCTCTTATTTCTAACTTGCTTTGCAAGCTACATCTGTATTGCCAGCAGTATGTATAATCACTAGCAAAAATTGCAGAAGCTGAATATAGCTAAGGCCATTTTAAATACTTCAAAGAATAAAACAGTCCTTTTTATGTGTCATGCAAATTCGTTTTGCATTTCTTTATGGGGTATATAAATCCCTGAATGAATACATGGAACTGGCCAATAATACTAAAATGAATAACCTAATTCTTTAACCTAAAAGAATATAGTAGAAGTGTTTTCTGTGCTTCTAAGAATTAATGCCAATGTATCTTTAGGATTTGTAAACAATGAAATGTTATGTAGCTAACTGACAGAAAAGTGTGGTCCTGCTTACCTATCAGCAGTCAGGAGGGACTTGCATTCATTCAGATTCTCCTGCCTATCATCCCTTGTAATCAATGGTGTACACAGTTGAAACACGTAAAGGAGGGTGCATAGTCTGAACATAAGGAACAGTGTGAAACTCAGTGATTTATATTAAAATAAGCCCACCATTTGTGTTCAAATAAATTAGCAACAGAGATACCTGAATAGAGAAAAAAAGAGGTATCTTTAAAAATCCATCATATAAATACACTTATAATTCCTTGTATTTAATTCAACAGTCATATTCTGACTAATATTAACAGTAGAGATTCTGATACTAAGGGGTTGGTGACTCACATATAAATATTGTATCCATGTCTATTAAATATATAGATTACACATTACACAGATACATCTAATGCCAGAGGTTGTTTGTTGGTGTAAATTTAAAAAACGGAGGCATGTATTCAAATATTACTTGAGTTGCATTATTATTCTAGCTACTTATTTGATTTTAGCAAGTCACTTAATCTCTGTGCCTTCAGATTACTTTTTTAACCAAGATTTAAGAACAATGTTTGTCTTTCTTTCCTACTGAGCTATTTTAAGGATTAAATGTTGTAAAGTATGCAAAAGCTCTCTGAAAAGCAAAAAACAATAAACTAATACTCTACAGACTCAGAAGATAAAATACTCTCTTTTTCGCTAAGCATAGAAAGGTGACCTCGGCACTAAGGAGTACTGGCTCACTTCCCTGAATTGTTGTACTTGAACTTTATTATGTGGATCTTCACAGACAATCAAAGTGGCAGATAGAGTAATTTATAGTGGTTTTAGACAAGACTGGTCATCAAACTTCATTAAGATAGACTCTTTGGATTAAATTCTTTAGGTTAAAATTATCATAAATTGCTAGTTCTTTATAAACTTTTAAAAATCTGGTTTAAGGGTGATATTCTAGTGAACTGAGATAGTACAATCAACAAACGATGAGCCAAGGATGTATTATTGTAATTCTTAGTAAATATTGTTTGGCAAATAATGGATGTATTTTATTCTCATGGCTTACAGTTTAAATTAAATATATATAATACCACATCAAACTAAATATAATCTGAGCCAAGGATGCTCAAAAGTAATTCAGTCTTAAATGCTAGTTAATGAATTAATCAAAATTAAATTATTATTAAATATTGATAAATTAAAATAATATTCCCCATTAATATGATAAACATCAAATTATTAACATTTAGAATAGCTGTATTTTAATTTTTGCTTGATAATACAGAGATAGATATACACTAGTAAAAATCAAAATAAGAAATCTTGATATTTATATATAGTATATCATTTAATTGTTATCAACTTATCAAGTTTTAAACAGTTGTATTTAGCAGATTTGATTAATTTAGATTTCAATTCAAAGATAGTAATCCATATGGATTCTAAAATTCTTTAAAGAAACAAAAACATTGATGAAATTAACCAATTATAGTGTGCTGTTTGTGTGTGTGTGTGTGTGTGTGTGTATGTTTGTATGTGTGTCTGTGTTAGTTGCGCAGTCATGTCTGATTCTTTGTGACCCCATGGATTGTAGCTTGACAGGGTCCTCTGTCCATAGGATTCTCTAGACAAGAATATTGGAATGGGTTGACATTCCCTTTCTCCAGGGAATCTTCCTGACCCAGGGATCGAACCTAAGTCTCCCGCATTGCAGGCAGATTCTTTACCATCTGAGCCACCAGGGAAGTCAATGATTGGATTATAAATATGCCAGGAAAAAAAAATCACTGTCAGTTCATATATGTATGTTCTTTCCAAATTAAAGCTAGTCTTCAATATTTTAAGTCGATTAAGGTAAAATTATTTGTCATGTTCATGCTTCTAGTTTCCCTTATGTAGAAAGTAATGTCAATGCTGATTGAATTTCCTCATGAAGTACCACGTACAGAAAGTGATTAGCAGAATTTTTTGATAAGAACACAATATTATATGCATTTGTCTAAAGAGTGAAATAAATCAAGTTATTCAAACAAAAATATATACAAATTTACTTCAGTTAATATATTTCACTCTTAAAATGCTTAAGACTCCATCCAGCTCCAGTTATATCCATTAATCTGTTATGCTGTTGTTGTTGTTTGTGTGTCTGACTCTTTTGCAACCTCATGGACTGTACCTGCCGGGCTTTTCTGTCCATGGCATTTCCCAGGCAGGAATACTGGAGTGGGTTGCTATTCCCTTCTTCAAGGGGTCTTTCCAACCCAGGAATTGAACCCAAGTCTCCTGAATTAGCAGGTGGATTCTCTACCACTAAGCCATCAGGGAAGACCCTTAGTTACTCATACCTCAGTGAAAAGTACAATAATTGGTGGGTAAAATTATTTAAAACTTCAGACATGTTTCAGAAAATGAAATATGGATTTCGAAAAAACAGAAGAGGAAGATACATGGTCTTAAGATACAAATACAGTAAGACATTAGAGGCCTGACTGACACCATATTAAACACATACATGATTTATGATTCAGTACAAACATAGTCCTGTATATAAAGATCCAGCTGTGTATTTTTTTTTTTTTAAGCCAGTTAAGTTAGTAATATAACCTACTGCACAAGATTAAGAAGACTGAAGTAAATATGTCTATTGGTTCATCAGGATAATGCAGTGCTTTCTTTATTGAGTTATCATGGATACTATTCACAGTAACAAATGCATTTAAAGTGTTTACTTAGTATAGAAAATAGTGGATGCTAAATTAATGTTACTTGCTCTCTCCTGTTTTGTGAACTCCATGAGTGTAAGAACAAAACCTGCCTTGTTCCTTATAAGGACCTATCCCTTACATCCTTACATAGTGTTGAGTACATAATAAGAGACAAGCAATAGTCATTTTCAAATATGTAGATACAGAGAAAGGTCTTGATTGCAGCACTGGTTTTTGTGTTTGTCTGGCTCTGTAATCCAATATTCCTTTAGTGCCATAAGCTGAGAAAAAGCTATGGGCATTAAAAAAGAATGAAAGAGAAACTACATCATAAAGGGATACGTGAACTCACACAGATCTTGGGGGTGGGGGGTGGGGGTTGGGAAAGATACAATTTAAAGGACCTGGTGGAAGAGTAAAATTATACAGAGCTCCAATACAACACACTCGATTTACAAAACCAATGATTTGCAAAACAAAACACTCACATTTGCATGTGTGAAACTTTTTTGGATTTTTGTCTTTATAAATCCCAGTTTTTCCTTTGATGGGTCAAAAGACTTCACAGTCAGTTTTCCTATGCATATATAAGAACATATTCAGCATTTTAACTAATTGTCTGCATTGCAAAATTTAAGTTACCAAAAACCAAATCTATAAACAGGAGGAAGGGGGTTTCAATGTATTGAGTATTTGGACTTTCTTTTATTCTGTGTAAAGACAGAGAATGCTTTGGCAAGTATTGGCTTTATCTTTTCTTTATCTTTTTTCTTTTTTCTTTTACTGATAATTGATGAATAAACATGATGTGTGTAAAAGGAGAGAAGGTTGAACATATTAAGAAGAGCAGATTTAAGGTAGGAGAAGGAAAAGAAAGCTTGCTAACAGTTGAAATGCTTTTCTAATTGGAGTTTCAGAACCCAAAAGTAAGGAGGTAAGAACTCTTCAAGAAAATTGGAGATATGAAGGATACATTTCATGCAAAGATGGTCACAATAAAGTACAGAAATGACAAGGACATAACAGAAGAGGAGATTCAGAAGAGGTGGCAAGAATACACAGAAGAACTGTACAAAGAAGGTCTTAATGGTCCAGATAACCATCGATAACTAAATGACACCATCAGTAATGATGGTATGGTCACTCGTCTGAGCCAGACATCCTAGAGTATGAAGTCAAGTAGGCCTTAGGAAGCAAATCCTAAAAGATGATGCTATGAAATTGCTGCACTCAATATGTCAGCAGATTTGAAAAATTTAGCAGTGACCACAGGATTGGAAAGGGTCAGTTTTCATTCCAATGCCAAAGAAAGGCAATACCAAAAATGTTCAACTTACCACACAATTGTACTTATTTCATATGCTAGTATGGCAATGCTCAAAATCCTTCAAGCTAGGCTTCAGAACAAAACGGGAACTGAGAACTTTCAGATGTACAAGCTGCATTTAGAAAAGACGGGAATTAGAGATCAAACTGCTAACATCTGTTAGATCATAGAAAAAGCAGGGGAATTCCAAAAAAAAAAAAAAAACACACACAGACTTCTGCTTCATTGAATACACTAAAGCCTTTTACTATGTGGATCACAACAAATTGGAAAATTCTTAAAGAGATGGGAGTATCAAGTCAACCTTAATAGTCTCATGAGAAACCTGTTGAAGTTTATCTGAGAAACCAGTATGCAGGTCAAGAAGCAACAGTTAGAACCAGACAAGGAACAATGCACTGAATCAAAACTGGGAAAGGAGTACATCTAACCTGCATATTGTCACACTGACTATTTAACTTATATGCAGAGTACAACATGTGAAATGCTGGACTTGATGAATCATAAATTGAAATCAAGATTGTTGGGAGAATTATCAACAACCTCAGATATGCAGATGACATCTCTCTAATGGTAGAAAATGAAGAGAAGCTAAAGAGCCTCTTGATGAATGTGTAAGAGGAGAGTGAAAAATCTGGCTTAAAACTCAACATTCCGAAAACTAAGATCATGGCATCTGATCTCATAACTTCATGGCAAATAGATGGGGAATAGTCCCTTGGACTACAAGGAGATCCAACCAGTCCATCCTAAAGGAGATCAGTCCTGAGTGGTCATTGGAAGGACTGATGCTGAAGCTGAAACTCCAGTACTTTGGCCACCTCATGTGAAGAGTTGACTCATTGGAAAAGACCCTGGTGCTGGGAAAGATTGAAGGCAGGAAGAGAAGGGGAAACAGGATGAGATGGTTGGATGGCATCATGGACTCAATGGACATGAGTTTGAGTAAACTCCAGAAGTTGGTGATGGACAGGCAGGCCTGGTGTGCTGCAGTCCATTGGGCCGCAAAGAGTCGGACACAACTGAATGACTGAACTGAACTGAAGTGGAAACAGTGGCAGATTTTATTTTCTTGGTCTCCAAAATCACTGTGGACAGTGACTGCAGCCATGAAATTAAAAGATGCCTGTTCCTTGGAAGAAAAGCTATGACAAATCTAGACAGTGTATTAAAAAGCAGAGACATGACTTGCTGACAATGGTCAGTGTAGTCAAAGATATGGTTTTTCCAGTATTCATGTACGGATATGAGATTGGACCATAAAGAAGGATGAGCACCAAAGAATTAGTTTTTTTGAACTGCAGTACTAGAGAAGACTCTTGAAAATCCTTGGACTGCAAGGAGATCCAACCAGTCAATCCTAAAAGAAATCAATGAACTGAACTGATTTATTGGAAAGACTGATGCTGCAGCTGAATTGTTAATTCTTTGGCCACCTAATGGGAAGAGACAACTCATTGGAAAAGACTCTGATAATGGGAAAGATTGAGCACAGGAAGAGAAGGGGACGACAGAGGATGAGATGGTTGGATGGTTCCACTAACTCAATGAACATGAGTTTGAACAAACTCTGGGAGATAGTGAAGGACAGGGAAGCCTAGCATGCTCCGGGTCATGGAGTTGCAAAGAGTCAGACACAACTTAGTGACTGAACAACAAGACATCAATCTTTCCTCATTTCTCTTCTGATTCTTCATACCTTTCATTCAATAGGATGACTAATTCTCAAGCAGCATAATGGCGAATATCTTTTAGGTAACATGAGAGAGAAATGAGAAGTATAAACCACAAATTTGAATGTTCCCCTCCTGGCAAAGATAATTTTAGTCATAGCTGGGAGAATTTTATTATATTAGGTCTGGGTGGGGCGGAAGCAATTTGAAATTGTGTCTGTTAGAATTGAGAGAGTAGTACTGAAATACTTACACTCAGTTCAGTTGCTCAGTCCTGTCCGACTGCAGCATACCAGGCTTCCGTCCATCACCAACTCCCAGAGCCTACTCAAACTCATGTCCATTGCATTGGTGATGCCACCCAACCATCTCATCCTCTGTCATCCCCTTCTCCTCCTGCCTTCAATCTTTATATACATATAGATACATATCTATATATATATAGATAGATACACTACAATGTGTAAAATATATAACTAGTGGTAAGCTTCTCTCTAACACGGGGAGCTCAGCTCAGTGCTTTATGATTCCTAGTGGGCTGGAATGGGGAGTAGAGAAGGCTCTAGAGGGATGTGGTATTTGTATATTTATAGCTGATTCATATTGTTGTACAACAGAAAGTAACACAACATTGTAAAGCAACTATCCTCCAATTAAAAATAAATTTAAAAAAAGAAAAAAATATATATGTAGCTAGGCTGTCAAGAATTCAGATATATGTATTATCTGTTGTTTTTTCCTTGTCTTGCATCTATTCTTTTCTTAGTTGATTTTTGGGGGACAGTCACTTCCTTGTCTCCTTTGTGGCAGTCACTACCATGCCTATTACCAATGACAACAAAAGACCTGAACAGGATGGATTAGAATACCCCCTGAAGTTTTATTTATGCATGAGTCATGAGACACCTGAAAAAATACATCAAAGAAAGAATCTATTTGAGTACCTGGATGAAACCAGGGATGAAGAGCTCCTTCTTTACTGCTTAAGCTTATCTGAGCTGGTTTTCACTCTCTTAACAACCAAAGGAGCTCTAACGAATACTAGTTGAATAGAATATTGGTGAGGATATATATGAAAAATAAAAACATGAATATGCTTTTGATATAAATGTACTGAATTGAAATATTTAAATTATAACATATAATAATATAAAGTCCACTGAATGTAATTAATAGTTCCTCACAAATCTCTTAGTGTATATCAAATTGTTCAATTTTGAATATCTGCATATATATATATATGCAAACATTTCTTTTATACTTAATTGTGGGTGCTTTTATCCTTTATAAAGGAAACAGAATCAGTAGGTTGAAATTGTAGTGAATCTTGGATAATATCATTACGAAGGAAATTCAAATAAAAACCTAACTTTTGGATTGAGTTTTGAACTTTTATTTTCAATAAAGTAATGCATTTGTGTGAGTATATATGTATATATACATATGTGTATATGTATATATTTTAATCTGGTAAATATTAGATTATATTCTTTAAGTCTTTTCTTCAGCTGAGGGTTTCCTAGTTATATTATTTCTCTGTGTGATTTTATTCTCCCAAGTTTCCTGACTTGTGCCTGAATTTTCTTTCATCCTTGCCTCCTCTAGGTCTGGCATCCTCTGCCCTCTCACTTTCAAATCTCCCACTGACTCTCCTCTTCTCTCATCTCCATGGCATGTGCCCTCAGGCATGTCCTTCACTGCCTATCATTTTCCTTTTACTTGTGTTCCTGATCCGTCTTTCCCTCTCCCTTTATCTATCTTGCTTCTTATCAGTACTTTTAGATAAATAAGGGGGGGGGGGAAATCACTTGATATCTTAAATTAGATTTTAAGTAGGCATTTGAAAGCTATTACAATTATTTTCTTTACAATAATGAATATAATACAGGATATTCAAAGCAAATTATTTCTAAAAGTGTTCAGTTCCACTCAAATCCTATCAAGTGAATATCTGGATTTTCCTGTGTTCAGATTGCAGAAAGAGAGTTTTTATAATTTGCTGTTAATTTAGCAATAAAACAGAACACAATTTTCAAAATAAGAATACTTTAATAGGAACTAATATGAATTGGTTTAATAAAATTGATATGTTAAATAAATATCCATTCCTTTCATAAAATATATGAATCCTTGAAAAAATTTCTATTTCCAAACTTCCTCTTGAGATTTCTGTTTTCTAAGTATAGAGACAATTTGCATGTGTGCATTTAAAGTCCTTAACCATATATAACCTCATTTTCTCTGTCTTAACATAGAAAACACTAAGGTCATGCCCATGACTAGGGACATAATTAGGACATCATATGTCTCCTGGCAGTGTATGTTTTTTTAATGTTACAAATGAAGAAATAGACAGCATTCTAAGATGTGTGCTCACCTTCAAGCAATAATGTAAACAACTATGACATAAAATCTCCCCCAACTTTTTGAAAAACCCTGACAAATCCAGAGAAGGGATTTATGCTTAGTTTCTCTTTATCTCTCCTTCTCTTATCTCATTTTGGAATTGAATATGGTTGGAATATGGATGCCTCTGTGTAGCTGTATCCCAGAATGATTTCACACTATGCTCCAAGCAAAGATATCCCTGGATTATAGGAATAAATAAATGTCTTCTCTTCAACTTCCACTTTGAAAAGATATCCTCCTTGTTTCATGACCTCCTCATGTGTGCAGGGCAAGAAAGGGTAGTCAGTTCACACTGAGCACAGGAGTGAGCAGGACAAACAGACACTTGGCTTTCAGAGCATAATTTATATTTACTAAAAAAAAAAAAAAAATGCTAAAAAAATCAGTGAAATTTGCCTGCATTTACTTTCAGGAGATGTCATGAGTACATACTCAGAAATTTTTGAAAACCTTGATCATAATTTGTGAAGTGGTACATTCTAATATGAGTGCATCAAGGGAACAATACCTTGATCTGTTTTCCCAGAATATCCTTTAAAAATTAAGAGTAGATAACTAACCACATTTCTCTGTGAGTTTACCTTGCTAGTTTTTTGAAGTTCTATTTATCACTATCTCTTTGAAAAACTCTTTTAAAAACAAGTCAGATGAACATAGGAATAATTTTTATAAGCATATGTATATATTTATTGTCAATCAATAACCTTGTTGATGTGAGGACCATCTCTTCTCACACATACCACTTCCTGCTTCATCTAATGTGTTAACACTTTACTGCATAATGAGAAGAGCAGAAGTGAAGAGCAGAAGTGACTACTAAATATCTTATTCAAATTAACACAGATTGGCATGTAAATGTGGAAGCATCCATGCAATTCACAAACTACTGCTCAAGCCTGTGTTTTTAATATCAGTCTTTGATGATACTGGCACTTTTGATCATTTTCTTTGTAGTTACCAAATTCAGTGACCCATCCTTTGTGTTTAGTTATTAGGGCTGTGAACATCATAAACATTTTAAGATGTTTAGTATTAAATGTTACATTTAGGTGGCAGAAAAATGCAAAGTTACATAAGATTGCTAAGCATAATTCTCATGTATCTATTCTCTCTTTGTTACTAGAAGCTCTCTTTCCCAGGCAAAATGGAAGTGGTAGGGGAAGGCGGGAAACTAAGTTCAAATTTATGAATGCCAAGATACACCAAGTATGTCTTTTTTGTGTGTAGGAATCCAAAATCAAAACAGTTCATAAAATGCAGTGAAGTTATAGACTTAAATAACTGGCAGTTCAAAACAAGAGAAATTAAAATATGAGCTTCAAACAGCATTAGAAACTTGTCAGAAATTTGGGCTTCTTCCATGATCGCTTAATTTCCAGCTCAGCTTTCCCAGTAATGGTGACAAAGATAATCATCATAAAGTGACATCTTTTACCTCCTGTCCTTCTTCCCATAGCTTTCTAAAATAAGTACTTTCTAAGCATTTCCAGTAAAAATCTTAAGATTGATTAATTTTTCCTGACCTGGGTCATGTTTATGATAACAACTAGTCACAGTTTTCAGAGAATGAACTAATATATCCAACTCTGGAACTAGGGAGTAAGGTTTTGAAACCACTGGACTAAGAACAGGTGATAGATAATTCTCCAAAGGAAAGTTAGTGTTCTTATACAAAAACAATGTAGGAAGAGTTCTGGTTAGTCAGAATCAACTGATTTCTATAATCAAAAAGCAAGCATTACAGAGAAATCTTTAACACAGAACTGAGGCATTCTTCATGAGCCACTGGAGCACCCCAGGAACTAGATAGCAGTACATGTCCAAGAAATGGAAAGCTAGGCAGTGATGAAAAATCATATATTCTAACTCTGGTCCAAACAATGTTCACATCACTGACAGCAGGCCTTGACCATGTTTAGGAGACCAATTTTTAATAGCTCATTGTTTTTTAGCTTGCCCTAATGTGGAGAAGGCGATGGCACCCCACTCCAGTACTCTTGCCTGGAAAATCCCATGGACAGAGGAGCCTGACTCCATGGGGTCGCGAAGAGTTGGACACGACTGAGCGACTTCCCTTTCACTTTTCACTTTCATGCACTGGAGAAGGAAATGCAAACCCACTCCAGTGTTCTTGCCTGGAGAATCCCAGGGATGGGGGAGCCTGGTGGGCTGCCGTCTATGCGGTCGCACAGAGTCGGACACGACTGAAGTGACTTAGCAGCAGCAATGCTAACTGGAGGGAAATATATGTTGAAAATGCATTTATATGTCAACTAACTGTAAGAAAAAACACTGCTGGTAATATTAGCAGAACATAATACACTCTTAGCCTCTCCCCCAGAGGAGAGGTGAAACAGTGCAAGAATTTGGTCCAGGCTCAGGTGGCAACCCACTCCAGTATTCTTGCCTGGAGAATCCCAGGGATGGAGGAGCCTGGTGGGCTGCCATCTATGGGGTCGCACAGAGTCGGACACGACTGAAGTGACTTAGCAGCAGCAGCAGCAGGTTAATATGATTATGGGTTCGGGAGACTTTTGAAAGAAAAGTCAAGTTATAGTCCCTCAATAATGGTTATCTGGTGGTAGTGAAGACATTAAAATGTCGTTACAGATGGGGACATTATAACCCAAAATATAGTTACTTGGCATATTGAATATTTCTAGCTGAAAGAATAGGGATAAATAGCAAAAACAATAAGATCACTCTATTCTTCCCCAACTGCTATTCTCTCCTGAAACTGGTAATAAAACCCTAATAGGAAAAGAAGGGGAAAAAAAACAAAAAAAACAAAAAACTAATATTGAGAGATACCTTTTACATACCCAGAGTCCTTATCTCTGAGGACAAAAAATGCTAAGAAGAATCCTAACAGGCTGTGCTAATTTCTCCCAGTTTACTATGTTTACCTCCATACTCCTTGACCTACATCATATTTCTTCAACACTATCTGATTTCATCAAATCTGTTATTAAAATATTGTCTCTTTCTTCAAGTCTTCATTTCCTTGTGAAGACTCCCATGTCACATAAGACATATTAAACATGTTTGTATGCCTTTCTCCTATTAATCTGTATTTGTCAGTTTAATTTTCAGATCCAGCCAGGAACCCCAGGAGGGTAAAGGAAAACTTTTGCCTTGCTTATAACACAAATTCAACAGTTGATATTTCTATTTATTTTGGCACAGTTGATGGATCATTCATTAAAACAAAAATAAAAACTTTCATGACTCTCTCAAAACAAACACTAAACTACTGAGATCTTAGCTATGTCTATCTGTTTTTTTTTAAAGTCCTTTGAAAACTATTTATTTACCATTTACGGGCTCAGAGGGTAAAGCATCTGCCTGCAATGCAGAAGACCTGGGTTCGATCCCTGGATCAGGAAGATCCCCTGGAGAAGGAAATGGCAACCTACTCCACTATTCTTGCCTGGAGAATCCCATGGATGGAGGAGCTTGGTGGGCTACAGTCCATGGGGTCGCAAAGAGTTGGACACGACTGAGTGATTTCAATTTCACTTTCACCTGTCTTAAACTATCCTAATAATTAATATGTTCCTCATAGAGTAAGCATTTATGAAAGCCTTAAGCATTGCAACTAGCATTTTTAAAAGTACAATCCTGCAAACTAATGTTTTATAATGGAACAGGAATATTTTTCAATCCATTTCACATATTTGAGTTGTTTAGACATGTTGCAATGAAATGAAATGCAATCGCCAAAACACATTTTAAATAGAGTATCGTTGCCAACACTGTTGTCATCTTGAAATAATCTCTCTTTTTTCTAAGGCTTTTAGAGTATAGATCTGTGTCACAATTTAAGTTAATGCTAGCAAACCTGCCATTAATCCTTGACTACTTGTCACGCTTAGATACTCAACTGAGGTATATACCGCAGACCATCTGTGAGAGGGCATTATTTCATCTGTCTCTCAGGGAATAGGGAGACTCATTTTGAAGAAGGGCCCACCCTGACTATCTGTGAAAGCTGGAGAATGACAGGTGGTTGGTACAGATAAACACAAAGAATGATACTGGAGGAAAAAAAAAAAAAAAAACTATGACTCCTCCAGCAGACCTTTGCAGTATTGCTGTGCACTATGACAGGTGGCAACCACTGAGATCCCTATGTCATGTATGTGTACAAAGCCAGAATATGATTCACATCTTGTAGCTCAGATTCCATGAGGCACTCAAAACACAGATGTTAGGAAGTTTCAAAGTTTAATAAAGACAGAATCTAATACCACCATGAAATATTTCCTTTCTACAAGTGCCTGTACTTATATTGATAACTGCAGGAAAGAGCTCTTGGCAGTAATTAAGTGAATGGATGGTATTTTAATTTAAATGTTAATACAGAAGATTCAGCATTTTTGTAAGTTTCAAGGGGAACTGTAGATTTCCTTGGGAAACTGGAGGGTGGCCTATTGACTTTTAAAAGTGAAAGTTGGGATTTTTTAATCAACTTGAAGAAAGAGAACCTCTGTCAGTATTTCTACGCCCTACCCAAAACGTCAAGGCTATTTATTGTCACCCAGCTTATTTAACTTATATGCAAAATACCGAGCTGGATGAAGAACAAGCTGGAATCAAGATTGCCGGGAGAAATATCAATAACCTCAGATCCGCAGATGACACCACCCTCATGTCAGAAACAATTAAGAAATAAAGAACCTCTTGATAAAAGTTAAAAAGGACAGTGAAAAAGTTGGTTTAAAACTTAATATTCAGAAAACTGAATATTGGCATCCAGTCCCGTCACTTCCAGGCAAATGCATGGGGAAAAAATGGAAACAGAGACAGACTCTATATTTTCGGGGGGGCCTCTAAAATCACTGCAGATGTTTACTGCAGCCATGAAATTAAAAGATGCTTGCTCCTTGGAAGAACAGATATGACCAACATAGACAGCACATTAAAAAGCAGAGACATTACTTTGCCAGCAAAAGTCCATCTAGTCAAACTATGGTCTTTCCAGTGGTCATGTATGGATGTGAGAGTCAGACTATAAAGAATGCTGAGAGCTGAAGAATTGATGCTTTTGAACTCTGGAGTTGGAGAAGACTCTTGAGAGTCCCTTGGACTTCAGGGAGATCAAACCAGTCAATCCTAAAGGAAATCAGCCCTGAATTTTCATTGGAAGGACTGATGCTGAAGCACCAATAATTTGGCCACCTGATGAGAACTGACTCACTGGAAAAGACCCTGATGTTGGGAAAGATTGAAGGCAAGAGGGGAAGAGGATGACAGAGGATGAGATGATTGTATGGCATCACCAACTCGATGGACATCAGTTTGAGCAAGCTCCCAGAGTTGGTGATGGACAGGGAAGCCTGGCATGCTGCAGTCCATGGGGTCGCAAAGCGTCAGACAAGACTGCGTGACTGAACAGACCGACTTCCCAACACAGAATTATTAAAGCAAACGGAACTGGAAAATAAGGCAAAGGAAAATAAATATTATTATTTTCAAAGCATTTCATGAACTTTGTTCCAGGTAAAGACAGGAAAAAAAAAAAAAAAAGATTCACTGAGCTTGCCATGACAAATAAAGAACTATTGAGATTTGCTAATGCAAATGAGAATAAAGAGAAGACCGCAGTAAGTGGTTAGAGAAGATGCAACTATATTCAACCTACTGGCAAGCTTTGTTTTTTTTTTTCAGCTACTTTCCTTCAGAATTTGCTACATACCCCTAATAATGATGTCTATGAACCACTGTCAACTCTGTTTAGCAAACAAGAACTTAAAAGATTAAAAATTAAAAGAATAAGAGATAATCATGAATAGAATAGAAAAAAGGGTAAATTGAAAATGATATAAAGAAAAAAAACTGGAATATATGCTCCATGAAAGCAGAAATTATTTTTTAACTGCTGCATCCCCGCTACTAAAATTTTGTTTGCATACACCTAGGTAGCCAATAGATGTATCAAATGACTGAACAATCTTTTAAAAGATTGAATATAACTTGTATTAGAGAGAATACATTACCTAATGACATTTTACTACCTACCTTTTCTGTGCAAAGTATTTTATACAGATTAGTTAGTGTAATTACTATGAACATGTCTGAGAAAGGTAGTTTTCTGCTCATTTTTTAGAAGAGAAGTGGAATTTCAAATATATTAATTAGTCCAAAATCATGCTGACATCAAAGTACAGACCCTGTTAGAAAGTACAGACTCTTTGCATTATTCAGATAGTAATGATACCAAGAACACAGTGTCAATGGAACTGCACACTGTCACAGAAGACAGGAGAAGGCCACACTCTCATCAGGAAAGTCTCATCTTCATTTTCACGATTCATAATTTTTTGCTCGGTATTTTATGTTCAGTTATCTAAATATTAATATAAAAATCATTACTTTTTCTCTGCAATGATATTTGTTGTTGTGTGAAATATAGACTGTGCATCTTGTAATATCTCCTAGTTGAAGGAAAATAATCATGCAATGTACCTGAAATAAAAATTATATCAACATTAAAAAAATGGGGGAACAAAAATGAGCAGTATGTTAAAGCTTCCATTGCCTGAAAGAAATGTACAAAAGAGAGCAGGTAGAGTAAGAAAAAATAAGGGAAAAGAATAAGGAAAGTAAAGAAGAGATATAATATGGTCAAAGATGTATGTGTGGGAACATTATATATCCATTTATCTGTATATTTATTTCTGTACCTATCATATGCCTTTTGAGAGTCATCTCAGTGAAATGAAATAAAGAACTTCACTTTGAGAACACTGCATTCAATGAAATCATTTTATTTATTTATTTACTTTTATACTAAAGAGTTTAGGAGTATATTGAATTGAATTATTTTTTTACTTGATTTTGATTTTAATGATTTTGAGACTTATCTACCTTTTGAAACATATGAGTAGTTAATTTGTAAATTGTTGACAGTGCTAGGATCTTGTCAAACATAAAAGCTAAATATAAATTTCTATTACCCGGATCAATGTGATTAATGCAAGCTATGACATTGCTAATCAAGAAAAATATGTCTCTTTCTACAAATGAATCACACAACCATAAAATCTTTTCACACATTATAAACAGACTTAGTCAAAACTTCTAAAAGTTATTTCACTATATATTTTGGAAAAAATCCAAATTAATCTTTTATTAAGAAATGCAAAAAATTGGATTTACTCAAATTGAGAAAACTAAGATGAATCAAAATATTTGTTCATTACATTTACAGTGAACAAAAATTGGCAAGAAGTGATAAGGGGTTTCCTGGTCTTTTAGTAATTTATATGAAGTTATTCTAAGTGATCTGACAACTAACACCACTTTCACCTATTCAAAGATACTACTGCAGCAAATATTCCTCTCTCTCAGCATCATAATATGTCCCTTTTCTATTCAATTTGTTGACATCCAGTCTGTTTTATCTTTATTTCCATGAAAACCTCATAGAATTTATTTATAGCAACCTCTGCAACTTATCTATATTTTTTTCAAGAGCTCTCTATACTATATTTCTCAACTCATTCACACTTGAAACCAGTCTAATCAGTCTCTTATCTCATCATACTCCTGAAGCTGCAGAATCAATGACCTGATTACTAAATCCAATGGTCATTTCTCCATACTCATCTTGCTCAAAGTATCAGAACCATTTACTATAGTTGATTATCTTGTCTTCAGTGAACAAAATATTTTCATTGTGCCTCCAGGTCTATACAATCTCCAGAATTTCCTTGTACCTAACTTCTCAGCCTTTTTTCCTGGTGTTTTGTCTTGTTTCTGCTCTCTGAACATTGGGGTACAAATAGTTCAGTGCTTACATTTAGTCTTTCCTCTATTTATACTCACTTCCTCTTTTTATAATATCATCCTGTCCTATGACTTTACAGATTGCCAAAGTTACATTTCCAATCTGAACATCTGTGAACCAATACTCATGTGTACTCATTTTCATTTGGATATCCAAAGAGATCTCAAGCATAATATCTGAAATCAAGTTCCTCATCATTTCTTTTAAACCAGATACTTCATCATCTTCATTTTACTCAAAGGCAACACAATCTTTCACATTTCTAAGGCTAAAATTCATGGAGTCATCCTTGACTTCTCTCATTCTCTTATGCTATCCACAATGATATACTGTTGATTTTCCCCCTATTGAGATGAATCTCTATTTAACCACAATGAATTGACAACATCTCATCACTTCCATCACACCACCATGACTCTGGTTCCAGTCGTATGACCTGTTCTGACCTCTTCTTTGGATTAGCCTTTTTCCAGGTCTCCTACAACCTCCGCCATCCATAGACATTTTTTACTGTTGTTGTTTGTTTTGTTTTTAACGACATAGTATTCATAGTAATTTTGCCAAAACAAGTCAGATCACACTCTGATCCAACCACACATTCTTTTTGATATTACATCAAACATTTCATGTGTACTCAGACTTCAGGACATTTCCACCCCTCTTTCCTTCTTAAAAAGTTCTTAAAACAGATACTTCAGACATCAACATGGCTCAATCCCTTACCTTCGTCAAGTATCTGATCAAATGTCACCTCACTATTAAAGTCTTACCTGACTTCAGCATTTTAAATGATACCCTATTAACAAGCTATATTTATCTGCTTCACTTTTCTCTGTACCACCTGCTGCTATATAATCTGCTATACAATTTACTTTTTAATTTATTTATCTACCACTTCATACCAGACCCAGAGTTGAATATTGTCTGTGTGGGCTTTTTTTGGCTTATTTTTTAATTTTCATGTGTTCAGACTTAATACCTGTCACTTAAGTATGCAGAACAAAAAGAGGTTTCTGTATAAAATATGAATGTTTGTCACAGAATGTACACAAAACTGGAAATATTATTGATTTTATCAATATTATTTAGAACAGATTGCTTTATACCACTTAAATAAAATATTGGGTTTCACTTTTCTATCATTTTCAGTTCAGTTCAGTCGCTGAATCGTGTCCGACTCTTTGCGACCCCATGAATCGCAGCACGCCAGACCTCCTTGTCCATCACCATCTCCCGGAGTTCACTCAGACTCACATCCATCGAGTCGGTGATGCCATCCAGGCATCTCATCCTCTGTTGTCCCCTTCTCCTCCTGCCCTCAATCCCTCCCAGCATGAGAGTCTTTTCCAAAGGGTCAACACTTCGCACAAGGTGGCCAAAGTACTGGAGTTTCAGCTTTAGCATCATTCCTTCCAAAGAACAGCCAGGGCTGATCTTGTTCAGAATGGACTGGTTGGATCTCCTTGCAGTCCAAGGGACTCCCAAGAGTCTTCTCCAACACTACAGTTCAAAAGCATAAATTCTTCGGCACTCAGCCTTCTTCATAGTCCAATGCTCACATCCATACATGACCACAGGAAAAACCATAGCCTTGACTGGATGGACCTTAGTCAGCAAAGTAATGTCTCTGCTTTTGAATATACTACCTAGTTTGGTCAAACTTTTCTTCCAAGAAGTAAACGTCTTTTAATTTCATGGCTACAATCACCATCTGCAGTGATTTTGGAGCCCCAGAAAATAAAGTCTGACACTGTTTCCACTGTTTTCCCATCTATTTCCCATGCAGTGATGGGACTGGATGCCATTTTCTTTGTTTTCTGAATGTTGAGCTTTAGGCCAACTTTTTCACTCTCCTCTTTCACTTTCATCAAGAGGCTTTTTAGTTCTTCTTCACTTTCTGCCATAAGGGTGGTGTCATCTGCATATCTGAGGTTATTGTCATTTCTCCCGGCAATCTTTATTTCAGCTTGTGTTTCTTCCAGTCCACCGTTTCTCATGATGTACCCAGCATAGAAGTTAAATAAGCAGGGTGATAATATACAGCCTTGACATACTCCTTTTCCTATTTGGAACCAGTCTGTTGTTCCATGTCCAGTTCTATCTGCTGCTTCCTGACCTGCATACAGGTTTCTCAAGAGGCAGGTTAGGTGGTTTGGTATTCCCGTCTCTTTCAGAATTTTCCACAGTTTATTGTGATCCACACAGTCAAAGGCTTTGGCATAGTCAATAAAGCAGAAATAGATGTTTATCTCGAACTCTCTTGCTTTTTCCATGATCCAGCGGATGTTAGTAATTTGATCCCTGGTTCCTGCCACTGCTGAGTTTTCCAAATTTGCTGGCATATTGAGTGCAGCACTTTCACAGCATCATCTTTCAGGATTTGAAACAGCTCAACTGGAATTCCATCACCTCCACTACCTTTCTCTGTGGCAGTGCTTTCCAAGGCCCACTTGACTTCACATTCCTGGATGTCTGGCTCTAGATGAGTGATCACACCGTCATGATTATCTGGGTCATGAAGATCTTTTTTGTACAGTTCTTCTGTGTATTCTTGCCACCTCTTCTTAATATCTTCTGCTTCTGTTAGGTCCATACCATTTCTGTCCTTTTTTCGAGCCCATCTATGCATGAAATGTTCCCTTGGTATCTCTAATTATATTGAAGAGATCTCTAGTCTTTCCCATTCTGTTCTTTTCCTCTATTTCTTTGCATTGATAACTGAAGAAGGCTTTCTTATCTCTTCTTGCTATTCTTTGGAACTCTGCATTCAGATGCCTATATCTTTCCTTTTCTCCTTTGCTTTTCTCCTCTCTTCTTTCCACAGCTATTTGTAAGGCCTCCCCAGAAAGCCATTTTGCTTTTCTGGATTTCTTTTCCATGGGGATGGTCTTGATCCCTGTCTCCTGTACAGTGTCACGAACCTCATTCCATAGTTCATCAGGCACTCTATCTATCAGATCTAGGCCCTTAAATCTATTTCTCACTTCCACTGTATAATCATAAGGGGTATGATTTAGGTCATACCTGAATGGTCTACCGGTTTTCCCTATTTTCTTCAATTTGAGTCTGAATTTGGTAATAAGGAGGTCATGATCTGAGGCACAGTCAGCTCCTGGTTTTGATTTCAGTGTTGACCATCTGGTGATGTCCATGCGTAGAGTCTTCTGTTGTGTTGTTGGAAGAGGGTGTTTGCTATCACCAGTGCATTTTCTTGGCAAAACTATTAGTCTTTGCCCTGCTTCATTCCACATTCCAAGGCCAAAAATGCCTGTTACTCCAGGTATTTCTTGACTTCCTACTTTGGCATTCCAGTCCCCTATAATGAAAAGGACATCTTTTTTGGGTGTTAGTTCTAAAAGGTCTTGTAGGTCTTCATAAAACCATTCAACTTCAGCTTCTTCAGCATTACTGGTTGGGCCATAGACTTGGAAAACTGTGATATTGAATGGTTTGCCTTGGAGATGAGCACAGATCATTCTGTCGTTTTTGAGATTGCATCCAAGTACTGCATTTCAGACTCTTTTGTTGACCATGATGTCTACTCCATTTCTTCTGAGGAATTTCTGCCCGCAGTAGTAGACATAATGGTCATCTGAGTTAAATTCACCCATTCCAGTCCATTTCAGTTCTCTGATTCCTAGAATGTCGACATTCACTTTTGCCATCTCCTGTTTGACCACTTCCAATTTGCCTTGATTCATGGACCTGACATTCCAGGTTCCTATGCAATATTACTCTTTACAGCATCAGGCCTTCCTTCTATCACCAGTCACATCCACAGCTGGTTATTGGTTTTGCTTTGGTCCATACCTTCATTCTTTCTGGAGTTATTTCTCCACTGATCTCCACTAGCATGTTGGGCACCTACCGACCTGGGGAGTTCCTCTTTCAGTATCCTATCATTTTGGCTTTTCATAGTGTTCATGGGGTTCTCAAGGCAAGCATACTGAAGTGGCTTGCCATTCTCTTCTCCAGTGGACCACACTCTGTCAGACCTCTCCACCATGACCCATTTCTATTATTTAGGGTATTGAAAACTCACCAAGCTCCATGCCCAAATTGGCTGTTTAGTTTGATATAGTCCCACTTGTTAATTTTTGCCTTTGTTTCATTTGCTTTGTTGCTAAATCCAACAAATTATCACCAGAACTAACATCAAGCAGTTTATCAACTGTATTTTATTCTAATAGCTTTATGGTTTCAGGTTTACATCCAAATATTCAATCCGTTCTGAGTTACTGTCTGTATGGTATAAGAAAGTTTTCTGTGTCATCGTTCTGCTAGTGGTTGTCCAGTTTCCCCAACATCATTTATTGAAAAGACTGTTGTTTCCTCATTGTATGTTCTTGGCTCTTGGTCATAATCAATAGATTGGTCATAAATCAATAAATCTCTATGTCTGTTTTATGTTGATGTTGGTGTTCAGTCACTAAATCGTGTCTGACCCCATGGATTATGGCACACCAGACTCCTCTGTCCTCCACAACTCTTGTAGTTTGCTCAAACTCATGTCCATTGAGTCAGTGATGCTATCTAACCATCTCATCCTCTGCCACTCCCTTCTCCTTTTGTCTTTAAACTTTGCCAGCATCAGGGCCTTTTCCAATGAATCAGCTCTTTGCATCAGGTGACCATAATTTTGGAGTTTCAACTTCAGTAACAGTCCTTTCAATGAACATTCAGGCATGATTGTCCTGAAAATTGACAATATCATATTCATTTGATAACTACAGCTCTGTGATATAGTTTGAAATCAAGAAGTATAATACTCCCATCTTCGTTCATCTTTCTCAAGAGTTATTTGGATATGTAGGGTCATTTGTAGTTCTATGCAAATTTTAGTATTATATATTCTATTTTTTCAAGAATATCTCAGAATTTTGATGGTGATTGCATTGAATCTGTAGACTGCTTTGAGTAGTAAGTACAGCTGACATGTACTTGAGTATGTAATTTGGATAGTATGGACAATGGATAATGTAATTTTTATTTAGGAATTTTAAGTTTGAATTTTGAAAAAAAAATGTATTTTATTTGCACAACAACGCAAGTGATCTTTTCTCTATCCCATATAAAAATGAAATAGTCCACAGTATATATTTATTTGGAATTACTTGAATGGAACATTTGAGAAGAGTAACAATCGCCTTACTGATTTAATGGAGATGAATAGACGTTACCTCCATTAAATCAGTTTGTTACCTTCTTTTCCACTGTTGCTCTAACAAATTACTAAGCACTTAGTGCCTTCAACACATTTTATATTGTATCACAGTTCTGAAGGTCAAATGTTTGGGTTGGATTTGCCTGTTTTTCTTCTCTCGGCTTCACAAGGCTGCCACGATGGTGTTGGCCAGCAGGGCTTCTGCCAGGAGGCACTGGGGAGAATCTGCTTTCAAGCTCATTCAGGTTGGCAGAATTCAGCTTCTTGTTGCAGATCTGAGGTCTCTGTTTTCAGGCTGGCTGTCCCCAGGGACTGTCCTTAGCTTTTAGAGGTTTCTTTTTGGTCCCTACATGTGTTCTGTATTTCTGAACAAGCATGGTGAATTCTCTTGATGCTCGGAATCTGTGACTTCTTTTTCTGCCACAGCTCTCTTGCTCCCAGCCAGAGAAATTCATCTGCTTTTAATGCATGTGATCAGCTTGAGGTAACCCAGATAATACAGAATAATCTCCCTAATTTGAGGTCTGTAATTTGAAATATATCTGTAAAATTTATTTTCTCAGGTAAGCTAATATGTTCAAAATTTCTGAGATTTAACGTGTGGATATCTTAGCGGGGTCTGAATTCCACATATCACATTGCTCTATCCAATCCTGGAAATTTCAAAATCTCCCTAATGTGATAGATTTTATAACAATTTCAAAATATTAAAATAAAATTAATAATGAGCACTGACTGATTAATTCTATCATGAAACTATTAATCCTGTTGTTCTTTGTATTCTTATCAATCAAAAATATATTACAAATAATTTTCCCTAAATGATTTCTGGCTAATGACTTCAGGGATATACACATCTGTGTTGACAGTTCTATTAAATTAAGAGTAAATCCAAGCACTAAAGATTGATTTTTGACATATATATTAATATTCTGGTATTGTTCACTTCATAGAATATAAATAACATTAAGCAACTTTGAGAATTTTTGCCTGTAGAATCTGTTCTTTTCTCAATAATTATATATAATTCTCCATTGCTCTAAAGGGATTGTGTAATGCAAATCATGAAAATATGATTTTAAAAGAAGCAAAATGTGTTAAGTAGATGAGGAAATTATATGATAAATTTAAAATAATACTAGTTACTATAAATCATTATTTACAAACATAAAATATAAACTAGCAGTATGATGCTTGAGTTAATTTTCCTTAAAGATAAAGATCATGATCATATAATTTATATATACCAATCTACTATAGTAGTTTTACTGTTCAGTTTTTACTAAACACACATTGTAGTTTGTTGTAATATATACAAGTAAGCAATGATTAGAAAACATTCCCATTGAAGTGATAGCTCATCAAGTCTTTTGGAGAGCACATGCTTTTCTAAAGTGTTAGTGTTAGTCACTCAGTCGTGCCCGACTCTTTGCGATGCCATGGACTGCAGCCCACCAGGCTCCTCTGTCCATGAGATTTTTCCAGGCAAGGATACTGGAGTGGGTTGCCATTTCCCTCTCCAGCGGATCTTCCCAACCCAGGGATCGAACCTGGGTCTCCTGCACTGCAAGCAGATTCTTTAACGAGTGAGCTACAAGGGAAGCCCACTTTCTAAAGTAACCTAAAAATATTTCATTCAGCTACTACTGTGAAACAGTGGAAACAGTGACAGATTTTATTTTCTTGGGCTCCAAAATCACTGTGGATAGTGACTGCAGCCATGAAATTAAAAAAACATTTACTCCTTGGAAGAAAAGCTATGACAAACCTAGACAACATATTAAAAACCAGAGACATCACTTTGCCGACAAAGGTCTGTGTAGCCAAAGCTATGGTTTTTCCAGTATTCATATATGGATGTGAGAGATGGACCATAAATAAGGCTGAGCACCAAAGAATTAATGCTTTTGAATCATGGTTGGAGAAGACTCTTGAGAGTCCCTTGGAGAGCAAGGAGATCAAACCAGTCAATCTTAAAGGAAATCAACCCTGGATATTTATTGGAAGGACTGATGCTGAAGCTGAAGCTCCAATGCTCTGGCCACCTGATGTGAAGAACTGACTCATTGGAAGGGACCCTGATCCTGGGAAAGATTGAGATCAGGAAAAAAAAAGCGGCAACAGAGGATTACATGGTTGGATGACATTACCAACTCAATGGACATGAGTTTTAGCAAACTCCAGGAGACTGTGAAGGACAGGAAAGCCTGGTGTGCTGCAGTTCATGAGGTTGCCAAGAGTCTAACAATACTTAGTGACTGAACAGCAACAAAAACTACTGTGAAATTCCACAATGCCCATAGAAAACAGGTAGTTTAAAATATCTTCTTTTAAAATCTTAATTTAAATATTTTATTACAGAAGATTTTATTGTATTTTTCTTTATGTTAAATTTCCCAGAGTTTCTTTGTCTTGCCAAGTAGTAAGTTTAAACTAGAAAAACAAGTCTTACCCTAGATTCCAACACCTGTTTATGATATTCTCATTTTAAACTTGGTCTCTGTATTTGAGTTCTTTGGATTTAACTTTGGTTCTAGACAATACATATGCTCAAATCTCAACCCTGACACTTAATAGCCATGCAATCTTAGACAAGGTGTTTGTCTTCTCTGAGTTTCAGTTTTCTCATTTTTCCCTCAGTTTAGAGTTCAGAAAGCTGAGAGAATTCATAGCCCACTCTGACAGACCAAACAAAATTCAAATATTCAAATCCACCATTATTTTGGAGTAATACATCTTATTTATTACAGTTGTTTGGAGCTGAGATAATGAGCATGAGGCAACCTTATCACACTGCTTTAAAAAAATCTTAATAAAAATAAGCACCTGATAATAATAATTTATTACATATTAGTTCTTTTCATTAAGTTTTGACAATGGCTACTTATAACAAAACAATTGTAATCATATCATATCTCCACTATTGAACTTAGACTATAAATCTGGCATGGCTGGCCTTTCCAGTTGAGTTTTGGCCCTTGCATTGCCATCTTTAGCTCTAGACAACAGTTCCTGTGCCCAGTGTAGTTCTGTGATATCCAGGTGAGAGAGCAAGCCTGGAGTGATGTTTGTATGAAGCAAAGGAATGTTTCTCATTTAATCGGAAAATCGGAAATTATTTTGGCTTTTGTGACAATAATCCCAACATTGTATCACAAGTTTTAAAAGAAGGACTATAGAAATCAGGTACCCACACATTATTGAGATTAAACATTTTCCTTATACTTCAAACTAAAGTTAATCCCAGCATCACATGGGGGAAAACCCATAATGTCAGATCTCAGGATAATTAGGATGGCATCACCTTGCTATTTTTAAAGGAATTTCACAAAGTACATAAACCTATATGTGATCTGCAGTGGTAGGTCCGAAAGTATGAATAATAACAAGTGTTGGTTTTATATCTAGATAGACGGAATTCCACTTAAGTTGATATAGTGAAATGCCTTACTTTATACATTGTTTAAAACATTGTGTATGCACATTTGTTAAATATACATGGGACTCAATCTTTGTATAATGTTCATTCTGTGTGTTATTTTGGTTAAAATGTATTTTTAAAAAGGTTTTTTAGAGTTTAAGACCATATGGATGTGATAAATTATCATGCTTTATTATCCGAAATAGTTAATTCTGTGAGATAGGAGCCCTACTCAGCTGTTATCTGGTCTGTGATACAAGATAAAATTATAAATTCCTTTGTACTCACTTGTTCTCTCAATTTATCCTGTGTTATCATTTATATACATGGTTGTAATTAAAGTTAAAAATTATGACACAGTATGATATCTCCTTGCAATTTTTTATTTTAATGAGAACTACAAAGATTAGATCCTCTTGTGTGTGTGAGAGTTTGAAGGATTAACGAAGAGTGCTTTAATTAAGGAAATGTTTTAAAATGGCAAAAGAACTGAGCTAAATAAGTTAGATTAAAAAAAACAACTTGAGAAAACTATTATATAAGCACTTAGGGTACTCTTCAGTCAATTATCTTTTATATCTGACCTTCAATTTTGAACTATTAATATATTTGAAATACAGTATGCAATTGCATGTAGACCTGTCAATCCACTAATTCATTGATTAAACAAATATCAAATATCTAAGACAATCTGTGTTCTAGTTAGAAGGAAAAAAAAAAGTAACAGTACATTTCTTTTGCTGTTTAAAATCATTATCAGACATTTATATCATTTCATTTTCTTAATGTATTTTCTGTACCCAGCTTAGAGAAGTTTGAACATTTTAAGCAGGGATTTTGAATATCTTTATATTAAAGCATTTATCACACTTTAAAAATTTATTTATTTTAGATCTCTCTATACTTATACTTTTCAAGAGCAAGTATCATACTGAGCATTTAATGAGTATTTGCTCAATCAATAATATGGTTTAAATTGATACAAATCAGTTAATTTTAAAGTAATAAAAATATATTTAAAAGTTTATCTATTACACAACATTTCGTTCTTAATATAGACTTTCTATTCAACACACAATCATATATACTGCTTTTGTGAAGATAAATGCT
Source organism: Capricornis sumatraensis (assembly GCF_032405125.1). NCBI lineage: Eukaryota > Metazoa > Chordata > Mammalia > Artiodactyla > Bovidae > Capricornis > Capricornis sumatraensis. The sequence goes on along the minus strand of NC_091091.1, from coordinate 5,515,593 downwards.
TTTTTTTTTTTAGCATTTTAGATTTAATAGCATTGCTGCTTAAACAAGACACATGATGTTGACTTCATGTTCTCTAATCTGCAGACATCTCTTCATGCTTTTACAAAGATGTAATTAATTGGCTCATAAGTTATTAAAAATGCCAAAATATTTTAAATATTAAATAATATTCATAAAGTTGAAAATAATCATTTTAGATATTAAAAAATACTAAATGGGGAAGCCTAGGAGGAATTCCTTTAATTCTAATAATAAAATAAAAGAGAATTTATTAATATTGAATGATAATCCAAAGTATAAAATGAATATCCTTTTTTTTATACAAGCTCATATTGATATTTTTATATCCATCTATACTGGTATAAGTGACTGAATATATAAATGGGGAGAAGAGACAAATTTCTGAGTAAGCAGAATTCAAAGCATTTATGCAGATGATCCATGCTAGAAGACGGAAAGCATGACTTCCCTCCAGAGTACAGCAAGGAAAGGGGTAAAAATGAGAGACTTTCCAGTAGAGAACTCTTACAAACACCAGTCCAGTCAAATGATGAAAGTCAATATCAACCACTGTAAATCATGCTGATAGTACACAGCCTGATATGATGTAACTCTGAATATGAGCGTGGTTAACTCATAACAACATGGGGCATGTTACAACAGGACAAATGAAAAGAGTACAAATACACAGTCTAGAGAACTTGACAGGCAGGCATTCTCTTTTTGCTCTGCCACAAGCTGCTTGTATACTTTTAGATAAGTCGTTTAAACCCTCAGGCTGCCAGTGCTCTGAAATGAGTGAAACAAATTAACAGAGCTCTAGGATTCTGCTGAGCTACCATCCGTGGGGTCACAAAGAGTCAGACGTGACTTAGCACAAGCAAGCATAAGATCCACCTAAGCTCTGTTATCCTATTAATATATCTATAAAATGACATAACTACTAGAGAGATTATAACCCCCATGAAAGAAGGATACTTGTCAACACTGAAAAAAACAAAACAAAACAAATTTAGAATAGAGCTAAACTTTGAGGTCACATGTTGTATGTTTATATTCTATAGACTAGAAAAAATAACTTCATGAAAGAATTAAGAAGTGGGTGACACTGAAGAACCACTTTGACATATTGATGGATATGGACGGAGTGAAGGGCACCCTTTATCCAAAATAATTGGAATCTGACTCACACATTAATTTCTCATTATACTTCAGAATTTCAGGTTTTGACAGAGATAAACCATTCTGTCAAATCCCTCAATGCTTTATTATCACCCATAGTACCAAATCAAAGTGCCTTGAATGATATATCCAATCTTTCCAAACTCTGCCCTTGTCAGCAACACAAACCTATGTCATGTCACCAGGGGACTGATTTACATTAGTGCAACTGTGAGCTCCTTTAAGTATCCTGAATAAATATACAGTTAGATACCCCTGTCTTTTGGAAAATTCCTTTCTTTTAGAATGTCCTTCCATCAAGAGCACAGAATACCTTCATTTAGCCTCTCAAGGTGATCAGGCACTGCATCTATCATTGCTAATCGGCTAACTTTCTTCCTCTTCAATGAAAGATGACTTATGATATTAATCTTTACATCTAAATCAACACCAAGCAAAGGACAATGATGATGATAATAGTGAGGACGATGGTGAGGAAGACTGAGAATAACTTTTGTTTTGGATGCCTGCTGTTCTATCATGGACCACATTTGAGTCATGGATTACAACAAGGTAGTCTGGCCTTACATTTATTTTATTATATTTTTCTGTTGAACACGTACATGTGCATAATACATAGTTTTTAGGGTTTAAATTAAGGAGTTTATCCTATAAAATTTAGTTTTCAAAAAAGTAATGGAGGTACAAAGGAGAAGTCACAATGACTAGGATATAATTGTTCAGTAGAGTGGAAGTCGCTCAGTCTTGTCCAACTCTTTGTAACCCCCTGGAATTCTTCAGGCCAGGATACTGAAGTGGATAGCCTTTCTTTTTTCCAGGGGATCTTCCTAACCCAGGAATCAAACCCAGGTCTTCTGCATTGCAGGCAGATTCTTTACTAGCTGAGCCACAAGGGAAGCCCAAGAATATTGGAGTGGGTAGCCTATCCATTCTCCAGCAGATCTTCCCAACCCAGCGATCAAATCAGGGTCTCCTGCACTGCAGGAGGATTTTTTACCAACTGAGCTATCAGGGAAGTTCAACTGTTCAGTAGAACTAATGGATAAATACCCTAAATAAATAAGAAGATTCTCCCACTCCATCGTACTGTGATATATTATTTTCTAAATCTTTGTATCTTTCAAGTATCTACATTAAGTAGCCTTTCTGGTACTTCACCAAACAGAAATCAACAAATAGCAGAGAGGTTAAATGAGCATCTCTTCTTTTTAATTCTCTTTTTGTCCCTTAAAGATTATACTTTCATCAACATTTTAGTTCCCATGACCTACGAGCCAAATATAACGTTCTTTGGTTTATATCTCAAATTCCTTTTTAATGGTGGTATTTAGAGAATTAGGTAAAATATTAGTTGAAAGCAAAAACTTGTCCTTAAGTCAGCAAAACATTTTTTCTTTATGTACCACAGAAAGATAGAAATACCACTGATAATATTTCCTGTATTGATTTTACAGAGACAACACTTAGTTTAATCCAGGGAGGAAAATATAGTATATTATTAGGGGAAAAAAAAAAAAAAAAACTAGAGGCTGAAAGGATGAAATGAGAGATTAGATTAAATTAGAGTGATGGCTCCTTACTAGCTCTTTTTATTAATTGTACTTCCTCAAAATTTCTTTCAATTCCTCAAAAGCAATTTAGTTTTTGAAAACAAACTTTAACTATAACATAGCTATCTCACAAACATATAAGATGTGTGTTTCACAAAAAGTATTTTTTTTCTGATCAGATGATTATTAAATATATGTGTATGATTATTAGACATATGTGCATGCAATATTCCAGGACAAGCTATACTATTTACAGTACTGATTGTAATCTTTGGAATTTGCATGTCTTCACATCTGCACTGTGGCATTTTATTGTTTGTTTATGTGACAAACACAAAACCTTTTCAGCTAAAAATTCTTCAGGTTAGTACCAATAAGATCAGTTACCAGGTAAACATACTTTGAAAGATATCAACTTGGACTGTTGTTAGTGGTGTATTAAATAATTTGCACAAACCTATCTTCTGAGAATTATTTAAAAAGCTTGACAAAACATTTAAAAAATCTGCTTGAAAAAATCATCGAGCTAATAACATAGAGAAGTTCTTTCCTAGAAAATGTGACCCAGGAAGTAGGACAGAAATCCAAGAGATGGACTGAGAATGAGGCAGAGCACTCCACTCCTGTGGATACCCCCTGATTCCCCGGGGGAAGGATGAAGTGAGAGATTTACAATTCTTGTGGACCTAGGGAGAGAAAATTACAGCCCATGGCCTGATAAGTAGGAACTGATGAACTCTGCTTCCAGCTGGGAATCTGAATGTTCCCATTCATGAAGTAGAGTGAATTGGACATAAAGAGCACTGCCCACTTTGGAGTTCAGCTATTAATTCTGTCAATTCCAGAAACTGGATTGATGGGATCTCGATTGCCGATGTCTCATTTTACTACATGAAGCAAATGTAAATCCTCTCTGGAGGCAAATATCATCTTTCTAAGCCTCAAACTCTCTCTACAACACTTTCACAATTGTTATGTCATACACAGAACACAATACATCAGGCACATGAGCAGAAACAACAACATAACAAAAACAAAGAGAGTCAGATATAGACCAACAAATATAAATATTGGTCCTGCAAGCACTTCTTAATACACATCCGCTAAGATAACCTCCATTATAGAGTCTTCTTTACAGGAACCCAAGTAAGCATTATTGAGGAACAAATGGTCTGGGAAAAGTGACATGAAGATGAAATTCTGGACCTGGGTTACTTGCTGCCTGGCAAGTAGTGAGGACCCAATGCCGGGGGTGTGGTAGATTACAGAGAACCCATGAAACAAGGGAGTTAATGATAGTAAAAATTTCATTGGTGGTAGTAAACTTTGATAAGCTAGTAGTGGAAGGACACGCTCTCAGAGGTGGTATGAATCAAATGTTTGAGAATCATGTCAGAGTAGCAATTATGTATGTGACAATGAAACTGGATGGTCCTTGCTGGGGGTAACTAGAGCTTTGAGAAATACAATGACAAGTTGAAGGTGATTATTTATTTAAGACTAAACACTATGTTTGGTAATCTCTTGGAAGCATATAGAGTTCATCTCCTGTAGCCAGAAAGCAGAGAAAGTTAACTACCAGTACTAGGATTTAATCTTAAAACTCCAAAGAAGGCAAAATTTGAATCCTAGATTGCCTGCTCTCCCAAGAATAGAATTCTGGCTGGGAAAAGATGAAACTTTGAGACTTAGTACAGAAACATTTGTTAATTTTAATTCCCTAGATTACCTGTATCATTTGAGTCTGGGGAAATGAAAAAAGTCATCATTTCTCTCAATAAACCAAATGATTTAAAGACAGATGAAATCTGTGTGAGTAGTTAAATCCTGTATAGGAGGTAAGTGGAATTTTAAAAATATCTATTTTTAAACAGTAGTCATAAACAAAGCTGGTAGAGGTGATGGAATTCCAGGTGAGCTATTTCAAAACCTAAAAGATGATGCTGTGAAAGTGCTGCACTCAATATGTCAGCAAATTTGGAAAACTCAGCAGTGGCCACAGGACTGGCAAAGGTCAATTTTCATTCCAATGCCAAAGAAAGGCAATGCCAAAGAACATCCAAACTACTGCACAAGTGCCTCATTTCACATGCTAGTAAGAAATGCTCAAAATCCTTCAAACTATACTTCAACAGTATGTGAACCGAGAACTTCTAGATGTACAAGCTGGATTTAGAAAAGGCAGAGGAACCAAAGATCAAATTTTCAACATCTATTGTATCATAGAAGAAGAAGGGAATTCCAGAAAAACATCTATTTCTGCTTCACTGACTACTCTAAAGCCTTTGACTGTGTGGATCAAAACAAGCTAGAAAATCCTTAAAGAAATGGGAAAGCCAGACCACCTTGCTTCTCTCACAGCTCAGTTGGTAAAGAATCTGCCTGTAATGCAAGAGACCCTGGTGTGATTCCTGGGTTGAGAAGATCCCATGGAGCAGGGAAAGGCTACCCACTCTAGCATTCTGGCCTGGAGAATTCCATGGATTGTATAGACCATGGGGTCACAAACAGTCAGTCACAACTGAGTGACTTTCACTTTCATCATTATTCCTTGCCACAGTGAGGTATTATCTGTTTTTTTTCTGTTCAGATCACCTTACCTGCCTCCTCAGCAACCTGTACACAGGGTAAGAAGCAACAGTTAGAACTTGACATGGAACAGCACACTGTTTCCAAATTGGGAAAGGAGTACATCAAAGCTGTATATTGTCACTCTCCTTATTTAACTTATATGCAGAGTACGTTATGTGAAATACTGGGTTGGATGACTCACAAGCTGAAATCAAAATTGCCATGAGAAATGTCAATTACCACAGATACGGAGATGATACTGCTCTAATAGCAGAAAGAGAAGAGAAACTAAAGAGCCTCTTGATGAAGGTGAGAGAGGAGAGTGAAAAATCTGGCTTAAAACTCAACATTCAAAAAACTAAGATCATGGCATCAGTTCCCATCACATCATGACAAATAAATGGGGAGAACATGGAAACAGTGGCATATTTTATTTTCTTGGGCTCCAAAATCATTGCTAATGATGACTGCAGCCATAAAATTAGAAGGCAATTGCTCCTTGGAAGAAAACGGTGACAAAATTAAATGGCATATTAAAAAGTAGAAACATCACTTTACTGATAAAGGTCCGTATGGTCAAAGCTATATTTTTTCCAATAATCATGTATGGATGTGAGAGTTGGACCATAAAGAATGCTGGGCACCAAAAAAACATGCTTTTGAATTGTGGTGCTGGAGAACTCTCTTGTGAGTCCTGTGGACTGCAAGGAGATCCAACCAGTCAATCCTAAAGGAAATCAATCCTGAATGTTTATTGGAAAGACTGATGCTAAAGCTGAAGGTCCGATACTTTGGCCACCTGATATGAAGAGCTGACTCACTGGAAAAGATCCTGAAGCTGGGAGAGACTGAAGGGCAAAAGAAGAGGACGACAGGGGATTAGATGGCTGGATTGCCATCACCAACTCAATGGATATGAGCTTGAGTAAACTCCAGGAGATAATGAAGGACAGGGAGTCCTGGTATGCTGCAGTCCTTGGGGTCACAAAGAGTCGGACACAACTTAGCCACTGATAAACAAGTCACAAACATATTTGTAAGAGACTTTACATTGAGAACTATAGGAAACAGTGACAGATAAAGATAACTGTGGATTTTTACTGCCAGTCACTTCAGGGCATAGCATATACACTTTTGAATAGAACAACGGGCACATTTGACAACAAAATATGTTGTCACACACACACACACACACACACACACACACATATATATATATATCCCTCTATTTTTTCTTTTTTTACCAAGCACATATAATTGAACTTCTTCTTCTTCTTCTTTTTTTTTTTTTTTTGTACATTAAAAGTTGCTTATAGCATGTGCAGGAATGTTTCTCAGAATATGGTGACTATATAATGAACACTATAATGAAGTTTAACTCATTGTTACTCTTGTAAATATTAATGAGTTTGAGGAACCCAGCACCCTCTGTAAATGCATGTTATGAGTCTGTCTACCCTGAAGCAGAAGGTAGAAACTCAATTACCTAGATTTCCTTATCAGTGGCATGCTAGCATGCAACCTGGGATCCACAAATGTGGCATATTCAGAAGATAGCAATGCAAAATTGCATGAGAAAACATGTTCTGTACAGAATCCATTCTGGTGAAAGTAACTGTAGAAGCATACCCTTTCCAAAGCAGTTGTGACAAAGTTTCTGGAATCCAATGTTCGAGTCAGCAGTTAAGCTATGGTATCTGTACCCCTCGGTATTTTTTCCTGTATAATTTGAAAAAGTGAAAGTCTCTTAGTTGTGTCTGATTCTTTGCAACCCCATAGAATATAGAGTTCATGGAATTCTCCCAGCCAGAATACTGGAGTGGGTAGCCTATCCCTTCTCCAGGAGATCTTTCCAACCCAAGAATGGAACTGGAGCCTCCTGCACTGCAGGCAGATTCTTTACCAGCTGAGCTACCAGGGAAGAATGAAATCTATTGTGTGCAACTCAGAATACTGATACATGTAGTCCTCTTATTCCCATAATATATTTCTTGAATTCCTTAGTAAACACATTCTTTTTTTGTTTTTTTTTTCTCTACTTTTGGTTTGCTTGCCCAATAGAAGTAAATATTCAAAGTCTCTGCTGTCCAATACCATAGGCAATATAAATATGTAGCTATTTAAATTAATTAAAATTAAAGAAAATTAAAAAATTAATTTCTTCAGTAACATTAGTCGCATTTTAAGAGCTTAATAACCATAAATCTCTAGCAGCTATCATATTTGACAACAAAGATATAGAAATAATCTTTCTATTGCTGAAGAAACTTCTATTGTCAGCACTGCTCTGAAGCACAGACAACTTGACTGGGACATACGTGACTGCATTCAAATTAGAGAAGACTTTGTTATGGGTTTGATTGATTTTGTTAACAATTTCAAGTTATGACCTTGATAACGTGTGATATTATATTCATCCTTCACTCCATTATTCTATTTGATTTTGCTAGCAAGGTTACAAGTGATCAAATTAGATACAGGGCTCACTTCATTTTAGAGTAACAAAATCAAATCTCATTAGCACTCATTACCAAACACTGAAGGCTTCCTCCTCAGGAATGATATTAAACTCCATTAGTAAAATTTAAAGGCTAACACTAACAGACTCATCCTTTTAGAAAAATATGTTAAGCTTTCATTTGAGTATTCATTTTGGTTCCATGAGGTGGTCATTTACTGTCTGTACTTGCCTTGAATACTCTTCTTTTTGCTAATTACACTCCATTTCTTATCCACCTCCTCCTTGGTTTTGCTACCTTTGTTCTTCTGTCAACCAAGGTGCTTACCTACCTCTCCTGGCCTAGTCCTTGACTTCAGAATCAAGTTAACTGGCTGGATTGTGCTGCAGGAATTTACTGCAAGGAGCAAAATTAAGTGCAATTAGTTAATTACAACTGCAGCTACCAGAAACAAAACCTCATTTGTTCCTCTTTTTGAGCCCTATCCCTAGACCTGTTTTCACTTTGTCCTTCCTAAAATTTGACTCTTTAAACTTCTTTTTCAATGTATGTCTTCCTGTAAGTTTCTTTCTTTCTTTTTTTTTTAAATTTTTCTTCTAAGATAGTCAATTGATTAATGAGAAAGTACTCAACGGCTAGCGGGAGCCCTAAACATTGATGAGCCCATAGTGTTAGTCACTCAGTTATGTCCAATACTTTGTGACCCCATAGACAGTAGCCTTTCAGGCTTCTCAGTCTGTGGAATTTTCCAGGCAAGAATACTGGGGTGGGTAGCCATTCCCTTCTCCAGGGGATCTTCCTGACTTAGGTATCAAACCCAGGTCTTCTGCATTGCAGGAAGATTCTTTACCATCTAAGCCACCAGATGAGCCCACACTGAAATTTATTTGGGCTTGATTTTGAAATGTCATTCCTGCTTCCTTTCCTTTTGCCATTATAGCTTCACACACTGTTAACACCTACTATTGCCAGACAGGAACTTTGAATTCAGCTGTCCAGGAACGATTTAACCATCTGCCTGCTTCTGCCAGAACGTGGCTTTCATCTCCCCCAAATTGTTAACTCTTTGAAGCTAAAGTCCATCTGTTTGTGCTATGAGTGATATTGGCAAGGAGAAAGGAGGAAAAGAAACTACTGTTTTAGATAGATTGAACTTCATCAAATCTGTTGGAGATTTTAAAGAAATCATGTTGTCAAAGTGGTCAATTCGGAAGAAACATATATTTAAGTCTTATTTTCTGTATCAGCAAGCAATCCAATAACTTTGTTAGACATTTGATAATATATTTTCCTGAATTATCTTTTCAAGATTATGATAATAAAACATATAAATCACTCTAAAACCTTATGGTTTAAACTAATCAGGATTGACTGATGAAATTATAGGGCTTATTTTGTAAGTAAATTTTACAAATAGGCTTCATTTGGTTTACACATTATGAAAAATTTGGTATGCTAACAATAATCTCACAAACTCTAAAGGGCTTAGAGCTTAATAAAATTGTCAGTGTGAACTAACACCAAGCAAGTTGACATTTATTTTGATAGATACAAGTTAGGCATAATTATAAATGATTGCTATACTGGCAGTTAAAACTGAGGATACAGAAGACAGGTTGAGGTTAGATTTAAATTCACATATCCAGCCTATAAGGTTTACAAAAGGCATCGTCTCTTTACTTACACACTAGACTGATCTATGTCACCATTTGAACATAAGTTAATAAGTGAAAAACATTGGTACATGTAAATTTAGGCAAAGTCATATCTAAAAATCTGCCTTATTACACCACTCTGCAAAAGAGAGGGGTTTGAATTCTGTATATTAAGTATCTGGTGGAATACAGTGTCATAGTGCAAAACATACTATGAACGTCAGCTCTTAAATGTAAAGCATCTAACAGGAAAAGCCACCATTAGTCTATTCAAATAGTGTATTTTCCTCTTCATTGTTTTACATTAGAGCAATACTACAAAGAACAGAAATTTAAGAACTTGAAACAATGAGAAATACAGCATGTTTTTTATAGCTATACATTATATAAATTTAAGCAGTAATTTTTAATTTACCAGTTTTTCAGCTACATTCTACAATTTAAATTTATTTCAGAAGAGACATTTAATGCACATTTTCAAGCACAGTTTACTCTTTATAATGTCCCTGTTCCAGCCTATTTTCCAATAATTAAAATTTGCTTTTTGAAATAAATAATTTAAAGCTTTCTTATATTTTTAACTACATTTGAAATTATAGCTTAGCATGAGCAAAATGGCTCATTTCTCCTGCAATTTTTTTCTTCATAGATTAGAATGGTGCTAATCAACACCTGTAGGTCACCAAAAAATTATAAATGAAAGATCTTAACTTTCCATCTCCCCAAAGCATGTACAGGTAAGCATCCATGTCCCTAACACCTGGCAGCTAGCACCTCAGTGGACTTTGTCTTTAATCACCCACATCTGTAGATGCAGTGTCAACCCTCAGTGATTTTCAGTGTCATATCAGGATAAGAGCAATGTAATTAAATCTTAATTATGAGTGTTTTGGGGTAATTGTCATATTGTCACATGAAAACATGTTGCTTCTAGCCCTTCTTGATTCTTCTATAAATATGTTAGGTAACTATTAATAGATCAATAACTTGCTCTTCTCACCTCTGGTTTGAAGTTATATTTTGCAAAGTTATTTGCTGATTCTTTCTAGCTGTTTATATTTTTATCACTTTCAAAAAATGCCAAGAATAAGTCAGGTAATTATGGCAAAAATGTCTATGCAGAAAAAAATATTCTAAGACTATTCATACAATAAGAATAAGCTGATTTCTTATGGAGTCAGATTTGCAACTGTGTAAGATCCTCTTCTTATTTCTGGCCATCTGTTTCTTAACACCTGCTACTTAACACTTCATAGAAAGCAAGTCTAGATGAACTGGCATGCTTTATAGTCTTACACATACAATACTGTCATTAAGGGTATTAAAGCAATCACTGTTTACTACAAACTGACAGATTGAAATCTAGAATGAATAAGTTTATCTGCTTCCATCACACCATGAAACTAAAAGCAAAGGATAAACAAGCATCAACATTTTAAATACACAGTTCTCTGATAATAGCACAACCGCCTGCCTTCACAGGCATATTTATATACACACACATATAAATTAATGTTAAATGAAACTTCTGCTTCACAGACCTTATATACCTAAATTTACCAGTATCTTACTATATTCCACACAGTATTATTTACAAGCCTCAGAGACCATTATTTTCATTTAAATTCCACTAGTAGGCAAAGATCTAAATGTCAAAACTTACCATGATGTTTATGAGTGGATCAATATTAGAAATCACAGCTCTTGAAATAAATCTTAGGTAAGTTATTATTAGGGGCTTACTACTTTCACTATCTAATATACTTTCATGTATTAGTTTATTTCTTACTAAATATCCTTCTGCTTTAAAGATAATCTATTAAGAAAAACGTGATCTTTTTTCTTTGAGGTTTATTTAAACACAACATCACCTTTGTAATGATGACAATATATAATTCAGTTCAGTTCAGTTCAATCGTTCAGTTGTGTCCGACTCTTTGTGACCCCATGAACTGCAGCACACCAGACCTCCCTGTCCATCACCAACTTCCGGAGTCCACCCAAACCCATGTCCATTGTGTCCGTAATGCCATCCAACTATCTCATCCTCTGTCGTCCACTTCTCCTCCCGCCCTCAATCTTTCCCAGTATCAGGGTCTTTTCAAATGAGTCATCTCTTCGCATCAGGTGGCCAAAGTATTGGAATTTCAGCTTCAACATCAGGCGCTCTAATGAATACCCAGGACTGATCTCCTTTAGAATGGACTGGTTGGATCTCCTTGCAGGCCAAGGAACTCTCAAGAGTCTTCTCCAACACCACAGTTTAAAAGCATCAATTCGTCGGTGGTCAGCTTTCTCCACAGTCCAACTCTCACATACATACATGACCACTGAAAAAACCATAGCCTTGACTAGACAGAACTTGTTGGCAAAGTAATGTCTCTGCTTTTTAATTTTCTGTCTAAGTTGGTCATAACTTTCCTTCTAAGGAGTAAGAGTCTTTTAATTTCATGGCCACAGTCACTATCTGCAGTGATTTTGGAGCCTAGAAAAATAAAGTCTGACACTGTTTCCACTGTTTCCCCATCTATTTGCCATGAAGTGATGGGACCAGTGCCATGATCTTAGTTTTCTGAATGTTGAGCTTTCAGCCAGCTTTTTCACTCTCCTCTTTCACTTTCATCAAGAGGCTTTTTAGTTCTTCTTCACTTTCTGCCATAAGAGTGGTATCATATGCATATCTGAGGTTATTGATATTTCTCCCAGCAATCTTGATTCCAGCTTGTACTTCTTCCAGCCAAGAGTTTCTCATGATGTACTCTACATATAAATTAAATAAGCAGGGTGACAATATACAGCCTTGATGTACTCCTTTCCCTATTTGGAACCAGTCTGTTGTTCCATGTCCAGTTCTAACTGTTGCTTCCTGACCTATATACAGGTTTCTCAAGAGGCAGGTCAGGTGGTCTGGTATTCCCATCTCTTTCAAAATTTTCCACAGTTTATTGTGATCCACACAGTCAAAGGGTTTGGCATAGTCAATAAAGCAGAAATAGATGTTTTTCTGGAACTCTCTTGCTTTTTTCATGATCCAGTGGATGTTGGCAATTTGATCCCTGGTTCCTCTGCCTTTTCTAAAACCAGCTTGAATATCTGGAAGTTCATGGTTCACATATTGCTGAAGCCTGGCTTGGAGAATTTTGAGCATGACTTTACTAGCATTTGAGATGAGTGCAACTGTGCTGAAGTTTAAACATTCTTTGGTATTACCTTTCTTTGGGATTGGAATGAAAACTGACCTTTCCCAGTCCTGTGGCCACTGCTGAGTTATCCAAACTGGCTGACATATTGAGTGCAGCACTTTCACAGCATCATCTTTCAGGATTTGAAATAGGTCAACTGGAATTCCATCACTTCCATTAGCTTTGTTCATAGTGATGCTTCCTAAGGCCCACCTGACTTCAGATTCCAGGATGTCTGGCTCTAGGTGAGTGTGAGTGATCACACCATCATGATTATCTGGGTTGTGAAGATCTTTTTTGTACAGTTCTTTGGTGTATTCTTGCCACCTCTTCTTAATATCTTCTGCTTCTGTTAGGTCCATAATATTTCTGTCCTTTATTGAGCCCATCTTTGCATGAAATGTTCCCTTGGTATCTCTAATTTTCTTGAAGAGATCTCTGTAAAGACAATTGGGCTGGATCATTAATGTTTTATTAAAACCTGAATGCTGGGAAAGATTGAAGGAAAAAGGAGAATGAGGCAGCAGAGGATGAGATGGTTTGATAGCATTACCAACTCAATGGATGTGAATCTGAGCAAATCTGGGAGATAATGGAGGACAGAGGAGCTGGTGTGCTGCAGTCCACAGAGTTGCAAAACGTTTGACATTACTCAGCAACTGAACAATATAAACAATAAAATCTGAATGAAGTTTAACAGAACAAAAATATAATTTAATTATGTGGAAAATATACAGATGTAGCTACTGTGTAGGAAAGAAAAAAAGACACATCATTTAACCTATGAGAATCCAAAGGAAGGTGATGTCTCAAAGACATGATAGTAAGTAGCTGACAAAGTCTTGGGCAGAAGGGTAATCCTGGAAATAATTTAATTTACTCTGATTATCATACTTTTATCTTAACAAGATTAAGAACTTTATATTCTGAGGTTTTATTTGAATTTCAGTCTACAGGATATCAACATAATGAAATTATTTCATCAACTGAGATTTTACCTCAAGATGACTTGTCAAACTGGTTGTTTAAATTGACTATTCCCAGCTTAAGTTATCTGGATGAAGAAGCATAGTTCATTTATATACTGTTGGATGAGACTATGATCATTCTATCTAAAAAGAAATAAAGGCTCAGTTACTGCTCAAGCCATAGACTTCAGCATGTGTTCATCCTAAGTTGCTTCAGTCATGTCCAACTCCTTTGAACTCCATGGGCTATAGCCTATCAGTCTCCACTGTCCAGGCAAGAATACTGGAGTGGGTAGCCATTCCCTTCTCCAGAAGATCTTCCCAACCCAGGGATCAAATTGGCATCTCTTAAATCTCCTGGATTAGCAGGTAGATTGTTTTTTTGTTTTTTTTTTGTTTTTTTTCACTTGCACCATCTGGTAAGACCCAGACTTCAGCATGGCCTCTAGTTAAATATCAGGACAGTGGTTTTCCACCAATATTTTATGAAGCATCTATATGGAGATAAATGCTGATGGGAGAGTACATGTGGGGAAGAAAAACAGACTCTAGTGCAGAGAATTTATGAGAGGATACTTCATGAAAAGTTTCAGTTTTCAGTTCAGGCTAAACTGAATGCCAATAAAAAGGAAGGGAGTCCAAAATATCCCTACAAGCAGAATTTTCTCCTAAAAGAAGGCTTCACTTTATTTGATTTTAAGCTTCATTTACTAGGTTCTGTTGTTTCTTTTATGTCTTTTGCAGGTATGGGTGGGTAATGCTCCACCAGACGTGGGGAGGAGCAGAAGATAGTCCCATTATAACAGGAGAGGGAGTTTTAAGGCAGTGCTAGGGATATAGAAGTCAAAGAGGGGTCTATAGGGAGAAAGAAAAAAAGGAAATTGGAAGAAGAAATATTTTAAAATAAAAATTTTCCTTTTAAAAAGTTTATGCTGTATAATATAAATTGCTGCCTTAATCTTCTTGGTTAACTTCATTAAAATATCATTTTCTATTTGATGCATTAGATTTGTTTTGGAAGATATTAAAAGGATGACTTAGGCTGATTACCTTTCAAGGAAACTTTAAGGTAGCTACTTGACTGCAATCATTTCACAATTAATACTTACGAGTTGTCTCAACTTGAGGCAACTGTTGCTGATGTTTATATAGCACCTTCTATTTAACCCCAACAGGACCATCAGACCACTCCTTGAATCCCAGCTGCCCAGAAGGCATGGGTGTGGTCTTGGGCACAGTAGCTGTCATAATCTGAAAACAGTTTCTAGGCTAGGAATAAGTTGAAAGCTGTTAGAAATCAACGCTGCTGACGGTTTAGGAGATTGAAAGAGCAATCTTGCTGATATTGTTTCTTTTGCTATGCAGAAGCCTTAAAGGTTGATATAGTTCCACTGGTTGACTTTTGCTTTTGTTGTTTGTGCTTCTATTGTCATATCCAAAATATCATTGCCAAGACCAATGCTAGAAAACTTTTTTCCTGTTTTCTTCTGGGAGATTAATGATATCAGGTCCTATGTTTAAACCTTTGATTTGTTTTGGGTCAATCTTTGTGAGTGGTATAAGATAGGGATTGAATTTAATTTTTCTACATTTTATCATCCTGTTTTTTCAATACCAATCATTGAAGGCATTATCATTTCCCCAGTGGGTATT
Source organism: Capricornis sumatraensis (assembly GCF_032405125.1). Lineage (NCBI taxonomy): Eukaryota > Metazoa > Chordata > Mammalia > Artiodactyla > Bovidae > Capricornis > Capricornis sumatraensis. The sequence goes on along the minus strand of NC_091091.1, from coordinate 5,500,373 downwards.
CTTGGCTACATTGTAAATATTAGTTGATTGTGTGTGTGTGAGTGTGTGTGTTTGGGGGCGGGGGCGGTGTTAATTCTGGGCTCTCTAGTCTGCTCCACTGGTCTATATGTCCATTAAAGAAACCTGTTTACCGATGGATAAGTGGATCAAAAAGAGGGAATATTATTCAGTCATCAGAAGTAAGGCAATCCTGCCATTTTCGACAACATGGATGCACCTTGAGGACATTTTGCTAAGTGAGGTAAGTCAGACAAAGAAGGGTAAACACTGTATGATATCACGTCTATGTGGAAGCTAAAAGAGCCAAACTCATGAAAACAGAGAGCAGAAAGGAGGTTACCAGGGGCAGGGATGTCAGGAATAGAAGAGACTTTGTTTAAGGCTATACATTTGCAACTACTAGATAAATCCTGAAGATCTAATGCATGGTAGAAACAACAATGCTGTATTATTAACATCAAATTTGCTAAAAGACTAGATCTCAATTAACACTACAAAGAAATGATAAACTTGTGATGTGATACAGGTGTTAGTTAATACTGTGATGGCGATTATAGTGCAATATATCAATGTATCAAATCAACATGTTGTACACCTTAAGCTTACATGATGATATACATCAAATATATCTCAATTAACAAAATAGCAATCTTGGAGGTATTTGGGTTTCCCTGTCTCAGTGGAAAGGAATCATCTGCCAATGAAGGAGACGTGGGTTTAATCCCTAGGTCCAGATGATCCCCTGGAGAAGGATATGGTAACCCACTCCAGTATTCTCGCCTGGGAAATCCCATAGATAGAGGAGACTGGCAAGCTACAGTCCGTGGGATCACAAAAAGTCAAATACGACTTAGAGACTGAACATGCACCGAGGTACCCACTACAAAAGTTCAAGCATAACCTCAAGGTGGTGTTTCAAGAGCCAAGACTGTCTACAGGAAGGTTACCTCGTCTAAATTAGAGGAGACTTTCAAGGATAACGGACACCTTCTTCATGATAGAGCAGACATAGGGAAGGTAATTGAACTGTTTCAGGTTAAGCATTCATCCAATTTAAGTATATTTATCCTTTTGCACTTTCAAACTGCTTTGTTTCCTTTAACATTGCTCATTTCCACATAAGCTCTCATTCAGCATTTCTAATTTTAAATAACTTCTGTAACTTTTTTATAATTACTTGAAGAATAATTGAAAAGGAAAATGAGAAAATTAAAACAGATTTATTTCTGCCAACATAAAATATAGATATTTATAGCAAAGCTGGAAATGAGGGTCTCAAGAGTTTTCCAAAGTGTGTCAGCTAGTAGCATGGGGTTTTAGATCTTTTCTTCCCTGCAATCAGTCTTCCTGGAAATAAGGAGTCAGTTCAGGAGATCAGTAGAATTGGACTAGCGGAAGAACTGAAACCTTGAAAAGGGTTAGTAATTACGTGCATACTGACAAGATCGGAAGATACTGATAAGTCACTGTGAAACAGGGGTGAACTCATTAGAAGCACTTCAGTCACAATATGCAAGATCCCATTCCCTTCAATAGATTTTGGCAGTGATCTATTGACACCAGGCAAAACAGACAAAAGTGTAGCTAATACAAACGCTATGTGTTTGCCTGGGTAAGTTCAAAATGGGGGTTTGATCTCAGGATGATACATTGATGAATTCCCTTGCTTTCACTAGAATAAATGTCTAGTGTAGAGAGACAGGTATTTTCTACAGATTCCCTATTTATACTACATTAGCCAAGTAGTTTGAGGACATTATGCTTCTATTAAATGTCAGTCTCCAAATTCTTTAATAATTTCATGGAGATTTACCAGCTACTATTTCCCTGGATAAATATCATTAAAAATTTTCCACTATATGGAAGCATGATGGAATAAAGAAATCTCAAGGTATGTGAAGAGTTTGGGTTTGTTTACTCTTGTAAAATTTGTAAGGTCAGGTTTTATTTCCTTCATGCTTTTGGTTTTGATTGGTATTTTTACCCTAATTATGAAATAATACATAATCTTACTTAAAATTAGGATATGTATAAAGATAATAATTATTTCAAGTTTCCTTAAATATAATTGTAAAAGGATTTCTCTACTCTTGATTGGTTAGATTCAATTTCCTATTATACTGACATAAGATTAAAAGCTATTTAATAATTGCAGACCAAGTATACACTCACAATTAGCTCAGTTTTAAAGGGGTCAAAGATTCTAGCACTTCACTCATGTTAAGTTGAGACATCAGAATGAAAGACTGCGTGTAAAGGGTACACTGCCAATGGCAGTGGTATGACCCGGAAGTAGATGGGCTTCATCTTCTTTTTGCCCCCAGTGCACTGAATGGTTTTAAGGGTCTTATATGCTGCTAGTGTGGGGAGAAATGTCCCCTATTACTTACATATTCATAACTAATAATTCAGGAGATAGAGAAAACTCTAATGCTCTTTTAAGTGGCAGGACTATAAAAATAAAACAAACCTCATTTTAGTTTCCTCAAACCATATTTAGAGCACAGAATACCTGTGCTCTAGAGCCAAAATACAAGTGAAGAAACAAGGAGCCTCGGCTGGTGAGTAGAACTCTATATCAAGGTTAAGGTTAAATACTTTATAATCTCAACTGTGCCAAGCTTGGTAGCAATGAGGACCAGTCATAAGCATAGTTACATTTTTTTGCTACCCCAGCATTTCTTCTGCTTTCCATTGATAATAGCACCCTGACTCGCCTCTACTCTGTCATACTCTGACTACAAGATAAATCCAGAAGCCTGCCCTTACCAAGCAAAAATGAACAGAGTAGAGAATTAGCAGAGCTTATGTAGATCCTATTCTTATTCCCAGTAATTTAAATTGGAAGGGCAATGACACAGGAACAGAAAAATGAATGGACTTCATTCATTGAATCAGTGATATCCTTTCACCATTGTCAATGTGTTTTTTTATTTAGAGCCTTGTGGATTTATTGCAGCACTTTCACATAATAGTTTTACTCTAAAGCATTCCTATCAATTCCGTGGGCTAATATCTTCCAAATAAGTTCCTTTTGTGATTAAACTGGCTAGTCTTAGTTTTGGTTAGTGCTGCCAAAAATCATAATTAACAGAATAAACAGAGTTTGAGGAACATTTGCAATCATTCTTATATGTAACAGTGGGAAAAACTAAATTGTTTAGCCTTTTTTCGCATTTTGCTTCATTTCAATAATACATTTATGACATGTTTACCAAAGTAGCTCTCAAATATGCTGTTATCTCTGTGATAAGTAAGGAAGATTTTAGTTTCAGGTGCCACAAGCTAGTTCTAAAAAATACTTGATCATTTTATAACAAGATGAGCAAAAAAGCCCTTATTACAAAGTGAACACACTTAAGAGAGGAAATGTAAGTCAGTTGTTATAACCTGAATATAATGGAGAGTTATTAATCTGATCTCCAATGTAAATACTGAAATATTTAAGATAGTTGAAATCTCACCATTAGTTGATTATAGGCATACTATCTACTGCAAAATCTGTAAGCCCTGTGAACCAGAGGATGTGAAACTGAAAAAACATCTCCCTTGAGAATTGTGTTTGTGTGTGCACATTATTCCTTATACTATTTGCTAATAAACTCATGTCATACCATAATCATGTGATAATCATGACAAAAGTGCTCTCTTCTTATATCATGTATTCTTGGAAATATTTTGAGGAAGAAAACCTATGAAAAACATGAAGATTTTAGTCAAGGAGAGGGACTTGAGGAACTAGAATTTTTATGTAAATAAAATCTGGTCTCTTCCATGTGTTTGCTATTGTTAATAATGCTGCAGTGAACATGGAAGTACAGATATCTCTTATGTCCATTAGTGAATGAATTAAGAAGATATTATGAATCTTGAAGTCATTTTGCTAAGTGAAATACAAATATTGCATCAGATAAGTGGTGATTACAGCTAATGACACTATATTATATACTTATAAGTTACTAAGAGAATAGATCTTACATGTTCTAATCACAAAAGAGAAATGATAATCATGTGAAGGAATGAAGGAATTAGCTAATATTCCCTTTGGCTCAGATGGTAAAGAGTCAGGCTGCAATGTAGGAAAGTCATGTTTGATCCCTGGGCTGCAAAGATCCCCTGGTGAAGGAAATGGCAACCCACTCTGGTAATTTTGCCGGGAAAATCCCATGGATGGAGGAGCCTTCCAGGTACAGTCCATGGGGTTACAAAGAGTCTGACAAAACTGAGTGACTTCACTTTCATGGCAATAATCATTTTGAAAAATATATTGTATGCAAATCAACACATTGTATACCTTAAATTTAAACACAATGGCCGATTATACAGAGTGAAGTAAGCCAGAAAGAAAAACACCAATGCAGTATACTAACACATATATATGGAATTTAGAAAGATGGCAATGACGACCCTGCATGCAAGACAGGAAAAAAGACACAGCTGTGTATAACGGACTTTTGGACTCAGAGAGAGAGGGAGAGGGCGGGATGATTTGGGAGAATGGCATTCTATCATGTATACTATCATGTAAGAATTGAATCGCCAGTCTATGTCTGACGCAGGATACAGCATGCTTGGGGCTGGTGCATGGGGATCACCCACAGAGATGTTATGGGGAGGGAGGTGGGAGGGGGTTTCATGTTTGGGAACACATGTAAGAATTAAAGATTTTAAAATTTAATAAAAAATTAAAAAAAAAAAATTTAAACACAATGAGTAAAGAATCTGCCTTCAGTACAGGAGACCCAGATCTGAAGCCTGGATAAGGAAGATCCATGAGAGGGGAATGGCTATCTGCTCACCTTTTCATGCCTGGAGAATTCCATGGACAGAGGAGCCAGGTGGGCTACAGTCCAGGAGTGGCAATGGGTTGGACAAGACTGAATGACTAATACTTTCACACTTTCAACATTATGTGTCAATTATATCTCAACAAAGCTAGAAAGAAAGTGATCTCATTTGTATTCATGAGTTGATAGGCAACTGCAAAAAGACATTCTGAAGTGTCAGTTATCTTTTAACAAACAGGAATGAACTATTCGGAGAGATTTGGTAGCTAATTAATCAAAGTAGCACTGAAAGATAGAGCTGTTTGATTACAAAGGTCAAAGCCAGAGTAGAAACCCAAAATGCTGCAGCAAAATGGAACACTCCTTAGAAAAGCAGCACTGCCATAATGTTCCAAATATAGAAATATACAAGGAGGGAACTCAACAGACCTCTCTATGGTAAAGGATAATGACAGCTACAATGTGGAAAAGTCACCTCAGATCTCAATTTGTTCCTCACTTCTAGGCCTCTTTTTTAAAGTGAGTGCCATCAGCAGTTTAGAACATAATAAATTTGGGATCTAGGCCATATGGGAAATGTCAAATGTATTTTACATGACATGTGCATCATTCACAAAACTTAACACATCTATGTAGATAGTTTTCAACTATAGGAAAAATCTAACCATAATTCTTTGAAAATAAAATGTGACCTTTTCATATTTTAATATGTTTCTAATAATGACATACTTATCATAGTACGTTTACATCAAATGTAAGTTTATCTTTCTCTGTAATGATAATGTATTTTACAACTAATGAAAAGTTATTCACTGAAATGAAGTAATCTTTATGGAGCAATCACACTAACATACTTTTCTAATAAATAAAGTATTGATCATACTTATAAACATATTTATAAATGTTTATATATATTATATATAATATATAAATGTTTTTTATATATTATATATTATATATATAGGGAACATATTTATAAACAAAATTATTAGTTTTTTCAAATAAACTTTGTCTGTATTTGAACTACTGGATGTCAGTTTTCTAAATCTTAATACTTCCCACTGGATTTAAATATGATAACTCACTAAGCAACTTTACCATCTGCTTCCTCAAGACATATACTTTCTTCTAGAAGGAAGATAGTGTTTTGAAAGAATATTACCCGTAAGAAGAAATGTTTCAAACACAAGGTTCATTCTTCCAATTACCTCAACAGCTGGTGTTGTGTGTTTACATTTATACAGAGGAAATCTTACAAAGACATACTGTGCAACTTCAAGTAATTTAGATTTGTCACAGTCCTGGGAAAACATAGTGGCAACTAGTTCAAACAAGTTTGTAAGTCTCAGAGACAAGGGATTTTTAAAAACAAAATTCAGTCTTTAACCAGTGAAGTTATGGAACAAATTTATAAAACAGAATGGGCCAGCCTTTGGAAGCATTATGCATAGGACAGGTGATTTAGTCACCTGCTGTGAAAAGAACTGGATACTCACTCAATATTAGTGATTATACACTCACTTGAAGGGTCAGTTTTGAGGATGACATATGATTGCAAAATCTAGTAGTATGACACTGTGAAAAAGTATGAACTTTGCAGCCAGATAGATGAGTTATAGTTCTGGCTCCACAATTTATGATCACTGTATTTCACTTCCTTAAGTGTGTGAGCCTCAGGCACTACATACTTAGTATTAGGCTAATAATGCCTATGTAAGCATTTTGTGAAATGCTACAAAATGCTCACCATCTTCCCCATCATCTAGCAAAGATCATTTTTAAAATAATCTAAGTCAAAGCAAGATGAAAGAGTACTAAACCATCAAATTGTAACAGGAAAGACTCAATTTTGACTCTTCCAGGCTAGATCTGTTTCTTTGGCTGCTTTTGTGATTATAATCACACATAATGGCCTGCCCCAAAGAGTCCTGCCCCTCAGCCTGACTGTTAAGCTAAAGTGCCTTTTTTCAGAACCCTGTTCCCCAACAGAAGTCAGGAAGGAAGAAATTAACACTTCCTCCTGTCTAAGGCTTGCCATTCTAGGAGATATCTGCAAGATTAGATGGCCTTTTTCCTTTGTTTCTTCACCCCTTCTATCTCTGATCCATAAAAGAACCTGCCATCCAGATCCCCAAAAGATGGTTAGTTTTAGATGCAGTCTGCCATTTATGTCAGCTGGCTTTCCATATAAAGTCATATTTCTCATCTCAACACCTCATCTCTCGGGGTTCACTGGCCTTTCATACAGTGAGCAGAGTGAGCTTGTACTCAGTAATAATCTCTTCTATTTCCAAGTAGTTACAGAAGAATTTACCAACATTAATAGCAAAGAGGTCTGGTATCCCTCACTTAGTTTTCCCCTTCCTGTTGGATTTTCCCCCAGTCACTAGGAAGCTCAGGTAATGCAAAGGAGAATTTGTCTAACTCCCATACCCAAGCAGAACTGAGCCCCAATGGTCTAATGAGATGATGCCGGCATATTCAAAGATGCTTCAGTTGCCCAATTTTCTGAAAGAAGCCCCAGTTTTCTCTGAAGGACGAAAGTCTATTTTCTTAATTCCAGTTATTTGTTTCTAAGAATATCCTATGATAGATTCTACAATTACAATATTTAGTGCCTTTATTTCAGACCTACACTTACCAAACCTTAAGGACAAAGGCAGCCTCAGAAAATCGGGGATATATAGAGTTTTGTTGGGTAGTTTAGAATAGGAAAAAGGAGTCCAGAATGGCGGTGGCTAAAAGAAAAAGAAGGGAAAACCCACAGAAAATAGAACAAAGGAAGGTCCAAGGACCAGAATGAGGACCTCAGGTTAAAAAAACAGCCCTCCTGGCTAGCCCAACTTACATAGGACAGGATCCGGGGATAGAAAATATCATATAAAAAGAGGGGCCAAAATTAAGCGGAGGCAGCAGTGGTGGTGGGGTGGGTGGGCATCTCTTCCCTTTGTATCTTTTGAGTCCACCCGCCTTCACATCTGGAGGATGTATTTTCCTTTGCTTTCTAAATAAAATTGAGCTGGAACACTGGTTCATTTGTTGCTTCAAATTTTTATTGCGGTGAGACAGAACCGAGGAAATTACACGCTCCCCCAACAGTTTCAGGTTTATGAAATAAGATCCATGTTGTCTTTAAGATTAGGCAAAGAAAAAAAGTAAACTTAATGGACGCGTATAGGAAACACATACTGAGGTTATAACACTGACCTTGGTTGCTCTGTATCTCACCAACAAATTTAACGCCTCTTGGGCACATTTTTAACTAACTCTAGAGAATACGCACGGAGATCCAACCAGTTCATTCTTAAGGAGATCAGTCCTGGGTGTTCTTTGGAAGGAATGATGCTAAAGCTGAAACTCCAGTACTTTGGCCATCTCATGCGAAGAGTTGACTCATTGGAAAAGACTCTGATGCTGGGAGGAACTGGGGGCAGGAGGAGAAGGGGACGACCCAGGATGAGATGGCTGGATGGCATCACTGACTCGATGGACATGAGTCTGAGTGAACTCCGGGAGTTGGTGATGGACAGGGAGGCCTGGTGGGCTGCGATTCATGGTGTCGCAAAGAGTCGGACACGACTGAGCGACTGAACTGAACTGAGAGAATATACTCATTATTTTTTTTTAAACATGGTACATGCAGGTACATATGTGTATATATTCCAGTAAAAGAAGACACTTAGAGTAAAATTCCCAGGTGTGATATACATTGGCTCTGTTTACCCTGAATTAGGACATGTCCTATGCTGATCAATTACTGTGCTTCTGATTCATCATGCCTGTTCCTGTGTTTACATGGAAAAGTTGTAGGGTGGACATCACTAATCAAATTATATGAATTATAATTAATCATGGGACAGGGGTATCTCCCAAGGAAAATTAGGGTGCTATTATCAGAAGGAAAAAAATGGATATAGGGCAAAAAGTAGTAGGAATGTATGTGTATAAACACACACTAGAACATCACATTGCTTTTTGCTTTCCTTATATTCTTATATCAAACTGGTCCTGGTCTTGAATAATTAGAATCTGATAACAGGTGAATGAATGAATCTTTATAAGTTATTGTAATTTGTCTCTGACCTCTTCTAGTTCCTTCGCAGTCCCATGCGAATTCACTAATGAATTAGCACCAGTCTATTCAGTTGTCAGTCCTTCTCTAAGCCCTGAAACAACTCTGATCTTATTAAGAAAAAAGTATGTGTGCATTTTAGAATAGAACAAACCTTCAGATACCCAAATGTGACCCAAAAAATCAGGTCAGAGAAAGACAGAGAGAAAGGAAAACAAGAAAAGAAGCAAAGATAACATAAAGCTATTTCCACTGTATAAAACTGTATTTTTCTCTTATTTATTCTCTCTGGCAAGTAATGGCTTATTCTGTAACCTTTCACGCCAGTAAAAAGTAACTGTTTAATCTTTTCTGATCTATAGGAGCCTGCCTCAGTCTCTTCATTCCTCATGTTCTACCTAACCCTATACCTCAGAATTAATATATGAATAAAAAGTGTTTTGCTTTTCTCCCTGACTCCCTTCCCCTTTCTTACCTTCATTTTCTAGTCCTTTAATAAGTTCCCAGACATGGCAATGCCTATTAAGCATCCTATACCCATCTTGAGAGGCTATTTAAGAAACAATTGACAGGGTTAATACTCTGCATACTTGTGATAAGTGAAACTTGATCCCCTGTTGGTCAGAACAAATGTTCCTAAGAAGTGCATTCTTTTATCCCTCAAGACAGAATCTCACCAGTTCCTTTGTGTAATCAGCTTGGGTGTCAACTGAAATGCAAATGGCTGCTTATCTTTCAAGTCTCTCTATTCCAGTCCTGTCTAAATTTAGGTGATGCAAGGGGAAAAAAAAAAAAAAAAAAAGAGCACATTGTTCTCTGCAGAAATCTTCATTTTAATTTTTCCATTTCAATCTCAAGGGGAGACATTAGACATTTTCCTCCTATAATTAGAGACCTACAGCTGAAACGGAAACAACATGGGGACAAAACTTTGAAAAACTCTTACATGTCCCAGCTGTAAATTTAAATCTACCACACTCTGCTCCCAATTCTTCTTGTGAGTCAGAGAAAGGGTCCTATGTTATTCACCATTTTTCTAGACTAAAATCACCATGACACAAAGCAAACAGCCTTGGATCCCCTCTCCTCAGGGTTTTAGGTATCAATTTTTCATTCCATTCCAGAATCTGGTGGCAGTCACAACTGACAAGATGGTAAATTTCCCTTCAGTTTTTCTTGCTGAAATTTTATCTCATGGCACCAGCAGTGTGAGTGGTCTCTGGCAATCCACATCTTCTCCATGGTCTTCAGTGCCTGGTGGCCTACTCTCGAGCACCAGAATGCTGCTTTGCCCCTAATTTCTAATCTACTATCTAGTGACCACATAGTATATGCCAGTCTTCCTTTAGAACAAGATCCTGAACTTCATTAATTCCAATAATTTCAATTACTGTGGTCCTTCTACTCACAGATAAATTTCTCAGACATTTTATGCACCTGACTTCCAAGTGTGAACTGCTACTTGAATTTCCTGTTTCTTTGCTCCACAAATGAAAAAAATGCCATATAAGCCCATAAAACAATTTTATAATATTTTTCTAATAGAAATACTTTGAGGTAACCAGAGCTATCAGTTTTGGTAAGACATAAACTGCCTGAAAGGCCCTTATTCTTCACCATTCTCAGTGTCCTCTCCTTTTGCTGTGTAACTTTGCAGTATCCTTCCAGTTCAACTCTACATTCAGCCATGTGACTTGCTTTAACTAATGAAAATGTTGAAGAACACTCAAGTATTTGAACTTGCCCAATTTTTTGTATCTGCTTTTATTTTCTTCAACTACCCAATAACATCCCATCATACCCTAGAGGATAAGACAGATGTGAAGCATAGCCATTAGGCCCAGTATTCTCAGATACATTCAGTTTATATCAGCCAACGCACTCAGATATGAGTGAGCCTAGTCTTGTTAACAGAGCTGCCATGTTGACTATCTCACATGCATAAGCAACAATAGATTATTCTTTTGTGACACTGAGGTTTTCAGGTCATCTGTTACATGGCATTATTTTAGCAACAGATGATTGATACATGATTTATACACTAATTTTTAATATCTGATCACCCATCCCTCTTCAGTGTCCACATCCTTAAAAATGACAATTGATTACCATATTAAGTCAAAATTTCTAAAAATTATTTGAAAATATAAAGAACCAATTACTGTGTGCAATTATGCATTTAAATACATGAATATACTTAAAGAGGAAAACAGCAGTATAATGAAAAAAGATAAAAAGTCAGAAGTAATTATAACTGAAACCATTACTTGCTAAGTTTGTGGGTATTAAGTCTATATGTTATCGAGGGTAAACAAATCAAGTTGGGGTATATTAATACAAAGTTTGCTATTTTACTCTTCAACATAGAGTCATATGATAATACTAATAACCAAAATGTTAATAGATATTTTAAAATGATCAATCTTCAGCAAATATATTTACCTCCATTCATGTACAGATGCACATTATTCATACTTATTTTTTCATATCTATAAATTATTAATAGAATATACAGAGAAAATCTACTTTTATCTTTGAGAATTTTTACCAGTCAAGTCTGATCTGGGATTGGGTGAATTTTATCAGGTAAAGAGTAAAATATAGATAAATAGATCCTGTTATTCTCATTTAAATAGACTGCTCATGTTTTTGAAGGTTAGAAAAGATTAGATTCATTCAGTTATCATTCACAGAAGACTCAGAAAAAAAAAATGTATATATTTTTGGCAGAAAATGAAGAGGAACTCAAGAGCCTCTTGATGAAAGTGAAGGGGAAGAGTGAAAAACCTGGCTTAAAACTCAACATTCAAAAACTGAGGTCATGGCATTTGGTCCCATCACTTTATGGCAAATAGATGGGGAAACAGTGGTGACAGACTTTATTTCTTTATTTTCTTAGGCTCAAAATCACTGCTATGATGACTGCAGCCATGAAATTAAAAGATGCTTTTCCTTGGAAGAAAAGCTATGACAAACTTAGCATATTAAAAAGCAGAGATATTATTTGCCAACAAATGTCCATCTAGTTAAATCTGTGTTTTTCCAGTGGTCATGTATGGATGTGAGAAGTGGACTATAAACAAAGCTGAGCACTGAAAAATTGATGCTTCTAAACTGTGGTGTTGGAGAAGACTCTTGAGAGTCCCTAAGACTGCAAGGAGATCAAATCAGTCAATCCTAAAGGAAATCAGTTTTGAATATTCATTGGAAGGACTGATGCTAAAGCTGACACTCCAATATTTTGGCCACCTGATGCAAAGAACTGACTCATTGGAAAAGACCCTGATGCTGGGAAAGATTGAAGGGGATGACAGAGAATCATATGTTTGGATGATATCACCAACTTGATGGACATGAGTTTGAGCAAGCTCCGGGAGTTGGTGATGGACAGGGAAGCTTTGTTTGCTGTAGTCTATGGGATTGCAAAGATTTGGACATGGCTGAGTGACTGAACTGAACTAATAATTCTTATTAATGAGGATCCTTGTTTAGCTACTACTGCATAATAAGGACATCTTACCTTAGATGTTTACATCTATTCAATAGTTCTAAAGACATCAAAATAGCAAGTAAATTTTTCAAGTTTTTGCAGGGATTTATACAGAATTCTTAAATATATAGTTACATATATTTTTGGTTCAGTAAGACAAAATATGCTATTTTAATAATAAGAAATATTGGATATAAATAATACTAAGATTATATAATCTCCAACTTAAATTTAAGTAAAAAAATAAATAATATTGAAATATACATAAGAAGCAGATAATATATTGTTAAAATTTCTTTCCTCATCTATTTATTTTTTTGTTGTTGAATTGTTAGAGATATAGACTGAAGTGCTTATTGTAGATTCTACAGTTATCCGTATATTCACTCAATAAATGTCCTGAGTGGAATCCCTTATGACAAAATATTCTCCTTCACTTCTCCAAGTACATTCACATGAAAAAAAATGACTGATTTCTGGGATTACAGGAAGCAAAAGTCTCATCATCACCATCAGTCATCATTCTGAGATTTTAAAATGTATGAAGTGAAACTGGCAACTAAATGAGAAAATGACTCTCATGAACTCATCAGTATATCACCGTTAGGAAATATTTTAAGAAGATCACATCATTGGGGAGTCCACCGTTAAACCCTCTAATGTAGCTTTGGAATGAATCACATATGACATGTATAATCACCAAGAATAGGCACTTGATTATGATATTGCTTCATTATCTGCTACCAATTAAAGTAAGAGCTTTTAGAAAAATATCTTCCTAATGGAAGACTCTAATAAGACTCTTTCAAAGCCCAAATAAAAACATGGCAAAATATTGTCAGCAGTATTTTCTAAAAAATTCAGGCAAGTCAGATTTCAAATGGGTATAATATCGTTCTCATTTATAGAAATCAAAGACACAAAGTCCAAATGAGTCACAGGAAAAGGTTGTCTTGAAAAACAATTCTAATTAATACATTTAACAAGCATGTGTTGGTACCATACAAGTCACTGATGTTGTGAATATAAATATGAAAAATATAATTAGAGTAGCAGACTTTCTAATTAGGAAGATGCTCTAAGAATATGATGTTATAAATTACTGAATCTATGTCAAAACAATTAAATGACAAACTGTAATTTCTTATCATTTATTCTTTACTAGGTGACTGGTATTTTCTTCCTCTTAGCATATATGTTACTAAAATAACAATTGTTTTAAAACAATGATGACATGTCCTGATACTACTGTATCACTACAACTGTGCTTTTATAGTCTGCACCCATTGAAATTATCTTTGTTAATTCCTTTCAAGGATAACTATGACAAGATATCAACATTGCTATGTAACATCACTGGGGTTGTTAGTTCTAGATTTTGCTTGTCTAGCTTAGAAGAGTAACATCAAAAACTGGTAGCCTTAAACTATCTGCCTGTGAAGATTTCACCTTCAGACAGAATGTCAGTTTTGATGTAAAAAAGTAATGCTTAATTTCCCTTTTACAAGTGAATCACACCATGCTGTGCTGTGCTGTGCTCAGTCTCCCAGTTGGGTCTAACTCTTTCCTGCCAGGCTCCTCTGTCCATGGGGATTCTCCAGGCAAAACAGAAAGTATGACAATAGAGCCCTGTGAATCTAGTCAAGTGACTTGTCAATAGGACAGAATTTAATAGAGGAAGAAAGTGTGTAATAGAGGAAGGGAATGTGTCCACAAATGTCCTTAAAACAATTGGAAACCACGTGGGAAAATGAACATAGATACAAATGCTCTAACTCACACAATAATTCACTCAATGGTCCACAAACATAATTTTTAAAATGCAAAATCATACCTATTAAAGAATAAAATCTATATAACCTTGAGTTTGGTATGAGGTTTTGTTTTTTTTTTTAAAGATACTAGAGTGGGTTGCCCTATCTTCCTTCAGGGGATCCTTCCAACCCAGGGATTGAACACAGGTCTCCCACATAGCAGGTAGATTCTTTACTGTCTGAGCCACCAGGGAAGTTCAAATCACATCATGTTAATTGTTTAATCAAGGTATTTCAAAAACGAGAAAAATTCTCTACAGAATTGATGACAAATACATGTTGGAAGTAGCTTATATCATATGCCAAAGTATAAAATATTTTTAAAAAATATTTTACATAAAGATAAACACAGAAAATTCATTTCATAAGAATCTGAATGATCAAACATGACAGTCTATATGTTTTAATGTATACCATTTGTGACTGTTATATACATACATACATGATATGTAGTACAGTCCTTTGCCTAAAAACTATATATAGTTTTAAATTTTTACCTTTCAAATTTTAGAGAACATATCTAAAGACTTACACAGATTATGTGTTAGCCAATATAGTATTAAAAAACTAAATATTTTGGTTTAATGTAAGGAATGATTATAATGTTTACCAGTTCAACTATTTTCAAGTATTCTCTTTTGCAAACCAATTCATATTATGTCTATACAATCAAGAACTGACCCTTTTTCAGAAACCAAGAGTGTAATCATGACTTAGAATGAGCCAGCCAATATTTTTCACCATCACCTCAGTAAGGTACATGAATCAATTCAGGTATGTCAGAACCAAGTAGATCCTATATAGAGATGTGGGGTTCAATTATCAGAGTATGAACTTTATTTTCTCTTGTACTACATGCTGAATCATATGAGCTCAAAGCTACTAATAGCCAAAATATGGATTTTGAAAACAGCTTCAACTAGCCAAAAAAGCAAATGAAGGGATGTAACTCAGAGTCATTTGAGCTTAAATACTTATGGCATTTCACATCTACATATCGGGACTTTTAATTGCACAGAACAGTGCATTGCCTTTAATTTCTTTTGAAGAAAATTGATTAGGCAGAGAGAGGCAGAGAGAGAACCCAAGGGAGAACATGGACAAATAGACTGAAAAAGCACTGAAATATATTTGCAAGGTAGTAATATCATGAGACTGGCAGTTTTCAGAGGAAAAAAAAAGAAGCCAAGAGAAGGAAGAAGAGTGACATAGGAAATGGAGAAAGGGAAAACAGATGAGTTGGGCAGTACGTGAGAAATGATCAGGAATTTAAGTAAAGGATGGAGGGGAAGTTTGATTCTAAAGCTCCTAGGGAGGTAGACTTGACAGAATAATTTTGGCAGTTCATGAACAGGAGCAGAAAGGGAGAGGGAAAAATCAAGGGCTGATATACAAGGTTTTAAACTGGTACAGTTTCATGTTGGTTGTCATTAGTCACTGAAATAAGAACGCGGGAAAGTAAAAGGAAAGGTTAGGAAGCAGAGGTGAACTAAGATCATGAATTTAGTTTCACACTTAATGAATTTTAAATACTCATGGGATATCCAAATGGAAGTTCCAGCTCAGTTTTACAAATCTCCACTTTAGAATGAAATTTGGAGATGTTAGAGTTACATTTTAGCTGCCATCTGCAGACAGAAAATAGTTAAGAATTTAATAGTGGATGAAATAAATGAGAAGAATCAATAATATGAAATAAGAGAAGAAAAAAAAGTGTTAGGAAATATATCTGAGCACATTACCATCTAAGACCTTCATAGAAAAAGAATTGCCTGAAAATGAACCTGGAATATGTCTTGAGAAATAAGATTTTAAAAAAATAAAATAAAAACAACAATAAAACAGTAGTGTTGGGAAACAAAATGAGGAGAGAAAGTCAAAGATCAAGGAATAGTCAGCAAAATTGAATAATGCAAATAAATGAATATAAGGCAATTGAAATCTTCCATTGAATTTAGCAAATAGGAGGTCACTGCTGATATTGGTATTAGGCATTACAGCTGAGTGGGGGGAGTGGAAGCCTGATTGTAATGGGAATAGTGAAACTGCTTTAATAATTCACTTAATGGGTCAATTAATTTGGAGTGGAATTCACACTTCCAGTTATAATTTTTTAAAGAATCAAAGACCCCTGGGAACTCAGTCATTTCCTACATGAGAATCTCAATCAAAACTATCACTTCCCCATAAAAAGAATCCTAACTATACAGGATAGAAGGCAATATTGACCGTTTCAGAAATTGTGGCTGTCTCTTCCTAAAGGACAAAACAAGGACTTTTAACATAGTATGTGGCTTCAAAAATATTTGTAACTTAAAATTGATTTGACAACCAAGACATTTTATAACAATTACAAGAATTTCTTTGCTATGACCCCCAAAAAGTAAAACATAAAAAATCCACCCAAAGATGTACTTTTTTTGTGAAAGCTGTACTTTATCTAAAAATCTTGTTTCTTTTTTGTCCCTTGTTAAATTCCTACCCTGTCACTTGTTGAAAAGCTGCAGGAGAGAGAATTTCCTGATGAGCTTTTGTAACAGCCTACTCCTTCCTCTTGCTATGTCACCAGCATCCATGTTCAACATTAAATTGCCACAGCATAAATAAGTATGATAGTAAGTCTGGCCCAGTGTGTGTGTGCATACATTCACACACATGCATACTTTAAGCAAAAGACAGAGACTTGAAGTGACTTAATAACTGCAAATATAATGTACTGGCAAGGAATTAACACATATTTAATAGGATCAAAATTGTTTAAATCTGCTAATGGAAGATGAGTAACTTATTTAGCTGAGGACAGAAAATTACATTGCAAATGGCAAAAGTGGAGAGATATGATAATAAAAACAGCCAACTGACTCTACAGAATATATGAAAAGCTCAGTATATTGGAGTAATGTGGAAAGCAGAGGAGAATATTGGTGTCAGCAGAGATACCTTGTACAAGGGTTCTGGTTAAGCAATTAGGTTCTGAGCAATCTTCCCCAAATCTTCTCTTGTCCTATAGCTTAGAGAGTAGAGAGTTTCCGGAAGGCATTGTCACAGAGCCCCCACACTGTGAGTCATCAAGCACAAGGCCATCTCTTTGCTTCATGCATCACAGTAAAGCCTACCTGTTGACAAGCCCTGTGCTTGTCATACACAGAGGCTTGTGAAAGAACATTTCTGTGCCATGTCTTCAGTGACACAGACAACTATCTTTCAATAAATCCTTTCCCCTCTGGATACACATCACGATTTCCTGTCTCAATTTCTCTTGTACTTAAAAGTGGTCATGTGACTGAGTTCTAGGTAAAGGAATATAAGAGGAAGTCCCATGAGCCTTGTTCAGTCCAATCTTGACCCATAATCCCCACCTTGCTGGCTGTTTGTTTTCCACAGAAGGTTGTCTGGATAGCAGAGCCTCAAAAGAGAATTTGAAAGCCATGTGTTGAATATCATTCCTCAGACTCTCTATATACTATTGACATAAAACCACCCACACAAAGCTACATAAACAAAAATATAAATATGGATCAATTACATGTGAGAGTACATTCATTTCCATGACATATATAACCTAATAAATTTTTAAATGTGAGTAGGGAGGCATGAATAATCAATCAGTTTCTCTGAGGAAAACTTGGAATCTGAAAAATGAAGAGCAAAGCAGTATACATAATGAAAGGTAGGGACGGGGAAAGAAAATATAACGAAAGGAGCCAAACAAAAGTTAAATAAACATAATGAATATTCTCACAGGGATAGGAGAATGCATTCCTAAAAAAGCAACTGAAGTAACAGAGAACAAGAAGGAGTTTGTTAATATGTGAAATATTAAAAACACAGAGGAAAAAATAGCCATAATAATAACCAAAATACTTCCAGGCCAATTGTCTTTTAATCAAATACTATAGCATCTGGACTCCTTCTCATGATTACTAACGACTGGCACTTTCTGAAACCAATGTTTCTTTCTCAATTCTTATCTTCCTGCCACCAGCAATGGCTTCCCAAGACTCTGGGGCACAATCCTCAGGTCTCTTTTCTTACACATTTATATCCAGGCCCAATCTTTCCTTTGAGCTTGCAGAGTCATCTAATCTGAATATTTTATAGTCATCTCAAATATGATGTGATGAAAAACCAAATGTTGATTTGCCCTCTAATACCTTTCAGAATTCATCTTAGGGACAACTCCAAAAATCTGAGAGTCATCCAAGAAGTTCCCTCTCTTTTTTTCATACACCCCATTCAAGTCAGCAATACATTTATGTTGGTTCTATATTTACAATATATCCAAGTAAAACTATTTTTGTCCATTCATAATGCTAATACCTTAGTCTGAGCCACTCTTCCCTCTTGCCTGGGTTATGGCTTTGACACCATAACCATGCTTCTGCCCTTGCCTGCCTATGAACTATTTCCACTCAGCATCCTCAAGGCAAATAAACTGAATTATTTCAACAAGACAGTGAGCTCTCTGGATTTTCTTACTGTGTTCCACATATCTGGGAGACAGAAGCCTCCAACATGGAACTGCCAAGAGATAAAGACCCCAAAACTCCAAGAAAAGTCTCATCCTCCAGCTAAAGAACTGGGAAAAGGCTGGCTCTACCTATCTTATTCCAATCAAACACCAGGGGGGAAACTGCATCCCTTCTTTCTCCCCAGGTGTTTCAGTGGGATAAAGTAGGAAGTTGATTTCCTACCACCAGCAATCCTTTCCTCTCCCAGAGAATAAGGTAGCCACCATTCAATTTCCCAATTTGGTTAATTTCGTGTGTTAACCTGGTCGGGCGCTGGAACATCCAGATATTTAGCCAAACATTATTCTGAGGGTGTCTGTGAGGGTGCTTCCTGAGGAGACTAGCATTCAGATTTGTAGTCTGGGTAACGTAGATTGTCCTTGCTAATTTGGGTGAGCCTCATACAACTCACTGAAGGTCTGAGGAACAACAACAAAAACTAGAGAATTTGCTTTTTCTGCCTTACTATCTTCCAACTGGGTATTGGTCTTATCTGCCTTTAAACTCATACTAGAACTAGAATATCATTGGGTGTCCTGGGTCTCCAGCTTGTACACTGCAGATCTTGGGATTTCTCAGGCTTCAAAATTGTACTGGCTTCCCTAGTGGCTCAGCAGTAAGAAATGTACCCGCAATGCAGCAGATGTAGGTTCAAACCCTGGGTTGGGAAGATCCCTGGAGGAGGGTATGGTAACCCATTTCAGTATTCTTGCCTGAAAAATCCCATAAACAGAAGAGCCTGGCAGGCTACTGTTTATGGGCTCACAAAAAGTTGGACACCACTCAAGCAACTGAGTGTGATAATTGCATGAACTAATTCCTTTGTACATATATGTATATATGTGCATAAATATGTATGTGTATATACGTATTATCTTTCTTTCTAAATAGAAGATACATATAACTTTCATTTGTTCTGCTTCTCTGGAGAATCTTAACTAATACAGTAGTGTTGGCCTGTATGAAGTGGGTACAGTCCTGGTGGAGTAAGGAGTTATTCTTCTCTTCCCCATTGGACAGAAGCTGGAGGTGCTCTGATTCCCCCAGTTTCACCCTGAGCATGCTGCCAGAGGGATCTTCCACCAGGTAATCCAGGTAAGCCTCCACTCTGACCCAGAACCAGGCAGATTTAATTAGGGAGGCAGGCTAGGCTGAGCTTATATTCTGTGGACTTCACTCTCCCACCTCCCTGTCCAACCCAAGCAGGACTCAGTGGAAGTCAACTTCCATCCCAATCCTGCAGCAACAGCTCAGTAGAAGATAGGCCCCCACTCCCAATCTGAGTGGCTGTGGGATACCAGTGTAATCTCACACCCCACTCAGAGGCAAAGAGGCCATGCCAGTCTGTGTCAAAATACAACTGAAAGGAGGGCTGCCATTTTTGGGAAAAAAAATTTAAAAAGGAACCAAGGCATCAATCTTTTTGAGGACTTGGAAAGATATATTGCCTGGAATAATCTGTATAATGTTGCACAAGATATAAAAGATATATATTTCAAAAAGTAAGCACAAAAAAGCAATGTGTTTACAATAGAAAAACAAAAATTAGAAGATCAAATCACAGCCCATTGTTGTTATAGGATTAGCATATTAAAATAACTAGAATTTAGAATATGCTTTTCTATTTGGAACTTGGGAGGGGATAAAAAGTGGTGATGGCATAAAGCAGCCAAATGTTTAAGTACTATCATAGGAGATAAATAATCAATGAAGAGACAGAATCATAAGTATATTATGATGGAGAAATGTAGACAAAAATAAAGATACTACACTCCCAGAGTAGAGGATTGAACAAATAAGGAGACTTCACTTGAAAAGTAAAATTCATATTTAACTACATTCACAAGTGGATTTTTTTTAACAATGCACACCTACAACTTTTATTAAAATACAATGGGCTCTAAGAAAGCACTTTATGTGCACATAAACATCCACACAGGCATGTAAAAAAAGTGAGAAAGAAAAAGTGATCTATATCCAAATGGCAACTGTTTACAAAATATGTATTATCCTCCATAAATACTAGAAATACTTTTTGCTTAGCTTTTTCTTATTCACACAATATTTTCCACTGAAGTCACCATCATTTGAAAAAACTATTTGCAACAGCAATAAAGTGAAGCCTTATTATCTGAAGCTCTGTTAAATTTTATTCTATTCTTAAACCTCATTTATATTAAAGTATAAGAATTTATATAATATATACTAATCAGAATTCAGTATATCCTGAGTGAAAGTTTCACAAAAAACCTTACAAAGATGTCTTAAAGCCTTGCTGTCATTCTGTAAAATATTAGCACATTGATGTAGCTGAGGCTCCAAACAGGGCATTCTAGTTCATGCTCACATTATCAAAAAGCAGGTTGTTTAACAGACTGTGAAAGCTTTTTACATGAAGGACTCATGCAGAGATATTAAAAAATAAAAGTAAACCGGGAGGGAACATTTGTACTATATCACCTACCTTGAAGAGGTTAAATGGATGACATAAGCACCAGGAATAGTTCCTGGAACACAGCAAGCACTCAATTAATATCCTCATGGAGATAAGAGAATATGTTCATAAAAAAGCAACTTAAGTAACAGAGAACAAGAAGGAACTCTTAAAAGTGTGAACTATTAAAACAATCAGGAAAGAATAATAAAACAATGACCAAAATACTTGCAGGCCAATTATCTTTTAATCAGTATCATAGCCCCTGGAGTGTTTGTCATAGTCAGTAATGACCTCTAATTTTTGAAACCAACATGCATTTCTTAGTTCTTAGCTTCTTGGCATCAGCAATGGCCTTTAATATATGAATCCTTCTTCAAAGCTTCCCAAGATCCCCTTCTCTTCTCCCTCATACATCTTTGCTCTTCTTAATATAAACATTCACTCCTTGTTTTCTAAATTCCTACCACTTTTCTGCAAGTAGGCTTTGTAGTAAATAAATAAATAAGTAGGACCAAAAGTCATTACCAGGATAAGACAAATGTTCATGGTCACAACTACTATTTCAGTTGTTCTTAAGAAAGTAGAATGGACTCAGGGAGACCAGTACTCTAGCAACTGTGCAAACTAATACCATCATTCTCTGCAAAGCATAGCGGAAACTTTTTATTGCAGTGTTTCACACTGAAACTCCAAAACATCATTTCAGCTTTTCCTTACTCTGTAGAAACTAATATTTAGAGCAAATATTCATTCATTGATTAAATATTTATTGACTACTTACGGAATTCTGGACACTGAGCTAGTTAGTGGAACTGCTAAAATACATTGTGCAAAGCAAAACCCCAGATGAAATATGCTCTCATTTCATTTGCGGAGCAAGACTATGAGGTAGAAAATAATATCAGAGTTTCACAGGTAAAGCAACTATAGTTTATCAATGTTAAACTATTTACCCGTAGAATAAGGGGTGAAGCAAGATTTGACCCGAGTTCTGACTCTAAAGTCTACTGTCCAAATTCTACCTAAATGGTGATGATGATGATAGATATCAATCTCTGTTTACTAAGACTTTCCTTGGTTTTATCTCCTATGCCAGGATCTTTACGTCTGTGAATTATATCTTTGGCCATCATTTTAGATACAGAAGACAAGGCTGAGAAGTGAGAAAACAAGCTCACCATTAGTAAAAAGACTAGAACAGATTTAAGCTCAGTTCCATCTGCTCTCCTCATCTTTAAGTTTGTCTCAATTTTCCATCTGCGCATTAAAAAGGCTCTTTGTTTTTCTTTTGGTTTTTCTCTTTGTCTTTCTTGTCTGTTTCTTTTTCTCTGTCTGCCTGTCTCAATTTCCCTTTTTGCTTCTGCTTTTAGAGTTTTTGTTTCTATTCCCCTTTCCTTATCTTTTTTTCTTTTGTACCATTTATTTTTCAATCAGTCTGTCCCTTTCTGTCCATTTCTCTCTGTCTCTCTGACTCTGTTTTGCTCCTTCGCTGTTTCTACCTTTCTCTTCACTCTGTTCCTTTCTCACTGTGTATTTCAGTTTCCCTCTCAGCTCCCATTCTGTTCCATCTTTCATTCTGTGTCTCTGTCTTACTTCTCTCTCTTCTCGTGAGTCTCTCTGTTTCTCTTCTTGGTGTAGCTGCCTCTGTAACTCTCTTTGAGCATGTATCTCTGCAAGTATCCCTTTAGGACATCTCTAGTCTATGTCTCACAGTCAGTGACTTAAAGTTCTCAAGAAATAACCTCTCATCCAGTTTAATGGACCTTCTCTGGATTCTAGTGATGTGCTGCAAAGTTGACAAAATCAGTCCATTAAATGATAAAGCAAAAAGGAAAGTCACTGTCCTTGGATAAACAATTTGCATTTCCATAAGGATTCAGTGATGCAGAATCAGAAAAGGCTCATTCTGACACCTCCATGAAAACAACAGAGAGAGCATTCATTAGCTGGGCTCTGGACTGAATGATGCACTTCATCGCACACACCGCTGTCCTCCCCGATTCAGGAAACAGTGCTTAATTCTGTCTGAAACCCGCCTTTTCACTAAGCATTAGAATGAATGACTTTTCAAAGTAATAGGAATTACACATCTGCCAAGCCTGAGACTGCTTACATTCACAAAGCTATAAAGAAAGTTATACCTCCTGTCAATTTCTTATCCATCAAGAAGCACAACAAACAAGCTTGGAATTTTTCTGTTTACCAGTCAGAAGAAAAGAAATGCTTTAGTTTCTTGAAATAATGACTACTTTTGCCTTTTACCTTTAGAGCTTCAATAGTCATGATCTGATACTGAAGGTTGAGTGCAACTTTTAAACTACTCATGAGCTAGAAGGAAATCTGTCCATTAATTTGCTCAGCTAGAAACTTTTATTCTTGAGATTGGAAATTATGTCTCTGCTGTTATTACTTGTTGATAGATATACACACCCAGAGACACAATCATCTTGAGGAATTGGTAAACAATCATAATGATTAACTGTTAATTGATTACTAGTTAGCAACATACAGGTTTCTTATTCATTAACTTGGCTGATCTTTACAAAAACTCTGGCAGGGTGTTTTAGAGATGTTTAGGGACTGTGCCAAGGCTTAGAAGGAAAATTATTACTGTCTTTATATCAGAATCTAAGATTTCTTTACTCCTTATATCAATTAATAAAAAGAAAGTGTGTATGTGTGTTTGTGTGTGTGTGTGTGTGTGTGTGTGTGTGTATCGTGCTTATTCACTTCAGTTCAGTTCAGTCACTCAGTCATGTCCGACTCTTTGCAGCCCCATGAATTGCATCACACTAGGCCTCCCTGTCCATCACCAACTCCCAGAGTTCACTCAGACTCAAGTCCTTCAAGTCAGTGATGCCATCTAGCCATCTCATCCTCGGTCGTCCCCTTCTCCTCCTGCCCCCAATCCCTCCCAGCATCAGAGTCTTTTCCAATGAGTCAACTCTTCACATGAGGTGGCCAAAGTACTGGAGCTTCAGCTTCAGCATCATTCCTTCCAAAGAAATCCCAGGGCTGATCTCCTTCAGAATGGACTGGTTGGATCTCCTTGCAGTCCAAGGGATTCTCGAGTCTTCTGCAACACCACAGATCAAAAGCATCAATTCTTCAGTGCTCAGCCTTCTTCACAGTCCAACTCTCACATCCATACATGACCACAGGAAAAACCATAGCTTTGACTAGATGGACCTTTGTTGGCAAAGTAATGTCTCTGCTTTTGAATATGCTATCTAGGTTGGTCATAACTTTTCTTCCAAGGAGGAAGCATCTTTTAATTTCTTGGCTGCAGTCACCATCTGCTGTGATTTTGGAGCCCCCAAAAATAAAGTCTGACACTGTTTCCGCTGTTTCCCCATCTATTTCCCATGAAGTGATGGGACCAGATGCCATGATCTTAGTTTTCTGAATGCTGAGCTTTAAGCCAACTTTTTCACTCTCCACTTTCAGTTTCATCAAGAGGTTTTTAAGTTCCTCTTCACTTTCTGCCATAAGGGCGGTGTCATCTGCATATCTGAAGTTATTGATATTTCTCCCAGCAATCTTGATTCCAGCTTGTGTTTCTTCCAGCCCAGTGTTTCTCATGATATACTCTGCATATAAGTTAAATAAGCAGTGTGACAATATTCAGCCTTGACGTACTCCTTTTCCTATTTGGAATCAGTCTGTTGTTCCATGTCCAGTTCTAAGTGTTGCTTCCTGACCTGCATCATCTTTCTCATTAGTGTCTCATTTATTTGCAGGCTGAGACAAAATAATATTCATTTAGTGAGCCTTAGAATCTGGCACTATGGCTTATACATCACAGGTGGTGATTCTGTTTCAAGGCCATACTATTCATACTCACATTCAAAATTACCTCCTCATTCTGCCTCCCCTTATCCACTCACATGTTCAGGGAGATAATGGTTACATTTGGAATTTCCATGTATATTTTCTGGTCCTGTCACCATTTCAATCTAAGTGGCTCTAGTATTCAATTTGAAAATAAGGCTGCATATTAATTCAGTTTCTGAGTGCTTTGAACTTTTGGAATTTATACAGAGATTCTACCAAGAGAACATAATTTTGCTGTAAATTACTCACAATAGCTCTTTTTTTTCACTCAAGACTGACTTGAGCTCTAATGAATTCCCACAGTTCCTTCCAATATTTCCTCATGCAACCAGTGATATTTGAGCATGAAACTAATATAGAAAGCCCCATATGTCATCATTAGTTTGGAATTAATGGTCTGCCATATAACAAGCTGCTGCTGCTGCTAAATCACTTCAGTCATGTCCAACTCTGTGCGACCCCATAGATGGCAGCCCACCAGGCTCCCCCGTCCCTGGGATTCTCCAGGCAAGAACACTGGAGTATTACAAGCTAATAACAAATAAATCCCAGTACAAGAGAAAATATATCTATATCCAAGCAAACTTTTAGTTAAAACAAAAATAGTAATAAAAATAAAAATTCACCCAGGTTGAGTAACACTATTTTTTCAATATTACATAATTCTATAGCCTCCTCCATGGACACATGTGGAATCTACAGAGACAGAGAAAAACAAAATGGTTCACAGACACAAGTGATGATAAGAATAAGAATAACTCTTCAAAAAGTGGAAAAAAAAATGACTATAACCAACTCTTAGAATTCAAGTAAAATTAAACTTTTAATTGATAAACACATCCACTCCATCCAGAAATGATCCTGTCTTCTGTTGAAATTATTTTTTCTGCCATCTTGAATTTACTCATCAGTTGGGATCCTGAGTAAAACTTAAAGCTGTATGCCCCCCTCAATGTTAAGGCTACAGTGAAATGTAAATGTATACCTGCTAGAAAAAAAATTGAGATAACAGCTGAGAGAAGTTTTGTATTATTTTACACATGGAAGAAGGGATGAAAGTTCCTATCGTCTGATATTATATCTGTACATTTACAACAGAAAGAATATACTTACCTATTCTTACTAAATTCACATTTAGGGGATTACCTTACAGTATTTAAATTTTACTTTGTACTATTATTATACAAGGTCTCATTATTTATTCAGTATCAAAAGCCCACATGATCAAGTGATTACAGAAAAGATTAATTACTCGATACACATTTGCCTGACACATATTTTTTGATCAAAGAAAAATAATAATTACCTTTTGAGTTTAACTTCAAACTTGAACTTTGAATCAAAATTCTGGGGAGTTTTCACAAAGGGCTTGTTTATATTTGCCTTTAAAGTTGGATGGTGAAAAGACACAGTCCAGATTATGCAAAATTTAAATGTGGAAAGACTAAGAAACAAGTCTGTAATGAATGTTTAACTTAAATTCTTTCTTCTTAGAATTATAATTATTCCTGTTAATTTTTAAACTACTTTTATAGCTCAGTCACTCAGTGAGTTCAAATAATCTCATAAATGGATATATTATAATTTAAAAAATCTCTTAGAAAGCAAGAGTTCTTAAACCTCTTTCTAAAGAATACTCAAAACTTTACCCCATAATATTCCATACAGGCAGCTAATATTAAGATAGCACACATGCTCATCTGTTCAAGTCCCTGAAGAGTTAATGTTTAAGGGTCATTTTTGCGGCAAACTGATGGAAATCACATTCTCTGTTTCACATGCCCATAATTGCACCATCTGAGAGATGAGGGTGTCCCGGCTCAGTGAAACTGGGCACACATTAAATTGAACTTCTATTTCATAGGAGAATGAGTCCACAGTCAAGGGGATCGAGTTGCTGAAATTTGAAGACTTGCACATACAGATCAATGCACTGACTTACACTTAGCCACAACTAAAGAAAACTAAGGGAACTAACAGAGGAGCCATTTGCAGTGAAAAATAAGTTCCCTTGAGCATGCATAAAAAGTTTCAAACAAGGTGTGCAAACTACAGGAAGCATTCTATGTTTAAAATATGCCTCTTTCACAAAGTATTTGCTTCCCTGACTTTAAGCAACACAATAACCCTATGCTTTAAGTATTTGGTTACCAGATTTGACAATTAGCTCTACTTGTGAAAGCGAATGAGTGTGGACTTGCAGTTAACCTTACATGAGGCCTTACACGAGTATAACCTTACACCATACTCAAGTTAACAGTGCGTTTCTGCATCCATGTTACAACTCCATCACACTGATGAACTTCTGTGCATGCTAGAGACACATTGCTGCTGCTGCTGCTGCTGCTGCTAAGTCGCTTCAGTCGCGTCCGACTCTGTGCGACTCCATAAATGGCAGCCCATTAGGCTCCCCTGTCCCTGGGATTCTCCAGGCAAGAACACTGGAGTGGGTTGCCATTTCCTTCTCCAATGCATGAAAGTGAAAAGTGAAAGTGAAGTCGCTCAGTCGTGTCCGACTCTGTGCAACCCCATGGACTGCAGCCTACCAGGCTCCTCCGCCCATGGGAATTTCCAGGCAAGAGTACTGGAGTGGGGTGCCATTACCTTCTCCAAGAGACACATTAATATGTGTTTAATGTAAAGACCACACTACAAAGCAGGAAAGCAGTTAGTACCATCTAGTATTAATTTTTGTTTTACAAGGATAAAGTCCACCTGGATTCAAATTCTAAATGGGTAATGCTCCCAATATTTTTGTAAAGGAGCCGGTACTGTAATACACTGAAAGATCTATATATAAATATCAGGATACTCTGGATGGCTACAAATCACGAAATATAATTCTGCTAATTGTGAAACAGAGTTAGCCACTGGAACTTGCCTACTAACTCTAATCTCCTTCAACTATCACACACAAAACAAAACCTCATGCACGTGTACACGAACACACAAAAATCGAATATCCCATGTCAATGCTGACACCATTTTCCAATATTTTGTCAGGGAGACAGAAACAAACAAACAAAAAAAGAAAAACAGTTGAGGATTAAAATTACATTTTTTTAAAATGACAAACCACAGAGTCATAATTCAAAAGCATGTGTCTTTCCAAATAGTGCATTGACTTCTAAACAAAATTATAATACCACACAATAATCCAGAAGGTTGAGGGGACAAGGGGTTGTGCTCATTCTTCTAGCAGATAATTACATGTACATCATTACAGCTCAAGTCTTTGAACAGGAATGACAGCAAGTGATCTCTTGACAGAGATCTATTATGCTAAAACAAAGTCTCAACTTTCTCCACACTTGACTCCTGCCTTAAATTTGAAAGACCAAGAAAAGAGAGGGGGGAAAAAAAACTTACTTGCCGGTTTAAAGTTTCATCTTTAGCCCATGTAAGGTTATGCAGCAAGTTTTCTTGCAAAGGCTGTCTCCTGCACATTCCTTTCAAAACAACCAGTGTTCATAATCTAGGTCTAATACGGTTTGTTCTCACGTCACACTTCTTGTTTCTGGGAGGCATTGTTATCCAGTTTCACATCATCAAGAAAAACGTAACTAGAGATTAAAAAAAAAAAAAAAAAAAAAAAAAAAACCTCAACGTATTAATCCAGAAGGCATACCATCCTTCTCCGGGTTCTGAGATATATGCCAACTGCCTTAGTTATCACAAGCAACTAACTCTAAGCTGCTAGCAGGGATCTGTCTGCCCTCTATCTGTTGCTATTAGCTCAGCACGTTGATTCACTGGCACCAAAGCAACAGCAATTAGCTGTCCTGCTTCAGCCCTTGCAGGGGAGAGCTGAAGGCTCTAAACCACACAGCGACCAGGGAGCTCTTTGCACCAATTAGTAGCAGGGGCTACAACCTGATAGAAAAATTGATGCCCCACTGATCATCAGTGTTGGCTGCTTTATCGTACTGCGTCCTGTCAGCCTGTCTGGTGGTTCTCTCTGTTTTCTTTTGTGTGGTTGTTTTTACTGTTTTACTTTATCAGCATTAAGAAGTTTAGCCGCTTACATTTCGTGACAGTATTACTGACAAGTCAAAATAATCTCTTAATCTCCTTTCATCATTCTCTCTCACTCTCTCTCCCCTTTCAATCTACCCTTTCATATCAAGTCCTCCACATCTTCATATCTTTAGAGCATAGGAAACTTCACACATTCTGTAGAAGGTAAAATATATATTTTCTCGGTTCTTATAGGCACACATTACTCATTAACAGGTTATACAGAAACATACTATAAAATAGTGCTTATTTCTTCAATATTGGGATATATGAGATGCTGACAACATTTTGAAAATGGACGTGAAAACAAGTGAAAAAGCATCGTTATTTTTAACTATGAAAAATATAGCTATTAAATCAGGTATACCATTTCTTGTCTAGGATTTATGCAAGTTCATATTAATTTTACCCACATGTTCATCTGAGGCTCTCAGAAGGAAGAAGCTAAAAATGAAGGCAATTTTGGAAGTGCGGTTGTGACAGAGCAAATATCTTGAAGTTGGTTAAAAGTGACAAGATGCAAAGTACACAGACAAAATCCCCACAGCACATGTTTTCTTCATAGATAAGGCAGATTATTTATCATGATCATATACTCATCCTGTTTAAGAAAAAAAAAATGCACAGTGCCTCTAGAGTGTTGCCATATTTATGCACATTCATTCTTAGAGAGTAACAGCTCATTTAATACAAAATTCACTTTTCTTGCAAGTTCAGTTTTCCAGAGAGAGAAACATTTTGAAGAATGTGTAAATAATCCAGGGTCAGTCTAACGTGTCACAAATGCCGAGCAGTAAAATGCTCACAGGTGAGTCACAGATAACTAATCGGTGAACTCAGACTCTTAAGACAGTACCTGGTGGCCCTAATATACAACTCAAAGAAATGAAAGCATTTGCCTCCTTCAAAACAAAGGCTGGAGGGCAGTAGTGAGAATTTACAGGAGAAAAATTCATTTTATAGTTGTAAGAGCTGATGTTTTAAAAATTCAAACATTGATAATTTAATAAAGAGTCTTTTATCTCTAAACGTTTATGCAAAGTTGTGTATATTTAGCTTGAGGAGATTTTTTTCATTTTGGGAAATAGCACATATATGGAATAATCCATACACCGATATGGTTGGTTAGATATAGCAGCTGACATTATGAAAACTGTTCCAGTAACAATACGAGTTATTAAATGTAATTTTTTTTAAAGACAAAGTCAGCTTCATTTCTGATGACATCCAATTATATGTAATTTTGATGACACATCAGAAAGATAGCTAGAATGCAGAAAATTTCATCTCTTCCTCACGTCCTATGAGAAATCAGATCATTAGCAATTGAACTCTTGTAGACAACAATAGCTGGGATGACAATCTTAATATAGAGATTTTTTTTTTTTAAGAAAAAAACCCTGATATTTTGGGAAAATATATGTTTAATAAAATGTAATATATATTGATATTTTGGGAAAATGTATGTTTAATAAAATGCAATGTCCTAAAGGATAAGTATAGGTGAATTTTATGGGACCAATTAAAAAATATAATAAAAGAGAAAAAGTCACTAACAGATCTTGAGATAATTTCTGTTAAAAGATAAGGCATATAATATTATAGACTAGACTTCTTTAAGTCTCTCTCACCCACATACATTTTAAAGCCAAATTAAATTCTGCACTGTACACTGTATTTCAATTTCCTTTTTTCCTTTGACAAAATAACTGGGATGTTCTTTTAGTCAATAAAATTATATTTAAATGATTGTTATTATGTTTTATCATATATCAATATATACAATTTATTTATCAAAATAGCTACATTTTTACATTTATGTTGTTTCTAATTTTAATGTGTTTGTAGAAATGTCTTTTATTCTAATCTCATCAGCATAACTTTCTAGGAATTGAAATAATTGGTCTAAGGAAGTTGAACATTCATTATTGTCAAATAAACTCATGGATGACATTTGATGATTTTTGTGTTATCTTAGTATCCTTAGTAATATAAGTTATTATATAAACAAGGGCATGGTTTAATTTTTTTTAAGCTTCCCACATAGCTCAGTGGTAAAGTATATGCCTGCCAATGCAGGAGATGCAGAAGACACAGTTTCAATCCCTGAACAGGTTTAATACAAGAGACACAGATTCAATTCCTTCGTCAGGAAGATCCCCTGGAGAAGGGAAGCCATTCTAGTACTTTTTTCCTGGGAAACCCCATGGACAGAGAAGCTTGGCAGGCTACAGTCCGTGGGGTTTCAAAGTGTCAACATCAGTGAACAACTGAACACACATACGCCCATGCCTTACTACATCTAGCTAAGAGTCTCACACACGAAGCAAATGTTTAATGAAATGTTCTATTGATAATGTACATGCATACATCTCTAACACCTTGTTTGTCTAATACACAATTGAAACAAATGATTTTAAACACTATAAAATACTCCTTCCATAATATAGAATATGAAACTTCACCTTTCATTACAAATATTTAAAAGAATGGTCAAAAAGAAAAAAAAAAATAAAAGAATAGCAAAGTTAATGGTGGATAGAGATTGAGGGAAGCATATTTAAAAGGGGCAGAAACAATAATCCAGGATGGACCAGACAGAGATCTCAAATTAGACTAAAGAGTCTGTGAAAATCAAGACTGAGTGAAAGATACACATGGAAACAAGAATCATTATGGACTAGCTACAAGAGACTGTTAGGAGAATCCAAAAAGAATAAAGAAAGTACTTATAATTCAGATAAACATACTCTTACAGTTTAACTGTCATTTAGGATGAACTTCAGGGTTAGAACATGACCATGGAAACATGCAACTAATTCAAAAGAGTGGATTCCAGCAAAGTAGCCTGAATGGCACCGCGCTGTGTCAAGAGCCTAAATCTGAGAGGCTGGGGACTGTGGGTTTGATTTCTGACTCTGTGTGCTCTAGCTAGGCAAATAATCTGACTTATTTAAGTCTCGGTCAGGTTTTTTATTTACACTGAGCAAAAATTTAAGAGAACTATGTCACTAAAGAGCCTGCTATTCTTCTAAACACATTATGCTTTCTCATGCCTCTGCAGCTATGTCTATGATTCAGGAGACATATAAGTACCCATGTTAAGAGTGCTAGAGCTTTCATGTGAGTGCCTGAGAGCTAATGGTTATATGATCTTGAGCTAATTCTTTAACCCCTATGAGAGTCTAATTCTTAATCTGGATATTAATATAGTAACAACCAACACAGTAAGATATTTAAATATGACATATTTTACAAATACTTAGTAAAGGAATATTGCATATATTTGGTATTTTTTAGGCATTAGTATTATCATGTTAACATAAAGTTTGCTGTGATTAGATTACAGGTACAAGTAAGAAAGAGCCATTACTTGTAATGCAGTGTTTTAAAGTTTGATTTTGGGGAAGAGGGGTTTGGGGGAGAATGGATACATGTATTTGTATAGCTCAGTCCCTTTGCTGTCCCCCTGAAACTATCACAACACTGTTAATTGGATATACTCCAATATAAAATAAAAAGTTCACAAAATGTTTGATTTTTGTAATATCACTATAGAATTTCAGGCAAAGAGGTCCTGTAATCAGTTATGTCATATGTTCCTTGTTTTATTTGCCTAAGGGTCATCAGGTTATTGTTAAAATAAATAATCCTGGCGACTATAAATCAGAAGATCTGGAGTGGGCCTGCACGTGGACAAGTCAAGCTAAACTTATGTCCATTCCCTGTCACAGTAGTATATACAGCAGGAACCCTGGTTCACAGCCCCGGTCACAAGGTTCACAGTAATGCAACACAAGGCTGTGGTCAAGAACTTGTGCATTGGAACTGGCTATAGAAATTGAGACTCCATTCTGACATTTACCAGTCAGTTGATCTTCTCCAAGCTGCTCTTTCAGGTTCAATTTTCTGATAATGTTCAAGCTGGATTTAGAAAAGGCAGAGGAACCAGAGATCAAATTGCCAACATCTGTTGGATCACAGAAAAAGCAAGAGAATTCCAGGAAAACATCTATTTCTGCTTTATTGATTATGCCAAAGCCTTTGACTGTGTGGATCACAACAAACTGTGGAGAATTATTAAAGAGATGGGAATACCAGACTACCTTTCCTGCCTCCTGAGACACCTATATGCAGGTCAAGAAGCAACAGTTGGAACTGGACATTGAATAATGGACTGGTTCAAAATTGGGAAAGGAGTATGTCAAGGCTGGATATTATCACCCTGCTTATTTAACTTGTATGCAGAGTACATCATGCAAAATATTGGGCTTGATGAGCACAAGCAGGAATCAAGATTGCCAGGAGAAATATCAATAACCTTAGATACACAGATAATACCACCCTTATGGCAGAAAGCAAAGTGGAACTAAATAGCTTCTTGATGAAGGTGAAAAAGGAGAGTGAAAAAGCTGGCTTAACATTCAACAGGCAAAAAACTAAGATCATGGCATTTGGTCACATCACTTCATGACGAATAGATGGGGAAACAATGGAACCAGTGGCAGACTTTATTTTCCTGGGCTCCAAAACCACTGCAGATGATGATGGCAGCCGTGCAGTTAAAAGACATTTGCTCCTTGGAAGAAAAGCTATGACAAGCTTAGACAGTGGTTTAAAAAGCAGAGATATTACTTTGCTGACAAAGGTGAAAGTGAAAGTCACTCAACCATGTCTTGTTCTTTGTGACCCCATGGACTATACAGTCCATGGAATTCTCCAGGCCAGAATACTGGAGTGGGTAGCCTATCCCTTCTCCAGCAGATCCTGACCCAGGCATCGAACCAGGGTCTCCTGCATTGCAGACAGATTCTTTACCAATTGAGCTATCAGGGAGGTCAGTACAGTCAATGCGATGGTTTTTCCAGTAGTCATGTTGGATGTGAGAGTTGGACCATAAGGAAGACTGAGTGCTGAAAAATAGATGCTTTTGAACTGTGGTGTTAGAGAAGACTCTTGAGAGTCCCTTGGATAGCAAGGTGATAAAATCAGTCAATCCTAAAGGAAATCAATCCTGAATATTCATTGGAAAGGCTGATGCTGAAGCTGAAGCTCTAATACTTTGGCCGCTTGATGTGAAGAGTGGACTCACTGGAAAAGACCCTGATGCTAGGAAAGATTGAAGGCAGGAGGAGATGGGGACGACAGAGGATGTGATGGTTGGATGGCATCACCGACTCAATGGACATGAATTTGAGTAAACTCTGGGAATAGATGATGGACAGAGAGGCCTGGCATGCTGCAGTCAGTGGGGTCACAAAGAGTTGGACATGACTTAACGACTGAACTGAACAGTATATAAACTGCATAGCACAAAGTTAACAAAAGTTTTGTATTATTTAAAGCACAGCAAGTCAATGACACACATGTGGAACTAGTTTACTTTGAAGAATAAATTGGCTACATTAGAAGCTTTAGAAAGATTTTAAACACTGAAAACATTTTAACATTCAATCATTAAAGCTCAGAATTTCACTTACTTTATAATAGGAAAAATGTTATATATGTTAAGAAATGAACCATTAAATATAAAAGTTCATAAAAAATGAATCATTAAATGTAAAAATGATAGCAAAGAGGATATGCATATTATATAAAATAACTTTAAGGATGGTTATTCAGGCATTACAGTATTAATCACAGAATTATTTTTTTAATGGCAAAATAAAAAGTCAAATATTTAAATTTGAAGAAAACTTTTGCTCATCCTTTTTTAAAAACTGTATTAAAATGTATACATAAACATACGTACTAGCAACATCATGGTCAGCGTAGACTTGGTGACTACCATGGGAGAGACAGTGGTAGATTGCCCCCACCTCCAGATCTCTTATAATGCATTTTTATTTATTAATTTTTTTAGCAGCTCTTATTCTCAAATCCCCCCACCTCCTTTCATAGAAAACCATTTGAATATGTTTAGCATGTGTTTTTTGTTTTTCCTTGTAAAGAAATGTATATTTTGTGTTATTCTAAAAATTCATAAAGCCAGTTGTGTTAATATTTTGTGAGAACTTTTTGTAAAGATGAATTTTACAGATAAATTGAATAGAAACGCATAATGTTTCAGCTGTATGCCAAAAATCAGCTACATCCTACATACAGCTGTGAAGAGTACTATAAACTTTTGTATTCAAGCCAGTTCATCTGTGCACTGGTGTTTAATGAACAATAAAAAGCAAAGAGCTAGCCAAAATCACAAATTTCATTTTTGATAGTTAATTTTTGAAATCTTGACTTGTTTTCATGATAGGTTTATATTAAACCTACCAACAGTAGGCTGATAATACAAAGCTACTTTTCCTGTTATCAAGAGACTTAAAATATTGCCTATTCCTTTCACTATCTCTGGAAAATGTATATGCTAACTAAACATAATGTTTTTCTATGGGCTTTAGACTTCAGTCTGCTGGTAGGAAGAATTTCAGAGTATCTGATTTAAGTTAAGCAAACCAGTACTAACCCATACTTTACTCTCAAATATATCTCCTTGAGAAAGTGAGACACAAGAGGATTTTGTCTATCCTTTCAAAATGAGGACTGAGTCCTTGAGTCAATAGGAACTGCAAAGTAAAGAAGTAGAGAAGGCATTTTTTTTTTTTAAACCCAGATTAAAGCTTTAGCGAACAAAAGCTTTCTCGATATATCAAAATAGCTTTGCTCATTACAGACAGGGTCTCACCAAGTTGCCAGGAATCAAATCATTCTAGGCTTGTTGTTGTCAGTGGTCAGTTAGAGTTGAAATTCAAAGCTGTTGGGAATAACTACACAATAAAATCTCAATCAGGGACCTGGGGCCGAACAGTTGTCTATATTCACATCAGTAAATCTTTGTTGTGATTTCATGTTTTTATTTTTGATTCTGACAATTCTTTATTGTCAGGATTCAACGCAGCTAATAGTTAAGATAGCTTTTTTTTTTTTTTGCCAGCTATATATATATGTATATGTGTGTATATATATATATATCCATCCCAGCACTTGCCTGTTTTATAGCAATAGCTTGAGGGATAAAGTGATAGTATAATCTTCATTTAATACTCGGCTGTGCTGAAGTATCAAACAGACAGGATATTACTTTAGAAGAATGGTTTAGGCATATAATACAGTAGTTCAAGGGCAATGTGAAAGAACCAATTTCATAAACATATAGTTGGATATGTACATATACAATGTAACTAAGTAAAATATGTGAAGATACTGAACCATTCACACTATTTTTTAAAGTTTAATTCTTAAAGAGTAGTGAATTTATAATGAGAAATATATCTGATGGATTTTGAAATATAGGAACTATTTTTAAGCTTGGATGAGATTAAACATTAAAAAGTGAAATTACTGGTCTCTTTCATGTAGTCTAAAATCTTTTGACCTAGGAAAACAAAACTAAGAAGTAATGTAAAAATAATTGCTATAAAGTATGTTCTAAATGTCATGTTTAATCTGTAGCTATTTCATAGTTGCCTTAGAGATACTTTTTTCTCCCTAAAGTAAAACATTTATACATTACAAAATAGTTCAATTAGTCTAAATTTTATATATATATACATATATATATATATATATATATAACTTATGCTACCTCTTCTCAATTCCAGTTCATATCTGCTGGATATATTACCTGCATTGAAAGTGAAAGTGATAGTTGCCCAGCCGTGTCCGACTCTGTGAGACTCAACTCCATGGACTGTAGCCTGCAAGGCTCCTCTATCCATAGAATTCTCCAGGCAAGAATACTGGAGTGGGTTGCCATTTCCTTCTCCAAGGAATTTTCCCAATCCAGGGATCAAATCCTGGTCTCCTGCACTGAGGCAGATTCTTTACTGTCTGAGCCACCAGGGAAGCCCCATTAGCTTCATTATCGTACAACAAATTACCATGAATTTAGCAGCCTAAAATAATACACATTTATTATCTCATAGTTTTTGTGGGTCATAGATTCAGGTGAGGACTCCACAAAGCTTTAATCAAGGTTGTGACAACAAGGCTGAGTTTCCTTCAGGAGACTTGATGGAGAAAGGTTCCATTTACAAGCTGATTCGGGTGATCTGCATGACTGCCTTTGGTTGTGAAGATATGACTGAGGGCCCAGGCCCTGGCTTTACCTCTTACTAACCTCTGGCTGGTGGCTGCCTTCAGGTGCTAGAGGCTGCTCATTGTTTCTTCTGCCTAATGGCCTTCCTTTTAGTCAGTTTATAACATGGCTGTTTGCTTCTTCAAGGCCAGCAGAAGCAGCTTTCCACGTGCACTAGGGACACAAAACTTGACATCTCTCTTGTGACATAATCACA
Organism: Capricornis sumatraensis; assembly: GCF_032405125.1. Classification (NCBI taxonomy): domain Eukaryota; kingdom Metazoa; phylum Chordata; class Mammalia; order Artiodactyla; family Bovidae; genus Capricornis; species Capricornis sumatraensis. The sequence continues at coordinate 5,463,120 of NC_091091.1, read as the reverse complement.
TCTCAGTATCCCAGAAGCTTTGCCTTATTCTATTGGTTATAATTAAGTTACAGGTTCCTTCCATATTCAAGGGGAAAGGATAATGCAGGACCTCATACCAGGTGATGAGATTGGGGGTGGTTTTGGAAATCTGTCTACCACACTGGATAAACTCTTGATGTATTTAATATATTCAGTCAAATAGCAAATTTCTCTATGTATGCATAAGTAGGAATTTAATAAAATAAAGAATTTGAAATGTCTAAACAATAAAAGACTAGAGATCTCTTCAAGAAAATTAGAGATACCAGGGAACATTTCATGTAAAGATGGCCTCAATGAAAGACAGAAATGGTAGGGACCTAACAGAAGCAGAAGAGGTTAAGAAGAAGTGGCAAGAATACACAGAAGAACTATATGAAAAAGATCTTCACGACCCAGATAATCATGATGGTGTGATCACTCACCTAGTGCCAGACATCCTGGAATGTGAAGTCAAGTGGGCCTTAGGAAGCATCACTACAAACAAAGCTAGTGGAAGTGAGGGAATTCCAGTGGAGCTATTTCAAATCCTGAAAGATGATGCTGTGAAAGTGCGGCACTCAATATGCCAGCAAATTTGGAAAACTCAGCAGTGGCCACAGGACTGGAAATGGTCAGTTTTCATTCCAATCCCAAATAAAGGCAATGCCAAAGAATGCTCAAACTACTGCACTCATCTCACACACTAGTAAAGTAATGATTAAAATTCTCCAAGCCAGGCTTCAGCAATATGTGAACCGTGAACTTCCTGATGTTCAAGCTGCTTTAGAAAAGGCAGAAGAACCAGAGATGAAATTTCCAACATCTGCTGGATCATGGAAAAAGGAAGAGAGTTCCAGGAAAACATCTATTTCTGCTTTATTGACCGTGCCAAAGCCTTTGACTGTGTGGATCCCAATAAACTGTGGAAAATTATGAAAGAGATGGGCATACCAGACCACCTGACCTGCCTCTTGAGAAATCGATATGCAGGTCAGGAAGCAACAGTTCAAACGACATGGAAAAACAGACTGGTTCCAAATAGGAAAAGGAGTACATCAAGGCTGTATACTGTCACCCTGTTTATTTAACTTATATGTGGAGCACATCATGAGAAACACTGCTACTGCTACACTGGGCTGGAAGAAGCACAAGCTGGAATCAAGAATGCTGGGAGAAATATCAATAATCTCAGATATGCAGATGACACAAACTTTAGGGCAGAAAGTAAAGAATTAAAGAGCCTCTTGATGAAGATGAAAGAGAAGACTGAAAAAGTTGGCTTAAGGCTCAACATTCAGAAAACTAAGATCATGACATCTGGTCCCATCACTTCATGGCAAATAGATTGGGAAACAGTGGAAACAGTGTCAGACTTTACTTTCTGGGGCTCCAAAATCACTGCAGATGCTGACTGCAGCCATGAAATTAAAATATGCTTACTCCTTGGAAGGAAAGTTCTGACCAACCAAGATAGCATATTGAAAAGCAGAGACATTACTTTGCCAACAAAGGTCCATCTAGTCAGGGCTCTTGTTTTTCCCGTAGTCATGTATGGATGTGAGAGTTGGACTATAAAGAAAGCTGAGACAGAAGAATTGATGCTTTTGAACTGTGTCTTGGAGAAGACTCTTGAGAGTACCCTGGACTGCAAGGAGATCCAACCAGTCCATCCTAAAAAAATCAGTCCAGGGTGTTTATTGGAAGGACTGATGTTGAAGCTGAAACTCCAATAGTTTGGCCACCTGATGCAAAGAACTGACTCTTTTGAAAAGACCCTGATGCTGGGAAAGATTGAGATCAGGAGGAGAAGGGGATGACAGAGGATGAGATGACTGGATGGTATCACCAAGTCGATGGACATGGGTTTGGGTGGACTCCAGGAGCTGGTGATGGACAGGGAGGCCTAGTGTGCTGTGGTTCATAGGGTCATAAAGGATCGGACACGACTGAGTGACTGAACTGGAACTGGAAACAATAAAAGTTTGTTTTCAATATGTTTGAAAACTTTATAGAACTTTTTATATATAAATAAATTTATATGTATATAAATTACACATTGTTTTACCGCATGAAAATAATGATATAACTCTAAGATAGAAACAGATTAATAAGTTGATATAATTAAAAACAGTGCAGTTGAGGAAACTGTTTCCAAAAATACAGAAGAAAAGTAAAAATATATCTCAATATAACTTTAACCTACATCCACCAGAGGTATTTAGGGATCACATGTTGTAGGACAGTCTTTGCTATGAGCTATTGATGCTTTTGAACTGTGGTGTTGGAGAAGATTCTTGAGAGTCCCTTGGACTGCTAGGAGATCCAACTAGTCCACTCTAAAGGAGATCAGCCCGGGGTGTTCTTCGGAAGGAATGATACTAAAGCTGAAACCCCAGTACTTTGGCCACCTCATGCGAAGAGTTGACTCACTGGAAAAGACTCTGATGCTGGGAGGGATTGGGGGCAGGAGGAGAAGGGGATGACAGAGGATGAGAAGGCCGGATGGCATCATGGACTTGATGGACGTGAGTTTGAGTGAACTCCAGGAGTCGGTGATGGACAGGGAGGCCTGGCGTGCTGCAGTTTATGGGGTCACAAATAGTTGGATATGACTGAGTAAATGAACTGATAATTTATATAAATTTCTAAAGACTATGACATTATTAGTGTGTAAAATTTTTTTTGATTCAGCTTTGTTTTGTCTTCTGACTTTAATAATAAAATCTGAAGATAGATTACCAAGATAATATATTAGATTTCTTGAGTGTAAGACTTATTACTAAACACAGGTTTTAGATAAAACGCTTCCCTGGTAGCTCAGCTGGTATGGAATCAGCCTACAAAGCAGGAGACCTAGGTTCGACTCCTTGGTCAGGAAGATCCCCTGGAGAAGGAAATGCCAACCCACTCCAGTGTTTTTGGTGGGAGAATCCTCATGGACAAAGAAGCCTGATGGGCTATAGTCCATGCGGTAACAAAGAGTTGGACACAGCTGAGAGACTAGCCTTCATATGTGTGTGTGTGTGTGTGTGTGTGTGTGTGTGTGTGTGTGTGTATATATATATATATATATATATATATATTATGTATATATATAGAAAGAGAGAGAAAAAGAAGAGGCTAAATATATATTTAGGTATAAAATATATATCAATATATTAGTATTTATTTAAATTTTTTAAAATGTATTTATTCACATAAATGCACCTATAAACACTCACAGATACTTAATAGGTAAATGTTGTAATTTGGTCATTTAAAGCTTTCATCATTAGAATTTAGGTGATAGGCAAAAAAAAAAAAAAATTATGAATCACCTTCACCACCCTGCTACACTGAAGACTTATGAAGAAATACTCAACATAGTATTTTGGTGGCTTTAAAATGGTCTCAGTTCAGTTCAGTCGCTCAGTCGTGTCTGACTCTTTGTGACCCCATGAATCGCAGCATGCCAGGCCTCCCTGTCCATCACCATCTCCAGGAGTTCACTCAGACTCATGTCCATAGAGTCAGTGATGCCATCCAGCCATCTCATCCTCTGTCATCCCCTTCTCTTCGTGCCCCCAATCTCTCCCAGCATCAGAGTATTTTCCAATGAGTCAACTCTTCCCATGAGGTGTCCAAAGTACTGGAGTTTCAGCTTTAGCATCATTCCTTCCAAAGAAATCCCAGGGCTGATCTCCTTCAGAATGGACTGGTTGGATCTTCTTGCAGTCCAAGGAACTCTCAAGAATCTTCTCCAATACCCCAGTTCAAAAGCATCAATTCTTTGGCGCTCAGCTTTCTTCACAGTCCAACTCTCACATCCATACATGACCACAGGAAAAACCATAGCCTTGACTAGATGGACCTTTGTTGGCAAAGTAATGTCTCTGCTTTTAAATATGCTATCCAGGTTGGTCATAACTTTCCTTCCAAGGAGTAAGCATCTTTTAATTTCATGGCTGCAATCACCATCTGCAGTGATTTTTGAGCCCCCCAAAATAAAGTCTGACACTGTTTCCACTGTTTCCCCATCTATTTCCCATGAAGTGAAAGGACCGGATGCCATGATCTTCATTTTCTAAATGTTGAGCTTTAACTCAACTGTTCCACTCTCCACTTTTACTTTCATCAACAGGCTTTTTAGTTCCTCTTCACTTTCTGCAATGATCTCAGTTATCTATAGTTCTAAAACCATCATTTTGAATTTTATACAAATTTTACAGTCCTCCTAGAGCCCTAGTTTCAGCAAATATTAGTTGGCACTTTGTATACCCCTCTAGATGCATTTAAATACATTTTATTTTCAGATGACATAAGACAAAGCACCAATGTCTACTGTAAATGACATATTTCTGCAAATTTTTATTTATACTGTTTTTTTCTTGACTCAATAATCACAATTATAGTTCATTCCAAAGAGCAGAATGTGGGGAGAAAAGCTTGTCCCCCAAATTTGTAAATAAATTTATTGTGTCATTCTGTCCTTTTCTGCCTCTTCCATTCACCTCCAAAAGTATTCATGGAGTACAGTGTTGAAGGAAACCTGCCATTCATTCAAAGTGTAAAGTATATTTGCTAAGCTTTTCCAAAAACAATACCACAGACAGAGAGAACATGGAGCCTGAGTTATTTCGGAGCTGAGCAGGTTTCTTCTTCATGTGGCAGAACAGACTGAAATGAAATGAAGCAACTGACAAGCAACTAATCTCAAAAATATACAAGCAACTCCTGCAGCTCAATTCCAGAAAAATAAATGACCCAATCAAAAAATGGGCCAAAGAACTAAATAGACATTTCTCCAAAGAAGACCTACAGAAGGCTAACAAACACATGAAAAGATGCTCAACATCACTTATTATCAGAGAAATGCAAATCAAAACCACAATGAGGTACCATTTCATGCCAGTCAGAATGGCTGCAATCCAAAAGTCTACAAGCAATAAATGCTGGAGAGGGTGTGGAGAAAGGGGAAACCTCTTACACTGTTGGTGGGAATGCAAACTAGTACAGCCACTATGGAGAACATTATGGAGATTCGTTAAAAAACTGGAAATGGAACTGTCTTATGACCCAGCAATCCCACTGCTGGGCATACACACTGAGGAAACCAGAATTGAAAGAGACACATGTATGCCAATGTTCATTAAAGCACTGTTTATAATAGCCAAGACATGGAAGCAACCTAGATGTCCATCGGCAGATGAATGGATAAGAAAGCTGTGGTACATATACACAATGGAGTATTCAGTTCAGTTCAGTTCAGTCGCTCAGTCGTGTCTGACTCTTTGCGACCCCATGAATCGCAACATGCCAGGCCTCCCTGTCCATCACCAACTCCCGGAGTTCACTCAAACTCACGTCCATCGAGTCCGTGATGCCATCCAGCCATCTCATCCTCGGTCATCCCCTTCTCCTCCTGCCCCCAATCCCTCCCAACAGCAGGGTCTTTTCCAATGAGTCAACTCTTCCCATGAGGTGTCCAAAGTACTGGAGTTTCAGCTTTAGCATCATTCCTTCCAAAGAAATCCCAGGGCTGATCTCCTTCAGAATGGACTGGTTGGATTTCCTTGCAGTCTAAGGGACTCTCAAGAGTCTTCTCCAACACCACAGTTCAAAAGCATCAGTTCTTTGGTGCTCAGCCTTCTTCACAGTCCAACTCTCACATCCATATATGACCACAGGAAAAACCATAGCCTTGACTAGACGGACCTTAGTCAGCAAGGTAATGTCTCTGCTTTTGAATATGCTATCTAGGTTGGTCATAACTTATCTTCCAAAGAGTAAGTGTCTTTTAATTTCATGGCATTGACAACATCTGCTGGATCATGGAAAAAGCAAGAGAGTTCCAGAAAAACATCTATTTCTGCTTTATTGACTATGCCAAAGCCTTTGACTGTGTGGATCACAATAAACTGTGGAAAGTTCTGAAAGAGATGGGAATACCAGACCACCTGACCTGCCTCTTGAGAAATCTGTATGCAAGTCAGGAAGCAACAGTTAAAACTGGACATGGAACAAGAAACTGGTTCCAAATAGGAAAAGGGGTACGTCAAGGCTGTATATTGTCATCCTGCTTATTTAACTTCTATGCAGAGTACATCATGAGAAACGCTGGGCTGGAAGAAACACAAGCTGGAATCAAGATTGACAGGAGAAATATCAATAACCTCAGATATGCAGATGACACCAGCCTTATGGCAGAAAGTGAAGAGGAACTAAAAAGCCTCTTGATGAAAGTGAAAGAGGGGAGCGAAAAAGTTGGCTTAGAGCTCAAAATTCAGAAAACAAAGATCATGGCATCTGGTCCCATCACTTCATGGAAAATAGATGGGGAAACAGTGGAAACAGTGTCAGACTTTATTTTTTTGGGCTCCAAAATCACTGCAGATGGTGAATGCAGCCATGAAATTAAAAAATGGAGTCTTACTCACCCATTAAAAATAATACATTTGAATCAGTTCTAATGAGGTGGGTGAAACTGGAGCCTATTATATTATACACAGTGAAGAAAGACAGAAAGAAAAACACCAATACAGTATACTAACACATATATATGGAATTTAGAAATATGGTAATGACAACCCTGTATGCGAGACAGCAAAAGAGACACAGATGTGTAGAACAGTATTTTGGACTCTGTGGGAGAGGGAGAGGGTGGGATGATTTGGGAGAATGGCATTGAAACATGTATAATATCATATATGAAACGAATAGCCAGTCCAGGTTCGATGCATGATACTGGATGCCTGGGGCTGGTGCACTGAGACGACCCAGAGGGATGGTACAGGGAGGGAGGAGGGAGGGGGGCTCAGGATGGGGAACATGTGTATACCTGTGGCAGATTCATGTTGATGTATGGCAAAACCAATACAATTTTGTAAAGTAATTAATCTCCAATGAAAATAAATAAATTTATATTTTAAAAAAAATTTAAAAAGGTATGAAAAGGAGGCAGGCATTTTGTTCACTTGTACCTCATTAAGCAGGTCACTAACTGAGGCAGTCTCATCTTGTAGCTCCAACAGCCTCCTCTTGGGGCCACCAACAGCTCCTGGGTCTTAAAGGTTGATGGGCAGTTGATTTATTCCTTTGCAATTATTCAGATCTCTCCAAAATGTATGCTTTTCTTTCAAATCCATATCCTGCAGGACTGAAGGATTTTACACCCACTTAATAGCTTCATGTAGAAGAGCTTCCCTAATTTCCATAGCAAGAGATTATCATGTCACATATTTTGGAACAAGGCCAAGTCCCACTCCAGACAAAAAGTGATATGAGAGGATAACTCTGCAGTTAATGGAAACAGGTAGAAATATGGAAGCAGGAGTATTTTCCAAGATACATATGCCTTTGACATGCTCATGTCCATTTTTATATTGATTCATCTTTTAAGATAATTTAAGGAACTGGAAAACAAACAAATTGTTTTTTAAAAAAATACTAACACTGACAGCCTAAGAAACAACATTTTTCTTCCTGATCTAGATTATAAAAAACTGATACAAGTATGGCTATATTAAGAGAGCATAAATTACACTGAGAACAACTCTGTACCTTAAGTGTTAAGGTGTGAATATTATTTGTAAGTTATTTGCCCACAAAGTCTCTTGCTCTAGCATGTTTGGCAAGCTATTAGATTTTAGAACAGTCAGAGATTGCTGCAGTCTTAATTGAGTTTTTATCAACTTTCTCTGTTAGTTACATCTTCCTAGATTTCTCTCATATGTATACCGGTAGGTGAAAATAAAAGAAATATAAAATCTAATCTACTAATGTCATAGATTCCCTCTGTAATTCTCATACAGTTCTGAATGAATTAATGCAAGGTAGTTCTGGGGAAGTTTCTACTTTCAAGTAATGGAAATATGTATATTCTGCAATACTTAATGTTGAATTCATATGCAAAGTGAATGAATTAATCATTGCTCACTAATAACCACATTGATAGATCCTGATCACTGTCCCCTCCAATATCTAAACTGCAACTCAGCTCGTCTTCAATTACCCAACACTCCTGCATATTTCAGGTCTGCACTGTCCCCTCTTTTCTCTCATAATCCTAGAGAACAAATGGTTCTCCCATTTTGTGCTATGATAAATGCTAGAGTAGTCAATAAGAAATTTTAAGCTCAACAAATACACTTCAATGAAATCTTAGTGAGAATCCAGTCTTCTATATAGAGGTATGTTTATTACACAGTATATTTATATATTATTTCATTTTCAAAACTCTCATCTCTTAATCCAGAGATACTTTATCTGAAGAAGAAGTGCTGCACATTTATTCGCTCAGTACAGAATGCCAACAATGTCTCAGGCAAAGCTACCGGCAACACGGTAGTAACTAAGATCAGCATACAAAAAACATAAATGAGCAGATAGTCCTAAAAATGTGTCTGAGTCACAGAGAGAGGAAAAGAAAGGAAAGGAAGATGGTAGACAAAGACATTGATGATATTGTTATTTTGCTCAAGTCAAAATTCTTCATGTGAATAGGTAGAACAACTTGGACAATTTTTCAGTCACTTCTGCTGTTAGAGAGAAATGTTAGTTTCAGTCATTTGTAGTTGTAACCTGAAAAAACAGATCAAAGGAAACAACTCTTATATTCAGAGCAGATCTCTTAGTTTCAATCTGATCAAATACTTAATATAAACTTTTTTTTCTACTGAAAAGTAATAATTTGTTGAATATTTTTCTCAGTATATATACTTTTAAATAACCTACAAATGACCATCCCCACAAAATGGGTACTTAGTAACCTCTCATCAATTTTCAAAAATTAATGATTAACATGCCAGGCTTGATGAAGCACAAGCTGGAATCAAGATGGCCAGGAGAATATCAATAACCTCAGATATGCAGATACCACCCTTATGGCAGAAAGCAAAGAAGAACTAAAGAGCCTCTTAAAGAAAGTGAAAGAAGAGAGTGAAAAATCTGGCTTAAAAGTCAACATTCAAAAAACCAAGATAATGGCATCCAGTCCCATCACTTCATGTCAAATAGATGGGGAAACAATAGAAACAGTGACAGACTATTTTCTTGGGCTCCAAAATCACTGCAATGGTGACCAAAGCCACAAAATTAAAAGATGCTTGCTCCTTGGATGAAAAGCAATGATCAACCTAGACAGCAATTTAAAAAGCAGAGACATTACCTTGCCGACAAAGGTTTATCTAGTTAAAGCTACGGTTTTTCCAGTAGTCACGTTTGGTTGTGAGAGTTGGACCATAAAAAGGCTGAGCATGGAAGAACTGATGGTTTTGAAATGTGTTGTTGGAGAAGACTCCTGAGAGTCCCTTGAACTGCAAGGAGACCAAATCAGTCAATTCTAAAGAAAATCAGTCCTGACTATTTATTGGAAGGACTGATGCTGAAGCTCCAACACTTTGGCCACCTGATGCGAAGAACTGACTCACTGGAAAAGACCCTGATGCTGGGAAAGATTGAAAGCAGGAGGAGAAGGGGAAGACAGAGGATGAGATGGTTGGATGGCATCACCGACTTGATACACATAAGTTTGAACAAGTTCTGGGAGTTGGTGATGGACAGAGAAGCCTGGTGTGCTGCAGTCCATGGGGTCACTGAGCAACTGAACTGAACTGAACAGATCTGAATTGCCTTCACTGTGACTTTGGGGACCGCCTGTGCCAAGAAGATCTGTTCACACTACTGAGGCATAATAAGTCTCAATCATCATTCTTCATCTCAGAAACATTATTGGTACTTTTTTTCCTCACTTCACATACCTGAGAAAAATTTAATCTATTATCACAACTTAGGTGCATGATACAGAATCCAATTCCTGCATGAGTTAAAATATATATTCGATCAGCATTTGTTCATTATTAGAAGAGGCTTATTAATATGGAAATGTGGAAATGGCAACTCACTCCAGTATTCTTGCCTAGAGAACTCCATGGGTGGAGGAGCCTGACAGGCTACCATTTATGGGGTAGCAAAGAATCAGACATGAAGGATCAATTACATAATATATCACATGATTCATATATTAAAATATGTCATAAAAAATCACACAATTTTATTAACTTTGTTGTTACCCAAATCTCTTGAATTGAGCCTAACATTTCCTACTCTAAATTTTACACCCAACCAAGTCAAACAACTTAAGACAGATAATGTCTCAGCCCCAGAATGACAGTGAATATATTTTGGGAACCTGTATTAATAAGGGACTCTAATATGAGCATCTATATGAGAGTTGGTTTTCTTTTTACACTGTTAACAGAAATTCAGTTCAGTTCAGTTCAGTTGCTCAGTCATATCCGACTCTTTGCGACCCCATGAACCACGCACGCCAGGTCTCCCTGTCCATCACCAGTTCCCGGAGTCCATCCAAACCCATGTCCATTGAGTCAGTAATGCCATCCAATCATCTCATCCTCTGTCGTCCCCTTCTCCTCCTGCCCTCAATCTTTCTCAGCATCAGGGTCTTTTCAAATGAGACAGTTCTTCGTATCAGGTAGCCAAACTATTGGAGTTTCAGCTTCAACACCAGTCCTTCCAATAAACACCCAGGAATGATTTCCTTTAGGATGGACTGGTTGGATCTCCTTGCAGTCCAGGGTACTCTCAAGAGTCTGCTCCAAGACACAGTTCAAAAGCATCAATTCTTTGGAACTCAGTTTTCTTTATAGTCCAACTCTCACATCCATACATGACTACTGGACAAACCATAGCCTTGACTAAATGGACTTTTGTTGACAAAGTAATGTCTCTACTTTTTAATAGCTGTAGATTTGTAATAATGCAAGTAGAATTTGAAATTTCAACCTATTTAAATCCTGAATCAAATGTGTTATTTTTTCAAAATACAGGTCACTGTTTGAGAAAATAGATCTGATTAATGTAAATTGTGGTCGATTTTCTACCTTAATAATTATTTTTTAATCCTAAAGAAAATATATAAGTAGCCTGATCATTCTTAATGAGATTATAACTTTGTAGTGTAAGTCAATAAGGAATAGATTATCAAAAGGATCTGTAATAATAAGCAGGGCCACTCCACTATGCATCTATAATTGTCAGTTAGAAAGCTTTTATTTTTTCTATAATTTTCCTCATAGTTGCGCCATATCTTTTTTATAAGTGGAATTTAGGAAGTACACTGGAACTCTCAAATATGAAAATATATACAGAATAATGCAACATAATCTTGGCAACATAAATCTGAACATTTTCTACAGGGATTTGTTTCTAAAAATATTTTCTTAATTTAATTTTGTTTTTAATTTGAGGATAATTATTTTACAATATTGTAATGGTTTCTGCCATATATTAACATGAAATAGCCATAGGAATACATATGCATCCTCCTTCTTAAACCTCCCCCCAACCTCTCTCCTCATCCCACCCCTCTAGGTCATCATAGTACACCTGCTTTGGGTTCCCTACATCAAACAGCAAATTCCCACTGGCTATCTATTTTACATATGAAAATATATATTTTTCACTGCTATTCTCTCAAGGCATCCCACCCTCTCCTTCCCACACGGTGACCCTAAGTTTATTTTTTATGTCTGCATCTCCCTTGCTGCCCTGTAAATAGGATCATCTGTACCATCTTTCTAGATTCCATATATATCCATTAATATGTGGTATTTGTCTTGTTGTGATTTACTCTCATAACATTTAACTTAATTAAATGAAATTGTTAGTATTATTTTTTACCTGAGAAACACTTATGGGGAGAAAAAACATACACGGATTGTCCGAGAATCCAAACATTGATGGAGTGTTTGATTTAATTGATTTCATGGAATATTCCAATTCTGAGATTCTTTAACTGTGCAATTCTATTCTAACATTTGCTAGCTTGTCAATTTTTTTTTCTTTGAAACTGTGCATTCAGTAAGAATTCAGTGATAGCCACATGATTGAATTTCAAAAATTTATTTGTAGTTTTAGAGTTTTCTCAGTAAAAAATAACTAATCTTGATAGTGCTATGAGTTGAAAGAGATGAACACAAGTTATTTTCAAAATGGTAGTTTCAGAAACCATGATCTCCAGAACAGGATTTTTTTCAGTTTTAAAAAACTTCATCTCCAATGCTATCTGGCATTTATAAACATACTTTAGCAGACTCTAAGTTGCTAAGGAGCTTAACTATAAATCCTTTTCCAAGATTAAGTACATCTCCACAACTCTTAATTCATTAAGTCTGTCAGGTAGGTAACTAATGGAGAAATGTTTTGAGAGTATCAGTTATAAAATGTTTTCATAACACAATCCCGAATACCAATAACTGCATTCAGTCAAGAAGAATATGTTTTCTCTCTCAGATCTATGTATTCTCTCCAAACACCAAAATACCCAAAACAAACACAAATATATGATCAAAACTTAAAATTACTGACTTTATCAGCTATCACTCTCTTTCCCCTCCTTAAAATTTTTCAAGAAGGTTATCCTTACTTCCTACTTACAGCTCAAATACTTGAATGTGAAATCTATAACCAAACAGAAATCTGACTGTCTCTCAGAAGGGCCATAGTCTTCAATCTCCCCTTCTCTTGCCCTTTCAATACTTTTCAGAAACTTTCAAAATCTCTCTTACTAGACTCTCTTTGAATTGCTAGAAAAAAAACACTCTCTTGGTTTTCTCCTCTACCTGTGACTATAACTTTTTGTCTCTTTTAGTGACTCTTCTTCTCTAGTTTCTTTAAATTTTGAAAATGTTTTGATTCGATTCTAGGCACTCCTGTCAATGTATTAAAGCTCACCTCTTCTCACAGGCTTCTGTTCCATTCCAGTAAACACATTTACCAGTGAAGCAAATGAGCCCCAAGTTTTCATCTCTAGATCAGACGACCATTCCCACATGCCATCTTCTTGTTAGATATCAGGGTTCCCAGGTGGCACATTGGTTTGGGTTTGCCAAAAACTCAAAAGAGATGTGAAATTTCTCTTCCATTATACCTTACAATTTTCACTGTGGTCCAGTGTTCTTCCTTTCCACAGAGGATAATTCCATTTACACATTAATTGAGCTGAAAATCTGGGAGTCACTCTTGATTCTTAATACTCTCTCACCTCACTTCAGATCAAAAACACAAGAATTGTCAATTGTAACTGCTAGCTCACTTCAGTTCAGTCGTTCAGTCATGTCCGACTCTATGTGACCCCATGGACTGTAGTACGCCAGGCTTCCCTGTCCAATACCAACTCCTGGAGATTGTTCAACTAATGCCCATCAAGTCAGTAATGCCGTCCAACGATCTCATCCTCTGTTTTCCCCTTCTCTTCCCTCCCTCAATCTTTCCCAGCATTAGGGTCTTTTCCAATAAGTCAGTTCTTTGCATCAGGTGGCCAGAGTATTGGAGCTTCAGCTTCAGTATCAGTCCTTCCAATGGATATTCAATACTGATTTTCCTTAGGATTGACTGATTTGGTCTCCTTGCAGTCCAAGGGACTCTCAAGAGTCTTCTCCAACTCCACAGTTCAAAAACATCAATTCTTCAGCATTGAGCTTTCTTTATAGTCCAACTTTCATATCCATACACGACTACTGGAAAAACCCTAGCTTTGATTAGATGGACCTCTGTTGCAAAAGAAATGTCTCTGCTTTTTAATATGCTGTCTAGATTTGTCATAGCTTTTCTTCCAAGGAGCAAGTGTTTTTTTTTTTTTGTTTGTTTGTTTTTTTTTTTTTTAATTTCATGGCTGCAATCACCACGTGCAGTGATTTTGGAGCCCCCCCCCCCCCCCACCCAAGTAAAGTCTGTCACTGTTTTCGTTGCTTTCCCATCTATTTGACATGAAGTGATGGGACAGGATGCCATAATTTTAGTATTCTGAATGTTGAGTTTTAAGCAAATATTCTCACTCTCCTCTTTCATCTTCATCAAGAGGCTCTTTAATTCTTCTTTGCTTTTCTGCCATAAGGGTGGTGTCATCTGCATATCTGAGGTTATTGATATTTCTCCCGGCAATCTTAACTCCAGCTTGTGCTTCATCCAGCCCAGCATTTCTCATGATGTGCTCTGCATAGAAGTTAAATAAGCAGGGTGACAGTATGCAGCCTTGATAGTATTCCTTTCCCAATTTGGAACAAGTCTGCTCTTCCATGTCCAGTTCTAACTGCTGCTTCTTGACCTGCATATTGATTTCTCAGGAGTTAGGTCAGGTGCTCTGGTATCTCTTTAAAAATTTTCCACTTTTACTGTGATCCACACAGTCAAAGACTTTATCTTACTTAATAAAGAAGAAGTAGATGTTTTTTATGGAACTCTCTTGTTTTTTTGATGATCCAGCAAATGTTGGCAATTTGATCTTTGGTTCCTCTGCCTTTCTAAATCCAGCTTGAACATCTGGAAGTTCACGGTTCACATATTGTTGAAACCTGGCTTGGACAATTTTGAGCATTACTTTGCTGGCATGTGCGATGAATACAATTGTGTGGTACTTTGAACACTCTTTGGCATTATCTTTCTTTGGGATCGGAATGAAAACTGACCTTTTCCAGTCCTGTGGCCACTGTTGAGTTTTTCCAAATTTGCTGGCATATTGAGTGTAACACTTTCACAGCATCATCTTTTAATATTTGAAATAGCTCAACTGGAATGCCATCATCTCCACTAGCTTAATTCATAATGATGCTTCCTAAAGCCCACTTGACTTTGCATTTCAGGATGTCCAGCTCTAGGTGAGTGATCACACCACTGTGGTTATCTGGGTATGAAGATCTTTTTGTACAGTTCTGTGTATTCTTGCCACCTCTTCTTAACATCTTCTGCTTCTATTAGGTCCATACCATTTCTGTCGTTTATTGTGCCCATCTTTGCATGAAATGTTCCCTCAGTATCTCTAAGTTTTTGAAGAGATCTCTCATCTTTCCCATTCTATTGTTTTCCTCTATTTCTTTGCACTGATCACTGAGGAAGACTTTCTTATCTCTCATTGCTGTTCTTGGAACTCTGCCTTCAAATGGGTATACCTTTCCTTTTCCTCTTTCCCTTTCACTTCTCTTCTTTTCTCAGCTATCTGTGTCTTTTATTCTCCTTCTCTGCTATGATACATACTGGGACAATTTCATGTTCCTCCTGTGGATCTTTGCAAATCGATGCTCAGTAATTTAGTCAGTCAGTTCACTCACTCAGTCCTGTCCGACTCTTTGCGACCCCATGAATCGCAGCACACCAGGCCTCCCTGTCCATCACCAACTCCTGGAGTTCACTCAAACTCACATCCATCTATTCGGTGATGCCATCCAGCCATTTCATCCTCTGTCGTCCCCTTCTCCTCCTGCCTCCAATCCCTACCAGCATCAGAGTATTTTCCAACGAGTCAACTCTTTGCATGAGGTGGCCAAAGTATTGGAGTTTCAGCTTTAGCATCATTCCTTCAATGCTCACTTTTTTATCCTAATTCATAGCTCTGCGTAGTAAATGCTTACTTGTCTCTTCCATGAGCTGCAAGCTCCTAGAGGTCAGAGACTACATGTTTTTCAGCATTATGTACCTTGTTCTAAGGAAATGTCTAATAAATAGAAGATTATATATATATATATATGCCAGAGTCCAACTCCAGTAGCCAGGGATTCAACCTGAAGAGGTGGACAGTGTCAGCGAATGAGACAGCCTCTCATTTTTCTATGGACTGCCTGTTTATTCCATGTTTAAGATTCTCTTTTATACTTTTACAAAAACATTAGGCCAGAGGTTTGAGATTTTCAGTTCCCCCTCTCCAAGATATATTATCTCCATAAATCATTGTTGCTCTTCAAACAGAGTTCCTGCTTCAGTGACTCTCTCGGAATCAGCCTTACCATATATTATCTACCTCCTCTAATGTGTCCTATAGTTAACTTGTGATTACATTGTAACTCATGCTACATTCCTCAGTTTACTACTTATTTTCCTAAATCCTGTTTGTCCTAACATCCTGAGCTCACTATCTCTTAAAAAGGCTTCTAGCTATATAGTGTCTCTAAAAATTCCTAACTTCTATAAGCTATAGTAAAATATGCTAACTTTACAGCATTCCTTAAATCTTTAACTTCTAACTGTTTTAATTATTTCTAAGCCCTAAATTCAGTAAACTCCTTTGCCATAAACATTCTCCTCACAAATAGGCTTCAGATATCAGTTCCTCCCATGGCCTCAAGCTACGGCCTATGTGCTCATCCTGGAACACTCTTTTGTAAAAGTCCTTGAATAAATGTCAATGATTAACTTTATGAATTATTTTCTGAGCAATGCTGCAGAAGGCTTTGTGCCTTCTCATGCTCCTCTCAAGAGCAATAAGCACCTTAATATTCCTTTTCAGTCAACTCAGCTGAGGAGAGGAAAAGACAAGTCAGAATTACAAGGCCTAACTCCTTCATCCCGGGATCCATGCCTGCAGAATGAGGAGAGGGGGCTGGGGACCGTGCCTCCATTTTGTCAGTAATGCCTAACGCGGCTCCTGACATATATATACACTTAAATAAATGGATATAGGAGCTAGTATTTAAATTTAGATCAGTCTCTTTCACAGCTCATACCTGCTAAATGCAGAACAATTGGTAATGGTTATAACAAAAATCAAGTAGCTCATTTGAGGTTCTACACGATGCTGCATAAGGAAGAAAGATACAATTACTAGAAGAAGCATTTCAGAGAAGCATTTCAAGGCATGTTATTACTTGTTTAGAAAGCCACTAGTTACAGCATCAGAAGGCTTATAGAAGCTTTGTGTCAAAACACCAGCCATGTTTATGGACATAACGCTTTTTCGAAGGGAAATGAGAAACTCTGATATTTTTCTGCTCTTTATGCGATCAGAAAAAAAAAAAAAAAAAGTTTTTGACTCAAAAACCTATTTGGTTACCCATAAGAAACTTTAAAAAAACAAAGTAATTCACTTTTATTAGTCCAATTTTAATGAAATGAAAAGTAAAAATAAAATATGAAAATAATATAAATAAATTTGAATACCTTCCCACAGGGTAGACTTAAACAGATCTGCTTTAGGACCACTGCTGGAATAAAAAAATAGAATCAGAAATGCACAGCAAATATCTAGAGGTATTCATTATATTTTTACAGAAGGGACTCTTAAGTAATGATGTCCTTGCCTCTACATGGCTTTACTATAATCAAATGATAGAAAATGTAGCAATTTGACAGTTCTGAGCTACCTTGACCTTATGGGTCCCTCCTCCTACTTCCTGAGATTCAGTGTTTCTCAAAGGAAGATCATACATTTACTTTAACCTTAATATAAGTAAGTCAATCCTTCTGTGTATTCTTCCAATTAACTTGTTACATCCTCTGTACTTAACTGAAGGGAAAGCAATCTAACCCTTGACTATCATTCAATGTTACCTTTCAACCAGCCTTTGTTGTTATCTACCTCATTAAAATACTATTTTATATATTATGAAATTATATTAAAGTCTTGTTAATATTTGGAATATATTAAAAGGAAACTCCAGAAAGAAATGATCTAAGAATAAGATGTAACACAACTTTGCTGTGTGAAAATACTCATAGTATATTACATTTGAAGAGTAGTCTTAGAGCGATAATGATAATGAGAGAGTTACCATGCATAGAATAATTACCACGAATCCTTTTAAGTAAATTATCATCACCATTCTAAGAATGAAGAAACTGAGACTTAATGATGCTAAGGAAGCTTCCTGGGATCAGATGGCCACTAAAAGGCAGCATATGATAATAACTCTTGCCTCTCTCCCTAACCCACATTCTTAAGCATCTCTGTCAACTGCCTCAATGTTAAAGAAATCCAAAGTGAGCACCCATTTGTCAAAAAGGGAAAGATAAGTCCTGTGCTTTGCCACATCAACTTCAACACAGCTGTCTTGGATCTTTACCAGGAGAATTCTGTCAGTAAAATTATAAATGAAATAACACTAACAAGAGAGACTTTTGCATTTGCACTCAGTACATCTTAGAATGAATTGCACGGTATGCATTTGAGATTACTATGAGGCACATATATATTACTATCACAATGTATTCTAATAAATATGTTTATCATCCCATTTTCATACATGAAATACTAAAGTTCCCAAGTGCTAACACATCAATACAGTGACACTAACAACTAAAAGGTCTTTTCATTTTACCAGTCTTATTTATATCTATTACTAATATTACAGTCCATTTTGCATTCATAAATATACATGTATGCATTAAAAGTATACAGTTCATCCTTTCTTGAATTATAATGATTTATGTTCCTCAGAGGATGATAAACTATATTAAGAAAATAACCATGCTTCCTTCTTATTTGTATCATATTTCCTAGCATACAACTTAATATATAGTTGCTACTCCAAAGTGTGGCTTATCAAAATCTTTAATTCACATCCCATAGTTCTTTGTTCTCTTCCTCTTCACTTTTTTCATCCAGCCATCTATCCATGTAGTCTATATTATTTCTGTTTACTCTACATATCTATCATAATTAATTGATCAATATCTAGCTTAAAAGTTAATATGTCAAAGTCTTCATTTAGAATGAAACACTTTTAAAGGAATGGTTTTTATTAGATTAGAAAGAGAATACAATTGATTGATTATTAGGATACTCTCAGTATAATGATTAATGATTACTAATTGTGGCAAATCAGTAATGTCCACATCAGTATCTCACACCACATATGCGTCCCTTACAATACATCTCTGAAGCTCTTTCTACTAAGTGATAGAAAGAATGATCTTTCCCCTTGAATCTATGTTGGTTTGTTACTCTGACTCCAGTGGAAGGGATACTCTGTGAGTTCTGAAACTGTTAGAAGCACACTGACTGAAACCGCCCATGCTGGCCAGGCTCTCTTGTAACCATCTGCCTGAGTTGTTTTACAACCGGAGGTCCTGGTAAGGAACATGGAACTAATAAGCCACCACCAACCAGAAGAGTTCGGGAAAGGTCAAAAGGAGACACCACGTGTCCATCCACCTCCCAGAATCCCTCTCGCTAGCATCCATCTTGGCTGAGCAATGCATGCGCCACCAGGAAGGATTCTGAGTCAGAATGATTGACCAAAGACAACCTGGAAACTAATCCCATCAACATAAAAACCAAGACTGTGAGCCATGTGGCAGAGCAGTTCTCCTGGACTCCCTTACCCTGCTGCTCTCTGCCCGGGTGCCCTCTTCCACTAAAGGCTCTTGCTTTGTCAGCACATGTCTCCTTGGACAATTCTTTTCCAAGTGTTATACAAGAGCCCACTCTTGGGGCCCTGGAGAGCCCCCCTTCCTACAACAACTGGTGACCACAAAGGGACCCCCATTTTTATTGTGGTTGACATCCAGACCACTAGAGGTACTCCAGGATGAGCTCACCTGCTGACGGACCTGACCCAGCAGCCACAACTGGGACCTGTTTGTCCCTGGTCTCCTCCTGACATGGACAACTGACCAGAGTGCCCTGAACAGGTAAGGAACAAGACTTTTGCTGACCCCATTTATCTCACCCTTCTTTTCAATCCCTTCTATCCTATCCTATTTTTTCCTTTCCCGCAGTCATGGACACAGGAATCTTGTTGAAGGGCCTCAGCCTGAGCTGAGGATTGGAGACTGACTACCTCCTCTTGGCAGGGAACTCAGATTTTGGTTCTGGTAGGGCTGGGTTCCAGTCCTCCCTTCTCTGGTGGCCCAGGGGAAAGTCCTTTAAAGCCTGGGTATCTGCAGGTGGCAGGAGATGTCTGTAAGGACACCTCTTTTTTTTCCCTCTTTCTCTTCCCCACTCTTAGACCTCCTTTCTCTCCCCACTCCTTCTCTCTCAACCTGCCCTCTTTTCTTCTCTTTGAAGACTTAAGCCATTTCCATTCACTCTGTCTCTCAGTTGGAGAAGAAAATGGCAACCCACTCCAGTACTCTTGACCCAAAAATCCCATGGATGGAGAAGCCTGGCAGGCTACAGTCAATGGGGTCGCAAAGAATCGGACATGACTGAGCTACTTCACTTCACTTCACTGTCTGTCAATACTTGGACCTGAAGTTCTGGGTCCTTGTAAGCGATTTTTTGAGAGGCTATGCGCTCTCCTCCTCAGTAATTGTGTTTTCTGTTCTTGGAGAGATAATCAAGCATTAGAAGCCCTCCATCAGGTGCCCTGTTTCTATAAATTCGGCCATTTGATTTAGCATTTTGCTGAATGCTTTCACGTGGAAGAAATTGGCAGGGTTCAGTATAGTTGCACCTGGTCTTGGGCAAAAAGTAACACCCTAGACATGTTTAGGGGTTGATTCACCTTTCGGGATGAGTCCTACAGCCCCACTGATAGTGTTTACTACTGAGAATTTCCTCTGGTGCATGTACAGTCAGGGAATTGGGGACCAGGAGAGAGCTTACATTCGCTCTAGAGTCAGATATAGGGGCACCCACCCCATTACTAGTCTCCTGGGAATGAGACATTAAACTCTACCACTGTTAAAATGGGAAATAAGCCTAGCTTCCCTTTAGACATCCCACCGGGCTGTCTTTTTGCCCACTGGAAGGGATACCAATTGGAAGGGCTAGAAAAGAAAAAAAATCTTTTCAAATACTGTACATGATACTGGCCTACTAACTCCCTGGGAATTGGTGAAAAATGGCCCCAGTCGGGGTCACTTGGATTCAACAGCATTTTACAGCTCAGTCTATACTACAAACGTGAGGGTAAATACAAGTAGGTTCCCTATATCCAGGCCTTTATGGCCTTCTACCAGGATTCCAAAAAAAAGAGAGAA
Source organism: Capricornis sumatraensis (assembly GCF_032405125.1). Lineage (NCBI taxonomy): Eukaryota > Metazoa > Chordata > Mammalia > Artiodactyla > Bovidae > Capricornis > Capricornis sumatraensis. Next base: position 5,442,426 of record NC_091091.1, on the reverse strand, counting down.
AATATAAGCTTGAAGACTTTGAAAAATGTCCTTTCAAAGTTCTTTTGGCAAGGTCTGAAGCAGAAGATCGCCTTGACCTTCTCTTGAAGCCCTCAGCTCAGCCAGAGAGGTCACAGAGAAAGGAAGTTTAGACAAGCCCAGAAGACACAAGGCTAGGCCTGAAAGTCATGGGACCTGAACGGAAGTCTCTTACAGCTGCCTCGGCTCTGCCTCCATATGTCCTTTCCCCCAGGGGATTATCATCAGGAGGTAAGCTTTGCCCTTTGCAGAAGGAAAGGTCATCCTTGGACAAAATCTTCCTCCTAAGAGAGGTAGCGGATGGGGAGAGGGGAACTATGCGTGTTCATGTTCTTTTTTCTACACAAAACATTACTTTTAGGGAGCAATTGGGTTCATATTCTGAGAACTCCCAAAAAATTAGGGACAAATTTGAGCATCTTAGCCTTAACTTCTCCCTCATATGGAGGGATATAATGGTCATCCTCACCCAGTGTTATAATGAAGATAAAAAAGCTAGAATCTTAGATCAGGCTAGAAAAGTGGATGACGGAAGACAGCAGGTGGATGTCGGTCTGGCCCCTGCAGAAGAGGCAATCCCCTCTACAGAGCCAGATTGGGATCTCAATACAAGGGCAGAAAAGGAATTCTTAAGACACCTCACTACTTGGCTATTACAGGGAATGACCTGGGATGTCCAAAAAGATCATTAATTATATTAAAATAAAAGAGGTTACACTGAGAGAGAATAAAACTCCAACTCTTTGTGAAAAGTCACAGAGGCCTTTACCTCTGGCCAGAGGTAAAACTTTACCCAGGCAGATCTAAAAAGTATGGAAGGGAGAGTCCTGTTGGCCCATTTCTTCATAACCCAGGCAGCCCCAGACATAAGGAGAAAATTGCAAAAACTAGGAAAAGAATCAGAGACTCCAATCTCCAATTTGGTGGAGGAGTCAAATAGGGTGTTTTTGAATAGGGATAGGGAAGAGGAAGCCAAAACAAAAGGAAGTCTGAAAGGATAGGAGAATAGAGAGGCAGACCCAAGCCTTGGCCCGGCAACAGACTAAAATCCTGGCCTTGATTCATCCTGCCACTATGCAAGAGTCACAGGGAAAGGAAGGAAGTAAAAAGGATCTTAGAAAGCCATCACAGCTGAGACATACCCAGTATGCCTACTACAGAGAGAAAGGGCATTGCAAAGAGGAGTGTCCGTATTTCCCTAAGGGAAGGCATATAGAGACCCTTGCATATATAGACACCTGCTCCCTCTGTGTTAGTCCTGGGCGACTGGGACTGATGTTGCCCAGTGGTTCGAGAAACCCCAGCGAATAGTGAGATCCAGATCATTCCTCTCAATCCTTGGGTGACTCTACAAATAGAAGATAAGGATGTGAACTTTCTTTTGGACATGGGGGCTGCCTTCTCTGTTCTGCCTTTCCGATTAGGAATTTTAAGTCCCTGACTAAAATGGTGATGAAGGTAGATGGAAAACCCCAAAGCAAAAAAATTTACTAAGCCCCTCCATTGTAAGGTGGGCAATTGGCAAGGAACCCACCCCTTCTTATACATCCCTGGTTGCCCTGCTCCCCTACAGGGGAGAGACCTTCTTTGCCACCCCCAGACCAGAATGACTTTGGGAAAGCTAGAAGCGGATAATTTCCTTTGCTTATTGTCTGAATATTTACAGTCAGATGTAGAAAAGGAGGAGTTCTTCCCTTTCTTAGATGAGGTCAATCCCCAGGTGTGGGTTGTCTCCAGCACTGGCCTAGCCATAAATGTTCCTCTGATGAAGATTCTTCTGAGGCCAAATGCTCCCTACTCTTGGAAAAGACAATATCCCTTAAACCAGAAGTTCTTGAGGGTCTTAGACCATTAGTTAACAAATACCAAGATATTGGAATTCTAATCACCTGTGAGTCAATACTCCAATCTTTCCTGTTAAAAAATCAGATGGATTTTATCAATTCATCCAGGATCTAAGAGTTGTAAATTAAGCTGTGGTTCCCATCCACTCCATAGTCCCAAACCTGTATACCCTCTTATCCCAAGTTCCAGGAAATGCTAAATACTTCTCAGTCTTGGACCTTAAGGATGCTTTATTTTGCATTCCTCTCCATCCTGAATCCCCAAAACTCTTTGCCTTTGAGTGGTGGGACCTGGGAACAAGGGAGGCCATACAACTTTGCTGGACTCTACTACCACAAAGGTTTAGGGACAGCCCTCATATTTTCAGGACTTCCTTGGGGAGAGAACTAAGAGAATTAACCTTAACAAAGAGTAATCTAATACAGTATGTGGATGACTCGCTCATAGCTAGTCCAGATTTTACCAGCTGTCAAATGGCTACTATTAAAACTTTAAAATTCCTGTATGAAATGGATTATCAAGTATCCCCCAGAAAAGCTCAGATTAGCTTAACCCAAGTAAAATACTTCAGATTTATAATTACAGAAGGAAAAAGAATGCTTGACCCACAGAGGAAATCCCTCATCTTAAATAACCCACACACTCAAACAATAAAACAGCTTAGGGGGGTTTTAGGAATGACTGGGTTTTGCAGGATCTGGATCCCTGGTTATGGAAATGTGGCCCAACAGGTATATGAAAAGTTAAGAGGGAAAGTTAAGAGGCAACCTTGAAAAAAAGTTAAGCGGGAAAGAGGAAAAGCAACTTGAATGGGATGAGACTTTCAAGGTTGCCTTTAATGCCATGAAAGAGTCTATCACTACAGACCCAGCTTTAGGCCTCCTGACCTGGAAAAGACTTTCAACCTGTATGTTCTGAAAGGATAGGAACTGCTGTTGGGGTGTTAGGGCAAAAAACGGGCCTGTATTATAGCCCATGGCTTACCTCTTAAAACAATTAGAGGTGGCCAGAGGGTGGCCCACTTGCCTCCAGGAAGTAGAGGCCACCGCTTTTATAGTTAAAGAGGCATCTAAGTTGACCCTGAGTCAGCCCACTGTGTATATGCCTCACTAGGTGCAAGCAGTCTTGGAAACTAAAGGGGTAGATGTATGACAGGGGGAGGAATTACGCAATACCAAGCTCTCTTCCTTGACACTCCAGAAATAAAATTGAGGGTCTGTCAGACTTTAATCCACCTTAATGCTAGATACCCTTACTTCCCTTTGGATCGCCAATGCATGAAAATTATAAATGAGTTATACTCTTCTCAAATTCTGAAAGATGATGCTGTGAAAGTGCTGCACTGAATATGCCAGCAAATTTGGGAAACTCAGCAGATGGCCACAGGACTGGAAAAGGTCAGTTTTCATTCCAATCCCCAATGCCAAAGAATGCTCAAACTACCACACGATTGCAGTCATCTCACATGCTAGTAAAGTAATACTCAAAATTTTCCAAGCCAGGCTTCAGCAATACGTGAACCATGAAGATTGAGATGTTCAAGCTGGTTTTAGAAAAGGCAGAGGAAACACAGATCAAATTGCCAACATCTGCTGGATCATGGAAAAAGGAATAGAGTTCCAGAAAAACATCTATTTCTGCTTCATTGACTATGCCAAAGCCTTTGACTGTGTGGATCACAATAAACTGTGGAAAATTCTGAAAGAGATGGGAATACCAGACCACCTGACCTGCCTCTTGAGAAACCTATATGCAGGTCAGGAAGCAACAGTTAGAACTGGACATGGAACAACAGACTGGTTCCAAATAGAAAAAGGAGTACATCAAGACTGTATATTGTCACCCTACTTATTTAACTTCTATGCAGAGTACATCATGAGAAACGCTGGGCTGGAAGAAGCACAGCTGGAATCAAGATTGCTGGGAGAAATATCAATAATCTCAGATATGCAGATGACACCACCCTTATGGTAGAAAGTGAAGAGGAACTAAAAAGCCTGTTGATGAAAGTCAAAGAGGAGAGTGAAGAAGTTGGGTTAATGCTCAACATTCAGAAAACGAAGATCATGGCATCCGGGACCATCACTTCATGGGAAATAGGTGGGGAAACGGTGGAAACAGTGTCAGAATTTATTTTTTGGGGCTCCAAAATCACTGCAGATGGTGATTGCAGCCATGGAATTAAAAGACGCTTACTCCTTGGAAGGAAAGTTATGACCAACCTAGATAGCATATTGAAAAGCAGAGACATTACTTTGCCAACAAAGGTCCGTCTAGTCAAAACTATGGGTTTTCAAGTGGTCATATATGGATGTGAGAGTTGGACTGTGAAGATAGCTGAGCACCAAAGAATTGATGCTTTTGAACTGTGGTGTTGGAGAAGACTCTTGAGAGTCCCTTGGACTGCAAGGAGATCCAACCAGTCCATTCTAAAGGAGATCAGTCCTGGGTGTTCTTTGGAAGGAATGATGCTAAAGCTGAAACTCCAGTATTTTGGCCACCTCATGTGAAGAGTTGACTCATTGGAAAAGACTTTGATGCTGGGAAGGATTGGGGGCAGGAGGAGAAGGGGACAACAGAGAATGAGATGGCTGGATAGCATCACCGACTCGATGGACATGAGTTTGAGTGAACTCTGGGAGTTGGTGATTGACAGGGAGGCCTGGCATGCTGCAATTCATGGGGTCGCAGAGTTGGATACCGACTGAGCCACTGAACTGATACTCTTCTCATCCTGACCTATCAGAGACACCTTTATCTAACCCAGAGGAAGAATGGTACACAGATGGCAGTAGTTTTGTAGAAAAAAGGAGAGAGGAAAGCAAGATATGCTGTAATGAGCCTAGAAGAAACTAGGGAAAGTAGGTCTCTTCCCCTAGGCACCTCAGCCCAGAAAACTGAACTTTTTGCCCTGACAGGAGCTTTGGAATTAGGGGAAGGAAAGAGGATTAGTGTGTATATGACTCTTAAGTATGCTTTACTCATCCTGCACACCCATGCAGCAATTTGGAAGGAAAGGAGGATGCTCAGTGGTTGAAGCTCTCCTATTAAACATGAAGAGCTCATTCTCAGGCTCCTGGAGGCAGTCAAACTTCCTGCTAAATTAACTGTCATCCACTGCAAGCGTCACCAAAAGGGGCAAGAAAAGGAGGCCCAGGAAAAATAGGAAAGTTGATCAGGAGGCAAAATGAGCTGCTAGGGAAGCTATCCCTGTCACTGCTATCTGTCCCCTTTCTCCAAGGAAACCCTGACTCCAAATTATATTCCAGAGTAACATTCCCAATATGCTGAGTGGGGTTGGGAGTTTGGGTCACATGGGTGGTTTCAGATTGATCAGGCCCAAATAATGCTCCCTAACTCTCAGGTTTGGAAAATTACTAATTCTTTACATAAAAGTACTCATTTTGAAAGACATAATCTGGAAACTTTGCTCAAGCCTTTTCTCTACCATCCCCAGTTGGCTAAGGTTGTTCAATAGCTCACACAAAATTGTGACACCTGTCAAGGAAATAATCAAAAAACTAGACCCTTGTCAGCTCCTCCAGTTAAACCTGCCCACCATTGGGGATAATACTCAGGAGAGGACTGGCAGGTAGATTTTACAGCCATGCCAAAGACCCGAGTGTTCGTTCTTTTTCTGTTGGGGTGTTAGGGCATTCTTCTTCCTTTCTTTCTCTTATTTGCTACTCTTTATTGACATGCTCACAGGATGGATTGAAACATTCCCTACTAGGATAGAGAGAGATACAAAAGTCTGTAAAACTCTGCTGAAGGAAATAGTGCCTAAGTTTGGGCTGCCTTGATCACTTCAGAGTGACATTGGGCCCTCATTTACAGGCACGATATCCCAGAACCTGGCCCCATACTTAGGAATCAAATACTGCCTCCACTCATCCTGGTGGCCTCAAGCCTTGGGAAAGGTGGAGAGAGCAAACCAAACTCTTAAACAGGCTCTGGCCAAACTATGTCAAGAAACAAAATAAATGGATCCATATGCTACCCATAGCCCTCATGGGGGTACAGACAGTCCCCAAGTGGTCACTATTATTAAGTCCTTATGAAATGATGTATGGACATCCATTATTAACTTCTGAATTTTTTTTTTTTTTGACAATGACACCAATACACTCATAAAACATAAACTGACCTGGGAAGTTTTCAACAAGAACTCCAAAGATATGGAAAACAGATCCTCCCTAGATCACAGGAAGACTTGAAAAATCCCCAAGTAGAGCTGGAGGACCAACTATTAGTAATGGCCTGGCAGGAAAAAGGGAGTCCAAGCCAGGTGTCCAAGAAATGGACAAGGCCATATAAGGCTGTCCTAGTAACCTTAACTACAGTAAAAATGAAGGGTCTATCTGCCTGGGTCCACATTTCTAGAAAAAAAAAAAAAAAAAAAAACCATGGCCTACAGGCCTACAGGATGAGGCGATGGGAACCAAGACTCCAAAACCACAGGACAACTACTCCTATGAAACTGTTGAAGTCTTCAGACTCTTGTTCAGGCAGAAGACCATCAAATCTCTCTCAGATAATTAAAATACATCCTATGATGTTCCTCCTCTTCCTGATAATGTCTCCCTGTAAAGCTATTAATCTTTCCCTAAATAAAGCATTCAGTTGAGTTCAGTCTCAGTCGTGTCTGATTCTTTGCGACAACATGAATTGCAGCACACCAGGCCTCTCTGTCCATCACCAACACTCGAGTTCACTCAAAGTCACATCCTTTGAGTCGGTGATGCCATCCAGCCGACTCATCCTCTGTCGTCCCCTTCTCCTCCTGCCCCCAATCCCTCCCAGCATCAGAGTCTTGTCCAATGAGTCAGTTCTTCACATGAGTTGGCCAAAACACTGGAGTTTCAGCTTTAGCATCATTCCTTCCAAAGAACACCTAGGACTGATCTCTTTCAGGATGGACTGGTTGGACCGCCTTGCAGTCCAAGGGACACTCAAGAGTCTTCTCCAACATCATAGTTCAAAAGCATCAATTCTTCGGCGCTCAGCTTTCTTCACAGTCCAACTCACATCCATACATGATCACTGGAAAAACCATAGTCTTGACTAGATGGACATTTGTTGGCAAAGTAATGTCTCTGCTTTTCAATATACTATCTAGTTTGGTCATAACTTTCCTTCCAGGGAGTAAGCATCTTTTAATTTCATGGCTGCAATCACCATCTGCAGTGATTTTGGAGCCCCCCCAAAATAAATTCTGACACTGTTTCCACTGTTTCCCCACCTATTTGCCATTAAGTAATGGGACCAGAAGCCATGATCTTAGTTTTCTGAATGTTGAGATTTAAGTGAACATTTTCACGCTCCTCTTTGACTTTCATCAACAGGCTTTTTAGTTCCTCTTCACTTTCTGCCATAAGGGTGATGTCATCTGCATATATGAGGTTATTGATATTTCTCCCAGCAATCTTGATTCCAGCTTGTGCTTATTCCAGCCCAGCGTTTCTCATGATGTACTCTGCATAGAAGTTAAATAAGTAGCGTGACAATATACAGTCTTGATGTACTCCTTTTCTTATTTGGAATCAGTCTGTTTTTCCATGTCCAGTTCTAAATGTTGCTTCCTGATCCGCATATAGGTTTCTCAAGAGGCAGGTCAGGTTGTCTGGTATTCCCATCTCTTTCAGAATTCTCCAGAGTTTATTGTGATCCACACAGTCAAAGGTTTGGTATAGTCAATAAAGCAGAGATAGATGTTTTTCTGGAACTCTATTCCTTTTTCCATGATCCAGTGGATGTTGGCAATTTGATCTGTGTTTCCTCTGCCTTTTCTAAAACCAGCTTGAACATCTCAAACTTCATGGTTTACGTATTGCTGAAGCCTGGCTTGGAGAATTTTGAGCATTACTTTACTAGTGTGTGAGATGACTGCAGTTGTGCGGTAGTTTCAGCATTATTTGGCATTGCCTTTCTTTGGGATTGGAATGAAAACTGACCTTTTCTAGTCCTGTGGCCACTGCTGAGTTTTCCAAATTTGCTGGCATATTGAGTGCAGCACTTTCACAGCATCATCTTTCAGGATTTGAAATAGCTCAACTGGAATTCCATCACCTCCATCAGCTTTGTTTGTAATGATGCTTTCTAAGGCTCACTTGACTTCATATTCCAGGATGTCTAGCTCTAGGTGAGGGATCACACCATCATGATTATCTGGGTCATTAAGATCTTTTTTGTACAGTTCTTCTGTGTATTCTTGCCACCTCTTCTTAATATCTTCTGCTTCAGTTAGGTCTATATCATTTCTGTCCTTTATCGAGCCCATCTTTGCCCACACTTGCAAACTGCTTTGCTCCTCAACTCAATCAAACCAGTCCTTGCTGGATCTACATTAATGGCAGAAGTCAGGGGTATGTCCAACCTATTCCCAGGTATCAGTTGCCCACCCTTCTAGCCCAGCTACATGCTGTCACCCAGTACACCCCACCTGGTCATGATGTGGCCTTTTGGGAAAAAGGGGAGACAAAGTTTATGCCTTGGTATCAGCAACAGCTGTCTATTTACTCCCACGATAAAATCTGTCATCCCACCCAAGCCCTTATTTTCTCTTTTGAGTAACATTCCCCAAGTGACCTTCCCTATCTGTCTAAACAGTGACTCCCTAACAGGGGTGTTAGTAGGAAATCTAGACAACTCACAGTGTGGGGTAACCTTTACTGTCAGAACTGATGGAGAAAACTGGGATCTAGAAATTTCTCTAGAGTATTATGATTTAGCCCAAAGTCTGGGAACTAGAGGTTCTGGCAGAACTGACATGCTGTATCTATCCCTGAGCATTTGGCTCTCCTTGGATGCTATTAACCAGTTTCAAAAATCCATGTTCTATTGGTTTTGCCATACATCAACATGTATCCACCACAGGTATACACGTGTCCCCCATCCTGAATCCGCCTCCCTCATACCTCCCGGTACCATCCCTCTGGGTCATCCCAGTGCATCAGCCCCAAGCATCCAGTATCATGCATTGAACCTGGGCTGGCGACTCATTTCATATATGATATTATACATGTTTCAATGCCATTCTCCCAAATCATCCCACCCTCTTCCTCTCCCACAGAGTCTGAAAGACTGTTCTATACATCTGTGTCTCTTTTGCTGTCTCGCATACAGGGTTATCATTACCATCTTTCTAAATTATTGTAAAGTAATTAACCTCCAATTAAATAAATTTATTAAAAAAAAAGAAAATCCATGTTCTGTTCTGGACAACCAAGAAGCCACATCCATTCATCCTGGTTTCAAAATTGGGCAGGCAACTCTGATGCTTATTAGTCCCTTGTAGGGGTACCCACCCCTGAAAACCTAACCCTACAGTGGGAGTCTAAACAAAATCCTGTCTACCTTGAGGAAAAAATTCAGGATTCTTCACAAGACTTGAATCCCTTACTAAATGCCCTGCTGCCAGTTTTGCAGCAAGTGGAGTGATGGTACCTCCTCCCAGCTACTAAAGGACTGCCCCGTTCCATTATGCCATGTTCCAGTTGTAAGGCAGATGGAAATCCTGTTCCCCTTTGGCAAACCCGTTTTGCTGCCCACCTTGAACCCAGTCCTGGTGTCTACTTCATATGTGGAGATAAAGCTTATTTATCCCTGCCACCTTTTTGGTAAGGAACTTACACCCTAGGGTATCTCACGCCCTGCATAGATCTGGCCTGGAGTAATACCTCCTTTCCTTTACTAGCATATACCCACCAGAGGATATATAATGTAGTAATATAATACTTAATATAGAATAATATAGTCCTAATGCCAGGAAAAGAGGGGGTAAGTAATAATACTTAGGACTGACCACTGGTTTGACAGGAACTGACACTGGGGGAACTTCTTTACAGAAATTTCAGCAGCTTTCTGCTGATGTTGCTATATCCATAGAAAAAACTGTGAGGACCCTCCAATGCCTATAATCCTGGTTAGACTCCCTAGCAGCAATGGTCCTACAAAATTGTTGGGCCCTAGATTTACTGACTGCAAGACAGGGGGTCACTTGCCTTTATCTAAAAGAAGAATGCTATTTTTATTATAACCAGTCTGGAGAGGTCCAAGAAGATATCAAGGGGCTTGTGGAACAGGCCACAAAGATCCAGGATTTGAGCTCCTTGAGTGTGTGTTCTCCTTCTTTTCCTTCTTGGCTCCCGCTGTTTCTGGCTCTAGTGAAAGCTATATTTGTAAGCCTCCTACTTGGCCCCTGTATACTCCAACTCTTTACAAAGTTTATCTACAGCAGACTCCAGCAGTTCAAGCCAAATTGATGTCACTACAAGGGTGAAAGTTGGTTTCAGATGTGGAATTCCTCAACTTAGATGAGGTAGAGAGAGACTTCTGCTCTGCTAGGCAGGACTATGCCCATTACAGTAGGAAGAAGTTACAGAGGAAAAGAGACCTCCACCCCAATTCCCAAGAAGTATTTTGAGTATGAAGTCTCTCAGTGGGGAGTAGATAGGGGAAGGACACTGACTGAAACCGTCCACCCTGGCCAAGCTCTCTAGTAACCATCTGCATGAGTCCTTTTACGACAGGAGGTCCGGGTAAGGAACATGGAACTAATAAGCCACCACCAACCAGAAGAGTTTGGGAAAGGACAAAAGGAGACACCACGTGTCTATCCACCTCCCAGAATCCCTCTCGCTAGCATCCATCTCAGCTGAGCAATGTGTGCGCCACCAGGAAGGACTCTGAGTCCAAATGATGGCCAAAGACAACCTGGAAAATAATCCCATCAACATAAAACCCAAGACTGCGAGCCATGTGGCAGAGCAGTTCTCCTGGACTCCTTACACTGCTACTCTCCACCCGGGTGCCCTCTTCCAATAAAGTCTCTTGCTTTGTCAGCACATGTCTCCTTGGACAATTCTTTTCTGAGTGTTATACAAGAGCCTTCTCTTGGGGCCTTGGAGGCCCCCTCTTCCTACAACAAAACTAGGTGATAAAAGGCTATACAAATTCACTTGAGACACTCAGAATTCTGAACAACTCTGTAAGCAATCTGCTACTGTCGATCTGTGAGGAAGCCCAAATTAGGCCAGGAAAATAGACTATATGAAGAGTCTGTGAAATTACTTGATGAAAAATATACAGGTGGAAATCTCACTTACTGCATTCTTCCAGTATTTTATCTCCATCTACCATCTGACTACAATTGCTGGGAGACCTCGAGCCAAAACTTCCAGCTGAGAACTTCCCAAATTCCTTTATTCACAGAAACTAGGAGAGAGAACTATTTGCTTTATTGTTGCTTTAAGCCCATATGTTTTCAGGTGATTTGTTACACTAGAATGACTAGAGGCCTGCATTTTAATCTATAAATTCTTTCAGAACAGTATATAGGAACATAATTACGTACCTGTATGTACTAAAGAAAAAAAAAAAAAAACTTGCTTGATGGTTTGACCATATCCATTTCATTTAGGATATGCAGTACCTTTGATATTAAATTTCAAAAATTCACAATAAAAAACTCACTAAGAAACAGCAACTCTCAAAATTGTATATGCAAAAAATATTCAATTATTCACATAGTCTAATGTATCTCCCTTGATCTGTTATTAATGTTCAATCATGTTTTACTAGTTTAAATTAAAAACATTTTTTATTCTTTAAAAAAAGTTTAAAGAATAATAATAATAAATGTTTAAAATTTAAACATTTTTTTATTCTTACAAGTGATAGCCAAATTTCATTTAAAATAATTTATTGAAAACAATCAAAGCTTATCTATTCTCTTGGTTTATAAGACTTCTAGATATCATAATGTCTATGATTTTAGAACATGTTTTCTTATTAATGTTCAATAATAATACAGAATTTATATAGTAAAGATTTTATAAAAAGTCTCTTTTTTTTATCTTTCTTAGTTTCACTATTGTTTTCCTGAATTTTTTACCCTTAGTACAGCATACAATAATATGGAATAAAAATCATCAATTTTAAGAAGACTATATACCATACGATAACTATCCTAAGACATTTTCTCCTGCACGACAGAGGAATCACCTCCCTTTATTGTGTGAATTGTAAGTTCAGTACAGCACATAATGTGTGACTAAGATCAGTTTTTCTTTTTCTTCACAGAGAAGGAAATACTACACATTTTTCTAGAATGCTTATATTATTATCCTTATCTATGCCTTTGTAATGCAAATAAATGCCCTGGTAGCTCAGATGTTAAAGAATCCACCTGCAATGTGGGAGACCTGGGTTTGATCCCTGGGTTGGGAAGATCCCCTGGACAAGGGAAAGGTTATCCACTCTAGTATTCTGGCCTGAGAATCCCATGAACTATAGGGTCCATGGGGTCACAAAGAGTCTGACAGGACTGATCAACTTTCACTTTCTTCCACAACCTTGTGAGAAAGCATAAAAGTTTTCCTCAAAATTTTTCAGTGATGGCAAAGCAATCATCACCAAGGCCTATGATTGTGTTAACTTTGTGAAAAGTTTTGCAAACTTCCCCACATAAATTATTCCAACAGGGATAGGGAAAATAATCTTATCAGGGGGAGTGGGATTTACTCAGTGGATCCATCTGATGCAATGAAAGGGACGACAGTTCCAAAGTAAAAATGTTCCTAAATACGCATTCGCATTTTGGCTTTTCCAAAGCTACTTTTTCCAATCACCATGTTCATGAAACGATTCACTCATAGCCCTGAATAAAAGTTTTGTTTCTTAGAGTATATTGACATTCTCTTTGCAACCATCTGTACTCCACATGCAAGTTCTCACTCAGTCTTTTTAAATGCAAGAACATGACAAGTTTTCATTATTTTCTTTGATTCTCTTTGGTTTTAGAAATTGTTCTGAAAGCTGAAAGAAATCATGTTGTTTAAAATTGGACCTGCCAAGTTGAAATATTTTTAAAGTGTTTGAAAAAACAATTAGATTTGAACATTTCCCTTACTGACCTTATAAACTAATTATTTATTACATAGCTGGTAAAATAAACCATATATTTTCGTTCAAATGTTACTTAAGTATTCTGCTACTCTATTACTTTCTTAGTTTCTGTAAGTACCATAAGACTTTATATAGCTTAAGTGACTAAAATTTGTTGAATCTGAAGTTTACACAGTATCATTGTACTACAGTGTTCAAATAGATAGGTTTATACTTAAAGGGCTTTATACTTAAAGCCTTTATGATCAATTCAGCTACCCTTTTCGAGTAACAATTGTTTACTAATTTTATGTTTGCTCAAAAAACGAAAATAAAACGTGAATAATTCATGGCCCCCAAATGGTTTTACATATTTAGCTATTTTTTTAAAAAAAGAAATAGCAGCTATATACTTACATGGAAAATGCTACAATGGAGCATAAAATATATCTGACAAATATGTACATTCTACCATGAAACACTTTAGAAAAGTTTTAGAAAAGGCAGAGAAACCAGAGATCAAATTGCCAACATCTGCTGGATCATTCAAAAAGCAAGAGAGTTCCAGTAAAACATCTATTTCTGCTTTATTGACTATACCAAAGGCTTTGGATGTGTGGATCAAAATAAACTGTGGAAAATTCTGAAACACATGGGAATACCAGACCACCTTACATGCCTCTTGAGACACCTGTGTGTAGGTCAGGAAGCAACAGTTAGAACTGGACATGGAACAACAGATTGGTTCCAAATAGGAAAAGGAGTATGTTGAGGTTGTATATTGTCACCCTGCTTATAACTTATATGCAGAGTACACCAAGAGAAACGCTGGGCTGGAAGAAGCACAAGGTGAAATCAAGATTGCCAGGAGAAATATCAATAACCTCAGCTATGCAGATGACACCACCCTTATGGCAGAAAGTGAAAAGGAACTAAAGAACCACTTGATGAAAGTGAAAGAGGAGAGTGAAAAAGTTGGCTTAATGCTCAACATTCAGAAAACTAAAATCATGACATCCGGTCCCATCAGTTCAGTTCAGTTCAGTCGCTCAGTATTCTCCAACTCTTTGTGACCCCATGAATAGCAGCACGCCAGGCCGCTCTGTCCATCACCAACTCCTGGAATTTACTCAAACTCATGTCCATAGAGTCAGTGATACCATCCAGCCATCTCATCCTCTGTCGTCCCCTTCTCCTCCTGCCCCCAATCCTTCCCAGCATCAGAGTCTTATCCAATGAGTCAACTCTTTGCATGAGGTAGCCAAAGTACTGGAGTTTCAGCTTTAGCATGAGTACTTTCAATGTATACCCAGGGCTGATCTCCTTTAGAATGGACTGGTTGGATATCCTTGCAGTTCAAGGGACTCTCAACAGTCTTCTCCAACACCACAGTTCAAAAGCATCGATTCTTCAGTGCTCAGCTATCTTCAAAGTCCAACTCTCACATCCATACATGACCACTGGAAAAACCCTAGCCTTAACTAGATGGACATTTGTTGGCAAAGTATTGTTTCTGCTTTTGAAAGTGCTATTTAGGTTGGTCACAACTTTCCTTCCAAGGAGCATGCATTTTTTAATTTCATGGCTGTAATCACCATCTGCAGTGATTTTGAAGTCCAGAATAATAAATTCTGACAATGTTTCCGCATCTATTTGCCATGAAGGGTCCCTCTCCTCTTTCACTTTCATCAAGAGGCTCTTTAATTCTTCTTTGCTTTTCTGCCATAAGGGTGGTGTCATCTGCATATCTGAGGTTATTGATATTTCTCCTGGCAATCTTGATTCCAGGTTGTGCTTTATCCAGCCCAGCGTTTCTCATGATGTACTCTGCATATAACTTAGATAAGCAGGGTGACAATATACAGCCTTGACGTACTCCTTTCCCGATTTGGAACCAGTCTGTTGTTCCATGTCCAGTTCTAACTGTTGCTTCCTGACCTGCATATAGGTTTCTCAAGAGGCAGGTCAGTTGGTTTTGTATTCCCATCTCTTTCAAAATTTTCCTCCGTTTATTGTGACCCACAGTCAAGGGCTTTGGTATAGTCAATAAAGCAGAAATAGATGTTTTTCTGGAACTCTCTTGCTTATTTGATAATCCAGCAGATGTTAGCAATTTGATCTCTGGTTCCTCTGCCTTTTCTAAAACCAGCTTGAACATCTGGAAGTTCATGGTTCATGTATTGCTGAACCCTGGCTTGGAGAATTTTGAGTATTACTTTACTAGCCTGTGAGATGAGTGCAGCTGTGCAGTAGTTTGAGCATTCTTTGGCATTGACTTTCTTTTGGATTGGAATGAAAATTGACCTTTTCCAGTCCTGTGGCCACTGCTGAGTTTTCCAAATGTGCTGGCATATTGAATGCAGCATTTTCATAGCATCATCTTTCAGGATTTGAAACAGCTCAACTGGAATTCCATCACTTCCACTAGCTTTGTGCGTAGTGATGCTTTCTAAGGCCCACTTGATTTCACATTCTAGGATGTCTGGTCCCATCCCTTCATGGAAAATAGATGTGGAAACAGTGGTTGACTTTATTTTTTCTGGGCTCCAAAATCATTGTGGATGGTGATTGCAGCCATGAAATTAAAACACTTACTCCTTGGAAGAAAAGCTATGACCACCCTAGACAGAATATTAAAAAGCAGAGACATTATTTTGCCAACAAAGGTCCATCTAGTCAAGGCTATGATTTTCCAATATTCATGTATGGATGTAAGAATTGGAGTATAAAGAAAGCTGAGTATTGAAGTATCGATGCTTTTGAACTACGGTGTTGGAGAAGACTCTTGAGAGTCCCTTGGACTGCAAGGAGATCCAACCAGTCCATCCTAAAGGAGATCAGTCCTGGGTTTTCTTTGGAGGGACTGATGTTGAAGTTGAAACTCTAATACTTTGGCCACCTGATGCAGAGAGCTGACTCATTTGAAAAGACCCTGATGCTGGGAAGGATTGAGGGCAGGAGAAGGGGACGACAGAGGATGAGATGGTTGGATGACATGACTGACACTATGGACATGGGTTTGGATGGACTCTGGGAGTTGGTGATGGACAGGGAGGCCTGGCGTGCTGCAGTTCATGGGGTCACAAAGAGTCAGACACGACTGAGCAACTGAACTGAACTGAACCATGAAACTACTATAATTTATTTGTACTTCTACTTATTCAATCTTATTTAATTCTAGAAGAAAGTAACAATGAAAAGTTATATAATTATCCAATGCTTTCCAATTGGAAATGTTTGTCCACAACTTTTTCATGGGATTGATACAATCCATATTAAGTACATTCAAATTCTATCTACCCACATTTTGACACTAGATTTCTAGACTAAGCATCAAAGTTACTCTTGAATATCAAAATGTGTTGTCTGCTGAGCACAACCTTAGTTCAAACATTGTCTTAATTAGGTACGTTAGAACCTCAGTGTGGTAGTTTCGTTTTTGTAGGACCTAAATCTTATACAATTTTATGATTCTCTTTAAGAAAAATAACACAAGTTTACACATGTAAGTCAAAAGCAAAAGTGAACATTTTGTTCATATTGGAAAATAAACCATAACTCAGAATTTTTAATAGTTCATATATACCACTAGCTTCACAAGGTCAAGAAAAATCTCTTTTCAAAATAAAAAGAGTAAACATGATGCAGATTATATTGTTTGGTTGTCATATGCTTCGCCTTCCATCATCTTTGCTTAATAGTATAGCAATTTTGTAATTTTAATATCTCATGGGATAATTGAAAAATAACATAGTTTTTTACTAATATAATTTATCTTTTGGGACTTATTATTGGCAGTTTAGAAGCTTCCTTTTGTAGGATTTTTTTTTTTTTTCTTTCAGCTCAGTTCAATTCAGTTGCTCAGTCGTATCCGACTCTTTGTGACCCCATGAATTGCAGCACGCCAGGCTTCCCTGTCATTCACCAACTCCTGGAGTTTACCCAAACTCATGTCCATTGATTTGGTGATGCCATCCAACCATCTCATCATCTGTCATCCCCTTCTCCTCCTGCCCTCAATCCTTCCCAGCATCTGGGTCTTTTCAAATGAGTCAGCTCTTCGCATTAGGTACCCAAACTACTGGAGTTTCAGCTTCAGCATCAGTCCTTCCAAAGAACACCCAGGATTGATCTTCTTTAGGATGGACTGTTTGGATCTCCTTGCATTCCAAGGGACCCTCAAGAGTTTTCTCCAACACCACAGTTGAAAAACATCAATTCTTCGGTGCTCAGCTTTCTTTATAGTCCAACTCTCACATCCATACATGTCTACTGGAAACACCATAGCCTTGACTAGATGGACTTTTGTTGGCAAAGTAATGTCTCTGCTTTTTAATATGCTGTCTAGGTTTATCATAACTTTCCTTCAAAGGAGTAAGCGTGTTTTAATTTCATGACTACCGTCAACATCTGCAGTGATTTTGGAACCCACCCTCCCTGCCAAAAAAAATAAAGTCAGCCACTGTTTCCATTGTTTCACCATCTATTTGCCATGAACTGAACTGACCAGATGCCATGATCTTAGTTTTCTGAATGTTGAGCTTTCAGCCAACTTTTTCACTCTCCTCTTTCACTTTCATTAAGACTTCTTCACTTTCTGCCATAAGGGTGGTGCCATCTGCATATCTGAGGTTGTTGACATTTCTCCTGGCAATCTTGATTTCAGCTTGTGTTTCTTCCAGCCCACCATTTCTCTTGATATACTCTGTTTCGTAAATTCTCTATGAAGTATTTATTTTTGTGGTATTTTTAATTTTGGGGCATTTAAAGTGGATTTGAGACTGGTATCCTTATAAAAAGAATGGATAAAAAAAAGAAAAAAATATATAAAGTAGATTTGAGTCTAGTTTTCATTAATTTTAGAACCAGAGGAACTGAGAGCTATACTGTCCTTTTGTCTTAATAATCATCTTTCCACTGAAAATTAAGTTACATAATAACAAATTTTATACCAAATTTTATTATTCTACCTTATTTAATGCAATGGAAACTTGCTCTTGTATGTAATTTTAAAATTAGAAAAAGCTAACACAAGTTGTTTATTTTTCAGAAAAAAAATGACACATTTTTTTCTTGAAAAAGCTTCATGCTGCTGCTACTGCTGCTAAGTCCTTCAGTTGTGTCCGATTCTGTGTGATCCCTTAGACAGCAGCCCACTAGGCTCCCCTGTCCCTGGGATTCTCCAGGCAAGAACACTGGAGTGGGTTGCCATTTCCTTCTCCAATGAATGAAAGTGAAAAATGAAAGTGAAGTCACTCTGTTGTGTCCGACTCTTAGTGACCCAGTGGCCTGCAGCCTACCAGGCTCCTCTGTCCATGGGATTTTCCAGGCAAGAGTGCTGGAGTGGAGTGCTATTGCTTTCTCCAGAAAAACTTCATACAACTCAAGAAATGATGATTTAGATTTTGTAGAATCTTTTTTGAACAGTCTATGCAATTTTTCTCTCTTGCATTCCCAGGATTATAACAGAAAGTGCAATCTGCAGTGGCACTAGCATACTGTCCATCCCTGCCATACACCTACTATCAAAGTATATTAGTACTATCTCTTTATTGTTCCCCGGTTTCCAAAGAAAGTCTTACAAATCTGTCTAAGTGCCTGTAGAAAAGTTTCCACAGGGGTGCCATCCTAAAACTCAAGAGGTTTTATTTCCTTTTTCCAATTTCCAAACTGATGTATAAAGTTATCATTTATTTATGATATCCAAAGTGTTACTGCAGGATTTAGACGTGTGATATAGGTATATAGAGTAAAGCCCACTATTGCAGGGATTTTTAAATTGTAAACAATATAATGAGCAAGAAACCAGAAGGAAAAATCCTGGCACGATCCCAGTTACTGTTGTTTTTCAAGGTCCACCAAAGCAAAAAAGAACAGTAGCAATAACTGTGGCAAAGAGGGCAGGCAGCTAAGTGCCTATCATAGCTAACTGGGCTTTTCCCCACTTGTACCTTGAAGAAAGAACAAGAACAATGTGGCCTCACATGTACATCACGAGGCACTATCCACTCATTACTGTGATATCAGGTCTAAAGAGGCCCCAAATGCATCCATTATTTCCTATCACATGGGTCAATTGATAGTTCTCAGGACAGAAAGAAATGGGAAAGAAAAGGTGTGGAAGGCAAGAAGGCAGCAAATGTGGTTCTCCCTTCCTTGACGTTATGGACATAACTGAACATGTTCTAGCAGATTGGATGCGCTCTTATTTCTCTCCATCAGAGACAAACATAGATCATCACTTAACTACAAATCTCAGTAAATAGAATCTCAAGAAAATCCATAGGGTGGGTGAAAATATTTTCCCCTCAAAGCTTCAAAGTAATTTTTAATGCACTATACATATAATTAAATGTTCTTCCTGTCTTGTGATATTCTAGTCCCATTTACCTGACTAATAAGCAACTATCACTTAATATGTTCTTTTTTGTACTCAGAGAATAAACCAATGTTATTGTAGACATGATACATAGGGCACTGAACTTACCAATCATCAGGAAACACCATATTATCAATAGTATATTCACTAAGCACAGAGCTTGTTCTTATAACCTCTGATCTTGAATGATTTCCACATGTTAATCCATCATGGCATCATTTTAAAATGTTTCAGTGAGTACTCACAGCTCTTAAATAAAAACTCCTTCCATGGCAGAGCAGCCCTTTCCAGTAAAACACTGTCCAATGCCTTCAGTTGGAATGATTCTTTCTATTATGATAATCTGTGTTACTGTATGAAGTCTTTACCCTCACATGGTAGAGATCTTATCTTTTTATTGATATCACAGGAACCTAGCAAAGAGCCTAATTTCATTAATGGGGACACTATTAATGTTTTTTGATTGAATAAAGTAATCAATCAATTGGTAAATCTGGTAGTTAGTAACTTTTACTCAACCTAGACTGCTTTGTGGAATTCTTCCTGACATTCAGATAGTTTAATAAAAGTATGGTTTATCATATCAAAGTTAATTAAGTTCAGCATAGATATAGATTTAAAATGGTAGATTTGCAGAGTAAAAGTCAGTCAGTTGTGTCTGATTGTGACCCTAAAGCCTGTAGCCCACTAGGTACCTCTCCAGGAATTCTCCAGGCAAGAATAGTGGAATGGGTCACCATGCACTTCTCTAGGGCATCTTCCCAACCCAGGAATCAAATCAGGGTCTCCTGCATTGCAGGCAGATTCTTTATCATCTGAGCTACCAGGGAAGCCCCTATATAGATATCTGAGGAGAATATAAAATGGGAAGACAGCTGAAACAAAATCTGAGATTAGTCCACACCTCCAAAATAATCTGTATACCTATTAGAGCTCTATGCCAAATTATGAAGCATGTATAAGTAAAATGGAAAAAAGAGAGTTGTAAAATAAAATTTAATTTACACTTAAAAACAAAATTGCTATGTTGGAGTACAGACTAGTAAACAAAGTGTTATGATTCTCAATTGTATCATACAAATACCCTCCAAGATTTTAAGCACACGAAGACACATTAAAAAAAATCCACACTAAAATCATAAAAGTGAGTCATTACTAGGTGATAAGTTTTATCCTTTGTGTTGTTCTCCATAGCGTTTGCATCAATTTACAATCCTACTGACAACACACAAAGATTTCCACATCCTTTCCAGTATCTATCTCTTGTCTTCTGTTGATGGCCCTTCTCACAAGCATCAGGTGATACATCACCATGGTTTTAATTTGCTCTGGTAATTTCACTTATCCCAGATATTTTCCTACCACACTCAAAAAAAAAAAAACCCTAAAAATACTAACTCAAAAAGACATTTTCACCCTTATGTGTATAGCAGCCTTATTTATAATAGCCAAGACATGGAAACAACCTAAGTGTCTATTAATGGAGAAAGAAACCATATATATATATATATTCAGCCATAGAAAATGAAAAAAGCCCTACCATTTGCTACCACATAGATGGACTTTGAAAGTATTGGGCTAAGTGAAATCAGTCCGACAGAGAAAGATGAATACTGGAAGATCTCAGATATATGTAAAATCGATTTTTTAAAAAATTCATAGAAATCAGACTTGTGGTTACCAAAGACAAAGAGTTGGCGCAGGGAGAATTGGAGGAAGGTGGTCAAAAGGTACAAAATTCCACTAGGAAGGTAAATAAGTACTAGGGATGTAATGTACAGCACAATGCTGACAGTTAACATTACTTCATGATATATGGGGAAGTTAAGAGAATAAAACCCTAAAAGTTCTCATCACAAGGAGAACTATTTTTTCTCTTTTCTTCTTTTTTCTTTCTTTACCTTGTATTGTAGCTATATGAGAAGGTGAATGTTAGCTAAATCTGTTGTGGTAATCATGTCACAACATATGTAAATCAATCCATCGTGCTGTATATCTCAAACTTATAAATGATGTATGGCAACCATTTCCCAATAAGAGTGGAAAAATGACAATTAAACAATGGCAAAGAGGAAAAATGTGACTACTGAATACAAGCAAATTCAGTTAAAAAAAAAAAGGAGATGTTAAAATGTCCATGTTTTCCCCATTTGCTAAATCTAAAAGATAGGATAACCTATACCAGAGAAGGTAGATTTAAAGCAGGTATACAATCACTCTTCTCTCCCTGCAAGATGTAACTAATTACAAGCATTCATTTCTACTGAGTTTAGCTGCATACTCAGGATTTTGGAGCCAACATTCTACACAAACACAAGCAATCAATAGAACTCATCTCCTGAGATGAAAGCTATTTGCTTTTCCTACTGAAAACAAACTAAGCAGACAGTGGTTGGACTTTTGGACACACTAGGAGCTGGGTTCCAAGCACACATATGGGAATTTACGTGTTGTAAGAAATGAAAGCCAGGAAATGTCTTATGGAACCAGATGGCCAGATAGCCATTTCACCTCTGAATGACAATGGTTTCTCTAGTATGACAGTGATTTCTATAACTAACAATGTCATTGAAAGAGCGCAAATGCTCTCTGAAAAAACAGCAACTCTGTATGACAGTCTGTCTCGAGGTCCATTAGCCAGAATACAATATTTATAATGGTTTCAAATGTTTACTCAAGAAACAATAAAGCAAACACTTATTATTATTTTTTTTTTTCCACAAACTGTCAAACAACAGATGGTAACATCCAATGAACCAGTGACTGGGAGTTGACCCAGTGAAAAATCATATTAATTTCCTAAGTTGTATTAAAAATGTCTTTGTTCTGCTATATATGCAATAACATAATTTTTCAGTTCAGTACAGTTCAGTCGCTCAGTCATGTCTGAATCTTTGGGACCCCATGAATTGCAGCATGCCAGGCCTCCCTGTCCATCACCAAATCCCGGAATTTACCCAAACTCATGTCCATTGAATCGGTGATGCCATCTAACCATCTCATCCTCTGTCGTCCCCTTCTCCTCCCACCTTCAATTTTTCCAAAAATCAGGGTCTTTTCGAAAGGGTCAACTCTTCGCATCAAGTGGCCAAAGTATTGAAGTTTCAGCTTTAACATCAGTCCTTCCAATGAACACCCAGGACTGATTTTTAGGATGGACTGGTTGGATCTCCTTGCAGTGCAAGGTACTCTCAAGAGTCTTCTCCAACACCACAGTTCAAAAGCATCAATTCTTCAGCACTCAACTTTCCTTATAGTCCAACTCTCACATCCATACATGACCACTGGAAAAACCATAGCCTTGACTAGACGGACATTTATTCTCAAAGTAATGTCTCTGCTTTTTAATATGCTGTCTAGGTTGGCCATAACTTTCCTTCCAAGGTGTAAGCGTCTTTATTTCCATGGCTGCAGTCACCATCTGCAGTGATTTTGAAATCCAAAATAATAAAGTCAGTCATTGTTTCCCCATCTATTTGCCATGAAGTGATGGGACCAGATGCCATGATCTTCGTTTTCTGAATGTTGAGATTTAAGCCAACTTTTTCACTCTCCTCTTTCACTTTCATCAAGAGGCTCTTTAATTCTTCTTTACTTTTTTCCATAATGGTGGTGTCATCTTCATATTTGAGATTATTGATATTTCTCCCAGCAATCTTGATTCCAGCCTGTGCTTCATCCAGCCCAGCATTTCTCATGATGTGCTCTGCATAGAAGTTAAATAAGAAGGGTGACATTATATAGCCTTGATATACTCCTTTTCCTATTTGGAACCAGTCTGTTGTTCCATGTCCAGTTCTAACTGTTGCTTCTTGACTTGTATACAGAATTCTCAAGAGGCAGGTCAGGTGGTCTTGTATTCCCATCTCTTTCAGAATTTTCCACAGTTTATTGTGATCCACACAGCCAAAGGGTTTGGCAAAGTCAATAAAGCAGAAATAGATGTTTTTCTGGAACTCTCTAGCTTTTTTGTTGATCCAGCAAATGTTGGCAATTTGATCTCTGGTTCCTCTGCCTTTCCTAAAACAAGCTTGAACATCTGGAAGTTTATGGTTCATGTATTACTGAAGCCTGGCTTGGAGAATTTTCATAGGACACTGAAAGATGAACTGCCCAGGTCGGTGCCCAATATGCTACTGGAGATCAGTGGAGAAATAACTTCAGAAAGAATGAAGGGATGGAGCCAAAGCAAAAACAATACCCAGCAGTGGATGTGACTAGTGATAGAATCAAGGTCCAATGCTGTAAAGAGCAATATTGCATAGGGACCTGGAATGTTAGGTCCATGAATCAAGGGAAATTGGAAATGGTCAAACAGGAGATGGCAAGAGTGAACATCGATGTTCTAAGAATCAGTGAACTAAGATGGACTGGAATGGGTACATTTAACTCAGATGACCATTATATTACTACTGTGGGCAGGAATCCATTAGAAGAAATGGAGTAGCCAACATAGTCAACAAAAGAGTCTGAAACACATCACTTAGATGCAATGGCAAAAATGACAAAATGATCTCTGTTCATTTCCAAGGCATACCATTCAACATCACGGTAATTCTAGTCTATGCCCTGACCAGGAATGCTGAAGAAACTGAAGTTGAATGGTTCTATGAAGACCTACAAGAACTTCTAGAACTAGCACCCAAAAAGCTGTCCTTTTCATTAGAGGGGACTGGAATACAAAAGTAGGAAGTCAAGAAACACCTGGAGTAACAGGCAAATTTGGCCTTGGAATACGGAATGAAGCAGGGCAAAGGCTAACAGAGTTTTGCCAAGAGAAAGCACTGGTCATAGCAAACACCCTCTTCTAACAACACAAAAGACTCTACACATGGACATCACCAGATGGTCAACACCAAAATCAGACTGATTGTATTCTTTGCAGCGAAAAATAGAAAAGCTCTATACAGTCAGCAAAAACAAGACTGGGAGGCTGACGGTGGTTCAGATTATTAAAGTGGGAAAAACCACTAGACCATTCATATATGACCTAAATCAAATCCCTTACAATTATACAGTGGAAGTGAGATATAGATTTAAGGGACTAGATTTGATAGACTGAGTGTCAGATGAACTATGGACAGATGTTTGTGACATTGTACAGGAGACAGGAATCAAGACTATCCCCAAGAAAAAGATGCAAAAAGCAAAATGACTGTCTGAGGAGTCCTTACAAATACCTGTGAAAAGAAGAGAAGTGAAAAGCAAAGGAGAAAAGGAAAGATATACCCATTTCAATGCAGAGTTCCAAAGAAGAGCAAGGAGAGATAAGAAAGCCTTCCTCAACGATCAATGCAAAGAAATAGAGGAAAACACAGAATGGGAAAGACTAGAGATCTCTTCAAGAAAATTAGAGATACCAAGGAAACATTTCATGCAAAAATGGGCTCGATAAAGGACAGAAATGGTATGGACCTAACAGAAGCAGAAGATATTAAGATATTAAAAAGACGTGGCAAGAATACACAGAACTGCACAAAAAACATCTTCACGACCCAGATAATCACAATGGTGTGATCACTCACCTAAAGCCAGACATCCTGGAATGTGAAGTCAAGTGGGCCTTAGGAAGTATCATTAGAAACAAAGCTAGTGGAGGTGATGGAATTTCAGTTGAGCTATTTCAAATCCTAAAAGATGATGCTGTGAAAGTGCTGCACTCAATACATCAGCAAATTTGGAAAACTCAGCAGTGGCCACAAGGCTGGAAAAGGTCAGTTTTCATTCCAATCCCAAAGAAAGGCAATGCCAAAGAATGCTCAAATGTACTTTTTAGTTTTAATTATTTTTTCCTTAAGTCTGCAAGGTAGTGAGAAGAAAACCAGTTTTCAGTGCATAGACATTTAAATATATCACATTTCAATCCTTTTCTCTCCACTGGGAGGAGAGTAATGATTTTTAACCTCAAAGACCCGGCAAAAAACAATTGCCTCTTATTAAATTGCCTGCTGGGCTGACTGAAACCTTTAAAATTATTATAGAACTAATCACAATTTTCATTTAGTTGGCAAAGACAACTGATATTTATTGTTAGTTAAACATTGTTACCATGTTTCAAGTTCTCTGAACATTAACGCTCAATAATATGAAAGAAAGCAGATTTTATTATAGGTTATTTGGGATGTGGATTCACACAACTCTGCTGCAGGTGATGAAAGAAACTTATGAATTATTAATGTATGTCCCCCAATAAGCTACTTTTTAAAGAATATATATATATATTTATATTCAGAAAACTAAACTAACTTTATTGTATTCTGGATATTTTATAAATGCTATGTCTTATGTGATCAACTAACTTTGGTAATGATGCCTTGGATTAAATATCAATAATTTTTCTGAAAAATGCAAGTTTTAGATAGATATAGTTCTCAGTAAAATATTTAGTCTATTAGAAGCATTAACATACCTTGGCTTGGACCAATATTATCTATCTATAGGCAATGTGAGGGGGAGCAGAAAGTTCGAAAATCATATTCTACTGAAAAGACCTGGAGAAAGTGGAGATAGCCTTCCCTGGGGCAAACAAAACAAGTAAAGGCAGAACTAGGACTAGAGTTTAGGATCCCAATGATCTGAGCTGCCAAGCTTATGAAACCATTATAATTCACGTTATGTGTTCTATAGATTTATTGCATTTGACCTACTTTCTGACTTTTAGCATATACTTCTATTTACTTATAGATTTCAATTGAAAAACATTTTTAAGTAAGAATCTATGCCATCAAATATTCCTACTGATGTTGCACAAAATGTGCATTTATACAAATACATATAATTTTATATTACTTCCTGAAAAGCATCTAGTAATTAATAGAACTGCTGGTGATAATGCATTTTCTATCCTTTTCATCTGTTTATCCAACTTTAAACATGAGTTCTATGAATGCATTCATTCATTCAAGTCTTTAATTCATTATTCATCCTTACACTCATTAAACAGTTCCTTTGAGTAACTTGGATTTCCCTGGTGGCTCAGACGGTAAAGCATCTATCTACAATGTGGGAGACCTGGGTTCAATCCCTGGGTTGGGAAGATCCCCTGGAGAAGGAAATGGCAATCAACTCCAGTACTATTGCCTGGAAAATACCATGGACAGAGGAGCCTGGTAGGCTACAGTCCATGGGGTCGCAAAGAGTCAGACCCGATTGAGCGACAGGGCTATAGGTACCAGATACAGTTCTATGTATTGGGATGCAGCATTACAACATATGTGACATGTTGAAACTTATGTTCTCATGGTAGAAACACAAAATAGACAGACATAACATTGGATAGTGGTATGTGCTACAAAGAAAAATAAAGAAAGATAAAGAAACAGAGGGTGATCAGAAGGGAGACAGGGAAGCCCTTTCTCAGATGGGGATTTAAATAGAGACCTGAATGTAGTGACCAGTTGGACATTTAATGACAATCCTGGTCTGAGAAAACTTTGAATGCAATGGCTCTGAAGGTCTCTGAACATATCATGCTTAAAAAAAAAAAAAAAGGCAAGAAGACAGGGTATTATGTGCAGAGATGAGTAACAGAAAGAGGGAAACATAATTAGATTTCCAAGGATGACTTTTGTACACTGGCCTTGTAGGTAAAAATAGGTTCAACTTCAAATATGACGGACAGGCATTGAAAGGTTTTAAGAAAATTATTTTGGCCGTTTTATAGTGAAGAGAAAGTCCTAGTGAATAATAGTGGACAGTGAGTGTGGTAAAAGTAAAAGCAGAGAGACTTAGGTCAGTTTTGAACCAAGATTCTCATTCTAAAGCTCTAATTACACAACTGCAACCAGTAATAATAAAACCACCAAAAGACTGTTCTAGGAAAAGGAAATATAGTTGCTCAAATAACTGATGCTTTGCACTAAGTGCTTTATGTGTTAAATCTCAATGAAATTACCTCATAACACTGGGACATGGGTACTATTCTTATCCCTAAGATTCAATGAGAAGCTTGATGTACAAAGATATTAATAACTTCTCCAAAGATGAACATCTAGTAAATGGTGGAGCCAGGAATTTAACTTAGTCAATCCAAGTTAAATTTCTGTGATCAACTCAAAACTGAGCACTTAGTCTCTGATACAGAATGGTTCCTGAGCGTCTCATCACCAAGCTTCCAAATGTCCATGCTTCCTAATTGTCTAAAGCAAGAAGATAATATTGACAAGTTGAGCATTCCTGATTTATTTCTATTTATTAATAAAGATCCCCTTCTCCAGCTTGATTCTAAATTATATAGCCACCATAGCCAAAGCTGCCAGATGCTTTTTTTTTTTCAGTTGCACATCGTTTCATCAAAAATGAAGTACACCTATCAGTGTGCCTTCAATAAATGGAGAAATCTCTCCATTTATCTGCAAACATTTACATTTCTTTGTTACTTTGCTCCAGCATCTGCAGTGCCTCATAGAAGAGGCTCTCAGCAATACACTTTTATCAGTTTCATTCAGGTCATCCAATTCTGTAATCTCCACATTGAAACA
This sequence comes from Capricornis sumatraensis, assembly GCF_032405125.1. Lineage (NCBI taxonomy): Eukaryota > Metazoa > Chordata > Mammalia > Artiodactyla > Bovidae > Capricornis > Capricornis sumatraensis. The sequence goes on along the minus strand of NC_091091.1, from coordinate 5,414,817 downwards.
CTGAAATCTATTTTGCTTCTAAATTATAATAATGCTTATTACCTCAGAAAAAAATTTGTTCAAAGGAAACAGCGAACTCTGTTGTACATATCAGCACACACCTAAAAATACTCTCTAATAATGGGAATAAATCCAGCAAATAGACTGCCTGCTTTTCCTCAGTTTCTAATGCCTCACAAAATGAATAGGCAAGGGCCAAGTAATGGAACAGCTACCCACAAAATCAATACAATTATGCACAAATATGAAACAATCTATGCACATTTCCAGAGGGTGACTGTCCTTATGGAGAGTTAATTTATTCTTGGAAGAAGTAGAAAATCACTATGCATATGTGTCTGTTGCTTAATTTAATAAATCCTAATAAATATAATCCCTCACATAAGCACTTTTATTTGAATTCCTGAAAATAGAGATTTGGGGTAAAAGATAACTACAAGGATTTTTTTTTTAATTCCTGATCTAATGTAAATTATTTGTGTTGACTTTTTTCATGCCCTTAAAATTTTACTGTTTGTGAGATTTATGGGAACATGAAATAAAATAGCAAGGTAACAAAATGATAGCAAAGATATTTTCAACATTGGAATAATTCATGCAGTTCAAATAGCAAATACATTTCATAGAAATACCAACATCTTGATAATTTCAATAAGGTATAGCTTCGGATAATTTTTAAACAGTCTTTTTTTTTTGTCATCTTTTTTTTTTTTACAATGTGATATCTGTTAACTTGTGAGAGTGATTTTACAACTTGGTCTGAGTAAAGATCTGGCCTGTTCACAACCAAAATCGTCTTTGTTTGTATGAACCATGCACTAGAGCTTTAGGAAGATAATTGCGGGTTAAGAAATAAACTGGCATTCTGTGAACACAGTATATAATCAACAGCTAAAGAACACAAGAGGGAGATGATCTTGAACTCCATGCGTCAATGGATATTCTGGGGACATAATACATTTGAAAGAATAGTGTAATTAAGTGCTTTTTAGTTTGAAGAGTTTGGGTGTTCTATCATCATAAAACAATTATTTTATTAAGTGATCAAACAGGCATTGTACTTCACTACACCCCATTAGCAGAGAAAAGACCAAGTATAAAGATTCTCCCAGATAGCTTAAAGCTAAGAGAGATATACTGACTTGGATTGGTTTGGGGGGAAAACTCCAAAACAGCTACATAATGCACTGACTGAAGCATAGATATTTGTATGCTCAATTTAGGTGTATTTTCCTCAGGATGTAAATATCCATAATTCAAGAAATTTGAACTTGTTTACAGATTTTATTGCTACTGAAGTATCTATATTTCTATGGCTTCCTTTATGTTTCCATTCTCTAACTTGCTGCCAAAGTGGGCTCACAAAAACCTATTTGCACAGCTGATGTCCCTTTTGGCTGTGAACATGAAAAGACTGATTTGGAACAGACTGAGTAGCCCCAGGAGAAGCTTTGGCAATGATATTCCATTACCGCCTATCTGAATCAGTCACAGTACACTAGTCAGGCCTGAATTAACTCTGAGCACAAATAATCAATGGAATATGCAAATTAGACATAAGTTGACATTTTTTGGTAACATTTATTTTCAATGCTGATTTTATTTAGATATCTAAATTGGGAGGAATTTTGTGGATATGTTTTCAATCAGCAAAACAAAATACTAGATGTGGTAAACAACTGCATTTGCAGTAGAAGTCTGTTGTGAAAGATTTAGCTTATTTTCCTGTTATGTATATATTCCCATGACCAGGTCCAAGGACTAACATACCACTCAGTCCCAATTCTGGACAGTACATTTGCACCGAAATTAAAAAAAAAAAAAAAGAAAAAAGTGTGTTTCCTAGGTCTGACCACATTTACTACAAATGTATGACTTTGGTCACCAGGGCAACCAGACAAGAAAATGTCAGTGGTCTAGTTTAAGACTATTCTCACTAATAGGAAAACAAGGACCTTCTTTTGTTTGATCCTTAGTGTTATATGATGGCATTATTCCTTCTTTCAATGGATTCAGAGATTAGTTAAGAATTCTATGAATGATGAGATAAGCAAATGTCCCTGAAGTGGTGACATCATAGGCTGATTAAGCATTACAGCTGCAAGAGAACTTAAGAACTTAAGAGCTACTCCAATGTGCTAAATTTTAGAGGTGAGGAAACTGAAGATTAATAAAGGAAAATTACTAGGATTGCCCAGCTAATGAGTGGAAGCTCTATATCTATTCAAGAAAAATGGAATAAGAAGCAAACTACATACACACATACACACACACACACACATATGCATAAAGTATATATGCTATGTGTCATTAGCCATGTGTCACTGATAGAAATCAGAGTCTCAGAAAGTGATAAAGAACTACAAAATAAAATGAAATGATAAAGAACTATCTCAAGATTGCAAGATCACATCAATATTAAATTGCAGATACTGCAAAGTATTACTGTTCATATGTCAATTTGGCTTCGCTATCCTGCCCAGTTTCTACTCTGGATGTTGCTGTGAATGTATGTTTTTAGATGTCGGAAAGTGAAAGTCATTCAGTCATGTCCGACCCTTTGCACCCCATGGACTGTATAGTCTATGGAATTCTCTAGGCCAGAATACTGGAGTGAGTAGCCTTTCCCTTCTCCAAGCGATCTTCCCAACCCAGGGATTGAACCCAGGTCTCCCGCATTTCAGGAGGATTCTTTTCCAGCTGAGCTACAAGGGAAGTCCAAGAATGCTGGGCTGATTGGAATACTGGAAAGATTGAAGGCAGAAGGAGAAAGGGACACCAGAGAATGAGATGGCTCGATAGCATCACCAACTCAATGGACATGAGTTTGAGTAAACTCCAGGAGTTGACAATAATTAGGGAGGCTTGGCATGCTGCAGACCATGGAGTCACAAAGAGTTGGACATGACTGAGCTACTGAACTGAACTGAAGAATATGAAAGAGGGTAGACTATCCCTGATCTAGCAGATCTTTACAGTGTCAGACTTTATTTTTGGGGGCTCCAAAATCACTGCAGATGGTGATTGCTGCCATGAAATTAAAAGACGCTTACTCCTTGGAAGAAAAGTTATGACCAACCTAGATAGCATATACAAAAGCAGAGACATTACTTTGCCGACTAAGGTTCATCTAGTCAAGGTTATGGTTTTTCCAGTGGTCATGTATGGATGTGAGAGTTGGACTGTGAAGAAGGCTGAGTGCCAAAGAATTGATGCTTTTGAAGTGTGGTGTTGGAGAAGACTCTTGAGAGTCCCTTGGACTGCAAGAAGATCCAACCAGTCCATTCTGAAGGAGATCAGCCCTGGGATTTCTTTGGAAGGAATGATGCTAAAGCTGAAGCTCCAGTACTTTGGCCACCTCATGCGAAGAGTTGATTCATTGGAAAAGACTGATGCTGGGAGGGATTGGGGGCAGGAGGAGAAGGGGACGATGGAGGATGAGATGGCTGGATGGCATCACTGACTCGAAGGACTTGAGTCTGAGTGAACTCCGGAAGTTGGTGATGGACAGTGAGGCTTGGCGTGCTGCAATTCATGAGGTCACAAAGAGTTGGACACGACTGAGCGACTGAACTGAACTGAATCGAACTGGGCTCTCCTGCATCGCGGGTGGATTCTTTACCAACTGAGCTATCAGGGAAGCCCAACATCTATAATCAGTAGACTCTGAATAAAGCAGATTACCATCCACAATGTGAGTGGCTTTATCCAAGGAGTTGAAAGACTTAAGGACACAGACTAAGGTTTCCCAAAGGAGAAGCAATTCTGCCTCAAGACTACAACAGAGAAAACCTTCTTCAGGGTTCAAGGCTGCAACATCAACACTTATCTGAATTTCCAACCTACAGACCTGCCCTTTATTTTTGGATTTTCCAGCCCCCACAATCACTTAAGCCAATTCTTTCAACTCAGTTCATCCCTCTCTCTCCCTCCCTCCAAGGAGGAGATTTAATAAGACTCATATATTAAGTACAGTAATGGATATCCAGTGCTTAACACACTACCTGCTCTCTGTCTAAAACTTAAGAACTCAGATTATTAATAATTTCCCAAACTCATATCCTTTATAATATGCATGGTAGCTCTTGAAAGAAAAGAAATGAAAAACAGGAAGTAAGGGAGGAAAAAAAGAAAGGAAGGAAGTCAATTTAGGAAACATCTGAACACTAAACCAGATTTTGTGTCCTTATATGTTCTTTGAGGATATTTGTTATTTTGAAGGTGTTATATTAAAGTGATGGCTACATACAGTTAGTAGTATGAGTCTGTAAAATGGCTTAGCTTGTATACTTTGTTTAGACGTATTTAGTGATTAATAATAATTGAAACATTGAAAATATACTGCAGCATTTGTCCTATTTGTGAAAATGAGCTGTTCAAAAGCTGTAATATTAGTTCCATGAGTGTGTGTGTGTGTGTGTGTGTGTTTTTTTTTTTTCCTCTGCTAGCATGTATTATGTTAACCTCTGGACATTTTAGGTTCACAGTGATACAGCTCTCATTATATTTCCAACTTTTTTTATCATTTTGAGAAAGTTTTTTGTTGTTGTTGTGTTTTATTTATTTATTATTATTATTATTTTACTTTACAATATTTGGCTGAAGAACTTTATTTCATGTAGCCATGAAGTGAGAGTTGAAGGTCAATTAACTGCATCGTTCATGGCCAGTGGCCTCTTACTGAAGAATGCCAAGATACAACTGGGAGAGAATAACAATCTTGGTGACACTCCGTGCTATTACAGACTAAAGAGCAAAAAGAATGATAGCTTAATCAGTTACTAAGCTACAATATAATGTTGAACAGGAACAATAAGAATTTCAAAGGTCACTGTAGTAGACCTACACTGCAAAAGGAAAATGAAGATATCTTTGTGGTCAAAATTAATTATCTCTAGAGCTAATACTAGCATTGCTAAAAGGGGCAACACTTGTCTCTAAACCTGTAAATTCAACACATATGACATAAAATTTACCTCTCAATTTTCTGATGGTTTTACCTGTATTAGAAGCTTCCATTCTCACAGAAATTAGAGTTCATGGAGAGGAATAATTAAAGTAAAAATTTTAAACAGTTTGGCTCAGATGGCAAAGCGTCTGCCTACAATGTGGGAGACCTGGGTTCAGTCCCTGGGTCAGGAAGATCTTCTGGAGAAGGAAATGGCAACCCACTACTGTACTCCTGCCGGGAAAATCCCATGGACTGGGGAGCCTGGTAGGCTATAGTCCATGGGGTCGCAAAGAGTCGGACACGACTGAGCGACTAAACTTTCACTTTCATTTTGAGTATTTGACTGTATCTGGCACATTAAAAAATTCCAAGGCTTCAAACTCAGCTGAGCAAATGGTCAGAAATGGAGGGTATTTCCAACCTGGGTAGAATAAATGTCAAAGCTTTATAGTATATACAATAAAATCTTCAAAGAAACAACAGAAACATGATCCTTCTCTCTTTTCCATCCCCACCCAAAACTATAGAGTTTCAGGTGAACTTTATCTCCAAAACACAAAGAGCATAATTCATATGTGTTAAATAGGAAAAATAATTCACCCTATATCAATGGAGTTAGACACTAGTCATAAATAAGCAATGAAATAAAATAAATACCTTCAAAATGATACATCTCAAGAGAGATGTGAGCAATCCAGGACAGAATAAAACATTATCCTGGGGACAAAAGAAATTATCTCACCAGTATTTTTCATACTGCCCAAGTTAGTAATATCATTAATATTATCACTTATTATACTAAATGATAATATAAATTAATTATTTAATTAAATGAATCTACTGAAAATAATAAAAATAGATTGAATAAATGGAATTTAAGAGCTAATTAATTGTTTAAAATGATACTAATGCAGAGCTGGTAATTAACAGTATGGCAAACTGCAAATTAAATTACTTATAGACAAAGTATTTGAGATAATTAAATTAAATGTAAAATCAAATGTCAAACAGAGGGAAGATCATAATAGATATAGGACAGTGATATTCCAATATAAGAATAATTGCTATCACTTAGGTTAAATTTTTTTAAAAAATGGATACAAAAATAATCCAAATATTTTAGGGAAATTTTTCTGAAAAGAATGAATATGCAGTTTGAAAAGACAAATCATATTCTGGACAAAGTAGATATAAATGATAAGTAAGATAATATATTCACATTGTTATTAAATATCAAGAATAAAATATTTTTCATCAGTTATCTAGGCTGAAAAATAAAATTCCCTAAGAATGAAATTTAACCAGATTTTAAATTTTCCAATGTGACAATCAAGACTAGATGTTAGGAGAAAATGTCTATAAATGTATAAAGGAAAGAAAATATGCCCTAAAGATATACTCAGTCAAGGTACTATTTATGTATAAACAAAACAAAAACAATGAAAACATTCTTAAAAGTAAAAACAAAACAAAACAAATTGGAGAATACAACTACCATAAGTCTTTCACACATAAATACACACACACAGACACACACACACACACAAATATATACTAAATCAATTAGCAATTAAGAAAAACAAGGAACTCAGGAAGAATTGGAAGAACTCCGTTTAAAGAATGAAAATTGAAAATTGAATGAAATTAAACAAGAATGAAAACTGTGGGAATATGATTGAAAAAAAATGAATATAATTACAGGAAACTGTTACAAGGCTTAAAAAATATAATGTGACACACAAAACTAGGAAAAACAATAATTGACTATCCTCAAATTTTCATATCAAGTAGTCAATCTATACTACGTAATATGAAAGTATAGGCAAAACGCTCTCCGACATAAATCACAGCAGGATCCTCTATGATCCACCTCCCAGAATTCTGGAAAGAAAAGCAAAAATAAACAAATGGGATCTAATTAAAATTAAAAGCTTCTGCACAACAAAGGAAAATATAAGCAAGGTGAAAAGACAGCCTTCTGAATGGGAGAAAATAATAGCAAATACAGCAACTGACAAACAACTAATCTCAAAAATATGTAAGCAACTTATGCAGCTCAAGTCCAGAAAAATAAATGACCCAATCAAAAAATGGGCCAAAGAACTAAATAGACATTTCTCCAAAGAAGACATACGGATGGCTAACAAACACATGAAAAGATGCTCAACATCACTCATTATCATTGAAATGCAAATCAAGACCACAATGAGGTACCACTTCACACCAGTCAGAATGGCTGTGATCCAAAAGTCTACAAGCAATAAATGCTGGAGAGGGTGTGGAGAAAAGGGAACCCTCCTACACTGTTGGTGGGAATGCAAACTAGTATAGCCACTATGGAGAACAGTGTGGAGATTCCTTAAAAAATTGCAAATAGAACTGCCTTATGACCCAGCAATCCCACTGCTGGGCATACACACCGAGGAAATCAGAATTGAAAGAGACACATGTACCCCAATGCTCATCGCACCACTGTTTATAATAGCCAGGACCTGGAAACAACCTAGATGTCCATCAGCAGATGAATGGATAAGAAAGCTGTGGTTCATATACACAATGGAGTATTACTCAGCCATTAAAAAGAATACATTTGAATCAGTTCTAATGAGATGGATAAAACTGGAGCTGATTATACAGAGTGAAGGAAGCCAGAAGGAAAAACACCAATGCAGTATACTAACTCATATATATGGAATTTAGAAAGATGGCAATGATGACCCTGTATGTGAGACAGCAAAAAAGACACAGATGTGTAGAGCAGACTTTTGGACTCTGAGGGAGAGGGAGAGGGTGGGATGATTTGGGAGAATGGCATTGAAACATGTATACTATCATGTAAGAAATGAATCACCAGTCTGTTTGATGCAGGATACAGGATGCTTGGGGCTGGTGCACGGGGATGATCCAGAGAGATGATATGGGGTGGGAGGTGGGAGGGAGGTTCATGTTTGGGAACTCATGTACACCAGTGGTGGATTCATGTCAATGTATGGCAAAACCAGTACAGCATTATAAAGTAAAATAAAGTAAAAATAAAAATTAAAAAAAGAAAAGAAAAGAAAGTATAGTTCTAACACAATGGTTTTAACTTAATGATAGTTTTGCAAATTTTTTATCATTATTAAATTCATCTTAACTGTTATTGCAAGTTTCTCAGTGATTGAATTTTCATTTAATTTATTTTCTTTTCTTAAACACAACAGAATTTAATATTTTAATGAAATATAACATGTATATTATAATCCATTTTCATAAGCACATTTGTCACTCTAATTAGACAGCTAATCTTTTATTTTCTCTAACATTTATTAACAACCCCCAATTTTCTCTCTCATATGATAAAATATTGTTTTCAAATTAAACATACATATTAAGAATCCGATTCCTGGTCAGGGAACTAAGAATCCTCATGCTGTGCATGGTGGCCAAATAAAAGGTTAAGAATAGTTTAAAAAACTTTCATACATCCCCTCACCTGAATATCCACTTTCTCCAAGTACCCAGCTAATGTTTTAGTCATCTCGTTTTCTACCTGTGTATGCACCTATAGAGATGTCTAGACTCAAAATTATCTAATGCAAACCATGTTTATTTTGATATGACACAGTACATTGGTTCTCCACTGCTTAACCTCATTTTAATGAGCGTAAATAATTTTTACCACAGGAGTAGGTGAGAATTAAGAGAATTAATCGTGTCACAGGTGAAGAGCTTTAAATATACCGAGGAACTTGGACTTAGTCTCTTTATGTTAATACAAAATTCATGAACTTTCTTTGTTATTTCAGATTTGTAAGGCAGCTGAAAAGGAAACAGAGAATTCTGTGTGCGTTTATGTATGGGAGAAAGACGGGCAAGTTAGGCAAGTGAGGAAAGACAGAAAGAAAGAGACATAAATAGAGGCACAAAGGGTGAGAATGAACAAATGAGAATTATTTAATATTACAGTTTCCCCCCATCCAGGACTGTTTTAGCATCCTCTCCTTCTCTAATATCTTTTATTCAGGTACTTTTCTGAACATCATTGTCTTTGGTTCTAGTAACTCAAGTTTAGTAATTTGTCCTTTATTTTCACTTCTCAAATCAATGAAGTTTTGCTAATGCATTGCAGTTCAAACCCCAGGAGAAAATTTAGTTATTAAATCCTATAAGGACTCATCCAAGGTTCTATTTTGAAAATATATGTTATGGAATTCAACTAAGATATCTCTTTTTAGATTTTTGATGTCAGCAAAGATTAGGAATAATGTGAAATGTTCTGACTATATACAAAACCAAGCTGATAATATGTATGTGGACTTCACAGTTGTGAGCCTGTTTATAATTCCTGACTCAAATTCTATAATTTCATCAAAAGAATCTCTTGTTTATTTCTGCATATAATCAGTGAAATTAAACTTTATATGATATCTCACGTAAATATATTTAAAGTAGATTAAAGCATCATTTGGATAAAGTCAACTATTTTATTTTTCATAGCATAGAATGTGACCAGAAGATGCAGAGTATTTTAACTATTTTTAGAGCCAGTAGTTGTCATCTGGAAACTTCAGAGTAAATTAGGTTTGATATTGCTAAAGAAATAGGAAGGCAGACACTATTGAGAAAACAAACCAACAAAAAACAAGTACAATGACTTGACATATAAATTTAATGAAAGTTGACGATTGGAAAGAGGAACACAGATACCATAGCTGAAAGGCAGTTCATTACCAGTTTTTATAATTCTTACTGAGACAGGGAAATCTAACATGCATTTAAAATAGTTTTTGAAATGTAATACTGGAGCCTATCTCCTCAGCAATATCCAGAAAACCCTTAAAAGTAATATAAGTAAAGCTTTGCTTTCATTGTTTTTGCATCATTTGGTTTCATGAACTTCAGGGAGAATTGAGCAAGCAGAGATGTGCCCTGCCAGTTGAAAAAGTAGCAAGGAAAATGATTGGCATCGTGCTTCAAGGGAGACAGATTTGAGCCAAACAAAGGTATATCCTATATTAATATGTGAGTTTAGAAAGCAGGCAAGCCTAACACTGCCAGACCTCGGGGTCAAAATATTAACATTTCTTTCTGGCTTGGTACAGCTGGAGTTGAATGCAAATGAATGAATTTATAATTAGAAAAAAACTTAATTATGATTTGTAGGTGTCTGACAGGCTGACTTCTGATCTCTACTTACTCCTTCACTGGCTTAACATTATTTTTATGTCCTGAGAAATATAACTCAGATGGAAGGTTTTTGCTTATCTACTTTACACTATTCTAAGGGTTACTAGGCCTTTCTGTATCTATACACTTACTAACTTAATCCCTATATTTTAGAACTTCTGTAACACAGTGGATTTCATTAAACTATTGTGAGGATTGTTGAAAGAACAAAACTTGTTAAACAAATTTGCTTTAATAAATGCCATAAACTTACTTGACAAACAATTAAAGTTTCAGAAATATTCCCTGATGCATCACAAAGAATTAACACAAGAGGATCAGGGCTATGAGTCCCCAGTTTGAAAATACACATAAAGTGAGGATAAGTAAAAAAAAAAAAAAGCTTTTTTATGTCTTGTGAGTATGAAAACAAGAAAATAGATTTAGTACAGAATAATATACTTGTTTCATAATATTATACAAAGTATGTCTGGGGTCACCATTCATACATATTTCAATGTTATATTACCAAGATAAGAAAAGTACAATTTAAAAGAAGTCTATTTATTCAACCATTTGTCACTAAGAAGAGCTGATGCAAGATGAAGCATGATGTTATCTAAAGGACAATTCCAGCTGGCATCCATATATAATGAACTTAGAAGAGGTGTTATATTATTTAGATGACTTAGAATCCTATAATAATATTATCAGAAATCTGAATTTTATGAAGTGTGTGTATCTATGGGGGGAGACAATGTGGTAGAGAGAGAACACAGATTGCTTTTACTGAAGTAAAGTTGTTCAAATATAATTTGAGGAGATAATGGAGCTCAGGAACAACATCTCTGGTGAACTGGAGCCATGCCATTTATATACTCTCATTCTTAAAATGAGAAATTCAGATATGTGTCTCCATAATGCCTACATTCCTTTGCTTTCACAGACTTGTCCTTTGGTGGAAGCATCAGTAGTTAGACAAAGACTTCCTTATGATTTATTTTGAGGGAATGTGCAACTCCTATACACCTCCAGCAATAGTGGTAATACTATTAACATTAGGAAGTTGAGAAACAAATTTCAATCTTATTCCATCAGAGTTAACTATTAAAACACTCAGTTCAGTTCAGTTATTCAGTTGAGTCCCATTCTTTGAGACCCCATGGACAGCAGCACACCAGGCCTCCCTGTCCATGACCAACTCCCGGAACTGAACCAAAATGATGTCCATAGAATCAGTGATGCCATCAAACCATCACATCTTCTGTTGTCCCCTTCTCCTCATGCCTTCAGTCTTTCCCAGCATCAGGGTTTTTTCCAATTAGTCAGTTCTTCCCATAGGAGGCCAAAGTATTGGAGCTTCAGCTTCAGTATCAGTCCTTCCAATAAATATTCAGGGTTTTTTATTCTTTAGGATGGACTGGTTGGATCTCCTTGCAGTCCAAGGGACTCTCAAGTGTCGTCTTGACCACCACATTTCAAAAGCATCAATTCATCAGCACTCAACTTTCTTTATAGTCCAACTCTTACATCCTTACATGACTACTGGAAAAACCATAACTTTGACTAGACAGACCTTTGTTGGCAAAGTAATGACTCTGTTTTTTTAATATGCTGTCTAGGTTGGTCAAAACTTTTCTTTCAAGGAGCAAGCATCTTTTAATTTCATGACTGCAGTCACCATCTGCAGTGATCTTGGAGCCCCCCAAAATAAAGTCTGTCACTGTTTCCATTGTTTCCCCATCTGTTTGCTATGAAATGATGGGACTGGATGCCATGATCTAAGTTTTTTGAATGTTGAGTTTTAAGACAACTTTATCACTCTTCTCTTTCAATTTCATCAAGAGGCTCTTTAGTTCTTCTTCGCTTTCTGCCATAAGAGTGGTGTCATCTGCATATCTGAGGTTATTGATATTTCAACCACCAATTTTGATACCAGCTTGTGCTTCATCCACCCCAGCATTTCTCATGATGTCCTCTGCATATAAATTAAATAAGCACGGTGACAATATGCAGCCTGGACGTACTCATTTCCTGATTTGGAACAAGTTTGTTGTTTCATGTCCAGTTCTAACTGTTGCATCCTGACCTGCATGCAGATTTCTCAGGAGGCAGGTCAGGTGGTCTGGTATTCTCATCTCTAGAAGACATTTCCACAGTTTGTTGTGGTCCACACAGTCAAAGGCTTTGGTGTAGTCAATAAAGCAGGAGTAGATATTTTTCTGGAACTCTATTGCTTTTTTGATGATCCAGTGAATGTTGGCAATTTGACCTCTGGTTCCTCTGCCTTTTTTAAATCCAGCTTGAATATCTGGAAATTCATGGTTCACATACGGTTGAAGCCTGGCTTAGAGAATTTTGACCATTACTTTGCTAGCGTATGAGATGAGTAAAATTGTGTGGTACTTTGAGCATTCTTTGGCATTGACCTTTTTTGGGATTTGAATGAAGACAAACCTTTTCCAGTCCTGTGGCCACTGCTGAGTTTTCCAAATTTGCTGGCACAATGAGTGCAGCACTTTCACAGCATCTTCTTTTAGGATTTGAAACAGCTCAACTGGAATTCCATCACCTCCACTAGTTTTGTAGTGATGCTTCCTAAGGCCCACTTGACTTTGCATTCAAGGATGTCTGGCTCTAAGGTAAGTGTTCTCACCATCGTGGTTATCTGGGTCATGAAGATCTTTTTTGTATAGTTCTTCTGTGTATCTTGCCACCTCTTCTTAATATCTTCTGCTTCTGTTAGGTCTGTACCATTTCTGTCCGTTATTGTGGTTTGGTATTCCCATCCCTGGAAGACTTTTCCACTGTTTTTTGTGATCCACACAGCCAAAGGCTTTAGCATAGTTATTGAAGCAGAAATAGATGTATTACTTTTAATTAACATATTTTGAAGAGATTTATATATTTAATGTAAAAGCAAACTGAATGGATTTTATAAGGGGTTGTTTGAATAAGATTTTTTAGAAAAGGGAAAATCTTTTTAATTTCCCCCAGGGTGCCTATTTACCTCCAGTTGCATACTTTGTCAATTTTATAATTTTAAATGATGTTTGATTTGTGGTAAAAAAAAATATATATATATACATATATATATATAGTTGCAAAATGGGTTAACTATTTCTAAATTGCGATAACATATCTGTGAGGAAGAGAAGGATGATCTGCTGTATGTGGAGCAGTGTGTGCACCCCACAAAGACGGGCTGAGAGGGCAAGCAGATACTGAAATGACTGGAATCCACTCCCCAGTGTTGCACCCTGAATCGAGGATAAGTCAAGTGAGAGAATGGTGTACTTTTTGTATTATGGTCTCACCGAAAGGTTGCTTTTCTGAAAATTAACCAAAGATGCTATCGACACTAAATACTTTATTGAATAATGCAGTCAAAATTCTGCATATGAGGGGTTAGTGAATAGCTATGCTTAGTTGCCACTGGGTTTAATGTTAGGTAGTGATAGGTGGAGAAGGCAATGGCACCCCACTCCAGTACTCTTGCCTGGAAAATCCCATGGACGGAGGAGCCTGGTGGGCTGCTGTCTATGGGGTCGCACAGAGTCGGACACAACTGAGTGACTTCGCTTTCACTTTCTAGGGCCTTATGAGAGGATTTATTATCTATTGTATTTATGTTCTTTATGAAGTCTCAAAAGAATTCTATATGGCTGCTCAGAATGCCATGTTGAAAAGAAAGAAGGACTCTCACTCTGTTGGAGTTCATATTCAAGTGGATAGAGCAGCGTTTAACACAAAAAGGGGTAGAATGTAAACTATAAGAAAAAATGAGACAAACAGCATTGAGCATAAGAATAAAGATAAATGATACCTTCTTTAACACACTATCTTTTGGAAAGTTCAAAATGACTGGAAGTTGACCCGAAATAATTAACTTCCTCAATATTATATTTTTACTTTTAATGCCCAAGGACTAGGTAAGCAACTTGAAACAGGAATTTTTCCAAACTGCAGAAATCTTACCTGAAATATATTTGGAAGCTAATGATTATATAACATTTATATAAACAATCAAGCACATAATATATTTTCTAAAAAATATTCTATACAATTTTGTATATTATAGAATATTATAGTAATTTACTGCACAGTAAATGTCAATACCAGAGAAAATCTAGCTATGGCTGAAAGTGTTGTAACTTGATTGTTGATTTTATTAACTGTGCCTCTAATACAACCACTATCTCAAGCTGACACACTATAAGATAAAGCTTCAATTTACTTAAATCCAGGTAATCGTAAGTATTATTAACATTTTCTCTTTCATTACTCTAATGTTGAAAGAAATGGGTGACATCCAAATAGAAAAAGTTTGCAAGGTCAACTATTTAAAATATGTAAACATGTGTTTGTATGTGTTGGTGGCCTGTACAATTACAGGTTCTTCAAGATCTGCTAAATCTATGATGAATAATGTAGAACAAATGAAACCACCTTTCTGTATCAACTTGAGGAGGATCTAATTCTTTCATATATTTTTAGGAGGAGGGTCGTTGAGGCAGGAAGGGAAAAAAAGATTATAAACAAAGTAATTTCCAGCAATCTGTCACCAGGTCATCATTCTAAACTTGTTTCTCTTAAAAATATGAAAAATATGTTTTTGCTTATCATTTGATTTTTAACAGTGTAGCTTTTTTAAAAATAGGGGTTGCAAGGAAAGAAGAGCCTTGCAAGGATATATTGTTACTGCTAATGAATCGACCTTGGCATTACTTCTCTTCCACCTGTATCCAATTATCAAGCCAAAGCCCCTTTCCTGCCAATACACTAATTGCTTTAGGTGACAGGTCTGTTAAATGATCCCTGCCCAAAATGACTACCTCTTCAGGGATTAAAAAAAAAAAAAAAAGAAAAGATATAAAATTTAGCTAAAAGCTATCAGAACGGATGTAGATGTTACAAGCGTTCAGGTCTGATATAATACTCAAGGGAATACCACTTATATATTGTGTAATATTTCACTCTGATTATTACCCTTACCCTTATCCTACTTCACATCCAAGCTAACTGTTTGAAAGACAATTTGTGTGAAGTTTATTGTATAGAATTTAGACCTCAGCTTCAAATTGCTGAACATCCTTAAATAGTTCTGTCATTGAGCTACCCTTTCAGCATTTTATTAACTGCTCCCTATGTCTGTGAGATTCTTTTTGAATCTCTTAAAAAGTCAGACTTTATTTGACCTTCATGATTCATAATCAAGAAAACTAAATCAATTCATTTGCCTTCTGCTATAACTTTAATGGCTGGCATCAAAACTTTACAATATCTAAATGTAGTCTTAAAAAGAGTTTGAAATAATGAAATACTTTGATGTATTAGTTCACATATACACTATAGCATTGATTTTAAATCTCTTATATTTGAATTTATTTTCTAGAATTATATTGTGTTATTTTACTAACATTTTATCTTCTCTTTCCCTTTAAGATCAGTCTTGTCTTTATAGTTTAGTTTCACTCTAAAGAGTTAAAACTAAACTCAGAGTTACACTGTTCTACATGTTTATACCATCTACCTGAAATCTGAGAAACAGATGGTTATTTACCTGGAATTAAATTGAATATTTAAGGTGTTATAACCATTGAACACCATAAAACATGTTCAACTATATTCTTATTCCCATTTCTTAGTAAGTTACATACCAAATTATACCATTTAAGCAAATAATAGAGAAGGCTAGCAGAAGGATGGGTGGGTGGGTAGGTGTAGGGGGGTATGTGTGTGTGTGTGTGTATGAATAAAATACTTACTGAGCACCTACATTTATTTCTTTCCCCTTAATATATCCAGAAAGAATGAAGGGATGGAGCCAAAGCAAAAACAATATCCAGTTGTGGATGTGACTGGTGATAGAATCAAGGTCCAATGCTATAAACAGCAATATGCATAGGAACCTGGAATGTCAGGTCCATGAATCAAGGCAAATTGGAAGTGGTCAAACAAGAGATGGCAAGGGTGAATGTTGACATTCTAGGAATCAACGAACTAAAATGGATTGAAATGGGTGAATTTAACTCAGATGACCATTATATCTACTACTGCAGGAAGGAATCCCTCAGAAGAAATGGAGTAGCCATCATGGTCAACAAAAGAGTCTGAAATGCAGTAATTGGATGCAATCTCAAAAACAACAGAATGATCTCTGTTCATCTCCAAGGCAAACCATTCAATATCACAGTTATCCAAGTCTATGACCCAACCAGTAATGCTGAAGAAGCTGAAGTTGAACGGTTTTATGAAGACCTACAAGACCTTTGAGAACTAACACCGAAAAAAGATGTCCTTTCCATTATAGGGGACTGGAATGCAAAAGTAGGAAGTCAAGAAACACCTGGAGTAACAGGCAAATTTGGCCTTGGAGTACAGAATGAAGCAGGGCAAAGGCTAATAGAGTTTTGCCAAGAAAATGCACTGGTCATAGCAAACACCCTCTTCCAACAACACAAGAGAAGACTCTACACATGGACATCACCAGATGGTCAACACCAAAATCAGATTGATTATATTCTATGCAGCCAAAGATGGAGAAGATCTATATAGTCAATAAAAACAAGACCAGGAGCTGACTGTGGCTCAGATCATGAACTCCTTATTGCAAAATTCTGACTTAAATTGAAGAAAGTAGGGAAAACCACTAGACCATACAGGTATGACTTAAATCAAATCCCTTATGATTATACAGTGGAAGTGAGAAATAGATTTAAGGGCCTAGATCTGATAGACAGAATGCCTGATGAACTATGGATGGAGGTTCGTGACACTGTACAGGAGACAGGGATCAAGACCATCCCCGTGGAAAAGACATGCAAAAAACAAAATGGCTATCTGGGGAGGCCTTACAAATAGCTGTGAAAAGAAGAGAAGTGAAAAGCCAAGGAGAAAAGGAAAGATATAAGCATCTGAAGGCAGAGTTCCAAAGATAGTAAGAAGAGATAAGAAAGCCTTCTTCAGCAATCAATGCAAAGAAATAGAGGAAAACAACAGAATGGGAAAGACTAGAGATCTCTTCAAGAAAATTAGAGATACCAAGGGAACATTTCATGCAAAGATGGGCTCGATAAAGGACAGAAATGGTATGGACCTAACAGAAGCAAACGATATTAAGAAGAGGTGGCAAGAATACACAGAAGAACTGTAAAAAAAAGATCTTCATGACCCAGATAATCATGATGATGTGATCACTAATCTAGAGCTAGATATCTTGGAATGTGAAGTTAAGCGGGCCTTAGAAAGCATCACTATGAACAAAACTAGTGGAGATGATGGAATTTCAGTTGAGCTGTTTCAAATCCTGAAAGATGATGCTGTGAAAGTGTTGCACTCAATATGCCAGCAAATTTTGAAAACTCAGCAGTGGCCCCAGGACTGGAAAAGGTCAGTTTTCATTCCAATTCCAAAGAAAGGAAATGCAAAAGAATGCTCAAACTACCGCACAATTGCACTCATCTCACATGCTAGTAAAGTAATGTTCAAAATTCTCCAAGCCAGGCTTCAGCAATACGTGAACCGTGAACTCCCTGATGTTCAAGCTGGTTTTAGAAAAGGCAGAGGAATCAGAGATCAAATTGCCAACATCCGCTGGATCATGAATAAAGCAAGAGAGTTCCAGAAAAACATCTATTTCTGTTTTATTGACTATGCCAAAGCTTTTGACAGTGTGGATCTCAATAAACTGTGGAAAATTCTGAGAGAGATGGGAATACCAGACCACCTAAACAGCCTCTTGAGAAATCTGTATGCAGGTCAGGAAGCAACAGTTAGAACTGTACATGGAACAACAGACTGGTTCCAAATAGGAAAAGGAGTGCGTCAAGGCTGTATATTGTCACCCTGCTTATTTAGTACATCATGAGAAACGCTGGACTGGAAGAAACACAAGCTGGAATCAAGATTGCTGGGAGAAATCTCAATAACCTCAGATATGCAGATGACACCACCCTTATGGCAGAAAGTGAAGAGGAACTAAAAAGCTTCTTGATGAATGTGAAAGAGGAGAGTGAAAAAGTTGGCTTAAACCTCAACATTCAGAAAATGAAGATCATCGCATCTGGTCCCATCACTCCATGGGAAATAGATGGTGAAACAGTGGAAACAGTGTCAGACTTTTTTTGGAGGGGCTCCAAAATCACTGCAGATGGTGATTGCAGACATGAAATTAAAAGATGCTTACTCCTTGGAAGAAAAGTTATGACCAACCTAGATAGTATATTCAAAAGCATAGGCATTACTTTGCCGACTAAGGTCTGTCTAGTCAAGGCTATGGTTTTCCCAATGGTCATGTATGGATGTGAAATTTGGACTGTGAAGAAGGCTGAGTGCCAAAGAACTGATACTTTTGAACTGTGGTGTTGGAGAAGACTCTTGAGAGTCCCTTGGACTGCAAGGAGATCCAACCAGTCCATCCTGAATGAGATCAGCCCTGGGATTTCTTTGGAAGGAATGATGCTAAAGCTGAAACTCCAGTACTTTGGCCATCTCATGCGAAGAGTTGACTCATTGGAAAGGACTCTGATGCTGGGAGGGATTGGCAGCAGGAGGAGAAGGGGACGACCGAGGATGAGATGGCTGGATGGCATCACGGATTCGATGGACGTGACTCTGAGTGAACTCGGGAGATGGTGATGAACAGGGAGGCCTGGCGTGCCATGATTCATGTGGTCGCCAAGAGTCGGACACGACTGAGCGACTGAACTAAATTGAACTGAATATGTGCCTTGTAGAACTGGGTTTAATTCCCCTGACTCCTTTACAGATGCAAAAACTGATGTTCAGAAATTTTAAGAAAATTACTCAGTTGGCACACTGCTAACCCGTGGCAATACAAATTTGAATACACTACTATCTGATATCAAACCCATGTTCTTTATATGATACAATACCAATCCTGATAACAAAACTACTACAACAAATGAAATGCTTTTAGCACCTATTCTGTACTTGTATGATCCTACAAACTTCAGTTCAGTTCAGTCACTCAGTTGTGTCTGACTGTGACCCCAAGGACTGCAGCAATCTTCAAACTACCTGCAAACCTCAAGTACATTTATCTCATTTAGGCTTCAGAAATCTATTATAAAACTGACACATCAGGACTAATTTAAACAGGAAGGTTAGAGGAGATTTTGCTGAAAAAGGTAAAATTTAAGCTGAGTTCCAAAGCATTATTAGGATTTAGCCAAGGGAATACTAAAAGAAAATGGAAAGAAATATACATCTATGAGAAAATACTATGTAAAACTATTTAATGAGCCATACGACTTTGATATGCCAGATTACAAACTTTTTTTACTGCCTACATATCCTAATTTGCTGTTATCTGCAATTTTTAAATCCAAATTATGTTGGGCAATTTATTTTTGCAAAATTACATATTTCTCCTTTGCATATTAATATGTATCGTGAGTACTTTTATTGTTGTTTCTGAATACAATGTTCAGTGAAATATATAGTAAAGCTTAGTAAATTTTACCTTCTATTTTTAATAAGAAAACTGTACTTGTAGAACTTCCATCATGGAAAAATCTCGGTCTTTAGCAAGCACTTAAATCCTCACAAAGATTTTTCTATGTCTTCTGCTTATATTTGAGCCCTGGGATCTGAACTGTTGAGTCAAGTCTTTGCAAAAGAGTGTGCCTTAATTATCTTCTCTGCTTCCTCAACCTCTCTCCAAGTTTCTTGGCTGTTACTCTCTGTTCCTTCTGTGACTAACCGTGAAGCTCAAATTTGGTGGCTCAGACGGTAAAGCGTCTGTCTACAATGTGGGAGACCCGGGTTCAATCCCCGGGTTGGGAAGATCCCCTGGAGAAGAGAATGGCAATCCACTCCAGTACTATTGCCTGGAGAATCCCATGGACAGAGGAGCCTGGTAGGCTACATTCCATGGGGCTCACAAAGAGTCAGACACGACTAAGCGACTTCACTTTCTTTCTTTTCTTTCTAACAGCCAATGTACCCACTGCTAAGTGGACACTTGTATCTCCAGTTTATTCTGCACTTTCCCCAAATGGCCATTTTCCAAAAAAAAATCTGTACCGGATCAGCAGGAGCTTTTGATTCATGAGCCATCCATACAACAAAAGTAAAAGTCAATTTCTCATTATTGATTACTTTGATCATGTGTGTATATTGTATGTTTTTATTTAAAGTCAAACACCTTTCAAATCATATCAGTTGGATGGTCAAAATGAAGTTGATTATAAGTTCCTCAAAGTATGAACCTTAATTCATGTATATTTGTAGCCCTGCTGCTGTTGCTGCTAAGTTGCTTCAGTCATGTCCAACTCTGTGCAAACCCACAGATGGCAGCACACCAAGCTCCTCTACCCCTGGGATTCTCCAGGCACAGATACTGGAGTGGGTTGCCATTTCCTTCTCTGATTTGTAGCTCTAATATTTATCAAATATTTATAACGTGACTAAGGTGATGTGCAAAAAAAAAAAAAAAAAAGGCAAAATGGTTGTTTGAGGAGGCCTTGCAAATAGCTGAGAAGAGAAGAGATGCTAAAAGCAAAGGAGAAAAAGAAAGGTATACTCATCTGAATGCAGAGCTCCAAAGAAGAGCAAAGAGAGAAAAGAAAGCCTTCCTAAGTGATCAATGCAAAGAAATAGAGGAAAACAATAGAATGGAAAAAATTATATATGTCTTCAAGAAAATTAGAAATACCAAAGGAATATTTCATGAAAAGATGGGCACAATAAAGGACAGAGATGGTATGAATCTAACAGAAGCAGAAGATATTAAGAACAGGAGGCAAGAATATACAGAGGAGCTAAACAAAAAAGATCTTAATTAATGACTGAGATAATCATGATCATGTAATCACTCACCTATAGCCAGACATCCCAGAGTGTGAAGTCAAGTGGGCCGTAGGAAGAATCACTACCAGCAAAGCTAGTGAAAGTGATGGAATCCAGTGGAGTTATTTCAAATCCTAAAAGAGGATGCTGTGAAAGTGCTGCACTCAATATGCCCACAAATTTGGACTACTCAGCAGGGCCACAAGATTGGAAAAGGTCAATTTTCATTCCAATGCCAAAGAATATTCAATCTAATGCACAATTGCTTTTATCTAACATGCTAGCAAACTAATACTCCAAACTCTCCAAGCAAGCTTCAATAGTATGTGAACTGAGAACTTCCAGCTGTTCAAGCTGGATTTAGAAAGGGCAGAGGAACCAGAGATCAAATTGCCAAAATCTGTTGGATCATAGAAAAAGCAAAATAATTCCAGAAGTACATCTACTTCTGTTTTATCAACTATGATAAATGCTTTCACAGTGTGGATCACAAGAAACTCTGGAAAATTCTTAAAGAGATGGAAATATCAGATCACCTTACCTGCCTCCTGAGAAACCTGAATGCAGGCTAAGAAGCAGCAGTTAGAACTGGACATGGTACAGTGGGGTGGTTCCAAATTGGGAAAGGAGTATGTCAAGGTTGCATATTGTCACCCTGTTTATTTAACTTATATGCAGAGGACATCATGAGAAATGCTGAGCTGGATGAAGCACAAGGTGAATCAAGATTGCTGGGAGAAATATCAATAACATCAGATATGCAAATGACACCACCCTTATGGCAGGAAGCAATGAAGAACTAAGGAGCCGCTTGATGAAGTTGAAAGAGGAGAGTGAAAAAGCTGAATTGAAACTCAACATTCAAAATACTAAATCATGGCATCGGGTCCCATCACTTCATGGCAAATAGATGGGGAAATACTGGAAAAAGTGACAGACTTTATTTTCTTGAGCTCCAAAATCACTGCAGATGGTGACTGCAACCATGAAATTAAAAGTCACTTGCTCCTTGGGAGAAAAGCTATGACCAACCTCGTCAAGTCAAGTCAAGTCAAGTCACTCAGTCGTGTCCAACTCTTTGCAACCCCAATGGACTGTAGCCCACCAGGCTCCTCTGTCCATGGGCTTCTTCAGGCAAGAATACTGGAGTAGGTTACCATTGACCAACCTAGACAACATATTAAAAAGCAGAGACGTTACTTTGCCAATAATGGTCTATCTGGTCAAAACTATGGTTTTTCCAGTAGTCATGTTGGATGTGAGAGTTGGGCCATAAAGAGTGCTGAGCACTGAAGAATTGATGCTTTTGAACTGTGGTGTTGGAGAAGACTCTTGAGAGTCCCTTGGACTGCAAGGAGGTCCAACCAGTCCATCCTAAAGGAAATCAGCCCTGAATATTCATTGGTACTGATGCTAAAGCTGAAGCTTCAATACTTTGGCCACCTGATGGGAAGACCTGACTAATTGGAAAAGGCCCTGATGCTGGGAAAGATAGAAGGCAGTAGGAGAAGGGGATGACAGAGGATGAGATGGTTGGATTGCATCACCGACTTGATGGACATAAGTTTGAGCAATCTCCAGGAATTGGTAATGGACAGGGAAGCCTGACGTGCTGCAGTCCATGGGGTTGCAAAGAGTTGGACATGACTGAATGACTGAACTGAACTGAGTTGAAGTGCATTTTTATTTCAATTAATATCATTTGATATCTTTAAACAAGAAATTATACTTTGGCCATTTTATAGGGAACATCTCAATGTGGTCTGTGTTAGGGTAAATATTTATACACATGCATAGAATTAGTGAAAGTGAAGTCACTCAGTCGTGTCCGACTCTTTGCGACCCCGTGGACTGTGGCCCACCCGGCTCCTCCGCCCATGGTATTCTCCAGGTAAGAATACTGGGAAACATCAAATATTAAGATGCTTATAGGGATCCTAAGCTTATTAGCTAAAATTATAGATCATAAATTCTCTAAATGTACAAAATGTATCATTTTTCCAAAACTATACTTTAAGTGCTTAAAAATGGAGACTAATTCATGTGTCATACAACTGTTTTACTTTAATAGTATCATCAACTTACTGTTGACAAGATTTTATTTGGTTTTCTTAGCTGTACTCTATGAATATTCCAGTTGTGAACATAAAAATCCTGAGGTGCTTTAGTCTTCTTATAAGCATATTTAATATTTGAGAATGTATATTTCATAAGGTATGTATAACCACAGTTTCTCTGCAAGATGGTGGTTATTTAGCCACTAAGTCACGTCCTACTATTTTGAAACCCCATGGACTGTAGCCTGCCAGACTCCACTGTCCATGGGATTTCTCAGGCAAGAATACTGGAATGAGTTGCAAATCCCTTCTCCAGAATATCTTTCCTACCCAGGGATCAAACCCGTGCCTCTTGCATTGCAGGCAGATTCTTTACAGCTGAGCTATAAGGGAGCCTCTAATAAGACTGGCACCTTCTAAATGATATTTCTGTTATAAAGTTGAAGAGAGAGATTCTGGTCAAGATTGCAGTATAGAGGTTCTTGAATTCTCTTCTGTCCATGGGGATGCTAAATCTACAACTACGCATAGAAGCAGTTCCCTCCAAAAGGCTCTTATGCAACAGTGAATAAGAAAATATTCACACTAAAACAAGTAGGAAAGGCTGAGACACATTCTCACCATAAGCTCATTCCTCGCACAGCATTATACAAATGTGAAAGAACTCACAACTCCTAGACTCTCCCTAAGGAGAGAAGAGTTTAGCCCCAACATCTAGCACCCCAACACTTAAGACTTCTGCAATCAAAACACCTAGCTCTGAAAGTCAACAGGGCTTGTATCTATGAGACCTATAAGAAAAACAGCTTTTGGCTGTCTTCTGAGGACTCACTATGTCTAGCACCCCAGGGCTCAGCACAGGGAGTAAACAGAAACACCTGTCCTCCAGCCTTTTCTTGAAAGCTTATTTGCATATCTTGAAAGCTACAAGTGATGTATCCAGGGATAAACTGTGAACCTCCTGATCCTCCTCAGGACCCAGAAGCCAGCACAAACCATCCCTGTAATTTCCTTGTAGCCCATCTAAATCACTAATATCTCCTGGGCAGGAGCATCTGGCAATTGAGACTTTTGAGACTGCCACCCAGAGAACAAACTCTAATTTCCTGGCTCTGCAGGCCAGCAGGACCTTGAGCTCCTGGGTCCCACAGGTGTGAAGCAAACAAAGAAACAGTTCTCGACCAGCGGTCTCCATAGGAGTCAGTATACAGAAACAATCCCTGAAAGAGGTCTACATGCATACTTTAAAAGCTGCTGCCTGAGGATCTGGCTTCCAATCAGCCTGCAGTTCTGTGTAGACCCTCCCCTGTGGGATTCTAACAGGCCCTGACTCACCCTCAACCACTGGAAGAAACTAAGAACATAGAAGTCATCATGGAGAATCACAACAAGAGCTATGGTCTGATTGAATGATTAGGTTCATCTTTTACATGAGACCCCTCTGTGAGAACTGGTAGAGTAATGCACAGAAACTGACAGAGCAAGTCAAGGAAAATGAAGAAACAGAGAAATATTTTCCAAGCAAAAGAACAAAATGAAAGACCAGAAAAAGACCTTAAGTAAATAAAGATAAGTGATTTATAGGGTAAAGAGTTCAAAGTAATGTACACCAGTTCAGTTCAGTTCAGTTGCTCAGTTGTGTCTGGCTCTTTGCCACCCCATGAATCGCAGCACCCCAGGCCTCCCTGTCCATAACTAGCTCCCGGAGTTTACCCAAACTCATGTCCATCAAGTTGGTGATGCCATCCAGCCATCTTATCCTCTGTCATCCCCTTCTCCTCCTGCTGCCAATCCCTCCAAGCATCAGAGTCTTTTCCAATGAGTCAACTCTTCACATGAGGTGACCAAAGTATTGGAGTTTCAGCTTCAACATCAGTCCTTCCAATGGACACCCAGGACTGATCTTCTTTAGAATGGACTGGTTGGATTTCCTTGCAGTCCAAGGGACTCTCAAGAGTCTTCTCCAACACCACAGTTCAAAAACATCGATTCTTTGGCGCTCAGCTTTCTTCACAGTCCAACTTTCACATCCATACATGACCACTGGAAAAAAAAATAGCCTTGACTAGACAGACCTTTGTTGGCAAAGTAATGTCTCTGCTTTGTAATATGCTGTCTAGGTTGGTCATAACTTTTCTTCCATGGAGTAAGTGTCTTTTAATTTCATGGCGGGAGTCACCATCTGCAGTGATTTTGGAACCCCCAAAAATAAAGTCTGACACTGTTTCCACTGTTTCCCCATCTATTTGCCATGAAGTGATGGGACCAGATGCCATGACCTTCATTTTCTGAATGTTGAGGTTTAAGCCAACTTTTTCACTCTCCTCTTTCACTTTCATCAAGAGGCTGTTCTGTTACCCTTCATTTTCTGCCATAAGGGTGGTGTCATCTCCATATCTGAGGTTATTGATATTTTTCCGGGCAATCTTGATTCCAGCTTGTGCTTCTTCCAGCCCAGCGTTTCTCATGATGTACTCTGCATATATGTTAAATAAACAGGATGACAATATACAGCCTTGAGGTACTCCTTTTCCTATTTGGAACCAGTCTGTTGTTCCATGTCCAGTTCTAACTGTTGCTTCCTGACCTACATATAGGTTTCTCAAGAGGCAGGTCATAGGATGTTCGCTAAAATCAGAGCAATGCATGGACAGAGGGAAAATGTAAACATAAACCCAAAAAGAAAATCTCCATCACTACCATATCAAATTGAAATGCCATGTTTTGGTTACTCATCACTAGAAGTGCATGCTACATGAGGATTTGGGAAATTACAATATAACTGGTTACATTTCAAGAAAATGACATTTTAAAGTATCTGAAAAAAGCAGAAGTGACTGAAACAACCCTATGTCAGATGAAATGCTAAAATGTTGATTTTTAACAAGGAGAAATTTGAATATATTGCCCGGTAGCTGACTGTAGTAGCTTTAGTGTGAAAGTGTGAGAAGAGCAAAGAAGAAAAAAAAGGAAGTGAGAAAATCTGGAAAGTATTACATTCCAATCTGTAATTAGCTCATTAACTTAGGTGTCATGTATAAATATGATCTTATGGTAAAATAATCAAAAATTAAGCAAAAAAATAATAGCAGGATTATAGAAACTATCTTTAGAGATTATTTAAGGGGATCTTCCCAAGCCAGGGATCAAACTCAGGTCCCCCTCATTCTTTACCATCTGAGCTGCCAAGGAAGCCCTCCTATGATAAAATAATAAAAAAATTAAGGATAAAAATATTGAAAAAAACAACAAAAAAGACAAGTTAAATAAAATAGAAAATGACAACAGGAATCTCTTAGTAAATTTTGACTACTAGTTATTATAAATGCCAAATTAAAAGTGATGAGTTTTTTGAGAAATTGGCAAAAATTGCTTAAGTATAATATAAAAAACATAAAAATAGAATTATAGAAACTTTCTTCAGTGATTATTTAACAATAATCAATGTAAACTAAAATATATCCTTATGATATTCTGAATTTACCTTATTAATGATTATAAACTCTATTTTTCTGAGTATTATACACATTTAACACAAATTGTGGCAACCAAATAAGTATTTTAAAGCAACAGTTTTTTCTTTTTTCTTTTTTTTTGAAAACTGGTAAATTGGTCATTTTTTGAATTGGTCTGCTCTCATGTTAATCCCCCTTTATAATGGAGCATGTAACAAGAGCTTAAATGGAATCCGTGGATTGCTGTTAATCCAGTAGTCATTTATTTTACTCTTTTCCATAGCTCTATTATATTAACAGACTTAGAAAAATAAGCACCATCAGCTAGGAGTAAAAAAAGACAAAAATAAATGATCACTGGATTGGTTTGATTTCTAGTGAGATTATAAATTATGAATGAAAAAGCACAGTAGTATTAAATAAGTTGTTTCTAATGGTTCTGCCCTTGCTGAACAGTCCTCAAGGAAACTTCTTGCAACTGATTGAAATGAAAGTGGCTCATCCTCTCCCTAGACTGTGACCCTTTAGGAACAGTCTGGAATGACACAAACATAAGGGGACTTCTATGGCAGAAGATGAAAAGTGCCTCAGAAGGAGGATGTGAAAACACAGAAGAGGTGAATGTAGTCCAGTCTATATACACTGATGTTAAAGGGAAGGCTTCCCTGGTGGCTCAGATGGTAAAGAATCCACTTGCAAAGCAGGAGACCCAGGTTCAATTCCTGGGTTGGAAAGATCCCATGGAGAAAGAAGAATGGCTACCCACCCTAGTATTCTTGCCTGGAGAATTACATGGACAGAGGAGCCTTGGCAGACTACACTCCATGGGGTCACTAAGAGTCAGATATGATTGAGTGACTAACACTTTTCTCACTTTTTTCACTTTTCATAGAGAAAATGATGTCTGAGCTTTCAATTATAATTCCTATGAAAAAAAAATTAAAAGGTATTGTGATATTTTTAGTTTGAGTTTAGATAACTTAGTATAGAGATAGATAAATAAAAATTATGACATGCCACTATAAAAATACCTTATTTCTGTTCTTCAAATATAAAGGTCTCTGAAAAAGCAAGCTTTTATTTTTCACTAAGATTAGTTTAAATGCATTTAGCAGCAAAACCTGAACTAAATAGATATGTTTGTTGGAGAAATATTAATGTGTTTTATGACAGAATATATGCCTAGAACCTACCAAGGGCAATATATAATTTATTGGATATTTATCATGTTACCTTTATATATATATTTTAAGTCTGAGTTTTGTCAGCAAATATTTAGGGTAGGAGATTTAAGACTTATGGTATGACAACACAGCATCCTGCTTCAAATCACCCTTTGTCATCTTTATCTTCTACCAAAATATTTTCTCAAGTAAGCTTGGTGGACTTAACTGAGTTTCCAGCCCACAGAATTCTTAAATTACTCTGAGACTAATTCAAATGAAATATCACAAATATTACTATCTGAGGATCTTTTTATTGCAAATCATTAGCCCTGAGTTGTGACTGTTGCAGTAAGAAGCATAAAAAAGAATTTAAAACTTCATTCTAAGAATAAATCTTCCACTTTGAGAAATATGTTCCACTGAGACAGGCTCAGGACATTAATATGAAAATTTAACCAAGGCCTCTTGGTCTTTTTCCCTTTGTTTACTGCATAGCCTGGCATAGGATACATTCTTATAGCTACTTCTCAATATCTGAATTAATGTGTGGTTTTTAAAAGTAGAAGAAATGGTCCTTTGGTATACTGAGTATAGACATGTCAATATTAAGTAATGCCTTTTCTAGGAAAAAAATATTGCTCTCTTGTCAGAGTAGTATTTTTCTAGGCAAAAAAAACTGCTTCATGAATTGAAACATCACTTAGACATCTATACTTATATCACTTTTTTTTTCAGAATGAAAACCTGATATTCATAAGCAATGATTTGAGACATTGTTAATGAGGATTGGGAGCAGAGAGGTCTTTTGACCACACTTTTCAGTGGAAAATGCAGATCCTCCTAAGTCTAACTTAGAAAGCAGTACATATAAAATAGCACATTAGATCATTTGCTTAAAACCTAAACTAAGACTTCATTCCTGTAAAATTGATAGAAACTATCACAAAGATACAGACTGTCAAATGCTTTAAAAAGCTTCAAAATATATCTCAAAAATAACATGGTCATAAGTGGCAATTATAGAAGATTTTGCTCTTAGTTCCTGGCTTCCTTATTCTTCAACCCTATAGAAATCAAAGTCTTTATTCACAGCACATCTTGTTTTTCCTGGAAGCGCAAAAGATAACTAAGTGAACTGAGTGGTTGAGACCTGATAGAATGATTGCCTCACAGTTTATGCCAGTGTCCTTACTGACCTCTTTGCATTAACACTTGACTCTCTCACTCCAGGTAGTTCTCTTTCATCCCTAACAAATCTATATGATTTTGACTGTAGAATTTGTATTCCTAGTTCTAGGACTAATAGCAGCCTTATCAAATGTCTGTCTGGTGATCCTGAGCATATTTTCACAGATATCAAGTGTCTGTTTTAGGAACTTGGGATGTATTACAATCCCTAAGTATCTCTATCATAAGAATGATCTACATCACAAGAAATCCAGTGGTAAGAACAATTGTGGCAGAATCTAGACTTCATCCTAATGGGTTTGAACAACATCTTCTTTTAAAGTGTTTTTCCTAATTCTGAATGTTCCCTCCTCATCTTTGAATCTGAAGAAAGATGCTGACAGAACGCTCAGAGACTTTACCAAGTGAGGGATGTCAGGTCTAACTGAAGACATGAAGTGTGTATTTTCTATACAACATTGTCACCCACTCACTGCCCCTGCACTGTGAGTTTACTGGACAGTGAATTCACCTCTGCATCCCTATCCCTTCCATTAGCATCTACCAAATAAGCACTAGAGACTTGTTAGATAAAAAACGTCATTGAACTTCCCTGGCAATCCAGTGATTAAGAATCTGCCGGCCAATGCACAGGACACAGGTTTGATCCCTGGTCTGGGAAGATCCTACATGCCACAAAGCAGCTAAGCCTGCACACCCCAGAGCCTGTGCTCGGCAACAATGAGAAGCCCATGCACCACAACTAGAGAAAGTTAGTGTACAACAACCAAAATCCAGCAAAACCAGAAATAAATACGTAAATATATAAAATTTTTAAGTCATGAAAACATTTTAGAATTATATACTATTATAGTCAAATGAAATCATAGATATAAGCTGATCCAACCCCTGAATTTCACAGAAAATAAAAAATTATGACATCTTACTAGATTTGCAGAAGGAGCCTTCTGTAAATTCAGTTGAATCAGGGTTATCATCTAAAAATCTCTAATTTGTAAATCTAGTGTTTCCTCATAAAATGTTGATTATTTGATATAAATATATTTTCAATTTTTAGTTTATAAACAATTTTTTCACACTTTGAGAGTATACTTGCTTTTCTTTATTCATATTGCCATCATGAAACCATTTTAAATCCATTTTCTCTTCCTTCCTTTAGTGCCCTAGTTTTCAGATCTGAGTTTGAGCTCTGGTAATGGGGGTGCCCAACAAATTTCAATATTTTTTCTAAGCTCCAGAATATTTTTACAGCCTACTTCCTGATGTTATATAAGATTACATTTCCCTTGATTGAATAAAAGACCTCAGAATATCAGCATGGGACTGTGATGGCAACACATAGTAGAACTAACAAGTGTATATATTATCTTCATGTTGTTATTCTTTTATAAACTATATATATCTATAATTATTATTATTTGCATATATACATATATAAAAATATGTATATAAACATACATATTTTTTAATATATGTAAAAATCTTCCCTGGTGGCTCAGACGGTAAAGAATCTGCCTGCAATGCATGAGACCTGGGTTCAGACCATGGGTTGGGAAGATCCTCTGGAGAAGGGAATGACAACCCACTCTAGAATTCTTGCCTGGAGAATTCCATGGACAGAGAAGCCTGATGGGCTATAGTCCATGGGGTCACAAAGAGTCAGACATGACTGAGTGACTAACACTTTCACTTTTAAGTAATAACAATTTTATTATAATTAGGTCAGCTCTTTAATCCTTTTTGATAAAATAATTATATATATGCATATAAATGTCTGTTTAAATAAATAATTTGTAATGGATCAAAGCATCTTTTGTGGTTGAGCAATATGATATTACTCCATGGATTTTAATTTCAGAATGGAATAGTTTACCTGAAAACAGTAATTACAGGAGAACTTCACATATACTGAACAAGAAAAGAAAATGAAAAGCCCTTAATGGGATAATTCCTCCTTTAGGATTTTCCCCTTAGTCTTAAAAAAGATATACACATGTAGCTTTATGTATTATGTGATATTAATATGGTAGTAAAATCAGCACGGCCACAGGTTAGGAGCATATCATTATTCCTAAGGGTAAAGCTCTCTTTTTATTATCTTCTTCTCGCTATGTGTCAACTGAATTCATATCACCACATTTTCTCTTTATGGCTCTCCCTCGCCTTCTCATTTTTCTTACAAGGCAAGAAAAATGAAGGTGCTTCTGTTTATAAAGACACCTTAATAATTCTCATGTATATATCTTCTTTCCTCTGCATTAATATGCATAAATCCCAAATCTACCTCGTAATAGTTCATTTCCATTACAACAAGCACAATCCTTTCATATTTGTCCTTCTCAACCACACTGTGTATATCTTCTCCTTTCTACTCCCTCTGTATACTCGGCCCTAGATACAGAGTTTAAATTCCTTCTTGTAAGACTTTCATTTTCCTTCTAAAGACTCTTTTCAACACCTGTGCCATTTGTCCTTTTTCTCTAAAACACTTTCAGTTAAAATTCATCTCATTTTGTAGGTAACTGAAAAATGATTTGCTGAGTTCCACAGCATTCCCTTGCAGCCCATCTCCCTCCTCTATCATATCTAGTTCTCAATCAAATAGTTTCATATTTCTGTCTAATATAGAGGACATAACATTTATTGAGCTACAATTTTGTCTCTCGTGTGCTTGTGAGGCAGACACATTCATTTTACAAAGAAAGGTTAAGTAATTTGAAATTTCAGAAAGGTTAAGTACTTTGTTCAATTTCTCATGACCAGCAAATATCTAAATGTTCACCACCATAGCATAAAGCTGTAATGTTATTCATATTCATCTCTCAATTTTTTTTAAAGTCTCAGTTTTTTAAGTTTCAACTAATGTGATTGTCTGATTTTTTTTCTATACTGGTCATATTCTCCTGCAAGTTTTATAAACTGACACCTCAGATTGCATGATTCTGTAATCTGATCGGGGTAGGGCACAAATAACCTGTGTTTCCTCACTAGTTTTGGACAATATACATTTACTTACGTATTTGCCATTATTTTTCCCACCTTGCTCCACTGAAGATTTGAAACAGATTTTTATAAATTTTTTCTAATGCATTATTTTACCAAAATATTGATATTTTGAATAATATAGTGATCATTTGCTGACTCAGAATAGTATTTCTTTACATTAGCCTCATAGGTATTTGAAATTTCTAAATATTTTTATCACATAAGTGATTATTCAAATAGTTGTCTGTAGTCTTTTCCATAAAAAAATGATAAGAACAAATAGAGAATCTTCTATTTAATGAATTTTTTTTCATTCAAGAGTTATATCCTAACATTATAATCAAATTTGGTCAATCTGCTTAATTCATTTATTTTATAATATTTAAAATTTTATGCATTCCTCCCCTTAATATAGAAAAAAGTAACTGATATAACTATAATTTTAATATTTTTCCTTAGACTATTTGAAATTAATCCTTCCATATGATTTTCAATTCTAGGTCATCTGGAGCAATGGATATATGGAACTGAAGCAAAGGCATATTTAAACATTCTCTGTACTTTCTCCTCTTAGAAAATGAGATTTTAGTGTGGATCTTTAGGATATCACATGGAGCTGCAAAGCTCTTAGTTAACTTTAGAAATAACCCTGGTAGGCTATAATAACAGTAACTTCTACAAATGTCAAGTAGTTTAAGGAGTCAGTTTACCCAAGAACTAAACATATAACAACTACTAAGGAAACTAAGGAAGAAGGCTGTGGTTTTTCCTGTAGTCATGTATGGATGTTAGAGTTGAACTATAAAGAAAGCTGAGCACCAAAGAATTGATGCTTTTGAACTATGGTGTTGGAGAATACTCTTGAGAATCCCTTGGACTGCAAGGAGATCCAATCAGTCAATCCTAAAGGCAAACAGTCCTGAATATTCATTGGGACTGATGTTGAAGCTGAAACTCCAATCCTTTGGCCACCTGATGCAAAGAGCTGACTCACCTGAAAAGACCCTGATGCTGGGAAAGATTAAAGGTGGAAGGAGAAGGGGACGACAGAGGATGAGATGACTGGATGGTGTCACTGACTCAATGGATATAAGTTTGAGTAAACTCCAGGAGTTGATGTTGGACAGGGAGGCCTGAGGGTCACAAAGAGCCAGACACGACTGAGCAACTGAACT
Source organism: Capricornis sumatraensis (assembly GCF_032405125.1). Classification (NCBI taxonomy): domain Eukaryota; kingdom Metazoa; phylum Chordata; class Mammalia; order Artiodactyla; family Bovidae; genus Capricornis; species Capricornis sumatraensis. The sequence goes on along the minus strand of NC_091091.1, from coordinate 5,381,877 downwards.
AAACTGAAGGAAATTTCAGAGTTAGAACATGCAAAAATTTCTGCACTAGTAATGTGTTTTTACATAATTCATTTCTGTTTGTGATAAATTACGATTTAAATAATGAGTAGGGCATCCCTGGTGGATCAGACAGGAAAGAATCTGCCTGCAATTCAAGAGACTCGGGTTCGATTCCTGAGTCGGTTTTATCCCCTGGAGAAGGAAATGGAAACCCAATACAGTATTCTTGTCTGGAGAAATCCATGGACAGAGGAACCTAGTGGGCTATGGTCCATGGGGTCACAAAGAATGGCGAGGTATAGTCTACGGGGTCACAAAGAATTGGACAGGATGGAATGACTAATACTTTAGTATAGATAATTATAAAAAATACAGTGAAAATACAAATATTGGGACCAGCATCCATGCTGTTTCTAGAAAATATTTGATTGATTTTCTTCATTTTTTGTTATGAGTAGATGAAATTGCCAGATTTAAAATAATTTGCTAGTTTATGGCATATGTTGTTAAAAGATTAAAAATAGCAAGTAAAGTACAAAAATAGAAATGTCATGCTCAAATTACTTGTTAATAGAAATGTAGTGAATTTTTTTGGGAGAAAACTTTTATTTTAGATGAGAAGATGAGAATAATTTTTGTACTCATTTTAATTATGTTCAGCCATTTTTGAAGAAAGAATAAATAAGCTTTTATCAATTATAGTAAATGTATAAACATTATAATAGAAATATCTAAATTATTTCACTTATTTAAAAAACATTGTAATTTCTTATATATATTCTTATTATAAATGTCCCTAAAGATATGCTTAGGCTATATATTTCATAAAATTTTCATCCTGCTTTAATTTTTTATAGATGATCAAAGTTATAATAATATTTGTCACTAATTTTACAGTAATATTGTTTTCCTATAAGTCATCATTAGCTGGCACTGAAAAATACTCCATTTTTAAAGTTATGTTTATAAAAATATAATATTTCATTGAATATTGTTATATAAGACAAACAAGTGAATGATCCATTTTTCTTAATCAGAAAATAAGAGCGAGAGTAAAGAAATAGCTGCTGTTTATGTCTAGTAGAGACTGAAGCACTGAGGCTGCAAATACTATAGGAGGACAAGAGGGAGATTTCAAGCTGTATTTGTCAAACTTCATTATTTTTGATGGACTATGTCAGAGTCAGGGTTATAATTGGTATGGAACCTGCAATCAAAACTCCAGAAGGAAAGCCAGGAAGTTGCTCAGGAAGACTGTATGTAGAATATAGCTAAGTTTTAAGTGATAGTTCTTCAACTATAATAATTTTTAACGATGTCAAATATGCAAGTTATGTTTGAATACTTGCCTAACTGGACTTAATCAGTTATAGAAACTATTATATTTACAACTCTCCTTAATGAAGTCTTTTTAAAAATCCATCATGCCATACAGATTAGAACAAATCCACAGAATAGATTTTCAAGAGCTGGCAGCTTCTATAAAGTCTAACAAATGAAAGTTTTAGAATTCAGTAATATATATGAGACTATCTGAAATAAAAAGAAATGGCTTGTCCATGATACTTTCACACACATGGAGTTCTTTGTACACAAGGTGTAAACCTATCAGAAAGAAACCTGATAGCCCATAAAGTTAATGGCCTTGCAAATAGGAGAATATACAGGTGATGGCACAGATAAAATAGAAATTAGGAGAAAGTAGACCAAGGAAAATAAACAGAGAAAGCCTAAATCATTTTTTCCTAATAGACAGATTTCATATGAAATGTCACATATAAGGAGAAGGCAATGGCACCCCACTCCAGTACTCTTGCCTGGAAAATCCCATGGACGGAGGAGCCTGGTGGGCTGCAGTCCATGGGGTCGCTAAGAGTCGGACATGACTGAGCGACTTCACTTTCACTTTCATGCATTGGAGAAGGACATGGCAACCCACTCCAGTGTTCTTGCCTGGAGAATCCCAGGAACAGGGGAGCCTGGTGGGAGGCTGTCTATGGGGTCGCACAGAGTTGGACACGACTGAAGCGACTTAGCAGCAGTAGCAGCAGCAGTCACATATAAAATTCCTGAAGGAAACGGAAGTGATTCTCAATTCTAGACTAACAAAAAGATATGAAAATGGATTTAAATGTGGAGATGCCACAGAAAAAATATATGGACTCTCTATGTCAAAGGTAGTTGTATTAATTGTCTATTGCCATGCAACAAATTACCCCCAAACTTTAGTGACCTAACAATGAGAAATTTTTGTTGTCTTACAAATTCTTCTACTCAGGAATCCTTTGTTGGGTGCATCTGCATCAAGGTTTCTCAGGAACTTGCAGTCTAGCTGTTGATTGTATAGCTACAGTCTCATGGTGGTGGTGCTGGAGGGGATGATTCTAAACTCGCATTATTCATCTTGTTCTGTTACCATCCATGCTTCTCTAATGTGCTGCTTCACAACATGTCAGCTAACTTCTCCCAGAGTAAGCAATTTGAGAAAGAGCAAGAAAGCCTAAGAACGATTCCACAGTCCTTTAATAAACTAATCTTAAAAAGGACATTTTCATACTGTTCATACTGTTCATGGGGTTCTCAAGGCAAGAATACTGAAGTGGTTTGCCATTCCCTTCTCCAGTCGACCACATTCTGTCAGACCTCTCCACCATGACCCACCCGTCTTGGGTTGCCCCGCGGGCATGGCTTAGTTTCACTGAGTTAGACAAGGCTGTGGTCCTAGTGTGATTAGATTGACTAGTTTTCTTTGAGCATGGTTTCAGTATGTCTGCCCTTTGATGCCCTCTTGCTCTTCTGGCTTATGGCAGAAAGTGAAGAGGAACTAAAAGGCCTCTTGATGAAAGTGAAAATGGAGAGTGAAAAAGTTGGCTTAAAGCTCAACATTCAGAAAACGAAGATCATACCATCCGGTCCCATCACTCCATGGGAAATAGACAGGAAAACAGTGGAAACAGTGTCAGACTTTAATTTTTTGGGCTCCAAAATCACTGTAGATGGTGACTGCAGCCATGAAATTAAGACGCTTATTCCTTGGAAGAAAAGTTATGACCAACCTAGATAGCATATTCAAAAGCACCGACATTACTTTGCCGACTAAGGTCCATCTAGTCAAGGCTATGGTTTTTCCAGTGGTCATATTTGGATGTGAGAGTTGGACTGTGAAGAAGGCTGAGCACCGAAGAACTGATGCTTTTGAACTGTGGTGTTGGAGAAGACTCTTGGGAGTCCCTTGGACTGCAAGGAGATCCAACCAGTCCGTTCTGAAGGAGATTAACCCTTTGATTTCTTTGGAAGGAATGATGCTAAAGCTGAAACTCCAGTACTTTGGCCACCTTATGCAAAGAGTTGACTCATTGGAAAAGACTGATGCTGGGAGGAATTGGGGGCAGGAGGAGAAGAGAACGACAGAGGATGAGATGGCTGGATGGCAATCACTGACTCGATGGACATGAGTCTGAGTGAACTCCGGGAGTTGGTGATGGACAGGGAGGCCTGCCGTGCTGCAATTCATGGGGTCGCAAAGAGTCAGACACGACTGAGCGACTGAACTGTAATGAACTGAACTGAACTGAACTGAACTCAAAAAGGACATTCCATCCCATCTGTTCTAATGAACAGAATGCAACTGCCAGCATACATCCAAGAGGAGGGAATTAAACATGGTGTGAATAGCACGAGGCTGGGATCACAGAGCTTCCTTTCATGATAGACATTGTTAATAATCTCTGAATTCTACAATGGGCAATCTGATCACTAAGACTAAGAGGAAAACCAAAGACAGAGGGAGAAAGTCAACATTTAATGTGAGCAGCACATAAGACGGAGAAGGAAATGGCACCCCACTCCAGTACTCTTGCCTGGAAAATCCCATGGACAGAGGAGCCTGGTAGGCTGCAGTCCATGGGGTCACGAAGAGTCGGACACGACTGAGCAACTTCACTTTCACTTTACACTTTCATGCATTGGAGAAGGAAATGGCAACCCACTCCAGTGTTCTTGCCTGGAGAATCCCAGGTTCGAGGGTAACCCTAGGGGGCTGCTGTCTATGGGGTCACACAGAGTCGGACACGCAACCCCATAGATGGCAGCCCCCTAGGGTTACCCCCGTCCCTGAGATTCTCCAGGCAAGAACACTGGAGTAGGTTGCCATTTCCTTCTCCAGTGCATGCATGCATGCTAAGTCGCTTCAGTTGTGTCCGACTCTAGTGTGAATCCCCCAGGCTCCTCTGTCCACGGAATTCTCTAGGCAAGAATACTGGAGTGGGTTGCCATTTCCTCTCCACATAAGAGCATTGTGTTGCTGCTGCTGCTGCTAAGTCGCTTCAGTAGTGTCCGACTCTGTGCAACCCCATAGACGGAAGCCCACCAGGCTCCCCCATCCCTGGGATTCTCCAGGCAAGAACACTGGAGTCAGTTGCCATTTCCTTCTCCAATGCATGAAAGTGGAAAGTGAAAGTGAAAGTGAAAGTGAGGTTGCTCAATCGTGTCCGACTCTTAGCGACCCCATGGACTGCAGCCCACCAGGCTCCTCCGTCCATGGGATTTTCCAGGCAAGAGTACTGGAATGGGGTGCCATTGTCTTCTCCTTAAAAAAACAAACTGAAAGCTAAGTAGTTTCAATCTAATAATATCATGTGTTGGGCACCTGGGATAAGGAAAGAAAATTTCGAGCTATTCTGCAGTAACTAATGAAGGATAATGTCATTGCAAACTTGTGAGTCAAGGGAAAACAATTTGGCAGAACAACAAAACTGCTGTTTAATGAAACATGGCTTGAAACAGGAAGTACGAAGGAAAAAAAATTAATATATATATATATAAGTGCAAACTGAATATGATCTGGATGTTTATGAAAATACTGATAAATAAGAGACTTCTCTTAAAACGTGGTTAATAAAACAGAATTTGGTAGTTAGTGGGATATGAATTTTGAGAATCAAATATTCTAAAAAAATACAAGCCATGCATTGAGTCCTGATGTGTGAGACATGATGTTCCAGGCATAGGCTTGAACATTTTAATTCTCTCATTTAATTAGAGCATTAATTCAGAGGAGGGTTATTATGGAATATACTGTTTTCAACTTTCTAACATCCATTATTATCACAGTGGATTAATTTAAGCCAATTATCATAACTCCAATTCCTTTGCTGACAATCAGTTCAGGACTGGGTTATTATCCATTTTTGGAGAATGATTTGTGGAAAGTCTACCGCAGTCATCTGGAACAGACTTTTTCTTTCGTGAGAGAGAGGGGAAAAACAAGATGTCTCTTCTTCCCCTAGACGTTGTCACATTTGCATATAATGCCTTAGAAAAGCTAGAAATTACTGCATTATATTAGCCAAAGGATGAACTCAACCACAAAGATAGATAATTATTTTCTATTTATTTATGTTATTGCAATACTTTCAAAATAATTTCAGCCTACGATGAAAATACTTTATGAATTCTCAATTTTGCTAAAAACAAGAATTTTTACTGAAAAATTATTTTTCTCTCCTCTTTATCACTAATTCTAGAAGAAAAATGTTGATTAAAATCAAAGCTGTATTAATTTTTCTCTTTTCCTGCAAGACAGAGAAAATATGTTACATCGCTTTAACCTCTAAATTGAGAAAGAAGTGCAAAAGTGTAAAGGCAGTAGGTTGGTGGTATAAAATTAACAACTTGGCATCTGTAGCAGATATCTACTTACTGCCAGACATTTACCGAAAGAAAAACATTCTTTGCTGTCAAATTTTATTAGAGATTGCACTGAACTCGGAAAAGGTCTCCTAGGAATATTTCTTGCTTGACAAGAAATGAACACAGTGTCATTTCACTTTCTGTTTGTGGAAAGACAAAAATCAACACTTTCTTCGGTAATTGTGTTACATTCAGAGTTCAGACATTCTATCAAAAATAAATTGTGGAATATGATATAGCATCAAGCAACAACTGCAACTACCCACTATTAAATCCTTGGTATTAATATATATTAATATTAATTAATTATATATAATAAATATCGATTCATTAATATATATGGAGCAAAATACTGAACTGTAGAAATCATGGGGACCAAATTGTGATGGCAATGTGGGAATGAAAATAGACAGTATGCTTTCCAAGGCATTCCTCTGGGTTTGCATGGTACAGTGCTAAGCACTGGGATTCAGTCTCTGGAGAATATGAACTGTCATCTCTCCAAACACTATCACAATGACCCTTATGTTTGCTGTTCTGGTGGTTCTTATTTAAATTCAGGTTACTTTCAACCACTCAACAGTTACTGGAGGTCTACTATGCACATATTATTATAATAGATGCATTCCAATTCCAGAAGCTCACATTTTGCTGTTCTGTATTTAATCCTCATCTTATTTGATGCTATATAATAAACACTCATGTTCAACAATGATCTAAGTAGAGTACAGGAAAAAAAAAAAAAATAGTCACTCAGTCGTGTCTAACTCTTTGCGACCCCATGGACTGTAACCCACAAGGCTCCTCTGTCCATGGAATTTTCCATGCAAGAATACTGGGTTGTGTTGCCATTCCCTTCTCCAGGAGATCTTCCTGACCCAGGGATTGAACCCAGGTCTTCTGTATTGCAGGCAGATTCTTTACCCTTTGAGCCACTAGGGAAGCCCAAAAGTATAGCAAGGGGAGTCTGAATTTAATGTTAAATATTTTATTTCTAAGGATATATTGACTTTAAGTAGCACATTAACTTTAATTAATAGGGATAAATACAGTGGTTATACTGTACCAGATATTTTTATACATTTTATATATTGCAATTAATTATATCTCACTTCTCATTCCTGACTTAACATACTAGACTGTGGAACAGTTAAAGTACAGAAACAAACAAACAAAACAACAAACAACAATAGAAAACTAAGTAATATGATATTTTTCTATAATTTTCTCACTAACAGCTGCATTACTACAGCAAAAAAATGTTGCCAATCACGTCCAACTCTTTGTGACCCCATAGACTGTGACCCATCAGGCTCCTCTGTCCATGGAATTTTTTCTTCTACCTTAAGAATATAATGTGCAGTGCAAATGCCCATCGTCATGTATATTTCCCAAAGTTCATACTTCTAACTTCTAAATGTGCATTATTCGAACATTTTTCAATGTCTTTGAACACCTGCAGTTCATTTGCAGTCTTCGGTATTGAGGACTTTGCACAGACACCTTTTCTTCTAAAGCATCTAGACTACCTTATTTTAGATAAGTAATATCTTAGAAGAAATAATTTAATTCCTTCTTCCCTGAATTTTCTCCCCTTCCATCTGTCCCTTGTTTCTGTAGATGAACTACAACCTTTCTCATTTGTTCCATCTCAGGGTGTTAAACCTCCAGGTTCCTCATCAGATCACATTCCATGTTCTAAACCAACTTTGAACCATTTTGACTTCTTTCCCTCTGTACTTCAGTTCACCATCTTTCTATTCTCCACTCAAAATTATAAATCAGACTGTCATCTCTTCCTTTATACAGTAAATCAGGCAACCCTTTTCTCTCAGCCTCTTACTTAGAAAAATCATCATCCATATTTTTATCACCATCAGTGCATCACAGAGGCAGCATGGCTTAGTGGAAGAACTTAGGAACTTAGGAAATAACTAGGAAGCCATCTATGTTGTTATTGTCTATACTCTTAATCAGAAGAGTTAGTGAAATTCTGCCATATAGAACTTTTTTGTCGTGGTAGATCTATAAGATACAGAAGAACGAAGACATATTCTAATATATAGTGAATGATCCTCACTCCTTTCCCCTTAAAAATGTGACAGAAATCCTGGGAGGCATGGCATGAAAAATAGACTGAGATTTCAATGGAAATGTGAAATTGGAGCTAAGATGAGTAACAGAAATATAAGTCCATTCACTGTGATAATTCCAAAATGTGCTGTCAGATGGCTTGCGTTTCCACAATTATTGAAAAATGATCTACTGAGTTGAACAGTAACCCTTCTCTTCTCCTTCCACAAAAATATGAATGTGGCCTTATATGGAAGTAGGTTCTTTGCAGATGTAACCAAGTTAAGGTATGGTCATACTATACTAGAGTTGGCACTAATCCACCAATTAGTTTCTTATAATAATAACAGGGGAAATTTGACACAAAAACACAGGGAAAAGGCCATATGATGATGAAGATAGATATTGAAATTACACAGTAGCATATGGGGGACTGCCAGAAATTATCAGCGAATTTCCAGAATCTTGAAGAAACAAGGATCCTCTCCTACAGGCTTCAGAAAGAACACAGCTTTGCCAATACCTTGATTTCAAACTTCCAGCCTCCCAGAACCATGAGAGAATCAATTTCTGTAGTTTAAAGCCACTAGTTTCTTTCAGCAGCCCTAGGAAACTAATACAAGTGTCACTAAACATACTATATGAAGAGTATATAAAATGACACAGGTCTGTATTCTGAATCAAAAAGATGTACTCATGTCTTAGCTATACCACTAAGTATTGAGGCTTTAGGTAAGCTATAAATCCTTATCAATCTTAATTTCATCATATGGAAATGGAATAAAAATTGCATCTACATTTGTAGCATGAAGAAAGGATAATGCAGATAAAGTACATGTCACATTCTACCCTACTGTAGAAGTTCTATAATTCTTACCTGTAGATTTACTTAAATACAATGACCCCATCAGAGTGCTCCTGAAGGTCAGAGGCACACCCAGTGAAATGACACTTAAGAAATAAAACAAAACCAATGATTTTCTTTGTTCTCTCCTACAGAACAGCTGGCACTTCTGATATGAGCATGCTGCTCTGCACACTGACACATTTTCACATCAAGTCATCCCAACAACAAGCACTGCAGTACTGCCCAGATGCATATAATTCTTCCCAGCAGCACTCTTGAATCTTCTTTCAATATTCTTGAAAATGGGGAGTTACATGATGCATAATATATGAATGGGATTGGAGGGAAGTTAACTTTTTTCCCCTTTTCCCCTTTGCAGTACTACCACCATTAAATTCAGATTTGTATATTTTTCTGATCTCAAGGTATATGTACCCAGTGAACACACTGCCTTGCCCACAATTGAGTCTCAATTATTTATCAAACAGGAAAGAAGATCTACACACAATTAGGATCTATAAACTACAATTACTCAGAGATGTTACAGAAGCAGGAAGAGTTCTCCAGTATCCATCAGAACTTGAGCTCTATTAATGTTTCTCAGGCTCAGGTGTCTAAAAAATCATCTGAAGCCCAGTTCTGGCCTTAAGGGACTATAATTCATAAAGTCAGAGCTGGGCCCAGAAAACTGATATTTCAATATATTTTTCAGGTGATATTGTTGCAAATAGTCTGAAAGTCACATTTTGAGGTAGATTGGCCTGTATGAAATAGTCATCTACTAGTAGCCTAACAGTTTTGCTTTAGGGATAAGTTTGAAAAATATATGCAAGTATTTAACAACACCCATTTTAGTTTTAAGTTCTTAGACCAAAATATCCCACATACCATTCTTACATTCCCATCCCCCCATTCAATTAAATGAGATACACCTGCAAAATGTCCTCAAACTGTTATCCACATGGTTACTTTGCAAAAAGTATAATATAGGAAATAAACTTCTAAAATCGGAGTTTCACTGATAACTTCATGTCAATCTTAGAATCTACTCTAGTTCCCGCAACCCCATTTTAAGGGTGGCTCTTAGCCATGCTACACATTAGAATTGTGTGTACAGCTTTAAAATATCCCCACCTCAGACCAATTAAATCAGATTTTGTGCTTCAGTCCCAGCGGATAGGGAGTCCTAAATTAGTTCCAGTGTGTAGCTGGGGTTGAGAACCACAGCTTAAACTGAAGATTTTTCAGAGGCTATATGACTGATATCTCTGCTTGACAATAAGAAAATCCCTGTGATTTTGAACCCTCTGATTTTCTGGAATTCGTGTAATGTCAGAATTCTTCACAGTGTAGGTAGATTCCAAATTTCAGAAACAAAGGTTCAGGAAAAGAGTGGATTCCTACAGAAATATAAGGACAAAAATGCTATAATCCTCATATAATAGTTTAGCATCACAAGAAGAATGAGAAATGTCAAAAAAGAAAAACTGCAACACAACTTTAGGCTGGCTGAGACCTCTCTTCTAAGAGAAAAAAAAAGGAAAATCTTTTTTTTAATTAAATTCTTTAAGTTATATTTCATATGTTAAGGTTTAGATATTGAATATATTTTGCTTAAAATAAATTATTCTTATGAAATGAATCAATATCACTTTGTGAACATCAGTGAGGACCAGATTTATAAATAATTTTTAGTTCATACTTTTAACTACATATTTTCATCTTCAGAAAGTTTAAATAGTTAAGTTTATCATGACTGAAAACTGACCCCAGGGGCCTCAGCTGAAAAACACATGTATCCTTGCATATTTCTCCATGAGAGCACTTGAATAGAAAACAATCCAGTGATAAAATACTCTTGAGTTTAACAGTTTCAAGGTAAGATGGGTGAGAAGAGAATTGATTTTGCTCCAACAAATTGGACTAAGTAAGACGTGGGCATGGCTATGTGTCAGGAAGTACAGTTAGAGTCCTAATCTGTTCAGTCTAGTTGAATCTAATCTAAGCAGGAAATAAAGTTTAGGGAAGTTTGAAATAAACTGTCTTTCAATCTTTTATCTATTTTATAAGTTATGTTCTTACATGACTTTGCCTCTTACCCAGAACAAGTATATCTTTACTTACTAGTTTGAATAAATAAGTGGAAGGGGAACAAATAAACACTTGTTATATACAGTAAAAAAAAAAAAAAAAAAAAGCATCTGTGTAATGTTTTCATTAATTTTTTCTAGTAACAGGGAAAAGACTCACTTTATCTCAGAGAAACTTGACCTGGATGACCACACAGAAACATCCTGAAAGCACAAGTTCCAAGGAAAATGTTCAAGATAACCTATATCTACTCAATATACCTTAAGCCAGTCTATGTGCACTTGATCTACTGGTCAAAACATAATCAGTAAATAAGTTATTTGGGGTTATTTTTAGATTTCTATATGGAATATTTTGGCATAATACAAATTTATATTTTAATATAAATCTTCATTCATTTGTTCTAATTAATTTCATCTAAGGGATATTGACAGTGACTCATCATCTGATATTTTGAGGACTACTACACAGAACTTCCTGAAGAGGTTTTAATACTCCCCCTTTTAACCTTATGATAATGATGGTGCAAGCTGTGATTCTCTCATCAGCAAATATCTTTTCATCATGATAGGTATATTAATAATCAGATTATGAGATTCTTACTGGTGGGGTCACAGGGTATCTTGTAACTATTGGGATTATAAAATAATCACATGAGCAAGACATCAATCTCTAACATCTTGGATATACCCAAGAAAGTGTAGTCTGTAAAAATTTTATCTTTGATGTCTAATTTCTAAAAACTCTATGGGAGAAAACCACTTTGGAATTCATTCCTAGTGTCAAGGAACCAAACCAAGGTGTCAGGATAAATTTGTCACTTTGGAAATGTTCCAGGACCACTCTACAAATTCTAAAAGCTACCAAATATTAAGAAAAGAAGGAAACAACTTTCTAAAGGTGAGAAAATCCATAAGTTACACCAATTTTCTGGGCAGCTTTGTCTGAGACAAATGGAAAAGTTGACCTTTCAGGGATTATAAACTCTACAAACTCTGAAATCAATTTAAACACCTTTGTAAGGTATACATTTTTATATAAATATGCATTTTTTAATATTTTCAGATATTAAGTAATATCTAAAGTCATTGGATATTTATATTATCTCCTAAAAAATCATAAGTATTTGGAAATTGTTAATGGGATAAACAATTGATAAGATCTACCTAAACAAAGATCAGCTTGTGAAATAGTTTGTTAAATTGTTTTAAGGACTAAATGTAACTGTGTTAAGTAGTTTCTACAAAATGCATACTCTTTGAATATGCTTTATGCAAATTATCCTGAAGTAATAGTTTTGTGATCTAAACATAAAGAAAACCCTCTTAATTTGCCCTAATATAATCTGTCTCTGCTGATACAAGTAAAAACAAATGTTAACTGAGTGCCTATTTGACATATTAGTCAAGTGATCTTCTGAACATCTTGGGTAATAAATACATTTGAAAACTGTATGCCAGTAAATAAATTATAAACTCACCATGCTCAATTATCTTTAAATGACTAGAGAAAAAAGAAAAAAACACCATGAGAGGAAAATGTTACCTGAAATTCTAAAATTTAGAATGAAAATCAAAGTATCTAAGCCAATAAAATAACTGTCTAATAGAAATAATGACCACCCAAACTTCCAATGTATTATTTTAATTAAATGATTTATTCACAATATTAGCCACTTATCAGTTGGTGTTTTACAGTTTGAAAAAATGTACGTGTATGTTTTATCCTGCTCACAAAACTACAGCTGTGAGAAATCTCACTGTTTACTGAAAGAGACTTGAAAATTTCTGCTTATGTATTCAATTTGATATTGTAGTCAGATCTGCAAATAGCTAATTGATGATAAAGTTGATTTATAGCCTACCTGTTTTCAAATTTAGCACCTAATGAAAACTGCTACCTATAGAGAAAGGTGACAATTATCAAAGTTCTATAAAACCAATTAAATATAAGTTCTATGATATTAGCCCATGGATATGCTACCTGTTCTTTTAACCAGTTTACTTGCTCCTAAAGAAACTCTAACTGATGAATTATTCCTATAAGATCAATATATGACTGAAATGTTCAATAACACAGTTTCCTGCACTATTAAACACTCATAATTTCAAATAAACAATGCATTAATATTAATAAAGGCAGCAGCATATACATGTACATAAACCATTTACATGCAACATATACATTTTAAATTCAAATCCTGAGTGTGGGGTAGAGTTAGTGGAGAATGTATCTATATTTTGGTCAATAGACAAAATCAGTCATAGTCTTTCAACTGCCAGCTCCTTCCTCAAAGGTAACATTCTAATAGTTGCTTATGAATTATATCAACAATTTTAAAGGGTTCTATGAGAACCAAAGGTAATGAACAGAATTTATTCTATAAGAGATAAAACAATGAAATATGACATTGAATATTTACCTCAAATAGCTTTTAACCAAGCTATTTTAGGGACAAAGTGATTTAGAAAATGTTTACCCTCTAGACATAGCAATCACTTGTTCACTGTATTGGCATCTATTGCTATTTACAAGTACAGGATGTTCCATAGGGACAGAGTCAGCACCTATATGACTTTATCAACCTAAGGTTATCTTCTGTTTATCCTAGAAGAGTTCATTTCATTGCTTCCATTTTGGGGGGATTAGTAGATGCTCAAGTCTTTAAAACCACAGTTTTGACTTTGGGGTAATTACTCAAATTTCCTGTTTCTTAGAGTCTTCTTTTCTAAAATGTTTATGAAAATAGCATCTACATCATAGAGGTGTGAACTGTAGATAAAATTATGTATTTATATTTCTTGAGCTTCATACATTTTAAATGATTAACGTGTTTCTATTATTTTACTCTGAATGAATATTATTTTTATTATAAAACTATATCCTGACATCAAAATGGAAGGTGATGGGGAAGGACAGATTATAACGTCATATTAACATTTGATAATCACAATAAAATAGTTTCTAATTAAAAACTTTGGATTCAAACATACTTACTTAAACAACTTCATGTACACTAGGGTACAAAGCAAAGAGCGGGTCATTACATACATGCGTGCACAAGAGTGGTTAGTCTGCGTTCAGGTGTCATGGAAACATTCATTAGAGTTAGGAGCTTATGAACTCCTCATTGTTCAAGATATATTACATGTATGTTCTTGGCATTTTCTTTACAGTATCTTTAAATCATTTCAATAAGAAATGTCCTGGTATATATTACCACATTCTATCTTACATCAGAAGGAACTGATGCTCACCAAGCTTATCTGGCTCTTTCAATGACACATACTTGGAAACTGGAAAAGACTGGGTTCGAACTAAAAGCTATCTGGCCCTTAAAGATATGTTTTATTCAATAAAATATGAAAGCAGAAAACTGTAGTACAATATACAGTGAAATAAAGTAGCAAAGTGCTATTGGAGTGATTTACAGAGTTGGTGACCGGAAAAAAATTTGAACTAAATGCCAGTATCCTTTTTAAAATAAAATATTTAATTATTTTAATATTTTAACATACAATATAATCTGTAAAGATGTGCAGATTTTTAGTTTTGTATATATCCAACATGGTTAACATTTTTTTAATATAAATTTATTTATTTTAATTGGAAGTTAATTACTTTACAATATTGTATTGGTTTTGCCATACATCAACATGAATCCACCACAGGTATACACGTGTTCCCCATCCTGAACCCCCCTCCCTCCTCCCACCCCGTACCATTCCTCTGGGTCGTCTCAGTGTACTAATGCATATATATGGGATTTAGAAAGATGGTAACGATAACCCTGTATGCAAGACAGCAAAAGAGACAGAGATGTATAGAACATTTGTTTTTACAAAGTATTAATGAATATGAATGGATCAAATTTTAAACTTATACCTATAGAATTTCAATAGTTCTTTGAGGAAATTTTGCAAATATTATAAATACCATAGTTTCTTAATGTGAACATTTTCCAAATTGAATTCAGATCTTATTGAAAATAAAAAAGAGAAGGAAAGAAAATAATAGAGACTTAGTTAAAGTTCCACTTTTCATCTCTCTAATGGTTACCTGCTTCCTGAAGTTTAAAGTATAAAGTAGGTTCATGTACGTTTAGGATAAATCCCAAATACTGAGTCGATATTTTTAGACCCAGATTCTATATTAAGTATCTCACATATGGCACCTCTCATTACCAGCAACCAACAGCAGATAAAATAAAATGTACAGTCAGAAGATCCTCAAACAGCTATTTACACGGCTACCTTGAACAGACTTGCTTATCTTTTCTTGTTTCACAGATTAAAATTGGGTACAATCATCAAAATTTGTAATGATGGCCCTATATCAGAAGGAACAAGGTTAAGCTATACATTTCCATATAAGAATTTGGAAAGGGGCATACCAGACTAGTAATATTTATGTTTAAATGACATACATGAAAACTTTGTCTTTAAAGGGATAAAATACAGGATTAAAAATATTTAGATCACATTTGTTTAACTTCCCATCGATGCTGTACAAATTTCATTTTTTTCTGTACATAAGTTAAAAGAAAATGTTAGAGAAAAGAAAGTTAAAGTTAATGAAAAATGAATAATCCTCTAGCATCTTGCCAAGAATATTTCCTGTCTGCGATAAAAGTGCCACTGAGATTTCAGATGGAGATCCATAGGCCGGGTTGAATTTAAATACAATATTGGTTCCAGCATCTTTTCTGACTTTTAAAGGACATTTGAAAAATGAGGAAGGAAAGTCTCTGTGATATGTGATGATTTTTAAAGGTCTTTGGTACTTTTGGTTTTTCTCCAGAGTAAAACGAGAACATACCTTGTTTGCCATGTGGGCTGAGCAGCTTCACAGCAGAGGAACTCTGAGGAATAACTCAGCAGGGTCAGTAGGAATTAAAGAGAGTGACACATGGAGCTGTATTCCCTCTGGGAGAATAAATGTAAGGAAATGGTTTTGCCCCCTCTAAGCCTTAAGGCATATAAATATGGTCTCTGTAAAGTTTTTCAGAAGCAATATCTAATTTGCTTTCTATTTTGAGCTCATGAAATATGGGTACCAAATTACTGAGTTAATCTCAAAGGGTGTTCTTTTCTTTAGTTTTTAATAAAATATTTTGGGGACTTCACCACATATTAGGGCATAGAAATAACATAAAGTCACCTACTGTCTAGTAAAAGAATCTTTTTTTCCATTTTTCTCTCTTTTTATAAATTCTTCTTATCTCTTACCTTCCCCAGTTGGGTTCCTGATAGAAAGATTACAAAGTTAGTTCACTAAATGAGACATTGTGATTAAAACCGTGAATAACCTGTAGTGATAGATGATATTTCCACCCCAAAAATCAGTAGATACACAGGCTTAATAACCAATAATAGAAATGGATTATGCTTCACCTCAATTTTAAAAGATTAATTTGAATTATCAGTATAATGCGAAATCTAAGTCAATTGATTAATGTTGCTTTTTTACATCTCTCTCTCTTAAAGACAAAGTTTTAAAAATAATATATCATTTACTTGTAAATGTTCTCTCAAAGTTCTTTTGAAGTAATACATGCATGCATGCTAAGTTGCTTCAGTGTGTCTGACTCTGTGCGACCCTATGGACAGCAGTCCACCAGGTTCCTCTGTCCACCGGATTCTCTAGGCAAGAATACTGGAGTGGGTTGCCAGTTCCTTCTCCATTTGAAGTAACAGAAAATAGTAACAGTTCAATGTTTTCAATTAGATAAATATATTCAGTTCAGTTCAGTTCAGTCGTTCAGTTGTCTCCAACTCTGAGATCCCATGAATTGCAGCACACCAAGCCTCCCTGTCCATCATCAACTCCTGGAGTTCACTCAGACTCGTGTCCTTCAAGTCAGTGATTGCCATCCAGCCATCTCATCCTCTGTCGTCCTCTTCTCCTGCCCCCAATTTCTCCCAGCATCAGTCTTTTCCAATGAGTCAACTCTTTGCATGAGGTGGCCAAAGTACTGGAGTTTCAGCTTTAGCATCATTCCCTCCAAAGAAATCCCAGGTCTGATCTCCTTCAGAATGGACTGGTTGGATTTCCTTGCAGTCCAAGGGACCCTCAAGAGTCTTCCCCAACACCACAGTTCAAAAGCATCAATTCCATGGCGCTCACCTTTCTTCACAGTCCAACTCTCATATCCGTACATGACCACAGGAAAAACCATAGCCTTGACTAAACGGACCTTTGTTGGAAAAGTAATGTCTGCGCTTTTGAATATGCTATCTAGGTTGGTCATAACTTTTCTTCCAAGGAGTAAGTGTCTTTTAATTTCATGGCTGCAATCACCATCTGCAGTGATTTTGGAGCCCAAAAAATAAAGTCTGACACTTTCCACGGTTTCCCCATCTATTTCCCATGAAGTGATGGGACCAGATGCCATGATCTTTGTTTTCTGAATGTTGAGCTTTAAGCCAGCATTTTCACTCTTCACTTTCACTTTCTTCAAGAGGCTTTTTATTTCCTCTTCACTGTCAGAATACCAGTATTGCTTAAGAAAAAGTGCTACAAGAGTAAATTTCTTTTCTGTTTTGTTCATGACTATATCATCAGAGTCCACAATGGTGCCTTGGCTCAAGAAGTGTTCACTTATAGAATGACTGAATCTGCATTATTCTGATGCCAATCCTAGAAGACACAATTTATTTCAACTTTGAAAGGAATCTTTAAATAATTAAAAAAGAGAGAAGTGGTATTAAATCTTTATTAATAGAGATTTAAGAAATGGACTTTCAACAGTGCCACTTTTCTAAGTGGTGTAAATAGATATACTAGAAAACTATTTTTATATTTTCAACAAAAATGATTAAAAATTGTTTCACATAATCTATAATATTTTCCTATTTTTACGTTTAAAAGTAATATCATAAGAATCATGTTTTAAATGTTGAAGTTGCCTCATATTCTCATAATCTCAGCTATTCCACAGTTATACACACTGAAACCATACTCACTGAAAACTGGTCAATCTAATCACACTAGGACCTCAGCCTTGTCTAATTCAATGAAACTAAGCCATGCGCGCGGGGCAACCCAAGATGGGGGGGTCATGGTGGAGAGGTCTGACAGAATGTGGTCCACTGGAGAAGGGAATGGCAAGCCACTTCAGTATTCTTGCCTTGAGAACCCCATGAACAGTATGAAAAGGCAAAATGATAGGATACTGAAAGAGGAACTTCCCAGGTCAGTGGGTGCCCAATATGCTACTGGAGATCAGTGGAGAAATAACTCTAGAAAGAATGAAGGGATGGAGCCAAAGCAAAAACAATACCCAGCTGTGGATGTGACTGGTGATAGAAGCAAGGTCGATGCTATAAAGAGCAATATTGCATAGGAACCTGGAATGTCAGGTCCATGAATCAAGGCAAATTGGAAGTGGTCAAACAAGAGATGGCAAGAGTGAACATCGACATTCTAGGAATCAGCAAACTAAAATGGACTGGAATGGGTGAATTTAACTCAGATGACCATTATATCCTCTACTGCAGGCAGGAATTCCTCAGAAGAAATGGAGTAGCCATCATGGTCAACAAAAGAGTCCGAAATGCACTACTTTGATGCAATCTCAAAAATGACAGAATGAGATCTGTTCATCTCCAAGGCAAACCATTCAATATCACGGTAATCCAAGTCTATGACCCAACCAGTAACACTGAAGAAGCTGAAGTTGAACGGTTTTATGAAGACCTACAAGACCTCTTAGAACTAACACCTAAAAAAGTTATCCTTTTCACTATACGGGACTGGATGCGAAAGTAGGAAGTCAAGAAACACCTGGAGTAACAGGCAAATTTGGCCTTGAAATGCGGAATGAAGCAGGACAAAGACTAATAGAGTTTTGCCAAGAAAAGCACTGGTCATAGCAAACACCCTCTTCCAACAACACAAGAGAAGACTCTACACATGGACATCACCACCAGATGGTCAACACTGAAATCAGATTGAATCTATTCTTTGCAGCCAAAGATAGAGAAGCTCTATACAGTCAACAAAAACAAGACCAGGAGCTGACTGTGGCTCAGATTATGAACTCTTTATTACCAAATTAAGACTCAAATTGAAGAAAGTAGGGAAAACCGCTAGATCATTCAGGTATGACCTAAATCAAATCCCTTATGAATTTACAGTGGAAGTGAGAAATAGATTTAAGGGCCTAGATCAGATAGATAGAGTGCCTGATGAACTATGGAATGAGGTTCGTGACATTGTACAGGAGACAGGGATCAAGACCATTCCCATGGAAAAGATACGCAAAAAACCAAAATGGCTCTCTGGGGAGCCCTTAAAAATAGCTGTGAAAAGAAGAGAAGCAAAAAGCAAAGGAGAAAAGGAAAGATATAAGCATCTGAAGGCAGAATTCCAAAGAATAGCAAGAAGAGATAAGAAAACCTTCTTCAGCGATCAAAGCAAAGAAATAGAGGGAAACAGCAGAATGGGAAAGACAAGAGATCCCTTCAAGAAAACTAGAGATACCAAGGGAACATTTCATGCAAAGATGGGCTCAATAAAGGACAGAAATGGTATGGACCTAACAGAAGCAGAAGATATTAAGAAGAGGTGGCAAGAATACACAGAACTGTACAAAAAAGACCTTCACAACCCGGATAATCACAATGGTGTGATCACTCAACTAGAGCCAGACATCCTGGAATGTGAAGTAGTGGGCCTTAAAATGCATCACGATGAACAAAGCTAGTGGAGGTGATGGCATTCCAGTTGAGCTATTTCAAATCCTGAAAGTTGATGCTGTGAAAGTGCTCCACTCAATATGCCAGCAAATTTGGAAAACTCAGCAGTGGCCACAGGACTGGAAAAGATCAGTTTTCATTCCAATCCCAAAGAAAGCCAATGCCAAGAATGCTCAAACTACTGCACAATTGCACTCATCTCGCATGCTAGTAAAGTAATGCTCAAAATTCTCCAAGCCAGGCTTCAGCAATACGTGAACCGTGCACTTCCTGATGTTCAAGCTGGTTTTAGAGAAGGCAGAGGAACCAGAGATCAAATTGCCAACATCCGCTGGATCATGGAAAAAGCAAGAGAATTCCAGAAAAACATCTATTTCTGTTTTATTGACTATGCCAACGCCTTTGACTGTGCGGATCACAATAAACTGTGGAAACTTCTGAGCGAGATGGGAATACCAGACCACCTGACCTGCCTCTTGAGAAATATGTATGCAGGTAAGGAAGCAACAGTTAGAACTGGACATGGAACAACAGACTGGTTCCAAATAGGAAAAGGAGTACAATAGGAAAAGGCTGTATATTGCCACCCTGCTTATTTATCTTCTATGCAGAGTACATCATGAGAAATGCTGGACTGGAAGAAACACAAGCTGGAATCAAGATTGCCGGGAGAAAGAGCAATAACCTCAGATATAGCAGATGACACCACCCTTATGGCAGAAAGTGAAGAGGAACTAAAAAGTCTCTTGATGAAAGTGAAAGAGGAGAGTGAAAAAGTTGGCTTAAAGCTCAACATTCAGAAAACAAAGATCATGGCCTCCGGTCCCATTACTTCATGGGAAATAGATGGGGAAACAGTGGAAACAGTGTCATATTTTGAGGGGCGGTGGCTCGAAAATCACTGCAGATGGTGACTGCATCCATGAAATTAAAAGAAGCTTACTTCTTGGAAGGAAAGCTATGATCAACCTAGATAGCATATTCAAAAGCACAGACATTACTTTGCCAACTAAGGTCTGTCTAGTCAAGGCTATGGTTTTTCCAGTGGTCATGTATGGATGTGAGATTTGAACTTTGAAGAAGGCTGAGCACCGAAGAATTGATGCTTTTGAACTGTGGTGTTGGAGAAGACTCTTGAGAGTCCCTTGGACTGCAAGGAGATCCAACCAGTCCATTCTGAAGGAGATCAGCCCTGGGATTTCTTTGGAAGGCATGATGCTAAAGCTGAAACTCCAGTACTTTGGCCACCTCATGTGAAGAGTTGACTCATTGGAAAAGACTCTGATGCTGAGAGGGATTGCGGGGCAGGAGGAGAAGTGGACGACAGAGGATGAGATTGTTGGGTGGCATCACTGACTCGATGGACGTGAATCTGAGTGAACTCCGGGAGTTGGTGATGGACAGGGAAGCCTGGCGTGCTGCGATTCATGGGGTCGCAAAGAGTTGGACACGATTGAGCAACTGAACTGAATTAATGTTTTAAAGAGTCAGAAAAAGGTAAAAAAAAAAAAAAAAGTCTACTTATTTAAACAAAAAACCAAAACAACAAAGTGAAACTTCAAGACATTAAAGTTTTCCTAATGTCTCAAGAAGGCAATGTGTAAAGAAAATCCCATTACTATCTCCCCAGATTATTAGACTTTCATATAAGCATTCTAATAATAGAAATCATATTGTTACTGTTATCTATAATTGTGTTTCAAATACTTCTAATAATTTTGTGTGTGTGTGTGATGTAGGGGAACCTAGAACCTGTTTTACAGAATGAAATGTCAGAAAGAGAAAAACAAATGTTGAATATTAACACATATATGTATATGGAATCTAGAAAAATGGTACTGATGAACCCATTTGCAGAGCAGAATTATGGATGCAGATGTAGAGAACAGATTCATGGGGGCTTGAGAGGGTGGGACAAACGGAGAGAGTAGCATTGACATATAAGCACTACCATGTGTAAAATAACCAGTGCAAGTTGCTGTTTAGTATAGGGAGCTCAGCTTGGTGCTCTGTGATGACGTAGGGGGTTGGGATGGGTGGAGGGAGGCTCAAGGATATAGGTTTATCTATAGCTGATTCACATTGTTGTACAGCAGAAACCAACACAACACTGTAAAGCAATCATTCTCCAGTTAAAAATACATTTCAAAACGTGGATGTAAAATGGATTTTAGAGTCTGTTGTTCAGTGACTATACTAAGTTACCATTTTATTGCTTTAAGTCAAAATGTAAAGCAAAATCCTCAAGAAACCATCCTATTTAGGACAATCAGCAAGCTAATTACAAACACAGCAACCGAAAGATCTCTTGTTGTAGTCCTGGGAGTTGGTGCCTTGGGAGGACAATAGAAGTGAAAGTGAATTAGTAGGATGCATTGTCGTCATAGCCAAGAGTAGTCGATTTACATGTTTAGCCAGAATATGAGCTTCAGAGCATTACTGTCTTCAGAGTGAATGTAGTCCATGCCAAATTGATACTATGTATAATCTAGTTCATGAGATGCAATGAAACCCACAAAAAACTAGCTGCAAATGATGTAGGAAGGAAGACTATGTCTGTGATATATTTTGACTTTGCAATTTGGAATTTAAGACTACAAAGAAATTGGTTTTCCTATCTGTATGCAAACTTATCTTTCAATCAAATAATCATCCAGGGAAGACTGAAACTAACAGCTACCATCTTGAATTTACTCTGGCTTATATACTGAAACTAAACTACAGCCCTTGAGAAGCACTTAGTGCCATGTGATGAAATGCTTTGGAAATAAAATACATGTGTTTCAAAATATTACTTCAAATATAAGTAAAATCATTTTCAGTATTTTTATCATACACATTTTATTACTATTCTAAAGAAAAGGAATTTTAGAATAAATTCTACTAAATCTTTGTATAAGATGAATGCTTTCAATGTATATATTCTTTTATTTTACTGTAAGTACACTGGAATCTAGTTAAATTTGGACTGTTTTCTCCAGGCAATATGAAAAAGATGAATAATGTTTTCAATCTAAGTTTTATACTTGGATGACAGGAGGTATCATGAAGAAAATATGGCTATGTAAAAAGCAATACCTGCATATTTATGTATCCTATCACATACATGCCTTTGAGAAAATTACCTTCAGGTAAAGGGAAAGAGTAACGGATAATGTATGGATTCTAGCATGTTCATTTGTTGTTGAAGGAATCTCATCATACCATAGAAATTCTCAATTTGGAAAAGAAATGGTTTTATTTTATTTTATTTATTTTTTTAAAATATAAATTTAGATCACTGCCATTCTGACTGGTGTGAAATGGTACCTCATTGTGGTTTTGATTTGCATTTCTCTGATTATGAGTGATGCTGAGCATCTTTTCATGTGTTTGTTAGCCATCCGTATATCTTCTTTGGAGAAATGTCTATTTAGTTCTTTGGCCCATTTTTTGATTAGGTCATTTATTTTTCTGGACTTGCACTGCATAAGTTGCTTGCATATTTTTGAGATTAGTTGTTTGTCAGTTGCTTCATTTGCTATTATTTTCTCCCATTCAGAAGGCTGTCTTTTCACCTTGCTTATAGTTTCCTGAGGTGGGAGAGGGGTTCAGAATCGGGAACTCATGTACACCCGTGGCTGATTCATGTCAATCTATGGCAAAACCAATACAGTATTGTAAAGCAAAATAAAGTAAAAATAAAAATTAAAAAAAAAAATAAAAAAGAACTATGTCTGTAAAGAAGACATATGATGGCTAACAAAAACATGAAAAGATGTTCAACATGACCAAAAAAATAAATAAATAAGTAAACAAATAAAATAAAATATAAATTTATTTATTTTAATTGAAAGCTAATTACTTTACAATATTGTATTGGTTTTGCCACAGATTAACATGAATCTGTCACAGGTATACACGTGTTCCCCATCCTGAACCCCTCTCCCTCCTCCCTACCTGGACCATCCCTCTGGGTTGTCTCAGTGCACCAGCCCCAGGCATCCAGTATCATGCATCGAACCTGGACTGGTGATTAGAACATTTCATACAACTCTAAATTATTTTTCCTAACCATGACTTTCTTCAGAACTCAGTAAAACTGATTGCCATTTTTTCATATTTATGGATAATAAAGGCAAACACAAAACAAGTGAATTACCAATGTGTTTCTGTTTTAAGCATAATGATTTTATACAAGTGGAAAATATATAAGAAGCAGTCCTGAGTAGTGAAAAATATTTTATGTTTCAGCTTAGTTTATTACCTTGAACTAAATTACTCATAACTAAAAAAATAAAATGGATACTCAGATTATACCTTATTTTGATTACAAATGAGATAGTATTATGAGATGTATTATCTTCTGTGAATCAAAATGTAAGACTGCAACTCAAAACTGTTTCATTACTATGATTACAGCTTGAATTTTGGGGTCCTAAATCTATGAATGACAACAAAATAGCAGGAAAGGATGTCCTAAAAATTGCTTTTTTTTTTTTGTTTGTTTTTTCCAGTCCCAGGTAGCAGGAGGGATAAAAATTCCACCTTCCAATGCAGGAGACATAAGAGACACAGGTTAATCCCTGGGTTGGGAAGATCCTCTGGAGGAAATCACAGCAATCCATTCCAGTATTCTTGCCTATAGAATCCCATGGACAGAGGAGCCTGGCAGGCTACAGTCCATAGAATTGCGGGGTTGGACACAATTCAAGCAATTTAGCACACACGTACATTCTTATATCTATGAAATTTTCTATGTTAGGATGTTAAGCAGTTAGGTTGTAGATGAGTACAGTGACTGCTGTGAGAGGGTAAATAACAATCTGAAAAAAAATAGAAAAGAATGGCTTGATACTAAATGTAAAGAGACAGATTAAATCAAATCAACACACTAATCCATAATCTGCCTTATAATGAGGTTCGGAGGAAGAAAGCCAAAACCAATAAAGTATCACTGATTTTTGTAAATTCACTTAATATAAACAGGGGAGGTAAAAACAAGCAAAAAAATATAAAGAGCTATAATAGACTGAACATTAAAATCAGCATCTGCATGTGTGAATATTCATAAATCTTATCAGAAACTTCTTAGACATATTTAATCCCTAAGGACTACAATCTCAAGAGACTAAATTACTTTCAGAGAGTCAAATCAGTGATGGACCCATGTTTAAAAATTCCATGTTTCAAACAGTTTGAAAAGAGAAACACTATTTAATGAGAGTTTGTGGGACTACAAAGAGATACACTGACGTTATTAGCCAAATTATTTGAAATGTTTTGAAAGCAAGAGTTTTCTCAGTATAATATAAATGTTAAATAAATATGATTTTGATACTCTAAGAACTAAAGCAAAACCATGTTATTTGCATATAAATAGAGTTATCATTTTCCATTTAATGTTCTTACATATATATTGAAAAGTCTTGATTCAATTACATATTTGGTTTAAAGTGAAATATTGATTAACTCTGATTTTATGCAACATAGCACTCTTTGGTCTCTATTTACTTTGTTTATATGCCTTAGTACTTCTAGTAAATTACATACATATATGTTTTGTATATATGTCAATGAATGTTTTATATTTATACATAATATTATGATACTGATTAATCATTTTATTTCCTTTACTCTGAGAATGCCAATCCCTTAATAACATAGATTCAGTTTATTGTACTAAGAACATTACTGCTAGCAACTGATATAGTAAATAAATGAATAAACTGGAAATAAATAAGTGGATATCACCAAAGAAAAGCTGTTGATAACTAACAGTAGAAGAGTGCACTAGACCAGTAAGAGTCCTATTCCTAGGTTAGGTTCAGGAAAGAAATTTGATACTTCCAAGGGCTTCAAGCAAGAGGAGGGAACATAAACTTGAATTTGAGCACTTGATTTTCATGAAGTACTGTAATCTTGATAGTAATAACAAAAGCTATTTGGAAAACTTGCATTTTACCACAATATAACACTGTCACACCAAAGTCATGCTGTAAGAAGCTATCGATATTTGCGCATAAAAGACACTTTTGTTTTATAACTGTTCCACTGGTGAGAATGTGATTGTTTAGAATATATAGAATTTTGCTAGCTTTGGTCACAAGGAGATAGACAAAATGAAAACAGAGCACAGAAAGGAGGGATAAAAGGAGAGAGGAAGAGAAGTCATAAAAAAGATCCTTCCAGGGTTACTCAGTTATGTCCAACTCTCTGCAACCACATGGGGTGTAGCCTGCCAGGCTCCTCTGTCTACAGGATTCATCAGGCAAGAATACTGGAGTGGGTTACCATTCCCTTCTCTAGGGGAACTTCCCAACCCAGGGATCAAACCTGGGTCTCCTGCATTGCAAGCAGATTGTTTACCATCCTTGCCACCAGGGAAGCCCATAACAGTATAAACAACACTGTAGAAATAATAATACATAAGTAATAAAATTTTAAAATAATTGCATGGTAATCTGGACATTAAATATGTTCATGTTTTGTTAAATGTAAGACAGAGAAGGTGTTATTTTGTAGTAGGATGACATGGGACTCAGCCAAGTGCACTGCCATCTTCACATTTGACTGAAAAAGTGGCAGCCAACTAGAAATAGGCAGGTGTCAACTAGGATGCTATTTCATTTGCACTAAGAACTGAATCCAGTTCTGGCAATGTATATCAATATTTCATTACCTTTTATTGTAGAGAGTATTTCACTGCATTCATACACCACAATTTGTTTATATGTTCATCTGTTGATGGACATTTCGGCTGTTTTTACTTTGATATTATTTCAAATAAATCTGCGGCCCTTCATATATAAATTTTCATATTAACTTATGCTTTTATTTATTTTAGGTAAATATGAATAGAATGGCATGTCATATGGTAGTTATATGTGTAATGATTTCAAAAAATTATTACACTAGTATCTAAAACAAGTGCGTCATTTTATTAATTTTAGACTCTCTAATATATGTACAGTGTTACTTCATTGTGGTTTTAATTTGCATTCCCAGGAGATCTAACCAGTCCATTCTGAAGGAGATCAGCCCTGGGATTTCTTTGGAAGGAATGATGCTAAAGCTGAAGCTCCAGTACTTTGGCCACCTCATGGGAAGAGTTGACTCATTGGAAAAGACTTTGATGCTGGGAGGGATTGGGAGCAGGAGGAGAAGGGGACGACAGAGGATGAGATGCCTGGATGGCATCACTGACTCGATGGACGTGAGTCTGAGTGAACTCTAGGAGTTGGTGATGGACAGGGAGGCCTGGCGTGCTGCGATTCATGGGGTTGCAAAGAGTCGGACACGATTGAGCGACTGAACTGAACTGAACTGAATGACATTGTGCATCTTTTCTTGTTCTTGTTTATCATTTGTGTATATTTCAGAGTGTAGTATTTGTTGAAATATGATGTTTTTATTTTATTGGTGTGTCTGTTATTATTGAGTTTTGATAGTCCTTTATCCATTTTGAATACATGTCCTTTATCAGATGTGCAATGTGCAAATAATTTCTTTACAGACTCTGGCTTGTGGTGAATCTTTTTAATTATATTGTGAGAGTATAATTAGAATATGGTCTATCTTGTTAAATGTTCCATGTGGTGCACTTGACACAATATGTTATAAATGTTTCCAATAAATCATATATATATTAATATAGCTACATCAAAAAGAGAAGCCAAGTTATGTGTAATATGTTTTGATGACCCTACTCACTGAAAAATTGATTCCTATCAAAATCTAAGAATTTCCATATCTTCACTGCTAGTACAGCTAATCAGAAGCAAAGTGAAACTGGGAGACATGGTACTTAAAGTGAGACAAATCTTTGAGCAATATCCATTCTGCTAAACATGGACAATTCTGCCTTCTTTTTTCACATGCCTAGAAGGGAAAATAATACCTCTTTTATGTATTGTTAGAGAGACTAGATAGTGCAATCAATGTGTAATATATGCAAGTATTCAGTGTATACTAGATGCTTCCTTATTATCAATAGCATATGGATGATTAAATTGAAGATTCACCCCTGGCCCCAAACATACACACCAAAGAATTCATATAAGAAAATAAAAGTCAGATAGATGTGAATTGCAAAGCATTTTAACACATGATTGTGGAGCTCAGTCATGATCTGCTGCTGCTGCTAAGTCTCTTCAGTCGTGTCCGACTCTGTGTGACCCCATAGACGGCAGCACACCAGGCTCCCCCGCCCCTGGGATTCTCCAGGCAAGAACACTGGAGTGGGTTGCCATTTCCTTCTCCAATGCATGAAAGTGAAAAGTGAAAGTGAAGTCACTCAGTAATACTATATATACACACACACACACACACACACACACACACACACACACACACACACATATAAATTAAATGAAGAAAACTGCACCTTTGTGCTTAATTGATAGATGGCAAAACCCTCTTAACACATATGAATGGAATTTCTGCTAGTTATCATGAGGATGGGAAAAGCATTAGAGGAAGGCTTTAAGGACCTGTGTACAATAGTCCTTATTGACAGAACATGCCTCTCTGTTTACACAGATGAATATCACAGATCCTTATGAAGTTAAGGGCAAAGACCAGAACACCACAAGAGACCACAAGATGGATTGGAGGTAACATTCTACCTGAGATACCATTTGTCTTTATCCATCAAAAATGTTCATAACTCTTCAGCATTATACAAACTATAAAGTGGTTGGACTGGCACAAGTGATCCTCTAAACCGAATTGAGTGCTGCCTTTGGTGACTGAAACTATCCCCGACAGATTTTTTAAATTAATGTATAGTTGATCTATCATATTGAAAAAGGAAGTGGGGAATCCACTCCAGTATTCTTGTCTGGATAATCCCATGGACAGAGGAGCCTATGGCCCGTGGGTTCACAAAGCGTTGAATGTGACTGAGCCCACATTTCTTGACCTATCATATTACTCCTGGGTGTGCAACATAGTGATTCTATATTTTTTATAGATTTTTATAAATATAAATTTATTTATTTTAATTGGAGGTTAATTACTTTACAATATTGTATTGGTTTTACCATATATCAACATGAATCTGCACAGGTATACACGTGTTCCCCATTCTGAACCCCCCCACTCCCCCCTCCCCATACCAGCCCTCCGGGTCATCCCAGTGCACGAGCCCCAAGCATCCAGTATCATGCATTGAACCTGGACTGGCGATTTGTTTCATATATGATATTATACATGTTTCAATCCCATTCTCCCAAATCATCCCACCCTCTCCCTCTCCCACAGAGTCCAAAAAACTGTTCTATACATCTGTGTCTCTTTTGCTGTCTCACATACAGGGTTATCGTTACCATCTTTCTAAATTCCATATATATGCGTTAGTATACTGTTTTGGTATTTTTCTTTCTGGCTTACTTCAGTCTGTATAATAGGCTTCAGTTTCATCCACCTCATTAGAAATGATTCAAATGCATTCTTTTTAATGGCTGCATAATATTCCATTGTGTATATGTACCACAGCTTTCTTATCCATTCATCTGCTGATGGACATCTAGGTTGCTTCCATGTCCTGGCTATTATAAACAGTGCTGCGATGAACATTGGGGTAGACGTGTCTCTTTCAATTCTGGTTTCCTCGGTGTGTATGCCCAGCAGTGGGAATGCTGGGTCATAAGGCAGTTCTATTTAAAGTTTTTTAAGGGATCTCCACACTGTTCTCCATAGTGGCTGTACTAGTTTGCATTCCCACCAACAGTGTAAGAGGGATCCCTTTTCTCCATACCCTCTCCAACATTTATTGCTTTATAGATTATGCGCAAAACAAAGTTATTATAATATTCTTGGCTATATTCCCTGTGCTGTATATTTCATCCCTATGACTTCATTATTTTATAACTGATACTTTGTCCCTCTTAATCCCTTACACCTCTTTCACCCATCCCCTCAACCCCACTCCCCTACGGCAACCACTAGCTTGCTCTCTGTATATGAGTCTGTTTCTGTTCTCTATAGATTATACCTCATTTATTATAGCCAATGAAACATCATAGCCAATGAAACATCATAGCCAATGAAACATGATAGCCAATGAGTACAACTTCATCACAGAGCAAGGTGGAGGTCACTACTGGGACCTAATCAGTACTCCAAAACATACAGAGATTCAAACTTCAGATGAAAAGTCCCAGGGACACAAGGAATGCCATATCAAAGACTAGAGAGTGCCTAATGCCACAATTTTTTAATATCATCATGAGATCTTTACAATTACCCTGTTCTCTGTAATTCTTGTCCCAAACACCATCACATATATGCGCACCTAGACACTTCTTTAGGAAATGAAGAAAGAGAAGGAATTGGTTTCACGAAAACATTTCTTTTTATTTATTTATTTTTGCTCTTTGTTGACATTCAAGAGAGATTGAATTCTGCATAGGCAGGCTAATTCAATTTGAAATATGTCTATATCCTCTAGCTGAAAAGAATATGGAGATGAGGTGTAGGTAATACTGCTGCTGCTGCTAAGTCACTTCAGTCGTGTCCAACTCTGTGTGACTCCATAGATGGCAGCTCACCAGGCTCCCCCGTCCCTGGGATTCTCCAGGCAAGAACACTGGAGTGGGTTGCCATTTCCTTCTCCAATGCATGAAAGTGAAAAGTGAAAATAAAGCTGCTCAGTCATGTCCGACTCGTAGCGACCCCATGGACTGCAGCCCACCAGGCTTCTCCATCCATGGGATTTTCCAGGCAAGAGTATTGGAGTGGGGTGCCATTGCTAGTTACAGTCTAAAGATAAGAAATGTGATTTTCTCTGTAAACACAAAATTTGTCAATAAAATTGTGTGATCTAGTTGTAATGTCAACTCATGAAGTATAGTGTGACAAAAGAAAACAAAATTATCATATTAAAAGTCATTAAAAATGTAATGAAAAGCAGTTGGTAAAAGGGACAAAATCATCTACATAAACAAAAGATAATGCACTGAAATTTCCCAGAAATTCAAAGTAAAAGGGTAGAGAATAAATCAATAAATAAAAAAATGATGAAATGGAAGATTAATATGAAAGATTCAATCTATGAATTAAAGAAAGTAAAGGAAAAGGAAGCAGGACAGAAGAGCATAGAGAAATAATATAATTGTAAAAGAAAATTTACCTCATTTAAAAATAACATTTTAAAAATGAAGAGTTACCAGACAAACAATTTAAAAAGTGTTATATAAGACACACTGTCCTGGAGTTTTCAAATGTTAACGGTAAAGATAGATGCTTGAGAGGGAAAAACACCCAAAGATATAAGAATTAGATTGGCCTCTAAGCTATCTACATCATTAAACACTGGAAAATTGTAGGCAGCCACCTACAGAAATCATAATAGAAAAACATTTTGGCTTAAAAATTTTATTCCAACAATATGTTGTTTATGTATGCTAATGCAACAAACATATTTTTATATTCTTAGAGGAAAGTTACTTTGAGATATACAAGGACACAAAGAATAGAACAAGATTTCCTTTCTAAATAATCCACATGAAGATCATGAAAGATAATTAATAATCACAAACTTTAAAATAATTAGAAAGCAAGCATTAAAAATACACTAAAAATGAGTTTTAACAATTAATATTTTTGTGATTGCTATTAACTGAATATATTTTATATCAAGCATTTACTAAGTACTAGATATTTTGTTAAAAATTATTTCATTATAAAAATATAGTCACTCTGTAGATCATTTTTGTGTGGTAAATACCTCTGCTGCCAATTTCTATCCTAATATTTTCACTGATGATTTATAGATGTTATGTTTCCTTGAGCAGGACAATTGTTTTGGGTGTGTGTATGTGTCTATGTTTGTATGTATATGTGTATTTCTACGAAAAATATTATAAATCTTAGAAGAAAAAAGAAAAACAGTGAAGCCTGTAACTTCAAAATTATAAAACTAGGAAGGAGTTCGGTACACAAACATTCTCTGTTCCTCATCTATCAAGTAAACAGTAAAGTTTTTCTTGTTTATATAAATAAAATATAATAATCCATATTCTGACAGATAAGCATAGTGTGGGATTTCTGAATATGAATGTAGCTCCAAATAAGCAATCAAATCTTATTCTTGACAGATGCTTAGAATGTGATTTTGTGGAGAAGAGAAAAATTAGATAAAAATGTGACTTTGTGGAGAAGAGGAAAAAAATGAGATAAATTATTTTGCTGTGATATGTCAAACATTTCCCCTCTACTGTAACCTTCCATATTCACTGTAAAAGCAACATTTATAAAAAGCTTCTCTCTGCTCCTCATAAGAAGATGCTCCTTTTCAAAAATTATCAATTAATTTCTTTTTTTAAAATATAAATTTATTTATTTAACTGGAGGTTAATTACTTCACAATACTGTATTGGTTCTGCCATACAACAACATGAATCCGCCACAGATATACACGTGTTCCCCACCCTGAACCCCCCTCCCTCCCCACTCCCTGTACCACCCCTCTGGATCATCCCAGTGCACCAGACCCAAGCATCCAGTATCATGCATTGAACCTGGACTGGTGCTTTGTTTCATATATGATATTATACATGTTTCAATGCCATTCTCCCAAATCATCCCCCCCTCTCCCTCTCCCACAGAGTCCAAAAAACTTCTATACATCTGTGTCTCTTTTTCTGTCTCGCATACAGGGTTATCGTTACCATCTTTCTAAATTCCATATATATGTGTTAGTATACTGTATTAGTGTTTTTCTTTCTGGCTACTTCAGTCTGTATAATAGGCTTCAGTTTCATCCACCTCATTAGAACTCATTCAAATGTATTCTTTTTAATGGCTGAGTAATACTCCATTGTGTATATGTACCACAGCTTTCTTATCCATTCATCTGCTGATGGACATCTAGGTTGCTTCCATGTCCTGGCTATTATAAACAGTGCTGTGATGAACATTGGGGTACATGTGTCTCTTTCAATTCTGGTTTCCTCGGTGTGTATTCCCAGCAGTGGGAATGCTGGGTCATAAAGCAGTTCTATTTCCAGTTTTTTAAGGAATCTCCACACTGTTCTCCATAGTGGCTGTACTAGTTTGCATTCCCACCAGCAGTTTAAGAGGGTTCCCAATTTCTTAGACTTCCCTGGTGGTCTAGTGGTTAAGAATCTGCCTGCCAATGCAGTGGCACAGGTTTAATCACTGGTCTGTGAAGATACCACATGCCATGGGGCAACTAAGCCCATCCACCCCAACCACTGAGCCCAGACACCCTAGAGCCCATGCTCCACAACAAGAGAACCCACTGCAGTGAGAAGCCTGTACACTGCTATTAGAGAATAGACCTGACCAACAACCAGAGAAAGCCCACATGCAGCAACAAAGACCCAGCACAGTCAAAAATAATACAATATATAAAATTTAAAAAAACTATTCTTAACAACTACTTTTGTAAAGCATGTGCATGTGACATAGTCATTTTGCTTACTTAGATTCAACACCATTTTTATTGCATCTCTCTCTTCTCATAGAAACATGGTCAATTCCATCAGAAACTTGCCATCTAGCTGACATAACACTAATACAATATAAAAAGTCAATGGACAGTGCTGTACATTAATAAACATATTATTCACTGCTATTAAAAGACCAGGACTTTATAAGGTGTGATTATTTACAGAGTATACATGGCAAATGTAAAATTACTGTGAGTTAGCAAGGCTATAATGTATAGGGAAGAAATCATAGGGGTCAGGCTTGAATGAAGCCTTAAACGATGGGTAGTGTAGGTATAGAGAAACCTAGAAGTCACAATATAAACAACATGAGTCAAAGCAAATGTGGGCTAGCCAGACTTAGAGGTGGAGGATGAAATACAAGAGAAAGGAGACATAGTATTAAGAGGTAATTCAGATAAACTTCAAAGTTAAACTACAAAGTCAAAACAATCTGGAGTTCAATGATCTTGATTTGATTGCCGGGACTATAATTTGTAACTCACATGAGATGAAGATGATTTTTATTTCTTTGGCATTGAAACATGTATACTATCATGTAAGAAACAAATCACCAGTCTATGTTCGCTGCAGGATGCAGGATGCTTGGGGCTGGTGCACGGGGATGATCCGGAGGGATGACGTGGGGCGGGAGGTGGGACGGGGGTTCATGTTTGGGAGCTCATGTACACCCATGGCGGATTCACGTCAATGTATGCCAAAACCAATACAGTATTGTAAAGTAAAATAAAGTAAAAATTAAAATTAAAATTAAAAAAAAAAAAGAATCCGGTTACCCTAACAGCCAAAAAGAAATCAAGGTCCCTAAAAAATAAAATATATGCCACCTGAGTGAAGGAGGGCTGTTTATAATAAAGCATTACAAAAATGGGATGGATAAATTTAAACAAAGAAGTCATTTTCTGCTAGATTACTATCCTTTGGGCTTGCATGAAAGAAGTAGTGGATGTGAAATATTTTTAAAAGCTCTGAAAGCCTGTCTTACAAGCACTGATTAAAAGAATTGAATACCAGATGTAACCAACAGATTTTCTTTTCATTTATCTGCTACTGAGAATAGTATTCTCAGTATTTTCTTATCTCCATCACTTTCAGAAGTTATTTTCCTATGTGTCTATCTATACATATTCATCACTCTGACAGTAGAATCAAGAATAAAAATTCAGATAAGAAAACAAGATGTGCAATGGCTTTATCTTCTAAATATGGGACATACAAAAATAGATATAAAAAGGCAGCTTCTTAGAATCAAAAGTAAAACTAAGGACAGAGTGTCTTTCCTTTTATTCTGATAAGTATAGAGCAACAGAACATACTAATCATTTGGTTTGTAAATATACTTAATTCATCTTTCTTCTCCTAAAAGTCAATAACAAAGAACCTGTCTATAAGAAATCCTAAATATACTGTCTAGTAATCATAATCTTTCAGATTATTCATATCCTACTGCCACTCAGGCAGTAAGAATAATAGTCCAAACACATATTTAGAATGCTTTTGAAATCACAGCCATTCCTGAGCTGACTGTCCAGGTGAGCCTTACTGTACTCAGACAAATACTTCAAATACAAGGGACACATTCAATATTTGACCAAATTCTTTCACCACTACTGTACTTTTTCATCTACTGTTCTGAGTAACATCCTAGAGAAGATGGTCCTGCCACTCTGCATTACTTGATGTATTTCATTGGTCAGAGTAGTTAATTAAAAAAAAAAATCACTGTATTATGTCAAATAATAGGATTCCTAAAGAAGGCAAAATATTTCTTCCACAAAATCTTATTTTAGTTAAGTTGGGCTTATTTTATGATACATTTTTTTCTATTTTGTTATTAGTTATGCCAGGGATTGAAGCAATACTAATTTTCTGTTATTTTGAGGTATATTTGACTAGAAGAGACAAGCTGAATATATTTAGGGAGATGTCTTAATCACACATATTAATCAACTGTTATTTTAAAGTGATAAATTAACTGAAAAGTATATAAGGGTATCAAAGAGTGTTTTTTTTTTAAAGAAACAATCAGTGGAGTATAAATGCAGATTGGTTGTCATTTAACTTTAAATTTGTTTTATGATATTCAAGTAGAAATATGCATTTAGAGCTATACTCATAAAGCATACACATCTGGTTTTCTCCTTCTATCAAAACTGAAGAAATGGCTGAGATATATGAGGCTTTAAAAGATTCCAAATTCTTCAGCACAGCTGTTGACTTTTTTGAACCTTCTGGCGAGAAGCTAAGAATGGAAACATGGCTAAAATAATGAAATGGGATGCTTGTTCCTTGATTTATTTCCTAGACTAAGAAGTAATTAGCTTTCTCAACAACAAAAAAAGCAGCTCACCTCCTTGACTAGATTTTTATTTGTAATTTGAACCTCAAGTCATTGCATTAAGACTTTTTATAAAATGTGTTTCCTATTATTCAAATATCCTAAAAACCAGGGCCTTGAGGATTATCATTTGCTTTTCATATTTTGACATCTTTGCCCTTCCCTCCTTCCTTCCTTCCTTTCAAGGAGCACTCAGTCAAAAGTACATTGACAAGAATCTTCTCAGAGAGAAAAAAAGAGCTGCAAGTAAATGTATTTGCATATCAAAATGCTTTTGTTGTTAAATACTAAATTTTCCCTAAAATATATGAAGGAATAATAAACAGTAGTTATACCATTATTTTATAGTCTCAGACAACATGCAAATTCAATTTAACAGTGTCAACGTTTTAATGACTCCAATAAAGCATTTAAGAAAAGAATAAAGAGCTATGTGTTCTTTGAAAGGACTTTTTCAGTCTCCAACCTTTCTCCACACTCAGATTTTTAGATATTATGTTTGTCTTGGCATTGATAAATTCATGCTTCCTATAATTTTGTCATTGTAACTGTTGAATTTAGACAAATGTTTCTACATGAGGTCCTTTCAGTGGATCAGCTGCAGCATACAGTTGCTTCATGATGTTTAGAAAGAAAAATTTTGTTGGATGGCAGAAAAACTAAGTCAATCAAAGCTCTATATTTTGTTGTCAACAACTGATACTTGAAAAAAAAGTGTCTTATGGTAGACATCCCCATACAAGGGTGTTTCCAACAGAACAAAATAAACACAAGGAAGTTGCCAACAAACAGACAATGATTGTTGGATATGAAAACCAAGATTTGACTTATGGTTTTCTTTATGAGGTACAACTCTTGGTTACCGTTAACATGCATCTTAAATGTGTAACTTTAATATAAAATAAAATACACTATACCTTATTTGCAATTCTTGTACATGGCATTCAGAAATATGACACTGAAAATTCCTGTAAATAAAAAGACATGATGAGTAAAATGCATTTTCAAAAGAATCTGAGCAATGGCTTTGTAATTAAGGAAAATTGAACTATCAAATATTTCACTAGAAATTCTGATACAGATGTAATTTTATAAATTTCCTTATATGTTCTTACAAACAACAAAACTACAATGTGTGTCCATACCATTAAAAAATATTGTTTCTGATTATCTATTATACTAAAATTTTGAAGTGTTTTTTAATCCAGATACCAGATCATTTTGAAATCTAATTCTTCTGAATTCACAAGAAATATGGGCATAATGCATACCCAAGCATGTTATGGTTAGGATTAATAAACAAGATGTTGTAATTAAGCTGGGCAATAAATATGTTTAAATATATATACTAGATACATATATAATGCTTAAAAGTGAGGAATGAGTTTATAGAAACACTTCCTTCTTTTTATACATATACTCAATATACTCATTTATTCAAAAATTCAAAGGTAGTACATTTCACTCTACAATAAATTGGCCCTTTAAGAGAAAATAAAAATAAAGTTTGGGTAAAATAATCCAAGCATTAATGATTTATTTAGCATTATATTTCACATTTTGAAAAAAAAAAACAATATTGTGTTGGCATTGGGATAAGAGTTAATATTTGGGACATGTAACTAAGTTATCATCTAAGCCTATGCTAAAATATATTGTCTAAACTTGTCAGGTTTTATTTTTTAGCAACTCTTTGTCTCTAACTGAGGGAGATAATAGAAGTAAAATATCTAATTCAATACCTAGAACAATACAGACGGATAAATATAAGAATAGTTTTTTTTAAAGTTCCTAGGAAAACATAATAAATAGTTACTATCTTTAATGTATAAAATGTATATTTTAAAATGTATACATTTATGTATAATGTATAAATGCATAAAATGTATATTTTAAAATGTATGCATTTATGTATAATGTATAAATGCATAAAATTTATAATGTATAAAATGTATATTTATAAATATTGAATAATTTTGTAAATATATCTTAGTGTATGTGTGTGTTAGTTTCTTAGTCGTGTCCAGCTCTTTGTGATCCCATGGACTGTTGCCTGCTAGGCTCCTCTGTCCATGGAATTATCCAGGCAAGAATACTGGAGTGGGCTGCCAGTCCCTTCTCCAGGGGATCTTCTTGATCCAGGTAGCATAATATGGGGCTTCCCAGGTAGGAAGGGGTAAAGATGATGCTAGTAGTAAAGAACCCACTTGCCAATGCAGGAGACCAACAAATGTGGGTTCAATCCCTGAGTTGGGATGATTCCCTCGAGGAGTGCATGGTAACCCACTCTACAGTTCTTGCCTGGAGAATCCCCATGGGCAGAGAAGCCTGGGAGGGATACAGTCCCTGGGGTTTCAAAGAGTCAGACGTGACTGAATGACTAAGCACATGCATAGTAAAATATACACTATATAGTACACCTTCAGTATATAGATAATATATAGCACAAGATACCCTGGGTAACTCTAAAACTAACCACTGCTCTAACATAACACATTCACTTTTTCTTTAATGTGGAAATGATAAGTTAAAAGTAGATCCAGATATATTTGTAAGTGCTAAGTGTTTCAACTTAAAAAAAAAAATCACATATAATGAGTAAGAAGAGACACACTATTGCAGAAATGGAAGACCCAATGGCACACAATCACAGAAACAGAAAGAAACTCAGAGCTCAAGAACACTGAACTCCACATCTTAGGGATCTAAAATGATGCACTGTAACACATGGTACTGTCATGTAGCACATTTGCACAGGACTGACATTAGGACCCAGAAAAAAAAAATCACTGCCACACACTAAAAAATTACATGAAAAGAAATTCAACTATATGAAGTTCCTATAAATAATTCACTTGCTGGACTTAAGAGAATATTCATTTGTGGAAATCAGATGAATATAAAGTGAATCTAAGTTATGTCCTAACATGCTAAGATGCTGCAAAGAACTGATGTTTAAATCTTTCCCCCTTAAGGTGCTTTTAGTATTGTTATTTTTTTTTTAGTATTGTTAATTTTTAGTTTAATATTTTCCAACTTTATTATTCATCACAAGGATACAAAAATGAATGTTTATCTATGATTCAATGGTGCTATCTTTGTTTCTCAGTTGTAACAAGAGGGATAAAATATACCAAGTTTAAAAATATATCACTGGAACTTTCTTGTTTTTATTTTTTTTTTAAGATCATGATTAGAGACAATTTATTATCAATTTGTACTTGTTTTATAATTTTTTATTGTGACATATATTTCAAATATGTATTGTATTGGAAATAGAGAAATTTCAGTTTCTTAAGATTTTTGTGTTGTTGATCATTGTTTAAAAGTTTTATTTATTCATTTCAAATATATATATGTGTGTGTATATATATATATCAATATATATATATATATCATTTTTTTTGCTGGTGTAATTGGCATTTTTCTAGGGACCTGGACCACATCAGTACATAAATTACTAAACTCTTTTATTCTGGCAATTACAATATAGAAATACAGAAAAAATAATAAATTCACAATAGGCATAAAACCAAGTAAATCATATCCAATGTTAGAAAGTGGTAACTTCAAGGGTGAAAAATGGTCAGGATAAGAAAAGGGATTTGTGAGTAGGGTGGCATCAGCTTATGATATTGCATAGGTAAACCCAAGGGAAATTTGAAGAAAGTCTTAAATAATATTTGTCTAATTTATGTAGAGCATATGATTATGTTTATTAGCTTTGGATTAAGGCACTATCAAAATTAATGAAGAAGATTAAATTTGCTTGGATTTCAAAAGGAAGAAACTAGTTTTGTTTCATTAATTTTGCACATACAACTATCCCTGTACTGTGTACTTTACAGACTTCCAAAGGATTGCCTTTGACATTAAAAACATGGCCATCACTTTTTGTTTTTGTAATATAGACATATTAGCAAGATATATCCCTATCTCCTTTAACAAAAAAAGGAAATATGAAAATGGATAACATGACCACAATGTTTCTCTATGTATCAGGTTCACTGCTGCATAAAAACTGAGTAGAAGTTAAGTTTAAGTGCCTCAGTGCGTGTCTCAGTCTCAGTGTAGAAAAGTTCCCTTCACAAAACATTTTGTTTTTGGAAAAGAAAAAAAAAAAGCTAAACTCTTTTAACCGCTCCCCTTAGCTTATAATGAGGATGCTAGGATGGTATATGACATCAGGTAATATTCTGCTTGCTTTGTTGTTGTTCAGTTGCTCAGTCATGTCTGATTCTTTGTGACCCCATGGACTGCAGCATGCCAGGCTTCCCTGTCTTTCACTATCTCCTGGAGTTTGCTCAAACTCATGTCTATTGAGTTGATGATGCTATCCAACCATCTCATCCTCTCCTTCTCCTGCCCTCAATCTTTCCCAGCATCAGGGTCTTTTACACTGAGTTAGCTCTTCACATCAGTTGGCCAAAGTACTGAAGCTTCAGCTTCAGCATCAATCCTTCCAATGAATATTCAGGGATAATCTCCATTAGGGTT
Organism: Capricornis sumatraensis; assembly: GCF_032405125.1. Taxonomy (NCBI): domain Eukaryota; kingdom Metazoa; phylum Chordata; class Mammalia; order Artiodactyla; family Bovidae; genus Capricornis; species Capricornis sumatraensis. The sequence goes on along the minus strand of NC_091091.1, from coordinate 5,342,184 downwards.
GACTGGTATCATTTCCTTGCTCTCCAAGGCACTCTCAGAGTCTTCTCCAGCACCACAGTTCAAAAGCATCAATTTTTCACTGTCCACCCTTCCTTATGATCCAAATTTCACGTCCATACATGACTACCAAAAAAATGATAGCACTCACTATATGGATCTTTGTCAGCAAGGTGATGTCTCTCTTATTTAATACACTGCCTAGGTTTGTCACAGCTTTTCTTCCAGTTCAGTTCCTGGGTTGGGAAGAGGCCCTGGAGAAAGGATAGGCTATTCACTCCAGTATCCTTGGGCTTCCCTGGTGGCTTGGATGGTAAAGAATTCACCTCTAATGTGGGAGACCTGGCCTTGATACCTGGGTTAGAAGGATCCCCTGGAGAAGGCATGGCAACCCACTCCAGTATTCTTACCTGGAGAATCCCCATGGACAGAAGAACCGGCAGGCTACAATTCATGGGGTCACAAAGAGTCAGACATGACTGAGCGACTAAGCACATAAGTACATTCTTCCAAGGAGCAAGTGGCTTATAATTTCATGGCAGGGATTAATTCTTAAAAAAAACACAGCAATAGATTTTGGCATCCACTAAGTTATTATTTATGCTCTAGGTCTTTTGATTATAACCATCAGGTACATAAATAAAAAAGAACAAAATAAAAGTAAAGTTAAATTTTTATTGAATTAATGTAAAAATTTTATTGCAGAGTCTCCTCTATAGAAAAGAATCCATGTGCTAGTACAAGAGATGCAGGTTGGATACCTGTGTCCAGAATATCCCTGGAGAAGGTAATGACAACCCACTCCAGGTATTCTTGCCTGGGAAATTCCATGGACGAGCCTGGCAGGCTACAATCCATGGGGCTGCAAAAGAGTCAGACATGACTTAGCAACCAAAGAACAGAAACTCATCTATTAGTATTAATCGTCTATGAAACATCTCTGGTTCTGTTTTTGAATCTAGATTTTGGTGTTTATAAGAGAGATAATTTAATCATGTAATGATATCATACCAATAGTCTGATTTATTCAAGAATGTAGATTATAATACAGTATCATTCCCTCACTTTTCAGCAATGAACACAAACGTATTTAGTGAATGCAAACTCTAAAAGATTCTTTCTTCCTTAAATGTCATGTTTTTTTCCAAAATCTGTAAGCTATTATAATTTACCTGAAACCTACATTGATGCTTTTACAAAGTTTTATATGATTGATACTATTACTCTCACTTCTGCAGGAAAATCTCACTGAAAATGACTTGATAATAATTGTCAAATACACAGTTAAGCTACTTATTACCTTTTCTATTAAACTGGTTTGAGTCCATAAGAGTGAATATTTAAAGTCATTTCTTTTACATTTATTATACATGTAATTGAAAGTTCCAGGACTAAATTATATAAAGCTTACTTAGGAAATATTTAATTTCTCTGAATGAATAATGATTAGTTTTTTCTCAGTAACAAGTTATAATTTTATAATTGTGAATCTGAAGATCTTCAAGACAAATATTTGTTAATAAAATGTATCATATATCTATATTAATAAATAAATAAAATTATTTTGGACAGCAAAATACTGCACATTCTTCAAAAAGCTGATAAAATCTCACCTACAAAGTCACCAACAGTTTAACTGTATAACATGCAAAAAAATGCTTCTCTCATTTATAACCCAGAAGTAGTTTGCTTTATATCTTAATATTGAGTTTCTAGACTAATCAATAAACATCAAATCTACTCTCATATGTCATCATGTAGGGAAAGAAAAACAAATGTGGATGCAGGCTTCTTGATCTCATTTGAAGGAGCTGACACAAGGCACCCCAAACCAGGAGTTGCAACACTTTTATAGTAAAATGTCTAGTCAAGGCTATGGTTTTACCAGTAGTCATGTATGGATGTGAGAGTTGAACTGTGAAGAAAGCTGAGTGCTTAAGAATTGATGCTTTTGAACTCTGGTGTTGGAGAAGACTCTTGAGAGTCCTTTGGACTGCAAGGAGTTCCAACCAGTCCATTCTATAGGAAATCAGTCCTGGGTGTTCTTTGGAAGGACTGATGCTAAAGCTGAAACTCCAGTACTTTGGCCACCTCATGCCAAGAGTTGACTCATTGGAAAAGACTCTGATGCTGGGAGGGACTGGGGGCAGGAAGAGAAGGGGATGACAGAGGATGAAATGGCTGGATGGCATCACCGACTCGATGGATGTGAGTTTGAGTGAACTCCAGGAGTTGGTGATGGACAGGGAGGCCTGGCATGCTGCAATTCATGGAGTCAGACGCAACTGAGTGACTGAACTGAACTGACACAAGGTACCGCAAACCAGGAGTTGCAACACTTTTATAGTAAAATATCAAATGCCATTACTGAGGCAGTTTTCCACTCACCCCAAAGGGCTATGATTTCCCATTAATATATAACATCTTAATTTTTTTTGCATGTCTAAGCTCAGCTGTACTTTATCATTATTTATTTCCATAAACGGAGAAGAGAGAGAGAAAGAGCTTGGGCTTTAAATCAACCACGGATGTGCACTTTTGGATATTCATTTACCTTCCAGGGCTGGGTAAACTATTTCACCTCCTTGAGTAGAAGATCCCTTTGTCCACATTAAGGGGGTTATCTTTGCAACACATGCAATACAGAGCCTGGCTTACTCAACAAATAACAACTTATTTCTCTTATCTTTCAAATTATACTTTGCTTTCTTGTTGGCAAAATATTTATATATAAATATTTTCATCGACCTTTCCTTGAAAGTGAAAGTGAAGTCGTTCAGTTGTGTCCTGCTCTTTGTGACCTCATGGACTGTAGCCCACCAGGTTCCTCTGTCCATGGAATTTCCCAGGCAAGAATACTGGAGTTGGTTGCCATTTCCTTCTCCAGGGAATTTTCCCAACCCAGGTATCAAACCCTGGTCCCCGGCATTGCAGGCAGATTCTTTACCAGCTGAGCTAGCAAGGATTCTTGCAATTTCTTCACTCAAATGCAGAAACAAATTGTCCTTCCCAAAGATATTAGTGGGTAGTAGAGGGCAAAAGCAGTGGGTGTGAAAGCAGTATTATGGCAAGAAAATGAACATTACAGTGTATCTTGGATGGGAAGTGACTACATAGTCAAACAACTGATGATGTGACCCTTCTGAAAGTAAAATGTCGAATTCTATCATCTTCCAAGTGTTTAACTAGTTTGTTGCAAGACATTACTCATTACCTCTGTGTAAGTTGAAGCTAACTTCTTTATTCAGTTAATGAAATTGTATAGAATTCATGATCATTCAGACTTCCAAACAAAGTATCTAAGATTGTAATGATCAGCTTGTTTTCCTCCTAGAGATTTCTCTGAATAGGCCAAATAAGGTACTGTTACTACAAAAGCAAAAATGAAATCTAAAATATAAAAGTAACAGAGTTTGTGACTGCATATTTCATTTGTTCCAGCAGTTATTTGAACAACATGGTTCATTTGCCAAGTGATATGAAAAATTTGGTTCTTATCACAATGTTAATAAAACAAAAGGCCACCAAAACAGCATATATAATTTGTAATACCAGAGTCACTTATTCTCAGTGTACTTTAGCCAATCAAACATAATTACTATTATGGTACAAGTAATAATCTCCTTTTCTAAAACGTGTTTTATCTGGTTTTATTTGTGATGCTATTCTATTTGCTTTAACAAGCAATTGATTCACTCAGTTATCACTTTTATGTATTTGATATATGTCAAGAAAGTAATTTCATTCTCTGACATTAAAATCAAAACAAGACTACAAATTCTTGCCCTTTAGGTTTTTTTCTTCCTCTTTTAAACTCAAGTTGGTAAAATTAATAGATGCTCTGCAATGGAAGTCTATTTAATGTTATTTTATAATTATTATATTTTAAATCTTAAAGCAGAAAGAAATCCTGAAAACATTGATTTCTGCCCTTTCATGTAAGGTTTTACTTTAGACAATGCATCCAATAGAATTTTATATTCCATTGGGGGAAAAAAAAAAAAAGAGAGAGACGGAGATACTACTTAATTACTTGTATCTTTGATTATACTACCACAAATTTATTTTCATATCTATTCTAAATAATTTCCCTCCTAAATTAACATGGTTTAGGTTTAATGATATGGCAAATTCATGTTGATGTATGGCAAAACCAATAAAATATTGTAAAATAAAAATAAATAAATAAACCACACACCACACACAAAATCACAGGTTGAAACAATACCTACTTAATGGGGTGTGAGAAAAGTTTCATAACTCTTCCAGTTATATGTAACATCTCAGAAGCTATATTTACAGTGATATATCTGTACAACAGAATAATGAATAAAAATATACAGAGATAGATCTTTGTCCTACTCCTTTGTAAAAACAGGCCAAGTCATTTACCTTTAATAGTTTTAAATAATTAAAAATGTAAAAAACAATAAACACAAACCACCAATCAGGCAAAAAAAAAAAAAAAAACCCACGGCTGATTTTCTAGGAATTCTCTCATTGGGTAAAATAAAGGACAAAAACAGTACAGATCTAACAGAAGCAGATGATATTAAGAAGAGGTGGCCAGAATATGCAGAAGAAATATATAAAAAAGATCTTAATAATCCAGACACCACAATGGTGTGATCACTAACCTAGAGCCAGACATCCTGCAATATGAAGTCAAGTGGGCCTTAGGAAGCATCACTACAAACAAAGCTAGTGGAGGTGATGGATTCCAGTTGAGCTATTTCAAATCCAAAAAGATGACGTTAAAGTGCTGAATTCAATATGCCAGCAAATTTGGAAAATTCATCAGTGGTCACAGGACTGGAAAAGGTCAGTTTTAATTTCAGTCCCAAAGAATGGCAATGCCAAATAATGTTCAAACTGCACAATTGCACTCATTTCACATGCTAGCAAAGTAATGCTCAAAATTTTCCAAACCAGGCTTCAACAACAGTACATTTACTGAGAACTTCCAGATGTTCAAGCTGGATTTAGAAAAAGGAGTGGAATCAGAGACAAATTGTTAAGATCCATTTGATCATAGAAAAAGGAAGAGATTTCTAGGCAGGGTGGGAAACTACTTTGCTTCATTGATTATGCTAAATTAAAGCCTTTATGTGGATCACAACAAACTGGAAAATTCTTAAACGATGGGAATACTAGACCACCCTACCAGCCTCCTGAGAAATCTCTATGCACGTCATAAAGCTGGTTAGAACAAGACTTGGAACAGACTGGTTTCAAATTGAGAAAGGAGTACATCAAGGCTGTATACTGTCACCCTGCTTATTTAACTTATATGTGGAGTACGTCATGTGAAATGCCAGGCTGGATGAAGCACAAACTGGAATCAAGATTTCCAGAAGAAATATCAATAACCTCAGATATGCAGATGACACTACCCTATGGCAGAAAGCAAAGAGGAACTAAAGAGCCTCTTGATGAAGGTGAAAGAGGAGACTGAAAAAACTGGCTTAAAACTCAACATTCAGAAAACTAAGATCATGGCATCCAGTCCCACCACTTTATGGCAAATAGATGGCAAAAGAATGGAAACAGTGAGAGATTTTATTTTCTTGGGCTCCAAAATCACTGCAGATGGTGACAGCAGCCATGGAATTTAAAAAAAAAAAAAAAAAAAAAGCACTTGCTCCTTGGAAGAAAAGCTATGACAAATCTAGACAGCGTATTAAAAATTAGAGACATCACTTTACTGAAAAAGATCTGCATAGTTAAAGCTATGGTTTTTCCAGTGGTTATGTATGGATGTGAGAGTTGGATCATAAAGAAGGCTGAGCATGAAGAATAGATGCTTTTGAACTGGTGTTGGAGAAGACTCTTGAGAGTCCCTTGGACTGCAAGGAGATCAAACCAGTCAATCCTGACGGAAATTGTTTCTGAATATTCACTGGAAAGACTGATGCTGAAGCTGAAGCTCCAATACTTTGGCCACCTGATGTGAAGAGCAATCATTGGCAAAAGATCCTGATGCTGAGAAAGGCTGAGGGCAGGAGGAGAAGGGGACATATTGAGGATAAGATGGTTGGATGACATCACTGACTCAATGGACAGGAGTTTGTCCAAACTCTGGGATATAGTGAAGGACAGGGAAACCTGATGTGCTGCAGTCCATGGGGGCTCAAAGAGTCAGACAACTGAGTGACTGAGCAACAACAATCATACCACTCCAGTCACATACCACTTTCTTAGCTCTGATGAATGTCTATGTGTCATTTTGTGTATGTGGCTCAAAATGACAAAAGGTAAACAAAAGAGACAAGCCAAGAAGGTGTATGTAAAGAAAAAAAGAGGATAAAAATAAAATATGGAGAAAATGTATTTATATTTTAAATTCGCTTTTGCTTATTGAATGGTTATTATATATTAAACAGTTTGTATTGGAAACAGAAATTGCTAACACCCTTTCAAACTGTCTCACAAAAATTGTTCAAGGTTTCATAGTTAATGAATATACAACAAAACCTAGATTTTTCCTCTAAGTTCAGGTTCTTTTCTAGATTGTACACTGTCACATTGTAAAGATGTTGACACACCAAACAGAAGAACAGTACAGAAGTATTTCTTTTAAATTTCCTTCAAGCAAGGATTTTATAAAACAGTTAATATCAGAAGTTGGGCACAGGCTTTAATCACTTACATTATTTTATTCATTATTTCATCATAAATGCATACAAATGATGTTGTATTCCTTTCACAAAAATTGTATAAAATCTTAGCATGCTCAGTGGATTCGGTTAAGAAATTAAGATATGAACACAGGTAATGCAGTTTCCAAACATGTTACCAAAGGAAAAAATGTATACTTTTATAAATTCTTCCACATAATCCTTTATTTCTAATATAGCAAGATAATTAGTTGATTTCTGGATAATTTCTAAGGTTAGCAACAGTTCAAAGAATATCAGATTACTTGCAAACACAAATGCCAGGTCCTAGGACAGTTACAGGAAATCTGAGAAAGCAAGGCTTTTCAAGGAAACTAGGTCATGAAAGAGATTATTGCTTTAATCCTTAGAAAACTGGATAGAGTTTTCTTTTCCTGTATGAATATGAGCATCAATTAAATACTATAAGAAGGAATAAAGGTGATAATCTGGCTCAAGCAAAACTATTCTGTTAAAACTATAGTGTATGTGTATCATGAATACAGAATTTGCTTCATTTTCACATTTCATTTTGAATATAATAAGCCACTGTTAATGGAACAGATTAACAGATTTACTTTCTAAATATGTGCAGATTTACTTTCTAAATATACTCAGATTAAGCTAATTTGGTTAATCCCTTTCTGTTTCACATGTAGCATCAATGTACAGTCCAGAGGTTTACACAGAGGGAAGTCTCTAAAAAAGACAGAAATATGAGAGGCAGCATCTTTTACTTCACCCTAAGGTTAGACTAAGCTTCCACCAGCATAAACTACCAAAGAATTAAACCTGATATCCCATAAGCAACAGGGGATAGAAATTGAAAGCTGGTGGTACAGTCCCAGATATCAAAGAGAATCCAATGTCCAATTTGTTATTACATATTGCCAGACTATTAGATACATCACTAAAAGTCTATATAAGAATTATCAACAGTGGGAAACTTAGAGGTCTATACTTTCCAGACATGCTTTTTAGATTATGACTCTGTCTAGAGGGGGCCTAAATTGATTAGATCATTTCCTTTCTACCTTAGTTTCAACTGCAATAATTAAAATATATTTGCATTCTAAAAAAGATAGTACTTTTATCAAGATCAAGTTAATAACAAATACATGTCTATACAAATGCATATATACACACATAAAACAACAACAACAACAATTAAAACTAAGATCAATGATTTAGCTTTATTTTGACATTTCCTTGGCTTAATTTCAGAATTAATATTCCTGGGGTTTTGTGAGAATTCTAAGAGATACTGTATGTAAAATATTTAGCATGGTGATAGGCCCTTAACTAATTCTCAAAGATGATCTTACTTCATCATCTGCTTATCAATTTACTTGGAAAATAACTTGGAGAGTTAGAATGCAAGACAGTTTTGAAAATACAGGAGATAAAGAGCATTGATTTATTAAGATACACTCTGTTATCATATAATACTTGACAGCAAGTATGTAGTAATCAATAACTTTACAGAGAATAATATGTTATTAGAATTTTTTTCCCAACATATTCTTTTTAAGTATATACAAAGGAAAATTTCAAATGCTTATTTTTCTTTTTACTGAGAAATCTTCAAAAATCCCACCATTAATCCCTCCCTCTGTGAAGCAGCAGCTTGGACATTGGTTATATTTCAGTAAAGTATGCAGTAAGTTATAGGATTATCTGTTTCCTCATAAAATTCTTAGGTTTTAAGGACCAGAGGGCATGACTTAATAATCTCTGTCTCCTGAGAAACTGTCATATCATTTGGAAAATAGCAAGTTTCCGATAAATATAAATACAATTGCAATATACAAGCCACAGATCTACTGGATCCACTGGGGATTATGTAGCCTTTTGTGTCCTGCTCTCTCTTTTTTTTAACGCCTTGCTTTTTATAGGTACATCACTCTGTATTCCTTTTCCATGGTGCAAGGCACACACAAAAAAAATGATTATTTCCTACGTGAGTACATTGATACAGCAACAGTTGCTTAATTATAACATGAGTAATATTTTTATCTATGTAAATTAGGATCTAATGAACAAACAAAAAACACAAGATGTATTAGAATAATTATTATAGAGCATGTTAAATATATCCTGCTAATATTCCAAATATGTTTTCAAAAATAACTTTTTTTGTGTATGTGTTTTAAATTTATTCATTTTTAATTTTTTTTATTTTTTTAATATAAATTTATTTATTTTAATTGGAGGTTAATTATTTTACAATATGATATTGGTTTTGCCATACATCCACATGAATCCACCACAGGTATACACATGTTCCCCATCCTGAATCCCCCTCCCTCCTTCCTCCCCATACCATCTCTCTGGGTCATCTCAGTGCACCAGCCCCAAGCATCCAGTATCATGCATCGAACCTGGACTGGCGATTTGTTTCATATATGATATTATGCATGTTTCAATGCCATTCTCCCAAATCATTCCACCCTCTCCCTCTCCCACAGAGTCCAAAAGACTGTTCTATGCATCTGTGTCTCTTCTGCTGTCTCGCATACGGGGTTATCGATACCATCTTTCTAAATTCCATATATATGCGTTAGTATACTGTATTGGTGTTTTTCTTCTGGCTACTTCACTCTGTATAATTGGCTCCAGTTTCATCCACCTCATTAGAACTGATTCAAATGTATTCTTTTTAATGGCTGAGTAATACTCCATTGTGTATATGTACCACAGCTTTCTTATCCATTCATCTGCTGATGGCAAAAGAGTAACTTTTAAACTCTCTGATTTTCATTGTGTAGATACAAATGTCTTTTTCCTTTTACTTGCATTCTTTGAAATATATTGAGAACAAAATTAAAGAAGAAGCAACCCTTCCTCCACACACACTAAATTCCCAAACTCCAAACTCTTTTTAAAAAAGTATTTACTTTTTTAATTGAAGAATAATTGCTTTACAGAATTCTGTTGGTTTCTCCCAAACAGCCATAGGTCAGTTATTACCACAATGCATTGTCATATCATAACGACTTCAGATACAATCACAATCTTTTTTTCAAAGTCTTTACTTGTATTTTCACTATCTGGTCTATTGGTTTCTGCCCATTGGTGCATATGAACACTCACTACTGTCTTGGTAGTTGTTATTATTATTATTAAGACCCCTTGGGAACACTTCCTTCCCTGGAATCAGTGGCCCTAGAGAATATATGAAATCAACACCTGCTGCTCCCCAAACTGTAGCTACTCAAACAATTGCATCTATTTAATATTATAAAATAGTATGATTCAGGTACAACTGCTTTTTGTACTGTACACATTTTTCAAAATTCAGAATGAGATAATTTTCAAGACTTAATGAAAATGTGTATATCCATATCATACCCTATGAAAGTGAGATTTTTCAATGAAAGGCAGGGTAACCAAGAGCTAGCCTCATGAAGTGAAAGAACCTGTATCCTCTTTCTAGAGAAGCCTTCTGTAGCACTGCTGGGATTCTCTGACAGAACTATTCTTCTCCTTACCCGAAAGAGATAGATTCAGAATTTCTCAAGGATCCATATCCATACTGTCCGCATCTGTCATCAGTAACATCTCCACTACACCAAGTGTGGAGAGTTGTATCTTCTTGAGAAAAGTCTTTGATTAACTTTTCATTTACTGCAGCTCTTAAGGTCAGGAGAAAGTGACCTTTTAAGTATCATTTATATTCCTTGTATTTATGTATATAGATTCTCCACTTAAATAGCTTGTTTGCTTAGAAAAATAAGAAATTATTTTTATTTTCATCACTGAAAGTAGTAAATTACCTTTGATCACACTAAAACAGATGTCATATTTGATAATCCAATCCTGACCTTCAAGATTAAGGTCAGTACTCTATGTGCTTCTTGTGCACCTTATATTATCCCAGAGAACCTAACCAAAATAAAAATTTAGCTGACTCTCCCTCCATTTTACTAAAACCTTCTTAATAGTAGGTACCATGTTATTATTATTATTATTATTATTATTTTGCTGACTTTATTCTCAGTTTCTCACATAGGGCATGCAAAAGAAGAGATCTTTATTAAATTTTATTGAATAAATAAATGAAGAAACTATCAACTATATTGAAGATAAGAAAGTAGCAAACAAGTAAGAAAACAGTAAAAAGAAAGAAAATATTCTTGGAGATCAGTTCTCAGTAGTAAATGTGGTTGCATTATGTGGTCAGGGTTCACCAACTTCATACTCCAGGGACAAGTGGAACTGGTCAGCACACACTAATTACTACAGGGTGAATTAGCCAAGTTAAAAAGAAGGAAACACAAAGACTTGACAGCTCTATTTACAATACCTAAAAAATGGAAGCAACCCAGATGCCCATCAACAGATGAATGGAATAACAAGCTATGATGCATACATACAATGGAATGCTACTCAGCCATAAAAAGGAACACATTTGAATCTATTCTAATGAGGTGGATGAGATTAGAGCTTATTATACAGAGTGAGGTAAGTCAGAAAGACAAATATAAATATTGCATATTGACACATATATATGGAATCTAAGGAGATGGCACTGATAAATTTATTTTCAGGGCAGCAAAGGAGAAACAGACATAGAGAACAGACCTATGGACATGGGGGGAGGAGAGAAGGGAGAAGGGGAGATGTATGGAGAGTGTAATATAGAAATTTACAATACCATATGTAAAATAAACAGCCAATGAGAACTTGTTGTATGAATTAGGGAACTCAAACAGGGGCTGTGTGACAGGCTGAAGGGTGGGGTGAGGAGGGAGATGGGAGGGAGGTACGGGAGGAGGGGACATCGAGTATCTATGGCTGATTCTCATTGATGTATGGCAGAAAACCAAAAAATTCTGTAAAGCAATTACCCTTCAATTAAAAAATTAAAAAAAAAAAAACTTGACAGCAGTGGTTGAGTGACATGAAATGAAAAAAAAAATGAAAAAGTGTATCAAAGAAGGATGAAATAAAGCATCTGCTTTAGTACATTTAATTATCAAGTCTATATTTTTCACTTTCCCATTATTTTCTTCCTGGCAGCTCCATTCTGAGGCATATCATTCAGACTTTAAGATACAGTTCTACTGGATAAGCACATATTTGGTAAAAGAATCACATAGCTCACCATGGTTACTTCTGGAGGAAGAGGCAAATTCTCTAATGACAGCCAGAAATAAGATAAAGCAAGACAATATCCTGCAAGCTGAAGCTCAATGAAGGCGTTAGTATATTGAGTAATGAGATCTCAAAAAAGATTAGAAACAGTATTTGGACTGAAGAATATCCACAAGCCAATAAACTATAAAAATAAATATAAAGAGTTTAATTTAAATATAGTAAATAAAAACACTATATCTAGAGGGAGACAGAATGAAATTTTCTAGTTTCTTTATTATAATACTTAAATTTAATAAGAATGTATAAAACAAACTTTAAACCTTTTACAAAATCTGTCAGATTTTAATCTAGTAGCCATCCAAAGATCTTTAACTAGCAACCAATGATTTTTAAAAATTATTATTAATTAACAGTGCAGGATGTGAAGAGAGCACATAATGTTTTGACTCTAAGTTTAAAAAATATTGATTTCTTTTCATTTATGTCCAGGCCCTTTTGAATTCCTGTTTTGTCTGCCATGATCCATTTAGTACCATTGTATGGCACTAAAATTGTAAGGATTTTCATTTTAGTATGTTTAAACATTATAACAGAAATGCCATATTAGTTAAATTCCGTATTTAACAATGGATTTGAAAAGTTGAGTTACATTATATGCCTTAAACACAGACAATCTTATTTGTCTATTGTATCTCAATAAAGCTATAAAGCTGGGGTAGGGGGTAGATAACAACCACCACCACCACAGCAACAAAATCCAACAGGTTTTCAAAAACGAAACACAACCAACAGTGCCATGCTGAGATTGAAGTCTGACAAAATAGAAAAATAATATGGTCATCTCTTTGTTTAAAATTTGATACTTAACTCATTGTGGATATTCTGCATTGACTTTGGTTTTTAAAATACTGCATTAAATATCATTTTTAAAAGAAGGGTCTCTTCCATATTATTTATAAAAAGAGAATTATGGCTTACAGAAGCCAACAAACTTGATTCAGTAATTTAGAGATGCAAAAACATGTCTGCCCATTGTTATCATTGAAAAACGTATCCACTTTGAGGAGATTAAGGTTATTAGATGGTTTTCAATGTATGAAGAATGGAGTGAGAGGAATTTTTATGTAGGCAAACTTAAAAATCTAATTCTGTCTAGCATGTAAATTTACCTATCTTCACACGACTTCCTTCCCATTATTTGAATACATTGAATTCTAACTCCTAACAGGATTAGACAGCATTTGAGACTGAGCACTGGGCTTCCCTGGTAGGTCAGAAGGTAAAGAATTTGCCTGCAATGCAAGGAACCCTGGTTCAATTCATGTGTCCGGAAGATTCCCAAGAGAAGGGATAGGCTACCCACTCCAGTTTTCTTGGGCTTCCTTGGTGGCTCAGATGGTAAAGAATCCACTTGCAACGGGGGAGGCTTGGGTTTGATCCCTGAGTTGGAAAGATCCCCTGGAGGAAGGCGTGGAAACTCACTCCAGTATTCTTTCTTGGAGTATCCCCATGGACAGAGGAGCCTGGTGGGCTCCATGGGGTCACAAAGAGTCAGACACGATGAACAACTAAGCACAGCACAGCATTTCTGTGCTGTAAGTTTCGATTTAGGTTTTGTATTTGTGTGTGTGCGTGTGGCGGGGGAGGGGCGGTGTCTGTGGATGTGGATGTGGGTAAGAGACAGAGAGAGCCAGCCAGCCAGAAGAAAGAAGAGAGAATGAGAGAAAATATGTACCTAGATAAAGAATTCAGGCTAGGTCCACCTAGAACTGAGCTGACACAGACATATGAGCTTAGAGAAAAAATGCTTATCATCGTACAGAGATGAAATTTTTCTGTTATTAAATGATCTGTTATTAAAATGATTATTTTTTCTGTTATTAAAAAATCTGGTTAGATGAATAGAGACATTTATAAGCTTTTCTTTGATAAGCTTTTTTCCCCCAGTTTTATTTATTTATTTATTTATTACTTTACAATATTGTATTGGTTTTGCCATACATTGACATGAATCTGCCATGGGTGTACATGTGTTCCCCATCCTGAACCTACCTCCCAATTCCCTCCCTACCCCATCCCTCTGAGTCATCCCAGTGCACCAACCCCGAGCACCCTGTATCATGCATCGAACCTGGACTGGCGATTCGTTTTACAAGTGATAATTTACAATCTTAAATGCCATTCTCCCATATTATCCCACCCTTGCCCTCTCCCACAGAGTCCAAAAGACTGTTCTATACATCTATGTCTCTTTTGCTGTCTCGAATACAAGGTTATATTACTATCTTTCTAAATTCCATATATATGCGTTAGTATTCTGTATTGGTGTTTTTCTTTCTGGCTTATTTCACTCTGTATAATCGGCTCCAGTTTCATCCACCTCATTAGAACTGATTCAAATGTATTCTTTTTAATGGCTGAGTAATACTCCATTGTGTATATGTACCACAGCTTTCTTATCCATTCATCTGTTGATGGACATCTAGGCTTCTTCCATGTCCTAGCTATTATAAACAGTGCTGCGATGAACATTGGGGTACATGTGTCTCTTTCAGTTCTGGTTTCCTCGGTGTGTATGCCCAGCAGTGGGAATGTTGGGTCATAAGGCAGTTCTATTTCCAGTTTTTTAAGGAATCTCCATACTGTTCTCCATAGTGGCTGTACTAGTTTGCGTTCCCACCAACAGTGTAAGAGGTTTCCCCTTTCTCCACATTCTCTCCAGCATTTATTGCTTGTAGACTTTTGGATCACAGCCATTCTGATTGGCGTGAAATGGTACCTCATTGTGGTTTTGATTTGCATTTCTCTGATAATAAGTGATGTTGAGCATCTTTTCATGTGTTTGTTAGTCATCTGTATGTCTTCTTTGGAGAAATGTTTGTTTAGTCTTTGGCCCACTTTTTGATTGGGTTGTTTATTTTTCTGGAATTGAGTTGCAGGAGTTGCTTATATATTTTTGAGATTAATTATTTGTCCTTTGCTTTGTTTGCTATTATTTTTTCCCATTCTGAAGACTGTCTTCACCTTGCTTATAGTTTCCTTTGTTGTGTAGAAGCTTTTAATTTTAATTAGGTTCCATTTGTTTATTTTTATTTTTATTTCCAATATTCTGGGAGGTGGGTCATAGAGGATCCTGCTGTGGTTTATGTCGGAGAGTGTTTTGCCTACATTTTCCTCTGGGAGTTTTATAGTTTCTGGTCTTACATTTAGATCTTTAATTCATTTTGAGTTTATTTTTTGTGTATGGTGTTAGAAAGTCATCTAGTTTCATTCTTTTACAAGTGATTGGCCAGTTTTCCCAGCACCACTTGTTAAAGAGATTGTCTTTTCTCCATTGTATATTCCTGCCTCCTTTGTTAAAGATAAGGTGTCCAGAGGTGTGTGGATTTATCACTGGGCTTTCTATTTTGTTCCATTGATCTATATTTCTGTCTTTGTGCCAGTACCATACTGTCTTGATGACTGTGGCTTTGTAGTAGACCCTGAAGTCAGGCAGGTTGATTCCTCCAGTTCCATTCTTCTTTCTCAAGATTGCTTTGACTATTCTAGGTTTTTTGTATTTCCACACAAATTGTCAAGTTGTTTGTTCTAGTTCTGTGAAAAATACCACTGGTAGCTTGATAGGAATTACTTTGAATCTATAGATTGCTTTGGGTAGGGTACTCATTTTCACTACATTGATTCTTCTGATCCATGAACACAGTATATTTCTCCATCTATTTGTGTCCTCTTTGATTTCATTTATAGTTTTCTATATATAGGTCTTTAGTTTCTTTAGGTAGATATATTCCTAAGTATTTTATTATTTTCGTTGCAATGGTGAATGGAATTGTTTCCTTAATTTCTCTTTCTGTTTTCTTATTATTAGTATATAGGAATGCAAGGGATTTCTGGGTGTTGATTTTATATCCTGCAACTTTACTATATTCATTGTTTAGCTGTAGTACTCCTCTGGTGCAGTGACAAATTCTTAGAAAAGTACAACTTTCTAAAACTGAAACAGGAAGACATAGAAAATATTAACAGACCCATCACAAGCACATAAATTGAAACTGTAATCAGAAATCTCCCAACAAACAAAGCCCAGGACCAGACAGCTTCACAGCTGAATTCTACCAAAAATTAAGAATTAGCATACATCCTACTCAAACTCTTCCAGAAAATTGCAGAGGAAGGTAAACTTCCAAACTCATTCTATGAGGCCACCATCACCCCAATACCAAAACCTGACAAAGATGCCACAAAAAAAAGAAAACTACAGGCCAATATCACTGATGAACATAGATGTAAAAATCCTTAACAAAATTCTAGCAAACAGAATCCACCAACATATTAAAAAGATCATACATCATGACCTAGTGGGCTTTATCCCAGGAATGCAAGGATTCTTTAATATCCACAAATCAATCAACGTAATACACCACATTAGCAAATTGAAAGATAAAAACCATATGATTATCTCAATAGATGCAGAGAAAGCCTTTGACAAAATTCAACATGCATTTATTAGAAAAACCCTCCAGAAAGCAGGAATATAAGAAACATATCTCAACATAACAAAAGCAATATATGACAAGCCCAGAGCAAACATCCTCAATGGTGAAAAATTGAAAGCATTTCCCCTAAAGTCAGGAACAAGACAAGGGTGTCCACTTCCACCACTACTATTCAACATAGTTTTGGCCACAGCAATCAGAGCAGAAAAAGAAATAAAAGGAATCCAGGTTGGAAAAGAAGAAGTAAAACTCTCACTGTTTGCAAATGACATGATAAGCTTTTTAATCTAGAGTGAGTTCATCAGCTTACTTTTGAATGATCTTGTTGTAACCATCACTGAGAAGTCCTAGGTTCTAATTAAGCATTTGGAGGAAAAAATATGGCAGTTAAAGATGCATAAAAATAGTCTTGAAAGTCAAATGCTATGCAGGGGATGAAATTTACTGTAGACCCTGCCTTAATTTTGTCTAATGAATCCTGCTTAGAATTAATTTCTATATTTCATCATCCTTAAATTGACTGTCTCAGTTAGACAACTCTATAATCACATTGCCCTGAGGTAAAAGAGAGTGGGAGAAATTCAAATTCTGGGAAACAGAGGATGTGTATCTTCATCTTTTGTAATAGTTTTATATTCACAATCAGAAAGTAATGGAGAAAAGTGAGAGGGTGGGAGCCTCATGCTGTTCACAGTAGCCCTAAATTAGGCAATGAGAATAAATTTTATTAAATACCACGTGGCCCACATCTGCTCTCTGAAACACTTGCATTATCTTTTTTCCACTAATCACAGTTAAGAGTATATTCAGAAACTTTGGATCATTCTACTTGTGTAAGAAACCCTCTAAACTACTGAGTAGAACATCTGATTTATAGAAAACACATCTAATAATATGAATTAGTGTCACAATGATAGGCCCTATCATAGGCACATTTGGGATATCCAAAATATTAAGAATTTACATGGAAATTTTATTTCTCCCAGAAAGTTCACTGTGCATAAAATTTCCTCTCACTGAATTGATACAAAGGTTGTCAATTTCTATTAAAATTTTATCTATATAACTTCTGAATATAAAATATATTACAAGAAATAGTAGCTTTTAGAGCAGAAACTCAAAGTTGATAATGAACTAAACTAGAAAATCTATGTGGTGGAATTAAAGAAATTGATGTCATCTACTTTTAAAACATATTTGTTGTTTTGATTATTTTACTATGATGTCACACTTAAAAATATTTTTGTTGAAGAGACAAGAAATTTGTATTTTACCTCCATCTGAGGCAATCATATGGTGAAAAGTAGCAATCCAATCTGAGGGTTCCTTAATATAGCTATACAATCAAGATCAAAGTTGCTAATTTATCATGGAGCTTCTTAATAATAAGAACATATATAGAATTGTGAGTCTTACTGTAGAGACTGAGTTATTCATTGTAAGACTAAGAAATGGATTAAACCTCTCTGAGCATCAGCTCTTCTTTGATAAATGACAAAAACTAGAGTTACTTCATACATCTATGCTGAATGTCACATTAGAAAAATATATGAAGTATTACTATCCGTGAAAAAAAATTCTTAGAATAGTCAGATTTTTCCAAATTTTGAGGAATAACTAAAACTCCTGAAATCTCAGGGACTTATGACAACAAAAATTTGTTATTCATGATACTTTTTGGCAGATACTGACTGCTGTTTTTTATCATCTGATGTCTTTCAGGGATCATGCTGAAAGGGTAGTCCTTATTTACGACATGCCATTCTTGTGGCATAGGAAGAAAAGCAAAGATGGAATCCTATGATGGCTTTCTTGGATATAGCATTTGTCACTTTTAAACCTGTGTCACTGGCCAAACCAAGACATTTAGGCAAGTGAGATGTCACAATCATGATAATCAAATTATATGAAATAATTATATAGTTTATTAATATAAATTAAATTAATTCTTATCAATGTTATTGTTAATATAGAATTATGTGCATAAAAAGATGACCAGAATGCTTATTACTCAGGAAAGCATTACATACAGGAGTAAATTAAACAAAGATTTTCCTAAACAGGGTGCATGTCTAAGATCTGAAGATGCATATAGCATACACTGTGGTTAACTGACCAATAACTCAATTCACAGCTTTAATATTCAGTGAAAATGATAAGTGCAAGACTTTTTCAGGATTCCTGAGTAAGCTTTTTATTTCCTGGCATAGGCAAGAAACTTTCTTCTTCCTACAATTTGTGGATTTAACAATAGAAGCTGCAACAGTCATCTTGTATCCATGAAAGAGAAACCAAAAGAATCATGCAAGCTTCAGCTCTGAGATTACTGGGAGACAAATCAGTGCCAGCAGCTAATTCTAGAATATTTAGTTCACTGTAGTTAACATATACAGAGATAGAGATAGAGGTTTTTTATTTTGTTTTTTTTTTTTTCAGTTAAAACTATTTCTGAAGGATGTAATCTAATTTCTAATCTAAATTCTCACCGTTTAGGTGTATAAGTGAAAGTGCAAATGTTGGTCACTCAGTCTTGCTAACTCTTTGCAAGCGGGTTGCCATTCCCTTCTCCAGGGGATCTTACCCACCCAGGGATCAAACCCAGGTCTCCTGCATTGCAGGCAGATACTTGACTGTCTGAGCCACTAGGGAAGCTCATTTAGGTGTATACATATCAACAAACTGTTGTTTATCTTCTCTGAGACTAGTCACATGTAAAACTAGATGTCTTTATGCATTTGATTTGTTAATATAACTGATAATTAAAGCATTAGGAATACTTAGAGAAGTAGAGAGAATACTATAAAAACTCTTGACAGTTATTTCCAAATATCTGCAATATTGTCAAAATAATGAATTACTCTGTGTCACTATATAGAAGAAAATTCGATATTATGCAATAAATCTATCTTAAGTATAAGGAAGAAAAAAATTTAAGAGACATACTCTACATTGAGTTGTCTGCTTTGTGAAGTTGAAAGGTACAACCAGAAATAATCAAGCAGTTACTGGAAAATAAAATATTAGATTTGCAGAAGAACTGATCTCTGGACTTTTAATAATAATTAAATAACATTTCCAATTCAATATGGAACCCAATCTGTAGTTTTTGCACATAATTGTAAAAAGTTAATTATTAAATTTCTTCACCTTTTCATTTTAATCCATTTCCTTTGTCAAGCAAGTTTTGTGGATCCAGACTGTTTTAGATATTAATGATTAAATATGTGTGAGAACAAAAACTTTCAAATTATATGGAATAAAGGGGTCCCATGAGACAGAAGAGGATCTTCACAGATGTGGATCTCATGAAACTTTGAAATGTTTCTTCTGAGGGAGAAGAGGATACCATACACTCATTAATTAAATCATAGGTTACATGTAAAATGAGAAATCATAATGTGTGAAACAGTGAACTCTGGAAAAAGCTAATCTTCCTTTATATGTTGGTAGGTGATATCGTTGTCTGTGGGTCTGAGACATTTTGAGAAACACGGACCTGTAGGAAATTGTGATCTACTAAAGTCTAACAGAATTGTAGACTAATGTCTACATAAAGGATACACAGTGATAGAAAATTGTATTCAAACAAGGTGTAATTGGAATACATTTTGAAAATGTAGTTCATGGACAAGATGCTTCAAAATCCAGGAGGAAATGTCTTCTTTCAGGCAAAATTATCTGCACTATCAGTATTTTCCATCCTGAAACACTAAATCAGTCTTTAAGGTACCAAATCATATACATTAAGTACCTAGAGATGACCAATTTTTCATCCATTTTCATTTCATTAAAAACATTTATCCTTTTCCCAAAAGTACACTTACACAATTATGAATACTAAACATTTTTGAGAAACTTCTTCTATTTTCATATGTTTTGGGTATATACAGGTGACTATGGTGAAGGTTAAATTCTAGTTCAAATAAGGATAGAGTATAACATCATTCCCCGACTGATATCTATGTAAATAGCCATATCTAGTAAATCTATTGCTTTCATTAAGTGAATAACAAGTATCACAGGGTAATTTATTAAAAAGAAAAAATGTCTATTTTTTGAAAACCGTGACAGTAATATATAAGGGGAGAAAAACTCAAACATTTTCTCTCTCCTTTATTCAAGGAGCAGAAGTCATCACTGTATATTATAAAAATCTCAGATTATCTTAGAATTCATATATATATATATATATATACACATATATCATATCTCTTCCAAATATACAGTTGATTTTTTAAAATTCATTGACAGGCTTCAAACTTGTTTTTGCTGAGTCCAAAGAAGATGAAAACTGGTCTTCTGAGTTGAATGGAGAGTGCAGAGACCCCTGCTGCTGCTGCTGCTGCTGCTGCTAAGTCACTTCAGTCGTGTCCGGCTCTTAGCGACTCCATAGACTGTAGGCTACCAGGCTCCTCCATCCATGGGATTTTCCAGGCAAGAATACTGGAATGGGTTGCCATTGCCTTCTCCAGTAAACACCCTTGAATTATGCTATTTCCTAAAACTATATAGGGAGTGATTCTTGAGATTTTTCTGGTAGATGCCTTCCATCCTGCTTGTTATCACATAGGTGAATCTCAATAGGATGACTGTATGACCAGAAGAAATAATCAGAAAAGTAGAAAGACATTAAGCATAAAATGGGCTTCTTTTCAATCAAGATGTTTACAAGATTCATGTTGCGAATGGAAGAGTTATGAACAGAACTGAACAGAAAGGAAGCCTATTCTACTTGACAAGGTTAATGTACTATGTTAAAGATAACTATGCATTTGATCAGGAGATGTGTAAAGTATAATCAAAAAGTTATACATTCATGTGACAAAATCCTTTCTGCATTTATTAGACCCTCAATATATTAATGATTTATCTAGTAATTTCCTTGTTATGAAGAAAATATACAAAGAAGAATCTACATTCTTGAAACTAAGAGTTAACTTGCAAAGAACATAACTGAAGTCCAAACAAATAGGCAAGCATTCCTACTAAGAACATAATTGCAAGGACATCTTTCATTCTTAGATGACTTTATTAAGAGACTCCTTTCTCATATCAACAACATAATGAACAGTAAAACAAACTACACATAAATTTAGCAGGTCATAACCTGAAACCAAGCTCACTTGATTATGTGCCATGCTTACTGTTCCTGTCTGTACTTTGTACTATTAGGTCAAGCACAAAGAACAAAGCTCAAGTAAGATAGCTCCTGAGAAGGCTAGAACTATACTTGGTGGTTGGAATATTCTTGTGTCTAAGCTTGCTTCTAAAGAACAAGGAACATCAGAACTTGGTATGATGAAGAACTAAACATGAGATGTTTTCCCCAATTTTTGAATGATGTAAATTCAAGGATCCTGTAGAATATCATGGAACTTGGAAAGGTTCTATTTCAATGTTGACTGAGTCTTCGTTTTCTCAACTGAAAGGTGACCTGGGTTATATTCACATGGATTAAGAAATTGTACTATTCTTAAAACTGCTAATCTGTGGTCCCAACATGATTTATTAAATAATCCTTTTATCAGTGTTTTTTCCCCTCTTTTATTAACTATTAAATAGGCTTTTAAAAAAAGAAATATGTGATAAAGTTTCACTCCTATGTGTTGGAGGTTGATACCAATATCTTTTAAAGAGACATAACATTTAATAAGACATATATAATCAATTGTATATGGATTCCTTGATTGAGCAATAAAAGGTTTTGGCAATTTTTCCCCTTATGAATAACTTGCAATGTGTTGCTGTCAGAATTATAAATTAGCAACATTATTGGCAAGATTGATAGATGATATATTAACTTTCTCTGGAATGGCATTCCATTTTCTGTAGTATTTTACTTTCAAACTATAGGTCTGCCTTTTCAAATGACAATTTAATGTTCATTTTTGATACATAAAATTATTTCAAAATCACATTTATGAGCATTTGAAAAATATAATGAAGAGTTACAGTGATGAGCTGTATTATCCTACCAATTTCCTTGGTACACATTTCCTTGAGGCTGTAATTTATCTGTGGTTTGGGGGGCAAAAATTTATATTTAAAACTCTCTCACCCATGATGATGATCTTCTTCTTCATCTTCATTGCTTAACTCAAAAATTTTCACTTCCTCTACACTTTTATGTTTGTTTATTTTATTTATTTTTAATTAATTTATTTATTTATTTTACTTTACAATATTGTATTGATTTTGCCGTACACTGACACTTTTAAAATTTTGGTTTGTTATTTATGTTAAAGGCCATAAGATGACCCCAGGGAGAGAAAAAAAAAAAGAGAGAAGCTATTCCAAAAGTCCTATTTATTTTCAAGATTTTGTAACTCATAAAGCCTTTATTTTGTGGCAGTATCATATATTTTTACTTATTCTACTTCACCTCCTCAAGGCCTTGGCCTACTTATGAGTGGATAATAGTGAAATGATATTACCTGAAATTAAACAGAAAATCAGAAATATATCCTTCATGGGATGTCAAGTAAGAGGAACCAAGGGAAGCTACAGAAAATGGGAACATAATCTAAATTGAAGTCACTCAGTCATGTCTGACTCTTTGCGACCCCATGGACTCTAGTCCAACAGGCTCCTCTGATGAAAATGATGGAGATGATGGAGAATTCCATTAACAAAATAAGGATGTGTGACTTTGGCATTACTAACAAAGGCTTTATGCAAATTAGCATCAGTCTCAGTCTTTGCAAAGAATTTCATCCCTAAAAATGTCTTTATTTCAACAAGAAAACCAAGTATCATTCTCATAGAAATTTATTTTACAATTATAATATGTTATATTATATTGACAATTATTATGTTAATCTTCCATCAATACAGCAGGCTTTCTGAGGTCCTAGCCTGAGTTCTTCTTTATCCTCTATATGCCTGATAAAGAGTAGTGCTCCAATTAATATTTGTTATATGATTGAATGAACAAATATTTTAAAGAGACATAACATTTAATAAGACATATATAATCAATTGTATATGGATTCCTTGATTGAGCAATAAAAGGTTTTGGCAATTTTTCCCCTTATGAATAACTTGCAATGTGTTGCTGTCAGAATTATAATTTAGCAACACTATTGGCAAGATTGATAGATGATATATTAACTTTCTCTGGAATGGCATTCCATTTTCTGTAGTATTTTACTTTCAAACTATAGGTCTGCCTTATCAAATCACAATTTAATGTTCATTTTTGATACATAAAATTATTTCAAAATCACATTTATGAGCATTTGAAAAATATAATGAAGAGCTACAGTGATGAGCTGTATTATCCTACCACTTCAATCTTTCCAGTAGATTTCTACTTGTCATTTTGCAAATGTTTTCTGGAAGATATTCTGTTGACCATAAACAAGTCATCTATTTCAAGTGAGTCATTGTGTAACTTTGCAGTTACTTTTAAAATAATCATCAAACTCAAATAAGAAATTAATCTCTACATTCCAAAGTAAATGCAATAAGAATAATGCGATTTCTGGCAGTTGTAAGAAATTGGGTGGCTCATAATGTGTTTGCATAAACATTCTCCCTCTTGATCGCCACCATTACCCTTTGTATATGTGTGCTCAGTTGTGTCCGACTCTCTGACCCCATGGGACTGTAGCCCTCCAAGGTCCTCTATACATGGAAATTTCCAGACAAGAATGCTGGAGTGGGTGGTCATTTCCTTCTCCACCAAGACACTTTGAAGGATACAAATTATTCCCTTTGTGATGGTCAAAGAAACTAAGGCAAAGATAGGTTAAACAATATTCCTATGATCACAGTAATTGTCACAACTGGAAAGTAAACCAGGTCTTCTGAATTTAAAATTGCTTTTCTTTCTTTCATACTACTCTAACTTGATATTGACAAATTACTGTTTCCATCCATGAACTACTTTCTTTACTGGGTTAAAAAAATATATACTCTTTGTTCTTTAATTAACTAGGAACAAATTAGGTCAGCACATACATCTGCAATACATCCCTTGAAGTACGGTTTCAAAGACCAGGTAATGCAATAAGTGCAGGTTTCCAGTCCTTACAATAAATTTTGAAATTAGGATAACAAGGATATCCTTATACACAGGGAAAGTTTTCTGCCTCATAGTAGTTGGTCACAAATGGATTGTGTTGGTGTTAGTCGCTCAGTCATGTCTAACTCTTTGTGAAACCATGGACTATAGCTGGCCAGGCTCCTCTGTCCATGGGCTTCTCCAGGCAAGAACACTGGAGTGGGTTGCCATTCCCTTCTCCAGGGGATCTTCCTGACCCAGGGATTGAACCCAGGTCTCCTGAATTGCAGGCAGGTTCTTTACCATCTAAGCCACCAGGGAAGCAAAACGGATTCTATCTGTTCTAAATTATTAGCCCTCTCAATTTTCCAGAGCAGATACTCAACCTGTGTAAGCAACCTTGCCCACCTACTTCAACATGCCTTACACACAGTATCATTTCTTGGTATACCACAGTCTCCAAGTGGGTGAGAATTACTGTTATCTATTCCTACGTTTTGAGAGACATTGACACAGATATAAAGATGCAACTTTAGGAAATCCCCATTATGTTTGATTACACAGCCTTCTACTTTTTTGTTTTTTTTTTTTGGCAGCTATCACAGTAACTCCTAAACATTTTCTGTGCTTTGTAGTTTCAGAAAGCATTTGATGTATCTTGTCTCATTTATTTTCCCTGGTTCAAAAAGGCTTACGATGTTGTCCAATATCATTCAGGAAAGAGTAAACTAGGAATAGCAATCCAAGTCTTAGGAGAGGGAATACAGCACCATCTTAAAGATCACTCTGCCTTCACACTCAGCTTTAACTGTATCTCATTTGTGCTGCTACCCACAAAAAGCTGACTAATTGCAAATATTTATTAAGTTTTTAATGAATTTGGTGACAGCAGCAATTTTACATAAATTGTTTGATGTTGCTTTTCGGTCATTTCTCCTTTTCTTTTCTCCATCAAGTGCTAAGAACAGCATGTATGAAATAGAAAAATGATTATTCTTGAGGGATAGATTAGAAAGATTCAAGTTCATTGCCCACAATCTGACACATGAAAAGAAGAGTAAAAGAGAAAAGAAGGTACCAGCTTTGAAAAATAGGGCTGATATAGGAATTCATCAGCATCAAGCCAAGTGCCAGCTTGAGACTTAACAAATCCACTTGCTTCCCTTAATTAGTACCCTTTTCCTCCTAAGGAAATCTTGATAAAATCCTTTACAAAGCTAGTCTCTTTTAAACTGTGTACCATAGGTAAGCAATATTAATTGGATATTTAATTATGGATTCTCTGTGCAAGCTTCATCACTGAACAACTATTATTATATTGTAGCACTCTTACTTTTAAATTGACTCTGTAATAACTCTGAAAGCTGTGTAAAGTAAAATTAAATCCTTATCCATAGACAATTACTTTTAGCATTTGTACCTGTGTCTAGGAAGTACCAAGGTTAAGTTGATATTACTCATTATGAATATAAATTATAAGATCCATTACTTTCATTCTTATTCTTATGTATCTTGAAAATACATACAAAATAAAAATAAAGACAATCAAAATATGATTTTAGCAGCAAAGAATGGTAAATTATTTTAGGTAATCAATTTTCCCCTAATAAATAAACTTGTGATTTGATATTATAGTATTTAAAAGTTTGTGAGATATTTTCTATTCCATTATCTGTTCTTTTCAGCTTCTGTTCTAATGGGTTGTATGCCCATTACTAAGGACACAGATTTTTATCTTTGTATAAAGTTATCTCCATGTGTAAAACTAAATGTAAAAAATACAGGGTGTGTGAGAATCATAAATTAGTGGTGTGGATATATGGAGAGATTATATTAATAGTGATATGTTATCAAAAGAGTAACGACAAAGTCTGGAAATGTAGAAAAAGATTTTTGAACTCTCCTCATAATTACTTTTGGGATATGCCAAACACATAGTAAATTCAGTAAAAATCAGAGGATAAAAATCATCTTAGGTAATATATCACCAATGTGCACACAGAGACAGATGACATTGTACATTAATGCACTATCTTAGATGAAACTTCTGCAAGTACACACAACTATGTGTTGGTGCCAAGGGACAATACAGCAACAGGATATTTTATTGAGAACCATGCATTAGCTGTATCTGCCCATGTTTCCAGACATTAAAAACACATTATGTGATGGATTTTATAAGAATACCACCTTCAACTGCATTAGCATTATTAAAATTGAATTGGATTCTAAAAGTCACTAGAGCATCCACATCTGCTACCACCACTTTTTTCTCCTAAGAAAACTTTGCTTGCTCCAAATTATGCATCCTGTACAACAAACTCTTTCACACTGGCAGCTTTATCCAAGCTTTACCAACATATTAACTTCCTGTAGTTATATTTTATTATTTTCCTTCATCTCTCCAACATTTGTTCATCAGGATTATAGACTACAAGCCACATAATTCCTGTTCATTATCACCTCTATAACTCAGCTCTGTTCAGTTCAGTCACTCAGTCGTGTCCTACTCTTTGCAACCTCGTTCACTGCAGCACACCATGCCTCCTTGTCCATCACCAACTCCCAAAGTCCACCCATACCCACGTCCATCAAGTCGGTGATGCCATCCAACCATCTCATCCTCTGTCGTCCCCTTCTCCTCCTGCCCTCCATCATCCCCAGTATCAGGGTCTTTTGAAATGAGTTAGCTCTCCGCAACAGGTGGCCAAAGGATTGGAGTTTCAGCTTCAACATCAATCATAAAAATGAACACACAGGACTGATCTGCGTTAGGATGGACTGGTTGGCTCTCCTTGCAGTTCAAGGGACTCTCAAGAGTCTTCTCCAACACCACAAATCAAAAGCATCAATTCTTCAGTGCTAAGCTTTCTTCACAGTCCAACTCTCACATCCACACATGACCACTGGAAAAACCGTAGCCTTCACTAGACAGAATTTTGTTGACAAAGTGATGTCTCTGCTTTTGAATATGCTGTCTAGGTTGGTCATAACTTTCCTTCCAAGGACTAAGTGTCCTTTAATTTCATGGCTGCAATCACCATCTGCAGTGATTTTGGTACCCAGAAGAATAAAGTCAGCCACTGTTTCCACTGTTTTCCCATCTATTTCCCATGAAGTGACGGGACCACATGCCATGATCTTCATTTTCTGAATGTTGAGCTTTAGGCCAACTTTTTCACTCTCCACTTTCACTTTCATCAAGAGGCTCTTCAGTTTTTGTTCACTTTTTGCCATAAGGGTGGTGTTATCTGCATATTTGAGGTTATTGATATTTCTCTCAGCAATCTTGATTCCAGCCTGTGCTTCATCCAGCCCAGTGTTTCTCATGACGTACTCTGCATAGAAGTTAAATAAGCAGGGTGACAATATACAGCCTTGACATACTCCTTTTCCTATTTGGAACCAGTCTGTTGTTCCATGTCCATTTCTAACTGCTGCTTCCTGACATGCATACAGATTTCTCAAGAGGCAGGTCAGGTGGTCTGGTATTCCCATCTCTTTCAGAAATTTCCACAGTTTACTGTGATCCACACAGTCAAAGGCTTTGGCATAGTCAATAAAGCATAAATAGATGTTTGTCTGGAACTCTCTTGCTTTTTCCATGATCCAGTGGATGTTGGCAATTTGATCTCTGGTTCCTCTGCCTTTTCTAAAACCAGCTTGAACATCTCAACTTCACAGTTTACATATTGCTGAAGTCTGGCCTGGAGAATTTTGAGCATTACTTTACTAGCATGTGAGATGAGTGCTATTGTGCAGTAGTTTGAGCATTCTTTGGCATTGTCTTTCTTTGGGATTGGAATGAAAACTGACCTTTTCCAGTCCAGTGGCTACTGCTGAGTTTTCCAAATTTGCTGGCATATTGAGTGCAGCACTTTCACAGCATCATCTTTCCGGATTTGAAATAGCTCAACTGAAATTCCATCCCTTCCACTAGCTTTGTTCATAGTGATGCTTCCTAAGGCCCACTTGACTTCACCATCCAGGATATCTGGCTCTAGGTGAGTGATCACACCATCATGATTAATTGGGTTGTGAAGATCTTTTTTGTACAGGTTTTCTGTGTATTATTGCCACCTCTTAGTATCTTCTGCCTCTGTTAGGTCCATACCATTTCTGTCCTTATTGAGCCCATCTCTGCATGAAATGTTCCCTTGTTATCTCTAATTTTCTTGAAGAGATCTCTAGTCTTTTCCATTCTGTTGTTTTCCTCTGTTTCTTTGCATTGCTCACTGAGGAACTCTTGCTATTCTTGAATTCTGCATTCAAATCAGTATATATTTCCTTTTCTCCTTTGGTTTTTGCTTCCCTTCTTTTTACAGAAATTTGTAAGTCCTCCTCAGACAGCCATTTTGCTTTTTTGCATTTCTTTTTCATGGGGATGGTTTTGTTTCCTGTCTCCTGTACAATGTCATGAACCTCTGTCCATAGTTCATCAGGCACTTTGCCTATCAGATCTAGTCCCTTAAATCTATTTCTCACTTCCACTGTATAGTCATAAGGGATTTGATTTAGGTCATGCCTGAATGGTCTAGTGGTTTTCTCCACTTTCTTCCATTTCAGTCTGAATTTGGCAATAGGAGTTTATGATCTAAGCCACTGTCAGCTCCCGGTCTTGTTTTTGCTGACTCTATAGATCTTCTCCATCTTTGGCGGCAAAGAATATAATCAATCTGATTTTGCTGTTGACCATCTGGTGATGTCCATGTGTAGAGTCTTGTCTTGTGTTGTTGGAAGAGGGTGTTTGCTATGACCAGTGTGTTCTCTTGGCAGAACTTTTTATTGTGCAGACGTGTGGCGGCTTTGATGGACAGTGCAGAAGCGTGGCTGAGAGGAGCTACTCCACATCCAAGGTCAGGGGCAGTGGCTGAGAGGAGCTACCCCATTTCCAAGGTAAGGAGCAGTGGCTGCACTTTGCTGGAGCAGCCATGAAGAGATACCCCAAGTCCAAGGTAAGAGAAACCCAAGTAAGATGGTAGGCACTGAGAGAGGGCTTCAGAGGGCAGACAGACAGAAACCACAATCTCAGACAACTAGCCAATCTGATCACATGGACCACAGCCTTGTCTAAGTCAATGAAACTAAGCCATGCCATTTGGGGCTACCCAAGATCGATGGGTCATGGTGGAGAGGTCTGACAGAATGTGGTCCACTGGAGAAGGGAACAGCAAGCCACTTCAGTATCCTTGCCTTGAGAAGCCCATGAACAGCATGAAAAGGCAAAAAGATAGCACACTGAAAGATGAACTCCCCAGGTCAGTAGGTGCCCAATATGCTACTGGTGATCAGTGGAGAAATAACTCCAGAAAAAATGAGGGGATGCAGCCAAAACAAAAACAACACCCAGTTGTGAATGGGACTGGTGATGGAAGCAGGGTTTGATGCTGTAAAGAGCAATATTGTATAGGAACCTGGAATGTCAGGCCCATGAATCAAGGCAAATTGGAAGTGGTCAAACAGGAGATGGCAAGAGTGAACGTTGACATTCTAGGAATCAGCGAACTAAGATGGACTGGAATGGGTGAATATAACTCAGATGACCATTATATCTACTACTGCAGGCAGCAATCCCTTAAAAGAAATGGAGTAGCCATCATAGTCAAGAAGAGAGTCCAAAATGCAGTACTTGGATGCAAGCTCGTAAACAACAGAATGATTTCTGTTCTTTTCCAAGGGAAACCATTCAATATCATGGTAATCCAAGTCTATGCCCTGACCAGTAATGCTGAAGAAGGTGAAGTTGAACAGTTCTAAAACCTACAAGACCTTTTGGAACTGGTACCCAAAAAAGATATCCTTTTCATTATAGGGGACTGGAATGCAAAAGTAGGACATCAAGAGACACGTGGAGTAACAGGCAAATTTGGCCTAGAAGTACAGAATGAAGCAGGGCATGGGCTAATATAGTTCTGCCTCTATAATCAGGCTCATATTATTTAATGCCACTTAGAATTAAAATTAACCTGAGTTAAGTTATTCTTACACCTCACACCCCCAAAGATATGAAACTATTCCCTTTATGTTCTCAGAACATTTATAACATGTTAGATACAAAATATCACTATTTTTACTATATTCACAGAGGTCTGCACCCATCATCATAAAAATTTTATAGTATTTTTTCATTCCCAAAAGAAAATTCATACCCATTAGCAGTCATTCCATGGAGAAGTCATTGCCATGGAGAAGTCATTGCCATGGAGAAGGCAATGGCACCCCACTTCAGCACTCTTGCCTGGAAAATCCCATGGACGGAGGAGCCTGGTGGGCTGCAGTCCATGGGGTTGCACAGAGTTGGACACAACTGAGCGACTTCACTTTCACACATTAGAGAAGGAAATGACAACCCACTCCAGTGTTCTTGCCTGGAGAATCCCAGGGAGAGGGGAGCCTGGTAGGCTGCTGTCTATGGGGTCGCATAGAGTCAGACACGACTGAAGCGACATAGCAGCAGCAGCAGCAGCAGCAGCAGCAGCAGCAGTCATTCCTAATTCTCCCTCACCTCTTTCATTTCAAGGCAACCTCAAACATACTTTCTGTCTCTACAGACTTGCCTGTTCACCACATGGCACGTAAGTGGACTCATCATACACTATGTGATCTTTTATGACTGGCCTCTTTCACTTAGCATAATGTTTTCAAGATTTATTCATATTATACTATGCATATTCATATATTTATTGCTACATTATACTACCTCGTGTGGGTATAGCACATTACATCTATTTTTAGTTGATAGACATTTGACTTGTTTCCATTTGAGGTTATTATGTATAATCATGATGTGAAAGAGTTGTATAGTTATATGGCTTCTTTTCCCTTGAGTGCATATCTGAATGGAATTGCTAAATCCTATGATAGCTCTAAGTGTAAGATTTTTAGTAACAGTCAAAATATTTTCTAGAGTGTCTGCCCCATTTTGCATTCCTAATAGCAATATGTACGGTTCTAAGCTCTTCACTCCCTCAAGAATATTGCTTTCAATCTGTCTTTTTGATTATAGCATTCCTAGGACATATGAAGTTATATCTTCTTGTGGTTTTTACTTGCTTCTTAATGGCTAATTATGAGAATATTCCTATGAGGTTATTAGTCATATTTTATTCTTTCTTAATCATTTTATTTACTTTCCTGTGGAGAAATGTTTACTTTTCCTTTGTATATTTTAATAGACCTATTTTTATTTGTCTTATTGAGCTTCAAGAGTTCTCTACATATACTTAGTATACAAGTATACTTTGTATATACATGATTTGCAAATATTTTCTCCAATTTGTGTTGCATTTCCACTTTCTTCATGATGTCCTCTAAAGCACAAATGTTTTAATTTTGATGAAGAGTGATGTAGCTAATTTTTTTGGCTCATGTGTTCTGTTGGATTGCTGCCCCCTTTGGTAGCTGTTTGTTAAGTTTTGAGGAACCTCCACACTGTTTTCTGTAATGGCTATATAAATTTATATTCACACCAACAATGCACAAAAATTTCCTTTACTCAACATCATGGACAACACTTAATGTATCTTATCTTTCTGAATAGTCATTTTAACAGGTGTGAAGTAACACCTCATCATGGATTTGACTTGCATTCCTCTGATGATTAATGATGCTGAGAACATTTTTACATATCTGTTGACCATTTGTATATTGTCATTAGAAAAATGTCTCTTCAGGTACTCTGCCAGTTTTTAATTTGAGTGTTTGGGCCTTTTTGATTTTGTGTACTTTTTTTGTTTGTTTGGGTTTATTTTGCTATTGAGTTGTATGTATGATCTTACTGGGCTCAAGTTTTCCCAGCAAAGGCTGTGTTCCTTTCTGGAAGCTCAAGAGAAAAATCTGTCTAATTGCTACTCCTCACTTTGGCAAGTCTCCTGTATTCTTTAGCTCAGAGTACATTTTCAATATCAGCAACACGAGGTGAAATCTTATATCTTATCATTCTAACATTTTCTTCTCGCTGTCTCTTAAGTCCACTTGTGATTACATTGGACTCACTTAGTTAGTATAGGATAATCTCCTTATTTTACTGTTAGTAAAATAAGGAATACCCTCAGTTCTATCTCCAAGATTAATTATTTATTTCTCTTGTAAGGTGATATAGCAACAGATTCCAGGGATTAGGACATGGGACATCTTTTGTTGGCCATTAGTCTGTCTACTTCAGATACTCTAGAATTTTTGCTGTGTTTCTAGATTGAACTCGCTTTTCCAACTTGTTGAAAAATGATGGATATTTGCCCTGGAGACTATCTTTTACCTATAGATTTGATAGTACTGCAATTAAACTATGGTTGGCATGAAGTTCCTCAGACAGGTAATATAAATATCAGTAAAATTTTTACAAGAGTTTGTCAATATTTTTTCAAATGTCCAGAGTTCCTAACGTATTGTAACTTCTAGATTTTAAGATTGCTTTAGTGAACATTGTCAAATTAATCATTATTTGAAATATTTTTCTTCCCTGCATTAAATTAGAATTAGTTGGCTATGACTCTACATTTTGCTATTTTTCAGTCTTGCACAAATTAGGGCATTCACAGATTTTTCTCCATGCTTTGATTAAGCCACTTTATTGAATGCAACTTTTGTTGGGGAGGGTGGGGAGCATAAGTTTCTTAATTAAATTCACCATCTCAACAGGTATAATTCATAGTGAGTCAGGGTTTGTGTTACATTATCACTATCATTATATCCTCATCATGATCCTTGTCATCATCATTATTATTACTTCTAACCAGTATAAATTATAACTTTTTAATTTAGAAATATGTGCCACGAAGTATGCTGTGCTTATTCCAGAAATTATTTCATTTAACCCTTCTAAAAGTTATAGGAAGTCAGTACTATTTCATATTAGTTTAATCCATAACAAAATCAAAGCTCAGAGATGTTTAATGATTTGCTCCTGGTAGGGCATAATTTGAAAATATATGCTTTTCATCCAATGATAAATCAGATAATTAGATATCAAGTGTTACTGGGAAAACTGCCAGCATATGACTATAGAGTAAGTAAAAGTATTGTAGTGAGTACCGTGATTTTGAAATATAAAGTCAATATATTTTAATATTCTATAAATCTTGTTATTTCATGACCCAACGTTCTTTGTATCAATGCCACTCATCATTTTATAGAAAGAATAACTACAAATTAGGATAAAGGCATCACTGCTCAGGTTGACATTCAAGTCAGATGTTTTGAATCTTATGCAAGAGCTCAATCATGACAGCCACGCTTCTCTGAGAATAAAACAATTTAAATTCAAAAGAGTTGTCTTGCCCAGAAAAGAGAGAAGCATAGAAGTATGAGTAAAACACTTTACTATCAGCCCTGGAATACAGAAGACAAAGGGTATGGCATAAAGGGAGCTTCTATTCCACAGTGACAAAATATTTTTTCCTGAACAGCAGGTAGTTTAGCCAAAAGGGAATATTCAGCGGGGATAAAACCAGGGTGAAAATTCTGCCTATGTTTCTGAGAATAATCTGTGATCTACTAAACCAGGCCACGGTCTATAGAGAGTTTTTGGAGTTTGAAGATGAATAGCACACATGAATGAAAGAAGTGAACACAAAATATTTAAATCTCTGATTTTCTATAATGTTCTAGGACCATGTGAGGTGATTATGGCAGAGGATAAATGTGGTATCATTCAATCCCTGGATCAGGAAGATCCCCTGGAGGATGGCACAGCAACCCACTACATAATGCTTGCCTAGAGAGTTCTGTGAACAGAGGAGCCTGGTGGGCTACAGTCCATAGTGTTGCAAAGAATTGAACACAATTTAAGTGACTTAGCACACCAGCATAAATGTGGTATCATGTTTTTAGGCTAAGAAAAAGAGTGATAGAATTCCAAGTCTATTCCCTTGTAGCTTGCATGTGATATTGATGAAAATCCAAATGCTCTTTTGCATAATGTGGGATGCAAAAGGTTTCTGTGAATTATGTCATCAGATTAATTGCTATCAGTTTGCCTCTTAATTCCTGTATTAAGAAGCAAATTGATAGCAAGTCCAAAGTAAGTAGAAGTTAAAAGCAAATGGCATGACCTGATTGAGAAGCGTAGGATCAGTAAAGCCAGCTGAAGGCCAGGCAGAGAAACTTATCCAGATTTACAAGATGGAAAGCTAGAAACTAACTAAGCAGAGACACTACAGTTGATACTATACCTTTTCAGTAGCTAATCCACGAATATAGAAAAGCTGTTGAATAAAGACAAGTCCACATTTTAGTTAGAAAGCAGCACAAATATCAACAGAAACCCCTATTTTCCTTGCTCAGGTTGCAATATGAGCTTCCCTTGTGTCCTTACACTAATGAGGGAAAAAAGTTAATGATACAGCATAAGTGAGACTGATTCAAAATTGGGAAAGGAGTATGTCAAGGTTGTATATTATCATCCTGCTTACTTAACTTATATGCAGGGAACGTTATGCAAAATATCAATCTGGATTAAGCACAAACTGGAATCAAGATTGCCAGGAGAAATATCAATAACCTCAGATATGCAGATGACACCACCCTAATGTGAGAAAGAAAGAGGAGCTAAAGAACTTCTTGAGGAAGGTGAAAGAGGAGAGTGAAGAAGCTGGCTTAAACCTCAACATTCAAAAAACTAAGATCATGGCATCTCCTCCCATCACTTCATGGCTAAATGGACATGGAAAAAATGAAAGCAGTGATATACTTAATTTTCCTGGGCTCCAAAATCGCTGCAGATGGGGACTGAAGCCACGGAATTACAACATGTTTGCTACTTGTAAGAAAAGCTATGATGAACCTCTGCTGCTGCTGCTGCTGCTAAGTCACTTCAGTCGTGTCCAACTCTGTGTGACCCCATAGACGGCAGCCTACCAGACTCCCCCGTCCCTGGGATTCTCCAGGCAAGAACACTGGAGTGGGTTTCCATTTCATTCTCCAATGCATGAAAGTGAAAAGTGACAGTGAAGTCGCTCAGTCGTGTCCAACCCTCAGCGACCCCATGGACTGCAGCCCATCAGGTTCCTCCGTCCATGGGATTTTCCAGGTAAGAGTACTGGAGTGGGGTGCCATTGCTTTCTCCATGATGAACCTCATAGCATATTAAAAAGCAGAAACATTATTTTGCTGGCAAAGGTCCATACAGTCAAAGCTACTGTTTTACTAGTAGTCATGTTGGGGTGTGAAAGCTGGCCCATAAGGAAGGTTGAGTGCCAAAGAATTTATCCTTTCAATCTGTGATGTTGTAGAATACTCTTTAGAGTCCCTTGCACAGCAAGGAGATCAAACCAGTCAATCCCAAAGGAAATCAACTGAATATTCATTGGAAGGACTGATGCTGAAGCTGAAGTTTCAGTTGTTTGACCACCTGATGCAAAGAACCAATTCGTTGGAAAAGACCCTGATTCTGGGAACCATTGAAGGCAGGAGGAGAAGGAGGTGACAGAGAAGAGATGGTTGGATGGCATCACCAACTCAATGGACAGGAGTTTGAGCAAACTCCGGGAGATAGTGAAGGACAAGAGACTGGTGTGCTGTGGTCTGTGGGGTGACAAAGAGCCGAACATAAGTTGACTGAACACCTGAGGTGCTCAACACCTCAACACAAGTGAGGAGTGCAACAACAACAAGGTGAGTCTAGGATGTGTGCATATTGGGGAAGGGGATGGTTATGGTGGAGGTGATTGAATGGAGAAAGCTTGAAGGCTTGATCATTTACCTAAAAAAAACTGGGTTTACCTTTAAAAGATCATGTTAAACTAGAGAAGACTGAGATAATTTAAATGGATAAGTTTACTTACTACATTTTTTTGTTGTTTACAAGGTTTATCAAATCTGGGGCCAATAAAGATAAGCTCAGTTATGGAAAACAGAAAAGATTTTTCTTTTTTATTTAATGTCTGTATCACTATAAAATCTAACTGTCTGCTACATGAGACACAATCCTTGTAATACATTGTGCATCAGTAGAATCTTCCTTGGATTCCTTTCTTTTCAGTTTTATTACAGCCCTAAGTTTTACTGCACTTTTGTTTATACTCTCCCATATTTCTCCATCACCAGAGAAGAATGACAATGAGAATAAAAGTATTTCCAAAGGAAGAAAAAACTGAACATGTATCCAAGCAACAAAACATTGAGGTAAAATAATGAAAAAAGCTGTCTTAAATTTGTTTTTAGCAATTTAACATAAAGATAAGACAAAAAGAAAAGAGAATAAAGAAGGGGAAAATAAAAAGGGAGAGAAAGGCAGGAAAAAAAATACAACTAAGAAAACTGGACAATGTCTTTCCAACTTGCAAAAACCTAAAGAAATATACAGTGTGGTTTCTTTTTAATGCTGTGCTTCACCTTTTCCCTTGCTGAGGAAGTCTATTGACCACTATTTAACAAAAATTTAAATATATAACCTTGATGGTAAATAGTTATAAACCATGAGTACTTTGCTGTTAAACAGAACTTTATTTTCATTTTATTGTTAATTTTTTTTTTTTTTCCCAAAGACTAGACTTTCAAAAACTGGCCATCCATGAAGCAATTAGAATATGTAAGATGCCAATAGCAACATCATTCATCCAGTTTTCTAAGGCTCAAATTTACCTCATCCAGTGGCTACATTAGGTTCATATGGATGAGACTAAAAATGTCAGCAAGCATTGGCACCTGAAGACTGATTATAAAACAATGGCTAAACAAAGTGAGTCCATTGGTGTAATGCCTAACCTCTGCCTTTTAAATAAGTGTAATGTGTGTTTCAGTTTTCATAGCTCTTGAATTAAATATTTACACTACTTATTCAGACATACTGAATAAATAGCAGAATGCTAATTCATTAGTTTACCTTGAGAAATACCCATGTTACCCATGTTACCCATGTTACCACTGGGAGAAATACCCATGTTACCCATGTTACCACTGGTTACCCAGTTCTCTCTCAGTACTAACTATAAAGGACTTCCGTTTATAATGGGCTTACTTGGTGGCTCCCTTGGAGAAGGAAACAGCAGCCCACTCCAGTATTCTTGCCTGGAGAGTTCCATGGACAGAGGAGCCTGGCAGGTTACAGTCCATGGGATCACAAAGAGTAGGGCATGACTGAGCAACAAACATACTTTGGTGGATCAGTGGTAAAGAATTCACCTGCAATGCAGGAGACCTGGGTTCAATCCTTGGGTAAGGAAGAATCTCTGGAGAAGGAAATGCCAACCCATTCCAGTATTCTTGCCTGGGAAATTCCATGGAAAGAGGAGCCTGGTGGGCTATAGTCCATGGAGTCACAAAATAGACACAACTTAGCAACTGAACAACAACTATAAAGGAAGCCAATATTATTATCAAGAAAGTTATTGATGAGTTTAGAGTCACAGTAAGGGAAATTCATTACATAAATTCAATGATTAAAGACCCTACATGATCAAGGGGTCAGTTCAGAAACACAGTGGTGACCAGCTATCAGAAAAATAAATTCATATATCTCCCCAAATTTAAACTGCTACTTTACAGGATAAATGCCTAATTACAAAAGTGATTCTTAAACTTAAAGAATGATTCAGTAGATGTCACCTTTAATTCATGGCTTTTCTTTAGTAAATTTAAGAACTGTATAGGTGATTTTACTACTTTACGGAATAATTACATTGAATAGATTCATAAAGCTACTGTTGTTTCTATTCAGTCACTAAGTCATGTCAGACTCTGTGAGCCCATGAACTGCACCAGGCTTCCTTGTCCTTCATTATCTCCCAGAGTATGCTCAATCTCATGTCCATTGAGTCAGTGATGCCATCCAACCATCTCATCCTCTGCTGCCCTCTTCTCCTCCTCTCATCAATCTTTCCCAGCATCAGGGTCTTTTCCAGTGAGTTGGTTCTTCACATCAGGTGGTCAAAGTATTGAAGCTTCAGCTTCAACATCAGCCCTTCCAATGAATATTCTGGGTTGATTTCCTTTAGGACTGACTGGTTTGATCTTGCTGTCCAAGAGACTCTCAAGAGTCTTCTCCAGTACCACAGTTCAAAAGCTTCAACTCTTTGGTACTCAGCTGTTTTTATGATCCAACTATCACATCTGTACATGACTACTTGAAAAACCACAGCTTGGACTATATTGACTTTTGTCAGCAAAGTGATGTTTCTGGTTTTAATACACTGTCTAGGTTAGTAATCACTAATTACTAGTTAATAACCACATATAACTTCAGATTCCTTGTGTTCCTCTAATAGAATGAAGAAAAGTACATGATTGAATTCATTTTAAAAAAAAAGTGACTAAAACACAACTTGGGTGCTCAAATGATAAGGAATCTACCTGCAATGCCAGAGTGGAAGTTGCTCAGTCGTGTTCAACTCTTTGCGACCCCATGGACTATACAGTCCATGGAATTCTCCAGGCCGGAATACTGGAATGGGTAGCCTTTCCCTTCTCCAGGGTATCTTCCTAACTCAAGGACTGAACCAAGGTCTCTCTTGCAGGCAGATTCTTTACCAGCTGAGCCACCAGGGAAGCCCAGAGACTTGGGTTCAATACCTGAATTGGGAAGGTGCCCTGGAGAAGGGAACGACTACCTTCTCCAACTTTCTTGCCTGGAGAATTCCATGGACAGAGGAGCCTGACAGGCTACAGTGCATGGGGTTGCAAAGAGTTGGATATGATTGAGCAACTTTTATTTTCAATTTTTTAGACCTTTGTCTGCTGTGTATATACAGATTCATTGTATTAGCAAAGTTCTATTCACAATTAGCAGCAAACTCTTCTAGAACTGAACAAGTGAAATATTAACATACAGGTTTCTTGTTTATTAATCAACTACTCAATTGAAAAGCTGTTGTGCATAAGGCACTATACTAAGCAATAGTAAAATAAAAACAAGGGATAAGACCTAAAATTTATTGAGTATTTCACTATAACAGCACTGCCTTAAACTCTTTATGTGTGAGAGCTCATCCAAACCTTGCAGAAATCTAGAAAATGTGAAACACATCCTTTCTCCTGGGGAGTATCATTGACTTTAAAGAAATAGCCCTGATACCTCCTTACACATCATTCCACCCCACATCTTTATCTCTACTGAATGCTCAATAGAGATTATCCTACAGGTAACATTCTCAGAGTCATTGTTATACTATTCTTGAAACACCTCTTCTTGACAGTTCTACAATAGTTTTCCTATAAATGTCTTTATGGCGGAACATCATTCCCTGTGCATCCTTACAATCTACCATTAGGGCCAGTCCTCAGCAGTTTCCCAGGAAAGCATCATTTCTTAAAGTCTAATTTGCATATCAATGCTGTGTCTGTGCAGTCCTCCAGACTATTTTTTAAAACTTATTTCTAAATAGGTTTCCTGCTGTATTATTTTCATTTTCTAACATAAACATATTTATGTCACACTGAGTCCTTTTAGGATTATTATCTTATAATTTACTGAAGATATTTGTTACTTGTTTCAAAGGTGCTATCATATCTAAATTAAATTCTTCTGGATTATAAAGGAGGAATTCGGTTAGAGTAGACTAGTTCTAAAATGGTTTTATTTTTTGACACAATCTAGAACAAACATAGGGTTTCTAATTTAGAGGATAATATATGTGTATATGTGTTTTTATGAATATGCTTCATACATACGTAAATACATGGACCTTCCTATTTTCATCCTGGGGCTTTGCAGGTAGCTCAGACAGTAAAGAATCTGACTACAACGCAGGAGACCCAGGTTCAGTTCCTGGGTCAGGAAAACCCCTTGGAGAAGGGAATGACAGACAACCCATTTCAGTATTATTGTGTGGAGAATCCTATAGACATGACTAAGCAACTAACACAGACATTTTAACGATATGCTTGAAATATGTTCTTGAAAAGTTATGTGGATTCTGACTTGGTATCATTTTAACATTTTATAAACTATTAATATTATTCATTACTTTCTTTGTTGTTTAATTAGTTTCAGAAACTTATTGGTGAGAGTAATCAAATCAAACCCTGGTACTATAGCTATTTGAATTGATTACGACAATACTTAACAAATTACTGGGAACTTGATGCTTAAACATGCTGCTGCTGCTAAATTGTTTCAGTCATGTCTGACTCTGTGCGACCCCATAGACGGCAGCCCACCAGGCTCTGTCATCCCTGGGATTCTCCAGGCAAGAACACTGGAGTGGGTTGCCATTTCCTTCTCCAGTGCGTGAAAGTGTGGTGTCTGACTCTCTGTGACTCCATGGACTGCAGCCCACCAGGCTCCTCCATCCTTGGGATTTTTCAGGCAAGAGTACATAGAGGTATAATTAACATGTCAAAGAATCCTATTGCTCCATAATTTATAGAATTAAAAACGAAGAACTTTTTTTTTCTCCTATGCTTTTTCCCTTATAACAAAGTTTTACCAATATTTTCAAACACGTTTTGTCACAGATATGTTTAAAGTATTTGGTTTCTGTAATTATTTCTACAAATAGTGATTGCTTTGTTTGTATGCAATTAAATAAAATTTAAACTGATGTTCACATTATTCTAATAAAGAAAAATAGATAAAAATGCCAATAGAAAAGATCTGTTGTTATCATATTCACTGATATAATTCTCCTTTCCAAATGTAAGAATGGCAAATGGGAAAGAGAAAAAACCATTAAACCAATTATAAAATATGTGCTCATATCTATACAATTCATTTGGTTTTCTCCTTTTTATATAGCATATAACATTGCAAGTAAAATATAATTTTACAGGTCAGTTACAAAATAAAATGATTTTTTTAATCTATAATTTTATAGATTTGTTACAATATAAAATCATCATTACATCTTGAAACTAAACTTATGGATTTGGAAGAGTTGTATAGATAATGCTTCCAACAGCACAATAAAACTTACAGCCTTGAATATGTTAGTTACATACTCTAGATGAAGACAAGCAAATTCCTTAAATAGGCAAGTTTATTCTGATTTCAAAAAGCTTCATGCCATGCATATGCCCCTTTACCTTCACCCTGTTCCATTACCAAAATTACGGGTGTATTTCTACTGACATCATATGTCCCTTACATATACTTGTTCTTTAGTGCATTCCCTATCTAAAGTGTCTCCTAGCTACTCTCATACCTGTGCCCCTCATCAGTTTCAGAATCCACACAAGTTAGTTTCTTGTACATCCAAATATATGGAAACTTTCTTCTCTCTCCAGGGGACTACAGATAATGATCTGTGAGGCAAATTTTTAGCTGCCCAGTTTGCATGTAAACAGTCACTACCATCCTTTTAAATATAGTCAGTGGCAGTTTTGGCTCTAAAAATATCATGATAGAGCCAATGTCCCCTTGCCCCCCAAATCTTCTACAGAAAGGTATGCTGATCTGGCTCCTAATGCAGGTAGACATGCTCCATATTCAATGTAGATTATATTTAAAATTGTAAAACCCATCAGGTATTGTAAGTTCAAAATGCATTTAAATATGCTTGAAGTATTAAAAGCCTTATGCATATTCATTTATCCAGGATCATATTTCAATTGAAGAATAAAAGAAAATTATATGTTTCTGAAGAAGATGGTGCCTTAAATAAAGTGAAAAGAATGAAGCATATTTAATAATATATATATATAAATGAATGCTATTTTATAATACTTTGTCCTGTATCTTTATGTAACAAATGAAAATCTTCTTAAAAGTTGTTAGCATTAGCATGCTCTTATTCAGCAGTGACCAAAGATCATTTGATAAAAACAACACCTAACACATAAGAATGTTTAGAGCATACCATTTGCTATCACTTAGGTAAAAACATCAGAATTCCTGGAGTTTTTTAGTCTCAAACTAATGTATTTCAATTAATATTTAAGTTATTTAATATTATTATATTTTAGATGAGGAAATTGAGACATCATTGAGTAATAAGGAGTCAACTTGAGAATGGTGGAGTCAGGAAGAGAACCTGGGTATGCCCAGGGTTTAAACACTAGCTGTACAACACTGTCACTAATTGGACAAATCAGCTTGGTGTAGTAGAAAATTTCCATAGTGAGACTTAGAAGATATGAATTTTTGTTACATTTCTGAATCCTAGACCAGTGATAATTAATGAGTCATTTACTAACTTTCAGTTCCCTCAGTTATCATGTAGGAACGATTACACCTGTGTTCACTACTTCACAGATATGTGAAAATATAGGGGAACTTCAAAGTCATATGCTTCATGTATACAGAGTAGATGAACTGAAAGGGAGGAGAAGGATTTTGGCAGGAAAAGAAGCAGTATTTAAGAAAAAAAGGGTAGCATGAAAGGTTAGTAGAATCCCACTGAGGAAAATGTAAGTAGAAATTGAAAGAGTTGTATTCATATAACAGTCAATTTATTTAACATCTGGACAAGTTCAAGCACAAGGCTTGAACTCTTCCTTGAGTTCAATATGAAAGAGAGTATTTCAAAGAAATGTGTTTAGTAGGATGAAAGGTTTTTCCCTCTATTTCAACAGAGCTGCTTTAGAGCAGTGAAGAAGTGGCAAAGTAACATTTCAGGGGGGAAATAAACAGCAGAAAAATCCCTGAAAGTAGCATTCAGTTCAGTTCAGTTCATTTGCTCAGTCATGCCCGACTCTTCGCGACCTCATGAATCGCAGCACGCCAGACCTCCCCATCCATCACCAACTCCTGGAGTTCACTCAGACTCATGTCCATCAAGTCAGTGATGCCATCCAGCCATCTCATCCTCTGTCGTCCCCTTCTTCTCCTGCCCTCAATCCCTCCCAGCATCAAAGTCTTTTCCAATGAGTCCACTCTTCGCATGAGGTGGCCAAAGTACTGGAGTTTCAGCTTTAGTGTCATTTCTTCCAAAGAAATCCCAGGGCTGATCTCCTTCAGAATGGACTGGTTGGATCCCCTTGCAGTCCAAGGGACTCTCAAGAGTCTTCTCCAACACCACAGTTCAAAAGCATCAATTCTTCGGTGCTCAGCCTTCTTCACAGTCCAACTCTCACATCCATACATGACCACTGGAAAAACCATAGCCTTGACTAGACGGACCTTAGTCGGCAAAGTAATGTCTCTACTTTTGAATATGCTATCTAGGTTGGTCATAACTTTACTTCCAAGGAGTAAGCATCTTTTAATTTCATGGCTGCAGTCATCATCTGCAGTGACTTTGGGCCCCCCAAAATAAAGTCTGGCACTGTATCCACTGTTTCCCCACAATACTGAGGTGTTAGGAGGACATTGTTAAAACACAGGAGCAGGAAAGAAACATTGTAGCTGGCGCACAAAGGTCAAATGGAAATTGCAGAGTAGGTATTCTCTCCATTAAAAAGAGGAAAAGGCCAGAAAGCACAAGGATCAAAATGAATTGTATTTGAATTAGATCTCCAACTGAGTCAACAATCAGAAACCTCTTTAAGCTTGCATGAAGAA
This sequence comes from Capricornis sumatraensis, assembly GCF_032405125.1. Lineage (NCBI taxonomy): Eukaryota > Metazoa > Chordata > Mammalia > Artiodactyla > Bovidae > Capricornis > Capricornis sumatraensis. Next base: position 5,298,555 of record NC_091091.1, on the reverse strand, counting down.
AAAGGAGAAACACGTGATAAATATACCAGAGTATCTCCTGGAATTCAAGGGAAAACATCAAACACAAACATAACCTGGTAAAACAAATACATATGAATTTATGTTAAGAAGAAAGGAGGATATAAAAATTAAAATTTTAGTGAACCAAAAAAAAACAAAAAACAAAAAATGAAATTAGCAAAACAGAAGAAAACTATCACAGGATCCTCCTACAGCAATTAATATAATTATAAAAAGCATTTGTAGTTGCAAACCAAACATTTAAATATTGAAAATAGAAATAAACAAAAATAGGAAGATTACAAACTGCAGATAAGCAAAGGTTGAGGACACTGAAGGGAAAAAATACAATCAACTCATAATTTATGGTGAAACTACTGAATTGTCAAGAATAGTGCAACCAGATGCACAAAAAATAATGCAGCCAAGAGCATGAAAATGAAACAAAGGATAAAAGGGGCCAGTGAAAATCACAGAAAAAAGAAATCACAACCCTCAAAAGGAATAGACTTGAGCTAAATTTCACAGAAAGACAAATATTATTTAACACTTATGTGTGGAATCTATAAAATAATACATATTAACTTATTTCCAAAACAGAAACAGACTTAGAAAATTTGTAGTCACCAAATGGAAAGGTAGGGGAAAAGGATAAATTAGGAGCTTTGAATTGGCATATATATATATATATATATATATATATATATATATATATATATACACTATTACATATAAAATAAATAATCAACTAGGACCTATTGTAAACCATAGAGAACTCTACTCAATACTCTTAACAACCCATATGGGGAAAGAATATAAAAGAGACTATATATATAGATATAACAGAATCAATTTGCTGTACATCTGAAATTAACACATTGTAAATCAACTCTACTCCAATATAAAATAAACATTAATGATAACTAAATTCCAGAAAATTTTCATGATAAGTAATCTTGTAAAGCAAGTACCCTCCAATTAAAAATAAATGTTAATCACTCAGTTGTGTCAGACTCTTTGCGACCCCAGGGACTGTCGTCCCCCAGGCTCCTCTGTCCATGGAATTCTCCAGGCCAAAATACTGGAGTAGGTAGCATTTCCTTCTCCAGGGATCAAATCTGGGTCTCCTGCATTGCAGGCAGATTCTTAACCATCTGAGCCACCAAGGAAACTCCGGAATTATGTGCTCATTAACGAGATGAATTATGAAGTATATGCTACAACTTATGAAATAGTCTTTTGTAAAAAAAAAAAATAGTTAATCTGAATCTAATCAAGCTTGTAGACCTATCTTCCAGTAATAGAGGGCACAGGAAATAATGGAGCACAATGAAAGATACCACAAGGAAATAATTACAGACAAATAAAAAATATCCTACAAGAAAATATGCCTGGTTGTCTTGTGAAAATTTCATGGAAAAATTTAGTGAAGATATTGCTTTAAAATAAGAGACTAAGGAAAAAACTTCATACAGTTTTTGACTCTGTTCCTGAGATGTGTTAGGTCAAGACAAGGGGTGAGCAATGATATTTGGAGGCAATGGGTAGAGAAAGACTAGGATGATCATGATAGTATGTTTTTCTTTGAAGATTGTTTTTTCACTTTTTTTTTACACAAATTTCACAGTGCATTGTCCCATGATCTTTGCTCTTCTTTTATTCCATTTCTTCTTGAAAATGCTCCATATTTACACTTGAGTCCTTGAATAAGAATGTTTCTCAACATTTTATTTACATATTTCATCACTCATCTAAACATCATTAAATTCTAATATCATTTCTGTTGGTGATTAGCTAGACAAATTGTACCCAGTAATTTAATATGTACCTCAGTTCTATTACCTATGGTGCAGGAATAAAAATATCAGGCTAATCTATCTCATGAGTCTATTCTAATAAACTAATAAAGGCATATATGAAAGATTATGACATCTGTGAATTTAAGTGGTTAATATAATTTATTCAGTGGTCCTATAGATGTATGGACATATAAATTTCCCTCACTGAGGTAGATACTATTTCACAAAGATGCCAACAAGCAAACTACTACCACAGAGGGCCAATATGCAAAGTTAATATTGTTGAACTTGCAACCCATGATTTTTTTTGAGTTTCATTGTAATTTGTTGTTCTGGTTTGAGTCAATATGTACACAATCAAGAAAAATAAGTAATACTGAGCATCATTTCCCTCTAAGTAAATTAAACAATAAAACAGAAATATTTTTGGCAACCCACTATTAAGACGATGTTATTGGCAATGGCAAAATAACTTAAGAAAAATAACTACAATTGAAATTTATATCTGCAGTAACAATACAAAACAATGCTTTTTTAAAAACCTTTGCTCCTTTATAGTAAATTGAGTTACCAAAAAATTAAAAAGGTATATGGAGCCAATTTTCCTGTGTATGTGCAAAAAAGATGGCTATATATCTATGAGGCTATATATTTGCAAGCCAGTGCATTCTAGAATAACAGACCACAGAGCATCCTATAAAACAGAGGCATATACATTTCAGGCTCATCATCTGGAATTTAAAACAGCCCTAATTCTAATCATATGCTTATGTTCAAAACAAACCAACAAAAGAAGTATAATAATACTTAAAGAACATAGTAAATTTTTTCAAAGCTACAGGAAAAAATATCAAAATCATGTTTGTCCATGAAAAATGCATGCTTGAACATCTGAGAGGGATCTGGACTTGAAACATTACATTGCAGAACAAGTACTTCTAAATATGGATTTTATTCTGATGACTCTAATTGTACATCACAAATCTAGGGATAGGAGATGGTTAAACATTGCCTTTTTTGCACCCTATAGTGATTGCCAGGTAATACGTGAAATAGATTCTCTAAATTTTGTGTAAAATTGTGGTTCCCAGTACCCAGCAAATCTAGTGATTTTCAGTGGAAGTCCTGGCTTATTTGGAGTCAAAATAGTATCTGAGGAATCCAGTATTTTAAGGATGCTGTTAGGATTTTTGTTTGTTTGTTTCCCATCTCGATATTTTTGGCATCCTTTCTTTCCTTGGCTGCCACCCTAATCCACTCTCCATTCCCAGTGGTTTTAGGTTATATAGGCAATTATTATTGGAAAGCTCCAGGAACAAGAAAGAGTTAGAACATTGGTATAGCCATTTTGACACTGAGCAGAAAAGAACAGAATGGCATTGACTCGATGTTTTTGGTGGCTAGGGCAGAAGCAGAAAGTGATTATGGAATTTTGATGGTATTTATTTTCTAACTTTAGATTTGCTATTTTGGCAAGCCTCATACAAGACTGAAGTATAAGTCATTAGTAAAATAAATATATACTAATCCAGATATAAAATAGTGTTTTCCTGAGAATTTTAGTTGAAATAGACTGGATTGAGCTCCTCATCCTGCCTTCTAATGAAAATTTATACATATTATTCCAATATTGCATTTTAATGGCTATTTTCATTCTGAGTTTCTAGCTCTCACTAATTGGAGAAGGAAATGGCAACCCACTCCAGTGTTCCTGCTTGGAGAATCCCAGGGACGGGGGAGCCTGGTGGGCTGTCGTTTCTGAGGTTGCACAGAGTCGGACACGACTGAAGCGACTTAGCAGCAGCAGCTCTCACTAATATTAGACCTCCCTCAGTTTTTTCTTTCTTTTATTCTGTAGCAACTATTTGTGGAAAATAATCAATATTTATTGTTATTTTTTGTTTTTGTTTTTTTCCCAAAAACAACACATGCAAAGCATTTGACTGAACACTTTAAGGTAAAGAACTTGATTACCATGCAGCACAAGAAACAATAAAAAAGTGAATATTAAGTAATATTGTATTTAAAAATCCATCAGCTACCAATTATGTCTTTCACCAGTCACCTCTTAGCAGGATCTTGATTTATTTGGGCTGCTAGATTTCCCCTCTCCAGTTAAATGCCCTTTAATTTTCCTATATAAATGAGTTTATCGTTCCACTCTGCACTTTTTTGGATCTTCATTAATATATGTGTAAGATAAAGTGCCAGCCACACTAGCTGTAAATGTTTGATATCACAGAAAAACAGGGGAAAAAAATTAGAATATCAGTGAATCTTTGACTAAAACTCACCAAACACTTAGAAAGTATTAGTGACTTTAATTACTTTTTTTCACCCACTTTGCTATAACAAGAACTGTTTTGTACAAGGGAATGATGTTGGTCCGGAAAAATATGGCAGGTTTTTCATAGTCTCCCAGATTCCAGATACTCATTACTAAATTAGATATTCCAAAGATTTTAGAGAGTATATCACCTCATTGTGTCCTCATAAAAATCTAGAAACAGAGGACCTGATCCCTTTGTAATCCATCACACTGAAAATATACAAAAGTATATAAAATGCTTTGAGGCATTTAGAAGCCAAAACTCATGGTTTTTAAGGGACTCTGGGAGGTAAGAAAGTATATCCTTTGGGTCTTAAAATTATGTTATTTTTATATTAAGGTCAAATTCTGAAGAGCAGTAGAGCCTTTAATTCCAGTTCCCTTAAACCACAAGGTGAGAAAAGTTTTAACAACCTCAGAGACCACTCGAAATGCACTAATGAATGATAATTTATTCCCAACACTCAGAAAGAGCAGTCAGCTCTGAGACAAAGTGTTATGACTTTTGTAGCTTTTGCAAATGCGTATGAAAGGTGTTGTTAATTTGTGGATTAGAAATATTTCAACTATATTTGATAGAAGGAAGTTGGGCTAGAGGTCCAGGCAAGGGAATGCCACCTATTAGCACACATATGAAAAGTGTACAAATAATTATCAACATATTCACTGTAATTCAAGACTCACTAGTGAACAAGGAATCAAGTTATTGTGTTTGTGAAAAAAAAAATTATACAGTTACATAAAAATATCAGCATGCATCTCATACACTATAGTTTTGTGAAATTTTACTTTATTTACATACAGGTGCATATTGGTTTGCTGTGTCTTTTTAAAATTTATTTTTAATTAGAGGATAATTGTATTATAACATTGTGCTGGTTTCTGCCATACAACAACTTGAATCAGCCATAAGTATACACATATCCCCTCCTTCCCCCACCATCCCATTCCTCAGGTGATCACTGAGCATTGGGTTGAGTTCCCTATGTTATACAGCAACTTCCCACTAGTTATCTCTTTTACACATATATTTCAATGCTATTCTCTCAATTCTCCCTACCCTCTACTTCCCCATTTGTCCTCACAAGTCCTTCTCTGTGTCTGCACCTCTATTCCTGCCCTGCAAATAGGTTCATCTGTACCATTTTTCTAGATTTCATATATGTGCAATATCTGTCTTTCTCTTTCTGAATTACTTCACTCTGTACAGTAGGTTCTTGGTTCATCTACCCCAGTTCAACTGACTCAAATTTATCTCTTTTTATGGCTGAGTAATATTTCATTTTGTATATGTACCATATCTTCTTTATCTATTCATCTATTGATAGACATCTGGGTTCCACCTATGTCCTATTGTAAACAGTACTGAAATGAACATTGGGATACATGTGTCTTTTTGAGTTATGATTTTCTCAGAGTATATTCCTAGAAGTGGAATTGCTGGGTCATGCAGTAGGTTTATTTCTAGTTTTTAAGGAATCTCCATATTGCTCTCCATAATGGCTGTATCAATTTATATTCCAGCCAACAGTACAGGAGGGTTCCCTTTTCTCCACACCCTCTGCAGCATATATTGTTTGTAGATATTTTGATGATGGCCACTCTGACCAGTGTGAAGTGATACCTCATTGTAGGTTTCAATAGCATTTCTCCAATAATGAACTATGTTGAGAATCTTTTCATGTGTTTGTTGGCCATCTGTGTGTTTTTTCCGGAGAAATGTCTGTTTTCCATTCATTTTTTGAATGGGTTGTTTGCTTTTCTGATATTGATCTATTTGACCTGCTTGTATATTTTGGAGATTAATCCTTTGTCAGTTCTTCATTTGCAATTATTTACTCCTATTCTGAGGGATGCCTTTCCAGTTTATTTATAGTTTTACTTTGCTGTGCAAAAAGCTTTTAAGTTTAATTAGATCCTATTTCTTTACTTAATGTTTCCATTTCCATACTCTAGGAGGTGAGTCAAACATCTTGCTGCAGTTTATGTCCAACAGTGTTCTGCCTATGTTTTCCTCTATGACTTTTATAGTTTCTGGCCTTACATTTAGGTCTTTACCTATTTCGAGTTTATTTTAGTAGATGGTATTAGGAAGTGTTCTAATTTCATTCTTTTACATGTAGCTGTCCAGTTTTCCCAGCATCACTCATTGATGCTTCTCCCTAACTCAGTCATATTTCAGCTTAAAAAGTTTCCTTAGCAGGAAGTCCGAATTAAAAACAACTATTCCTGTGGATCTACAGTAAAATAAACTAATTGACATGATTTCACAAAGCTTAAATCTTTTTTTCATTGAAGTATAGTTGATTTACAATATTACATTAGTTTCAGGTGGACAACATGGTGATTTAACATTTTAACACAAAATAGTCCATCTAAAGTTATCACATAATATTGGCTATAATTCCTCGTGCTGTATAATACATCCTTGCCGCTTATCAATTTTACACATATTAGTTTCTGTATCTTAGTTTGTTTTCTGTATCTGGGAGCCTATTTACATTTTGTTATATACATTCATTTTATTTTTCTAGGTTTCACATGTCAGTGATATCATACACTATGTATCTTTCTTTGATTTATTTCACTAACCATGATATTCTCTAGGTCTGTCCACAATAATACAAATTGCATAATTTTATTCTTTTTTATAGATGAGTTAAATTGCATTGTGTGTGTGCATATATTTATATATATATTCTTTTTGTGGATGAATAAAATTGCATCATGTGTAAATGGTAATCCACTCCAGTACTATTGCCTGGAAAATCCCAAGGACAGAGGAGCCTGGTAGGCTACAGTCCATGGGGTCGCAAAGAGTCAGACACAACTGAGTGACTTCATGTTCACATTGATGTATATGTTTATATGTATGTGTACATATATTTATATATATATATATGTATATACACATATATATCTCAACCCTTTTTTAATCCATTCATCTGCTGATGAACACTTAGGTTGCTGTCATATATTGGCTAGTATAGATAATGCTGCTATGAAAATCAGGGTATATGTATATTTCCAAACTAAGGGTTTTGTTTTTAATATATATTTATTTTTTGCCTTGTTTTTCTTTTATTTGGCCATACTATGTGGCAAGTGAGAGCTTAGTTCCCTGAGCAGGGATTCAAGCCTGCACCCTCTGCAATGAAAGCATAGAGTTTTAACCACTGGACCACCATAGTAGTCCATGATTTTCACTTTTAAGACCATGCATCCAAGAGTGGAGTTGCTGGATCATATGGTAGTTCTATTTCCAGTGTTTTGAGAAACCTCCATCCTACTTCCATAGTGGCTGGACCAATTTATATTCTCACCAACAGTTTACTAGGTTTCCCTTTTCTCCATATCCTAGCCAACACTCTTCTTTGTAGACTTATAATAGCCATCTGATAGGACTGAGGTAGTATATCATTGTGGTTTTGATTTGCATTTCCCTGATGATGTTGAGCACTTCTTCATGTGCCTGTTGTCTACATGGATGTCTTCTTTGGGAAAAAAAAAAATCTGTTCAGGTTCCTTGCTCACTTTTTAATCAGGTTGTTTGTCTTCATTGATATTGAGTTGTATGAACTATTTACATATATTGGGTATTAACCTCTCATTGGTCATTTAATTTGAAAATATTTTCTCCCATTCAGTAGGTTGTCTTTTTCATTAAGCTTATGGTTTCCTTTGCTGTGCAAAAACTTTTAAGATTTGACTATATTTGTTTATTTTTGTTTTCATTTTTATTTATTTATTTGGCCTTAGGAGATAGTCCAAAAAGAAAAAGATACTGGTATAAATTAAACACAACAGAATTAAGAGTTATAAATTATAAAGCTGATTCACTTCATTGTACAGAAGAAACTATACAATATTGTAAAGCAATTATAAAAAATGAATGATTATTCCTAGTCATATTTCTTGATTAAAACTTAAAAGAAAATGAAACTATTGATTTATATTAAAGCACATTTTTTACTTTTGGAAAAAATGATAGAACTTATGATAGAATAGTATTTCACTATTAAAAGTATAATTATGAGTTATTTGCAGTCACAGGGAAAAAATTGTGATTACTAAATTCAGCAAAAATATACAGAATGTGAAAATGAACTTGTGCTATGCTAAAATATGTGTGCAGATGAATAAGAATTAGAACAAATGCAGAAAAATGAAAAAGTGACTGTTAAGCTACATATAGATGGTGAACAATTCTTTATAGACAGATACATTTTAGAAAAGGAGTTGCTATAAAAGACAAGACTGTTTTTACATCAAAAACGTATTTTAAAGTTAGGTTTACCTTGGGTCTTGCTTTCACATATGAGAAATCAGCTTTACCCCTTAAAATCTCTCTTAAATGCTTTGCTTACATGTGAAATTAAATATTAAATTTTTCTCCATTATATGAAACTATTCACATTTTTAACCAAGGGTGTTTTAATTTGCATCTATGCTTGTGATATCAGCAGCACTCTGGTAATTTGCTAGTATTTTGCCTAGTTAGCTCTTGAGGGCTTTTGAAAATCCTTATTTGACCTTCCTATGTCAGCATGCTTTTATCATGTTTACTGACAGTAGTTTCAGAATTCCTCAAAGTAAGTATAGAAAACAAGGATAACTAGCCAAGCTTCTCCACTGCTTACACAAGCGGGCTGCTGAAGTGACAGAATTAGGACTAATTTAAATGAAATGTGTGTCCTGTCTCATGTGAAGGAAGTGTAAGCTTTAAGGACATCATAACAGGCACAATTATCTAAGGGAGTGACTAGCTTTAGATCACCAAGCTAGACCTTGAAGAATGAAAAGCACATTTTTATAGTGAAACAAATAGCTCAAACAGGTAAGCACAGGCAAACTATCACAGGCTTGATGGACACACACAAACAACTCAACACATATATATTTGTAAAAGCACAATAAATATGTCTAATGACTAAACTAAACAGTGTCAGATTTTATTTTGGGGTGCTCCAAAATCACTGCAGATAGTAACTGCAGCCATGAAATTAAAAGACACTTACTCCTTGGAAGGAAAGTTATGACTAACCTAGATAGCATATTGAAAAGCAAGGACATTACTTTGCCAAAAAAGGTCCATCTAGTCAAGGCTATGGTTTTTCCTGTGGTCAAGTATGGATGCAAGAGTTGGACTGTGAAGAAAGCTGAGCACCGAAGAATTGATGCTTTTGAACTGTGGTGTTGGAGAAGACTCTTGAGAGTCCCTTGGACTGCAAGGACATCCAACCTGTCCATTCTGAAGGAGATCAGCCCTGGGATTTGTTTGGAAGGAATGATGCTAAATCTGAAACTCCAGTACTTTGGCCACCTCATGCGAAGAGTTGACTCATTGGAAAAGACTCTGATGCTGGGATGGATTGGTGGGAGGAGGAGCAGGGGACGACAGAGGATGAGATGGCTGCATGGCATCACCGACTCGTTGGACATGAGTCTGAGTGAACTCCAGGAGTTGGTGATGGACAGGGAGGCCTGGCGTGCTGCAATTCATGGGGTCGCAAAGAGTTGGACATAACTGAGTGACTGAACTGAACTGAACTGAATATATTTCAGAATCCAAATGAAAATTAGCCCCCAGCTGATCAAGTTAGTCCCCAGGTGGCATAAATATGCCACTTTTGCATTTATCTTTTAAACCAGAAAATAAAGCAAATAGACCCAGTGATAATATACTGGAGAAATTCCTAATTCTCTTTCTTCCTCTCTCTCATACACACATACATACACACACACACACAGAAATAGAAAAGGACAATGGCATAGGCTAAGAGATTAAAATGAATTTTTTTTTCAAGTTAAAATTTCACATGCTGATGTAACAATCTTTGGTAAAACTCAATGAATGCCAACCAGCAAAAGAAGTAGTACACAATTCACCACGGTGTATTCAGCTAGGAGTACTCCATGGATATTGATACTTTATGTATGCAAAATCTGTAGATTTTTAATTTGAAATATATAAAATTACCTCTATTACACAAATAAAGGTGTCCATGTCAGCGAACAGCTAAGTGAGCCATCAATTCAAACCTTATTCCGCAAGCAAACACACATGTCCTCAGGTACAAGCTCTTTTAGGATATTCCCTAGAAATGACTAATTCCATTACTAAATATTTTGAGCACCTAGGACATGTGGTCATTTTCCTCTGGGCATACAACAATGAATTTTTGTGTGAAAATTAGGAATGTATTATATCTCCAGTCAGAAAAGGCAATGGCACCCCACTCTAGTACTCTTGCCTGGAAAGTCCCGTGGACGGAGCAGCCTGGTAGGCTGCAGTCCATGGGGTTGCTAAGTGTCGGACACAACTGAGCGACTTCACTTTCACTTTTCACTTTCACACACAGGAGAAGGAAATGGCAACCTTCTCCAGTGTTCTTGCCTGGAGAATCCCAGGGACGGGGATGCCTGGTGGGCTGCCGTCTACGGGGTCACACAGTGTCGGACACAACTGAAGCGACTGAGCAGCAGCAGCAGCAACTATCTCTAATATACTATCATTGGGTCTATTTGCTTCTTCTTCAGAAAATAATTGCAAAGGGGGGTATTGTTAATTCATAATGTTTTGGGAACTGCTTTTGTTTGGGGATTTTAAAGATATTAATTTATACTATTTATATGAGTACTAGACATCTACTGCAGAAAATTTTGAGTTGATGGCAGTGTTATCTTGCACAAGTTTTAGCTATTCTGTTTACATCATTTTTTAATATAATCCTTCATAGAGATGTTTAGAAAGCATATCTATTTGTATATCAATACAAAAATAAAGATATATTTATAATAACATTTATCTATATTCATAATAAGCACTTAATAACTCATAATTATTATTTTTCTTATTCTTATTAGTATACAATGGAATTACAAATATGTGAACTAGCTATTAAAATCAAGTGTGATAAGTATTTCATATAAGTCATATAGAGAGCTATAGGAGACCATAGCAGGGATAGTTGATAGATATTAAGTGAATGGAGCACTTAAAAGTTGTGTAAGAGAAGATTTCTACCCAAGACACAGATGCACACTAAATGCTCATCAACATATGAGTAAAGATGTGGTATGTTACACAATGGAATATTATAAGCCATGAGAATGAAATAATGTAATTTGCAGCAACATGGGCAGACCTAGAGATTGTCATGCTAAGTGAAATAATTCAGACAAAGAAAGACAAATATCATTTGATATCACATAAATGTGGAATCAAAAAAATGATGTAGATGAACTTATTTACAAAATAGGAATAGACTCACAGATTTAGAAAATAAATTTATGGTTACCAAAATTGATAGTGGTAGTAGGGGGAGAGATAAATTAGGAATTTGGGATTAACATATACACATTACAAGCCCCCTACATACAAATCTTCAAGTTGTTAGCTTTCAAAATGGAAACATGTATTTGTGTATCCAACCATATAAGCTAGTTCATGTGTCTGGCATACACTTGCACTTGCATGCATCCTCTAAAGTATTTGTACTTTTGGGTACTTTTCTGTGTAGAACTCTATAGAGTTCAGTATACACTATCTTTATTTCAAGCCCAGGATATCCAGAAGCAAGTAGAAAATTGGTGGTGATGTAGCTGGTACTCTACTGTACTTTACAGGGTACTGTACAATAAGATAAAAACTGTTTCATTTATTTTTTGCTTTTAGGTATAATTTATGTTTAAAATATTATAAACCTATTACAGTACAGGACAATATAGCTAATTGTGTTAGTTGGGTATCTAGGTTAACTTTGATGGACTTATTAACACATTGGACTTATGAAAGTGCTCTTGAAATAGAACTTATTTGTACGTAAGGAGTTTACCAGACAATATATACAATAGCTAAACAATAAGAACCTACTGTACACCACAGGGAACTATACTTAATATCTTACAATAACCCATAATAGAAAAGAATCTGAAATACCTTTCTGTACATTGCAAATCTAACAGAACAATTTAAATTGACTATTAACAATTGTTAACTATTCAAATCAACAATTTAAAAAAATGAAACGTTCCATTTCTTTCTTTAAAAAGAAAAATAGAAGGTTTCCTAGAATAAGTGACTTAAGAGCTAAACATAATAACTAGAAGTTAGTAAGGTAAATGGAGAGGGAGAGGCAGAAGAGAAGAAAAAATTTCTTTAAAAAAGAAGGGCAAGAAACAGTATGTCAAAGTCTAAGTTATATAAGATATGGTATATGACATATGTAAGAGGATTGAGTTGAAAGTTTAGTTTGGTTTGGAAAACGAAGTGCAGAGTAGACAAAGAGAAAATGTATAGAAGAAACATATGGCTCTGTCATGAATCACTTTGAAGTCTGTATAACGTGCAGTTTAGCACACTGAAATTTCCAAATTGCTAAAATCGGTTACATTGTCACATAAAGGGTTTAGAATCCAAGTTTTCTGCAATGATATTGTTTTTAAATTGAAATGAGATGAACATGATAACTCTGTATCTCCAAAACCATCCTTTCATCTCAAACTGCACCACAGAACCCCTAAACTGCACAAAAGCTTTCAGTTCCTCTGAACTGAGCAGTCTCCTAGCACAGTCATCATCTTTTTAGAGTCTGAGAAAACTCTGGTCAGAATTTCAATAAAGGACTGATATTGACAGCTGAGGTATTAAACGTGCCATAAGACTGGAATAGGCAATTATTATGACTTTCAGAAAGAAAAAAAAAAAGAAACCCACATACCAAAGCTAATCTTAAAATTAATCCCAATATGTGTTTAAGGAATATTAAAAGACTGTCCAGAAGAGAATTTGCACTGATTCAGTAAGAATAAGTTATTACAGTTGAACTCATTTCTTAAATAGGGTTAGGAGATCAGAAGATGACGAAAATACAATGGTCCTTGCTGCTGCTGCTAAGTCGCTTCAGTCGTGTCCAACTCTGTATGACCCCATAGATGGCAGTCCACCAGGCTCCCCTGTCCCTGGGATTCTCCAGGCAAGAACACTGGAGTGGGTTGCCATTTCCTTCTCCAGTGCATACAATGGTCCTTAAATATGTGATAATCATAATGGTCTGTTTATCATAAAGTTATTTGAAAAATTTTTACCCAAACATAGTAACTGTATATGTACACAGTGAGCACTGCAGGACATTTAAATAATTTTCAGGAGGACAATATCAAAAAGTACCTAAAAATACATGACTTTAATCTGTAGAGAAACCTCTTATGACATTTACTAAATTTATCTCCTTAGCCTAGTTCTTCTCAACCTTGGTTACTCAATGAGTCAAAATTTAGAAAGCATAGTAATCATATGTGAACATATTTTGATAAAATATTTGTAAAAACCCAAATTACATTAAGTGATGAAGTCAAGATCCAACCAAAGTTGCTAGGGTAGCAGTTGGTTGAAACTAATCAAATTAAATACAATATTGACCAAAGCAAAGTTTCATACTTAGCTCAATAAAGCAAGTGCTTAAGTGAATCCTAGATTTAGCAATTATGCCTGTCTAAAATAAGAACACAAATTCAAGTTGGCATTTTAGTAAAAGTCAATTATGTTGAATCTATATCAAAATGGATGAAAATCTTACATGCTAAATGAATATTTAGAATGAAAGTGAAGATAATTTTAGAATAATAATGCTTTTTATGATAACAATAAAGCATAATATTTGCATGCTGCTGCTCCTAAATTGTTTCAGTCATGTCCAACTCTGTGCGACCCCATAGATGGCAGCCCACCAGGCTCCACCATCCCTGGGATTCTCCAGGCAAGAACACTGGAGTGGGTTGCCATTTCCTTCTCCAATGCATGAAAGTGAAAAGTGAAAGTAAAGTTGCTCAGTTCTATCTGACTCTTAGCGACCCCATGGACTGCAGCCCACCAGGCTGCTCCATCCATGGGATTTTCCAGGCAAGAGTACTGGAGTGGGGTGCCATTGCCTTCTCCGGATACTTGCATGAGTTCCACACTAAAATTAACCTATGTAATATTCACAACTTTATGAGGTAATTATTATTATTTGTATCCCCATTTTACAGGTGAGGAAACAGGCACAAAGAGATTAAATAACAGCTCAAAGTCAAACGCTAATAACTGACAGAACAATTTGACTACAAAATTACAACTCTTAAGTAGGAAAATGCATTTTTAAAAGTGAAGAGGAGCACTCAGGAATAACAGGTTATGGAGATAACAATATTATATGAGGAATTCATATTTGAAATGAAGATAAAATTTATAGAAGAAATTACTGATGTATATAACTGACTTCAAATTCTCAGTAACTCTCTGGGGAAGAGGCTGGACTTGTTTCTTGGGCCCCAGGAAAATACTAGGACACAAAAGAGGTATATTTTTATCTCAAAGAAAAAGAAACACTTTAAAATATAATTGCTAAAAATGATGGGTTTTTGGTTAATGATACAAAACTGCTGACATAAAACTGCTGAATCACAGTGTACCAAGGATGAGTTATAGATAAATGCATCTTCTGTAATGGTGACAAAATCTTGTAGTGTATTCAATGTTTGTGAACATCCACAATTGTCTTCCTTAGCCTCTAATTGGTGAGTATGTGTTCATTCATTTTGAATCTGAAACCTTAATATCAACAGGCAACCCATTTCAAAAGGGATATTTATATTCTCAAAAAGTCAATTAGCATACCCTATGGCAGAAAGTGCAGAGAAACTACAAAGCCTCTTGATGAAAGTGAAAGTGGAGAGTGAAAAAGTTGGCTTAAAGCTCAACATTCAGAAAACGAAGATCATAGCATCTGATCCCATCACTTCATGGGAAACAGATGGAGAAACAGTGGAAACAGTGTCAGACTTTACTTTTTGGGGCTCCAAAATCACTGCAGATGGTGACTGCAGCCATGAAATTAAAAGACGCTTACTCCTTGGAAGAAAAGTTATGACCAACCTAGATAGCATATTCAAAAGCAGAGACATTGCTTTGCCGACTAACGTCCGTCTAGTCAAGGCTATGGTTTTTCCATTGTTTATGTATGGATGTGAGAGTTGGACTGTGAAGAAGGCTGAGCACCAAAGAATTGATGCTTTTGAACTGTGGTGTTGGAGAAGACTCTTGAGAGTCCCTTGGACTGCAAGGAGATCCCACCAGTCCATTCTGAAGGAGATCAGCCCTGGGATTTCTTTGGAAGGAATGATGTAAAATCTGAAACTCTGGTACTTTGGCCACCTCATGTGAAGAGTTGACTCATTGGAAAAAACTCTGATGCTGGGAGGGACTGGGGGCAGGAGGAGAAGGGGACAACCAAGGACAAGATGGCTGGATAGCATCACGGACTCGATGGACATGAGTCTGAGTGAACTCCAGGAGTTGGTGATGGACAGGGAGGCCTGGCGTGCTGCGATTCATGGGGTCGCAAAGAATCGGACATGACTGAGCGACTGAACTGAACCTCTAATTTTACTTGATTCACAAGAATTGATGCTGTTTTTTATTTTAAAAAATTAGCAGGTAGACCCTTCCATATTATATTTCACATCTCATGCTATTGAGTTAGCATGCAGGAGACCCAGATACAATCCCTGGGATTGGGAGATCCACTGGAGAAGGGAATGGCTACCCATTCCAGTATTCTTGCCTGCAGAATTCCATGGACACAGGAGCCTTAGTGGCCTACAGTCCATGGGGTCACAAAGAGCTGGACATGACTAAGGGAACTCCGGGAGTTGGTGATGGACAGGGAGGCCTGGCGTGCTGCGATTCATGGGGTCGCAAAGAGTCAGACACGACTGAGTGACTGAACTGAACTGAACTGTTTGTCTTAGGGTCACAGGCAATGCTCTATCTGTTCTTTTTAAGAATTCAAACTTGGACCATGCCTTCCTCTATCCTTAGCTGAAGCAAGGCATCAAGGGAAAGTTGTGGATGGAGAGGTATTGTCTCTCCGGGATTCTCAGAAATTATAGTGTTGCTTTCTGCTAAACCAGATTAAGTAAACGGGCAGAACCTGAGATAGATAAATACTGCACAAGAGCAAAACATAGCCAAAAATTCACTAGGCACCCATTATTGAGGAAATAAATATGAAATATGTTTTAAAAAGTATAATTCTAGAGGGAAAATATGAGAGTTGGTATATATTTATATTCTATTTTGTATTTCTCTTTCTCCATTGAATTTTCTCACTAGCTAAAACTCTGAATATTGAAAATATATCTGTACTTAGAAGTGAGAGTCTGTTTCAATATCATTGTTGGGTGATCAATTCAAACCATAAATCAATAAAGATAAAATTGGCTAAATTTATTGAGCAATTATTCAAAGGAGATAATTTTAGGTGCCCATGGGTTCTCTTAATTGATAACTTGTCTTAATTGCTGTGAAGATATCATGTGAGAAAAGCACCATGATTATGTTCATTCTATGGATAAGGAAACTAAAGCTCAAAAAAACTTAGACAAGGTAACATGGATAAGAAGTAATGGAGCTGGATTTTTTATCTTGAGCAGGCAAACTCCAGAATTTTGCTTCTAACCACTACTTCATAGCATCTTACTAAAAAGCTTTGCTGTGTGCATGCATGCTTAGTCGCTTCAGTCATGTCTGACTCTCTGTGACCCTACAGACCATGGCCTCCTAGGCTCCTCTGTCCATGGGATTCTCCAGGCAAGAATACTGGAGTGAGTGCTGTGCTTTTATAATAGATTGTTCTCATACATACAGATGTCAGCTTATAGTAGTGAGACTTGCCATTACTAGAGCTAAAAAGCAACAAGCTATGATTTCTCCAGAAGTATTTATATGTCAAGGGGAAATATGTATGTGCATGTGTTTACATACATATGTATTATTTATGTGAAAGTGAAGTTGCTCAGTTGTGTCCGACTCTTTGTGATCCCATGGACTGTAGCCCACCAGGCTCCTCAGTCCTTGGAATTTTCCAGGCAAGAGTACTGGAGTGGGTTGCCATTTCCTTCTCCAGGGGATTTTCCCAACCCAGGGATTGAACCCGGGTCTCCCTCACTTCAGCCAGATGTTTTACCATCTTGTATTATGTATATATGCTATATAATATACATATGAATGTTTCAGTCAATATGCACATACGTATTTGTGTAAAAGGGGTTAGCAGCTAATTGAAAATCCTCAAAAAATTTTACCATCCCCTCCCAGAAATGTAGAACCTCTTTGAAAATTTGTCATGATAGTATTTTCACTTTGTTTTCTGCAAAGAGATCTTTTCAGTTTTCTAAATCTATTTAAGAATAACTTGGGCTTGATTACATAGTTATTTCATATTGCTTCTATAATGATTCATATTTTATTAATTTAAAAATATTATTTTCAAGGATATACTCATCACACATTTATGTGTGATGTTGAAGCTTTTAAGATTATAGAGAGATTCAATATATGGAAGCACTGAAAATATGGAAGGATTTACAGTGTGGAGATATTCAAAACATGAAAGCAAAGATGTTTTCAGCATGTCTTGAGCAAGTTTTGAGCATAAATGTTATGAGAACACTTGGTGTTTTCAGTCTTTGTTCCCATCTGACTTTTCCTCAGGACCCATATTTCTCTTTAGTATCATGGGTGTTGGGAGAGGTATGTCCCACATCCAGTTCTAGACAAATGAATAAATGATGCTAAGCTAATCAGTGTATGCTGTTCTCCTGTCACAATGATCATGTGATCTCAGTTCATTTAGAGTATATTTTGGACTTTTGCTGAAAAGTTGTGAGTGTATACAGTCTTGTTTGATTCTTTGGTTGAACATTAGGTGTGCAAATGTGACTCCTGAAACTAACACTACCATTTTTCTATATGAAGAAAGGTAGCTTGAAGTCAAATTGAGCTCCATGGAAAAGGATAACCAAGAAAATTCCAGAGATTTAGTCAGATCCTTAATCAAGCAGTCTCTGAAACCTACCCAAATTCTCTACTTTTATAATTGAGTGGATGAATATAATTATTTTGTTCTGTTTAAAGCTATTTGTTAGTTCTTACATTCTTTGCAACCAAAAGCACCATAAGTGTTAAACACTTGGGTATCGAAACCTTACTATTTGAAAAAGTTTTAGAAATAAAGCTGGCTTTATTTTAATATAAATTTCATAATACATGTTAAATGCCAAAAAAAAAAAAAGTTTACCAATGCATTTAAATTTTTTTCAGTTTATCAAGATACATAACACTGGGTTAGCTTCAAATGTACAATAAAATGATTGATATACATATTTAATGCAAAATAATTGCCACAACAAGGTTATTAACAATGCATTTTAAAGGGAGAATTTAATGTTATTAATATCTGAAAATCTCAGCCTTGAAATACTGTCTAAGTTGGATCAAATACTAATCAGTTAAAAAATAATGTAATGGGCATTATGCACAAAGCACTGTATTAGAATGGTAAAATGGACATGAAAATTAAAAAAAAAAAACACATGAAAACTCTGATTCAGTTAATCCCTCATCTGTGTAGTTACGAAATAATATTTTGATCCTTCATTGGCATATTTTATATACCTTTAAAATCTCAAGTGGCCTTCCAAACTTCCCATTTTCCTCTTTTCCTCCTTTCCAATATTAAAACTTATTCACTGAGTTCTTATTATTTGTGAAAGAATATACTATTTGCTGAGAAAGTTGTAATGAAAAAACTCACTAATTGTCATGAAAGAAAGACAACAACCAAGAATCAGACAAGTAAATAGAGAGAGAGGTTATATGAGTTAAGGTTTAGTTTTGTTTTCCTTTAAATTATGAGAAATTAAAAATACAGTTTCCTCTTACATAAATCAAATTTTTCCTTTTAAATTAATTCTGACTCAAGCAGCATTTAAATTTCCACAATTTTAGGGGAAAAGGACAACTTTCAAATCACTGAGATAATATAATACATACCAATTTTAATGTTATGGGATTTTGCTCCTGCATTCATTAACAAAATATTACAGAGAAGAAGCTATTAATGCAGTTGAATAAAGATTAAACAAAACACCAAAAATACCTAAAACATAGGCTCTCTGTAAGCTACAATGTATTGCAGTTGGAAAACACAAATAAGTTAAAGAGAAATGTGTTTCAATATACTTAAGTAATAAAATTTAATTTGAATGAGATGAGCCTGAGGTTTCAAATATGCATAAGTTTTTAATGGGACAATGTAACTTGTTCTGAGAACAAAGCTTTTATTCACATTTTAACTTTTCCTCTCCCACAATGAATATATAATCCATTCAAATCTAATTAAATTAGATTTTCATGGGGAAACAATTTTTCAAAATTCAAATACACTAGGATATATCTCTATTCTTGTTAGACAGTGAACCTTGAGCAGTCTAACTACTGATATGCAACAGCCTACAAGATATCAAGGAAGATTTAATTAGAAGCATCATTTTGACCCACTGAATGTAGGGTGGACCAAGCATGGGAGCTTAGCAAAGATTGGAAAAACAATGTTTTTGTAAGAAGTCTAAAAAGTAGATAGATATTGTGAAAAACATATGCTTTCAATTCAATGACGAGTTTCTCAATAATTGATAATGTAAACCTACTGTTTATATGACTTCAATTTTGTAAAAATTGGCCAGAAGAAATGTTGAGTCATTTTGTTTTACAGCTATATTTCTTCAGAGAGAGAGAGAGAGAGTGTTTAAGGAAACAATCCATAGTAAAGTTCACAGTTGTTTATGGTTTTCTGAATCAGGAAAGAGGTTCCATACAATATGGTAAAACTCCCCTGAAATCCAATTCTAAGTGATTTCCAGCAGTGCAAACTAGATATATTTTTCAGAGCATATGGTGTGTCTTAGTAAACTTGTCTAACTTCCATTTGCATTATTTTAGATTTATTGTTTCTTTGGAGAAGAGAAGTTATGGCCATGCAAATCCAATAATTAATTAAGTAATATTTTAGTATTTATTACAGAGATATAGATAACATATTTTGAAATTTTCTTTTAAAAAAATTGCTACTTGCCAAAAATATTTTAAAAATAAAGTAAGAATCAACTTTCCTGATGGAAAATTACAGGGAGTGGAAGAAACATGAATTCTATCACTTTCATTCCTTTTAGGCACTTCCAGCAAATCTTACAAGCATAAAAAAATAAAAAGTAAAACTACTAATCTAGTCCAAGAAAATGACTTCACATATGTTTTTATCTGATCCTCACAATAATGTGAAGCATTTTGATTTTCCCAACTTAGATCATAAATTAAGACTCTGAGGGGTTATTTTATTTGAACATGAAAGCAACAAATTAAATATGGAGCTAGCTACTTACACAGTTCTGAAAATAATACAGAGAAAGCAGTATACTCTTACTTCTAACTTCCTATCATTTACCTATGTTTTGCAATGTACTTTGGCATAGTCTCAATACTCTTTCATGTTTTATTACTGCTTTCAGCTAGCCAAAAATATCAAATCATTAATATTCAGTCACTCAGCAATCTTGGCCAGTGTGAAAACTGTGGGAACTGGCCCTTACGTTTTAGTGAAGTTAATTATATATTGCATCCCTTTGTCACTTCTGTGCTTGAATCTGCTTCATTTCTCTTTGCTTTCAACTCTTGGATGACAAAAGCTAGTTTTGGAGAATAGGAACCAAATCCTCTTCTTTGATTTCATGAATTCTGGGTAACTAGAAAACTAAATCTAAATATATGGACATTGAGTCCCTCCCTACAAACACATACTCAGGTCAGAAGCTGTTTCTATAATAGCACTTGTTTGATTCTTGGTTCAAGAGATTATGAATGGAGATAACTAAGAAGCTAAAATAATGGAAAAATCACAACTTGTTCAAGATGTTTTCTCTTTCTAAGGATTTTTCCATCCAATTCAACTGGTCAAAGGCTACATATCATTCAAGAATTTTAAGTTTTAATTTACATATGTAGATTTTTTTTTTCTCCCTGAACATTTGCTTCTCTTCATGACAATATTTGCAGACATAATTGGGAATTCCCTTTCTTCATTTAGCTCACTGCTCTGATATATGCATAACAGCATAAAGAATTTACTGTATATGTATACATTTTAATATAGGTTTTCTTCAACTGAGAATTAACCATTATTCATCTTTGGACAATGAGTAGAAACATTATGATTTCCCAACTTGGGGATCCAGCAAAGGGACTGAGAATCCCCAGGGAATTTGACCCAAGCTAGGTTTCAACATTAAGGAAACCCAGAATTCCCAGATGTACAAGGTAGATTTAGAAAAGGCAGAGGAACCAGAGTTAAAATGGCAACATCCACTGGATCACAGAAAAAGGAAGATAATTCCAAAAGAACATCTACTTCTGCTTCATTGACTACACTAAAAGTCTTTGACTGTGAGGATCACAACACACTGTGGAAAATTTTTCAAGTGATGAAATACCAGACCACCTTAACTGCCTCCTGTAAAACAGTTATGCAGGTCAAGAAGCAACAGTTAGAGCCAGTCATGGAACAAGGGACTGCTGGTTCAATTTTTGGAAAGGAGTACATCAAGGCTGTATATTGTTACCCTGCTTATTTAACTTATATGCAGAGTACATCATGTGAAATGCCAGGCTGGATGAAGTATAAGCTGCAATGAAGATTGCAAGGAAAAATATCAATAACCTCAGATATGCAGATGACACCAACTTTATGACAGAAAGCAAAGAGGAACTAAAGAGCTTCTTGATGAAAGTGAAAGAAGAGAGTGAAAAAAACTGACATGAAACCCAACCTTCAAAAAGCTAAGGTCGTGGCATCCAGTCTATCATTTCATGCCAAATAGATGGGGAAACAATGGAAACAGTGAGAGACTTTATTCTGGGGGTCTCCAAAATCACTGCAGATGGTCACTGCAGCCATAAAATTAAAAGATGCTTGCTCCTTAAAGAAAAGTAATGACAAACCTAGACAGCATATTAAAAAGTAGATAAATTACATGGCAAACAAATGTATTGATGTGAGAGTTGGTAGATAAAGAAGGCTGAGTACCAAAGAATAGATGGTGTTGAACTGTGGTGTTGGAGGAGATTCTTGAGAGTCTGTTGGACTGGTCATATGTCCCTGGTCATAGCAAACACACTCTTCCAACCACACAAGAAGACTCTATGCATGGACATCACCAGTTGTTCAATACCAAAATCAGATTTGTTATATTCTTTGCAGTCAAAGATGGAAAATCTCTACACATTCAGCGAAAACAAGACCAGGACCTCACTGTGGCTCAGACCATAAACTCCTTAATACCAAATTCAGAGTTAAATTGAAGAAGGTAGGGAAAACCACTAGACCACTGAGGTATGACATAAATCAAATCCCTTATGATTATATAGTGGAAGTGAAAAATAGATTAAGGGATTAAATCTGATAGAGTGCCTGAAGAACTATGGACAGAGGTTCATGACACTGTACAACAGGCAGTAGTCAAGACAATCCCCAAGAAAAAGAAATGCAAAAAAGCAAAATGGCTATTGGTGGAGGTCTTACAAATAGCTATGAAAAGAAGAAAAGCAAAAAGCAAAGGAGAAAAGAAAGATATACCCAATGAATATAGAGTTACAAAGAATAGCAAGGACAGATAAGAAAGGCTTCCTCAGTGATCAGTGCAAAGAAATGAAGGAAAACAATAGAGTGGGAAAGACTAGAGATGTCTTCAAGAAAATTAGAGATACCAAGGGATATTTCAAGCAAAGATAGGCACAATAAAGGAGAGAAATTGTATGGACCTAACAGAAGCAGGAGATATTAAGAAGAGGTGGCAAGAATACACAGAAAAACTATACAAAATTATTTTCATGATGCAGATAACCATGGTGGCATGATCACTCACCTAGAGCCAGACATCCTGAAATGCGAAGTGAAGTGGTCATTATGAAGCATCACTATGAACAAAGCTAGTGAACGTGATGGAATTCCAGTTGAGCAATTTCACACCCTAAAAGATGATGCTGTGCAAATACTGTACTCAATAAGCCAGCAAATTTGGAATAATCACAGTGGTCACAGGAATGGAAAGGTCAGTTTTCATTCCAATCCTAGAGAAAGGAAATGCCAAAGAATGCTCAAACCACCTCACAATTGCACTCATCTCACAAGCAAGGAAAGTAATGCTGAAAATTCTCCAAGCCAGGCTTCAACAGTACATAAACAGTGAACTTCTAGATGTTCAATCTGGTTTTAGAAAAGACAGAGGAACCAGAGATCAAACTGCCACCATCTGTTGGATCATCAAAAAAGCAAGAGAATTCCATAAAAATATTTACTTCTCTTTTATTGACTATGTCAAAGCCTTTGATTGTGTGAATCACAACAAACTGAAAAATTCTTCAAGAGATGGGAATACTAGACCATCTTACTTGCCTTCTGAAAAATCTATAGCAGGTTAAGCAGGAACAGCTAGAACTGGACCTGGAAAAACAGACTGGTTCCAATAGGGAAAGGAATATGTCAAGGCTGAATATTGTCTCCCTGCTTATTTAACTTATATGCAGAGTACATCATAAGAAATGCCAGGCTGGATGATGCACAAGCTGGAATGAAGATTGCCAGAAGAAATATCAATAACCTCAGATATGCAGATGACATCACCCTTATGGCAGAAAGTGAAGAAGAACTAAAGAGCCTCTTGATGAAAGTGAAAGAGAAGGGCAAAAAAGTTGGCTTAAAACTCAACATTCAGAAAACTAGGATCATGGCATCTTGTCCCATCACTTCATGGCAAGCACTGGAAACAGTGAGAGACTATTATTTTAGGCCCCAGAATAACTGCAGATGGTGACTGCAGTCATGAAACTAAAAGATGCCTGATCTTTTGAAGAAAAGCTATGATCAACCTAGACAGCATATTAAAAAGCACAGAAACTACTTTGCCAAACAAGGTCCATCTAGAAAAAGCTATGTTTTTTTCCATTAGTCAGGTATGGATGTGAGTATTAGACTATAAAGAAAATCAGCACTGAAGAAAGGATGCTTTTGAATTGTGGTGTAGGAGAAGACTCTTGAGAGTCTCTTGGATTGCAAGGAGATTCAACCACTCCATCCTAAAGGAAATCAATCCTGAATTTCACTGGAAGGACTGATGCTGAAGCTGAAACTCTAATACTTTGGCCACCTAATGGGAAGAACTGACTCATTGGAAAAGACCCTGATACTGGGAAACATTGAAGGCAAGAGGAGAAGGGGACGACAGAGGATGAGATAGTTCTATGGCATCACCAACTCTATGGACATGAGTTTGAGTAAGCTCTGGGAGTTGGTGATGGACAGGGAAGCCTGGTGTGCTGCAGTCCATGGGGTCACAAAGAGTCATACAAGACTGAGCCACTGAACTGAACGGGAGATTGAACCAGTTATTCCTAAAGGTAATCAATCATAAAATTTATTGGAAGACTGATGTTGAAGCTGAAGTTCCAATACTTTGGCTACCTGATGCAAAGAACTGACTCATTGGAAAAGACCTTGATACCAGAAAGATTGAAGGCAGGAGGAGAAGGGGACTATAGAGGACAAAATTGTTGGATGGCATCATTGACTCAATATGCATTAGTTTGCCAAGCTTCAGAAAATGGTGCTGGACAGGGAAGCCTGGCAAGTTGGAGTCCATGGGGTTGCAAAGAGTCGGATGTGACTAGGCGACTGAACAACAGCAATCAACATTATATTTCCCCAGGTAGACATATTATAGTAAACCAGAAAAACAAGTAGAAGTTCTCAAAGAAATGTGGGCAGGAAATAAGTAAGAAGATACAATTGAAGGCATCCAACTCTGACAATCTATAAATTGTTACATTTGGATGTAGGATATATTTCAATAAATAATCAATGACTAGATTGCTGAATTAATGAAAATATAAGAACTCAAATGTTTTCACTGTTATTTGAAGTAATAAAAACTACTCATTTAGCCAAAAAATATATAAAGACCTTAAGGTGCTTTAAATTATTTCTCAGTTGTAGTGGCAACCTTTCCCAGTTTTCACACGACTGTCCTGATGATAGCCTTGAAAACCCTACATTCAGGAAGAAAGCTTCTCAGTAGGACATAATGAAACACTTGGTCACCTTTTCAAGCAATTACTATTATGGCTCTTATTTAATAATTAGATTGAGATGATACAGGGAGATTAAGTGATATGTCTAATATCCTACAACTAATGAATGACAGAGGCAAGTATTGAACTTCCTTACTCAAAGTCCCATGTTCTTAACCGTGATACTATGTAATCTATCAAGACTTTTTCTTTTTTCTTTCTCACTTGTTTATTCTCACAACATGAAAGTGAGGACACAGAAACAATGTTTAAGAACATTGTGTGTGAAGCACGTGTAGGTATATTTGTTTTAAATACATATTTTTGATAGTACATGGCTGAAGCAGAGTGCTTTCAGCATTTGCATAAAATATCATTGACTATTCTATTGTTTTCAATTTGTGCCCTCAGGTTTATGGAAGTCTTTTGTTTATTTTAATTAGTCATAAACTCATAAATTTAGTTCATTAGTTCCTTTTTTGCCTTTTCCATTTAGTCCATTTTATAAGCTTCTTTCTTCTTCCTTTCTTTCAATTTTAAAAATCAGGATTGCTTGTGAAAATATGTCCTAAAAATTAGGTATGTATATTCCTTCTATTCCTGCTTTCTGGAGAGTTTTTACCCCAATGCTCATCACAGCACTGTTTATAATAGCCAGGACATGGAAGCAACCTAGATGTCCAACAGCAGACGAATAGATAAGAAAGCTGTGGTACATATACACAATGGAGTATTACTCAGCCATTAAAAAGAATACATTTGAATCAGTTCTGATGAGGTGGATGAAACTGGAGCTGATTATACAGAATGAAGTAAGCCAGAAAGAAAAACACCAAAACAGTATACTAACACATATATATGGAATTTAGAAAGATGGTAATGATAACCCTGTATGCGAGACAGCAAAAGAGACACAGATGTATATGAAAGTCTTTTGGATTCTGTGGGAGAGGGAGAGGGTGGGATGATTTGGGAGAATGCCATTGAAACATGTATGCTATCATGTGAGAAACGAATCACCAGTCTAGGTTCGATACAGGATACAGGATGCTTGGGGCTGGTGCACTGGGATGACCCAGAGAGAAAATATGGGGAGGGTGGTGGGAGGGGGTTCAGGATTGGGAACTCATGTACACCTGTGGTGGATTCATGTCAATGTATGGCAAAACCAATACAGTACTGTAAAGTAAAAATAAAATAAATAAAATAAATAACAAAAATTTAGGTATATATAATCCATATTTACATAAACCATCATTTTCAATTAGAAATTTTGAGATGATCAACAAGATGTTTATGTTCCAATCCAGTAACATTTTAGTTAAGTCGTTTGAGGTTCTTGGCAATGTTTGAATCTCTCTTCATCCTTCTAGTGTTACACTGAACTGGTCTCCAGTCAGATGAATGACAAATGTTTAAGTAGAAAGTAAAAAAAATATATTCCCCAGGGAAAGCAGTATTGTATTAGTGGTTATGATAATTTAATAAAGAACATTATGTAATTCCAACTGCTTGTTCTAAACTATTACGGAAATTCAAAGCTTCTTGAACAAAATTAAAAAAAAAAAAAAAACACACACGCACACACAAAATCCAATTCCTAGCAAGAATCATTTGTGAAATAACAAAGCTTCACAGTACACTTCATGAGTTTACATTTCTTGCTTTGAAGTTCCAATTTATTTTCATTTTCCTTGCATTTTAAATGCTATTGAACATGATTTGGAAATACACTGTACTGAATGTACCTCAACATGGATGACTATTTGTGAATGTGTTGCTTAATCAATAACATTGATCATTCTGTTTGTAAAAGTGCTAATTCATTGCATAAAAACATTATCAACAAACAGGTGTAATTTGTCTTCAAGAACAGTAATGAAACATTGATAACAAGATTCATAGAAATACCTTATTTCACTCATTGTGTAGATAGATATAATTATACCAAGGAAAGTTCTTTTCAGTCTTAGAACTGAAAGTCATTGCATAAAGAAAAAAGGCAGGCATACTGACTACTATGTATAAGCAACTATTTTTAGTTTAATGGTTCAATAGAAAGTAAATGATGTAAAAATAGAAATTGGAGATTATCATGGCCTTTTAAATAATTACTAATTTTACATATACAGGGTCGTAGACCTAATTAAAAGATGATAGATTAAATAATAGATTTTCTGATTTCCTGTCCTGTGCTTTTTCATCACAGTAATACTAATGATTTACATGTGTCAGGCCTTTTTTCATTTAAAAAAAGAGTAGCTGTAAGATGTATATTGATCTTTCTAATATATTTATTAGAGACAAATGACAAGTCTTAGATCAGATAGCTGAGGAGGCTAACCTAAAATCACATGACACATTTAGCAGTAGAGCTGAAAATAAAACTGATCCCTTTTAACAACCTTATAAGCCAGATATCATGAATGGTTGCTTGTCTTTGTCTCCTGCAAAGCAGACATTTGATACATTCTGCCTACTAGTGTAGGAAAGTATGATATAAATCTATGGACTATACATTCCATATAAAAATATAAAAACTTGTCCTGGATCAATGAATTCCTGCTGTGAATTTCTAAGGCAAATCAAGACTGTTTTATAAGGTTATCTATCCAATCTAAGAACCAGAAGACTATCATGGAAAATGGCCCCCACTGCACATACAGAAGATATTGTAACTACATAAAGGTATAAATTAACAATGGGGAGGAATTTATTTCTGAGAACAGCAAAAAAAGTAGTTGATCAGTTAATTGATAAAGACAGAGACAGATATGTTTATGTGAATGCCTATGTCTCAAAGGAACAAAGGAACACCAGAATAATAAAACAATTCAAAGGAATAGATAAGAGAGCCAAGGAAAAAACTTGATGAATTCCAAGAACTAAGGTAGCGTGTGAGTGCTATTGAGCAATATCCAACTCTGTGCAACCCCATGGGCTGGAGCCCACCAGAATTCTCCATCCATGGAAATATTCAGGCAAGAATACTTGAATGGGTTGCCGTCACCCACTCAGGGGATCTTCGACTCGGATCAAACTTACATCTCTTGTGTCTCCTGCAATGGCAGGCAGATTCTTTACCACTGCACCACCTGGGAAGCCAATTAAGAAGGTGTAGAAGACTAATTTTTATCAGCAACAGAGAAGGAACACCAGTACTACCTGGTGTTATAGAAACCACATATAAGACAGTATTTAAAGAGGTAAAGTGTGATCAGTTCTGTCAAACTCTGTTAAAGAGTTTCAGTAAGGAGTCAGAGGAGTGTCACATATATTTGACAATATGGACACAACTGGGAAAACGACACTGACACCCAATTTGAAGAATAAACCAGTGGTTAGAAAGTGGTAATAGGCAATAAACACAACACATTTGAAAAGATTTGCTGTGAAGGAAAAAAGAAAAAGAAGCTGGACCTTTCAAAATATCAGGTATAAGAACATGCATCAAAGTAGCTGGGAATGATCCAGTAAATAGAGATCAGTAACACAGAAATGAGACAATCTACATTAAAAATATATTGACTTTTATAAATGAGTATGATAAATTTCACTTTAATGTCATGAAAATATCAACCATCACTCATCAAAAAAGTTAGTCAAAACTTACAACTTATAGCAATAATTGAAAAATGTTTCTTATTTATAGGCCTTCTGAAAATAACATTTTCCAAACACTTCTGTCTAAAATCTAACTGTCTACTTGTACATGACTTTGCTGTTATTTAAATTCACATTCACTTGAAAGGAGCAAATTTATAAGTATAAATGTCAAAAATATGGTATCAAATTTCAAAGAATCCTCAGATTTTGAGTCTTTTCAAAATTGAAAAATACATAGCTTAAAAAACCTTTTTATCTTTATTCATAAGAATATTTTATTACCTCAGCCTGCTTCACCTGATCCTTTGTTATTTTTAATTAAGTGGAAATATGCACAACAAATTTCAGTTTTTCAAAGACAAATCTATAAAAGCAAGTATGTGTCTTTAAATTGTGAGTTTGCGGCATTAACTTCAGGTGTCAAAAATAGCATTCTGGAACCTACAAAGCAGTTGTCTGATACAAAGAATCCTTAAAAAGTTACTTCTTTCTATAAGATAAAAATATTAGAAAAATTATATAGAAAATATAAATCATAAATATTCTTCATAGTTTGGCAGAAAGCAAAGAGGAACTAAAGAGTCTCTAGATAAGGTGAAAGAGGAAAGTAAAAAAGCTGGCTTAAATCTCAACATTCAAAAAACTAACATCATGGCATTCAGTCTTATCATTTCATGGCAAATAGATGGGGAACAAATGGAAACAGTGATATATTTTCTTGGACTCCAAAATCACTGTACACTGTGATGGAAGCCATGAAATTCAAAGATACTTGCTCTTTGGAAGAAAAGTCATGACAAACATTGACAGTGTATTAAAAAGCAGTGACATCACTTTGCAGACAAAAGTCTGTATAGTCAGTTATGGTTCTTCCAGTTGTCATGTATGGATATCACAGTTGGACTGTAAAGACTGGGTGCCAAAGAACTGATGCTCTTGAATTGTCATCCTGAAGAAGACGCTTGAGACTCCCTTGGACTGCAAGGAAACAAACCAGTCAATCCAAAAGGAAATCAACCCTGAACATTCATTGGATGGATTGATGCTGAACCTGAAGCTCCAATATTTTGGTCACCTGATGGACAGAGCCAGCTCATTGGAAAAGACTCTAATTTTGGGAAAGATTGAAGGCGAGAGAAGAAGGGTGCAATAGAGGATGAAACAGTTGAATGTTATCATCTACTCAATGGACATGAATTTGAGCAAACTCTGGAGAGAGTGAAGGAAAGAAAAGCCTGGTGTGCTGCAGTCCATGAGGTCACAAAAATCAGATATGGCAACTGAACAACAACAAATTCTTCATAGTTTATTAATACTGCTGCTGGGGTCCAGCCTCAGCAGAGTCCAGGGATACCCTCAGGATGAACGGCGTCGACAAACGAAAGAATGACATGATGAGACCAAGCTTCGGTGAGCGAGGCCCGTAACTTTATTTTCAAAAAGAGCTTTTATAGCCTGACATGTACAGAGAGGAAAATGAAAGATGAAAAGTCATGAAGAGTCAGCTCAAACATTCCAGCAGGTTTGCCCTTATCAAAACCAGGATTTTTTCTGCATACCTTTCTCATAAAAAAGGCTTTTATGTTGTGTACATTATCTTCTGACCTTGGAGGCCTGTTGACATTTTATAACCCTTTTTTGATAAAGGTTGATCAACCAGAAAAATTGTTTTCCCTTGAAATGTTTTTTCTTTATACCTCTAATCTGTGTCAGCCTCAGTTCAGTTCAGTTCAGTTCAGTCGCTCAGTCATGTCCGACTCTTTGCGACCCCATCAATCGCAGCACGCCAGGCCTCCCTATCCATCACCAACTCCCGGAGTTCACTCAGACTCACGTCCATCGAGCCTGTGATGCCATCCAGCCATCTCATCCTCTGTCGTCCCCTTCTCCTCCTGCCCTCAATCCCTCCCAGCATCAGAGTCTTTTCAAGTGAGTCAACTCTTCACATGGGGTGGCCAAAGTACTGGAGCTTCAGCTTTAGCATCATTCCTTCCAAAGAAGTCCCAGGGCTGATCTCCTTCAGAATGGACTGGTTGGATCTCCTTGCAGTCCAAGGGGCTCTCAAGAGTCTTCTCCAACACCACAGTTCAAAAGCATCAATTCTTTGGTGCTCAGCCTTCTTCACAATCCAACACTCACATCCATACATGACCACAGGAAAAACCATAGCCTTGACTAGATGGACCTTAGTCGGCAAAGTAATGTCCCTGCTTTTGAATATACTATCTAGGTTGGTCATAATTTTTCTTCCAAGGAGTAAGCGTCTTTTAATTTCATGGCTGCAGTCAACATCTGCAGTGATTTTGGCACCCAAAAATAAAGTCTGACACTGTTTCTACTGTTTCCCAGTCTATTTCCCATGAAGTGATGGGACCAGATGCCATGATCTTCATTTTCTGAATGTTGAGCTTTCAGCCAACTTTTTCACTCTCCTCTTTCACATTCATCAAGAGGCTTTTCAGTTCCTCTTCATTTTGCCATAAGGGTGGTGTCATCTGCATATCTGAGGTTATTGATATTTCTCCTGGCAATCTTGATTCCAGCTTGTGTTTCTTCCAGTCCAGAATTTCTCATGATGTACTCTGCATATAAGTTAAATAAGCAGGGTGACAATAGACAGACTTGACGTACTCCTTTTCCTACTTGGAACCAGTCTGTTGTTTCATGTCCAGTTCTAACTGTTTCTTCCTGACCTGCATACAGATTTCTCAAGTGGCAGTTCAGGTGGTCTGGTATTCCCATCTCTTTCAGAATTTTCCACAGTTTATTGTGATCCAGACAGTCAAAGGCTTTGGCATAGTCAATAAAGCAGAAATAGATGTTTTTCTGGAACTCTCTTGCTTATTCCATGATCCAGTGAATGTTGGCAATTTGATCTCTGTTTCCTCTGCCTTTTCTAAAACCAGTTTGAACATCAGGGAGTTCACGGTTCACGAATTGCTGAAGCCTGGCTTGGAGAATTTTGAGCATTACTTGAAAAGCATGTGAGATGAGTGCAATTGTGTGGTAGTTTGAGCATTCTTTGGCATTGCCTTTCTTTGGGACTGGAATGAAAACTGACCTTTTCCAGTCCTGTGGCCAACTGCTGAGTTTTCCAAATTTGCTGGCATATTGAGTGCAGCACTTTCACAGCATCATCTTTCAGGATTTGAAAGACCTTAACTGGAATTCCATCACCTCCACTAGCTTTGTTCATAGTGATTCTTACTAAGGCCCACTTGACTTCACATTCCAAGATGTCTGGCTCTAGATTAGTGATCACATCATCATGATTATCTGGGTCGTGAAGATCTGTTTTGTACAGTTCTTCCGTGTATTCTTGCCACCTCTTCTTAATATCTTCTGCTTCTGTTAGGTCCAGACCATTTTTGTCCTTTATTGAGCCCATCTTTACATGAAAAGTTCCCTTGGTATCTCTAATTTTCTTGAAGAAATCTCTAGTCTTTCCCATTCTGTTGTTTTCCTCTATTTCTTTGCATTGATCACTGAAGAA
The DNA here is from genome assembly GCF_032405125.1 of Capricornis sumatraensis. Taxonomy (NCBI): domain Eukaryota; kingdom Metazoa; phylum Chordata; class Mammalia; order Artiodactyla; family Bovidae; genus Capricornis; species Capricornis sumatraensis. The sequence goes on along the minus strand of NC_091091.1, from coordinate 5,266,327 downwards.
GGCTTTCTTATCTCTTCTTGCTATTCTTTGGAACTCTGCATTCAGATGCTTATTTCCTTCCTTTTCTCCTTTGCTTTTGGCCTCTCTTCTTTTCACAGCTATTTGTAAGCCCTCCCCAGACAGCCATTTTGCTTTTTTGCATTTCTTTTCCATGGGGATGGTTTTGATCCCTGTCTCCTGTACAATGTCACAAACCTCATTCCCTAGTTCATCAGGCACTCTATCTATCAGATCTAGACGCTTATATCTATTTCTCACTTCCACTGTAAAATCATAAGGGATTTAAGTCATACCTGTATGGTGTAGTGGTTTTCCCTACTTTCTTCAATTTAAGTCTGAATTTGGCAATAAGGAGTTCATGATCTGAGCCACTGTCAGCCCCTGGTCTTGTTTTTGTTGACTGTATAGAGCTTCTCCATGTTCGGCTGCAAAGAATATAATCAATCTGATTTCGGTGTTGACCATCTGGTGATGTCCATGTGTAGAGTCTTCTCTTGTGTTGTTGGAAGAGGATGTTTGCTATGACCAGTGCATTTTCTTGGCAAAACTCTATTAGTCGTTGCCCTGCTTCATTCCGCATTCCAAGGCCAAATTTGCCTGTTACTCCAGGTGTTTCTTGAGTTACATTCTCATGGAGCAAAGGTGGAGTGGGTTACAACAACAACAACAAAGTACTTATTAGCTCAAAGGTCTGATGTGGTTAATACCAAGGCTACTACTTGTTTTTCTTACATTCCAACTATATTAACTAATGCACTCCCAGGCACACAATGGATAAGGGATATGGGAACCTGGCAGCAAGCATTGGCTCAACAATGAAACAGTTCACCAGCATTATTTTAATAAAAAAATTTCACCCCTCAAACGGCTCTATATTTTTAGAATACTTATGCTTCCCGTGTCATGGTTTGTGAACAATTATATGCGTAGTTGCAAGAGTCTGGATAAACCTGCCAAGCAAGCTAGAATGCTAACAGGGGGTTTGAATTGAAATGCTCCTTTCATGCCCAGGAGACTTATCAACTAGAGCCCTAAGTTGAATTCTCCAGAGAAAGGTGGTCGGGGATAGCCCCCTGTTAATATCAGAAGAGTTGGTAAAAGGCATAATATAGTATACAGTAGACAGACAGATTTTGGTTTGGGTAGATGCTCGAGCAGGTTCAGGGAGTCCCTCAAGTCCTGATCTGCCTTGCCTGTCAGGTCTCCTCTGCATGACCTTGTCATGGGTGGGATCTCTCGTGCTGGCTCCCGACATACTGCAAACTTAGCAGAGATCTCTATGAGTCCTTACCAATTTATTCATTTCCATATTTTAAGATGGTAAAAAATATGATTTATATGAGCCCAAGATTTATTACAAGTGATAATCCACACAAACCTGCAAGCATATATAATGCTTTCTTTGGGGTGATAGCCATTATCACTTTAAATAAATTCATAATAGTTTTTTATTTGGTAAGCATTTTTTAAAGAGAAAAAACCAAACTATAATCACTTTTGAACTTTGATGTTTGTCCCTCTTATATTGTAGTTTTCATTTCATTTTTTGGATTCAATTTCTATGGATTATATGTGATGACTGGTATTGCAGTGTGTTGCAGTATAAATTATTTAACAATCATTTAGAAATGAAAGTAATTATATAAATTATATTCGAGCTCAAGATTTTTTCTAAAAAGAACACTTTAATGTTGAGTAGGCTTTTCTGTTGCACATCTGAATATAAAAGTAGAGATGATTAGAGTTCTTTAGGCTCTATGGAATATTGTGGGAAAGAGGTTTAGGAATTATCTTAATACTATCAAAGATGCAAGTTCTGTGAATATCTTAGATATTTTAGACCTGGTATATTGCACAAATCCATGGTTTAGGAGGGGCCATGTGGCCCATAAAAATCTACTAATACTCTCCTAGCTAAATGATGTCACTCTTAATTTCCATTATGATTCTATACTAAGAACATCAATTTTGAAGTTGGAGAATGAGCATAGATTTAGGTTTTTAATAACAAAATGAGGCAGTATTTTTATATCAGGATGGGTGGTGAAATTTAAATTTGTTCACTCCCATAATGAATATATTTGTATTTCTACACTATATAACTTTTTGAATCATAGAAATACTGGAATTTTCAGAATTGATAACAGGCCAATGAAGAAGACAGTGTGGAAAGCATTTTTCAAATTCATCAATAATAATGAGCGGAACTACTTGTTAAAAATGCTTCTACCTCACACTATCCCAAATTGCCCATTACCATATGACCACCAATCTCTGACTCTATTTTTAGAGAAATTCTCTCCCATAATATATTATCACATTTTCAAAATCAGTCAATTAATTTAACTCAGGATGACAGTGAACCGTGAACTGCCAGATGTTTAAGCTGATTTTAGAAAAGGCAGAGGAACCAGAGATCATATTGCCAACATCCTCTGGATCATGGGAAAAGAAAGAGAGTTCCAGAAAAATATCTATGTCTGCTTTATTGGCTATGCCAGAGCCTTTGAATGTGTGGATCACAATAAACTGTGGAAAATTCTGAAAGAGATGGGAATACCAGACCACCTGACCTGCCTCTTTTGAAACCTATATGCAGGTCAGGAAGCAACAGTTAGACTTGGACATGGAACAACAGACTGATTCCAAATAGGAAAAGGAGTACATCAAGGCTGTCTATTGTCACCCTGCTTATTTAACTTCTATGCAGAGTACATCATGAGAAACGCTGGGCTGGAAGAGGCACAAGCTGGAATCAAGACTGCCGGGAGAAATATCAATAACCTCAGATATGCAGATGACATCACTCATAGCAGAAAGTGAAGAGGAACTAAAAAGCCTCTTGATGAAAGTGAAAGAGGAGAGTGAAAAAGTTGACTTAAAGCTCAACATTCAGAAAACAAAGATCATGGCATCTGGTCCCATCACTTCATGGGAAATAGATGGGGAAACCGCAGAAACAGTGTCACACTTCATCTTTTTGGCTCCAAAATCACTGCAGATGGTGATTGCAGCCATCAAATTAAAAGTTGCTTACTCCTTGGAAGAAAAGTTATGACCAACCTAGATAGCATATTCAAAAGCAGAGATATTACCTTGCCAACAAAGGTCCATCTAGTCAAGGCTATGGTTTTTCCAGTGGTCATGTATGGATGTGAGTGTTGGACTGTGAAGAAAGTTGAGCACCAAAGAATTGATGCTTTTGAACTGTGGTGTTGGAGAGGACTCTTGAGAGTCCCTTGGACTGCAAGGAGATCCAACCAGTCCATTCTAAAGGAGATCAGTCCTGAGTGTTCTTTGGAAGGAATGATGCTGAAGCTGAAACTCCAGTACTTTGGCCTCCTCATGTGAAGAGTTGACTCATTGGAAAAGACTCTGATGCTGGGAGGGATTTGGGGCAGGGGAAGAAGGGACGACAGAGGATGAGATGGCTGGATGGCATCACCGATTCAATGAACATGAGTTGGACAGGGAGGCTGTGATTTTTAGGGTCGCAAAGAGTCGAACACAGCTGAGTGACTGAACTGAACTGAACTGAAGATAAATCTGAATTATTTTAGCAGAAGTTAAAAATTCTAGTAACTTTTGAATCCTCAGATTTGTTTTTATTAAGGAATTTATTCTAAGATTCATTTAGTGTATACTTGGGTACATATCTCTTATTGATTGGTCCCTAGATTCAAGCCATTTCCTGAGAGGCTTATCTCTAATTAGTTCATAGATTTATTCTTTCCAGTTTTCCAGCTCCTCCAATTGCATTTTAATTCTCTAAACTGGCTCTTAATTTTTTTCTCTTTTCTCTTTATCCTCAATTCATCACTTATTTCATTCACTGCTAACACTCAATATCATTAATGCTGACTTAATTATCTTTCCTGTTAAATAACCATAACAGTTCTAAAGCTGTGTCATATGTGATAACTCAACAAGGAAACATATTCCAATTCAATTAGAAACAAAGAGTAAGATTTTTACCACAACTTTAAAATCTAGCTTAACTAGAAGCTATTTTTTTTGACATGCATAATAAAAAATGAAAACTACAGTATAACTTTCATTCTTATTGTATTTTATTATTTTCTTCATCCAAAATTGTTTATTTATCAGCATCTATTTTAACTTAGTGGGTTACCCACTGAATTTAGGCTCTAAATGAGCTGTTTAATGTCAGAAAACTATCATTATACATCAATGAGATCAAATTCTAACACTTTGCAGTAAAAACTTTGGCAAACAACTTTTTAAAAGAAAAAGCTGAGACAAATTAAGAATCTTTTTTTTTAATCATAAGAAATTCACTGGATATAATACAACTGAACTTCCCAAATATAAAATTTAAGGCATCCAAATAAACCCATTAAGAGGCATGTTAATTCAAAGAAGATAAATTAACCAAATCTTCAGAAATAGCATATTTCATACTAGGACAACTTTGGTTGTTGAGGTATTGTAATGCACAGAGCACATCAAACTGATAAACTAATTGTCAATCCTCTGGAGAATGAAATGGCAACACACCGAAGTATTCTTCCTCAGGAAATCTCAAGGACATAGGAACCTGGAGGGCTACAGTCCATGGGGTTGCAAGAGTTGGACACTACTACCACCACCACCATAAGTTCAGTTCAGTCACTCAGTCTTGTCGAACTCTTTGTGAACCCATGAATCGCAGCACGCCAGCCCTCCCTGTCCATCACAACCTCGCGGAGTTCACTCAAACTCACGTCCATCGAGTCAGTGATGCCATGCAGCCATCTCATCCTCTGACGTCCCCTTTCCCTCCTGCCCCCAATCACTCCCAGCATCAGAGTCTTTTCCAATGAGTCAACTCTTCACACGAGGTGGCCAAAGTAGTGGAGTTTCAACTTTAGCATCATTCCTTCCAAAGAACACCCAGTACTGATCTCCTTTAGAATGGACTGGTTGGATCTCCCTGCAGTCCAAGGGACTCTCAAGAGTCTTCTCCAACACCACAGTTCAAAAGCATCAATTCTTTGGTGCTCAACTTTCTTCACAGTCCAACTCTTCCATCCATACATAACCACTGGAAAAAACATAACCTTGACTAGACAGACCTTTGTTGGCAAGGTAATATCTCTGCTTTTCAATATGCTATCTAGGTTGGTCATAACTTTTCTTCCATGGAGTAAGCATCTTTTAATTTCATGGCTGCAGTCACCATCTGCAGTGATTTTGGACTCCCCAAAAACAAAGTCTGACACTGTTTCTGCGGTTTCCCCATCTATTTCCCATGAAGTGATGGGACCAGATGCCATGATCTTCATTTTCTGAATGTCGAGCTTTAAGCCAACTTTTTCACTCTTCTCTTTCACTTTCATCAAGAGGCTTTTTAGTTCCTCTTCACTTTCTGCCATAAGAGTGATGTCATCTGCATATCTGAGGTTATGGATATTTCTCCTGGCAATCTTGATTCCAGCTTGTGCTTCTTCCAGCCCAGCGTTTCTCATGATGTACTCTGCATAGAAGTTAAATAAGCAGGGTGACAACAAACAGCCTTGATGTACTCCTTTTCCTATTTGTAACCAGTCTGTTGTTCCATGTCCAGTTCTAACTGTTGCTTCCTGACCTGCATATAGGTTTCTCAAGAGGCAGGTCAGGTGGCCTGGTATTCCCATCTCTTTCAGAATTTTCCACAGTTTATTGTGATCCAGACAGTCAAAGGCTTTGGCATAGTCAATAATCTTGTCAAAATGTTTTATTTACATAGTTATTATAAATAGGCATTAGTCAGCAAAATCCTTGCTAAAATGTACATAGTAAATATCTCGGTTTTGTGGCCACATAATATCTCTATTACATATTACTTTTCTTGTTTGCTTTATAACCTTTAATATATAAAGCTGGTTTTTATCTTAAATGTTTTATAAAAGTGAACTACAGGATGTATATGACACATAATTCATATTTTACTCGTCCTTCTTCAGAAGGAAGTTGAAAAATCCTACAAGGAAGCAACTACACAGATTTAAAATACGGGATGTTGGAGGACAATGAGGCTGCTTTCTTCAAAAAGTAAATGGCAAGGGACTAAAGAGATAAAACTATATGTCATATATGAACCCTGTCTGTATAAATGAGATTAGACTGCAGTTGATTATTTAAAAAAAAAAAAAAAAAACTTTAAAAGACATTTTAGAATACTTTTGCTGATTCTAAAGTAAGCATTCCCCATTTACAAAAGTATTGATATTTGAAGTTATAACTACTTTCTAGTAATCCTTAATATTAGAATACAGTATATTATCTGAAATAATATTTGCCATAGATTTGAAAGTCTAAAAGCCTGCTGATTTTAAGTAACTGTAAATTTCTTACAGACTAAGCTTGTAAATCTGGAATAATTAGGTCAATATTCTACTTGAGGAATCAGATAATTTAAACATGGATATCATGCTGATATATTCTCAATCACATTGTAGATAAACCTCTTAGAAACAACATTTAACTCTATGAGCACCAGTAAGTAATAGACTTAGTATCAGAACTACCAAAGAGGTAGAATCTATGGGCAGGATCTTCAGATGAGTAAGATTGTTTCCTGTGAAGAGTCACAAGGATATACTGGTTCTATCTTCAGCTGTGTGTTAATGACCTGATAGAGTTATGGGTCATTTGTATGTTTGTACAATCATCTGTATGTCTCTGTTCTCCCCCTATAGCTTAAAGGAAGTTCTATATTGATATTTATGAAATGACATGAATAAATCATTGAATCAGTCCTGCTACCTGCAGTATTGCTCTGTGACAGAGTAACTACCCTAAACCCCAAACCCACTGTAAACTTCCATTTGATATCAGATTTATAGCATAATATCCCTAATAAAAAATACAACAGTGGCAACAAAGGCATTTAGACCTCCAATTAATCCCCCCAGAGACTAAAACTAAGGAACCTTCAGTTATCTTGTCATTGTGCTTGTGTGTCAAGTAATTTCTGAAAAATTGTTCAAGGTTAGTTGGAATTAATGAACACTGAAATTACTCAATATCAACAGTTACAATGCTTGCTCATGCCCTGTCCTTGATATTAGTTAAAATTCTCTCATGATTCAAAGTAATAGCAGAAAGGGAATCTTTGCAGAATGCCAACCTTCTTTCAGAGTCTCCCACCCTGAAAGAAAAATAACAAAGGCCTCCCAATGCCAAGAGAATTCTATACAACAAAGTGCTATATAAATCCACATAAGGCCACACAAACAACAAAGCCTTCCTTCAATCTAAGATGAGAGTTTTCAAATTTCAAGTCATTCACCCAGCACTTTTTAATATGAAATAGAATTTAACAAAACATGCCTTATGTTGTTAAAAAAATTGTCTTTTGAAATTTTGCATTAATTACACACACAAACATGTGTGCTGGGTGGCAATGGCAATTTGTTATTACATCAGGGTACAGTTAAAAATGTTTCAAGTTTCTAACAATTGAAGGGATAACAGAATAATAGGACTAGGTCCTTTTTCTACTTTTCTATCCTAAGAAGAAAGGATTGAGGGCTTATTAAACCCATCTAACAATTAAATTGGGGGTTACAAAATTTTCTTTTCCTCTCAACAGTTGTGAAGTTAAGGAAAAGGCACAGAAACCATGTTCTCTTTCATTTGTCAGGACCATAAACAAAGTTAATAATAATTATTACCCAAGTTGATTCCTTGTGGCATGTAATTTCTATATTAACAAACATTTTAGGTTGGACGATTTTTGTATTATTTACAAGGATTCTTATTATCCATGTATCACTTTTTCCAAGACTAGGAGATATATCTACGGTATTATGAAACTTGGAAAACTCTAGCTTAATCATACTATCTAAAGTCATAGTAAGAAACAAAAATCTTGGTTAACAACTCAAGTTTCCCATTTTGTTTATAGCAAAAATGATTAATGGTCTTCTAATGGGTAAATCAATACTTTGCTTAATTGTATTTTTCTCAGAATTACATATCTCTAGTTCATTAGCTCTTTTAAATAACAGCCTGCTTTGGAAAACTGCACGACTTAATTTTTTTTTTCTTTTAGAGTCTTAATAACTCTTTTGTTCTTATGTGTCTTAGTCTTTCTCTAAGTCTGCACAAACAATGATAAAAATATAGGTATTTTCATATATTTTATGCAATGGTGTTGTTGTCGCTCAGTCATGTCTGACTCTTTTGACACCGTGGACTATAGCCTGCCAGGCTCTTCTGTCCATGGGATTTTCTAGGCAAGAATGCTGAGTGGGTAGGCATTCCTTTCTCCAGGGGATACTCTCTGACCCAGGGATCAAGAGCCACATCTCTTGCATTACAGACAGATTCTTTACCACTGACCCATTGGGGACCCCCCAAGAATAAAAAAAAAAATTTAGAAGACTCTCTGACTGTTCAAAACTTTACAATAGTAATAAGTTTAGGAATAGACCATTCAGTGATTATGGATCATGTATTATGGAATCTAAGAAAGTGTGTCATCATATTTATAAAAAAAATTTCATAAACTCATTAAAAAAACGAATACACTCATGAAGGCTGGTAGTATGCAAATAAACTAGAAGGCTAATGTTCATCCATTTAAGAATTATTCATGGAGTTCTAACTCTGTGATTGGCTTAGGTAAGTAGGAACAATAGGGAAAACCCCTGGGCTCATGGGAATCGCCTTCTAGTGGGCAATTTAAACAATACAGAAGCTCATCGATGAATTACAAAGATAACTTCATTTAGAGTAAGTGCTACAAAGATAACAAACAGTGACTCCTGCTAGGGGGAATAATATAAATTTAGCTTCCAGTGACAGCCTCACTGAGGACGGGGTGTATTAACTGAGTCACAGTTGAATAGCAAGGAGCCTACTGTGTCATTTCTTATTTTGTGGGGGGGCTCCAAAATCACTGCAAACAGTGACTGCATCCATGAAATTAAAAGATGCTTACTACTTGGAAGGAAAGTTATGACCAACATAGACAGCATATTAAAAAGCAGAGACATTACTTTGTGAACAAAGGTCCATCTAGTCAAGGCTATGGTTTTTCCAGTAGTCATATATGGATGTGAGAGTTGGACTATGAGGGAAGTTGAGTGCCGAAGAATTGATGCTTTTGAACTGCTTGAGAGTCCCTTGGACTGTAAGATCCAACCAGTCCATCCTAAAGGAGATCAGTCCCAGGTGTTCATTGGAAGGACTGATGTTGAAGCTGAAACTCCAATCTTTTGGCCATCTGATACAAAGAGCTGACTCATTTGAAAAGACCCTGATGCTGGAAAAGATTTAAGGCTGGAGGAAAAGGGGATGCCAGAGGATGAGATGGTTGGATGGCATCACCAAATCAATGGACATGATTGGGTAAACTCTGGGAGTTGGGGCTGGACAGGGAGGCCTGGCATGCTGCAGACCATGGGGTCGCAAAGAGTCGGACACGACTGAGAAACTGAACTGAACTGAACTGCTGTGTTATTCAGGTTGAGGGGAAAGCAGGTCTGCAGGCCTAATACAGAAATATTCTTAGCACAAATAAAAAGAAAAGGAGGGTAATCTTGCTGATGCATGGCAAATGGGAAGGAAAAGACTCATAATTATCTTATCAATATTATGTTATCAACCCATCTATTACTTTCTTTAAAATATTATCAGTGTAGTAAATAAAACTTTAAAAAAAATAACTGGAATTAAATGTGACTCCCTGTCCTCCATTTCACTAGGCTGATGAAAAATTCTGTCATTATGGAGGTGTCCAGTATATTTAGAGGTTCCCAGAGATGGGTTTTCAAGTGTTTTCCACTGTGTTGCCCACTGTCCAAGCCAGCCTTGGCCCCTTGAGGTCAAGTAACTCAGTTCTTCAACATGTACAGGGCATGAATATCTTTGACAGGAAAACCTGTGCCCAGGACATAAGCTCCCTAGATATCTTGTAGGTATCTGCTGACACTAGCCCTGGGTGCCTTTAACTCTTTGGAATACAACGAAATAGTCAGGTCTATATCACCATTCATCTGAAAGCATCAGAGCTGCATCTCCTCCCTAGACTTCAGGGATCTTCCTTTCTTTTAGGTTGTTTCTCAAAGAGCTTTCAGAGTTCTCCTCTTGTACATAAAGAAGTCCATACAAAATAATCAACCTTTGAAAGAAACCAAAACAATACTAAAGGATATTCTTCCCTGAATCAATAATATGCAAAAAACCCACAAAAATTTTAAAAGAGGGAATTAGAGGAAGGATACAGAATACAAATATATATATATATATATATATACATACATACATACATACATACACACATATACAAACATGCAGACACATACATTTTAGGGAATTAAAATATGACTAATTAGTGTGTGTTCTCAGTCGCTTAATCGTATCTGACTCTATGCTACCAACTGTAGCCCACCAGGCTCTTCTGTCCATGGGATTTTTCAGGCAACAATACTGGAGTGGGTTGTCATTTCCTTTTCCAGGGGATCTTCCCAACCAGGGATTGAACCTGTGTTTCCTACATCTCCTGCATTGCAGGCAGATTCTTTACTGCTGAGCTACCACAGAAGTGCCATTTAGGATATAGGATTTAGGATATAAGATATAGGAATACTAATTTAGGATATAGGGAAAGATGCAAGAGCAGGCTTAGTGAAAAACTGTTCAATTTTTTGAGTATGAAAATAGAGAAGAGATTGTTAAAAATGCAGAATTAAGAGCTCAGATCTGAAGAGATATTGTGTAGGGAATCAATGCTTCTGAATTTGAGATAGTGTATAATCTTAGAAGAAAACTACTTAAATTATGAAATCCAAATCTGGAAGAACTTTCTAAAGGTAAATATACTTAAACATGCAGATTAGTTAAAAAATAAAGCAATGAAATAATTTTCTTGATATATTGAAAAATAATATCTCTTCTTAACTATAATGATTTTGGAACTCTAAATCCCTGATATAAAAATTCACACAGAGAGACTTCAAGATTAAGATTCTAAAGAGTTTAAATAACACATGGTTTAAAATTGAAAAATTCCTTAAAGCTTAAGATTTAATTAGAGCATTATTCTTTTGATTTCTCAATTAAAACAAAACAAGTACAACACTTAGGAAAGTAATAATATTTAGCGCTATCATAGCAAGATAGACCATGAACTCAAGAAGGGTGGATGGAGGAGGAAAGAACATAATCCAAAATAAAATTAAAAATGACAGAGATCACAAAAATGGTACCAGTGTGGAATGGAGAATTGTATTACAGATTAAATCAAAGAAGTGGCATAATTAGAGTCTTAACCATTGTGTATGAAAAACACTAAAACAGATGTGGAACTCAAATGTAAGATGAGAAATCAATGGAAACTTCCAGAACTTTCAAGCAATGTTAAATAGTTCAGTCTATAACTGACAACAAGAAAAGTCAATTACAATTGCCTTTTAAAAACTATTTCTCCCTTGACCCAAAGTTCCTTTTGAAACTAGATTTGAAAACATCCATCTTCCTCTGATGTTTTATGAAGGTTATTTGGATTTGTATCAGTTACTCTTTTATCTAAAAAAGAAAAAAAAAACTATATTTGTTAACTATTTATCCTTTGTATTATTATTTACAGCTATAAATTGTTCTTATTTTTGAAAAAGATGTGAGTTCAAAAATTATATAGTGATATAATAACTCAGTTGCACATATTTGGGAATATCATAATATACACTTTTTTTCAAAAATGTTCAAAATTAGGGAATGTGGTTATAACTGAATTTTTGAATTATAGAAGCCCTTTTTTATGATAGAAAGTTGTCTTGCAAATTACTGTTGTCAAACTGCAATGTAGTCATCCAAGTATCTGTTAACATATATCTCTCCTCTATAGATGCAAATAGTAAAAGATTCATTGGTTATTAGTGATTCACTCTAGTGTACTTAGTAGCCTATTATACCAAATGGAATCACTTCTTGCCAAGATGACAATCTTTAAAAATACCATTGATTTATAAAATAAACAGGCCATTGTGAACTTGTGCTTCACTCAATATTTGTCAGAGCCATGCATGTATTTCTTTCTGAAACATTTCTTTTTAAATTCCTCTCAAATTTCTGTTTCTTTAAAGATTAACTTACTACTATCAGCTATTGAATCCAATACAGTTGCTCAGTTGGGTCTGACTCTTTATGACCTCATGGACAGCAGCACGCGAGGCCTCCCTGTTCATCATCAACTGCCGGAGTTTACCCAAACTCATGTCCATTGAGTCGGTGATGCCATCCAACCATCTCATCCTCTTGTCCCCTTATCCTCCTGCCTTGAATCTTTCAAAGCATCTTTTCAAATGAATCAGCTCTTCATATCAAGTGGTCAAAGTATTCGAGTTTCAACTTCAACATCAGTCCTTCAAATGAAAACTCAGGACTGATCTCCCTTAGGATGGATTGATTGAATCTCCTTTCAGTCCAAGAGACTCAAGAATCTTCTCCAACACCCCAGAGTATCAATTCTTTGGCGCTCAACTTTCTTCATAGTCCAACTCTCACATCCATACATGACTACTGAAAAAAACATAGCTTTGATGAGATGGACCTTTGTTGACAAAGTAACGTCTCTGCTTTTTAATATGCTGTCTAGGTTGGTCATAACTTTCCTCCCAAGGAGCAAGAGTCTTTTAATTTAATGGCTTTAGTCACCATCTGCAGTGATTTTGGAGCCCAAGAAAATAAAGTCTGTCACTGTTTCAACTGTTTCACCATCTATTTGCCATGAAGTGATGGGACCGGATGCCATGGTTTCTGAATGTTGAGGTTTAAGCCAACTTTTTCACTCTCCTCTTTCACTTTGATCAAGAGCTCTTCAGTTCTTTGTTTTTTGCCATCAGGGTGGTGTCATCTGCATATCTGAGGTTATTGATATTTCTCCCAGTAATCTTGATTGAATCTTGTGCTTCAACCAGCCCAGTGTTTCTCATGATGTACTCTGCATATAAGTTAAATAAGCAAGGTGACAATATGCAGCCTTGACATACTTCTTTTCCTGCTTGGAACCAGTTTGTTGTTCCATGTCCAGTTCTAACTGTTGCTTCTTGACCTGCATACAGATTTCTCAAGAGGCAGTTCAGGTGGTCTGGTATTGCCATCTCTTGAAGAATTTCCTACAGCTTGTTGTGATCCACACAGTCAAAGGCTTTGGCATAGTCAATAAAGCAGATATAGATGTTTTTCTGGAATTCTCTTGCTTTTTCGATGATCCAGCAGATGTTGGCAATTTGATCTCTGCTTCCTCTGTCTTTTCCAAATACAGCTTGAACATCTGGAAGTTCATAGTGCAATTATTCTTGAAGCTTGGCTTGGAGAATTTTGAGCATTACTTTACTAGCGTTTGAGATGAGTGCAATTGTGCGGTAGTTTGAGCATTCTTTGGCAGCCTTTGGTAGTTTGAGCATTGCCTTTCTTAGGGACTGGAATGAAAACTGACCTTTTCTAGTCATGGGGTCACTGCTGAGTTTTCCAAATTAGCTAGCATATTGAGTACAGCACTTTCACAGCATCATCTTTCAGGATTTGAAACAGCTCAACTGGAATTCCATCACCTCTACTCTCTTTGTTTGTAGTGATGCTTTCTAAGGCCCACTTGACTTCATATTCCAGGATGTCTGGCTCTAGGTGAGTGATCACACCATCGTGATTATCTGGGTCGTGAAGATGTTTTCTGTACAGTTCTTCTGTGCATTCTTGCCACCTCTTAATATCTTCTGCTTTTGTTAGGTCCATACCATTTCTGTCCTTTATCGAGCCAATCTTTGCATGAAATGTTCTCTTGGTATCTCTGATTTTCTTGAAGAGATCTCTAGTCTTTCCCATCCTATTGTTTTCCCCTATTTCTTTGCAGTAATCACTGAGGAAGGCTTTCTTATCTCTCCTTGTTATTCTTTGGAACTCTCCATTCAAATGGGTATATCTTTCCTTTTCTCCTTTGCCTTTTGCTTCTCTTCTTTTCACAGCTAGGTGTAAGGCCTCCTTAGGCAGCCATTTTGCTTTTTTGCATTTCTTTTTCTTGGGGATGGTCTTGATCCCTGTCTCTTGTGCAATGTCGTGAACCTTTATCCATAGTTCATCAGGTACTTTTTTCTATCAGATCTAGTCCCTTAAATCTATCAGCTATTAAATGTTGACATATCTCAGGCAACAATGAAAGATCTCCTTGTCCCTTCTCTCTAGACTTCTCTCCAAGGAAAAAAAATATCCACAATAGTAATATTTATATGGATATCTTTTCAGTATATGGACCTAGGCCACAATTTTAAGACTAAGGACCAATATAACCAACTGATATTTAACATTTCTTTGCATTTGTCAAAAATTCTTCAAACACAATGTGTCCTAAGTTAAAAACAAAATGTACTTCATTCTAAGAATTGAATCACTTCAAATGTTCTCTAACTTAATATATAGTGGCATTATGGGTTTATTTTCCCCAAGATGAAAACACAGAAATCATGTTTGATGAATTTTTCTTTATATAATTAAGCACTAGGTCTCTTTGATTTTATTTCTGATCCATATCTCACAAATCCATTCTTATAGTCTCTGTCTCAATTGTCCATCTGGTTGCAGCCTTTCACATGGTCAATGAAACCTCACATTAATGAAACAATATTAATCTTCTATTGGCCCCTCCAAACAGGTATGCAAGTAATGCTTAAAACAGATCTTTTGAAATAGAAAATTTGGTATGCCATACCATTTTTTCTTAAGATAAAGAATATAATTCTTATCAGAATCCTCAGTTTCTATAAGAATCAGCACCTGGTTGCCATTTTGAACCTCTTCCTATCAATCTCTATTTACCCCAGATTGTGACCATGATTCTTCTCATATCAGAGGATTTGAATAAATCTTTTTCTTAAATTAGAATATTTCAGCAATTTTTCCCCTCTCCCTCTGCTTAGTCAGCTTTAGTACTTGCCCATTTGACCTCAGCTCATTGATCCCACAGATAATTTATACTCTCCTTGTAGCATGCTTTCTTATACATTCTTAAAGAAAATATTAATGTGTAATTAAATAGTTTGCTGATTATTTGATTAACATCAGTCTTCATTACTAAATTGTAAGGTTCACAAAGTCAGATTCATTAAGTATGATCATTTTTGTGTCCTTAGCAAATAACACAGTGCTTGCCTCAACTTAAGTGCTCAAACAATGAATATGTGAAGGAATAAGACATTGGATGAAAAAACATCAAATTTCAACATTAGAACAATGCAAATGTATTCATTATAATTTTGTAAAATTTTGATGACTTTAATCTCACTGAATCTCCTATCCTCTATGCAGTTAATCTAATCACTTAATTTTCTTTCATATTTTAGTACTCATTTAGGTATTATGATATGTAAATATATTAAGAGTCTATAACATAAAATCACTTAAAGCAAAATACAAAAGCTAAACATTCTGGATTGACCTACAGGTTATCATACTGGGTGCAATAAGCAGAGAAAGACAAATATCATATGCTATCACTTGTATGTGGAATCTAAAAAATGTTACAAATTAAGTTATTTACAATAGAAACAGACTCAGAAATAGAAAATAAGCTTATGGTTCCTAAAGGGAAAAGAGGAGAGTGAAAGACATAAACAGGATTAACAGATACATGCCATTATATATAAAATTTTATAAAATAAAAGTATATAAAAATTTTATAAAATAAAAAATAAGGTTTTATATATAGCACAGGAAGCTATAGTCAATATGTTGCAATAACCTAAAACGGAAAAGAATCTGAAAAGATACATATATGTGTATAACAGAATCACTCTGTTGTATACTTGAAACTAACGTGATATTCAATAAAATATTGGCTATCACTCATTAAAATACATTTACCATCTTTGCATACATGAGAGAGTAATTTGATGTGTTAAAAGTTGACAGGATACTACTAGCCCTCCCAAAAGGGGATAAACAGCCTGAGATAATATTTTATTCTATTATGAAGAAAATTTTAATATAAATAACATGCTACAGCTTGTTTAAAAGAAAAATAAACACTTGTTTATAAAACATAAAAAATGTGTTGTGTAATATAACTATTTCTTCAGCTTTGGAGGTCGGTTTCCACCATTATATTATTTACCATTATGATCTATGGGCCTCTCACTCCATCTCTGTGAGAAAAAAATCATTCTGCAAATATGTTCTGCTCTTATTTATAAAATATATAAAGAAATTATGTTATAAAACCAAATTATCTACTCTCAAGTTACTTTATTAGTGAATAGCATTTTCTACAGTGACAAAAACAAAAATATCAGTAAGAGAGAATTAATTTGTTCTCAATATGTTATATTTTCTTTGCTACAAACAATAGTACACAATGTGTAGTCCTGTTCTTTGTAACTCATTCAATATCAAAGGAATCCTTGTGTTGATTTTGATGAAAAAAAAAAAGTTTTTTTTTTTTTTTCCAAACAGTTCAGACAACTTGACAAAGAGAAACATGTGGTACTTCACTATGTTTAGTAAGTACACAACTTTGGAAGTACTTTTGTGTCTGAAATTAGACCTCCAAGGATCATACTATATAAAAACTTTCTATTACAAGAAATATTTAAAACTATTATGCCTTCATGTCCTCAGCTGTACAGTGTCAGAGCTAAATTGTCTATCCATTCCTTTTTTGTCAGAGGCCTCTGTAGACAATATAATCTTTTTGTCTTTCTCCTATGATACGAGTTTACTCTACTTCAGTGCTCCACTAAACACATTTATATTTATTCCTTGTAGAGACATAAAACCTGGCAAATGCAGATATATTTTAACGAAATATAACCAAACCACTTTTTTTCAGTAGTGTGTTTAGGACGTGGATTTGAGCACTCCATGTTGTTTGATATACATGAGAAGCCTAGTCAAAGGTGAGGAAAAACAGACTGGCTGCAGGCTATTTTGTAGCATCATGTTTAAAGCACAACAACTAAAAGCAAAGGGAATAACTGGCAGAAGTACAAAATAGTGCACTCAAATTGGATAACCTGAAAAAAGTTGAATTCTATTTAAAAGATATGGGAAGAAAGTAAGGAAACCACAGGGGATGGTGCTGAAGTAAACCTGAACTGAAAACATTGATTTGAATAGTAAAGAAGAAAGTTTCAAGTGATCAGATTCCAAAACACCCCAGGAAAAAGAGAAGCAAGGTGAAGTTGATGGCACAGTCACAGTTCATAGGAGAATGAAAAGAAAAAAAAAAAAAAAAAAATAGTGGTTTACATTGATCCAATATAAGTGTGAGGGCCAGTGTTATTTTAAAGCTGCTTTGACAGAACTGTGTAAGGTCAAAACATCCATGTGAAAATGTTTACTTGTGATGAACAGTTAGAAAACTATTGTTTTCATAATAGTCTATGGATAAGCAAATAAATATGCCTGAATGAAGATAAGATGGGGGAAATGAAGGTAGCATGATTCCAAGGCAATCATTAAAGAAATGAAACAGTCTTATTTCTAAAAAGTTCAGAATTGAAAGTTAAATTATTTTCTAAAATAGAAGTTAAAATAAATTTATAGATTTTTGTTGTTGTTGTTGTTTCAAGAGCACGTAGAATATTTTGTAGATAATGATGCTAGATTTTTTGGAATTCCCAAACTATGTTATTTCAGTGATAAAGCATAGACTTCATATTAAATGGAATACTGTGAATTTCTCTAGATGTATTTTAGAACAAAAGTATAATATTATTCAACAACTTTTTCCTTACTCAATAAAAAATATCAGTTACCAAGTATTATAATGAAAACCAAAATGCTATTATCAGTTCACAAGATTCCATAAGTAATTTTATCCTCTTAATTTAAAAAAAATAACAATTTACTTTATGTCTGTATCATCTTAAAATAAATATTTCAAATCTTAATTTTATGATAATACTATGCTATTGTCACTAACAGAGAAAGATGAAATTTTACATTTATATATTACCTAAGGATCAAATCTTTGCTTCCTAAGACTGACAAATTTATTTCTATGGAACTTACAGAAATAATAAAATAAACTCTAATCTCAAATTTTCATATTGCTTAGACAGAATTTACATCTAGATATGTAACTATCAATTCATTAAAACAACATTAAAATTGAATTCATTTTTTTGTATAAGCCATCTTATATTTTAGATATTTCTCCATGGCTCTTTTGCAATTTGCATGTTTACAAATAGGTTGTGACTCTCCTTTTCTCCTCACCATTCTTCAAGTTTGTTTGAATAACAAATAGCTCTGCAACAATAGGCAGATATATTTATTTGCCAGTGAACAGCAATGCCAAAGAATGTTCAAACTACCACACAATTGCCCTCATCTCACATGCTAGCAAAGTAATGCTCAAAATTCTCTAAGTCGGGCTTCAACAGTACATGAATCTTGAACTTCTAGATGTTCAAGCTGGTTTAGAAAAGGCAGAGGAAGCAGAGATCAAATGGCCACCATCTGCTGGATCATAGAAAATGCAAGTGAGTTCCAGAAAAGCATCTACTTCTGCTTTATTGATTATGCAAAAAACTGTTGACTGTGTGACTCACAACAAATTGTGGAAAATTTTTAAAGAGATGGGAATACCAGACCACCTGAACTGCCTCCTGAGAAATCTGCATGCAGATCAAGAAGCAACAGTTAGAACTAGACATGGAACAACAGACTGCTTCAAAATCGGGAAAGGAGTACCTCAAGGCTGCATATTATCACCTGTTTATTTAAACTATATGCAGAGTACATTATGAGAAATGCTAGGCTGGAGGAAGCACAAACTGTAATCAAGATTGCCAGGAGATATATCAATAACCCTAGATATGCAGATAATACCACCTTTATGGCAGAAAGCAAAGAAGAACTAAAGAGCCTCTTGATGAAAGTGAAAGCAGAAAGTGAAAAAGTTGGCTTAAAATTTAACATTCAGAAAACTCAGAGCATGGCATCTGGTCCAATCACTTCATGGCAAATAGATGGGGAAACAATGGAAACAGTGAAAGAATTTAATGTTTTGGGGCTCCAAAATCACTGCAGATAGAGACTGTAGCCATGAAATTAAAAGATGCTTGCTCCTTGGAAGGAAAGCTATGATCAATCTAGATAGCATATTAAAAAGCAGAGACATTTCTTTTAACAAAGATCCATCTAGTCAAAGTTATGGTTTGTGGGTTTTTTTTTTCCCCCATTAGTCATGTATGATGTGAGAGCTGGACTATAAAGAAAGCTGACTGCCAAAGAATTAATGCTTTTGAACTCAGGTACTGGAGAAGACTCTTGAGAGTCCCTTGGACTGCAAGGGGATCCAACCAGTCTATCCTAATGGAAATTAGTTCTGAATATTCATTGAAAGGACTGATGCTGAAGCTGAAACTCCAATCCTTTGGCCACCTGATGCTAAGAACTAACTCAATAGAAAAGACCCTGATGCTGGGACAGATTGATGGCAGGAGGAGAAGGGGACGACAGTGGATGAGATGGTTGGATGGCATCACCGACTGTATGGGCATGAGTTTGAGTAAGCTCTGGGATTTGGTGATGGACAGCCTGGTATGTTGCAGTCCATGGGGTCACAAAGAGTTGGACGTGACTGAGTGCATTCATCATGCATGCAGACACACACACACATACACACACACAGTAGGAATATTACCTCCCCTTAGGGCCAAAGTAACTGTAATAGTAGTAGTAGTAGTAGTGAAAGTCATTCAGTTGTGTCCGACTCTTGCAACCCCATGGACTGTAGCCTGCCAGGCTCCTCTGTCCATGGGATTCTCCAGGCAAGAATACTGGAGTTGGTTGCCATTTCCTTCTCCAGGGGATCTTCCTGATCCAGGGATCAAACCCAAGTCTCCTGCATTGCAGGCAAGTTCTTTACCAACTGAGTTATGAGGGAAGCCCCCCAAAATAACTGTAAGATGAACATTAAATGCATAAACAGGAGAGAAGTCCGAGAGCCTCTTCCACTTCCCTTGGTGCTAAGTCACTTCAGTCGTGTCTGGTTCTGTGGGCCCCTATGGACTGTAGCCCACCAGTCTCTTCTGTCCATGGGGTTCTCCAGGCAAGAATACTGGAGTGGGGTGCTGTGCCCTCCTCCAGGGGGTCTTTCTGATGCAGGGGTGGAACCCACATCTCTTACATTTCCTATATTTACAAGTGGATACTTTACCATTAGCACTACCTGGGAAGCCCCACTTTCCTTGGACACACAGCCAAATTAAGGTTTTATAAGGGGTTACAAGAAAGCCATACAGATTTGTGGAAGATTTCCTTAGAAAAACTCAGGTTAATAAATCACTCTTTTGCCTCAAAGAAAAGGGCAGTGGGTTGTTGCCTTCTAGTCCAAGCCTAGTATAAACATGGTTATTTGGACTATTTTAGAAACTCTCTCTGAAAGTGTCTGACCTTTTCCTCAGAAGTGATCTGAAATCAGCTGAGTAAGTGGCTAACTAATTGCTTGTCTGGCAGAGGAAGGTAAGTGCTGTACTTCTGGGGTTGTAAAGACAACTGAGCACTGTTTCTCTCTGTGTGCTTAGTTGCTCAGTCATGCTGACTCTTTGTGACCCCATGGACTGTAGCCCGCCAGGCTCTTCTGTCCATGGGGATTCTCCAGGCAAGAATATTAGAGTGGGTTGCCATGCTCTCCTCCAGGGGATCTTCCAAACCCAGGGATGTAACCCAGCTCTCCCACATTGCAGGTGGATTCTTTACCATCTGAGCCACCAGGGAAGCCAGAGACAACTGCTAACTTTTCATAAAGCAAAACTGGATATCTTGAGAAAAGACAATAGATTGCATACATTTTAATTAAATATCCTCCCACCCCCCTACCTGCACCTTCCCCCCACCTCCAAAAAAAAAAAAACCTCCTAGGCAGAAAAAGGACTGTTAACAATGAGAGTCTGCATAGGCTAGATCACTGGTGAGTCAGATGTGAGGATGCAAATCCCATCACAGAAAAGGGATGCCACAGTAGCACCATGAGAGTGAGAGCTGTAGCTCTTGAGATGAGAATCAAAATAATTCACAAAAATTTCCCACAAAAGAAAGGAAACACACACACACACACCTTCTTGAGACTCAAAAAGCTTAAAGGAAGCTCTTTCTTTCAGCAAGGAAGAATGTTTCTGATCATTTTTCCCACTCCTCCTTATTCAGGCATCTCCAAAGGGGCTAAAGTTACAATATTTAAGAGGGAGGGAAGACAGAAAGAAATAACAAAGACTAAGCTTTATCTTTTCTTTGCATTGATCGCTGAGGAAGGCTTTCTTATCTTTCCTTACTAGTCTTTGTAACTATTCATTCAGATGCTTATATCTTTCCTTTTCTCCTTTGTCTTTGGCTTCTCTTCTTGTCACAGCTATTTGTAAGATCTCCCCAGATAGCCATTTTGCTTTTTTGCATTTCTTATCCACGGGAATGGTTTTGAATCCTGTCTCCTGTACAGTGTCACGAACCTCTGTTCATAGTTCATCAGGTAATTTTTCTATCAGATCTAGTCCCTTAAATCTATTTCTCACGTCCACTGTATAATCATAAGGGATTTGATTTAGGTCATACCTGAATGATCTAAGTGGTCTAAGTGGTCTAAGTGGGCCTTAGAAAGCATCACTATGAACAAAGCTAGTGGAGGTGATAGAATTCCAATTGAGCTGTTTCAAATCCTGAAAGATGATGCTGTGAAAGTGCTGCACTCATCATGCCAGCAAATTTGGAAAACTCAGCAGTGGCCAAAGGACTGAAAAAAGTCAGTTTTTATTCCAATCCCAAAGAAAGGCAATGCCAAAGAATGCTGAACTACTGCACAATTGCACTCATTTCACATGCTAGTAAAGTAATGCTCAAAATTCTCCAAGCCAGGCTTCAGCAATACATGAACCGTGAACTTCCTGATGTTCAAGCTGGTTTTAGAAAAGGCAGAGGAACCAGAGATCAAATTGCCAACATCTGCTGGATCATGGAAAAAGCAAGAGAGTTCCAGACAAACATCTATTTCAGCTTTATTGACTATGCCAAAGACTTTGACCATGTGGATCACAATAAACTGTGGAAAATTCTGAAAGACATGGGAATAAAGACCACCAGACCTGCCTCTTGATAAACCTATAAACAGGTAAGGAAGCAACAGTTAGAAGTGGACATGGAACAACAGACTGGTTCCAAGTAGGAAAAGGAGTATGTCAAGGCTGTATATTGTCACCCTGCTTATTTAACTTCTATGCAGAGTACATCATTAGAAACGCTGGACTGGAAGAAACACAAGCTGGAATCAAGATTGCCGGGAGAAATATCAATAACCTCAGATATGCAGATGCCATTACCCTTATGGCAGAAAGTGAAGGGGAACTAAAAAGCCTCTTGATGAAAGTGAAGGAGGAGAGAGAAAAGTTGGCTTGAAGCTCAACATTCAGAAAATGAAGATCATGGCATCTGGTCCCATCACTTCATGGGAAATAGATGGAGAAACAGTGGAAACAATGTCAGACTTTATTTTTTGGGACTCCAAAATCACTGCAGATGGTGATTGTAGCCATGGAATTTTATGCCAACCTAGATAGTATATTCAAAAACAGAGACATTACTTTGCCGACTAAGGTCCGTCTAGTCAAGGCTATGGTTTTCCCAGTGGACATGGATGTGAGAGTTAGACTGTGAAGAAGGCTGAGTGCTGAAGAATAGATGCTTTTGAACTGTGGTGTTGGAGAAGACTCTTGAGAGTCCCTTGGACTGCAAGGAGATCCAACCAGTCCATTCTGAAGGAGATCAGCCCTGGGATTTCTTTTGAAGGGATGATGCAGAAGCTGAAGATCCAGTATTTTGGCCACCTCATGTGAAGAGTTGACTCACTGGAAAAGACTTTGATGCTGGAAGGGATTGGGGGCAAGAGGAGAAGGGGACGACAGAGGATGAGATGGCTGGATGGCATCACTGACTCGATGGACATGAGTCTGAGTGAACTACGGGATTGGTGATGGACAGGGAGGCCTGGCGTGCTGTGATTCATGGGGTCGCAAAGAGTCAGACACGACTGAGTGACTGAACTGAATTGAACAGAATGGTCTAGTGGTTTTCCCTACTTTCTTCAATTTAAGTCTGAATTTGGCAATAAGGAGTTCATGATCTGAGCCACAGTCAGCTCCTGGTTTTATTTTTTGCTGACTGTACAGAGCTTCTCCATCTTTGGGTGCAAAGAATAGAATCAGTCTGATTTTGTTGTTGATCATCTAGTGATGTCTATGTATAGAGACTTCTCTTGTGTTGTTGGAAGAGGATGTTTGCTATGACCAGTGCGTTCTCTTGGCAAATCTCTATTAGCTTTAGTCCTGCTTCATTCCGTATCCCAAGGTCAAATTTGCCTGTTACTGCAGGTGTTTCTTGACTTCCTACTTTTGCATTCCAGTCCCCAACAATGAAAAGAACATCTTTTTTGGGTGTTAGTTCCAAAGGTCTTGTAGGTCTTCATAGAACTGTTTGATTTCAGCTTCTTCAGCATTACTGGTTGGGGCATAGACTTGGATTACTGTGATATTAAGTGGTTTGCCTTGGAAACGAACAGAGATCATTTTGTCATTTTTGAGATTCCATCCAAGTACTGCATTTTGGACTCTTCTGTTGGCTATGATGGCTACTCCATTTCTTCTAAGGGATTCCTGCTCACAGTAGTAAATGTAACGGTCATCTGAGTTGAATTTACTCATTCTAATCCATTTTAGTTCACTGATTCCTAGAATGTCGACATTCACTCTGCCATCTCCTGTTTGACCACTTCCAATTTGCCTTGATTCATGGACCTAACATTCCAGGTTCCTATGCAATATTGCTCTTTACAGCATCAGACCTTGCTTCTAACACCAGTCACATCCACAATTGGCTATTGGTTTTGTTTTGGCTCCATCCCTTCATTCTTTCTAGAGTTACTTCTGGAGCCACTGCTGAGTTTTCCAGTAGCATATTGGGCACCTACTGACCTGGGGAGTTCCTCTTTCACTATCCTATCATTTTGCCTTTTCATATTGTTCATGAGATAAGAAAACCTTCCTCAGTGATCAATGCAAAGAAATAGAGGAAAACAACAGAATGGAAAAGACTAGAGATCTCTTCCAGAAAATTAGAGATATCAAGGGAACATTTCATGCAAAGATGGGCTCGAGAAAGGAGAGAAATGAAATGGATCTAACAGAAGCAGAAGATATTAAGAAGAGGTGGCAAGAATACACAGAAGAATTGTACAAAAAAGATCTTCATGACCAAGATAATCACGATGGTGTGATCACTCACCTAGAGCCAGACATCCTGGAATGTGAAGTCAAGTGGGCCTTAGAAAGCATCACTATGAACAAAGCTAGTGGAGGTGATGGAATTCCAATTAAGGTCTTTCAAATACTGAAAGATGATGCTGTGAAACGCTGCACTCAGTATGCCATCAAATTTGGAAAACTCAGCAGTGGCCCCAGGACTAGAAAAGGTCAATTTTCATTCCAATCCCAAAGAAAGGCAATGCCAAAACATGTGCCAACTACCACACAATTGCACTCATCCCACATGCTAGTAAAGTAATGCTCAAAATTCTCCAAGCCACGCTTCAGCAAGACGTGAACTGTGAACTTCCACATGTTCAAGCTGGTTTTAGAAAAGTTAGAGGAACAAGAAATCAAATTGCCAACATCCACTGGATCATCAAAAAAGCAAGAGTTCCAGAAAATCATCTATTTCTGCTTTATTGCCTATTCCAAAGCCTTTGACTGTGTGGATCACAATAAACGGTGGAAAATTCTGAAAGACATGGTGATACCA
The DNA here is from genome assembly GCF_032405125.1 of Capricornis sumatraensis. Taxonomy (NCBI): domain Eukaryota; kingdom Metazoa; phylum Chordata; class Mammalia; order Artiodactyla; family Bovidae; genus Capricornis; species Capricornis sumatraensis. The sequence goes on along the minus strand of NC_091091.1, from coordinate 5,241,553 downwards.
GACCACCTGACATGCCTCTTGAGAAACCTATATGCAGGTAGGAAGCAACAGTTAGAACTGGGCATGGAACAACAGACTGGTTCCAAATAGGAAAAGGAGTATGTCAAGGCTGTCTATTGTCACCCTGCTTATTTAACTTCTATGCAGAGTACATCATGAGAAACGCTGAGCTGGAAGAAACACAAGCTGGAATCAAGATTGCCGGGAGAAATATCAATAACCTCAGATATGCAGATGACACCACCCTTATGGCAGAAAGTGAAGAGGAACTAAAAAGCCTCTTGATGAAAGTGAAAGAGGAGAGTGAAAAACTTGACTTAAAGCCCAACATTCAGAAAACTAAGATCATGGCATCTGGTCCCATCACTTCATGGGAAATAGATGGCAAAACAGTGGAAACTGTGTCAGACTTTATTTTGGGCAGCTCTAAAATCACTGCAGATGGTGATTGCAGCCATGATATTAAAAGATGCTTACTCCTTGGAAGGAAAGTTATGACCAACCTAGATAGCATATTCAAAAGCAGAGACATTACTTTGCCAACGAAGGTCCATCTAGTCAAGGCTATGGTTTTTCCAGTAGTCATGTATGGTTGTGAGAGTTGGACAGTAAAGAAAGCTGAGCGCCAAAGAATTGATGCTTTTGAACTGGGGTGTTGGAGAAGAATCTTGAGAGTCCCTTTGACTGCAAGTATATCCAACCAGTCCATTCTAAAGGAGATCAGTCCTGGGTGTTCATTGGAAGGATTGAAGCTAAAGCTGAAACTCCAATACTCTGGCCACCTCTTGTTAAGAGTTGACTTATTGGAAAAGACTGATGCTGGGAGGGATTAGGGGCAGGAGGAGAAAGGGACAACAGAGGATGAGATAGCTGGATGGCATCACCAACTCGATGGACATGAGCTTGGGTGAACTCAGGGAATTGGTGATGGACAGGAAGGCCTGGCATGGTGCAATTCATGGGGTCACAAAGAGTTGGACATAACTGAGTGACTGAAATGAACTGAAATTTTATCTTTAACTTAAACATATCTCGTCAACACAGCATCCAATCTCACCGTGGAGGAGACTAGAGAAGGGCAATTTGAAATTAATTTAAATTTGGTATTTAAAAATTATGACACAGTACAGGACATGCTTATTTTCAAATTAAAATCATGTTCTTGACTTAAAAAAGCACAAAAAATTTATTACCTGATGGCTTCAAGAAAATTAATGGGTCTGTCTGTTTTTTCTAAGGATATCAAATGTCCAAATTCTAAACAACAAATTGTAAAGAATTACTGAGAATAAAATAAAACTGTATTTTGATATATGACCTGTCTTGTTCATTAGTCTATATCTTGCATGAACACATGACATCAACAATATTCAACTTTCAGGTACTTAATTTATCTCTCCCTTCCTTCTTTCTCTGGTAATCTTACTCCATTCTACCATATAGTATACTGTTTAATACATTAATCTAAATAAACAGTTAATTCAAGCACTTTCAGTGAAACTTTACAATGACAAAGATCCTATGTAAATTGCCTAGGAAATCAAAAGCAACAAATAATTCCTGCTTTTTGAGCAGCTGATAAATTTGGGTATGTAGTAAAGATTAACTGAAATGCACAGTGTGATAAGAGCAAAAATGAAAAATAAATATTAAGTAAATAGGATGCAAAAAGATAAAACTTGATTCGTGAGCTTTGAAAGCACTGGTTAGATTTCAAATGAGATAAGAGGAGATGAAGAGATAAAGAACAGAAAGGAAAGCACAGTTCTAAGGCCAGAGAATCTACTTGATCCTCCCCTCTACTTTTTAAACTTTACACTTAGTTAATTTCAACAGGTTTTTAATTGGCCATTCTTTATATCTAATCCCCTTTGTTCAATATAATGTCATACTTTTCCACTAAATCCATCTTACTGAATTATAAGTTTTGGCGTTACTTTTCTCCTCAAAACCTTAAAATGCTCCTTCTCAAAGGACAGACAATTTACACTCTTTATAGGGGCATTTAGAACCCCACACAATTAGTTTCCTCTCTATCCTTCTAACATTAAGTTCTATTGTTTTCCATCACAAAGTCACTGAACAGGACAAATCAATTTGAAAGTGAAGCAGAGATAAGAAAGAGCTGAACAGATGAAGGATGAAATGTGTTGTGTTTGGGGAGACTTCACTCCATCACCATCTTTCAGAATTTGACCTTTTTTGTGTTCTCCTTGGAAATTCTCTTGATTACTCCTTAAAGAAGTGTTTTCATCTTTAAAACTACTGGCAGAATATGATAAAATTAAAAATATATATCAAATTAAGGTATCAGATTTTTTTCTGTTTATTAATGTGGATGTTCAGTTTATGGGCAATGTCAGTTTATAAAAACTCAGTAAGCTGTATAAATGTGTGTACTTTTCTACAAATATATTAAACACCTACAATGCTTCTAAGAATTACTATTACATGTGAATAAAAGTACACTTAGAAGTGATGAAAAAAGCTGGAGATCTATTTTTATATTAAAATAAAAAAGTTTAAATCCAACATCACTCATTATCAGAGAAATGCAAATCAAAACCACAATGAAGTGCCATTTCACACTAGTCAGAAAGGCTGTGATCCAAAAGTCTACAAGCAATAAATACTGGAGAGGATGTGGAGAAAAGAGAACCCTCTTACACTGTTAGTGGGAATGCAAACCAGTACAGCCACTATGGAGAACAGTGTGGAGATTCCTTTAAAAACTGGAAATAGAACTGCCTTATGACCCAGCAATCCCACTGCTGGGCATACACACCGAGGAAACCAGAATTGAAAGAGACACGTGTACCCCAATGTTCATTGCAGCACTGTTTATAATAGCCAGGAATTGGAAGCAACCTAGATGTCCACCAGGAGATGAATGGATAAGAAAGCTGTGGTACATATACACAATGGAATATTACTCAACCATTAAAAAGAATACATTTGAATCAGTTCTAATGAGGTGGATGAAACTGGAGCCTATTATTATGCAGAGTGAGTAACCCAGAAAGAAAAACACCAATACAGTATACTAACGCATATATATGGAATTTAGAAAGATGATAATGATAACCCTGTATGTGAGACAGCAAAAGAGACACAGATGTATAGAAAAGCCTTTTGCACTCTGTGGGAGAGGGAGAGGGTGGGATGATTTGGGAGAATGGCATTGAAACATGCATAATATCATATAAGAAATGAATCACCAGTCTAGGTTCGATGCATGATACAGGGTGCTCAGGGCTGGTGCACTGGGATGACCCAGAGGGATGGTATGGGGAGGGAGGTGGGAGGGGGATTCAGGATTGGGAACATGTGTACACCCATGGTGGATTCATGTTGATGTTTGGCAAAACCAATACAATATTGTAAATTACCCTCCAATTAAAATAAATAAATTTAAATTTAAAATAAAATAAATAAGTTTAAATCAAATCAATTTAGAGTATATTTTAAAATCATCAACTCAAGGAGAAGGAACAGCCTAAGAAATTCCTAAAATGCATCTAAAAATATTTCTAAAAACTTAGAAAACACCATCCACACTTAGAACAGGTTTCATGGCTTAAAATGAAAACTGACTTTGATAATAGTTACACCTTTAATTTCTAAAATATGTGTTAATTCCTCAGTCAGGTCCTACTCTTTGCGACCCCATGGACTGTAGCCCGCCAGGCTCCTCTGTCCATGGGATTCTCCAGGCAAGAACACTGGAGTGGGTTGCCATTTCCTTCTCTATTCTAAAAGATAGCCAAGTATATACCATTAATTTTGTGAAGGAAGTAATACTCAAACAAAAATCATCAGGCATAAAATTTCAATTGCAATTTAAGACCATTTAAAGCCATTTTAATATTCTGACACGAAACATTCTTTCCAAAATACTGCATTTTTACATACAAAGACTAAGTACATTTTACAATTACAACAAATAAGCATATATTTCTGAAAGATGCTATAATGTAAGCATCCAAGATAAAAAAAAAAAACCAACTAAGTAAACTGTTAACCACTGTCTTCTTCTTGAACACACACATTATCAAGAGCTAAGATAAAAGGTAATACTTTTGCTATTTAGATTTCATTATTTGAAATGGAAGACTTGTTTCCTGCTTTTTAGAAAGCTAATTATTTAGTCATCATTACAAGGAGTACAATATTCTCTGGCAAAATGCACTCAGGGATTTAGTCCTAAATATTCTGTGTGTGTGTGTGTGTGTGTATTTGGGACTAATATACACTATATATATGGTGTGCATGTGTGTCTGCCAGCACGCACTCTTACTCTATGAATTAGACATAAATGATAGACCCACATGTCCGAATTTATATCATCACTATCTCACAGGCACATAAAATTCAACAGATTTAGAACAAAAATCATCTATTTTCTTTCTTCCTCTACATACCTCATTTCAAGAAGTGGCATTACCCTCTATTTGGTCAACTGATTCAAAATTCTGGTAGTTATCAAATTCTGGCTATTATCCATACTTTTTAACATTCTTTACAGATCACATTTCATTGGTACCTAATCCCATCAGGTATACTTTGATAACTTCACAAATGCAATTCCCTCTTGCCATCCCCACTAACTCGGCTTTATTCCAGGCTTTCACTATTCCTACTCTAGATTGCAGTGACAACCTCTAACTTGGCTGCCTGCCAACAGTCATGGCTGTTCCTCTTCAATTCATTCCCCAGGCTGTGGAAAAACCATTATGTTCCCCCAAATATCAAAATAGAAGTTTTGAAATGCCTTTATGACAGCAGAATCTGATTATATTATCTTCTACTAAAAATCCCTGGGGTCCATGGAATAAATTCAAAACTCTTTAGGAAGCATATAACCCTCCTTTCCTATATCTTCAAATTCTCCAGACATGCCACCTTTCATATATCATGCCATAGCCATATTCTAGTTCTAGTAATCCATAGTTTTCTCTCTGTGTGTGTATTTGCACCTGTGTGTTGAGAGAAATGTACAGCAATAGAGAAAGACAGAGAGAAGGAAAGATGAACAGACAGAGAAAGAGGAGAGAAGTGAACAGGCACAGACATCAAAATGTCAGTGTAGTTTTATCTGGCTCATGAGATTTCTGGTGACGTATTTTCTTCTTTGTGTTTCCTCTTATTTTTCAAAATTTCATCAAAAGCCATGTTACCTGCACAACCTGAAGAAACAAAATTTTGTATATATGTATATAAACTTACACTGCTCAAGAGCTGTTTCTAAACTGCCTTGAATTTTAATTGTAAAGTTCAATTCACAGATTTAGAGCTCTATTTAAAATCATTTAAAAATCAACTTTTATTTGCTTGGAAATTATTTTAGTGGGCTACTTGTAGAATTTCAATGTTCTTATTTTACAATCAAACATAATTCATCAGTGAATAAATATTGATTTTGAAACAAAATGTGTGTTAATCATAGCTTGAAAGTGAAAGTGAATTCACTCAGTCTGTCTGACTCTTTGCGACCCCATGGACTGTAGCCTACCAGGCTCCTCTGTCCATGGGATTTTCCAGGCAATAATACTGGAATGGATGCCATTTCCTTCTCCAGGGGATCTTCCCAACCCAGGGATCAAACCCAGGTCTCCCACACTGTATACAGACACTTTACCATATGAATCAACAGGGAAGGGAATCATAGCTTAGTATTACTTATTTGTACATCTATAGAAGAGTCATTAAATAAATAATTTATTAAATGCCATGTAATATAATAGCAGTCTATTATTATTTATTTATGCTTTATTAACTGGTTTCATAAATATAATATTTTATCAAACACAACGTGGTTAGAATTTAAAATTCATGTTTGATATTTAGCATATCTTAAATAATAAGTGCTCTACAATATACCATAGAAAAATGTACACAGTAGAGGTACAGATCAAGTGTAAGAGGAATTTAGTCAATCCTTTGGACTGCAAGGAGATCAAACCAGTCAATCCTAAGGGAAATCAACACTGAATATTCATTGGAAGGACTAACACTGAAACTACAATACTTTGGCGACCTGATGGAAAGTTAACCCACTGGAAAAGACCCTGATGGTGGGAAAGATTGAGGGCAAGAGGAGAAGGGGGTGGCAGAGAATGAGATAGCTGAATGGCATAACCAACTCAATGGACAGGAGTTTGAGCATACCCTGGGATATAGCAGAAAACAGAGGAGCCTGGCTTGCTGTAGTTCATGGGGTTGCAAAGAGCTGGACATGACTGAGCGACTGAATAACAGACTACATCTAGTTTTTTCTTTCTTTCCTCCCTCCCACCTTCCCTCTCATCTTTATTTCTCTTTCCTTTTTCCTTTTCCTTTCTTCTTGCTTTACTTCACACTTTTTAAAACATGTTTTCTATTTACATCAAAATTAAAGGATAATATTTGCCTAGCCATTGTTTCAAATAAAATTTATGAGATTAAAATGTTTGCTACCCCTGTTAACTGCAGACAAAATAAAAAACCAGAAATGTACTTCTCTTAGAGAAATGTTCTCTAATTGAGTTCCCTGTGCTTTGAAGGCTGTTTTCCCCACCTGCACATTCATACTCCTCACCAGTCATTCATTCACATAACAATTAATATGCACCTACTATGTGATAATGTATGTCCTAGTCGCAGAGGATGTTTTAAAAAGGCATAGAACACATAGTCCTTGACCTCAGAAGTTTCGTCAGGACAAATCATGAAAACAAATTATCATAATGCCACCTGATATGTGCCAAAAGAGAGATATGAAGATTATATAGTGTTGATGAGACTCTTTCAGGTTGCCAGGAGAAGAGACGTGCTCTGGCGACGTGGGTGAATGTGGTGTGTTGCAAGGATACACGAGGAAGTGGGAAAGAGCCGGAAGCAGTTTTAGCAGCTGCCTGGCGGAGCTGGGAATGTCACTCAGGACATAGGACATCTCCAGCCACCTGTTTTTCTTGATATTGCTTCAGCAGCGGGAATCTGTTGCTCCCTCTCTATTGCTCTGCCAATATAGTGACTCAGCGACACTGCCTCTGCTTCCTCTGCTCGTCCCGCCACAGCCTCTCGGTAATTCTTTCTCTACTCCATTGCTCCTGCTGTGTCACGGCTCCCACCGCCTGGAGTCGGGGCTTCCGGACTCCTCTCTGGGTATCTGCCCCTTTCTGCCCTATCTTTCCGCTTAGTACTCCCAATAGGTCTCAAATTCAAATTGTGTGAAAGAGGCTTTGTTTGATTGGCCAGTCATCATCCAGGATACAGTGACCACGCTGGGCAAAGGTCTTGCATCAGCCAGTCTCATTGGCTATTGGACATCCCAAGTACCACAGCCTCTGGGTCAAGCATCAATTCTTGGTTCAATCTGCCATAACCAAAGAAGCAGGGCTCTGACTTACATCATGTCAACCCATGCATAGAGCACTGTCTGCAGCAGCTTGCGTGGCAAGAGGGTGTGGCTCAGCCTGGCAATCACAACTGACTTTTCTCCAGAGCAATGTCCTAGTGTGCTGTTTGCCATCTTGAGTTTGACTAAGTCAGCTACAAATAATGCTACATATAATGTCAGACAAAATGTTATAACAATTATTAAATTGCTGGCACATTTTGAAAATTACTTTACATATGTAAAAATTAAAAGCAATTTGAATACCTCTATAAGAAGAAAATAGCTGAATAAATTGTATCTATAAGAAGAAATACTATACAGCCTTCCAAAGGATCATGATTTGGAGAATATATCATAACAAAGAAAAATGCTCACTGATATAATATTAAATAAAAATCAGTACATATAAGTTATATAGTATTATTAGTGAATTAATTATACATTCACCTCTGGAACTGAGAAAGATGAATTAACAAGGATTCTGGATGATGGGGTGATGTGTGAGTTTTATGTTCTTTCATATGCACTATTTTATTTCTCAATGTTTCAAAGGCAAAAAAAAAAAACCACACCACATCTCAATTGTAAATATATAAAATAGCATAAAAGACCATCCTTTCTTAGTAGGTAAAACCCCCAAATTGCTTTTACAAGAAATACGGGAAGGATTTCCCTGGAGGCACAGTGGATAAGTATCTGCCTGCCAATGCAGGAGACACAGGTTCAGTCCTTAAACTGGGAAGATTTCACATGCCGCAGAGCAACTAAGCCCATGTGTCACGACTACTGAGCCTGAGTTCTAGAGCCCACGAGCCACAACTACTGAGCCCTCGTACTGCAACTACTGATGCCTATGCACCCTAGAGCCTGTGCTCCTCAGTAAGAGAAGCACCGCAATGAGAAGCCTGTGCACTGCACTGACGATATCAGGCCCTGCTCTCCGAAACTAGAGAAAGCCCACAAAAAAGTAGCGAAGACCCAGCTCAGCCAAAAATAAATAACTTAGTTAAATTAAAATACATACATACATACATACATACATGCATACATATATATATATATAAAAGATACTTTGGATCCTGCTTCCAGTAAAAAAGAGCGATTTCTTTTCTTATTCGTGACTTGTAATTGCTAAGAAAACAAAGATAACAATGAAATCAAAAGCATAACAGAATCATGCGGTGGTGGCTAACCACAAATGCGATGCTGTAGTATTTTTAAGAGGATGTCTGGGTTGTCAACATATAGTCCCTGCTTATCCCAATCCGTTATCCATAGACCTCAATGGAATTGGGTTTCAGGGGATGCAAAATGGGGAATAGCTGGTCTGCGAACAACTGTAATCCCAAGGAAAAAGTACTAACGGAAGATAATGTGAAAAAGGGTGAGGGCCCAGAAAAGATGACTAATTCTGCCGGTGAGAGTAAGGGAACAATTTAGAAAGTTGTGAACATCTGATGGGAGCCTTAAGAAATATTAATTGAATTTTCAAGGGAGCTAGATAAAGGGCACCTTACTTCTGTTCCTAAATACTAAACTAGCTGAAATAGAAGAATAGGATATATGGGAGACAAAACTGTCACCTTTACTTGATGAAGTTGATACTGAAGAATAAGGCTTTATGACTGTGGGTAAGTGGGTTTTCAAGTCTAAACCCTGAATTACATTTATCCATACAGTCACAAGGACTGCATTGCCACACAGGCTTTCTGAGGGACAGAAAAACTCTGATAAAACCTACAATAGGAGAATCAGAGCAGAACACATATTCTCAGCAGGCAAGCTTATTCCCTACCCCGCTCCAGGAAACAAACAAAAAAAAAAAAAATGGAGAGAAGGAGGCTGAAATATACATGCTCTGTGTAGCAGGTTGAATGGTGACCTTCCAGTTCTTGGCCTGCAAACGATATGTCCACCCAGAATCCATGACTGTGACCTTATTGGAAAAAACCTTCTTCACAGATATAATTAAGGATTTTGAAATGAGATGAGTCCTGTGGTAGGGTGGGCCCTAAATCAAATGGCAAGCATCCTTAAAAGAATAGGGCAGAGATTTTACTGGTGGTCCAGTGGCTAAGACTCCATGATCCTAATGTAGGGTTCGATCCCTGATCAGGGAATTAAATCCCAATGCTGTAACTAACAGTTTGTATGCTGCAACTAAAGATCCCATGTGCCACAACTAAGACCCAGCACGGCCAAACAAGTAAATAAATAAATATTTTTGCCAAAATAGAGAAAAGGACAGAAGATAGAGAGGAGAAGATCAGAGAATAAAGTTATATACTTACAAGCCCAGGATTGTAGGTGACTATCAGAAGTGAGGAGAAGGGCCCTGGACAGGTTGTTCCTTGGAGCCTCTGACAGGAACCAACACTGTCCACAACTTGGCTTTAGACCCCTGGCCCCCAGGAGTGCGAAAGAATAAGCTCCTCTTGTTTTAAGCCCCTCAACCTGTGCTATTGTTACAACAATTCTCAGAGACTAGTAACTCAATTTCTTCTTCTAAATTAACTATCTGTGAGAAGAGAGAGGAAGGAGAGACCAGATTATTTCCCTTGTAGAGCTTTCTCCACATAAAAGGAAATATTATGGGGTCACACAGAGTCGGACATGACTGAGCGACTGAACTGAACTGAACTGAACATAGTCTGAGTGCTCGTCATACCAGCTATTGCTTTGAGTAGTTTGATAAAGCTTAGAGTAGAGGAATGTGTAAGGCAAGGGACTTCCAGGCCAAGGGTAAAGCTCTGCAGGGTTTTCCCAGCACACACATTTCCTCCTCTGTTTCTATGTGACTTCCACCCATTCCATGGGCATTAGGCCCAGCCCTGCTGGGATTCACAATCATGAGTCCCACATCCTCGAGTCACAAAAAGGAGGGCCTTTGTTTAATCATAAAATTTCTGTAAATACCATATAATGCTTATGAAAAAACTGAGGTATTAGTCTCCAGAGAAACAGAACCAAAGGCATTAATTTAAATGTTAATCTGATGTAAAAGACATCGTCACTGTAACATCTAACCTGGTATTTGACCAAACAAGAGGTGTGCAATAGCCTAGCCAGTTGACAAGTAAAATTAACCCTCACAAAGGGCTTTTTTTCTTTTTTTAATTTATGGTTTTTAAAATTCTAGTGAAATGCATACAACATAAAATTTACCATTTTAGTAATTTTTAAATGTATAGTTCGGTGACATTGAGTACATACACACTGTTGTGCAGAATGTTTTTTCATTTGGCCAAACTGAAACCCTGTGTGTATTAAGTAGTGACTCCCCATTTCCCCTTCCTCCAGCCCCTGACAAATGCTGTTCCACGTTCTGTCTCTGAATTTGACTATCTAAGTACCTCATACATGTAGGCTTTCCTAACTCAGATGGTAAAGAAACTGCCTGCAATGTATGAGGCCAGGGTTCAATCCCTGGGTCAGGAAGATCCCCTGGAGAGAGGAATGGCAACCCACTGCAGATTCCTGCCTGGAGAATCCCATGGACAGAGGAGCCCATCTTTTTAGACTAGTAGAATATCTAAATGGAAGGAATATCTGTAGCAAAATATTTGCTTAGAAGTGATAAACCATAGGGCAAAGTAGAGAATCATCACTGATTCATTTTGAATAAAGTTGAGGGAAAAGATTAAAAGTAGGGATCCTCTATGACCCATCTCCCAGAGTAATGGAAATAAAAGCAAAAATAAACAAATGGAACCTAATTAAACTTAAAAGCTTTTGAACAATGAAGGAAACTATAAGCAAGGTGAAAAGACAGGCTTCAGAATGGGAGAAAATACTAGCAAACAAAGAAACTGACAAAGAATTCATCTCAAAAATATACAAGCAGCTCATGCAGCTCAATTCCAGAAAAATAAATGACCTAATCAAAAATGGGCCAAAGAACTAAACATACATTTTTCCAAAGACATACAGATGGCTAACAAACACATGAAAAGATGCTCAACATCACTTATTATCAGAGAAATGCAAATTGAAATCACAATGAGGTACCATCTCACGCTGGTCAGAATGGCTGGAATCAAAAAGTCTACAAACAGGAGGGGGTTCAGGGTTGGGAACTCATGTACACCTGTGGTGGATTCATGTCAGTGTATGGTAAAACCAATATAGTATTGTAAAGTAAAAAAAGATAAATTAATTAAAAATGAAAAAAAACACACACACACACACACAAAAAGTCTACAAACAATCAATCCTGGAGAGGGTCCAGAGAAAAGGAAACTCTCTTACACTTTTGGTGGGAATGCAAACCAGTACAGCCACAATGGAGAACAGTGTGGAGACTCTTTAAAAAACTGGAAATAGAACTGCCATATGACCCAGCAATTCCATTGCTGGGCATACCCACCAAGGAAACCAGAATTGAAAGAGATTCATGTATGCCAGTGTTCATCACAGCACTGTTTACAATAGCTAGGGCATGATAGCAACCTAGATGTCCATAGGCAGATGAATGAATAAGAAAGCATACACAATGGAATATTACTCAGCTATTAAAAATAATGTATTGAATCAGTGCTAATGAGGTGGATGAAACTGGAGCCTATTATACAGAGTGAAGTAAGGCAGAAAGAAAAACACCAATACAGTATATTAATGCATATTTATGGAATTAAAAAAATGGTAATGATGACCCTATATGTGAGATAGCAAAAGAGACACAGATGTAAAGAACAGACTTTTGGACTCTGTAGAAGGAGAGGGTGGGATGATTTGAGAGAATAACATTGAAACATGCATATTATCATATGTGAAATAGATGGCCAGTCCAGGTTCGATGCATGAGAGAGGGCGCTCAGGGCCAGTGCACTGGGATGACCCTGAGGGATTGGATGGGGAGGGAAATGGGAGCGGGGTTCAGGATGGGAGATAGTTGTACACCCATGGCTGATTCATATGAATGCATGGCAAAACCCACTACAATATTGCAAAGTAATTAGCATCCAATTAAAATAAATAAATTAATTTACCAAAAAAAAAGTAGGAGATAAGCTGGTAATTGATGGAAATCAAATTACAGAGAGCTTAGAATTTCAAGCTAATAAGCTTTTGTACTATTCTATGGCACATTATGTTTTCAACTTCTGAATGACAAAATTAACACTGTATTGCAAAAAACTGCAGTCCATAGAAGTATGTATAAAATAGTTGCAGAATTATGGAAGTGACTGATAATAATTATTCTCTATTTATAAAATACATAAGTATTCTGTATGCAATTTGCCTAAATATATAATATATACTGCTTGAGATGCATACACACATTGTAGTATTAAACATATTACATATATTATATAATAATGCATAGTATTCAAAACATCCTAAGAATTAGTGCTTTCACACTGGTTTACAGACAAGAGACTGAATCAGCTGGATTACCTACAAGTTTATCAAGCAAATTTGTGATTTATCTGGAACTCAAACACAAAAAATATAAACAGAAATATAGTGGGGTGGGTGGGTAAAATAACAGCCCAAGCAATACAAACTCTGGGCTAGGAAAATGGCCTTAGGAATGGATGAGAATTAACAGGACTATTGATAGCTTTATTTATTTTTTACATCCAGAATGCAGAATTATTTTATTTCTAATTCATACCTTATTTTATAGAAAAATATGTGGGGATTAAAAAATTGTAATAAGATTGATAAAACATAAATAGATGATCAAACCTACATGAAGAAGCTCTCAGCCAATACACTAATCACACAGACTAATATTAATGGTTTTAAAAAGAGAATGAAGGGAGGGTTTGATGACTAAAAGCTTGAAGGAAAGAAAGTTAATATCTGGAGAATATTTCTGCGAGGAGAAAGATGGCATTACTAATCTTCAGTTTAAAATTCCAAAACAATATCCAGGTAGAAGAGTTTTGCAATATGATATTTGAATTTAAAGAAGTGGAAGACATTAAGATTGAAAAGTATGACAAGTTACTATTGTGGACTTGGATTTAAGAAGGATAAATACTGGGATGATAATTAAAACTATTGTAGCCTAATAGAGAGAGTATATAGCAAAACAGATATGCCAAAGACAAAGTCTTAGGGAATATCTGAATTTGGAGAATGGGCGAGGGAATGAGAGAGGAACCTGAAAGTGAGTTAAGGCTAAATGATAGTACTGAAACAGAGATAGCAGAACATTTTCAAGAATTTCTTAAATCATGAAAAAGAAAAAGAAGAATCACTACAGTAACTTTGGAGATAAAAAAGTATGAAGGAGCTTTTTTTTTTTAACCTTTTTCTTTATTTTTTCACTATAAGATAGGGATGTAGTCATATTTTTAATGTTATAAAATAATAAATGGCTAATGAGAATATTAAAAATGCAAAGAGAGACATAAGAGAGAATTGGTAGAGCAAGATTTCAGAAGAGAAGTGGGTGAAATTAAGAGCACAGTCAAAGTGCCTTGATTTAAGCAAATGATTAGTTTCATTTTCTGAGACAAAAAGATTACAACTAAAGATACATCTGGATAAGAGAGGAATGCAGAGACACTCCTGTTGAATGGAATTGCTAACTGAGATAGGCAGAATTTGGGGACATATTAAGAGAAGACGGAGTTGGACAGTCATCAGGTATTATATAGAGTAGAAAAGATCCGTAAGAGGCATTATGAGAAAGGTAGAAAGGAGCATTCAGAGATGAGCTGAGGAATATAACAGAGTAGAGTCCCATAATTTCTCTCTCAAGTCATTCTAGCTATTCAACGTGTGTGTGTGTGTGTGTGTGTGTGTGTGTGTGCCCAGTCATGTCTGGCTCTTTGTGACCCCATGGAACAGCCCAGGCTCTTCTGTTCATGTAATTTTCCAGGCAAGAATACTCAAGCGGTTTGCCATTTCCTCTTCCAGGAGTACACCCATAAGTTCTATAATATGTGTCAACAACTCTTCAGTAAGAAAGTTTTTAAAAAGTAATACAACCTAACATACAAATGCACACGATGCAATGCAAATGAGGGTTAAATGAAGAATTTCTCTTTTTGACTCTAATTTTCTGCACTGCTTGATTGTTTTTTTTAAAGCACCAGGGTCATAATGACTATCTTTTTATTTTTAATTTTTTACTATTTATGTATAGATCATGGTCCCAAAATATCATCAGTGATATTTTAGAAGTCTATTTCTAAATACACTAGTGTGTATAATTATTGTATTTATAACTCTTGCTCAAATAGATTTAGTAGTTATAATACATTTATCATCTAAGAAGTTGAGGTTGAATAGTATTTTGCCAATATTTTCATACATATTTTCAACTTACTGATCTTTCAGCAAACTAATCAGTGAATACATTTCCTAGTGTTCAATTTTAGCCTCCAAATTTATTAAACATTGGGGATTAAAAAAGCAGGATATCTGACATCTCACAATGATTTTAAATATCAGTTGTACAATTAGCCTCAGAAAACTCAGTCTGTGACAGATTTTATTTTAAAACTCCAAGCAAAGACCAATATTAACAAAGGTAATTGATGTAATTTATTGATCACTTACTTGATGACACATTTTCAATTTGTTGTTCCCATCCATTCTCTCATTTAATTCTCAGGTGAAACTTATTAGATAGTAATATTTTGTTATCCAGTCTGTAGATGAGGAAACTAATTTAAAGATGATAACTGCTCAAGGCTCAAATTGGTAGAACCAATTTGAATCAAGGTCTTTGTAAGTCCAAAAGTGGTATATTTCACTAGATAAACACATAAGGAAATAAAAGATAAAGAAAGCTAAAGAGAGAAAAGATAATGCCTGAGAAAAGATAATATCTGAGGTCAATCACATATCTAAAACTAAAAGCAAATGAACAAGCAAAATTTCCTCAGATAGACAAACTCACAGTGCCTGAAAAACAAAGCGTTTAAATGTCAGTGAAAGACAAATGCTGAGTATCTGAAAGTTCAACAAGTTATTGTGAGTTTATAAAAATTGCTAAATTCAATTTTAAATATAAAAGCAAAAGAGCTTCTCAGATGACACAGTGGTAAAGAGTATGCCTGCCAATGCAGGAGACGTGGGTTTGATTTCTAGGTCAGGAAGATACCCACGAGTAAGAAATGGCAACCAATTCCAGTATCCTTGCCTGGAAAATTCTGTAGCCTGGAAGGCTACAGCCCATGCGGTCACAAAGAGTCCGATATAACTGAGAAACACGGCAGTAGCATGATAAAAGCAAAAAGTAGTAAACATATAGGCTAACCAAGGTCATGACTTCCATTTGTTTGCTTGAAATTGTAATCATTGAAGATCACTCCCTGCTAGTCATTTTCCAATGCTGCTCATCTGAACAGAAAAGGGATTGACAGTGCGTACAAATGGAACCATTTCCATGTTTAAGATTCTTTGGAAAATTGCCTTTAACTTTTTATTGGATATCCTGAATCACATGAAACTTTATAAGAAGAACCCACATGTTAATCTGCTTCTAGTTATTGACAGTGTTAGTCACTTCAGTCGTGTCCCACCCTTTGCAACCCTATGGACATCAGACTCCCAGGCTCCTCCGTCCATGGAATCCTCTAGGCAAGAACAGTGAAGTGGGTTGCCATGTCCTTCTCCAGGGGATCTCCCTAGTTCAGGGACTGACCAACATCTCTTAAGTCTCCTGTATTGGCAGTTGGGTTCTTTACCACTAACACCACCGGGGTAAAACAATAAGTAAAGGTGAATTTGCTCAGTTGTGTCTGACTCTTTGCAACCCCATGGACTGTAGCTTACCAGACTCCTCTATTCATGGGATTTTCCAGGCAAGAGTACTACAGTGGGTTGTCATTTCCTTCTCCAGGGGATCTCCCCAACCCAGAGATTGAACCCAGGTCTCCCGCATTGCAGGCAGATGCTTTACTGTCTGAGCCACCAGGGAAGCAATAAGGATATTATTATTAAAATTGCATTGTATTGATAAGGAACTGAGACTTTGAGTATTTGAATATCTTCCACTAAACCATCCATCTAAGTAAGATGGTAGGTGTTGGAAGAGGGTATCAGAGGGGAGACACACTGAAACCATAATCACAGAAAACTAGTCAATCTAATCACACAGACCACAGCATTGTCTAACTCAGTGAAACTAAGCCATGCAGTGTGGGGCCACCCAAGATGGGCCAGTCATGATGGAGAGGTCCACTGGAGAGAGGAATGACAAACCACTTCAGTATTCTTGCCTTGAGAACCCCATGAACAGTATGAAAAGGAAAAATGATAGGATACTGAAAGAGGAACTCCCCAGGTACGTAGGTGCCCAATATGCTGCTGGAGATCAGTGGAGAAATAACTCCAGAAAGAATGAAGGGATGGAGCCAAAGCAAAAACAAAGCACAGCTGTGGATGCGACTGGTGTGAGAAGCAATGTCTGATGCTGTAAGTAGCAATATTGCATAGGACCCTTGAATGTAACGTCCATGAATCAAGGCAAATTGGAAGTGGTCACACAGTAGATGGCAAGAGTGAACGGCGACATTCTAGGAATCGGCGAACTAAAATGGACTGGAATGGGTGAATTTAACTCAGATGACCATTATATCTACTACTGCGGGCAGGAATCCCTTAGAAGAAACGGAGTAGCCATCATGATCAACAAAAGAGTCCGAAATGCAGTACTTGGATGCAATCTCAAAAACGACAGAATGATCTCTGTTTGTCTCCAAGGCAAACCATTCAATATCAGAGTAATCCAAGTCTATGCCCCAACCAGTAATGCTGAAGAGCTGAAGTTGAATGGTTCTATGAAGACCTACAAGAACTTTTAGAACTAACACCCAAAAAAGATGTTCTTTTCATTTTAGGAGATTGGAATGCAAAAGTAGGAAGTCAAGAGACACCTGGAGTAACAGGCAAATTTTGCCTTGGAGTACAGAATGAAGCAGGGCAAAGGCTACTAGAGTTTTGCCAAGAAAATGCACTGGTCATAGCAAACACCCTCTTCCAACAACACAAGAGAAGACTCTACACATGGACATCACCAGATGGTCAACACTGAAATCAGATTGATCATATTCTTTGCAGCCAAAGATGGAACTCTATACAGTCAGCAAAAACAAGACCAGGAGTTGACTGTGGCTCAGATCATAAGCTCCTTATTATTAAATTCAGACTCAAATTGAAGAAAGTAGGGAAAAGCACTAGACCATTAAGGCATGACCTAAATCAAATCCCTTATGACTATACAGTGGAAGTGAGAAATAGATTTAAGGCACTAGATCTGATAGAAAAAATGCCTGATGAACTATGGACAGAGCTTCATGATATTGTACAGAAGACAGGGATCAAGTCCATCCCCATGAAAAAGAAATGCAAAAAACCAAAATGGCTGTCTGGGGAAGCCTTACAAATAGCTGTGAAAAAAAAGAGAAGCAAAAAGCAAAGGAGAAAAGGAAAGATAGACCCATTTCAATGCAGAGTTCCAAAGAAGAGCAAGGAGAGATAAGAAAGCCTTCCTCAGTAATCAATGCAAAGAAATAAAGGAAAACAACAGAGTGGGAAAGACTAGAGATGTCTTCAAGAAAATTAGAGATACCAAGGGAACATTTCATGCAAAGATGGGCTCAATAAAGGACAGAAAAGATATGGAACTAACAGAAGCAGAAGATATTAAGAAGAAGTGGCAAGAATACACAGAATAACTGTACAAAAAAGATCTTCATGACCAAGGTAATCATGATGATGTGATCACTCACCTAGAGCCAGACATCCTAGAATGTGAAGTCAAGTGGGCCTTAGGAAGCATCACTACAAACAAAGCTAGTGGAGGTGATGGAATTCCAATTGACCTACTTCAAATCCTGAAAGATGATGCTGTGAAAGTGCTGCACTCAATATGCCAGCAAATTTGGAAAACTCAGCAATGGCCACAGGACTAGAAAGATCAGTTTTCATTCCAATCCCAAAGAAAGGCAATACCAAAGAATGCTCAAACTGCTGCACAATTGCACTCATCTCACACGCTAGTAAAGTAATGCTCAAAATTCTCCAAGCCAGGCTTCAGCAATACGTGAACCGTGAACTCCCTGATGTTCAAGCTGGTTTTAGAAAAGGCAGCGGAACCAGAGATCAAATTGCCACCATCTGCTGGATCATCGAAAAAGCAAGAGAGTTCCAGAAAAATATCTACTTCTGCTTTATTGACTATGCCAAAGCCTTTGACTGTGTGGATCACAATACACTGTGGAAAATTCTGAAAGAGATGGGAATACCAGACCACCTGACCTGCCTCTTGAGAAACCTATATGCAGGTCAGGAAGCAACAGTTAGAACTGGACATGGAACAACAGACTGCTTCCAAATAGGAAAAGGAGTACATCAAGGCTGTATATTGTCACCCTGCTTATTTAACTTCTATGCAGAGTACATCATGAGAAACACTAGGCTGGTAGAAGCACAAGCTGGAATCAAGACTGCCAGGGGAAATACCAATAACCTCAGATGTGCAGATGACACCACCCTTATAGCAGAAAGTGAAGAGGAACTAAAAAGCCTCTTGAGGAAAGTGAAAGAGGAGAGTGAAAAAGTTGGCTTAAAGCTCAACATTCAGAAAATGAAGATCATGGCATCTGGTCCCATCACTTCAGGGGAAATAGATGGGGAAACTGGAAACAGTGTCAGACTTTATTTTGGGGGGGTGGGGTCCAAAATCGCTGCAGATGGTGATTTCAGCTCTGAAATTAAAAGACGTTAATCCTTGGAAGGAAAGTTATGACCAACCTAGATAGCATATTCAAAAGCAGAGACATTACTTTGCCAACAAATGTCTGTATAGTCAAGGCTATGGTTTTTCCTGTGGTCATGTATCGATGTGAGAGTTGGATTGTGAAGAAAGATGAGCGCCAAAGAATTGATGCTTTTGAACTGTGGTGTTGGAGAAGACTCTTGAGAGTCCCTTGGACTGCAAGGAGATCCAACCAGTCCATCCTAAGGGAGATCAGTCCTGGATGTTCATTGGAAGGACTGAAGCTAAAGCTGAAGCTCCAGTACTTTGGCCTCCTCATGCAAAGAGTTGACTCATTGGAAAAGACTCTGATGTTGGGAGGGATTGGGGGCAGGAGAAGAAGGGGACGACAGAGGATGAGATGGCTGGATGGCATCACTGACTCGATGGACATGAGTCTGAGTGAACTCCGGGTGTTGGTGATGGACAGGGAGGCTGCTGCTACTCATGGGGTCAAAAAGAGTTGTACACGACTGAGCAACTGAACTGAACTGAACTGAAACCATCCAAGTTTTGAAAATTGAAAGCTTCAATTAATAATATATTGATCTGGGTCAGCATTTTTACTTTCTAATGTGTGTGTTTATGTGTGCTAAGTTGTTTCAGTCATTTCTCTAGCCAAGAATACTGGAATGGGTTGCCATATCCTCCCACAGGGGATATTCCCAACCCAGGAATCAAACCTGTGTCCCCTAAGTCTCCTGCATTGGCAGGCAGGCTCTTTACTACAAGAACCACCTGGTAGTGTTTTGCAAATAGAATTTCCTAACAGATTTCCTGTCTCTGTCCCTAGAACAAAGATTCACTGGATAAGAATGTTGGGCTATTCCTTTATACATTTCAACTACTACAGTAGTGTCTGGCATGTTCAATTATGTGTTTATTGAATTGTCCTACCCACTGATAATTTTGCTTCAGCAAATCCAGGTTGGTGCTAGGAATCTGGTTTTAATAAATGATGTACAGTATTCTGAAAGCAAGCATACTGGCATAACTTTTCTCTATGTATGCTAGACACAAAAGTAATACTTCTGTGCTGGGCTGAAGTAGAGTATAGATAGACATAGACAATAGAGGAAAAACTGCAGAGGTGGAGAAAAATCTATTAAAGAATATTAAGGTAAAACTACTAATTACCTAGAAAGCACTCTCATAGGAAATTATTCAATCATATATTGTAACCATCATTCTAGTACTCCTTTGCTCATTATTTTTGTATACTTTTAATTCAGATAACCCCTTCATAGATTACAGCCTTAATGCATCAAAAAAGCTGGTTTGAAACTCAACATTAAGATAAATAAATAAATAAGATCATGGCATCCAGTCCCATCACTTCACAGCAAATAGAAGGGGGAAAAGTGGAAGCAGTGACAGATTTTATTTCCTTGGGCTCCAAAACCACTGCAGATGGGGAAGGCAGCCTTGAAATTGAAGACGATTGCTCCTTGGAAGGAAAGCTATGATAAGCCTAAACAATGTATTATAAAGCTGCGACATCACTTTGCCGAAAAAGGCCAGGAGATCCAAAGCTATGGTTTTTCCAGTAGTCATGTACGGATATGAGAGTTGAACCATAAAGAAGGCTGAGAGCCAAAGAATTGATGCTTTTGAATTGTGGTGCTGGAAAAGACCTTGAGAGTTTCTTGGACTGCAAGATCAAATGAGTCAATCCTAAAGGAAATCAACACTTACTATTCATTGAAAGGACTGATGCTGAAGCTACAATATTTTAGCCCCCTGATACAAAGAGCCGACTCACTAGAAAAGACCCAGATGCTGGGAAAGATTGAAGGCAAAGGGAGAAAAGGGGAGCAGAGGCTGCTGATAGATAGGATCACTGACTCAAAGGACATGACTTTGAGTAAACTCTGTGAGACAGTAGAGGACAGAGGAGCCTGGTGTGCTGCAGTACATGGGGTCGCAAAGAGTTGGACTTGACTCAGCAACTGAACAACAACAACAACAATTCAAATAAGTGCTGTACAAGCTTTTCCCTCTCTTTATTCTTGCCACTTCTTTGGGGGCAATGGGGGTTAAGAGAATGTGGTTGAGGAAAGATGAGAGACGAGCTAAAGAGCAAGAGCTGAAGCAGCTATTGCCTCAGAGTCCAAAAGAACTTGGCTCCTGGAAAGAAAAGACTGCCAATAATGATTAACGTTTTAAAGAAAAGCAAATTTTCTGACTCCTAATAGGAGAACGAAAACCTAGATACACATAAGATTCCAAACAAGTGAATAAAAGCCCACATCCAAAACATTATTTTTTTGTTCAACTATTCTCTTAAAAAGACTGGGGGCTTCTGAGTTGAAAATGATGTACAGTATTCTGAAAGCAAGCATACTGGCATAACTTTTCTCTATGTATGCTAGACACAAAAGTAATACTTCTGTGCTGGGCTGAAGTTGTCTTATAGAAGTTAGGCTGATAAGCTGGTTACAGTTTCACAGCGTGCTGGCCACAGATGAATCTAGCCTCCTTCCAAAAAAGTGAGTGCATAGGCAGCTAGTACAAACTCACAGGTAGGTTCCAACATGTACCTCTTTTTATATTCTCATGGTGTACTTAATGCAAAAGGCCATCAATCTTACCATTTACAGGTTTGCAAATGGTAGCAGGGGGCAGAGGACTGATACAGAGAGGAAGACTTTGGGTTCCTCAAAATGTCCTTCTTCCACTTTCCCTTAAAGGCTTCTATAATTTCACCACTGTGTTGAGGGACATCTTCAGGAATAAACCCACAATCCAAAACATTCCAAAGATTAAAATAAGCTACAAAGGACAACTGAATAGCAGGGCTTAGCAAATCAAGTAATGATTTAAGAGAAACAAGTTGAACTTTGAGAAAGAAACCTAGAAAGGTATAAAAATATCATTTGAATTGAAATAAATTAACATAAAAGATCAACTAACCTAGATATACACTATAGTCCTCAATTCTATATTTTAAAATAGACTGTTATATCAGAAACTTAGAGAATTCTCTTTTCATTTTTTATAAACAATGTTAAAAATAAATTACAAATTGCCACAGACAGTAACAAAGAGAAGTTTTGCTCTTTTACTCAAAAGGATGGAATAATTCTATTGGAAGTAATGGAAGCATGTCAAATGGGTGGATTAAAATTCTAATGTTGCAGAAGTTGAAGAAGACAGAATTATATACATGTGGACGGAAAATGACTATTAGAACAAAAGGTTACCTATCCAAGACAATGCAAAAATATACTAAATGAATATAATTGAGGACAAGGCCAGTGAAAATTAGAGGAAACTCTAATTTGTACCAGAGTTTTGAAAGAAATGCAGATTTTTTTTTCAACCAAATAAAATGATTCAAGGTAGGCACAGAAGACCTTGCCTAGTGGAGGTCCTGCATTTTAAACAAATTGACAAAGTGAATAGAAGTGTTTATATTTGCCGTATACAGTTTAGAGGCTAAAAGTAGAGAGACCTGGGTTGAAGCTTATTTCTATCTTCTTATATTTTAAGCTAGTAATTCATTTGAACACTGAATTCTGAATGGGTACATTTATCATATTCTCCTGATTAGGGGGAAAAAAAAAAGTTCTAAATATTTGTCCAGAAATACACTGGTATACATTTTATAACTTCGTGTATAAACTCAAGATCTAAATAAATTGGATTTGACAAATGTGATATTAACTGGAATAATACAGGTAAAAAGTAGAATATCAATTGACAAAATTAGTGCAAAATATAAAGAACTCATTATGTCATAAAACTGGAAGCAGAGTAGCTTTCAGGAATGGTTGGTATAAAACCTGGTTGTTTCAAAGATCTCCTCAAAAATCAGTATTTCATTTTTGTAGATATGAATCAGGTTGGGATTAAAATTGCTACTGTAGTATTTAATGTCAAATTCAGGAAATATGTGTCCACAGAAAGAATTATACTTCTTTTTTTTTCCTTAAACTAATTTTTTGGGGAAGCAAAGGACTTACCCAATGACCAACAATGAAAGATTATAATGAATAAAAATGATCTGGAATGTTGTTTCGTTTTGTGTGTGTGTATGTGTGTGTCAGGGAGAGAGAGAGAGAAAGTGAGAGACAGGGAGATTTGTTGAATGAAAAAGCATTTCTATAGCACTTTTAACAATGAAATGCTATTTCATGAAATAGAAGGCAGTGTTAAAGCTACCAACTGCAGATACTGTAGCAGGTTTAGAAAGCTGATTTAGGAACTTGAAAAATGTATAACAATCTTCTTAGATTACTTTGGGATTTTTTTTTCCTTTAGAATCTATTACTTATCAAATGAATATTTACTGATGATCCATTATACACCAATCATTACAAAGACATTTATATTTAGGTGTAAACTCAAAAAGGTGCTGAAGGTCACTTCCTGTTTGCAATGTTTAGAAGCTGTCAGGAACGTAAAACCAACTAGAATAAATAAAATGGTACATTTACAGTTTACTTCTTGAATGAAATACATTTTCCAAAGAAAGTTTACAGAAGACAGCAGAAACTCAAAATTTTATGAAATCTGTACTATATCACTCTGAAAAACATACTTTACAAAGAAATGTTCACATTTACTAACGTATATGCATGTGAATTAAATTTCATACTATATATAAAAAATAATCTAACATTAAATTCTAAATTAAACACACAATAATGACAAGGATATCGGAGAAAGAAGTGTGAATAAAGAGGCTGATAGACGACAACAGTTGGATTGGAGATAAGAATAGGAGGAAGCATTTTCTTTCCTTTAGCCACAAAGACTTAATGTCCAGTTTATCGAAAAAGGAAATGTCTTTATGTATCTTTACACAGAGTATAGATGTAATCTATTAGAAATTATAAATTAATTGTAACAAAGAAAACCTTAACACAATGATCAAGATACACTATCTAGAATGAATTTTTTTAGTCAGAAGGTCTTGATTCAAATCTAATTTCAAAATGTAGGGCAAACATGGGCATGCCTAGTTGATATGGGTGAAAATTAATCAAATTAAGTGCTAATAGCATTCCTCAGGCACACAACTAGCATTCCATTTTAAAATTACACTACTCCCCCAACCAACACTCTCCCATCCATTAAAACTTTGCTGGATACACACCATCCTGTCTTTCCTTACTGATCCATTCTTTTCTGAAATGTCATTCTAGGCTCTTTTTCATTTTTAGAATTCCTATTGATTAAAAGTCCAACCCATAATATGCACTCCATAGACTTCCCTGGTAAACCAAATAAAGTGATTGCTCTATCAACATGTTCATGAATGTTACTATACTATGCATCACTTTATGATAGAGTTAGCTGTTAACGGTCCATTTTATCTTCTACTTTCTGAACTTCTTGAGACAAAATCCAGGAGTAAGACTGCATTTTTTTTACATTCTCTTAATCTCATATATTACTCAGGAAGGAGTAGATGCTCAATAAAAATACATTCAATTAATGAGGAAGAATAATTATGCAAACAGTTAAAGGCCTTATGTAAATTTTGACTAAGCAAAGATGAAGAAAAGTTCTGAATATATTGTATGAAAGAGTATAACAATAAAATCAAAATAGAAGATAAAATTATCAAACTAATGAACCTAGGTAGTGGCTAGTGTTTTTATATCCAACAAAGTCCTTGAGAATTCCTTGAAAAGTTAATCGCTCAGTTGAGTCCGACTCTTTGTGACCCTATGGAGCCCACCAGGCTCCTCTGTCCATGGAATTCTCCAGCAAGAATACTGAAGTGGGTTGTCATTCCCTCCTCCAGGAGATCTTCCCAACCCTGGGATCAAACCCGTGTCTTCCACATTACAGGCAGATTATTTTCCATCTGAGCCCCCAAGGAAGCCCTTTTATATCCAATGTATTTTTATAATTATTTGGTCATAATACATGATATAATAGATGTATTAATGAAGATAAGAAATTAAGCAATGGTTGTATTCACTCTTTTAATAATTACTGCTTGTTTCTGCATCATTTTATTTACCATGAAAAAAACTGCCTAAAACGTATCATGCATCATTTTAAGAATGTGGAATTCCCTCTTGAGTTGTAAGTGTTGGCTTGGACAGGATATGGTTTCTCACTCTGTGACAGAGAAACTTAATCCACTTCCAGGTACTAGAATATTCTTGTGGTCCAGACCTCATTTCACCCCTGGCTACGCTATGGAAGATATGCAGCCGTCTATATTTCCTCAGTCACTACTCAGGCTCTGACTCGAAAATAAATTCTCATGACTCGCTCTGCACCCAACCAGAAAAGACTCTTCTCAGATCTACTAGTCAATGTTTAATTCTCACTTTCCACATGATTTCAAATTATATTTTGTAGATATAAGCTACAAACAATAAAGTCAAACAACAAAAGCATTGTCAATGGGTTGAATGAAATATTATTTTCTATTATTTTAAGTGAATTGCATAAAATTCACTTTACCTATGAAGATTTAAAGGGTGCTTAAGTATCTGTGTTTAATTAATGTTTGTCTACAGAGGAACTAAAGTCTGAGCTAGCATTTTCTTCCTTTTGTTTTAATTAAATATACACCCAGCAGAATTCTGTATCTCATGGATTGGATATCATATCTTCAGAAAACTATAGGGCAATGAAAATGTACCTTTCACCACTAGAGAGAAATAATTGGTTTGATTTTTCTTGCCTTCATAGAACCATAGGAGATAATGTTATTCCTCATAGGACTGGTAGGTGAAATTCAAGCAGACTGGAAGAATTGTCCCTTCCAAGCACAAAGAAGAAAAATAGCATGAGATCCTATCTTTTCACATTTAGGTAAATAGGTCAATTTTTAACAATCTCAATTAATTTTAAAAATTAATCATAAATATCTTTGAAAAACATAGAATAATACCTTTACAAGAGGGCACTTCTGACCACATATCTGAAATTAAAAACAACAAGCTGGAGTTTTAACTTGGTCGGGGGGGCATCTGGAGAACTTGTGGTAGTTTCATCTTTATACCTGACTCTCATGAATTATTGTGTTTTATTTATCATTTGTATTACACTGACATGTTTTAGTTTTGTATCTGATAGTTATTTAGCATCAAGCTGATTATCTTTTATCTTAACCTTAAGATCCTTGGTCTTATCATAATTAGTGATTATCTTATAAAATCGTATTGATTTTCTGAGACAGTTAATGCACGTGATCTTCAGAAGTTGGTTTCCTTACTATTTAACCTGCCTGAAATTTTGAAAATTAAAACTCATACATAGATATTAAATTAATTCCAATGTGACTACACAACAACACTAGTCCAGACAAAGTATACAGAACATTAGACTAGATGTCAAATAACCCAATATTTATTCTTAACTTACTAATTATCAATGGCCCCTAAACTAGTTATTTAGATACCCACATACATGTACATTTCACACACACACATATATAATACATACATATTACACATACATGTTTACTTTTTTAAATATCAAAAATTAAGTATAAATATATATCCGTTATATCCATATGCTTGTGTGTATATTTAGTTTTGCATTTGATCAATAATTACATAATAAACAGCTGCCAGTTTTTCCAAAGCATACTTTTTCTATAGATATTCTGCAAATGATTCACAATAGATTTGCTTGAAGTACATAATCATCACGAGAGAAGTAAGGTCATTGTTACTGTTTTGATGTAGAATGTAATGTTTTGAATACACATGGATCAGAAAGTACTTTGTGCTGATCAAGGAGGGTCAAGAACGACTAGCTTTTTTATGCTGTGGGTCAGTCTCAATAAGGAAGACTTGGATGAAAAACAATCAGCTACAATTGTCCCCTTCTGATATAGGAGCCTGATAATAGATGGGTTACCATGGAATTCCTACTCTGAGGGATAGCTGTGGGAGGAGGACCCCACGGTTCAGTGGCACATCTATCCCCTGTGTGTGATGAAATCTTCAATGTTTCAAGGTAAGAGATTTGGAAGGAAGTCCACATGATCATTATATATCAAGGCTGGGAGTGAGGGTTATTGAATTCTCATCTCTGGGAAACCACAGCTGCCTAAAGAAGAAAACTCCACAAATGCAAAATTTCACTGATCTTAAATCAAGAGTGAGAAGGAAGGAGAAGAAAAAGTAGTGTATGTCAGGTTCTTCTTTTTCTAATTTAATCACTATATAGACTTCTTTATTATTGTTGTTTTTACTTTTTCTTTTCTTAGAAACTCAGTGCTAAATATGAATGATACATGTGCTATCTTCTTGAATTCCTTTAATTCAGAATTATTTTATAACCTTATATCCAGACCAGCCATTTTGCATGTTGTATGTCTTCACCCTCCACCCCCTTATAATTAAGGTACCAGCTCAAATACAATTTTCTTACATAGACCTTCTTTGATCATGTGCACCATACTGTTCACCCTAGCATTCACTTCCTATCCAACACTCCATTTCAATTCACATGTGATAGCACTTTGCACTATCTGATTATTTACTAGTCTCCTCCATTACCATATATATTGATAGAGACCTTTCAGTCATACCCAAAGAAGAAGCTTTAAAAAAAAGATCTACTGTATAGATTTTTAAGTAATTTCCAAAACATTTCAGTCTGTAATAGAATAAAAGTTTAAAATTACTTTGCAATAGGTTTAGAAATTTTAATTTGACATTAGTCAGTCAGTTCAGTCGCTCAGTCATGTCTGACTCTTTGTGACCCCGTGAACCGCAGCACGCTATGGCTCCCTGTCCATCACCAACTCCCAAAGTCCATACAAACCCATGTCTATTGAGTTGGTGATGCCATCCAGCCATCTCATCCTTTGTCATCCCCTTCTCCTCCTTCCCTCAATCTTTCTCATCATCAGGGTCTTTTCAAATGAGTCAGCTCTTTGCATCAGGTGGCCAAAATATTGGAGTTTCACCTTCAACATCAGTCTTTTCAATGAACACCCAGGACTGGTTTTTAGGATGGACTGGTTGGATCTCCTTTCAGTCCAAGGGACTCTCAAGAGTCTTCTCCAACAACATAGTTCAAAGCATTAACTCTTTAGCACTCAGCTTTCTTTATAGTCCAACTCTCACTTCCATATAGGACTACTAGAAAAACCATAGCTTGACTAGACGGGCCTTTGTTGACATTAGAAACCTACTAATTTATTATAACTTTTTTGTGCTATTTTCCATTCTAGTTATTAAAGTTGAATTTCTACAGAGAAGCCTCTGTTTCAGGTTTTAAAATAGTTGGCTAAAAAAATAATTCTGAATTTGATTATCTTCGTTTCTCAAATGAAAAGTGATCCCATATTTAATTTATCTGAAATTAGATCCAAGAAAAATAAATTGTTGTAACTTTTAGCTAAGATAAATTTAGAAGAGACACCTTTTCAGAAATCATAACAATAATATGAAAATAGGAAAATATCTATGTCATCCCTGAAACTGAGAAAACAATGTCATCTATATCTCAGATATTACAGAGATGTTATATGAAATATCAAACAGAACAGAATGAAATCAAGGTATAGTTATCTGTGTAAAGACACATTTCCCCACTGAGGAAGCACTGTGACATACCAAAATAAATTTAAACTTTCCTGAAAATGCACCCAGATAACATTTCATGATAGATACGAAGCTAGGGATTTTAGAAAGAAAAAGCCATGGAATATACTTAGTGCACATCATTTAAAACATCCTTCTCACCCGTGGCAGATTCATGTCAATGTATGGCAAAACAAATACAATATTGTAAGATAATTAGCCTCCAATTAAAATAAATTAATTTATATTAAAAAATAAATAAAACATCCTTCTTTATCTTGAATTACCAGCATTAAAATAATCCTATAATGAAAGCCTAAAATTAAGTGGCTATATGAAACCCAGCAAGAAAATATAGCTTTCACTGAGCATAGTAGTCTCTCCTTTATGAAGCAGACTGTATCACCAGTTAGAAGTCTAAGGAACAAGCCTACCTGGCAACTATAGAGATCTAGAGAGGGACTGGCAGAAATGATAGTAAGGCTAGTTCATAAAAAGTTTCCAAACGTGCCATTAGGAAAACATCTACATGGATAAACAACTTTTTTTCAAGATAAACTATATAAACAAGAAGTAAAAAAAAATATAAACAATTCTGAAAAAAATGTTATAATCTAAAAATAAACATTATTACAAATATCTAAGTATTATATATATAATTTAATATTTATAT
Source organism: Capricornis sumatraensis (assembly GCF_032405125.1). Lineage (NCBI taxonomy): Eukaryota > Metazoa > Chordata > Mammalia > Artiodactyla > Bovidae > Capricornis > Capricornis sumatraensis. Next base: position 5,212,265 of record NC_091091.1, on the reverse strand, counting down.
GTAAGTACTATTTTATATATTACTTAAGCATATTTATTAAAGAAACATGTTTTAAACCTAATTTGCTTTGCATTGGCTTCCATTTGGAAAAAACACAGAATGTTTATAAACAAGGAAATATTTGAAATAATACACCAGACAAAGATAAAGGTGAACTGGCTGAGAATCAAAGAAAGTGAAAAGAGAATTGGACAAGTTAATAAAGTAAAATAAGAGATTTGAATAAAAATAAAAACAAAGTCATAACATATCAGTTTCAGGTCCAAAAAATCAATACAGAATAGAAAACTGAAGTACAGTAGATTGGGACAAACTTACAAAGTTCTACCAGAATACTGAAAGAATAAGTTTAAGAAATAAGATAAAAGATATTGAGCTTAATACATGATAATTTATGATTCTGAAGAAGAGACTAAAACAAATGAGACATGAGTAGACACAAGCAAAGAATAATTTAATAGATAGGAAAAGACATGAGTCCTTAGATGAATGTAAGGATCTGATCTCTAGGTAAATATGAAAGAGTGAAGCAAGTTCTAAGAATCTCTCTTTTCAAAACTTGACATTAAAATGACCACAAGATGATATTTTTATCATAGTTCTCAACCATTGGCCTACCTCTCCCAAGTTGTAATTTAGGAAAATTCTAATAAATTCTTTAAGACTTGCAAATTTAAAGATAAGTGGTCCAATGAATACAATAGCCTTTTTCTGTCTGTGAGAGTCTAAAGTAGATGGAGAAGAAAGTAACAGTGGCAACTTCAGAGACACTAGTGGGAAATAAAGAAACTGCAGAACACAGGACAGGTTCAATGAGAGATACATTTACAGTACTTTTAAGTGATTGATTTTTATTTAAAGTAAAGTGACTTTTGAACCGATATACTGAAAAAGAAAAAACAGAGGGCTCTGTGTATTGATCATACTCAACCCAGCAAGTGTTAGATTTACATTAAAATGTATAGAACACAAAACCCAACCTTCAAACTTTAAATAACTCATGATAAGAAAGGAGTAACAGAATTCACTCACACTCTTTTAAAGGCAATGTAGACAGAATTAGTCAAATGCAACATAAGCAAGAAAAATATTAATAATAAATGGCAACATGCAAATATATTAAATATGTAAGCAAATAACATTCATGAAAATTATTAACATAGATCCATTTAAAACTTGAAGTCATAATGAAAAATTAAAAGAAAATTCCTTCAAGAGTCCTTTGGACTGCAAGGAGATCAAACCAGTCAATCCTGAGGAAATCAACCCTGAATATTCACTGGAAGGACTGATGCTGAAGGTAAAGCTCCAATACTTTGGCCACATGGTGAGAAGAGCCAATTCAATGGAAAAGACCCTGATGCTGGGGAAGACTGAAGGCAGGAGGAGTAGCGGACGACAGAGGATGAGATGGTTAGATGGCATCACCAACTAAATGGACATGAGTTTGAGCTAGCTCTGGGAGTTGGTGAAGGACAGGCAAGCTTGGTATGCTGCAGTCCATGGCATCACAAAGAGTCAGACATACCTGAGTGGATGAACAACAGAAACAATTCTGTGCTATAGAGCTTAACAGAACAATGGATTCATTAAATTAAAGCTTAAGAAAAGATAGAGCAACAAAGCTCAATATAAATTATGATTACAGAGAAAGGAAGTATTTAATGCCCCATTGCCAATTCTGAGATATTGGAAGAAATGTGCAAAAAGTAGAGGCAAGCCTCTAGGAAGTAAGTGGGACCCCAAACTGAGAGTCATCAAGGAAATCAGAGACTTTAGTACTTTAGCCTTAGAGAAGTAAATTTTGCCAAAACCAGAAGGAATAAGGAAATGAAAAACACAAACTTGCCGGCCAACATCTTGATTTTTAGCCCAGTGAGACCAATACTGAGTCATTGATTTACAGAACTGTAACATAACAAATCTGTACTCTTTAAAGCCACTAAATTGATTGTAATTTGTCATGGCAGCAATATAAGTCTAATACATAACTGAAGAATATTATACACAGCCAAACCGTGTCCAGAAAACAAATGGGCATCCCAAAAGTGAAAGTGGTGAGTACACTCGCCTGGTGGTTCTAACAAGACTGAATTGGAAATGCAGTTCCAACTTTTCTTCTGTTTTAAATGTCTAAGAAGTGGAACTTTCCAATGCAGAGATTTGAGAAGCAGCTGAGTAATATAATTGAAAAAAAAGTTTAGGAGGAAAGAAAGAATAGGAGGAATCAACATGCTATTTTTCCTTATTTTGTTTTCTACAGGAAAGGAGTCAGATCATACTATATACAATTGAAAATTATGGTATGAACATTTACATGTACACATACACATGATCTTGAAGAACAATGCTATTCTAAAAGACAAAAACTACTTTAGACAATAATATCTTAAGAAATAATATTTCAGAAGCTCAACACACTTTCATTTTAGTCTCATGTCCTATAAAGGAAAATTAAATATAATTCTAAGTAAATCTTATTTATATGAATTTTTCCTCATTTTACTTCTACTCTATTTGTATCTGCATAGAGAAATGACTGGATCGATGTTGTGAAGTAATTCCCATGTTCTTTAGATGATGAATTTGAAATAAGAAATTCAAAACACAGAGAACAGACACCAGTAGATTACTTTATCTTATTAATTAATAATCTAATCATTACTACATAAACAGTATTTTCATATCATTAAACATATGCTTGAATATTTGTGTTGTATGTTAAAACTGAATGTGCTCAGTTATTCAGTCGTATCCAATTCTTTGCAACCTCGTGGACTGTAGCCCGCCATGCTCTTCTGCACATGGTATTTTCCAGGCAAGAATAAAATGTTTTGTTCTACTAATATTTAACCCTAACCCTAAATCTATCATCCTATAGAAACCAATATGATTAAAGAAATTTCTATTTAACTTGTTAATATTTTAATTAAAATGTTATGTGTTTGAACCAGAGATCAAATTGCCAACATCCGCTGGATCATTGAAAAAGAGAGTTCCAGAAAAACATCTATTTATGCTTTATTGACTATGCTAAAGCCTTTGACTGTGTCGATCACAGTAAACTGTGGAAAATTCTGAAAGAGATGGGAATACCAGACCACCTGACCTGCCTCTTGAGAAACCTATATGCAGGTCAGGAAGCAACAGTTAGAACTGGACATGGAACAACAGACTGGTTCCAAATAGGAAAAGGAGTACGTCAAGGCTGCATACTGTCACCCTGCTTATTTAACTTATATGCAGAGTATGTCATGAGAAACACTGGAATCAAGATTGCTGGAAGAAATATCAATAACCTCAGAAATGAAGAAGACACCACCCTTATGGTAGAAAGTGAAGAGGAACTAAAAAGCCTTTTGATGAAAGTGAAAGTGGAGAGTGAAAAAGTTGGCTTAAAGCTCAACATTCAGAAAACGAAGATCATGGCATCTGGTCCCATCACTTCATAGGAAATGGATGGGGAAACAGTGGAAACAGTGTCAGACTTTGTTTTTATGGGCTCCAAAATCACTGCAGATGGTGACTGCAGCCATGAAATTAAGAGACGCTTACTCCTTGGAAGAAAAGTTATGACCAACCTAGATAGCATATTTAAAAACAGAGACATTACTTTGCCAACAAAGGTCCATCTAGTCAAGGCTATGATTTTCCCAGTGGTCATGTATGGATGTGAGAATTAGACTATAAAGAAAGCTGAGCATTGAAGAACTGATGCTTTTGAACTGTGGTGTTGGAGAAGACTCTTGAGAGTCCCTTGGACTGCAAGGAGATCCAACCAGTCCATTCTAAAGGAGATCAGCCCTGGGATTTCTTTGGAAAGAATGATGCTGAAGCTGAAACTCCAGTACTTTTGCCACCTCATGTGAAGAGTTGACTCATTGGAAAAGACTCTGATGCTGGGAGGGATTGGGGGCAGGAGGAGAAAGGGATGACCGAGGATGAGATGGCTGGATGGCATCACTGACTCGATTGACGCGAGTCTGAGTGAACTCCGGGAGTTGGTGATGGACAGGGAGGCCTGGCGTGCTGCGATTCATGGGGTCGCAAAGAGTCGGACACAACTGAGCAACTGAACTGAACTTCTAGAACCTAATGAAAATATAGCAAAGCAAGCAGTCACCATCAATCTATATTGAAAATCTTAATATTTAGGAAAAATGATAAAAGTTTTAGTAATAACAATATTAGTGTTGTTGTTGTTTAGCAATAACAAAATATCTACTTCCTTTCTTTCAAGGAAGTTTCCATATAGTTTGTGACTAGAGATAATATTTAGCAAAAATAAAAGTGATATAAGTGATTTTGATCAATGCAACTAAAATCACATTGGCTGTGTTCAACACCCTACTTCTGAAAGCAACAGGAAGAATAGAATTTCTGCTGCTTTCCAATATTAAAACCATTATGACTTTGTGAAATGTCCTGCATTTTATTTTTCTTGCAGTGTTCCTAATCACGGATGTTTGGGAATGACATCAGGCAAATCTATTCTAAGCAGAATAGCAGTATGGATTTTGTTATTGAGCCTGGTTGTTTTCATTAAACAAAACTCTTTGTCTAAAGATCTATCTTCTTATCTGAGAATATAAACAAACTGGATTAATTTTGTGTTGTTCCAAAATAATTTTGCTTCAGTTGGAATTCAGAAGAAGAGACATCTTACAGGAAATCACATTCTGTCCTTCTTCCCTTTTAAATTACAGGCATGTTCTGCACAGGAACAGAGCAGATAGTGAACACTCATATCCCAAGACCTAAATAGAACAGCAAAATCTATAAATCCAGGTCCTTACCCAATACTGTTACATCTAATGAACAAGCAAACTAATATATCCAAAGTACACACTGTAAGACCATTCATTCTCAAGTTTGGCCTTTGCTGTGTACTTATTCAGAGATAGTAGAAAATATTATAGCCTTTTGAGGGCTTCCCTGGTGGCTCAGTGGTAAAGAATCTACCTGCCAATATAGGAGATGTAGGTTCATTCCTTGAGATGAGAAGATTCCCTGGAAAACAAAATGGTGACCCACTCCAGTATTCCTGCTTGAGAAATCTCATGAACAGAGGAGCTGGTGGTCTACAGTTCATGGGGTCATGAGAGTAGGACTCGACTTAGTGACTAAACAGCAGTAGCTGCAGCAAGATTCAAAAAAATGAAGTTAAGACTCTTGGAAATTCAGAACAAAATAAAAGAAGCTTATGCATCTCTCCAAGCAGAAATGAATATTCTTGTGAGATTGTGACAGCATTGACTCCATGAAGCAGGAACAAACTCTATTGCTAACATAGAGAGTGGGCTGTTTGGAGGTGTCTTGAAAACTTAGGGCAGTATGAAATAGAAGCTAGGAAATGAAAAATCTTGGTAGGACATGGAAACTGAAAATGGTGCTTAAGAAATATTAGTAGCAAAGTGGTTGATGGAGACTGGACTATCACATAGGCCACAGTGAGATCACTCCCATCAAAGCCAAAAAATTACTAACAGAGAGGAAGAGTTAGTGATACACATTTCATTTCAAGAGATTTATTTTATAGACATGGAGTAAAGGCAAGATATTTTATTTATTTATGTATGGAGGCCTGCTTTTTAGTCATAGAACACTAGGACACACTCCCCTATAGTAATTCAAAATGCATTAGTGCTAATGGTAGTTGTTTTGACCCAAGCAAGTCAAAGAGTTAATTTTATTAAATTAAGTTATTCAAAGCCATGCCTCTCAGGGAATTAACACATAAGCACTAGCTACATGAGAAAATGAATGCTATGTCAATGCAGTGCCAGAGCAGGGGACAATTATGATTTAGCATAATTGAACAAATCCTAGGTGCAGCCTACCTCCTCATGTTTCAGTATGAATTTATTAAATGCATTTTGATCCCTGAAGACTACTAGAAGCCATATTTAATTTGTGTGAACATTAAATCTGTGGTTGGACTATATATTAAAGCTAAAAATAATTTATTTTGTGTGTTTGTTTTGCATTGCATTCTCACCCTTGACTTTCTGCTTGTCTTGTCTATTTTTCCCACTGAGAGCTCATTCATTTTCATGACTTTTCTTATCAACTCTTTGCTAGTGATCTGAAATATCCTATGAGTTGCTCTGGCAGAGTTTTGAGATTATTTGGGGGGAAAGCAGAGATTTTTTCCTCTTCTCTTTTTTTGGGAGGGAATTGGGAATACAATTTTACATCTAAGCCAATATAATCTTAAAATTTGCTGATAGTTGCTGTTTTTTCTCTTGCTGCTTTTAAAATTCTGTCTCCAACTTTTGACATTTTAATTATAATGTGTCTTGATGTGGTTCTTTTTGGATTCATAGTGTTTGGAACTGTCTGTTCTTCCTGGACCTGGATACCTGTTTGCTTCCCCAGGTTAGAGAAGATTTTAAACATTATTTTTTCAAATAAGTTTTTGACTCCTTTCTCTATTTTCTCTCCTTCTGGGACTCCTATAATGAAAATGCTAATATGGTTAATGTTGTCTCTGAAGTCTTTTATGCTATCCTCATTTGAATTATTTTTCTTTTTGTATTCCAGTTGGGTGATTTCTGCAATGTTCTTTTCAGATCACTGATCCATTCTTCTCTATTATCTACTTTCTTGTTGATTTCTTCTAGTGTACTTCTCATTTCAGTTACTGTATTCTTCAGCTCTGATTTTTTTTTTCTTGTAGTTTCTGACTCTGTATCATTATGATCTTTTTCTATCAAAGCTACACTATGTATCACCTCACACATCAATCAGAATTGTCACCATCAAAAAATCAAAAACAATAAATGCTGGAGAGGATGTGGAGAAAAGGGAGACCTTCTACACTGTTGGTTGGAAATGCAAATTGTTATAGCTACTATGGATAAATTATCGAGGCTCCTTAACCAACTAAAAATAGAGCTACCATATGATCTAGCAATCCAACTTGTGGGCATATATCCAGAGAAAACCATAATTGAAAGATACATGCAACCCAATGTTCACTGCAGCACTTGACTACTTACAATAGTCAAGACAAGGAAGTAACCTGAATCTCCGTCAACAGAGGAATGGAAAAAACGATGTGTCACGTATATAAAATGGAATGTTACTCAGCCATTAAAAAGAATTAAGCAATGCCATTTACAGCAACATGGATGGACCTAGAGCTTATCATGCTGAGTGAAGTAAGTCAGATAGAGAAACAGAAATATTGTATGTCCCTTATATGCAGAAACTAAACAGTTCAAATGAACCTATTTACAAAACAGGAGTAGAGTCACAGATATAGAAAACAAACTTGTGGTTCCCATGGGGTAAGTGGGAGAGGGATAAATTGGGGTTGACATATACACACTACTATATATAGAATAGATAACTATTAAGAACCAACTGAATAGCACAGGAAACTATTCAATACTCCATAATGACCTATATGAGAAAAGAATAAAAAAAGAGTGGAACATGTGTATGTATAATTGACTCATTTTGCTATACAACAGAAACTAACACAACATTGGAAATCAACTACATGCCAATTTTTTAAAAAACACCATTAAAATATTTTTTTCTGAGGTTTAGTCTTGTTATTTGTTAGGAAAATATGTTTCTTTTTCCTCATTTTGCTTGGTTCTCTGTGCTTGATTCTATGTATTAGGCAAAACTTATTTTTCTCAGTCTTGTAGGAGTGGATTTGTATAGGTCCTTCTTAATTAAGCCTGCCATAGCTCTTGGTTATCTCTTGAATCTTTTTGGTTGTATATACCACGTGATTTATTCTTAATATGGCCTTATTGTTGAAGGTGGGCAGAGACCTGTCAGTGACCCAAGTGGAGGAATCTTATTTAACATTTAATTCAGGCTGATTAAATTCCAGATTTTCAGGCAGCAGCTTTAAAAGTGTGAAGATATATACCATTCTGCAAGCCACAGTCACAACTCCTGCTGGCCTCCAGACCAGATTTTGGAGATGGCCCCTAGGTGACAGCTGTAAAATGTGGGTTCCCCTTTCTGGGGAATCTTGTTGAGCAGTAGCAAGGCCAAGGGCATACACAGCATAGTGTCTCTCTGCTTATTTTCCTTGGAAGTACTGTCTTAGGCACATCCTCCTCTTGAACCATTTTGAAAGTAACAGAGGTTTTATTATGCTCATATAGATAATCATTTTCATTTCTGCCTTAAGATAGAGTTTAGAAGAAGCAGACTACCTTCACTAAAAGGAGAAACCTCTTTGTGATGAAATTCTGTGTTCATCAGGCCAAAAATAGGAGATTCAAAGCTTCTCAGATATGTCAAAAAAAAAAAAAAATGCTCGGAAATTTCACAGACCTCTGAGGGTGATATTTAAGTTGTGTGTACTAATGTTTTAAATAGAGAACAAAAGAGTAATAGCAACCTCTTTTAACTGATTCTAAAACTCTGCGTAATTGTAAGTCATATTGTATTTTGTAAGAAATCACATTAGGTCTAATAGAAAAAAGGAAGTCAACCCTAATTTTAACAAGCACTTAATAAAATACAGGGCTATGAAAAGGCAAAAAAAAAAAAAAAAATTACATTAAATTATCTGGATCTGAGAAAATTTCCAGACTGTTGACTTCATTATAGTAGCAGATTCAGCAACATACTTAGCAACATAAGTAGTTCCCACAGCACAGAAACGGAATCATTTTACAAAAGGCAGATGAGGAATTCAAAACCACTTTGGATTTAATATTTTTGTTGAAATTTAATTGAAGAACTTCCAGAGTGAAGAGTATGTGAAGAAGTAGTGCATAAAGCCATCATTTTTTATTTTTTATTTTTTACAATTTAATAATATGGGTTCATCATCTTCCTATAGCATCACACCGTTGTGATTTTCTGATGTCTTACATGACTAGGGTCATATAGGTTACATACCAACACACTATTAATTTAAAATAAAAAGGTCAAAAGCAAAGACAAATGGCTCTTTTAAAATGACAATGTCTTCTATATTCAGTGTTGTTCTTAGTAAAATATGACAGCTTGCAGCACTCTTTTCTCCTTCCTTTACTATCTAGACAGTCTCATGCTAGTTGGGTATTTAAGATTTGTTAGAAATGGTTTAGTAAATTACATGAAGAAACAAAATGTTATATAACAAATTCTCATCAAAAGTGTCATGCTCCATTGTCTTCAAACTTTGAAAAGCTAAAGCATTATTAGTTGAAAATAAAGAGCATGTTTTTCAAGAAAACTTACTATATCTGTATAAATATAAATATCTGATCTTTGGGGTGGCACTGGAATGACTTTCAGGAGATACCCCACGTCCAACGGCAGAGAAGCCACAGCAACATGGTAGACACTGGAGTGGCAGCTGCCCAGGACTCGAGCAGCAGCTATGAGGAACTGGACTGAGGAGATACCCCACGTTCAGGGCCAAGGAGAAGCCCCAGCAAGATGGGAGAAGGGACAAATCTCCATTTAGAATCAAACCCTATACCCACCAGAGATGTTCAAAGGGCTCAAAAAAACCTTTTGCACACCAAGACCCAGAGACCCTACAGAGACTGAGACAGACCTGTGTTTGAGTGTCTCCTGTGGAGGTACGTGCCAACAGTGGACTGCTGCGGGGGCAGAGGCTCTGGGTGCAGTAGACCTGGGTATGGCATAAGCCCTCTTGGACATTAACCCCACCATAGAGCTGCCAGAACTTATACAGGACTGGGGAAATAGGCTCTTGGAGGGGACAAACAAAATCTCTGTGTACCAGGACCCAAGAGAAAGGAGCAGTGACCCACAAGAGACTGATCCAGACTTGCCCATGAGCATCTACGAGTCTCCAGCAGAGGAGTGGGTTGGCAGTGGCCTGCTGCAGGGTTGGGGCACTGAGTGCAGCAGTGCATGGGGCCTTTTGAAGTAGGTCGCCATTATCTTCATTACCTCCACCATAGTTGGGTTTCAGGTCAGAAAACAGGGAGGGAACACAGCCAAGCCCATCAAAAGAAAATTGGATTAAAGATTCACTGAGTATGGCCCCACCCAACAGAACAAAATCCAGTTTCCCCCTCAGTCAGTCTCTCCCATCAGGAAGCTTCCTTAAACCCCTTATCCTTCTCCATCAGAGAGTAGACAGACTGAAAACCACAATCATAGAAACTAATCAATCTGACCACATGGACCACAGCCTTGTCTACCTCAATGAAACTATGAGCCATGCTGTGTAGGGTCACCGAAGATGGACAGGTCATGGAGGAGAGTTCTGACAAAATGTGGTGCACTGGAGAAGGGAATGGCAAACCACTTCAGTATTCTTGCCTTAAGAACCCCATGAATAGTATGAAAAGGCAAAAAGATAGGACAATGAAAGATGAATTCCCTGGGTTGGTAGGTGCCCAATATGCTACTGGAGATCAGTGGAGAATTAAATCTAGAAAGAATGAAGAGACAGAGCCAAAGCAAAAACAATACCCAGTTGTGGATGTGATGAGATGGAAGTAAAATCCGATGCTGTATAGAGCAATATTGCATAGGAATCTGGAATGTTAGGTATATGAATCAAGGCAAATTGAAACTGGTCAAAAGGAGATAGCAAGAGTGAAAATCGACATTTTAAGAATCACGAACTAAAAGGGACTGGAATGAGTGAATTTAACTTCTATCACCATAATATCTACTACTGTGGGCAAGAATCCCTTAGAAAAAATGGATTAGCCATCATAGTCAACAAAAGAATTCAAAACGCAGTATTTGGATACAATCTCAAAAATGACAGAACGATCTGTTCATTTCCAAGGTCAACCATTCAATATCACAGTAATCCAAGTCTATACCCTGGCAAGTAATGCTGAAGAAGCTGAAGTTGAATGGACCTTCTAGAACTAACATCCAAAAAAGATGTCCTTTTCATTATAGGGGACTGGAAGACAAAAGCAGGAAGTAACAGATACCTGGAGTAAACAGGCAACTTTGGCCTTGGAGTACAGAATGAAGCAGGGCAAAATCTAATAGAGTTTCTCCAAGAGAAAACATTGATCATAGCAAACACCTTCTTCCAACAATACAAGAGAAGACTCTACACATGGACATCACCAGATGGTCGACACCGAAATCAGATTGATCATATTCTTTGCAGCCAAAGATGGAGACATTCTATAGAGCCAACAAAAACAAGACTAGAGGAGCTGACTGTGGCTCAGATCATGAACTCCTTACTGCCAAATTCAGACTTAAATTGAAGAAAGTAGGGAAAGCCAGTAGACCATTCAGGTATGTCCTAAATTAAACACCTTATGATTATACAGTGGAAATGACAAATAGATTCAAGGATTTGATCTGATAGACAGAGTGCCTGAAGAACTATGGATGGAGGTTCCTGACATTGTACAGGAGGTAGGGATCAAGACCATCCACAAGAAAAATAAATGCAAAAAGGCAAAATAGTTGTCTAAGGGGGCCTTACAAATAGCTGTGAAAAGAAAAGAAGCAAAAGGCAAAGGAGAAAAGGAAAGATAAACCCATTTGAATGCAGAGTTTCAAAGAATAGCAAGGAGAGATAAGAAAGGTTTCCTCAGTGATTATGGTAAAGAAATAGAGGAAAACAATAGAATGCAAAAGACTAGAGATCTCCTCAAGAAAATGAGAGACACCAAGGGAACATTTATCATGCAAAGATGGGCACAATAAAGTCCAGAAACGGTATGGATCTAACATAAGCAGAAGATGTTAAGATGTGGCAAGAATAAACAGATCTATACAAGAAAGGTCTCATGGCCCAGATAATCACAATAGTATGATCACTCACCTAGAGCCAGACATCCTGCAATACGAAGTCAAGGGGGCCTTAGGAAGCATCACTACAAACAAAGCTAGTAGAGATGATGGAATTTCAGTTGAGCTATTTCAAATCCTGAAAAATGATGGAGGGAAAGTGCTGCACTCAATATGCCAGCAAATTTGGAAAACTCAGCAGTGGCCACAGGACTGGAAAAGGTCAGTTTTCCTTCCAATCCCAAAGAAAGGCAATGCAAAAGAATGCTCAAACTACTCCACAACTGCACTCATCTCACATGCTAGCAAAGAAATGCTCAAAAATATCCAAGCCAGGCTTCAACAGTTCAAACTGGATTTAGAAAAGGCAGAAGAATCACAGATCAAATTGCCAGCAAAGGGTGGATCATCAAAAAAGAGAGAGAATTCCAGAAAAACAACTACTTCTGCTTTATAGACTATACCAAAGCCTTTGACTGTGTGGATCAAAATAAACTGTGGAAAATTCTGAAAGAGATGGGAATACCAGAGCACCTGACCTGCCTCCTGAGAAATCTGTATGCAGGTCAGGAAACAACAGTTAAAACTGGACATGGAACAACAGACTGTTTTAAAATTGGGAATGGTTTATGTCAAGGCTGCATATTGTTACCCTGCTTATTTAACTTATATGAAGAGTACATCATGAAAAATGCTGGAGTGGATGAAGCGCAGACCGGAATCAAGATTGCTGGGAGAAATAACCTCAGATATCCAGATGACACCACACTTATGGCAGAAAAGGAAGAAAAACTAATGATCCTCTTGATGAAAATGCAAGAGGAGAGTGCTAAAGATCATGGCATCGAGTCCCATTACTTCATGGCAAATAGATGAGGAAACAATGGGAACAGTGACAGACTTTATTTTGGGGGGGGCTCCAAAATCACTGCAGATGTTGACTTCAGCCATGAAATTAGAAGATGCTTCTCCTTGGAAGAAAATTTATGACCAACCTAGACAGCATATTAAAAAGCAAAGACATTACTTTGCCAGCAAAGGTTGGTCTAGTCAGTTTTTGTTTTTCTAGTAGTCATGTATGGATATAAGAGTTGGATTATAAAGAAAGGTGATTGCTGAAGTACTGATGCTTTTGAACTGTGTTGTTGGAGAAGACTTTTGAAAGCCCCTTGGACAGCAAGGAGATCCAACCAGTCCATTTTAAAGGAAATCAGTCCTGAATATTCTTTGGTAGAATTGATGTTAATGCTTAAACTCCAATACTTTGGCCACCTGATGTGAAGCACTGACTTTTTGGAAAAGACCCCAGTGCTGGGAATGGCTGAAGGTGGGAGGAGAAGGCAATGACAGAGGATGAGATGGTTGGATGGCATCACCGACTCTATGAACATGAGTATGAGTAAGCTTCAGGAGTTAGCGATGGACAGGGAAGCCCGGAGTGCTGCAGTCCATGGGGTCGCAAAGAGTTGGACACGACTGAGCGACTGAACTGAACTGATCTTTGAGGAAGATTATTTGCAAAGATATCAGTCATACTCACGGTAACTCACTTTGGTAAAATAAATATTTATATATGATTCAAATTCTATAACAAGAGGTTAAAAAACAGAGGTAATAAGTAACTAACTGTTTAATATTTGTTCCAAAAGAAGCATCAGAAATATCTGCTGTCCCTCCCCATGGGAGAATTTTATTTCCTTGTCCAGTTGGTGTCTGACTTGGTTAGTCACTTATGATGCCTCATTCTGTGGGAAAGTTATGTTTCTACCAGTTGTGTTAGAAGTTGCCAAAGGACTTTCTTTGGCCAAGAAAATGTGTCATTTCTGAATAAATTGTTTAAGAGTCAATATATATTTTCAATGATAACTTTTCCTTTTCAATGAGACACACATTGTCCCTTACAGGCGCTGTTCTTTCAGACAATACAATGGAATGAAGACAAAGAAAAACAAACTACAGCTGACCCGCAACAAACAAAAAATAATTACTTTTAAAAGTCTACTATTACCTAATTCTAAGAGAAACAAGGCTACCCTCTTTGCAGAGAAGACTACATGTAAGAGAAAAAAGGAAATTTGCTTGTAGAGGAAAAAATTATACTCACACACAGATTTGTAAAATGTGGATTTGAATTAAAGTAGACACATAAAGTAGTAGCTCCCTAGTAGTAGCATCCCTAGTAGTATCCCTAGTAGCTCAGCTGTTATAGCAGCTGCCTGCAATGCAGGAGACCTCAATTTGATTCCTCGGTTGGGAATATACCCCGAAAGGTGATAGGCTACCCACTTCAGTATTCCTGGGTTTCCCTGTTGGCACAGATGGTAAAGAATATACCTGCAATGTGGGAGACCTGGGTTTGATCCTTCAGTTGGGATGATCCCCTAGAGGAAGGCACGGTAACCAGCTCAAGTATTCTTGCCTGGAGAATCTCCATGGACAGAGGAGCCTAGCAGGCTACAGTCCACCAGGTCACAAACAGTCAGACACAACTGAGCAACTAAGTACAGCACAACACAGACATTTAAAGAGTCTAAAATTATCTAAAGTAGCATCGATTGTGTCTTATCTTCAAACTGGCATGATCAACATCAACTGAAAACTTTAGAGAAAGACAAACTCACCTCCCTGCCTCAAATCTAGTGAATTGTAATCTCTGGAAGTAAAACTAGGATTCTGCATTTCAACAACTGTCCAAGTAATTCCTATGCAAGCTAAAGTTTGAGAAACACTGATCTAAAGTGTAAGAACCTACAGCCTGTTATACACAGTGAAGTAAGTCAGAAAGAGAAAAACAAATATCATATTAATACATACATATGGAAACTAGAAAAATGGTACTGATGAACCTATTTGTAGGGTAACGATCACACATAGATTACAGGCTTGTGGACACAGAGGGGGATGGAGAGGGTGGATGAATTGAGAGAGCAGCATTGAAATATATATACCACCAACTGTAAAATAGATACCCAACGGGAATTTGCTGTATGAGGCAGAGCGCTCAACCAGGCGCCCTGTGACAACCTAGAGGGTGGGTGGTGTGGGATAGGAGGTGGGACAGAGGTTCAAGGAGGGGCCATATGTATACGTATAGCTGATTCATGGTGATATATGGTAGAAATCAACACAACATTGTAAAGCAATTATCCTCCAATTAAAAAAATAAAACATATAGATCTCAAAACATTCAACCAGATAATCTGTGCACAAAAAGCCCACTCTAGGAATGACCCTTTTCATGCTATAACATGTCTCTTTTCATTAGTATAATTTTTAACATGGTACTAATATTTTTATTGAAATGTCTTTAAACTTAGAGTTGGCATTTATTTTACCTTCTATCACTTTCATTAATTCAGTTTTGGGTAGAGTTTTAGTTTTCATTCAGTTTAGCAGGAAGATTCCTATTAAACATAAGGTGAAAAATAAGATCTTAGTGAATATACATAGAAATTTCATTTTACATTATTTCCATAGATTGTGATTCTGTTTTCTCTTTCAATGTTTTAACAAATAACTTTGAATACCTACTACATGCTAGGTCATGCTGCCCTTAGTACTGAAAAACAGCATAAGATGGAAGCCTTCCCTTCACTTACCCAATCACTCCCTCATTCTTTATGAGTTACTTTTCAAATGATCAGAATGAATTTCCAAATGAAACTCTTAGTCATATGGTCACAAAGTTTTATATTTTTTATGCTGTTTATATCTTCAAAAAACCTGAGCTGTTGTTCTGCCTGTGACTTGGAAAATAAATTCTAACAGTGCACTAAGAATCCTGGCTTTCATATGCAACAGGGGCATAGATGTACTGGTTTCTTTGTATATTTCACTTTCTTAAATATAGTATAAAATGTACATTTCTGTTATTGAGACTTATCTTTAGAAAACATGAAAGATTATACATTTCCTTCTCAAAGATAGAAACCACTGCTCACCTGAATTTATTTTTTAAGAAAATAAAAAGTGCTATCATAATCATTTTATGATTATGTAAATTGTGTTCATGACAAAATTAACATTATAGTCTTTCCTCATATAATTTAGAATCTCACAGAGAAAAATAAAGGATTGAGAAAGGACATGAATAGAGAATTCTCTCATTCACTCATTTATCCATTCACTGAACACACAACTATTGATTGTCAGCTAGTTGGTAAGCACTATATTAGGTAATGAGATAACAACTTAGGCAAAAGAAACATGATGTCTGTACTTTTAAAACTTACAGTTTAGTAAACCTATGAAAAAGCACTGCCATAATTTAAAATTTGCCTTGCAATAAAACAAAAATAATCAAAATAATATTTAATAAAGAGAATGCTAATGGCATTTGAGTATCTTAAATAATTAGCATTATGAATTGTAAGAATTCATTGAGCAGAAAATCTATTGACATAACCACATCCCTGTCAATTTTATGAAAAACAGTTAAATTTGAAATACTCATGATAAAAACTCTTTATCTCTCCCTTTGATTTTTAGTTGTAACTTTTGATGGCTTTTGAATATATGCCTTACAGCTGTTGATGTACTTCCCAGCAATGATTGAGAAATGGCTATTTACTCAGATTTGAGAAACAAAATATTTGTGTAGATTTTTATTTTGTATATTCAGACTGTCATGATTGAAGGAGAACACTCTATAGTCATGAAGAATATTTAACCAAACCATTCTCCAATGCATAGGAATGTACTGTCAACGTATATAAGGAAAATATGACATCAAAGGAATTAGCAAAATGTCAGGTTTAGGTGTTCTAGGTTTGTTATCATCTGAGACACTTACACGTTGTGAGACTTTGGTCAACTTTCTCAACTGTTCTGGGTTTTAGTTTCCTTAACTATAAAATAAGAATAATAAATGTATCTAATTAGAGGTTCTAATATGACAGCTGAGGTAAAGTACATAATGTACCTTGCACATTTAGTTTTTGATACATATTAGTAATTTTTACTAATATCAGTTATGATAAATTTATGTAAAGATGCATCAACACAAAATGAAACACACTGTACAAGTTTTATTTCCCCACTTTTCTCCTCTATATTTAGTCTGCTTTCTGCTTTACTTATTTTTCTTTCAAATCCCTTATTATTTCTTTTAAATATTGCCAGGAGGAATAAAAAATAGACCTTAAATAGGCAATCTGAAAGTCTTTAAGTATTCAAATAAATCCGAATTATCAAAGACTCTTCATATTGAAAATTCACAATGGAGGAGGGACTATTCAGTTTACTCTGTTAGCCATTAATATTTGTATTACTGTCAACATATTTCCAATTGTATTAAGAAGCGTTTTATTCAATAATTTGGTTCAGTAATCTTCACTCCAAGAAATGGCACAACACTAGAACTTCATGCCATGAAACTGTCTTGCTGCTGTTGTTCAGTCATTCAGTCCTGTCCGACTACTTGCAACCCCATGGACTGCAGCACACCAGGCTTCCTTGTCATTCACCATCTCCCAGAGCTTGCTCAAATTCGTGTCCATTTTCATCCAACTATATTATCCTCTGTTGTCCCCTTCTCCTCCTGTCTTCAGTCTTTCCCAGCATCAAGGTCTTTTCTGCTGAGTAGGTTCTTTGCATCAGGTGGCCAAAGTATTGGAGCTTCAGCTTCAGCATCTGTCCTTCCAATGAATATTCAGCATTGATTTCCTTTAGGATTGACTGGTTTGAACTCTTTGCAGTCCAAGGTACTCTCAAAGGTCTTCTCCAACACCACAGTTTAAAAGCATCAATTTTTCAGTGCTCAGCCTTCTTTATGGTCCCTCTCTCACACCCATACATGACTAGTGGAAAAACCATAGCTTTGACTATATGGACCCTTGCTGGAAACTCTTTATTATTAATTGAATATAATACTCCATAAGTTTATAACGATCATGAATCCTAGTCTTGCTTGAAATAGTATGCATATTATTCATATAATCTAATTACCTACCAGTAATTTTGTGATTTGTACAATAAATTGATGGTAATTTTCCATATGAGTGTGCTTTGTGCTAAGTTGCTTCAGTCGTGTCCGACTCTTTGTGACCCTATGGACTGTAGCCTTCCAGGCTCCTCTTTACATGGGATTCTTGAGGTAAAAATACTAGAGTGGGTTGTCTTGCCCTCCTCCAGGGGATCTTCCCACCTCAAGGATCTAATCCATAGCTCTTACATTTCTTGCATTGTCAGGTGGGTTCTTTACCATTAGTGCCACCTGGGAAGCCCACCTTACATATACATATTAAATAATGTAATATTTTAATAATAGAAAATAATTTAAGACATAATTATCTTCTTTGAAGATCAATTGTTTAAACACATATACATTCAAGAGGGTAACTATTTCATTGTGTAAGAGCACGAGGGCAATGAAGTAGATACCTTTAGTGTAGAAATATTTAGTCAAGTCGGAGAATCAGATTCATGAAAACTGCATTGAATTATTTTTAATATGGAAAACGTAGTAATACCATTCTTTCTTCCTCCCAGCCTCTTTGGTTTTGAATCTTCATAATTTAAAGAAATGTATTCATTTATTTGTGCAAGGTACAGAATGGTACTGAGAATATTAAATTCAAAATTAACATTTCCTATCTTTAGAAAGGTACATCCCAGCCCCAGGTATGGAGTGTATCCTAATCCCAAGACTTAACTATTCTTACTGGTTTCTATTTATTTTATTTTAAAGGTTTAGGGCTATTATCTGATTTCAACTGGAAATAAAATCATAGAATTTTAGAACATTTGTGCTAAGTCACTTCAGTTATGTCTCACTCTGTGTGACCCTATGGATTGTAGTCTGTCAGACTCCTCTGTCCATGGAATTTTCCAGATAAGAATACTAGAGTGGGTTGCCATTTCCTCCTCCAGGAGATCTTCCAGACCCAGGGATCAAACCCACCTCTTTCTGCATTGGCAGACAGGTGTTTTTTTTTTGTTGTTGTTGTTTGTTTGTTTTTTTTAAACCACTAGTGCCTCCTGGCAAACCCCTAAGAACATACAGAAACTGTAACAATCTCTGATTCCCAACTGCTTCTTCTGAGAGAGGAGAAAATAAGTGCCATAGAAATGTGAAATGATTTGCCCAAAGTCAAAAAGCCTACAAATCTCCAGGCTTTTCCTGTAGACATATTTACTTTTTAAGCTTGGCTGTGATCATTTCCTTAACCATTAGAAGGATTTAAGCTATGAACATACAATCAGCATACTTGTGTTCTAGTACTCATTTGGTTTACTATTATCGTTTTAGCCTTAAGGAAATAGCCTATTGCCTTAGTCAGTTTGCTTCAGAGATTTATATTGATAGAGAGGGTCAGAGGGAAAAGTGAATGTGAGGATATTTGTAGTATAAGAAAAAAGAAAAGTCACTGTAAAAAAAAAAAGAGAGAGAGAAAAAGTCACTGTAGAAGCAAGTAGTGACTTTATCAAAATAATGAACTGGGTTTACAAAGTACATTGACAAAAAGATGTTTCCAAGATAAAATCCTTAGCGGTTCATCACAAATAACATTTAGCCTGTTTAATTATAGTGACTTTAGAAACTTCAGAAAAAAGTACAGTTCTTTTAACGTGAGTAACTATGGGAGCATTTGCCTTAATAGAAACAGCATTTGATCCTGGACTACTCTCAATCGACAAAGGATGAACTTATACATAGCAAAGATTTAAGTTGAGTATTTTAGGGAGAGGGCTATATATAAATTCTGACATACTTTAAATGTAAACTATCAAGTTAGTTAGAGGTTACAAGGAAACACTCATCTCTATCAGTACATGGTGATAACTCAGCTTTCAAACAGCACTCATGAAAGAACAATATAATCCTATTATAAATGGGTGACAAATCCAAAACCTTTCTGATCTCTGTAACCTAGCAGACAAAAAGAAAAATCTTTTCAACATAATTTTTTATTCAAGAGCTCACACTTGACTGCCACCCTGATTGGAAACTACCATAGAAGTTCATCTGATAGATATCTTAGTACAAAGCCAGGCTTAGAAGGTCTAGAAGGTGTACAAGTATTAATTTCATAGCATTTCATTTTCAATTCCTCTTGTATAAAAGTACACTAACCCAGCACTGACAGAAGTAGAGTTACATTAAGACAGTACATGAGCAGGATTCAAATAACCCCTCTGACAGGAGAAATCACTGTTTGGTTCAAAGTATCTGTGAAACGCATTTCACTTGAACATTAACATAAGGTGAGAGACAGAAATGTCTTTATTAAGGAAGAGAAATGCTATGATCATATGCATGTATATTGATAGAAACTGTGTCATAAATACTGAAAGTACAGAGTTCTCACATTTATTACAGGGTATTTGCATTTAGATCTTGGTTCTTTTATTAAGTATTTGATCAACTGACAAGCTTTCATCTACTCTTGGCCTCAGTTTCTTTACATGAACAGTACAGGTGAGAATGGTATAAGCACCTCATTATTTGATGGGGGCTAACACATGCATAGTGCTCCACAAACAGTTGGTGCTCAGTACAGGTTAAGTATTATGATAAAGGTCTTCAACAATTTCAAGTAAAAGGAAGAATCACTGTTTCTATTCAGAAGTTATTTTTTGATTTGACTGACTTTGAATGTGTGTATGTGTTTTTCTCCTAATCTTTAGAGAAAAGGGGAGAAAATCAAACACAACAAGCAGAGAGGGGAAAAAGAAATAAAACTTCAGGTGACTCATGAGCACTAACACAGTTCAAGGAGATATATGTAGGAGAAGGAAGTCAGTAGTCAAACTAATGTACACTTGGAGAAGGCCTGGTCACTGGACCACAGAGAGGACTTACACAAGACCGACCTCTGCTGTTTGGAAACAGAAGTACATGAGACCTTTTATACAGTTATCTGCTTATCTTTAGCATACATTTTGGAAGAATACACTCTATAGTCAGTCATATGCTTGCATGAAAGGAGATTGAGTAGTAAGTACATTTTTCTTTCAATAATGACACTATAGACAATTCTAAGTTATAAACCATTTCTAAGTTATAGGTTTTCCTATTGGTATCAATCCCTTTCTGTTTGATTGACCTCATACTGCTCTCCTCCTAGTTTATTACATTCCCCTTCTAATCACTATAATTCAAACAGGCCTTTCCATTCCTCAAACCAGCTTCTAAGCCTGTATACTTTTCTATGCAATGCAATAAAATCTCCACTCCTCCCCACATTCCCATGATTGACTCCTAATCATCATTTAGCAGTTTAAGCAAGTGACCCTCATAGAAAATTTTCCTGACTTTATAATGTAATTTTCCCTTCCCTGTACAATCCAAAAAGATTCTGCTTTATGTTCTTGTTTTCATCACTATGTGAAATGATCATAACTATATAGGAACATGTTATCACTTGATTCCTTGTTTTCACCACACTACTTGATCACAGTTGTGCTTAGTCACTCAGTCATGCCCAACTCTTTGCAACCCCATGGACTGTAGCCTGCCCAGCTGCTCTGTCCATGGGGATTCTCCCAGCAAGAATACTGGAGTGGGTTGCCACGCCCTCCTCCGGGAATCTTCCCAACTCAGGGATCGAACTCAGGTCTCCTGCATTGTCGGTGGATTCTTTACTGTCTGAGCCATCAGGGAAGCCACACAGTTGTTCAGTAAGGATCAATTAATAAATTGTCAAACAAATGAAAAAAAGCAACAAATTAAAAAAAAAAATTGATCTGACAGAGATGAGCAAAGAATAAACAGATTATATTGTTCTCTTCCCTGTGTTATCTTTAGGTAAAGTCCTACATTGTGAAGAGTTCTGGTTCCAATCAAGGTCCCAGATCATACCTGTTGTAATTCACCATTTAGTCTCTAACCCATGAACCGTTTACTTTCTTTAGATATTGCAATTCCCTTTCCATTATTTCTGTATTGTGGCAAGCCATGAAATTGATAGTAACCATATAAATAAATAAACAATACCCTCAAATAACCACCAAACACGGGTATTTTTGTACTTATAATACTACTACTTGAGGTTAGATCTGAATTTTGTCATTATTTTTATTTGCATTTTTCAATAAGCTGATCAGTTATTCCTTTATTTGTTAGGAATTTGGTTTTGCCCAATAGATAAGGTGAGCCCTGATTTTCTTCCACAGTTCCTGACAGCTGACTTGAAGAGCGTCTGTGGGAAAATGAAGGCTAGGATATCAAGAGGAAGGTAGACAGGTTCTTAGGCTAGAAGTTCGTCATCTTCCTAACTATTCCCATCTTCCCAAGGGCTAGATTTCCGTTTTTTTCTCCACTCCCTTTTCCTCCAGTCATGAAGGTAAAGCCTTGTCCTTCCTCTCCAGGCTAACTTACATATATTATCCTTTTATTTCCCAGTGCTCCTAATGGAGATACTCAAGCCAAAAGAACTAAAATTGTATCCACTAGTTTTATATATATATATATATATATATTCCTTATGTTATTTTAATCCTACTTTATTCTTATTTTCATTCCATTTTTAAATGATCTTTCATTTTTTAACATTTATACATTTATGTATCTCATTATCTAAATATTCTTGAACTTTAAATTTTAAATATACTATTGAGTTTTAGATGATTTATTAACTTGAATATTATATCTCCTTTATAAAAATAATATATTAAATTTGTGTTCTAGACATTTCAATATTTTATTCAAACATATTAATATTTATAAAAAACATTCAGAGTTATGTCAGAAAACTGTATATCTATACATACAGATATGGATAATTATATCTAAAATATATATATAGTTTTATATTTATTCAAATACCTGTGGGTATAATTTTGTTCTTTAACAATAATTGTCTTTTATCCTGTTATATTCTTTATAGTCTATTTTAAGCTTTGACCTTCAACTTATCGCTCTTTTTATTCCAATATATCCTATATATTCCAACTTATACATGCACACACACAAACAAAGCTCAAAAAGTACATATTCACAGATGATATATATTTGTATATATCCTTGTCGTTTAGTTATGTATATTTGAAACAAATACTCATTTTATCACATGGTTATTAATTTTATCACACCGTATTATCACACAAATGTGAAAATGAAGAGCTTATCTCCTACATTGTATTGCTCTCATAAGTATGTTCTAGAAAGGTCATTCATGGGAACCTGAATTCATTTTGGGAAGCATGAGATTAATGTTCTTTAAGTGCCATATTGGGCTTTCCTGGTGGGTCAGATTGTAAGGAATCTGCCTTCTATGCAGGAGACCTGGGTTTGATCCTTGGTCAGGAAGATCCCCTGGAGAAGGGAATGGAAACTCACTCCAGTATTCTTTCCTGGAGAATCTCATGGACAGAGGTTCCTGGTGGGCTACAGTCCGTGGGGTCGCAAGAGTTGGACATGACTGATTGCCAAACACTTTCATTTTCAACCCCCATATTGGATGGATTTAACCTCACAAAATCCTCAGTTTTACACAAGTTCATGCTTTTTCCTCTAGTTATATACAAGATTAATTTTGTAATAAATGTTTGACTCCTAGAACAGCCTATGAGAACTTTTGAGCTAGGGAACACAAATCACACAAATCCACAGAGTAGAGGAGCTTCCAAAAGGTAGTTAAATCTTGCCCTTTGAAACCATGTGCTAGAGCTACAGAAAATTATTGCTTTCTGTGGCTACTGCTGACAAAGGGTCATTGGAATATAGGCATAAAGACAACACTGGATTTCCCCAAAGTTAAAAGCCTCTTAAGAGTTATGTGCAGGGACTTCTGAAAAGTGTGGCTGGAGGCAATGCAAGCACACTGGTAAAAGGAGGCCACGGTATTTTGGATATCTTTCTATTCACACATATAATAGTAAAGTAATTTTCCATTATAAATTTTGTATTGCCACTCTTATTGTATATATTTTATTTTTGCTCTAATACTAAAAGTTTCTCAAAAACAGTATTTGTAGTTTCATTTTTATCTGCCATGAACTCATTCTATACATAAATTATAGTGGGTGCTAAATTATCATCTAATAAATGATTGAATCATAGTACACTATTATTTGAATTTTAATCAACTACAGTTGCCTACTCAGCACCAAACTCTCCTAAACAAGGCACAGGATATGAAAAAGGAAGGGGGTCACATATATAAGAGATGAATGATTTAAAATTAAAAATTCAAAGTTACATAGAGGGTTTATGTCTCTGAGCAGCTGTGTGAGAGCCTTGAAACTATTAGATAATTTGCTTAGGTCTCAAATTCTTTCTTGTATTTTTAATAATAAATGATACAACTCTATATTTAAAAGGGCTATACAGAGGATATAAGAATGTATTAATATATGAAACACTTAGCTATTCACATGTACACGTCTGCTAAATGTTTTTGGATATACTATAAGCACTTAATAAATGATATTTAATTTTTTGTTCATACAATTATAATGGTAATATTGCATATGAATTTAAAGTAATTTTGCAGTTTGAAATGATAACTACAATAAAAGAAGATTAAAGAAGAGAGCAATAATAATCATGAAACTATTGCTCAAATTTCATTCTGTAAAGCAAATGTTTTCGGAGTTTAGTAGCATACAATAAAGTGAAAAAGAATTAGGTAAATTAGAACAATGTATTCATTTATTCCATATTTCCAGTCTTTAGCTCTATTGCACATTATATCACCACAGAGTTTAATGTAATAATAAATAGAATACCCATAAAGTGAAGCATTAATAGTCTCATCTGATTACTAGAGATACGAAGTTTTTGGAAATTTCCTTTTCAATTTTCTCAACCATTACAGCATTAAATATACCCAGTCAATCAATCTGTATAAGGAGAGGTAACGTAAGTATTGGCATCTATGAATATTACTCTATTCAAGGTACGTGCAAGTATTTATTGATTTCATTACTCAAATAGCAGTTTTCCTATACTGACTTGGCTTGCAATGTTCTAAAGCCCTTGGATTTGAAATCTAAAAGCCCAGCCTTATTAAGGGCTGCATATTATCTGCATAACCAAGGACAATATTATCCACACTGGTAAACTAAAATGCAAACCAAAATATCATTCAGGTTTATATTTAAAGATCAAGAGATAATGCTGTAAAAGAACCAAGTGTTACTTAAATATTATTTTAATATGTATACAGATAAAATAGAGTATGAAAATTTAGAAAATACAGATAATTTATATTTCTCTGAATTCCACATGCATTTGTACAAAAATACCAGCAAGAATGTATTTAATGAATAAATTTGAAAAGAAAAATGGGAAATAGGGGAAGTAAAAAAAAGTAAGGAATTGTGGGATAAAACTTTTTAGAAACAAGGTTTTGGAAGCCAAGAGCTTTTTAATGGACTAAGAATATTTAATAACATGTTTTGTTTCTTTAATAAAATAACAATAGCCAATATTTGTGGACAAAGTAGTAATATATTTATGTGCCTAATCTCTGTGATCCCCAAAACAACCCAGTGAAACCCACTATCATGAACCTCATAATTATGAGCCCCATATTAGTTTTATAATACCTAAGGTTCAAAGTATTTATTTAAATTGCCCAAGAGCATATGAAAAGAATCACCAATTCAAACTAGTCTATGTGACAACAAAGTCCAGTAGTCCATTTATGATTTACTAATTTCCAGATGTTCAAGCTGGTTTTAGAAAAGACAGAGGAACCAGAGATCAAATTGCCAACATCTTCTGGATCATTGAATAAGCAAGAGAGTTCCAGAAAAACATCTATTTCTGCTTTATTGACTATACTAAAGCCTTTGACTGTGTCGATCACAGTAAACTGTGGAAAATTCTGAAAGAGATGGGAATACCAGACCACCTGACCTGCCTCTTGAGAAATCTATATGCAGGTCAGGAAGTAACAGTCAGAACTGGACATGGAACAACAGACTGGTTCCAAATAGGAAAAGGAGTGCGTCAAAGCTGTATATTGTCACCCTGCTTATTTAACTTATATGCAGAGCACATCATGAGAAATGCTGGGCTGGAAGAAACACAAGCTGGAATCAAGATTGCCGGGAGAAATATCAATAACCTCAGATATGCAGATGACACCATCCTTATGGCAGAAAGTGAAGAGGAACTAAAAAGCCTCTTGATGAAAGTGAAAGAGGAGAGTGAAAAAGTTGGCTTAAAGCTCAACATTAAGAAAACAAAGATCATGGCATCTGGCCCTATCCCTTCATGGGAAATAGATGGAGAAACAGTGGAAACAGTGTCAGACTTTATTTTTCAAAATCACTGCAGATGGTGACTGCAGCCATGAAATTAAAAGACACTTACTCCTTGGAAGGAAAGTTATGACCAACCTAGATAGTATATTCAAAAGCAGAGACATTACTTTGCCAACAAAGGTCCAGCTAGTCAAGGCTATGGTTTTCCCAGTGGTCATGTATGGATGTGAGAGTTGGTCTGTGAAGAAAGCTGAGTGCCAAGGAGTTGATACTTTTGGACTGTGGTGTTGGAGAAGACTCTTGAGGGTCCCTTGGACTGCAAGGAGATGAAACCAGTTCATTCTGAAGAAGATCAGCCCTGGGATTTCATTGGAGGGAATGATGCTGAAGCTGAAACTCCAGTACTTTGGCCACCTCATGTGAAGAGTTGACTCATTGGAAAAAGAAAATGCTGGGAGGGATTGGGGGCAGGAGGAGAAGGGGACGACAGAGGATGAGATAGCTGTATGGCATCACTGACTCCATGGATGTGAATCTGAGTGAACTCTGGGAGTTGGTGATGGACAGGGAGGCCTGGCGTGCTGCGATTCATGGGGTTGCAAAGAGTCAGACACAGACTGAGCAACTGAACTGAGCTGACTGATATTGGTATATATATTTCTTTATTAAGTAAGAAGTTATAGTAATATGCAATCCTAATACTTTTCTGAAGAATATTTTATACAACTCAAGAGATCTAGGTGTGTTATGAATACAGTCCTTTCTCCTAGTCAGTACACTGATTATTGTAAGTGATACCACAGTTTGAACATTCCTAATTCTTCCAGCCCTTCCTTTTACATTTCAACTCATGCAATATATTTGAACATGTCATGTTGGTAATAAGACTATAATTTCAAAACAACACTGAGAACAGTACTCAATAGAATTTTATTGTGCCAATGTTTCTCTTGTACTAGTTGCAAAGTATCTAAGAATTAAGATGGAAAGGATTACTCTTTTTCTGTAAAATGAAAATGGGTGTGTGTGTTTCTCTTCAAGAGGGCATATTTCTTGTATTTCAAAAATTAATTGACAGGTTTACTGAAAAGCAGAAACAACAGATGTGTATAGACATTATAAATCACATAAAAAGTGTTAAAATCACTTGTTTATTTAATTTTATAACATCACAAGTCAAGCTCCCCATAAAGCTGTACAAATTATGTCTACATTCTCACATACTTCATAATCTGTCACTCAAACAAAAAAGTCATGTTTCTGGGACTTCAGAGATATTAGAAGATAAAGAACTGATAAAAGTAGGCATTTTTCACCCACAAAATATTTATTGATTTGAATAATTCATGTTTTGCTAGAAACAAGTTAGGATGTTTTAATATTTAAATATTTTAAGCTTCACATATTTTAGGTGATGAAATCCAGATTTAAGGCATGCAACGTGGTGACCACACCATGTGCTGGTTTCTCTCTTACCAAGTTTCTGAAATTGTATGATGCAAGCAGAGGTGCACTTTGGGGAAACACTAAGAGTATGGTAGGGCACCATAAACATATATAAGGGAACAAAATGGCAACTGCCTCCACTGTTTTTGCCTGGGAAAATTCTATGGTCAGAGGAGCCTGGTGGGGTACAGACCATCGAGTCACAGTTGCACATGACTAAAGCTACTCAGCATACATGCACATGTGTATTACAGAACAATGCTTGAAAGGAGAGACTCCATCAGAGATCCTTTTTGACTCTTTCAAAGACATGAAACATGAGTAGTCACCTAGGAGTTATTAAAAAATAAAACTTTAGATGATTGTATTTATTTTTCGAAAGGACTTAATGGGATAATCTTTCTTTTGAGAGTTACAAAACTACCTACTGTTGGGTAGACAAATGCATTGTCTGTTTCAAATATCAAGTTTGCAAGCATACACAAGGCACATTCAGAATCACCTCTGTGTATACACACACACACAGCTGAATCATATAAACCTCACCATACAACAGAGGGAAAAAAATTAAGTTCAGTATAATTTGGTTAATTCATACTTAGTTTCTCAATGTTTATTTCCTAAAATAGAACCTTTCCCACTGAATAAATACCTAGTAATATTAAAATACAACTTAAAGCTGTTAAGAGCATATTTTTCTCCAAAACATACTATGATCTGAAAGACCTGGGATGTCAAAAGCAAATCAAGCACAATACAGTTATGAGCTTTTATTTACTTCTGATTCTATTCATTAACAAAGATTTATAATAATTTTATACTACCAATTTATATCTGTGAAATAAATGAAAACAAAGACATTTTAACTGTGAGCAAAAAATAACAAAGGTGTTAAATTATTCTCATTTGAGATACCACAAGCACATTGCTTATTTTTGGATGACTTTTTAACAGGCTCTCAAATCATTCTCACAATAAACAGAAATTTTTAAAATATCTCAAGATATATTTTCCTCTGTTATCAGTCTTTTCCCTGCATAATGGCAAAATATCTTGATAAAAAATGAAAATATTTAGCAGCCTAATATTTAGCAGCTGCCCATAGGCAACTCAAAAGCTGGGTATCCCTATAGATACAAATAGGAGATGGCAATCAAAAAAGAAAAATAATTTTAAGACATAAGTCAGATTATGTCATACCCCTGATTTCTGTTTTCTTGCTGTATTTAAATAAATTCAGATTGTCCATATCTACTCCTAAAATTCTCTACCACTCTGAACACCTCTTCTGCCATCCAACTCTATTTTCATTAACCTCTAGGCACATTGGCCTGAACTGTCCCTCAAATATGTCAAGATTATTTTCCCTTTGCCTCTGACCGGAGAGCATAATGCCCATTTTTCTCCCAAGTCTTGATAAGGCGGACATCAAATCATCCAGATTTTAGCTCCAATATCACTTTCTTACAAAGGCCACGTTGATACTCAATGCTAAGGTAACCCTAGTGCTTTCCAATTACATTCTCTAATATGTATCCTTATGGTTTTTCTTTTTTCAGAAGATTACTTGCTGTATCTGTTCATTTGTTATTAGCTGTTTCACCATTGTCTTTTAAACCCCAAGAGAGCAGGGCCTTTGTTTTCTTACCTATGCCTCTGTGTCTAGCAACTAGAAGAGTTCCTGGTTCTTATAAGTATCTCAGAAATAGTTAATAACAAAAATAGTAAATTCTTGGCCTGCTTTTAACAAAAAAAATTGAAGCTTAATTGAAGCTTAATTAGACATTTCGATTAGTTTCTTTATAGTCTAGGCTAATTAGTTTTCTATTGCTGTTTCAGCCCTTTCCTTTTATTTTTAATCCTTATATTCTCTAGATTATTCTCAAGCATATATTATTTCAAATTAATTAAGAATAACTTGACCAAATTAAAGTTTAAAACATTCTTATTATAATTGTTATTCAATTTCTATTACTTATTTAATAATTAAATATTATTAATTTTTTTTCAGGAGGGAAGATCACTCCTGAAAATCACATATGAACCTTATTCAAAAGCAGTATTTATAATGATATATCAGTTTTCATTTACATTTGTCAGCAAAGTTTTTAAGTTTTACTTATATGCAATTTACCTATCACAAAATCACCATTTTATTATGAATCAGCATGAAGATCATTTTAAAGAAATGTTCTCCTTAAGAGTGTCCTTCAATATATCTTTCTTTGGTCTGACTAGAGGTGTGACATTTGATTTTAAATTTTAACTGAATCATCATTTCTTGGATTATTCACTTCTGCTTTCTTCATTTCTAATTACATATTGGATTCCTCTCTCTTTTTTTAACCAAACTTTTCTCTGTTATCTTTGGATTTTCTATTTTCTAAGTTCTTCATATGCATGTAGGATATATTTTGTTTTTATTTTAAAATTAGGCATGTTCTTCTGACTAGAGATAACACTATGCATAATTTCTTATGCAATGTTCTCTCTTTCATTTTATAAATGTTGGTATTCATCTTTTGATTTTCCTTTTTTCCTTAAAACTAAATTTCATTTAACTTTTATACATTTCATGAGTTTTTGTTTCTTAATTATTTATTAATTTATTTTAAATTTTATGACATTTTCTCTGTGATAAATATTTTAAATACCTTGTAGATAGTGGATAAGTAGGTATAATCTCTCTAGAATAAAGGAGGATGTATATGTGTGCATGTAAATGTGTGAATAAAATGTTAAGCTGCACATTTCCCATTGCCTTAGTATATGAGGAAAAGCCCCATCTGGGGACAATTAATAACAAGTACCAAAATTCAGAAGTACTAAACATATATTGGGTTTGGCAAAAGATTTGTTGGGTTTTCTGTAACATCTTACAGAAAAACCCAACCATAGTCAAAGGTAGCATCATCCAATAATTTAGTTTACCTTCTCCATTTTACCCCTAGGCTTGTATATTTTGATCTAATTATTCAACTACACCTCTGCCTATGGGCATATTTGCCACTGAGAGAATCAATACAAACCCTAAACCCTCTGTGTGATGGAGCAGTGAGGCTTCAAAGGCTGTTGCCAAGTAAAAGAGCACTGAGAAAAAAATACAAAAAAATAATTGTTTTAAGGCCAACTGAAAGTGCTAGACTCAAAAGAGATTTTGTGAAGATGGAGAGGGCTTTC
Organism: Capricornis sumatraensis; assembly: GCF_032405125.1. Taxonomy (NCBI): domain Eukaryota; kingdom Metazoa; phylum Chordata; class Mammalia; order Artiodactyla; family Bovidae; genus Capricornis; species Capricornis sumatraensis. The sequence continues at coordinate 5,181,770 of NC_091091.1, read as the reverse complement.
TCTAAAATATCCTTAGTAAATACAAGACTAGGTCACAATTTAATTAGAAAAATAAACATCAGAGGTCATAAAAATAAAAGTCTGATGTTTACATGGTTGCAGTATATCAGTATTCATTTCTTGCTTTAGTGGATCTTTTGGTAGTTATGTATAAGAACACATTGTTTATAAAAATATTCTCTGAATTATTCTAGAGTGAAGGAACATTGTATGATAACTTCTTAAATGGTTCATTAAAGAAAGATGCTCTTTGCACTGTTTTAAGTAGTTTTAAATCATTTAGTAAATTAAAGGTTTTACCAACCAAAAGCAAAGAAATGCTCAACATCTTTCATGGTAGGCTTCAACAGTATGTGAACCAAGAACTTTCAGATGTACAAGCTGGATTCAGAAAAGGCAAAGGAGCCAGAGATCAAATTGCCAATCTTCTAGATCATAGAAAATGCAAGGGAATTCCAGAAAACATCTAATTCTGCCTCATTGACTAGTCTAAAGGCTTTGATTGTGTGGATCACCACAGACTGTGGAAAATTCTTCAAGAGATGGGAATACTAGACTATCATACCTTCCTCCTGTGTAACCTATACGCAGGTCACTCTGCTTATTTAACTTAAATGCAGAGTACACATGTGAAATGCCAGGCTAGATGAAACACAAGCTGGAATCAAAATTTCCAGGAGAAAAATCAATAAACTCAGATATGCAGACACAACCATAATGGCAGATAGCGAAGAGGAATTAAGCCTCTTGATGAAGGTGAAAGAAGAGAATGTAAAACCTGGTTCAAAGCTCAACATTCAAAAAACTAAGGTCATGGCATCTGGTCCCATCACTTCATGGCAAATAGGTGGGAAAAAAATGGAAACAGTGGCAGACTTTATTTTCTTGGGCTCCAAAATCACTGTGGATGGTGACTGAAGCCATGAAGTTAAATGATGCTTGCTCATTGGAAGAAAAGCTATAACAAACATGGGCAGCATATTAAAAAGCAGACAAATTGTTTGTGGAAAAAGGTCCATTTGCCCAAAGCTATGTATGAGGAAATTAACAAGATGGCACCAGTCAGGCTCTCTCACTCCACACGCTCATGCCCTCTTGCTCTGAAGGTGAAGTCACTCAGTTGTGTCCAACTCTTTGCGACCCCGTGGACTGTAACCTACTAGGCTTCTCTGTCCATGGGATTCTCCAGGCAAGCATACTGGAGTGGATTGCCATTTCCTTCTCCAGGGGATCTTCCCGACCCAGGGATCGAACCCGGGTCTCCCGCATTGGAGGCAGACACTTTAACCACTGAGCCACCAGGGAAGTTGTAAACAATGATTTTGCAAGGTTGTTTAGTGTCTGAGATCATTTACAGAACTGCATGTGTGCATCACGAAGAACTCACTTGATCACGGCCTACTTTGTGGGTTATGCCTGTATGAGTTTCACCATGAAAGCCCTTGCTGCTACTACATTGAGGCTACACTGGAACAGCATCATGAATATGTTATATGAAGCTATGTTATGGCTATATTATTGCTGTTGCTACAGCAGCTATATTAGCCAGGAGAGAGGTCATGTTATAGCTGATGTGCTATCCAGGAGAGAATAAATGTGTTGGCAGTTCCTACAACTCCTGAAGTCTTCTTCCAGCCTCTTAGCCAGTGCCTTGCCTACCTTGGGTTCAATGAACAGTACACACCATGATATATAGTCAGGCAATTGGCACTGAAACAGGATCAGTAACACACTATGGTTTTCCCAGTAGTCTTGTATGGATATGAGAGTTGGACCATAAAAATGGCTGAGTTCTGAAGAACTAATGCTTTTGAACTGTGGTGCTGGAGAAAACTCTTGAGTCTTTTGGACAGCAAGATCAAATGAGTCAATTCTAAAGGAAATCAACCCTGAATATTCACTTGAAGAACTGATGCTGAAGTTGAAGCTCCAATACTGTGGCAACATGATGCAAACAGCCAAATCATTAGAAAAGATTCTAATGCTGGGAAAGATTGAAGGCAAGAGGAAAAGGGGGCAACAGAGGATGAGATGGTTGGATGGCATCAGTGACTCCATGGACATGACTTTGAGCAAATTCTGGGAGATAGTTAAGGACAGGAAAGCCTGGTGTGCTGCAGTCCATAGGACTGTAGAGTCAGACACAACTGAGTGACTGAATGACAACAACTAACCAAAAACAAGCTATTGTTTCAAGTGATTGAAATATTGTTTGGGGTCCCATGCAATATATATGTAAGTAAATTCTTTGAGTGCTAATTCCATTAAAATATACTTATCAAAAGAATGCAAATTATTTTGGATAGTGTACATGAGACTTTGGATGAATACCTTTATTGTTCTCCTTTGATCTGTAGTATCTTCATTTATAAAATAGTAAAATATTAATACTTTGTATACATATGAAAGTATACACTGGTTTAACATCCTGAACAATAGGTGAAGACAGTTAATCAGATTTTCTGATGGGAATTAGCTGATCAATGCCTTGAAGGTAATTTGAGGGAAAGAACATATATATGCATAAATAAAGGAACAGAATGTAAAAATGTCAGATTCTTGGCAGACTAATTAGATGAGTTAGTCTGAGATATATTAAGTTGTCAGGGGTTATTTTTAGTGAGATACAATGGAAGAGAGAGATGAATAGGAACTGTTTATGCAGAGTATGAACACTACTAATTGGAAAATGTTTTAGTAAAGGAATGGCATTTTTATTCTGCTGCATGTAGGCTTGTTTGAATTATTGTGAGCTTGACTAATGCAGAGACAGAGCCAGTTATGGTAAGTAGATATCAGGGAGATGAAAGCAGGTGGTAATGGCTCTCAAAGGGAAAAGAAAAGGTAAATTTTCAATCTTTCAACTAGAAGATACTGATGATTAAACTGATGCGTAAGTAGACCACAACAGGATATCTGAAGCCCTGGAAATCAGCATATAGTCCATCAGTCCAGAAATACTTTACAGTTAAAGGAAAAAATGAAGACAGGATTAATTCCCCCTGCCATGTCTAATTTTAAAAATCTGATAAAGTACATGAGTTAACTAGATTAAATTTAGGAAATAAAAGATGTACATGTATCTACATATACGAATGTATGCGAACTCTTTCAGCTCACTGTAATGATACATTTCATTATCATTACATGAATAAATGCTTAGGGATAAATTAATAAAATTGTTACAGAAGCATACATTTTGAAATGATTTTGTGTAGACAGTGAGATACTCAAGAAGATACCAATGAAATAGGAGTAATATAAAATTGGAATTTATATATAGACATATTCATGTGTATATGTTTATATATCCACTATATGTTTGTTACGTGTCTATAGTGTTTAATATATAAACACACAAGAAACTTAAAGAATACACACATAAATGTATAATATATAGACCAAAAGAACTCTAATGTTTTTTCTGTCCAATATCTCAAAGGGAATGACTTTCTATTTAGAAGTCAACTTGTTAATATTCATTTCAGTTTGAATTTTATATATTTAAATATATAAAACATGTATTTTTGAATATATATGCAAATCATAAATAATTTATTAAGCTTGTGTTTTGAAAAATATGTTTAGGGGAATTGATGACTCTTCAGTTAAAAAAGATTATTTTACTCTGATTAGATATTTGTCCTAGGAAAACAAATGTAAAGAGATTAAGGACCTTGGATAAGGTTATATGACTGAAATGTTAATTCTCAGGTCTTTTTTTAGTTTAAATCTAGTTGACTTCTTCAAAGACCAAAGCCTCTCTTCATTTTATAAAATTTGAATGTTTTAGTATTAAAGTACATTATTTTGCAACTAGAATCAATTAAATAAAAGTTGAACCTAATTAAAAATAATTCATGAAAGAGAAACAGATACTACCCAATAAGACTTAAAGTCAACTCTTGTCATTTTTTAATATTAACAGTAAGTTAAATGACACTAATTATCCTAATAAATAAAACAAAACAGAAGAAAAAATACATTTTCTTCATATTCACCTGAAGTAATGTTACTACATTGATTTTTTTCCAAGTGTCTAGCAAAAGTTACAATTAAAAACAAAGTGAAACATACAGCTGCAATCTGAAATATGAAAATAACCCTATGGCTCTAGAATCTTTTTTTTTGTTTGTTTGTATTTTCACAGGATTGAAGATTTTGAATAAAATAAACAAATTCTATCCCTTAAATATAATTGGAATATATTAATATAGTATTGTATATACTATATAGTTATATACAACACCAAATTGAAAACAAGTGGGAGTCTACCAACCTAACTTCACTAGGTTTCTGTGAAAAAACAATGAAAGAATATTCAAACAAAGCCTTTGGAAAACACAGTAATTTTAGTATAGATTCTGCAGAACAGAACTACAAGCTAAGCTCTGGTCTATAATGGAGACGCTATTAGCTCATCAACGAAGAATGTCCCATGCCTTTAAAAGAGATCAGTTCCCTGAAAGTATATTTTTTTCTCAGAAATTTAATGTTATTACAGCAGACTATACAAATGTAATATAAAACATTTTTTCTTCACAGCACAAGTCGAAGTAACTATCCAAACTATTAATAAAAAGTGTTATGTGCTCAGTCATGTCATACTTTTTGCGACCCCATGGATTGTAGCCCTCCATGTTTCTCTTTTGAGGGAATTCTCCTAGTAAGAATACTGGAGTGGGTTTCAATGGTGGATGGTGAGTAAATCCTATATTTGATAATGTAGGGCATTAACTTATTAGAGGGTAAAATCATAAGGGTATATTGCTATTAAAGGCATTAAAAAATCAGTAATTTATTTTAGAAAAATAACTAATAATCTCTGCAAGCAGATTATGTAAGTAACACTGAGGTCTATAATATTCTGAATTATTTTGGCTTAATTCATTTGAAAAATATTTCCCGTACAAAAAGTAAATGCTATAGGAATGATAAATCTTTCATTAGTTGCCATAGAAAAGCATCAGCTTTTAAAATTTTTTATCAGTTGCTGGAGTCTGGGCACCCATCTTAAAAAAGATAAATAAAAAGAAGAAGGGCAACATTCATTTTAGAAGAAAATAGAGGTTAAGGGTAAATTCCTGTAATAATAAAGTCATACATTTTGGTTGCCACTTAACAGAAAAGAATGACTTCTTATGTCCTAGAGGGCCAGGATCACAGCGTCCTTCAGATTTGCCCTGGAGCTGAATCTCTATTTAAACACAAGAGTAAAATTGTTGTGACTGTAGGTAACAGCTTAAAGGGGCACATTAAAGTGATATAAATGTCCTTCCATAAACTGTAGGAGTTGAGAACTATTCACCTTCAAGGAGAGACTCTCATTTTTATGTTCTTGAGGTGGGAGTCCTTCCTTATTCCATTACTACAACCAGGTCTTTGACCTTACACAGACAGCATATTAAAAAGCAGAGACATTACTTTGCCAACAAAGTTCCATATTATCAAAGCTATGTTTTTTTCTGTAGTCATGTATGGATATGAGAGTTGGACCATGAGGAAGGCTGATGGCTGCAGAATTGATAGTTTTGAGCTGTGGTGTTGAAGACTCTTGAGAGTCCCTTGGACTGCATGGAGATCAAATCAATCAATCCTAAAGGAAATCAATCCTGAATATTCATTGGAAGGACTGATGCTGAAGCTGAAGCTCCAGTTTGGCCACCTGATGCAAAGAACTGACTTATTGGAAAAGACCCCGATGCTGAGAAAGATTGAAGGCAGGAGAAGGGGACAACAGAAGATGAGATGGTTGGATGACATCACTGATTCAATGGACATGAGTCTGAGCAAGAGTTCATGAGTTCACCAGGAACTGGTGAACAACAGGGAAGCTTGGTGTGCTGCAGTCCATGGGGTTGCAAAGAGCTGGACACGACTGAGCAACTGAACAGCAATAATCAACAAAAACACAATGTGGAAATCACAGAGAATGAAACATTCAAAGAATCTGAAGAAACACAAAGGTCAGTATTTTCTACATTATTTCAACTATATACTGCATGCAAAATTGTGCATTAGATTACTTTGGGAAACACTACATCTATAACCCTTTCTCAGATAGACAGTAAGGTACAGTGTGTGCTCAGTCAGCTTCAGTCATGTCTAACTCTTTGCAGTGTTCTGGACTGTAGCACACCAGACTCCTCTGTCCATGGGATTCTCCAGCTGAGAATACTGGAGTGGGTTGCCATGTCCTTCTGTAAGGCATCTATAATGAAGAAGCCTTTTCATTCATTTTAAATCTTTCTCTCTTTTTTGGCTAATATACTCTTTTATAGTGGAAATACCTACTAGCATTACACAGCTGCTTTCCATGGAATAACTCCTGAGATAAACATAGATGATATTTTCTTTACAATGTATAGTATTAATTTTTTCTACTATGGCCTCATAACTTTTGAAAATAGCCACTTGCAGTGGCTACTTTTAAAGAATAAAATAGTATTAAAATATTTTCTCAAAAAGAGTCATAGCAGGACAGGATATTGTAATAAAACATATTAACCCCTGATCATATTTTAGATGGATAAAAATAATTAATGATCTTATATTTTATATACACAAATATTGTTAATTGCATTGAATACTGACAGATCTTATGTTATTGTAATTCTAAGGAGACATTCTAAGATGCCATTAAAGTGAGGAGCAGAAAGGAAAAAAAATTGCTTAGTTTTCCATTTTATATAGTTTGTTAATAACATCTGATACAATTTCCTTTGGTGCTCCCATACCGAAAGTCTTACAATGCACTTTTAAAAAATGCCAGTGCTATAGAGGTCTAAAGTAAATTAATCCTTATGGGTAATGACTTAAGTAGATTAAGCACTCTGTGATGCATATTTTTTAGAGTTAAAATAAATTGCAAATGGTACAATTACTAAAGCAAACATGACTTCATTTGAAATGACAGCTTCAAGTGCTGAATTTTTTAGTTTCCCTACTTATATAAAATAAGAAATTATAAGAAATATTTATGCTACTTCTTGTATTGGCTCACAGACTGATTTACTCACTCAGGAATTTTGTCAATTACTTTTACTACATATTTCTTAAGAGATAATAAGCAGCAAATTGGAGAAGGAAATGGCAACCCACTCCAGTATTATTGCCTGGAGAATCCCAAGGATGGGGGAGCCTGGTGGGCTGTCGTCTATGGGGTCGCACAGAGTCGGACCTGACTGAAGCAACTTAGCAGCAGCAGCAGCAATAAGCAACAAAAACAAATTTAATTCTTAAAATTCTTGTTTCACTTTATCATTTAATTACCTAATTTTCTTATTACTCTTGTAATAATGAATCAAATCAGTATTTTTAAAAAAACAAAGAAACAAAAAACTGAGGAGCAAGAGAAATGAATGCCTAAGGGACAGTCTATCTCACCACTAGGGGTCATTGTCAGTGCATGAGAGACAAGTCAAAATCAAGGTTTCAGTTTAGTTTACTAGGTAATAATTTGATACTAAAACATGAAAATAATTTTATGTCATTATACCTTCCCCCATTTCTAAAGCTTTATGTTTTAATATGACTCATCAGACTACAGTTAAATAAAAATGTCCATTGCATATCATTTCTGGTAAAGCACAGATACTGAAAAGGGAATGTGTGTAACCAGTGTAGCATAATTTTTCCTTGCGTTAATATTAAATCCAAAAGAGATTACACATTCAAAAAATAAAAATAGCCTTAGCTACATATAAATAAATACAGTCCCCACATATAACACCAGTGGCTTTAACAATCATTAACATATTCAGGGATAGTGAACCTGAGTCTTCTCAGGGTTCTGTAGAAACCCTATTGCTAACTTCCTGTAAAGACGTAGTTGTGAAAATTCATTTAACTTTCAGAAAACTGGAAGAAAACATGCTATGCTTTAAGAAATAATTCTAGTGTCAGATATATCTTAAAAAGCAAATCTGAATTCTAAATCCTATGTCTTTCCATAATACAAAATCTAGAGCACATTCCACTTTGCAGAAAAGATGAGTAGTCTCAAAAAAGATATGAAGTAGAGCAGGATATGGAAGAGTCACATCCAAAATTCTTCTGCTATACATTATATTGAATAGAAAATAGTGTTTCTTGAACTTAAAATTGATACAGACACTCTATACTTTAAAAACTGATCTTCATTATTTTACGAGAAACAGAGTTCTTGGTAATATGTGAACTTGCAACACCCTAGATATGATGAGTATTTAGCATCACTACCAGAAGCAAAGCAAGATGATTAAAGAGGAAAAAAGAAGTGCTAAGAAAATAATAGAGGCATTGTCTAGTGATTCATGACAAAGGATTTTACAAAGAGGAAGAACTGGAAGGCAATAAAAAATCATTGCATGATTTTTATATATAGGTTACACTGATACCACATCTATGTATTACTTAACAAACACATACGTAAGATCCACTGGGCTTCCCTGGTGTCTTAGTAGTAAAGAATCAGCCTGAAATTAAGGAGATATGAAGATGTGTGTTAGATCACTGGGTCGGGAATATCCCCTGAAAAAGGAAATGGCAACCCATTCCAGTAATCATGCCTGGGAAATCCCATGGACAGAGGGGCCTGGTGGGCTACAGTCCCTGGGGTTGCAAAAGTCAGACATGACTGAGGGACTAAACAGCAACTGTAATACAGAACAGCTCATATAATGAATTTAACCTTCACACAAATCTCAGGAAGATATTATAACCCTCATTTCCAGATGAGGAAATTGAGATACAGAGTTTATGTAATTTGTGGGATGCCACATGCTGTTAAGTGTCAGAAACAAGATTCAACTTCAAGAATTCTTAACAGCTATTGTATGCTCCCTTCTTTATACAGAAAGCCTGACATAAATGGCCATTCATTATACAAATCTATGTATGCATTCCTCATTCCTCATATTTTAAATTCATGATTGTCCAAAACACACACAAATGAAAAATGTTTGTTATGGAGATCTGTAGACATTTAGGGAAACAGTGCTGATCAGAGAAATTGGATTGTCTATCATAAGCAGCTGATCCTAACATAGAGTTACAAAAATTTTGAACTAAATGGATAGAATGATAAGAAAACAATAAGAATTTTAATTGTAATATACCTCATCACTTATTGAATTTCTACTACAATGTATTCATCATTTGATTCAATATGGTTCAATCACAAAAGGCATCAACTTTTGAATGATGTATCTCTATTACAATATATAAAAAATAGAATACATCTTACTTATATCCCCTGGTAATATTAATGTAGCTTAACGGAATCAGGTTTGTACTTAACGGAATCAGGTTTGTACTATCCATAATATTGGTTTGCTTACTGTGAAAAATTTTTTCCATAAGAAAAGTTTCTTTTCCTACTGAAAAAATGGGAAGCAGGAGAAGGAAAATAAATGTGAATGCTAAAAGATACAGATGATTATTATTACCTTTGTCATTATCAACTTCATTCAGTTACTCATTGCAGTAGATATACACAAATTACTTCAGAAACAAATTCAAAATGAAATGTAAACCAAATAACAAACATAATTAATTATTTTCCATAAATATTCTGTAATGACTTGCCAGGTTAAATTCATATTCCTCAATTTACAACTCTTTGAGCAATGTTTTCTGTCCTTAATGGCTTACAACAGCAAAAAATTAAGATTCAATACAATTTTCCCCAAATTTATTATATGCCTGATAAGTATTTAGGAGCATTTACATATAAAATAAAATGATAAACAGATACTATACTCCATAAAAATTTTTTATCTTATTAGGATCTATTTTATGGTTTAATTCAATATGTAGTTTCAAATGAGAAACTTCCATGCAAAAGAATTTTAGTCATTTCTTAGGCATAGGTTTTAGAGTTCTTGAAGCAACTTTTCTTCATTTATCAAACAAGTTGATGTTTCTTTTAGATATTATGCATATATTTTAGGAAATGTAGACATTGAGTGTTAAGTGTTTGTTCACAGATATGATTTGGTGTTTTTCATTCAGTTATTATCATACTCTTGGGATCCACAGCTTTTAAGTTTCTTCCCTTTTGTAAAAGCAATAGGAAAGCAAGATCTGGGGTAAGGGAGGTGGGACAAAGAACTATAATTCATGGCAACTCATAAAAGAGAAACTACCTACTGTCATTGTTGTATTATGTATCTTTTCCGTAAGAATTGAAAGTCTCTTTAGCCTGAGAATTTGAGTACTTTGCTAATTACTTTTGTTCAGTTTTCTAAATTTTTAAATTGGTGACTAATAATGAGATTACAATTGTGCTTATAGGTCATTCCTTTTATCCAGTAAGATTCATCATTGGTATTTAATAAATATCACTCCTCTACAGTGACACAAGTAAAGAATAGTCTATAGCAAAGTCTGTCTTTGCTACCAAACCTAATATAAAAATATGGGGTTGTGAATTGGTGGATTTACCACTATCTTAAAAATTTTAAAACATATGGATATTAAAATTGAGCTCTTGTTTATAAAGTTTGATTACCAGAGTTTCTTCTGTTTAAAAAAATGTGCTATAACAGTGAAGCGTTTATATAATTTTATAATTTTTCTATTCTATTAGTATTTACACTTTATTCCATTGACAAAGCCATACCAAATGTGTCCTCACTATCTTTGTAGTAGATCTACATTTGTCTTAGAGTTACTTATACAGTTATTTATACTACATAAGATAGATTTGTTAATATTAAATATGATTTCCATTTTAAGTATATAATATAAAACAGTACATGTGTATGCTAAGTCTCTTCAGTCATGTCCAGCTCTTTGCAACCCTATGGACCATAGCCCATCAGGCTCCTCTCTCCAAGGGTTTCTCCAGGCAAGAATACTGAAGTGGGTTGCTATGCCCTCCTTCAATAAAATGATATACATATATGTATTCTCATATAGTTGATTTACTAATATGAAGTTTCTTAGTTACTTTTATATCCTTTTAATGTTAGTTTTATTTATGTTGTATTTAATAGAATTTTGTACATCATAACATTTTATAATGTTCTTCATTGCAGAACGAATTTCTATCACTATAAATCACAAAATGGGGGGGGGGGGGTCCTAAGATGGTGGAGGAGTAGGACAGGGAGACCGCTTTCTCCCCCTCAAACTCATCAAAAGAACATTTGAACGCTGAGTAAATTCCACAAAAAAACTTCTGAATGCCGGCAGAGGACGTCAGGTGCCCAGAAAAGCAGCCCATTGCCTTCAAAAGGAGGTAGGAAAAAATATAAAAGATAAAAAGAGAGACAAAAGAGGTAGGGACAGAGCTCCTTCCCTGGATGGGAGTCTTTAAAAAGAGAGAAGTTTCCAAACACCAGGAAACACTCTCACTGCCAAGTCTGTGGCAAGCCTTGGAATCACAGAGGGAAACATAACGGGGAGGAAAAATAAACAAATAATTAAAACCCACAGATTATGTGCCCAAGGGTAATCCCCCCAGTGGAGAAGCAGCACAGAGAGGCTTGCATCCCCCAGTACTAGCAAGCAGGGGATGGGCAGGGAGGCGCGGGCTGCATTGCTTAGAGTAAGGACTGGGCCTGAATGTCCCTAGAGCAATCTGAGGGAACTAACTTGGGATAGCAAACCAGACTGTGGGATAGCTACCATGCAAAAAGCCCTAACCTAAGACATCGTCAGGCCAGATCACAGAACAAAGGACTGAGCCCAGCTAGCCAGCTGCAAGCCAGCCCATTCCCCTCCAGTGACAGGCAGGCGAGGGCAGCCAGAGCTGGAGGTGGGTAATCACGGCCCCAGAGAGGCATTATCTACCAAACTGCAAGCAGGTTTTGTTGCTAACCAAGACTTCTTGTGATTCTGGATGGTCAACATCCTCCTGAGAAGGTGTGCCGGTTGTACACGCAGAAAACCAAGCGGCAGGGATGGGAGAGGCGACAAGTCACAGCAACCATGCTCACCAAACACCTAGTCACCTGAGCTGCTCGGACCTGGGAAGGGCACAAAACGCAGGTCCAACCGAATTTGTGCCTTTGAGGAGTACCCAAGTACCTGAACCAGAGCAGCTTAGACCTGGGAAGTGCATACAACCCAAGGCTGGCCTCAGACAGTTCCCGACAGAGCAACCTAGAGCCTAAGCAGTGTAGATAGGGAAAGTGCACATGTTGTGAGCAGGGGCAAACCCAGTGTGGCTAAGACAATAGGAGCACACGCCAGTGTTATTTGTTTGCAGTGTCCCTCCCTCCCCACAGCACGACTGAACAAGTGAGCCTAAAAATGTGTCCATCACCGCCCTCTTGTGTCAGGGTGGAAATTAGACACTGAAGAGACCAGCAAACAGAAGAAGCTAAAACAGAGGGAACCTCCTTGGAAGTGACAGATGCAATGGATTAAAACCCTGTAGTTAGTACCGACTACATAGGAAGGGGCCTATAGATCTTAAGAAATTTAAGCCAGATCAAGGAACTATCCAAAAATGAACTGACCCCACACTGCCCACGACAACAACAGAGAAAGTCATAGATATATTTTTACTATCATTCTTTAATTTTTTTTTCATTTTTAAGTCCTCTATTACTCCTTCATTACTCCTTTGGGGCTTCCCTGGGGCTCAGAGGTTAAAGCATCTGCCTCCAATGTGGGAGACCCGGGTTCAATCCCTGGGTCGGGAAGATCCCCTGGAGAAGGAAATGGCAATCCACCCCAGTATTCTTGCCTGGAGAATCCCATGGATGGAGAAGCCTAGGAGGTTACAGTCCACGGGGTCGCAAAGAGTCGGACACGACTGAGCAACTTCACCTTCCCCTATTACTCCTTTAATTTTCATTTTTATAACCTACTATTACTATGAAAAAAAAAGAGAGACCCTATTTTTTAAAGCAAACTTCATATATATATATATATATTTTATAATTTTGTGACTTTTTTCATATTGAATTTTTGAAAATCCAACTTCTACTTTAGATTTTTAATCTTTCTTTTTTGGTATTTGTTATCCATTTTGTACCTTTGAGAATCCAATCTTCAGTACCCAAATTTACCTGGGAGTGAGATTACTGGCTTGACTGCTCTCTCCCCCTTTGGACTCTCCTTTTTCTCCACCAGGTTGCCTCTATCTCTTCCTTCCCCCTTCTCTTCTCAACCCAACTCTGTGACTCTCTTTGTATGTTCTGGATGGTGAAGATCACTTAGGGAACTGATTACTGGCAGGATCTGTCTCTCTCTTTTGATTCCCCCATTTATCCTCCTGGCCACCTCTGTCTCCTTCCTCCCTCTTCTCTTCTCTGTATAACTCTGTGAACATCTCTAAGCAGTCCAGACTGTGGAGTGCTCATAAGGAAGTGATTACTAGCTAGCTTGCTCTCTTCTCTTTTGATTTCACCCCATCTCATTCTGGTCACCTCTATCTCTTTCCTCCCTCTTCTCATCTCCATGTAACTCTGTGAACCTCTCTGGGTGTCCCTCACTGTAGAGAAACTTTTCATCTTTAACCTAGATGTTTTACCAATGGTGCTGTATAGATGGAGAAGTCTTGAGGCTTATGTAAAAACCAGACTGAAAACCAGAAGCAGGAGGCTTAAGTCCAAATCCTGAGAACACCAGAGAACTCCTGACTCCAGGGAACATTAATTGAGAGGAGCTCATCAAATGCCTCCATACCTACATTGAAACCAAGCACCAACCAAGGGCCAACAAGTTCCAGAGCAAGACATACCATGCAAATTCTCCAGCAACACAGGAACATAGCCCTGAGCTTCAATATACAGGCTGCCCAAAGTCACTCCAAACCCACTGACATCTCATAATTCATTACTGGACACTTCACTGCATTCTAGAGAGAAGAAATCCAGCTCCAACAACCAGAAAAATGACACAAGCTTCCCTAACCAGGAAATCTTGACAGGCGACGAATACAACCCCATCCACAGTGAGGAAACTCCACAATAAAGAAAACTCCACAAACTGACAGAATATAGAAAGGCCACGCCAAACACAGCAATATAAACGAGATGAAGAGATAGAGGAATACCCAGCAGGTAAAGGAACAGGATAAATGCCCACCAAACCAAACAAAAGAGGAAGAGACAGGGAATCTACCTGGAAAAGAATTCTGAGTAATGATAGTGAAAATGATCCAAAATCTTGAAAACAAAATGGAATCACAGATAAATACCCTGGAGACAAGGATTGAGAAGATGCAACAAAGGTTTAACAAAGACCTAGAAGAAATGAAAAAGAGTCAATATATAATGAATAATTCAATAAGTGACATAAAAAACACTCTGGAGGGAACAAATAGTAGAATAATGGAGGCAGAAGATAGGATTAGTGAGGTAGAAGATTGAATGGTAGAAATAAGTGAATCAGAGAGGAAAAAAGACAAATGAATTAAAAGAAATGAGGACAATCTCAAAGACCTCTGGGACAATGTTAAACTCCCCAACATTTGAAAATAGGAGTCCCAGAAGAAGAAGACAAAAAGAAAGACCATGAGAAAATACTTGAGGAGATAATAGCTGAAGACGTCCCTAAAATGGGGAAGGAAATAATCACCCAAGTTCAAGAAACCCAGAGAGTCTCAAACCGGATAAACCCTAGGCGAAACACCCCAAGACACATATTAATCGAATTAACAAAGATCAAACACAAAGAACAAATATTAAAAGCAGCAAGGGAAAAACAACAAATAACACACAATGCTGCTAAGTCACTTCAGTCGTGTCCGACTCTGTGCGACCCTAGAGAAGGCAGCCCACCAGGCTACCCTGTCCCTGGGATTCTCCAGGCAAGAACCCTGGAGTAGGTTGCCATTTCCTTCTCCAATGCATGAAAGTGAAAATTGAAAGTAAAGTCGTTCAGTTGTGTCCGACCCTCAGTGATCCCGTGGACTGCAGCCTTCCAGGCTCCTCCGTCCATGAGATTTTCCAGGCAAGAGTACTGGAGTGGGTTGCCATTGCCTTCTCCATTAACACACAGTGGGATTCCTATAAGGATAACAGCTGATCTTTCAATAGAAAATTTTCAGGCCAGGAGGGAATGGCAGGACATACTTAAAGTGATGAAAGAAAATAACCTACAGTCCACATTACTATACCCAGCAAGGATCTCATTCAAATATGAAGGAGAAATCAAAAGCTTTACAGACAAGCAAAAGCTGAGAGAATTCAGCACCACCAAACCAGCTCTCCAACAAATGCTAAAGGATCTTCTCTAGACAGGAAACACAAAAAAGGATGTATAAACTCAAACCCAAAACAATAAAGTAAATGGCAACAGGATCATACTTATCAATAATTACCTTAAACATAAATGGGTTGAATGCCCCCAACCAAAAGACAAAGACTGGCTGAAAGGATACAAAAACAAGATCCCTATATATGTTGTCTACAAGAGACCCACCTAAAAACAAGGGACACATACAGACTGAAAGTGAAGGGCTGAAAAAGAGATTCCATGCAAATAGAGACCAAAAGAAAGCAGGAGTAGCAATACTCATATCAGATAAAATAGACTTCAAAACAAAGGCTGTGAAAAGAGGCCAAAAGGACACTACATAATGATCAAAGGATCAATCCAAGAAGAAGATATAACAATTATAAATATATATGCACCCAACACAGGAGCACCTCAATATGTAAGACAAATGCTAACAAGTATGAAGGAGGAAATTAACAGAAACACAATAATAGTTCAGTTCAGTTCAGTCGCTCAGTCGTGTCTGACTCTTTGTGAGCCCATGAATTGCAGCACGCCAGGCCTCCCTGTCTATCACCAACTCCCGGAGTTCACTCAAACTCAGGTCCATTGAGTCGGTGATGCCATTCAGCCATCTCATCCTCTGTCTTCCCCTTCTCCTCCTGCCCCCAATCCTTCCCAGGATCAGGGTCTTTTCCAATGAGTCAACTCTTCTCATGAGGTGGCCAAAGTACTGAAGTTTCAGCTTCAGCATCAGTCCTTTCAATGAACACCCAGGACTGATCTCTTTTAGGATGGACTGGTTGGATCTCCTTGCAGTCCAAGGGACTCTCAAAAGTCCTCTCCAACACCACAGTTCAAAAGCATCAATTCTTTGGCACTCAGCTTTCTTCACAGTCCAACACTCACATCCATACATGACCACTGGAAAAACCATAGCCTTGACTCTATGGACCTTTGTTGGCAAAATAATATCTCTGCTTTTGAATATGCTATCTAGTTTGGTCATAACTTCCCTCCAAGGAGTAAGCGTCTTTTAATTTCATGGCTGCAATAATGGGAGACTTTAATATCCCACTCACACCTATGGATAGATCAGCTAAACAGAAAACTAACAAGGAAACACAAACTTTAAATCATACAGTAGACCAGTTAGACCTAATTGATATCTATAAGATATTTCACACCAAAACAATGAATTTCACCTTTTTCTCAAGCACACACAGAACCTTCCTCAGGATAAATCACATCCTGGACCATAAATCTAGCCTTGGTAAATTAAAAAAAAAAAAAATTAAATCATTCCAAACATCTTTTCTGACCACAGTGCAGTAAGATTAGATCTCAATTATAGGAGAAAACTGATTAAAAATTCCAATATATGGAGGCTGAAAAACACGCTGCTGAATAACCAACAAATCACAGAAGAAATAAAAAAAAAAGAAATCAAAATATGCATAGAAACAAACAAAAATGATAACACAGCAACCCAAAACCTGTGAGACACTGTAAAAGCAGTGCTAAGGGGAAGGTTCATAGCAATATAGCCATACCTCAAGAAACAAGAAAAAAGTCAAATAAATAACCTAACTCTACACCTAAAGCAACTAGAAAAGGAAGAAATGAAGAACCCTAGGGTTAGGAGAAGGAAAGAAATCTTAAAAATTAGGGCAGAAATAAATTCAAAAGAAACAAAAGAGACCATAGCAAAATCAACAAAGCCAAAAACTAGTTCTTTGAGAGGATAAATAAAATTGACAAACCATTACCCAGACTCATCAAGAAACAAAGAGAGAAAAATCAAATCAATAAAATTAGAAATGAAAATGGAGAGATCACAACAGACAACACAGAAATACAAAGGATCATAAGAGACTACTATCAGCAATTATATGCCAATAAAATGGACAACGTGGAAGAAATGAACAAATTCTTAGAAAAGTACAATATTCCAAAACTGAACCAGGAAGACATAGAAAATCTTAATAGACTCATCACAAGCACGAAAATTGAAACTGTAATCAGAAATCTTCCAGCAAACAAAAGCCCAGGTGCAGACGGCTTCACAGCTGAATTCTACCAAAAATTTAGAGAATAGCTAACAGCTATCCTCCTCAAACTCTTCCAGAAAATTGCAGAGGAAAGTAAACTTCCAAACTCATTCTATGAGGCTACCATCACCCTAATACCAAAACCTGACAAAGATGCCACAAAAAAAGAAAACTATAGGCCAATATCACTGATGAACATAGATGCAAAAATCCTTAACAAAATTCTAGCAATCAGCATCCAACAGCACATTAAAATAACCAAACATCATGACCAAGTGGGCTTTATCACAGGGATGAAAGGATTCTTCAATATCTGCAAATCAATCAATGTAATATACCACATTAACAAATTGAAAAATAAAAGCCATATGATTATCTCAATAGATGCAGAGAAAGCCTTTGACAAAATTCAATATCCATTTATGATAAAAACTCTTCAGAAAGCAGGAATAGAAGGAACATACCTCAACATAATAAAAGCTATATATGACAAACCAACAGCAAACATTATCCTCAAAGGTGAAAAATTGAAAGCATTTCCCATAAAGTCAGGAACTAGACAAGGGTGCCCACTTTCACCATTACTATTCAACATAGTTTTGAAAGTTTTGGCCAGAGCAATCAGAGGAGAAAAAGAAATAAAAGGAATCCAAACTGGAAAAGAAGAAGAAAAACTTTCACTGTTTGCAGAAGACATGATCCTCTACATAGAAAACCTTAAAGACTCCACCAGAAAATTACTGGAGCTAATCAGTAAATATAGTAAAGTGACAGGATATAAAATCAACACACACAAATCCCTTGCATTCCTATACACTAATAAAGAGAAAATAGAAAGAGAAATCAAGGAAATAATTCCATTCACCATTGCAATGAAAAGAATAAAACATTAGGAATACATCTACCTATTTTGGGGGGGCTCCAAAATCATTGCAGATGGTGACTGCAGCCATGAAATTAAAAGACGCTTACTCCTTGGAAGAAAAGTGATGACCAACCTAGAAAGCATATTCAAAAGCAGAGACATTACTTTGCCAACAAAGGTCCGTCTAGTCAAGGCTATGGTTTTTCCAGTGGTCATGTGTGGATGTGAGCGTTGGACTGTGAAGAAAGCTGAGTGCTGAAGAATTGATACTTTTGAACGGTAGTGTTGGAGAAGACTCCTGAGGGTCCCTTGGACTGCAAGGAGATCTAACCGGTCCATTCTGAAGATCAGCCCTGGGTGTTCTTTGGAGGAAATGATGCTAAAGCTGAAGCTCCAGTACTTTGGCCACCTCATACGAAGAGTTGACTCACTGGAAAACACTCTGATGCTGGGAGGGATTGGGGGCAGGAGAAGAAGGGGGCGACAGAGGATGAGATGGTTGAATGGCATCACCGACTCGATGGACGTGAGTTTGAGTGAACTCCGGGAGTTGGTGATGGACAGGGAGGCCTGGCATGCTGCAATTCATGGGGTCACAAAGAGTTGGACACAACTGAGCGACTGAACTGAAGTGAACTGAAAGAAACAAAAGACCTATATATAGAAAACTATAAAACACTGCTGAAAGAAATCAAAGAGGACACTAATAGGTGGAGAAATATACTGTGTCCATGGATTGGAAGAATCAATATAGTGAAAATCAGTATACTACCCAAAGCAATCTATAGATTCAATGCAATCCCTATCAAGCTACCAATGGTATTTTTCACAGAGCTAGAACAAATAATTTCACAATTTGTATGGAAATACAAAATACCTCAAATAGCCAAAACAGTCTTGAGAAAGAAGAGTGGAACTGGAGGAATCAACCTGCCTGACTTCAGGCTCTACTACAAAGCCACAGTCATCAAGACACTATGGTACTGGCACAAAGACAGAAATATAGATCAATGGAATAAAATAGAAAGCCCAGAGATAAATCCCTACACCTATGGACACCTTATCTTTGACAAAGGAGGCAAGAATATAGAATGGAGTAAAGACAATCTCTTTAACAAGTGATGCTGGGAAAACTGGTCAACCACTTGTAAAAGAATGAAACTAGAACACTCTCTAACACCACACACAAAAACAAACTCAAAATGGATTAAAGATCTAAATGTAAGACCAGAAACTATAAACTCCTAGAGGAGAACATAGGCAAAACACTCTCCGACATAAATCACAGCAGGATCCTCTATGACCCACCACCCAGAATACTGGAAATAAAAGCAGAAATTAACAATTGGGACCTAATTAAAATTAAAAGCTTCTACACAACAAAGGAAACTCTAAGCAAGGTGAAAATACAGACTTCAGATAGAAGAAAATAATAGCAACTGAAGCAAATGACAAAGAATTAATCTCAAAAATATACAAGCAACTCCTGCAGCTCAATTCCAGAAAAATAAATGACCCAATCAAAAAATGGGCCAAAGAACTAAACAGACATTTGTCCAAAGAAGACATACAGATGGCTAAGAAACACACGAAAAGATGCTCAAATCACTCATTAACAGAGAAATGCAAATCAAAACCACAATGAGGTGCCATTTCACACCAGTCAGAATGGCTGTGATCCAGAAGTCTATAAGCAATAAATATTGGGGAGGGTGTAGAGAAAAGGGAACCCTCTTACACTGTTGGTGGGAATGCAAACTAGTATAACCACTATGGAGAACAGTGTAGAGATTCCTTAAAAAAACTGGAAATAGAACTGCCTTATGACCCAGCAATCCCACTGCTGGGCATACACACCGAGGGAAGCAGAATTGAAAGAGGCACTTGTACCCCAATGTTCATCACAGCACTGTTTATAATAGCCAACACATGGAAATAACCTAGATGTCCATCAGCAGATGAATGGATAAGAAAGCTGTGGTACATATACACAATGGAGTATTACTCAGCCATTAAAAATAATGCATTTGAGTCAGTTCTAATGAGGTGGATGAAACTGAAGCCTATTATAAGAATGAAGTAAGCCAGAAAGAAAAACACCAATACAGTATACTAACACATATATATGGAATTTAGAAGATGGTAATGATAACCCTGTATGTGAGACAGCAAAAGAGACACAGATGTATAGAACAGTCTTTTGGACTCTGTGGGAGAGGGCAAGGGTGGGATGAATTGGGAGAATGTCACTGAACTTGTATAATATCACATGTGAAACGAATTGCCAGTCTGGGTTCGATGAATGATACAGGATGCTCAGGCCTGGTGCACTGGGATGACCCAGAGGGATGGTATGGGGAGGGAGGAGTGAAGGGGGTTCAGGATGGGGAACATGTGTTCACCCGTGTGGATTCATGTTGATGTATGGCAAAACCAATACAATGTTGTAAAGTAATTAATCTCCAATTAAAATAAATAAATTTATATTTAAAAATAAATCACAAAATAACATATATAAATCTATACATTTTTGAAATTTTATTTGAGAGTTTGCATTATCAATTCAACAATTGTATTCAATTTATTTTTCATGTGGATATTCAGATTTTTTTACTTTAAATATTTAAACTAAAAGCAATCTGTTTTTCTTGGATGCTCACTTAAAATTATCTGTCTCAACTATGAATATCTTAGCTGTTGACTTTGCATTTTATTTTTTTACTTATAAAATTACTATATATTCTATATATAATATATAAAATAAAATAAAAATATAAAAGTTATTTTTAGAATTTGTATGCCATAGGCCAAGAATTAATTTTCTCTAATAGTAAATACTACTTAAAAATAAGGTATTTTATAAAACAAATAACCCAATTTAAAAAATGGGTAGAACTGAGTAGACTTTTTCTCAAAGAGGAAATCCAGATAGCTAATAGGCACATGAAAAGTTGCTGACCATAATGAAGGCTGAGTTCTAAAAAACTGATGCCTAATTATGGTGCTAGAGAAGACTCTTTAGAATCCCTTGGATTGCAAGTGGATCAAACCAGTTGACCTTGAAACAAATCAACCCTGAATATTCATTGGAGGTACTGATGCTGGAGCTGAAGTTCTAATACTTTGGTGACCTGATGAGAAGAACCCATTTACTGAAAAAGACCCTGATGCTGGGAAAGACTGAATGCAAAACAAGAAGAGATAGCAGATGAGGTAGTTGGATGGCATCACTGACTCAATGGAAATGAATTTCAGCAAACTCTGGTAGATGGTGAAGGAAGGGTAGCCTGGTGTGCTACTGATGACGGGGTCAGAGTCAGACATGACTTAATGACTGAAAAACAACAAATTCCTAATCATCACAGAAATGCAAATCAAAACCACAATGAGATAACACACCAGTCAAAATAGCTATCATGATTTAAGAAAACAAACAACAACAACAACAACAAAAAAAACCAGAAAAGAGAGAAAAAGACTAAATGTCTGTGAGCATGTAGAGAAAATGAAACCCTCATGCAATGGTGGTAGTAATGTGAACTGATGCATCCATTGTGGAAAATTGTGGTGGTTTCTAAAAAAAAAAAAAAAAAAAAAAAAAAACTAAAAACTAAAAACAGAACTAACAGAGGACACAGCAATTTCATTCCTGGGTATATATATCCAAAAAAAAATATTAATTTGAAAATATATACACACCCCAGTGTTCACAGCAGCATTAATTACAATAGCCAAGACATGTAAATGAGTTGTGTCCATCAATACATTAATGGATAAAGAATATTGAATACTACTGAGCCATAGAAGAGAACAAGAATATTGTACAACATGAAGCTACAAAATTTTTGTATATTTTGTAAAATATTAACAATATTTTGTAAAAGCTATAAAATAGCTTTAAAAATTATACAAAAGTTGAAAAAAAAACAAATAAATGCTAACTGATAAAATATTAAGATGAATGCCATGAATATCATGTCACATTTGCTTTTGTTGTAGGATATTTTTTGTGGCCCTAAATACTTAAGTATTTAGTATTAGTATTGATCTGCTACTTTCCATACAAAGGATGGATGAATTCTCTACAGACAATCTAGCTGTTTAGGAAAACTTCACTGAAATTTTAAGCAGGAGGCATTTTTATTTTCCAAAGCTCATAACAAAATGCCCACTACCTGTGAATATTTTATCTACTAAAAGAAAAGAAAGTGAAGTCACTGAGTCTGTCCAACTCTTGCACCCCCATGGACTGTAGCCTACCAAGCTCCTCAGTCCATGGGATTTTACAGGCAAGAATACTGGAGTGGGTTGCCATTTCCTTCTCCAGGAGATCTTCCCAACACAGAGATTGAATCCAGGTCTCCTGCACTGTAGGCAGATGCTTTACCGTCTGAGCCACCAGGGAAGTCCATATTATCTACTAAGAATCTACTAAACAGAATAGGGGTCTTCTTTTGTTTTATGTTTATCTACACATGGAACAGGAGATTTAATATTGGGTAATAAGAAACTGTCTTTTTTTTTTTTTTTTTTCCCCTTGAAATACTATCAACCCCTGAAAGATGACTTTGTTGAATGGACATTCTCTAAAGGATATATAAATAGGAAACCCTAGAATCTTTGGGTAAATGCTGATTCATAAAAGCTGGTAAATTTTCAGGAATTCTGCAAGTTTGGTATTAAAACCTGGTTAGTTTGAAATCAGCCATGGTGGGAATATTTACACCATGTATATCATTAACTGCTACAAATGAGGACTAGCCCCGATGATTAATATGTCCACACAAAACCCAGAAAGGAGTTAAGATTTTTGTTGTCAGACAAAAAATTAAACTACCAAAAACTACAAATAAGCTATATGATAAAGAGACCTGGTATAAACATGAACATATATTCTACACACAATTTTTTAAAGCCTACTCAACTATAATGTGATTGATGAAAGTAGAACAAAAACATACTAATTCCCTCCACAAAATGAAAACATCCCAGAGTCTCCGCCTATTATTAATCTATATCCAAGGCTAGGATTTCTTTGTGAATTCCTTTTGGTCAGGTATGGATTTAGCTCATTATGCTTAATTGATCAATTTAATTTACTGCAATAAATTCAACAAAGATGATGCGGGAAATAGAAAATATTTGTACGTGCATTTGGTAAAGAAGAGAAGGTTAAATCACATAGAATAATCTCCAGTCTTAAGATAGATTGATTGCTTTTAAACATAGAAACTACCTATCCTGTCTTCTGCATAGAATTTTGAGTCAACGTCACTGACTCAAGTTTCCTCCCTAGAAAAATAACCCTTTACAGATATATTCCATGGCCACCTCTCTGTGGTGTGTAAGAAAGGATTATCTTTTAGAGGCTGCAGCCCTTTAGAAATAAGCATACTTGTTGTTAGTATGAATTTGAAGGCCTGGAGATTTCCTTGATTGCTGATTAAATGTAGGTCTAATTATCAGTATTGGTTTCTCTAAGAGTTAAGTGTCAAACTTCACTCTGTTGATGGTCGATTAGATGACAGAAAAAGGCATGTGTTGGAATAGAGACTGAAACTCTGGTAATAGGCTTATCAGGATACTTATTAAGTCAGTCATACCTGAGAAATTGTTTACAATATTTGAGTAAGACCAGATAAACTATGGCTTTTTAAGACAAATATCCATAGAAACAGACAAAAGTTTTCCCACAGTGATGTGGAGGAAATTTTCTTTCTGATTACACTTTTCTTACATTTTTCTTATTTAATTTATTCAATAAGGACACAAACTGCCATATTGAAAATAGTATTATGGTATTACAATCAGGTGTGATTTTTCTTCTAAAAATATACTTTACTATGGTGCACTGTATTTTTTTAAATAAAAGAAACTGAGAATCCAACTTAATAAACTATATCTAAAGTTTACTTTTCAATATTTTTCAAATTAATATACTGATAAATGTAAAATACTTTTAAAGGTTTTCAAAATAGTATTCATTTCTTAAAAGTTAACATGTGCATAATAGGAAACCAAAATCCACAAGTAAAAAATAAAGTCATTCATAATCACAGGCAGTTTACCATCTGATATGACCTTTTAGGTCTCATTTGTGTGTTTTCAGAACTAGGCATCCATTTTTAAGTAATTAAGATCATGTAGTTATGTATCATGCTCTTTCACACATCATGAATATCTACCATTCAGCAAACCACTTTTAGTTGGCTAAGTTTCATATTGAAATAACAACTAAATCTTAGTAACAAGAAATCATCATCAGGCTTTAGGTATAGAACTAAAATATTACTTCCTTTCACATATCACTGAAGACAACTGAGTCTTATAGAGACACATGTATTTCAAGAATGCCTAAAAATGTTGTAATCTGCCTAGTTATAATTACATTATTAAAATAGAGGAAATAATGGATTTTAGATGTCAGACAGCAGTCCCTATTATGATGATCATTTCCATATTTAAGTGTTTCATGGAAGCAGCAGAATCCTTGACATGAACAGACTATGCTGATTGGCATATTAATCAGTAGCCAATAAACAAAGACCAATTCCAGAGCCCTCATTCAGTACTGTGTAGAGTGAGACTGAATTTTCCATAAGCTCAGAGTCATGGTGAGCTTTGCTCAGATTTAAATAATTTCTTCTAAAAAATGAATGTGTTATTCACTGAAAATCTGTGCTCATGAACTAAGATTCACAGCTACTTCAGAGAGTTTATCGGAAAATATGTAGTTTGCAAAAATAGTTTTGTCTTCAGAAGATTTACTTTGAAAATGTCTTATATTCTTAAACATTATTTATTAATAGCTCACCTTTTTAACTTCTTAACAGGGTCTGATTTTATCCAATAAATCACATATTATTACCTTGACCTGACTTATATTTAATTCTAAAATAACATTATAAATGATTATGATTGGAAACATTCCATATTATTTTTTCAACTCCATTATTATTATTGTTTCAACTCTATTAGTTAAATTTTCAGGTATTAAAAAAGAAGAGGTAATATTAATAAAAATATCCTACTGAAATGACACAAAGTTGTTCATTCCTCTCAATCCTACTACAAAAATAACCACATTCTACCTCAAACAGTGAGAGGTGATGAGGATGATGAAAATATAAACCATTTTTCACTGTCTAGTAAATACATGTCTTCCATTTCCTTCAGCTTTCCAGGTTAATGTCATTGCTTAAAAGTAAAGAATTATTAAAGTTCTTTCTATATTTGATACATTCAGGTGTATAGATATTGAAGAGAATAGTTAGTTCCAATAACTATCTATCTATCTATCTATCTACCTATCTATCTATCTATCTATCTATCTATATGTATGGGCATAAAATATTTTATTTTATGGAGTATTCCATAATATACTCCAAATATATATCCATAAAAATAGCAAAGACTGGGATGGACTTGGAGGGTATTATGCTAAATGAAAAATGTAAGATAGAGAAAGACAAATACTGTATGATATCACTCATATGTGGAAACTAAAAATCACAACAAACTATATTTTTCAAATATAACAAAAATGAAACAGATTCACAGATAAAGAGAACAAACTAGCAATTACCAGAGGGGAGAGGGAAAGGGGGACAGGCAATATAGTGGTAGGGGATTAGTAGATACAAACTATTATGTATAAAATAAGGTACAAGAATATACTGTACACCACAGGGAATATAGCCAATAATTTATAATATCTATAACTGGAGTATGACCTTTTAAAATTGTGAATCACTATACTGTAAACCTGTGACTTACATAATTCATTGTCATTGTTTAGTTGCTAAGTTTTATCTGACTCTTTTGTGATCCCATGGGCTGTAGCCCACCAGGCTCCTATTTCCGTGGGACTTCCCAGCAAGAATACTGAAGTGGGTTACCATTACCTTTTCCAGGGGATCTTCCTGACCCAGGGATGGAACCCATGTCTTCTGCGTTGGCAGGCAGCTTCTTTAACATTGAGCCACAAGGGAAAACCCACTTACATAATATTGTACATCAAGTATATTTCAAAAAAATTTTAACAGATTGTGTGTTTTTATATTTATTATACTTTTTCAAATTTTAAAAAATTACATACTTAATATAAAGAATAAAAATTCCACCAAAATCAAATAAGCAGA
Source organism: Capricornis sumatraensis (assembly GCF_032405125.1). NCBI lineage: Eukaryota > Metazoa > Chordata > Mammalia > Artiodactyla > Bovidae > Capricornis > Capricornis sumatraensis. Next base: position 5,155,554 of record NC_091091.1, on the reverse strand, counting down.
AAAAATAGTAGGGCTTTCAAGTCAACTATTAAGACATAAGCATTGTAAACACTTAATGCAGGTCTTTCGTGCATTTAATCTATGCATATAGATGAACATATTCAACGTATTAATTGTATAATAGTAATAATTACTTCTTCATTAGCATTATAGCATTCATTTTCTGTCACTAAATACTTAAAAAATTTTTCAGTGCCACATAATATTACAAGATATTGATCCCAATTATCCAATCCTGAAGGAAGTCAACCCTGAAGTTTCATTTGAGGGACTGATGCTAAAACTCCAATACTCTGGCCACATGATGTGAACAGCCTAGGAAAAGACTCTGATTGGAAAAGGTCCTGATGCTGGAAAAGATTGAAGGCAAAAGGAAAAGAGGGCAGCAGAGAATGAGATGGTTGGATGGCATCTCAGATTCAATGGACAGGAATTTGAGGAAACTCCAGGAGACAGTGAAGGCAGAGAAGCCTGGTGTGCTGTAGTCCATGGGGATGCAAAGAGTCAGACATGACTTAGTGAGTAAACAATAACAAAAACCACTTAATTGCTTAAGGGACCAGAAGAGTGTAGAGAATAAAAATTTTATGCTTTTTTTTTCCTTGGCTCTTCCTCCTTTCATACTCAGTTGCCTCAGGCAAGTTAATTACAGTGTATCAGTTCAGTTCAGTCCCTCAGTCATGTCAGACTCTTTGGGACCCCATGGACTACAGCACACCAGGCTTCCCTGTCCATCACCCACTTCCGGGGTTTACCAGAACTCATCTCCATTGAGTCGGTGATGCCATCCAACCATCTCATCCTCTGTTGTCCCCTTCTAACACCTTCAATCTTTCCCAGCATTAGGGTCTTTTTCATTGGGTCAGCTCTTCACATCAGGTGGCCAAAGTATTGGAGTTTCAACTTCAGCATCAGTCCTTCCAGTGAATACCCAGAATTGATCTCCTTTAGGATGGACTGGTTGGATCCCCTTGCAATCCAAGGGACTCTCAAGATCTTCTCTAACACTACAGTTCAAAAGCATCAAATCTTTGGCGCTCAGCTTTTTTTATAGTCCAACTCTCACATCCATGCATGTCTACTGGAAAAACCATAGCCTTGATGGGACAGACCTTTGTTGGCAAAGTAATGTCTGTGCTTTTTAATATGCTGTCTAGGTTTTAATAGCTTTTCTTCCAAGGAGCAAAAGTCTTTTAATTTCATGGCTTCAGTCACCATCTGCAGTGATTTTGGAGCCCCCCAAAATAAAGTCTGCCACTGTTTCCACTGTTTCCCATCTATTTGCCATGAAGTCATGGGACCGAATGACATGATCTTCATTTTCTGAATGTTGAACTTTAAGCCAACTTTTTCACTCTCCTCTTTCAATTTCATCAAGAGGCTCTTTAGTTCTTTGCTTTCTTCCATAAGGGTGGTGTCATCTGCATATCTGAGGTTATTGATATTTCTCCCAGCAATCTTGAATCCAGCTTGTGCTTCATTCAGCCCAGAATTTCTCATGATGTATTCTGCATAAAAGTTAAATAAGCAGGGTGACATTTTACAGCCTTGTACTCTTTTTCCTATTTGGAACCAGTCTGTTGTTCCACATTCAGTTCTAACTGTTGCTTCCTGATCTGCATACAGATTTCTCAAGAGGCAGATCAGGTGGTCTGATGAGATAGTGTGTATTAGAGTCTGGCACATTGTGAGCATTTTATAAATGATAGCTCTTAATATTAAGAACCAACAGAGGATAGCTTGTGGTATGAGTGAGAGTGACGTAATATAAAGACCTAAATGCATTAGTGCACGTTTGCTAGCAGTAAGTCCCTTATAACTTGATTCTAAACATCACCTGCAAACAGTTTTATTTCTTAACAATTAGATTTATCTATGGTTTTGAACTTTGAATGGTTAAGTTAGTTGCTCTTGTGTGAGGTCAAGAATATATCTATCAATATACCCTCAATTAAAGAAGATAATGTTAAAGAGTTTCTGTTTCTTAAGACCAAAAACAACTAAACCAAAATGTAATCTTCACCTAAAAAGAGTGAGGATATGATTTCATTCATGTGAAAAAAAAAAGTTGCTCCAAAAATCAAGAAAGAATGACTTAGAAAAGTAAATGAACTGAATATAGAGAATACACAAATTATGTCAGAAATTCCCTTTCTAATTATGAGAGTGTTGTTGCCGGTATTAAGTCGTGTCTGACTTTTGTGACCCCATGGACTGTAGCTTACCAGGCTCCTCAGTCCATGGAATTTTCCAGGCAAGAGTACTGGAGTGGGTTGCCATTTCCTTCTCCAGGGAATCTTCCCAACCCAGGGATTGAACCCGGGTCTCCCGCATTGCAGGCAGACACTGAGAGGGTAACAGGCAGGAAGGCCAGGGGTCTCCAAATGGAAGAAATAGCTTGCAAGTGTCAGACATTTTTATCTCTCTTAAGCAGCAGGAAGAAACAAACTAGCAATATTTTTTCCTTCTCTATACAAATTTAAAAGGAGGTACCTCTTAAAATTCTGTGTTGCCATGACACCTGGTTTCACCTGAAGTTAACTATTCTCAAACCTAGAGATAACCAATGCCTTTTTCTTATGGAAATGTTTATCTTAAACTATGCTAACGCACTATACATTTACCCCAAACTCTGTCTTCAAGTCGGTTCTGCCTTTTGGCTCAGAACCTACTTGATAAACCAATATGTTATACTCCGATATTGTTCCTCTCATCTATGTAAATGAAACTATTTGTATGGTGATCTGCCCTTCTTCAAGATTCAAGTTAATCATTGTATGGCCCAAGATAAACCATTTGGTGCCAAGATTATCCCAAAATGCATCTTATGGGTGAGGGGCCTGGTGCCATTCTGAGTTTTGAGACATTCCTTTCTTTCATTAACAGACTGCTAGTGACTATGTAACATCCAGCTGAAGACTAGCAGGGGGTACTCTTTCTGCCCCCTTCTGATGCCCATATCAGAAGCTTTCTGTATCTCCTTTATACTTTAATAAAACTTTATTACACAAAAGCTCTGAGCAAACAAGACTCGTCTCTGGCCCCGGATTGAATTCTTCTCCTCTGGGGGCCAAGAATCCCAGTGTCGTGATTCAACAACCTTTCATCTTGGGGGCTCGTCTGGGAACCTTCAGGAAAAGGTAAGGATGCTTGGAGCTCTAGTTCTTTGTTCTCTTAGTGAACACGTTTTCTGCTGTGCTTTACTAAATCTATGGTGTGCTTGTGTGAATGAATGACATGCCCTGCGTGAAGCAAGTGAGGAGCCCTGCTCTGCAGTTCCACAGTGATCTCATATGGCTTATGGCAGAAACCTGTCGGGGGTTTATACCGACTTGCCAGTGCCAAGAGGCACCCAATGTCTCCTTCGGAAACTGACCAGAAATGGGCAAAACGTGTGGACCGAACTCTCCTTTCTTGGTCAAACTTTTTGGTCTCTGACCATTTCATAACTCCTTGGGAATTATAAGTACTAACTTAATCTATCGGATCATAGACTTTCAAGGGATTTGTGATCTATACTGTTACTGTGTACTGTGGCTTAGGTCCCAAACTTGGATTGGTAGTCAAGAAAGTGCCTAGCCTAGCTAAGAATCGGAAGTTCGGAAGCTAGATGGAGCTCTAGCCCCAAGAACATCTCTGAGGTTAAAGGTTATTCAGATTAAGACTGCAATGTTTTTTTTTTTTTTTTCCTTTGGTAACACTGGCTCTTAGTGGACCAGAGGAGGCTCTTATACTGGTGTGGTGATGCTTGAAAAGAACGCCTCAGCTTTATGTTCATATTGGTCTTATTGTGTTCAGGAATATACTCAGGGTCGTGCACAGGCACTTAGGTGATGAATGTGTTCCCCAGCGGTCTTAGCTTGGGAGGCATTCCGGAAGGTTACTCTGATTGCACCCCGGGTAGCATCAGAGGCAAGCAAGGTTAAAGGTGAAGAGCTGGACATCAGGTAGACATGCTATCAGGTCTACCCCTGGTACATCCTCACCCCATCTCAGTGATAGAACCGGGAGGGTTGAAGACAGTGCCTGTGTCAGTAAGGGACAGACTAAGTCCAACCAAGAAGGAAAAGCTTTTGGTGTAAAGTCTGTCTACACCCCCGTCTAGAGCAGGGAGGGACACCTCTGGCAGAAAAATGGCACTGGTAGTTTTTTTTTTCTCTCTTACAGATGGGAGCTAACAATTCCAGTCTCACTCCTTTGAACTGTATCCTGAAAAACTGGGATAGATTTGATCCCCAAGGCTTAAAGAAGACACACCTGGTCTCCTATGCGATATTGCATGGCCACGGTATCCATTGGAGGACAGTGAACAGTGGCCGGTTGGAGGGTCTCTTAAATATAATACTGTTTTACAATTAGACCGGTTCTGTTAGGAAGATGGGATCAGAGTCATTTTGTCAGATGTATTCTTGAAGGACTCAGGCAGACACGTTCTAAGCCTTTAAACTATGGCAAATTGGCAGACATAGAACAGGAGGAGATGGAAGCTCCTGGTAAATTCCTAGATAGACTAAGAGAAGCTCTTCACAGATTCACTGAGATTGATCCCGAAAGTGGAGAGGGAAAAGTGATCTTAAAAGATAGATTTCTCAGTCAGCTCCAGCTATCCGCCGTAAGCTACAAAAACGGGTGTATGGACCAAATCAGCCTTTAGATACTCTATTATAACTGGCTCAGATGGTCTATTATGGTACGGAATATGAGGAAAAGAAAGGCAAAAAAAGACAAAGGAAAAGGTGGAAGCCTTCGCAATGGCTATGAAAAACGCTCTTAAACAGATGGAGAAAGATGCCCAGAGGGACCCAGGTGAAAAGGGATGGGCTTGCTATTACTGTGGAAAGGAGGGGCACCTCAATCGGGATTGCCCTCAGGCATCTAAGCTGCCCCAGGCTCCATGTCCGGTCTGCAAAGGACCACACTGGAAGAGAGACTGCTCTCAGAGGCATAGGTCTCCAGGGTCGGACTCTCAAGACAATCAGGACTGAAGGTGCTCAGGGGTCCCCACAGAAGCTCCCATCCTAATTATACCCGAGAAACCCCAGGTATTAATAATTGTGGGGGGCCAATCCATTGATTTCCTTTTAGATACTGGGGCAACTTACACTGTGCTTACTGAAGCCCCTGGCCCACTTTCTTCCAGATCTGCTTCCATAATGGGACTGTCTGGATGACCCAAAAGGTATTATTTCAGTTATTATTTATGTTGTAACTGGGATTCTGTGCTATTTTCACACGAGTTTCTGATCATGCCAGAATCTCCCTCACCCCTTTTGGGGAGGGATGTACTGAGCAAGGCCCATGCCTCTGTTTTGATGAATATAGAGCCCTCACTTTCTCTCCCTTTAGTTGAACAAAATATAAATCCTAGAGTATGGGCTGATGGAAAATCTGTGGGTCGAGCACAAAATGTTATTTCTGTAGTTGTCAAGCTCAAAGACCCACACTTATTTCCACAGAAGAAGCAGTATCCACTGAAACCTGAGTTTAAGGAAGGATTAAAACACATCATCGAAAATTTAAAGGAGCAGGGACTATTAATTCCCTGTAACAGTCCTTGCAACACTCCTATTTTGGGTATAAAGAAATTAAATGGTAAATGGAGACTAGTCCAAGATTTACATATAATAAATGAGGCTGTAGTTCCTTTTCAGCCCGTGGTGCCTAATCCTTATACGCTATTGTCTGAAATTCCTGAATGAGCCAAATATTTCTCAGTAATTGATTTAAAAGATGCCTTCTATTCAGTGCCTTGGGCGGAGGAAAGTCAATTTCTATTTGCCTCTGAAGACCCTATGCAGCTAGCTTCTCAGTTAACCTGGACAGTTTTGCTCCAGGGATTCCGTGACAGTCCTCATTTATTTGGACAAAGTTTGTCACGGGATCTACAAAATTTAATAGCTCTGAAGCGGTGGTGTTACAATATGTAGATGATATTTTGCTCTGTGCTGAGACAGAGGAAGCTTGTTTGTGAGCCTCAGAGATTTCTTAAAACTTTCTGGCAGGCTGTGGTTACAAGGTATCAAGAGAAAAGGCTCAGCTTTGTCAACAATCGATTAGATATCTGGGCCTAATGACATCAGAAGGGACTAGGGCCATAGGTCCTGAGAGAATTAAACCTGTACTAAACCATCCCCTACCTATGACTTTAAGACAATTGAGAGGATTTTGGGGAATCACAGGTTACTGTCGCCTTTGGATTCTGGGTTATGGGGAACTAGCCCAGCCTTTATATAAACTTATAGCTGAAACTCTGCTGCTGCTGCTAAGTCGCTTCAGTCCAGGCCCAAACTGACAAACTGGTTTGGTCTCCAGAAACTCAAAAGGCTTTTAAGGTTCTTCAGACTGCTCTCCTGCAAGCCCCAGCTCTGAGCTTGCCCACAGGGTCAGAATTTAATTTGTTTGTCACTGAAAGGAAAGGCATGGCCTTGGGAATTTTGACACAACCCCCGAGGGCCTCACCAGCAACCTATTGCTTTCTAAGCAGAGAATTAGATATAATTTCACATGGGTGGCCCCACTGCCTAAGAGTAGTTGGGGCAGCGGCTTTATTAGCACTTGAAGCTTTAAAAATAATTAATGGACAAAATCTTACTGTACTGACTTCTCATGATGTGAGTGGAATCTTAAATTCTAAGGTTAATATTTGGATGACAGACAGTAGGCTTCTTAAATATCAGTCATTGTTGTTAGAAGGACCAGTAACTAAGCTTAAAGTTTGTGGAAATTTAAATCCTGATACTTTCCTTCCTGAGAAGGAAAATGAAACACCTGATCATGATTGTTCTCAATTCCTAACTTTAAACTATGCAGCTCAGAAAGATCTAATAGATACCCCATTAGACAATCTTGACATGGAGATATTTACAGATGGCAGTTCTTTTGTTCGGGATGGAAAGCATAAAGCAGGTTATGCCCTGGTGACTGTTGAACAGGTTTTGGAAGCAACACCTCTCCCCCAGGAAACCAGTGCTCAGTTAGCGGAGCTTGTCGCTCTGACCCGAGCTCTAGAGTTAAGCAAAGGGCAGCGGGTAAATATCTACACGGATTCTAAATATGCTTATTTGACTTTACATGATCATGCTGCAATATGGAAAGAAAGACAGTTTAAAAGGGCAACAGGAGAACCTATTAAACATTTCAGAGACAGAGACTTTTAACTGCTATATATTGTCCTAAAGAAGTAGCTGTTATGCATTGCAAAGGGCACAGCAGGGATGGGAGTAAAGCAGCTGAAGGTAATCAACTGGCTGACTGTCAAGCCAGAAAAGTGGCACTTTAAGAAACCCCTTCACTGCAGATGCCTTTGATGTGGACAGGTCCTGTGGAACAAGTAAAAACACAATATACTGAGGAAGAATTAGAAAGATATTGAAAAAGAAGAGCAAAGATTACTGATAAAAGACGGTTACAGTCCGAAGATGGATGATCAATAATTCCTGGAACTGCTCAATGGAAAATTCTTAAGGGTTTACATCAGAGTTTTCATTTGGGTGCAGAGAGTACTTACCAAATGGCTTCTCGTTTGTTTGAAGGTAAAAATGTAATGAAAACTTTAAAGAATATTATCAAAAGGTGTGAGCTTTGTCAGAAAAATAACCCAAAGACTGAAAAGCTAGCAAAATTTGGATTAAAACGAAGTGGGAAGTATCCTGGAGAGGACTGGGAAATTGATTTTACTCATATGCCAAAAGCTAATGGATATTCTTGTTTACAAGTTTGGGTAGATACTTTTACTGGATGGATTGAGGCTTTTCCCTGTCGTAGTGAAGAGGCTAAGGAGGTTATAAAGATTTTAATCCATGAAATTATCCCCAGGTTTGGGCTGCCACGGAGCCTTCAGACTGACAATGGCTCCGCCTTTAAAGCTGCTGTAACTCATCTAAAGCTCTATGGATAGAATATCACTTACACTGTTCCTGGAGACCCCAATCCTCAGGAAAGGTTGAAAAAGCTAATGACATTATCAAAAGACATCTGTGCAAATGAGACACAGAGACGCAGGACAATTGGATTAAAGTCCTACCCACAGCTTTAATGAGGGCTCGAACTGCCCCCCAAAAAGGAGGGACTGTCCCCCTTTGAATGTATTTATGGAAGGTCTTTCTTATGCACAGACATTTTTATAGACCCTGAAGCCTTGGAATTAACTAGTTATGTAACTCAGCTCTCAGCTTTTCAACAGGCATAAACAGACTCCGGGAGACATCTCCTGACTCCGCCTCTGAGTCAAGCAACCCTCTATTTGAGCCAGGAACTGAGGTCCTCATAAAAACATTGGGATCTAGGGGCCCATCCCTCTAGCCCCTCTGGGAAGGCCCTTAACAGGTTATTCTTTCTTCTCCCACAGCTGTCAAAGTGCCAGGAATTGATTCGTGTGTACATCACACTCAAGTTAACAGGTGGCACCCTGACCAAAACTAAGTGACATGTCTTTTTATGTCTTTACTTTCTATGCTCTGACTTTGTACTTTTCAGATGGGCCTGATAACCAATGTGAGCTTACTTCTGCTGACTCCAAATATCCTGAGTCTGCCGTTTGATCCTCAAGACAATGCCTTCCTGTCCTGGGCTCACTCCTATACTGCATTCCACAATCGGTCTAACTGCTGGGTCTACGTAGCACTCCCCTCTTTATCAGTGGAAGGCTTCCTGTGGTGGACATCTCCACTTCAAGGAAAATACTTTCTCCAAGTCTGTGAATACCTTCAACAGCAATCACATGCGATGCCTCTTCTTCATCTGATGACATCTACCAATGCTAAAATGGACTGGTGCAACACTTTGTACTTTAACTATGGACATAATGTGACTTTTAATTTTGATTATGCATTGCCTCGGTTCAATGACTATTTTGCTACGCATAAGGCAAATAGGTCTAGATCTAATGGTTTTTTACCTGACATTTATCAAATATGGGATGAGGTTATATGGCTAACTCCTGAAAAAGGACGTTTAATATCTACTGCCCCTGTATGCTGGGAACAGAGTCATCCCCAAAAGTTAGTCAACAACTTAATTACAATGATTGGAAACCATTGGGATTTTTGCCGCAGGAAATATGCAACATAATCATTCCCGTGTTTTCCAACCCCAGTTCAGGTCCTCCCTTTGTCTGGCCAGGCACTAATTGGGACTGGATATCTCAGTCATGCTGGATTGCTCCAAATGGGACTTATTGGATATGTGGCTCTTACCTATGGGCATGGCTTCCCCCTGGTTGGATAGGGCGATGCACCCTGGGTCTAGCCTTTACTCACAGCTTTATATTTTCACAGCTTCCAGAAAAGCCTGCTAATTTACCTCACCTTAAAACTTGGTGGGCGCGGTTTGTATTTCACTGGTATGATTATTTGGCTGCAGTGTTTGTTCCCTCTTTGGGAACTACAGATGTTATGCTACGAGTGGATGCTTTGACTAATTTTACTCAACAGGCATTACAAGATTCTCAAAAGGCTATTTCAGCCCTTAATGCTGAACAAGCACAAATTAGAAAGGTGGTCTTATAAAACAGATTGGCTTTAGATATTCTGACAGCTGCGCAAGGAGGAACGTGTGCTATTATTCATACCCAATGCTGTACATATATACCTGATACGAGCACGAATGTTACTCATTTTACTAAACACACGAACAAGATGATTGGGGCCATGGATACTCCTGAATTGCCCACTTTGGGAGGCGTTAACTAGTTCCCCATGGTGGGCAACTATCTTAATTACAATAATTCTGATTGTTTTGTTTTTACTGTTTGCTCCCTGCATCTGTAATTGCATAACTGGATTTGTTTCCAGCCACATGAAATCTTTTAAGGTACAAATGGTTGCTCAAACTCCTGCTACTGCTGCAAATTCCTCCAACTACTATGGGGGCCCCTGGATCAGATATCCTCAATATGAGGATTAGGAGAATATGTTGCCTCGCCAATTTAGGGACAATGCCCCTTCTCAGCTCAGAAGCAGTTATGGAATGAGAACGATGCCCCTTTTCCCTAGGCAACATAATTCTCCTAAAAGAAAAGTGGGGAATGAGAGGGTAACAGGCAGGAAGGCCAGGGGTCTCCAAACGGAGGAAATAGCTTGCAAGTGTCAGACATTTTTATCTCTCTTAAGCAGCAGGAAGAAACAAACTAGCAATATTTTTTCCTTCTCTATACAAATTTAAAAGAAGGTACCTCTTAAAATTCTGTGTTGCCATGACACCTGGTTTCACCTGAAGTTAACTATTCTCAAACCTAGAGATAACCAATGCCTTTTTCTTATGGAAATATTTATCTTAAGCTATGTTAATATACTATGCATTTACCCCAAACTCTGTCTTCAAGTTGGTTCCGCCTCTTGGCTCAGAACCTACTTGATAAACCAGGATGTTATACTCAGATACTGTTCCTCTCATCTATGTAAATGGAACTATTTGCATGGTGCTCTGCCCTTCTTCAAGATTCGAGTTAATCATTTTATGGCCCAGGATGAACCATTTGGTGCCAAGATTATCCCAAAATGCATCTTATGGGTGAGGGGCCTGGTGCCATTGAGTTTTGAGACATTCCTTTCTTTCTTTAACAGACTGCTAGTGACTATGTAACATCCAGCTGAAGACTAGCAGGGGGTACTCTTTCTGCCCTCTTCTGATGCCTATGTCAGAAGCTTTCTCTATCTCCTTTATACTTTAATAAAACTTTATTACACAAAAGCTCTGAGCGATCAAGCCTCGTCTCTGGCCCCGGATGGAATTCTTCTCCTCTGGGGGCCAAGAATCCCGGCATCATGATTCAACAACAACCTTTCAACACTTTACCATCTGAGCCACTCCATATTCTCTTGATCTCAGAAAAGTTACTTTCTTTTTTTTTTTTAAAGATGATTAGATTTAAATCTAAATAGAACTGAAATTTAAATAGATTCTTTTTTTAATCTTAAATAGGGTAATAAAATTAATGCAAAACAGTCTCATTATTAAAATAATTTCAAAAAATCATATCTTGCTCCTAATAAGCAACATTTGAAATTGCCCTCAATCCAGATCTAGAATAACAAGTAACTGAGCACTTTGGGAATTTTTTTCATCATATATGTGTGACTCAATACTCATCTTAGAAGGTGGTAGAGTTGAATTAATAGTTATTACAGAAAACTTCAATTCCAGTTAAAACAGAAATATCATAACAAATTAATCATTTACATCTAATTTAATGAAAGAATGAAGAAAGTGTATTTCAAACGTGTGTGCATGTGTGTGTATGGTACATGCACACTTAGTCACTGAGTTGCAACCCCATGGATTGTAGCCCACTAGACTCCTCTTTCTATGGGGGTTCTCCAAGCAAGAATATTGGATTGGGCTGCCATGCCCTTCCCTCCAGGGAGTCTTCGAAAGCCAGGGATCGAACCCAGGTCTCCCATATCACAGGTGGATTTTTTACCGTCTGAGCCACTAGGAAAGCCCAAAAATACTGGAGTAGATAGCCTATCCCTTCTCCAAGAGAGCTTCCCAACCAAGGAATTGAACTGGTGTCCCCTGCATTGAAAGCAGATTCTTTACCAGCTGAGCTACCAGGGAAGCCCATTTTAACCATACAACTTTTAAATAAGGATGTATTATTAACATGAATGAGCAAAATAAAGCTCTTTCCTCATGGCAGCTTAGGTGAATAAATCAAACTAATTTGAAGGGAAAACTCAATCTAATAATCAATGGTATTTCATCATTATATGAAGTCCTCATTTTATTTTATCCTTTAATTTTTTATGCTTAACTCTATTTGGATTCGAGGAATATTATCTAATACTAGATTTTTTTCTCAAATTGCTGTTTCACTATTACCTGTGTTTATGTCTTACATTTGATAAATTATTTAATTAATGCAATTATTAATTTAATATGCAATAGTGCACATTTATTTCTATTAATAAATTTTATTTTAGAACATTTGAGATTTACAGAGTAATGCAAAGATAGTACAGATGTTAACTGCATTACCACATACTCTGTTTACCTTATTATTGACATCTTAGTCATTCAGTATTATACATTTGTCATAATTAATGAACTAATATTGTACACCATTATTAACTAAAGTCTGTATTATTCATAGTTTCTACACTTTCCCTATTTTTTGCTATAGTTCCTATTGTCCTTTTTCTCTTCCTGGATTACATTCAAGGTATTTCTTATATTTAGTCAACACATCTCCTTAGGCTCCTCTTGCCTGTGATATGCATTCATTTTTAAGACCCCGTGTTTTACATGTGAGTCTATGCTAAAAAAAAAAAAAAAAAAAGAATGTTTATACTCTCTTTTCCTATACAAACTAACTGAAAGACATGGAAGAAGGCTGCCCCACAATCTCAAGCTAATATACTAATACTTCTAAAAAGTAAGGAAGAATGATTAGAGTAGCAACAGCCACTAGCTGTCTCTCAATTACATTTTTTCCATCCTTATAGTAAGAAAATCGGAGAAGGCAATGGCACTCCAGTCCAGTACTCCTGCCTGGAAAATCCCATGGATGGAGGAGCCTGGTAGGCTGCAGTCCATGGGGTCACTACGAGTCGGACATGACTGAGAGACTTCACTTTTACTTTTCACTTTCATGCATTGGAGAAGGAAATGGCAACCCACTCCAGTGTTCTTGCCTGGAGAATCCCAGGGACGGGGAGAGCTTGGTGGGCTGCCATCTTTGGGGTCACAGAGAGTCGGACACAACTGAAGCGACCTAGCAGCAGCAGCAGCAGCAATAAGAAAATACATCAAATTTTAGCAGAACACACTGATATCCAGCTAGGGTCTGAATTTTCCAGCCCTCTTGCAGCTAGGTAAGGCAACATGACTAAGTCAGGCCAACATTATGTGAAAGGAAGTAATGCTGAAGTAAATTCCAAGACACCTCCTTCAAATTCATGCTTAGGTGTATTCCTTCTCCTTTCCATGGCCTAATGAACTCATTCATTGCATTCAATACGAAGGCCACAAATCTGGGAGATGAAAGAGTCACAGGAATCCGCAAGGGGTTTGATTTCTCAATAACTTCACGAAGTGGAATTTATTATTTCCTCTCCCCTATACAACTCACCTCTGTACCATTTGAAAGAAAAGAAGCAAACTTGGATACTACTAACACCCTTACAACCTTGAGTCTCTGTCACAATAATTTACCATCTACCATAACTGCTGTAGTACAAAAAGAAATGGTTAGAAATTCAAATTTCCAACATAGAAATGGAAAAGCTTAAATTTGAAAGTATTAGAATATTGCTGAAGATGAAACAGATAATGGTAAGTTATAACAATATAACTTATTTTTGAGTGCTCAACTGAAAAGCTTTGAAAAATAAATTTAATTTTATGTATAACTTCATATTTCTATTGCTGCATGTGAGGAAGTTTTTACTTGAATGATTACTTGAATTATTTCTAACGTTCTGTTATTGTTAACTGTAAATGTATAAAATAAAGATTAATTTTGAAGGGGACTCCAAAAATGCCTTGAATTTTGAAATTAATTTGAAAGTACCTGCCTCTAGCCATTATTTCCCTAACGGAAAAGAGACTTAGAAAAAAAAATATATATATATATATGTATATATATATCAAAACAAGAAATACTCTAAGAAGAAAATAACTTAAAAACTCAAAGAATCTATGCTGTCTGGAATAAAAATCTGTTATTTCATTAAATGCTTATTTTTCACATGTACAGGAATAGTTGAAACCATTCAGCCTTGGAACAATGAACATAAAAAGGAGGGGTGTTTTAGTGCATAACTATTTGATAGACTGTATATTTTTACTGTGTATTGCAGTTGAATCACTCAAAAACTCTTCTTCAGTTTCATAGTAGTATCATCCCTGAGGCTACTTAATGGGTGGTGTAACTCATGTTAGGGGGTTCCTACTCCCCAGTGAGCTAGCTAAACTGAATTGGAAAGTCAGACCTATGGCCTGTGCAAAGCCTTCCCCATGACCTACTTGTATCTAGGCACACGTAATACTGAGACGACTCTGCTTCTATGGCTTAATCTTCCGTCTGTCATGTCACCATACCAGGAATATCAGCTCTTTTTCTAGTTTCCAAAAGCAGTCCAATTATATTTTTTGAGTTTTATCAAATTCTTTAAGAGTTATGGGAATTAAAAAAGGGATCATGTAGTACACTAAGAGGTCTAAATCCAACAAATCTATTCTTCCTTTAAGCTCAAGTATATGCAAAGTAGCCTAACTTTTATTAGCTCCCATATCCAATTCATATTCCCAAATGCACTGAGAGTCTCAGAAATGATTCTTACCAAGTAACAGTATCCATTCAACTTAGAAAGTATCCAGTGCCAGATATAGTACCCTATTATGTTCATTGTGCTCAGTCTCTCAGACATCTAACTCTTTGTGACCCTATAGACTGTAAGCCACCGGGTTCCTCTGTCCATGGGATTCTCCAGACAAGAAGACTGGAGTGGGTTGCCATTTGCTCCTCCAGAGGATCTTCCCAACCCAGGAACTGAACCTGTGTCTCTTGGGTCAGCTACATTGGCAGACAAATATGTGCATGTCTGTATGTATTTATTTATTTATACCACTAAGCCTACAGTACCCTAACTTCTGCCCTTTTAAAATATAATTAGCAAAAGTTGTAATCTAAATAATTTTATTGGTCAGGATCAGTGACTTAATGAATAGATAATAAAAAAATACGATAGATGAATGAAGTAGCTATAAGACTGTGAGCCAAAATATAACCAAATGATTAAGATACATAGATAATATCATATATTATTATTTTATTTAACAAGAAATAATGTTTTAATTATCATTGACTCAGTAGCTAAAATCTTTTAAGATTCTTTATGATACAAAGAGTATGCTACTCATTTGTTTGCTTATTTGGTTCATTACTTAAATGATATTTTTGAATGCCAAAAATATTCAAATACTAGGAATTTCATATAAATCAATCTAACATGTAAGCAAAATCTTCTTTCTCTTCTAATCTCTAAATTTATTCTAATGGATTTAATTGTCTATTGGTACACTGAAAGGATTCAGTACCCAAAGTTCAGGAGAAAAGTAGAAATCTATGCATCAGGAAAGGGTAAAAGTCAGGTGATGATGAAAAAGAATTAGTGTGAACAGAGAGGCATAGTACAGATCTAATATTTGATGTATTAATTCTGCTGCTGGAATATAATAGAGAGTTAATGTTCTGTCTAGCTCTCAAAATAGAATTTAGTTCAGTTCAATTCAGTTGCTCAGTCGTGTCCGACTCTTTGCAAACTCATGAACCACAGCATGTCAGGCCTCCCTGTCCATCACCAACTCCTGTCCACCCAAATCAATTTCCATTGAGTCGGTGATGCCATCCAACCATCTCATCCCCTGTCGTCCCCTTCTTTTCCTATCCTCAGTCTTTCCCAGTATCCGGGTCTTTTTCAATGAGTCAGCTCATCACATCAGGTGGCCAAAGTATTTGAGTTTCAGCTTCAACATCAGTCATTCCAATGAACACCCAGGACTGATCTCCCTTAGGATGGACTGGTTGGATCTCCTTGCAGTCCAAGGGACTCTCAAGAGTCTTCTCCAACACCACAGTTCAAAAGCATTAATTCTTTGATGCTCAGCCTTCTTCACAGTCCAATTCTCACATCCAACATGACCACAGGAAAAACCATAGTCTTTACTAAACGGACCTTAGTCGGCAAAGTAATGTCTCTGCTTTTGAATATGCTATCTAGGTTGGTCATAACTTTTCTTCCAAGGAGGAAGCGTTCTTTTAATTTCATGGCTGCAGTCACCATCTGCAGTGATTTTGAAGCCCAAAAAAATAAAGTCTGACACTGTTTCCACTGTTTGGGAAACAGTGATGGGACCAGATGCCATGATCTTTGTTTTCTGAATGTTGAGCTTTAAGCCAACTTTTTCACTCTCCTCTTTCACTGTCATCAAGAGGCTCTTTAGTTCCTCTTCACTTTCTGCCATAAGGGTGGTGTCATCTGCATATCTGAAGTTATTGATATTTCTCCCTGCAAACTTGATTCCAGCTTGTGCTTCCTCCAGCCCAGCATTTCTCATGATGTACTCTGCATATAAGTTAAATAAGTAAGGTGACAATATACAGCCTTGACATAATGCTTTTCCTATTTAGAACAAGTCTGTTTTTCCATGTCCAGTTCTAACTGTTGCTTCCTGACCTGCATACAGATTTCTCAAGAAGCCCATCAGGTGGTCTGGTAGTCCCATATCTTGAGGAATTTTCCACAATTAATTGTGATCCACACAATCAAAGGCTTTAGCATAGTCAATACAGCAGAAATAGATGTTTTTCTGGAACTCTCTTGCTTTTTCCATGATCCAGAAGATGTTGGCAATTTGATCTCTGGTTCCTCTGCCTTTTGTAAAACAAGTTTGAACATCTGGAAGTTCAGGATTCATGTATTGCTGAAGCCTGGCTTGGAGAATTTTGAGCATTACTTTATTAGCGTGTGAGATGAGTGCAATTGTGCAGTAATTTGAACAATCTTTGGCATTGCCTTTCTTGGAATTGGAATGAAAACTGACCTTTTCCAGCCCTGTGGCCACTGCTGAGTTTTCCAACTTTGCTAGCATATTGAGTGCAGCACTTTCACAGCATCATCTTTCAGGATTTGAAATAGCTCAACTGGAATTCAATCACCCCCACTAGCTTTGATCATAGTGATGTTTTCTAACGACCATTTGACTTCACATTCCAGGATGTCTGGCTCTAGGTGAGTGATCACACCATCGTGATTATCTTGGTCATGAAGATCTTTTTTGTACAGTTCTTCTGTGTATTCTTTCCACCACTTCTTAACATCTTCTGTTTCTGTTAGGTCCCTACCATTTCTGTCCTTTATTGAGCTCATCTTTGCATGAAATGTTCCCTTGGTATCTCTAATTTTCTTGAAGAGATCTCTAGTCTTTCCCATTCTATTGTTTTCCTCTATTTCTTTGCATTGATTGCTGAGGACGGCTTTTTTTTTTTTTTTTTTAATCTCTTTGCTATTTTTGGAACTCTGCATTCAAATGGGTATATCTTTCCTTTCTTCTTTGCTTTTCACTTCCCTTCTTTTCACAGCTATTTGTAACGCCTCCTCAAAAAGCCATTTTGCTTTTTTGCATTTCTTTTTCTTGGGGATGGTCTTGATTCTGTCTCCTGTACAATGTCATGAACCTCCACACATAGTTCATCAGACACTCTGTCTATCAGATCTAGCCCCTTAAATCTATTTCTCACTTCCACTGTATAGTCATAAGGGATTTGATTTAGGTCATACCTGAATGGCCTAGTGGTTTTCTCCACTTTCTTCAATTTCAGTCTGAATTTGGCAATAAGGAGTTCATGATCTGAGCCACACTCAGCCCCTGGTCTTGTTTTTGCTGACTGTATAGAACTTCTCCATCTTTGGCTGCAAAGAATATAATCAATCTGATTTCAGTGTCAACCATCTGGTGATATCCATGTGTAGAGTCTTCCCTTGTGTTGTTGGAAGAGGGTGTTTGCTATAATCAGTGTCTTCTCTTGGCAGAACTCTATTAGCCTTTGCTCTGCTTCATTCTGTACTTCAAAGCCAAATTTGTCTGTTACTCAAAGTGTTTCTTGACTTCCTACTTTTGCATTCCAGTTCCCTATAACAAAAAGGACATCTTTTTTGGGTGTTAGTTCTAGAAGGTCTTGTAGGTCTTCATAGAACTGTTCAACTTCAGGTTCTTCAGTGTGGAAGACAAAATTCAGGCTCTCCTTTATTTAATAAAAAATTATTATTGTTATTGTGGTGAATCTGCAGGTAATCCTGCCTTCTATTATAGTCCAGTAGAAGCAACATCTAAGTCCCAGAAATATTTAACAGTATCTGGAATTTTTTTTTTTTTTTTTAACAGGCAAAAGCTATTAGCCTCAATTTGTCCACCAAAATACACAATGTTATGCTGTAAAGGACAAAGAAAAACAAGGGTTCTTGTAGGTATAGAGCAATTAGTGTGGCACAGAGGTACTGTCTTCTAGGCTCCATGACCCAGAGGGATGGTACGGGGAAAGAGGTGAGAGGGGGGTTCAGGATGGGGAACATGTGTATACCCATGGCAGATTTATGTTGATGTATGGCAAAACCACACATCAACACAAATGTAGAGAAGGAAATGGCAACCCATTCCAGTACTCTTGCCTGGAAAATCTCACGGACAGAGAAGCCTGGTAGTCCATGGGATTGCAAAGTCAGACGCGACAGAGTGAGTTCACTTTCACTTTCATGGCAAAACCAATATAACATGATAAAGTAATCAGCCTCCAATTAAAATAAATAAATTTAAATTAAAAAAAAAAGCAAAGTTCTCTCATTTCCTGGAATGTGTGAACAGTTTATCCATTCAATTGCATTCTTGAAGTGTCCTTATTTGAACCTCAATATCTGGAGGGAAAGAAAAAGTCTTTTGCACCACTCAGACTCAAGAATCAGTCTGGAACAAACATCAGTACTTGACACGAAAAGAGCTTCTGTGGAGATAAAGAAGCTAATTTGTAAAGGCTGTTAGGCAATAGAACCTAACAAATAGAGAAAAACAAACTAAATTGGATAGGGCATCAAAAGCTGAAGAAGGATGAAAATACTATAGCAGGGTGCCATAAATGAGTTACTCTGCAGAGGTCAACTCTGATTTTTTGTCTCATCTGGTAGGATAAGTGTTCAACTGAATCTATGTCTAAGAAGGAACAGAAAAATCATTCTGCAGCCAATTTCCCCAGTATTTCTTAAGGCTGGGAAAAAAATGCCGTTTGTAGTTTCCTCCAGTTATGAGTATATAGTCCTTGTGAAGTCCACTTTCTGAGAGAAGGTGGTATAAGAAATTCTGATGTTCAAGTAACTTTACTAAATGGGATGGTTAATGGAGAACTGAAGATTACCACCTTCTGGAAAGGAAGAAACTAATATTCCAGCCCCCATTTTCTGAGATCAGAAGGTAAAGAAAACTGTCAGATTGAAAAGTGTCATCTTAAGACCAGAGCACGGAGAAACTAGACGAAGATTAGCAACATGGCTGACTGCAGGGCAAAATTCCAAATAGAAAAAGAGTTTACGTGAAATGTTTGAGTACTTTAGATAGACAATGTTGAATCTGTCCCAAGTCTTCTTATCCTATCTTACACTCTACAAAGCAAATGTAAGTTAAGAAAATGTGCGATGGTGATTAAGAAGTAGAGAGCAACATATGAAACAATTCAAAGGATGTTGCCACACAGATATTAAGAGAAGAATCTGTTTTTAGAGAGAAATTATCATATGTCAAATGTGATAGGTCAAATAAAATAAAAACAGAGAAATGACTGCTATTCTTGGCAACACAGACATCATAGGAAATCTTGATTACAGAAACCCTCAAAGAGAGCTGGCTACAGAAAACCAAATGGAGTACATGAAGGACATGTTAAATAAAGAGATAAAAACCATGAAAGAGAGCAGTAATTTTAAGAGGGGTGTGAAGTCAGCTTGAGTTATCTTATTAGAGGGAAATACTAGAGCTTACATGAATGTAGATATAAATGATCCATCAAGCAGAGAAAGAGGAACTGATGATTCAAGAGGATGTAGAGAAGATGTGTGTAGGAAAGTAATGAGAGATTCAGACCAGAGTTGCCCATTTTTATAGCAAGGACAAGTAACCAATCTGTGTACAAGCACAGATACTCCATGGTCTTCACTTTTGATGTCTGAAAATAAAGGAGGATGATGGCTTTTATTATCTCAATTAAATATAAGGCAAGATAATTATCAGAGGAAGGGGAGAGGGAAGAGATTGTGAAGAAGTGGGTGACAGGACAAGACTTGAGATTGTCATTTTGGAGAATATTAAAGCACATTGTAAATAAACTGTTGGGCCCTACTGAGTGCCCAATTTGCATTTATGACCTTAAACTGAAGTGAGACCAGACAATATAATAGTGAGTTTTCCCTCCAAATGTGCTCAGGCGCAACCCACCGATATTTGGGTTAACAAGGTAAGAGATTTTTCTAGAAGTATGCTATAGAGAAGTAATCATGAAAAAAGTTTAGGTTTCTTCAAAGCAGAGATTTTAATTATGGAATAGAAATCTAAATCTGGGTAAGGAGGGAAGTGCAGGTATGATGAGGGTTACTGAATACAAAAATATAATTGGGTAAATTGATTGCACTGGATTTCAGTGTTAAATATAGAATTGAGAGTTGAAGGTATTATGTAGGACTGAGTAGGTGAGGTGAGAATGAGAATAAATATTGCTTGAATTGATAGATCAGTTTATGAATGTGTGATCTACAGGAATGTTGAAATCAATAATGTCAATGATAGGGAAAATGGTGAAAATAAAGGGAGAGTGTCATGTGTTAAAATTATACATGAACAAGTAGAATCATGCAATTTAGGTAGATGATAGCAATAGGATACTGGTAGCTGAAAAAATCTTAAGGGAATTCAAAGAGAAGCTATGATTTTTGAAAAAGAATGGGTGTGTTAGTTGCTCAGTCATGACCAACTCTCTGTGACCCTACGGACTGTAGCCCACCAGGTTCCTCTGTCTGGTAGTCTCCTGGCAAGAAATCTGGAGTGAGTTACCATTTCCTTCTCAAGGGATCTTCGTAATCCAGGTCAAACCCAGGTCTCCCGCACTGCAGGCAGATTCTTTACATCTGAGCCACAAGGAGAAATACACATGCATACAAAATAAAAGATGCTTAGACCTTGGTAGAGTAGTACAACTTCCAGAAAATTATAAGAAAATATCTAGAAAAGCACATAAAGATAAACTTAAATATTCATCAAGAGTGAACTAATGAGAAAAAAAAAAGAAGAAAGCAAGCAAGCTTGATAAAATCATATAATTTGCTACTTTTTTTTTTTTAAATACACAGTTTTCTATACTATTTTACCAAAGGATAAACTGCTCATGGCATGGAATATGGAAAGAAAAAAAGCAAGATATTATCAGGTCAAAAAGTATGTTTCATTAAAAAAAAAATACATTTAAATTAAAGTATAAAATTAACTATACCTTATCTTTGGCTGAAATAGAAATGTTTCCTTCCTTATATTTCATAGTATTCAAATTATAAGCATTCATCATATTTATACCAATAATAGGAATTAGTGTATATTCATTTTTCTTGGACTTCCCTGTTGGTCCAGTGGTTAAGAATGTGTTTGCCAATTGAAGAGACACAGGTTCCATCCCTGGTCTGGTAAGATTCTGCATACCTGGAGACTACTAAACCCATGGGCCACAACTACTAAGCCTGCATGCTACAACTACGGAAGCCCGCATGTCCTAGAAACCATACTTCACAACAATGGAACAAGAGGAGCCACTGAATTGAGCAGGCTAGGTAAAGAGCAGCTCCAGCTTGTTGCAACTCGAGTAAGTCCACACACAATGAAGATCCAGCACAGCCAAAAATAAAGAAAGAAACGGTAGTGGTGGCGGCGGTGGTGTAGTTGCTAAGGCTAAGTCGTGTTTGACTTTTGCAACTCTATGAAATGTGGCCCACCAGGCTCCTCTGTCCAGATTTCCAAGGAAGGCTTACTGGAATGGGTTGCCATTTCCCTCTCCAGGGGACTTTCCAAACCCAGGGATTGAACTTAAGTCTCCTGCATTGTAGGCAGATTGTTTACCAACTTAGTGACCAGGGAAGCCCCAAATAAATAAATAGTTAAAATTATATTTTTTTTCATTATTTCTTAACATTTCTTTTATTTAAGGGGGTTTCCTCTCACCTGAATTTGAATCTTAGAATGTGATTTAACTTTAAAATAGAATATGCCATACACTGAGAAAACGTTTTAACTAAAGTTCAAATCTGTTCTTGTAGAAAATGTTTCCCTATCAACTGAACAGAATATTCTAAGTATATATGTTTAACCCCATTTTATATCATTATGCTATAAAGATGAGATTTTCTACATGGGTAACTTCAAAGTCCCCTTCCTTATAAACTGAGATAATTACTGAATGGCTAATGTTTTATTTTTGTGGAATAGGATTCTGAAAGGAGTGGAGGATGGAGAGCTAAGCAGAGAAGGAGGGGAGACAATCAAAGTTGCATTACTGAGTTGGATGACAATAAGACGGACTGCTAGTTCAATCTCACAGAACAGAGTCAGATGAATATGTTTCAGAATCTTCCTGGGGAAATCAAGGGAGGAACAATTATCTGTCAACTCCTGATCTACATTGGTCAAAATTTCATTCAATAGATTTTAGACTTCTGACCTCTATGTATGAAATTGACATCCCCAAATGTGAGTTTCTTTTGGGCATCATAGAGAAGTCCTGATCAAGGAGAAAGGCAGGTAGCATAGTACTGACTGGAGATTACAGAACATATGACCATAGCAGTGTCTAGGATAAGAGATGATAGTTGTACCTCTCGCATAAATTTGTCATGATTGGTGTTTCTTTAATCCCTGATGATCATGATACAAATCATAATTGGGGACTATTATTAGCTAACATTTCCAAAGATGAATCCAAATATGTAAGTTAAACATATAAAAATAGACATTTTAATAGAATTTGACATTTAATAGAATGTGATCTATTTTGAAATGGCTCTTTTATATTCTGTCCTTTACTCAAAAGAGCAGTTTAATTAAAGGTGCAGGATTATAATGCCTCTGCTAGTCACAGATTACTTAGAGTTCTGGAGCCTACCTACTAAACTAAGATGGATATGATAGCAATTCACAGGTTCTGTTAAGATACAGTCTTAATGATCTTTAATGTAAAGATCTACACAGTAAAATAATAATTTTGAATTATGTTAAATGCACATATTTATGTATTAAATTGTTTTCATTTAATACAACAGAGCTAAACTCATATCTCTTACTTATATTGTTAGTTCTTATAAGGACTTTTGACACAATAATTTTTCTCTTTCAATTCTGGTCCTTTACTTATTTTGCTTAAACTTTCAAAAGACATAGGTTGTTTTCATTGGACCATCACATTCTTTTCTGTCAGCAGCCTTCCCCTAATATTTAGGGCAAAAATGTATTAGAAATAATAGCTATGTGGCTGGACCGTAAATACTATTAGACATAATAGTCTAAAGAATTTAGAGAAACTTTCAGTTTATTTTATCTGCTTCATAATGCCTAACAAGGTAAATCACTGATAAAACTCTACCTATCCTTGGATAGGATGTATTTCAGTTGCGTCAGTTTGCAGATGAAGAAACAGGTTTACAGAGATTGAATGACTGGTCAAAAGATAATAGAGTGCAATATAAGACTGAATTCTAAAATAATTCAGATATCTTCCTTAAAAGTTCTTTGAATTAGGACTCCAGGGTTGCACATGATACAAAAGTCTACTTAAAATCCTTAACATAGGAAAGGGAATTACTGTTTCAAATAACTGACAGATTCTAGAAGTGAGACTAAGAGAACTAACTTTAGACATAGCTATGGCTATCACAGTATCAGCCAATTTCTCAGCAAGAAATAGATCGCAAAATCAGACTAGTATACTTTTTCAAAAAAAATTTATGGAATCATTTTAAAAGTATGTGTTAGGCAAGATATCATAATCCACAAGAAATAATACAGTACCCAAAACAACAAAAACATATACCTGAAATTGTTAAAGGTAATAACTGCTGAAAATGCCAAACAGAGAATATGTGAAGCATTAGAATATTAGCTAGATAGATTCACACATCAGGCAATGATGGCATCCCCTCCTCAGGAAAGTACTCAATTAAAAATTTCTCAGTAAGTGCTACTTCTTTCCTCTAATCACCTGTGAAGTCTTCTAATTTTCCAACACAGGTGGAAGTCAGGAGGCAAGGGAACCCAATGATGCAACCCGTACAGATTAGCCCCTTGAGAAGAATGGAAGATAGTTTCCATATCCTACCACATATCCCCTGTTCCTCTTAACCTGGAGTAGTACCTTGGCTAGAAGGCATTCTTTACCTAGTAGACTGACCCAAATCTCAATTCACTAATATACTTGGAGGTTATTTATTTACTGAGTTGAAGTGTTTTTTCATTGACCAAGACTTTTGAGCAAGGGAAGAAGTATCTTAGTGAAATCCTTGTATTCTAAACAGTTATCTTTGCTTCTATTAAAATATTATTATTATTATTATTTACTTTTTCTTTTTTTAAAATAAATTTATTTATTTCAATTGGAGGTTAATTACTTTACAATATTGTATTGGTTTTGCCATACATCAACATGAATCCGCCACAGGTGTACATGTGTTCCCCATTTTTTAATCTCTTTCCCTTTCCCTATCAATTTCTATTCTAGTCTGTTTTACCTTGACTTTCTCCTTCTCCTACTCTAATCCCTCTCCTATGGCCACTTCACAGGACCCTCTTCCTTTTCATCCCTCCATCCTATCCTAAACACATCCCCCTCATTGGACAAAATATAGCTTATAAAATAGGTAGTTTTGCAAAGTATGTAGTAATGATGAACAACCTAATGGTTTTATTAGTTATAAATCTTGGCCAAGATTAGAGTTGCATAAAGGACAAGTATAATAGTGAGATTTCTCAGCAGCTATCCCTGAAGACTTTTCTTTAAGATTGATTGGTGAGGAATCCAGTGTTGTAAACAGGAAAAAGAAAAAGCCATTCCATCACTGATTGCAGAGACTGCTAAACTAAAACCTTCCAAAAATACTCAGATCTCCATACACATTAAGACACCACTATCTTTTTTCCTCCTCTATTGATGATCTTAAATGTAAAATTACACATTTGTTTAGAACATGGGAAAGAGTGATAGACTAAGGACCCTTGAAATTTGAAGATCTTGCTGAGAAAATGGAAGATGCTTTGACTCAATAATTAAAAAAAATAGATCAAATGAATTGCTCTTTAGATTACACAAAATGAATAAGTTCAACGTAAAGAGTAACAGCATGTCTAGACAAAGACATCTGTTGATACTGGTGAAAAGGAAAAGTGGAATAATTACTTTTTTTTTCATTTAGAAAATATATCATCTAAAACACAAAAGACAAACTTTAATAACATGGGCATCACACAGTGAGATGGCTGGACAGTATCACCAATGCAGTGAACATGAACTTGGGCAAACTCCAGGAGATGGTGAGGGACAAGTAGGCCTGGCATGCTGCAGTCCATGAGGGTCGCAAAGAGTTGGACATGACTGGGTGACTGAATAACAACTGCTTTGTACAAAATTTAAGATCCATTTGAAAGACTACTCTTCCTCATTTCCCTGTAGCCCTCATCCTACTAGCATCCTATCTCTATTCTCAGAAATAGCAGATCTGCATGCTCTATTTTCTCTGAAAAACCTATTTGTCTTCAGTTGTCCTCTAACTTCTTGTAATTATTTGACTATGGCCTTAGAAACATTAAATCTGTTGTTTAGGACTCCTACCTTATACAATATATGGGTGACTGCTTTGTGCCAATATGAGCCTAACGATAACCAGTGCTGTGGCTAGATAGGCCCTTATGATTCTTACTGTGACTGCAAGACAACCTCAGCAATAGCCATCAGGAAACTTAAAAAGAAAAAAAAAAGTTTATTATTTAAGAGGTCCTAGAAATTATATGACATACTTTGATCTTATGTGGTGGGGGTATGGGGGCATGCAGGCCCCAAGTTCTGCTTTTACTGAGGTCTAGAGTGAGGATCTCAATAAAAGCACAACTCTTGAATTGAGAATTTCAGACACAACAGTGGGAATTCAAAGTGTGGGAAGAGAGAGAGAGAGAAAAAAAAGTAGCCCTCAGATTTATCAAAATGAATCAAGATCTCTAAAACTAAGGAGTCTGGTGGTGAAAGGATGAAGCTTGGCTCTTCACGGAGTCTATGGCTGGCAGTGTATTTACCAGAGACACCCATCTTTGAAGTAGGTATCTGGGAAGCCAAAGTTTAAATCAGGCACTTGCATTGCCAAAAGAAAAGCCAATTGTCAGGTCTTATAATGATCTCCCAGTATATTCTCCAGTCTGAGAATCTTGCAGACTTGATTCCCTCTATTTGCTGACAAAATTAACATACAAAGAACAGAAAATCTCTAAAGATGTATTTCAATTTTATCATGCCCAAGTGCATTTTACAGACCATAAAATCACATAAAATGGAAAATCTTTCTCCTCAAATATTGGACAGACTATTCATGACTTACCCTAACCAATGAGCAGAGGACAACATAGTCAATTTCTTGGTCCCATAGGATACTGTAGACCTTGGATTCCTAAAGTCTTCAGACTGGATGCCCCTTTGTTATGATCTTACTAAACCTTTCTTACTTAAACCTTGCCCTTAACAGATGCACTAACTGTCTTCTGAACTTAAAGCTGCCTCCTTCAACCCTCACCCCATACCACATATTTAGACTCTCTAAGTACTATCCACCTTTCTTTCTATTTATATTTTTGACCCTGAATAACAATAGTTTGAACTATGCATATTCATTTACACACAGATATTTTTAAAATAAACACATTTGAAACATTTTTTGATATTTGTGACAATCTAAAAAAGCTGGCATGTGGATTATGCAGCCTAAAAGTATCAAAAAATTAAGAAAGTGTTAGACATGTCATATACATGCAAAATATATGTAGATACAAATCTCTCCTTACATAGGTATAAGGTGAGAGATAGTAAATCTAAAATGAATAATGTTTTTGTTTTCTTACCGTTTTAAAACTTTGCTTTCAAAGAATTACATTACCATATAGTATGTCTCTCTTATAACTGGAGAAACTGCATATCAGCCTGTCATCACAAGCTTTTTTTTTTTAATGCAACAATGTTTTCAATACTTTATTATTAATATAACTATAATACAGTATGCCATAAAATTTTTAAAATGATTCATTCATTTGAGTTTAGGGTAGGGTACCATAAAGCAGTGGAAATACTGCTTCTTTATTATTAAAGCATGAATCATTATACTTGTAAATAATAATTTCTTTCCACAGTACCTTTTCATTTTTGATGTTTACTGTTAGTAACACATATAACATCTACAGTGTTTTGTATCATATAATTATATATGTACTGACAGACAATTTATCTTATAAACAGACAACACACACTTAGGATATCAATAAATACAGAACTATAAGTGTATTGTCACTTCCTTATAAGTATCTTAATAACATTTTTTTCTAGCTTACTTTATTTTGAGAATATAGTATGTGACTCATATAACACACAAACGTATATTAATTGATTGTTCATGTTATTGGTAAGGCTTCTGGTCAATAGTAGGCTATTAGCAGTTAAATTTTAGATGAGTCAAAAGTTATTCACTGAGAATGAGTTATTTGCTGTGTGGGAAGGCAGGAGTACCTACTTCCCAAGTTGTTAAAAAATATCAAAAGATATTTAAGATTGGGACAAGCTTTGGGGACTGCAACACAACAGCTCAGTGGACATTACGGATCCAACACTTAGGGGTCCATCTTTCATCTGAACCTGAAATAAAAGCCTGTATTATTTGCTATCAGGGGCAACAGCCATAGCAACAGCAGAGTTAGCTGAAGCCTCTGTGCTTAATTCCTGCTTAACCTCAAAGTCCTGCATGTGGGTTAGACCTTTACTTTTGACTAAAAACATCTACCATTGTTATGCTTCTAAAAGGACCTTCTATGAAATACTTCTCTTTTCACTCATGCATAATTCTACCATTGCAATATCTTAAACTGCTATTTTTCTTCCTTTCCCCAAAGAAGGATACCTCAATGATTGTCCTACACTTAACACAGAATTTTCCTTCTCTCATTTTGTCCTCCTATAGACAATCTATTGGCTATAGAATTGTAAATGTATGAGTAGAGCTACTTACTTCACAAATCATTTAAAAATAGTTAGAAAGGCAAAATTCATGGGATGCTGTGGTGGACGTTATCACTAAAGTTTCCAAGACTGAAACCAATGCTTTCAAGAATTTTTGAAGGGTATGAGAATTTACCCTATTTATAAGCTTATAAGTTAGCCTGTCACAGTGTCAAGAAAATAATAACAGAAAATAGAAAACTCCTGAATCAGGAAGAATGGACAGTTTATCACTCAAAGCACTAGCAGTAGTCTGTATATCAGGATATTTGAGTTAGTGCCTCTTGCCTCAAGTCCCGTGAGATCAAGGCAGATGGAATAAGATGGAAGTCTGTACAATTAACAGTTCCACTCCAGGAAAAGAAACATCATAGTAAGGAGTCCTCATCCTTTAGAAATGGGTGGTAAGCATGCTTGTTTGTTCTTTGCTCCAAAAGGAAATACTATACCTCTCTTCTCATGCTATTTTCTGCACAGACATTGTTCGAAAGATTGTTTAAAACAAATGCCTTCAACATCAGAGTTGTAAGATGTACAGAAGAAAGACAAACCCATGAAGAATTGTCTCTTCACAGTTATGAGAGGTATAGAGTTAGAGAACGGAGTAAATTAAGATAGAGGTCACATAATGAGACTCACTTTCCCTGAGGATCAAGTAAAGGACTATAAGAGAGACAATGAAGGACTGAGAACTTTCCATGGTGATCTGCACATATCCCTATCATTTCAGCTCTTCCCCAAACTCCTCCTGCAATGACTTTACCTTCTAACACATCCTCTCATCTCTCCTGATAAAATCCGATTTGACCAATCAAAGGCAGAAAATCTGCAGTCAATTCTTCCCACTTCTGAGACTAAAGTTTACTTTTTTTTTCAAACTGAGTTTATTTTCATCGTACCCTTCCTACTAAAGCCTCATAACATATTTCACCTTCTCCCCCAAATTCAGATGTTTAAGTATTGTCACATCTGATATTTTTAAAGAAAGACTAATGCCAACGGTGCTCTGATTTTCTTTCATACTGTTTATTTATTTATATAATAAATATGCATTGATTTCACTGATATTTATGTATCCAA
The DNA here is from genome assembly GCF_032405125.1 of Capricornis sumatraensis. Taxonomy (NCBI): domain Eukaryota; kingdom Metazoa; phylum Chordata; class Mammalia; order Artiodactyla; family Bovidae; genus Capricornis; species Capricornis sumatraensis. The sequence goes on along the minus strand of NC_091091.1, from coordinate 5,126,657 downwards.
CTTGGATCTAAGATCTAGGATGGGGAAGTGTGTTACTTGAGGTAAGTGGTCAGGAGAAACATGAAATTCAAAGAGAATTCTTAAAAAATATAATTGTGCCAGTCATGCTCAAATCTGTAAAGGAGTGGTCAAGGCCTAAGGCAAATAGTGAAAGCAAAGCCTCCAACATGAATGTTGCTAGAAATATATCAGAAAGAGCATAGAGGCTATTGTGGCTAGTTATGACTCAGAAAACAAGATAAAAGTGTGGATCACGTGAAACTGTATTGATTAGTAGTCACAACTTGAGGAGATAGACTGCTCGGAGGGAAAACCCAGCTTTGTCAGATTATAGAGCATACTCTTGGGAAAATACCATTTTTGTGACATGATATCCTCATATGCAAGATGGACATAATAAAAGTACCTAACTAATTGTACTTTTTTGAGAGGATTAAATTATTTGAGAGGATTAAATTGATTCATTCACATCTTGGTTGTGATATATACCGACTCAATAAAAGTTATGGAAACTAATATCCAATACCAGATCCTGAAGGACCTTTAGCGCTGTGTTGTGCTAAGTCACTTCAGGAGTGTCTGACTCTGCAACCCTGTGGACTATAGCTCACCAGGCTCCTCTGTCCATGAGATTCTCCACACAAGAATACTGGAGTGGGTTGCCCTTCTCCAGGGGATCTTTCTGACCCAGGGATCTAATCTACGTCTCCTTCATGAAGGATCTTCTAGAATTTGGTATAAACATTTTGCATCAGTACCTTTACAAATCAAATGAAAATATGAAAATATAAAGATTTCCCTACATATGGTGTGTTTATAGGTTCAAGTTTTTAAACTTTAAGGTTAGGAAAACAGTAGTAGCAACACTATTTACCATAGCCAAGACATGGGAACAACCCCAGTGTCCATCAACATATGACTAGCAAAAGATTGTGATCTATAGATACAATATAATATTTATCAGCCATAAAAAGAATGAAATATTGTCACTTGAATCAACATGCATAAACCTAGAGAATATTATATTAAGTGAAGTCAGCCTGAGAAAGATGAAATATGATATCACTTATTTGTGATATAAATGAATCTATATACAAAATAGAAATAATCTCACAGCCATAGAAAATAGACTCATGGTGACCAAAGAAAAAAGAGAGAAAGGAAAGGGATAAATTAGCTATCTGAGATTAATAGGCACTAACTACTATACATAAAATTGATAAGCAACAATAATTTACTGCATATAACAGGGAGCTACAGTCAATATCTAGTAATAACATAATGGAACATAACTTGAAAAAATATATACATATACATGTAACTGAATCACTTTTCTGTATATGTAAAACTGGCACAATATTATAAATCAACTATACTTCAATTTCTCTATATATTCATCTAAGTGTTTCATAGATAAAACTGTACTCACTGACAGGCTATTTCATATGGTTCACACTAGTCAATAAAAAAGTTTAAAAATAGATTTATTATTGATGGGAGAGGAGAAGGAATGATTATAAAGAAATTTTAACTCACTTTTAAGTATAGATCTTGTATGGACCAGCCTAAGTGAATTCAAATCTTCAAATAAAATTCATAATTATTCTTTGAAAGACAGCTATGAGAAAGTTAATTTACAACAACTGCTTTGTTTCTTGACATTTTTTTTTAATTACCCCAAATCTCTAGTGTAAATTAGGGGTCATTTTTGATGATGTATGTTCTATCATTTTGACAAATGTATAAGGAAATATATCCACTATTACAGTATATCACACAGAATAGTTTCAATACCCTAAAAATCTTCAGTATTCTGCCTTTCCATTCTCCCTCTTCTCTAATTCCCAGCAACAATTGATATTTTTATTACCATCATAGTTTTGCCTTTTCTAAAAGATTATATAGTTGGAGTCATCCAGTATTTAGCCTTTTCAGTTTGGTTTCTTTCAATTAATAATATGCATTTAGGGCTTCTCCATGTTTTTCATGACTTGATAACTTATTTGTTTTTAGCACTGAATAGTATCCCATTTTATGGATGTATCATGGTTTATTTGTCCATTTACCTACCAAAGGATACCTTGGTTATTTTCAAGCTTGGGCAATTATGGATAAAGCTGCTATAATCATTCATGTGAAGGTTTTTGTGTGGCCATAAGTTTTCCACTCATAGGGTAAATTCAAAAAAAAACACAATTTCTTGATTTTTGTATCTGACAAAATTTTTACCCTTACTTGTTTCTAGAACATCCAAAGGGGCTCTATTGGATGACATATACATAAAATTGATTTTCTCCAATACATGTTTAGAAAAATTGTCAGGGAAGAACATTATATCCCTTGGTGAATATAAGCAAGTAGGTGAAGTGCCACCAAAAGCAACATCATTCTGCTTTTTGTAGAGAGTAATTTCTACCATTGCCTAATGTAAGAGAGTAGTGGCATTTTAAATTTTAAAGAAAAAAAATCACATAATGCCTAATGATTAATATAACAGAGCACTCAGGCACTTTACTACAAAACCATTCTCTTACATATCCTGGAACTCTAAAGCATTAGTGTCTACAAGTTTATATTTATACATTTCTACTCCAGTTTGAAAAGGTCAATATTTTTAACGTTTTTTGTTAAATAGAAAGACACTACAAAAATAAACAGAAATAAAATCGAAATTTGGGTCATTATAGTGTTTCATATAAAAATTCATAGTGACTGAATATATATGACAATATATCCATGCAAATTGTTTCCTAGTTACACTGAAGTAGATAGTTACACTGGATTCTACTAATGAATAATGCTCTGACAAATTCTAGTTATCTTCATTTTACATGTAATTAGGTTAAGACTGTAAGCATTTACTTTCCAGAGTAAGGCCAGGGGAGTTAATGCTGCCTGGAGAAAGGCTACAAGATACTTTTCAATAAATCTTTGCTGATTTTATTGTTTCATCATTGTTTGGCTTTAAGCCAAGTGTTGACAAGCAATGTATTATAAAAACATATTTGGGAAAAATGAGATATAAAATAGTCTGCTACTCTTATGAGAGATTTTGGCATAAGAGAAAAGTATATGCTTTAGGAACACACAGGTCTGGATTAAATTGATGATTAATCATTTAATCACTCTGCAGCCTTGAAAGAAAAAAAAAAAAAAAAAAACCTTAAGCCACTGGAGTTTAAGTTGAATTACAAATAACAATTGTTAGAAAGATTAAATAAGCTAATGTAGAGAAAAGTAGAAAAGTAGCTCTAGTCAAGGTCACTTTTCTTGTCAAGGTCATCAATTGCTTTCATGTTGCCAAATGCAAGGGTAAATTCTCAGTCTTCATTGTATTTGAAGTATCAGTGACTTTTGATAGAATTGATTGCTTCTGTTTCTGTGAAACTTTTTCTTTATTCAGATTCCAAGACCCTATACCCTCTTTGTTTTCCCCTATTTAGCTGATCACTCCTAAAACTTCTTTTCTGGTATTTTGTCTCCCTGATAAGGGAATTTCTCTTCTATTCTCTATCTCCATTCACAGGTCTATGCTGATGAACCCTAAATTTATATTTTCAGCCCTGACCTCTTCCCCCAAATCTAGACCCATACATAACACTACCTTTTAGTCATGTCCACTTTGATGTCTAATAGATAACCAGTAGGTGGCTTGAACTTAATATTATCAAAAACTGAATTATGAATATTCTTCTCTCAAATGTGTTCCAGCTACTGACTTACTCATCTTGGTTTTGGCAACTTCAATCCCTCAGTTGCTCAATGCAAAACCTTAGATCTATGCTTTTAGTTCAGTTGTTCACATACCACATCTAATGAATCAAGAAATCCTGATAGCACCCACTGGCTCTAACTCCAAAATTTTGTAGAATCTCACCACTTCTCTGCCCCTCCAGTGCTGACCTCCTATCCAATCAGCATTATGGCTCCTATAGATTTAAGCATTAACATCTCATCAATTTTCCCTGTCTCTGCCCTTGTTTCTCTATAGTATATTACAAACACTTTGTATAGTACCTGTTCAGTTCAGTTCAGTCACTCAGTCGTATCTGATTCTTTGTGACCCCATGAACCGCAGCATGCCAGGCCTCCCTGTCCATCACCAACTCCCAGAGTCCATCCAAACCAACGTCCATTGAGTTGGTGATGCCATCCAACCATCTCATCCTCTGTCATCCCCTTCTCCCCCTGCCCTCAATCTTTCCCAGCATCAGTGTCTTTCCAAATGAGTCAGCTCTTCACAAAAGGTGGCCAAAATATTGGAGTTTCAGCTTCTACATCAGTCCTTCCAATGAACACCCAGGACTGATCTGCTTTAGGATGGACATGTTGGATTTCCTTGCAGTCCAAGGGACTCTCAAGAGTCTTGTCCAACACCATAGTTCAAAAGCATCAATTCTTCTCAGCTTTCTTTATAGTCCAGCAAAGCAATTAAAATAATGCTTTAAAAATCAACATAATAGCTTGTCAGTCCTCTACTCTATATCCTGCAGTGCATCCCCATTTTTTTAAGAATGTGCTTCTAAGTCGCTTCAGTCCTGTTGGTCTCTGTGCGACCCATGGAATGCAGCCCATCAGGTTCCTCTGTCCATGGGATTCTCTAGGCAAGAAGACTGGAGTAGGTTGCCATGCCCTCCTCCAAGGGATCATCCTAACCCAGGAATCGAGCCCATGTGTCTTAAGTCTCCTGCATTATCAGGAGAGTTCTTTACCTCTAGAACCACCTATCCATTTCTATAAGAATAAATTCCATTAATGGCCCATAATTCCCTACATGATACTTTCTCCCACTCCTTTCTGTCTTTCCTCTGTTACTATCCCAGACACTTAAAATACTCCACTGTAGGGCCTTCTAACAGTTCTCTAAAACACTAATCCACATTCCAACATCAGAGATGTTGAACTGGTTGTTCGCTCTTACTGGAGGTCCTTTTCCATATAGGTGTACAGCTAATCCCCTCTATCCCTTCAAGTCTTGGCTTAAATTTTAATTTCTTAATGACACAAATGAATCATCTCTACCCTCCACCTTCCTATACCAGATCTTATATATCCTGCTTTACTCTGTTCCTTTTCAAAACATTTACCTCACTATAGATCATTTACTGATGAGGTGCCAAATCATGCTTTCAAAGGAAAAAAATACTAGTGATATCTGCCATCACTGTAGAAAGGAGATATTTGTTGTCTCAGACTCAGTATATTGTGCCTACTTATTTTTCAGCCATTATACACCTGGGATCTCAGAACATACTCTCTAAGATTAACATCACTTAAAAAATGTATACTGATTCTCTGGTTCTTGGCCATCTTCTGTCCTCTGATTTAGTATTCTGTTTAATTTAGAGATAATATTAGGTAGGTTATCATTTGATATTTATGCTTTGTAAGAATTTAAAGATAGCTAGACTTAACTTAGCAGTTCAAAAGAGATTACCATGATCAGCCCAGTGATTGAGAGACTGTTTCTATCTGTGCTCATTTTTCTAAATCTATTGTTCATTTTTTGTTCTCATTTTTAATCTTAAAATAGTCAACCTTGGCATGTAACTTGTGCTGACAAGACCACAGGTAGAACCTCTAAAGCTTATAAAATTACAGAATCTTAAGGAGAGCAGGTTTAGCATGTTTACCAGACTCTAAAAAACCTAATAAGAATATGAGCTCTTACATGTTTTTAATTAAAGGACAAGATCTTAGCTTAATACAGTAGTTATTTATGTGGCCCCTCCTAAGTGCCATTAGGAAATTTTGCTTTTTGCTCTTTTAGATTTAACACACTAACAATAACAACTCATTGTCTTGTGGACAAGGCAAATTGACAAGAATATGAAGTAGTCTTTGTTGCTTGTTCTTCTATAATAAAGCTGCTGATCTCTAGGAAAAAAGAAAATATACCATATTTAAAATAGTCATTTTAATATGGGAATTATTTTTAATATTAATGTCATCATTTTATTGTTTGACAATAAAGTATTTAGAAACCAGAAAAATATTAGCTAAAATCTACAATGGAGGTATTCAAAGTTTTAAAAATATAAACTATGCTTAAATATACAGTATATATAATAACCTGTCATATAAAAAAAGACATTAGCAATTATTTTTATAAACAACTGATATACTAAACAACCATTGAGTTTTATCCTTTGTAGCCTAATTTACATTTTGATACCTTATTCAGTTCAGTTCAGTTCAGTCGCTCAGTCTTGTCCGACTCTTTGTGACCCCATGAATCACAGCACGCCAGGCCTCGCTGTCCATCACCAACTCCCGGAGTTCACTCAGACTCATGTCCATCGAATCAGTGATGGCATTCAGCCATCCCATCCTCTTTCGTCCCCTTCTTCTCCTACTCACAATCCCTCCCAGCATCAGAGTCTTTTCCAATGAGTCAACTCTTCGCATGAGGTGGCCAAAGTACTGGAGTTTCAGCTTTAGCATCATTCCTTCCAAAGAAATCCCAGGGCTGATATCCTTCAGAATGGACTGGTTGGATTTCCTTGCAGTACAAGGGACTTATTAAAATACCCATTAAATACTGTTGAAGATTGAACATCTAGTACCATAATATTAATGATTATAAAGAAAATAATCAGAAGTTTAATAAAGGATGTTTCATTACTACTGCTACTGCTAAGTCACTCCAGTCGTGTCTGACTCTGTGCGACCCCATAGACGGCAGCCTACCGGGCTCCCCCATCCCTGGGATTCTCCAGGCAAGAATACTGGAGTGGGTTGCCACTTCCTTCTCCAATGCATGAAAGTGAAAATTGAAAGTGAAGTCGCTCAGTCGTGTCCAACTCTTAGCGACCCCATGGACTGCAGCCTACCAGGCTCCTCCATCCACTGAATTTTCCAGGCAAGAGTACTGGGGTGGGGTGCCATTGCCTTCCCCGGTTTCATTTCTAACCACTTTCTAACTTCCATACTCTCCCCCTATCTTTCATTTCTGCCTTATATCTTGGTAAGTCTTACTATAGCTGGTATTAATTTCAAACTATGAAAGCCTCAGCCCACATGAAGTTAGGAATCCTTACCCCAGTTCCTCCCCAAAACACAGTAAAAACAAAGTCAGTCTTTTTGCCCTGTTCTCTCAAGCCATTTTCAAACCTGCTTGGGAGGCTGCCTTGTTCTCCCCAAAATCTTTTTTGTGTGTGCTATTAATAAATATTTTTCATAATTTTCATATTAAATGTGTGACATCTCCAAATCTAAAGAAAATTGGGGTAGGGGATTATAAACCCATTTCTTTATCACAGCATGACCACAACAAGGAGACAAACTGAACAACAATGAAGTACAAGAAAATGCTCTCAATGAAATTCATATCTGAGCTTTTAAGTTAGTGATATCCACAGAGCAAAAAAACATAAATAACAGTGACATGAAACTAATAATTATAACATAAAGTGAGTAAGTGAAGTCGCTCAGTTGTGTCCAACTCTTTGTGACCCCATGGACTGTAGCCTACTAGGCTCCTCTGTCTATGGGATTTTCCAGGCAATAGTACTGGAGTGGATTGCCATTTCCTTCTCCAGCGGATCTTCCTGACCCAGGGATCAAACCCAGGTCTCCCACATTGTAGACAGACACTTTACCGTCTGAGCCACCAGGGAAGTCCAAAAGTGAAGTCACTCAGTCGTGTCCGACTCTTTACGACCCCATGGACTGTAGCCTATCAGGCTTCTCAGTCCATGGGATTTTCCAGGCAAGAGTGCTGGAGTAGATTGCCATTTCCTTCTCCAGGGGATATTCCTGACCCAGGAATCGAACCCGGGTCTCCCACATTGCAGGCAGATGCTTTACTGTCTGAGCCACCAGGGAAGCATATTAACACATAAATGGACTTCCCAGGTGGCTCAATGTTAAAGAATCTGCCTGTCAAGCAGAAGGCATGGGTTTGATCCCCGAGTCAGGAAAATTCTCTGCAGAAGGAAATGGCTATCCACTCCAGTGTTCTTACTTGGGAAATCCCATGGACAGAGAAGCCTGGTGGGCTACAGTCTATGGGGTTGCCAAGAGTTGGACACAACTTAGTGCTAACAACAACTCATGAATATATTTACATAAATATAATAAATTAGCATCATGTTGACATACTAGAAGGATCAATAGGCTGTAAGTAAAAAAAAAAAAAATCTAAGCCTATCAACTAAATAGTTATGTTATTTGGGGCAAGTTACTACATATTCTAGCAAATCTTCCAATTTCTATTAAACAAGAAATTGAAAGAGCACCATATTTCTTTTTAATCTTATGATTTGTAAATTTGCCTTTTATTTTCAAGGAGAATTCTTTAAAAAAAACAAAAGAAACTTGCAGTACTAACAATGAAAATACTCTTGGCCATGATATTGAGAAACAACAAAAGAATGAGGATGTTGCAAACAAACCAATCAGGAAGGGATTCATCACCAAAATATACAAACAGATCATACAGCTCATTATCCAAAAATTGAATTTAAAAATGGGTGGAAGATCTAAATAGATATTTCTCCAAAGCAACCATATAGATGGCCAGAAAACACATGGAAATATGCTCAGCATCACTAATCATTAGAAATCCAAATCAAAGCTACAATGAGGTATCATCTCCCACCAAACATGGTCCACTGAAGAAGGAATGGCAAAGCACTTCAGCATTTTTGCCTTAAGAACCCCATGAACAGTATGAAAAAGCAAAAAGATATGACACTGAGAGATGAGCCCCCCATGTCAGTATGCACTGCAGAAGAGTGGAAAAATAGCTCCAGAATGAAGAAGCTAAGCCAAGTGGAAACAATGTCTAGTTGTGGATGTTTCTGGTTGTGAAAGTAAAGTCTGATGTTTTCAAGAACAGTACTGTATAGAAACCTGGAATGTTAGGTCCATGGATCAAGGTAAATCAGATGTGGTCAAGCAGGAGATGGGTAAGAGTGTACATCAATATTTTAGGATGGATGGGAATGGAAGAATTGAATTCAGATAACCATTAAATTTACTTCCATGGGCAAGAATCCCTTAGAAGTAATCCTCATAGAAAGACTCAACAAAAGAGTCTGAAATGCAGTACTTGGGTACAAACTCAAAAATAATAGAATGATCTCAGTTCATTTCCAAGGCAAATCATTCAGCATCACAGTAATCCAAATCTATGCCCCAACCACTAAGGCTGAAGAAACTGAAGCTGAACAATTCTATGAAGACCTACAAGGTTTTCTAGAACTAACATCAAAAAAAAGATGTCCTGTTCATCATAGGGGATTGGAAGGCAAAAGTGGGAAGTCAAGAGATTCGTGTCAGAATGGCCATCATCAAAATGGCCATTTTGTTGATGCAAATAATAAATGTTGGAAAGGATGTGGAGAAAAGGGTACCCTCCTACACTCTTGGGAATCCAAATTGGTACAGCCACTATGGTGAACAGAATGGAATTCCCTTAAAAAGCTAAAAATAAAAGTACCATATGACATGGCAATCCCACCCTTAGGCAGATACTTGGAGAAAACCATAATTTGAAAAGATACATGTATCCTAGTGTTCACTGTAGCACATGTTACAATAGCTGGACATGGAAGCAGCCTAAATGTCCATCAAATATACAATGGAATATTGCTCAGCTATAATAAAGAACAAAATAATGTCATTTGCAGCAGCATGTGTGGACATAGAGATTATCATATTGAGTGAAGTAAGCAAGACACATATGGCTTATGCATGGAATCTAAAAAAATAAAAAATAAAGATACAAATGAAGTTAGTTACAAAACAGAAGTAGAGTCATAGATGTAGAAAACAAACTTATAGTTACCAGAGGATGGAAGGGGAGAGATAAATTGGAAGATTGGGTTTGATATATATACATTACTATATATAAGATAGATAACTAATAAGAACCTATTGCATAGCCCAGGGAACTCTAGTCAATAGTCTGTATGGGAAAATAACCTACAAATTAGTGGATATTTGCATATGTATAAGTGATGTACTTTTGCTCTACACCTGAAACTAGCACAACACTGTAAATCAACTATACTTCAATAATTTTTTTAAAAGAATAAGGGTGAGTATTTCCTTTCCAAAGGAGAAAGATGTGTGATCTAATATACAAAATAGATAGATTAATATGTTATTGAACCAGATTAAGCTGGATACACAACAAATCAAAAGTCAGTACAGGGAATAAGTGAGATAAACAAGTTCCTGGTTGGCATTCAGACTAAAAATTTTGAGGAGGAATGTAAATTTTAACAGTGTTTTAGTTAATCTTGTAAGTCCAATATTGTGAAAAACTCTGTCACTTGCTCTGTGAGTAGCAAATGTTTTTATATAAAGGCAAAACATTGGAAGAAAATTATAATGATTTTAAGAAAAATTATAAGCAACAAGTCAAATCTTTCTTTACAGAAAGCTTTCTATGAGCTAAATTAAACAAATGAGCATTTAATAAGAAAACTGAAGAAGAAGATCAGAGACTCCTTTTCCTTCATGAACTTATGCAAAACCCTTCAAATCTTAAAAAAAAAAAAAAATTTAAGTCAATATGGTCTAAGAAATAAAGTGAATTAACTTGCAGCTTTGACTCTATTTGCAAGAATTAATACACAACTTTGGCTGAAACCTTAATAATTTCTATATTTAGTTCTCCAAAGTCTTTCAGAAAATATGAAAACAAGAAACAAAACTTTGCTTCCTGTTAAAAACTACTCTCAAAGCCCAGAGACATTTTTAAAGTTAATTTTATAATTAATGGATTCAGGGACTTTTAGGGTTAGTCACTAATGAGAATTTCTAAGGAAATTGAATGGAAAAATTGATACAGTTAATCAATAAGCATGTACTAATTAGCTTACACAGGTCAAATGTGGCTTTATGTGTTAAATATAAATATATATATATATATATATATATATATATATATATACACACACATACATACACACACTACTCACTGAAAGAAGACCAAGTGAGAACACCCTGAGTCACAAACAAGTTTTATATGTTCAAAGAAAGAAGAACATGAGCTAAAAGAAGAGAGGAGAAGGTGAAGGTTGCAATAAATGAAGTGGCTGAGGGAATCAAGGACATATAACATCTGTCTTTAGGCCTAGAAAAATTCTAAATTTTATTCTAAGTGGGGAGAAACCATTTCCATCCCTGTAAAGATCCCTTACCTTGCTCTTTTATAGATATATTCACTTTGATTTTGTCCCTTACCCATCCTAGCAAATACTATTCTCTCCTCACTTGCTCTTATTTTATTATTTTAAGAATGTTTAAATGCAATTCTACAGTGTAATTTTTGATATTAATTTTTTTTCCACTCAGTGAATTTGGAGATTCATCCAGGTCATTGTGCATGTCAATAGTCCATTCCTTTTCATTGCAGAGTAATATTCCTTACAATGGATATACCATAGTTGGTGTAACCAACCACTTATTAAAAGGGATCTTGGTTGCTTTTATGAACAGAATTTCTATAAACATGTATGTTCAAGTTTTTATGTGAACATAGGTTTTCATTTATCTGGGATAAATATACAACAGTACAATTTCTGGGTCATAGTATCATTATAGGTTTAGCTGCTTTTTGTTTTTAACAATTAACCATTACCCAGAGTGGCTGTTCCATTTAACATTCTCATCAGTAAGAAACAAGTGTTCCAATTTCTCTGTATCCTCAGAACATTTAATATTATGTGTATATATATATATATATATACATTTAATTTTAGCTATTCTGTAGATATGTATTAATATTTGATTGTGATTATAGTTTGCATTTTCCTAGTGGCTCATGCTGTTGAATATTTTTAGGTAGTTAGGATAGGAAAAAGAAGTCCCGAATGGCGGTGGCTAAAAGACAAAGAAGGGAAAAGCCTGTGAAAATAGAACAAAGGGCTGTCCGAGGACCGGAGTGAGGACCTCAAGTAAAACAAACAGCCCTCTTGGCTAGCCCAATTTACATAGGGCAGGCCCGGGGGAGGGGAAAAAAAATACAAAAAGAGGTGCCAAAATTGAGGGGAGGGGCTTCTCTTCTCTTCCCGTCTTTTGGGTTGACTCGCCCTCATGCCTGGAGGATGTATTTTCCTTCACTTTCTAACTAAAAATTGAGCTGTAACACGAAGCTGTAACACTGGTCCATCCATCACTTCGATTTTTTGCTGTGACTGAGGAAATTGACACGGGTCTGTAAAACTGGTCCGTCTGTCATTTCCAATTTTTGCTGTGGTGAGACAGCATTGAGGAAATTACACACTGCCCTGACAATATCTTCTTGTGTTCTTGTCATCCAAGTATTTTTTTCAGTGAAATGCCTCTTTGCATATTTTCCTCATTGTTTAATTAGAATTTTTATTAGTTAATCAGAATGTTTATTTTTAATGAGTTTTGAGCGGTTTTTAGTATACTCTAGGTATTAATCTTGTATAGGTTATATAGCTGTCTATTAGTTCATGCTCCATTATGAGTTAGCAATTATTCACTCAAATTAACTCAATAGTTAATATTAACCAGCTTTATTTCCTTCACTTTCAATAATTCAAGGACCCACTGATGGAAGATGGTGCCAGTCTGATATAAAGAAGATAATGCAAGTCATAGAATAAAAGGGTGATTAGTTAAAGGTCACAATCATAAAGGGAAATATAAATTCTAGATCATAGAGGGAAGATGAGAAGATATGATCTATGAAGGATGGCCATGGGCCTTTTGCATGTTTCTGATATTTTTTTTTCCAATTTTACTGACATACAACTGACATAGTACCTTGTATAGGTTTAAGGGGTCTTGCATAATGATTGAACATATACATTTGTTACAAAATAGTTACTACAGTATTAGTTTACATCTATCACCTCTCAGAGAAGATTTTTTCCTCATTATGGGATCTTATAAAATCAACTCTTAGCAGCTTTCAAATATACAATATAGTATTGTCAACAATAGTGATCATGCTGTACATTATACATCCAGAACTCATAACTGAAGTTTGTACCTTTTGACCACCTTCACCCATTCTGTCCACTCTCCACCTCCAGTAACTACAAATCTTACCTGCTTTTTTGAGTATGGTATGTCTAATCCCACATATAAGTGAGATCATACAGTATTTTTTGTGAGATCATATTTTGTCTGACTAAGTATATTGCCTTCAAGAGCCACCCTGTCAATGTATATGGCAGGATTTCTTTCTTTCTTTCTTTCTTTTTTTTTTTTTTATGGTTGAAGCTTTGATAGGATGAAAGACAACCTCATGAAATTATTTAATAAAGATTTTTGCTTCATATTCTGGATTCTGAATTTCTTTATAATGTACTCTAGTTAGAATATTTATTAAAATAAATATACAGAGGTACTCTTAATTCTTCCTATTCCTATTCTGATAAACCAGTCAAATGTTAAAGTCAGGCTTTATACTAAGTAAAAATTTTTAAAAAGAAAGACTATTGCTGAAACATAGGGATTCAACTTCTGAAGTGAGGCTTTATTTAGTTTTCTCATGTTTATAAATATTTTTCTAATGCTAAAATGTGACTTTTATGAACAGCTGAATGACATTAGAACTGCCTGTAGAATAGTGCCAAATGAAAACAAAAGCTAGGACCCAAGAAGGCAAACAGATAAACAAAAAGAAACAAATTAGGGCCAAATCATTTTTTTTAAAAAACCTCAAGAGGTGACCTTTTTATTAAAAAAAAAAAAAAATCCTAGGAAGTGATGTAGAAGATTTCTGTCTTCCAAGGTGACTTTTTTAGAACTCAGCTTTGGCATATGTGCATTATATATTATATATATATATAATATATATTATATATAAAAGAAGTTCAAATGACAATGCTAGGTATCATTGTCATTTATATGGAAAGTTTAAAAAATTCTTCCAGTATGAGCTAGTGAAATGACTTCTTTACTTTAATACAAATTCTAAAAATAAAATAATTAATAAAGTAAGTACACCTTAACTGTTGTTGTTTAGTTGCTAAATCATGTCCAACTCTCTGCAACCACATGGACTGTAGCCCTCCAGGCTCCTCTATCCTTGAGATTTTCCTGGTAAGAACACTGGAGTGGGTTGCCATTTCCTTCTCCAGAGGATCTTCCTGACCAGGGTTCAAACCCATGGCTCCTGCTGCGTCTCCTGCATTGCAGGTGGCTTTTGTATGTCTGAGCCAATGGGGAAGCTCTAACTTCCGCTGGATTAATCTAATCCGCTGGATTCATTTCCTGTAAGTCATTCAACATTAAAAGGGAAAAATAAATGGTTATGTAAATTGGGAAAAAAAAAAGAATGCCTTGAGCAAAACTAAGCTCATTAAAAGAAAAAGCTGTATTCAACTTAGAGGAGAAACCTGCTATTCATAGCAAAAGGTCTACAGTTTCTTTATATTCTCTAACATTTTTTCAGGACAAGTCTTTTTGTAAATAACAAATTCAGTTTTAATAGCATTACACAGGAACACAATTACTCAAGTAGGTCACATTTTGACCTTTTATTGTATTCACAGGACTTACTCTATGCACATTAACCTAAAACTTCATGCAAACATGAGAAGTGGCATATCAGTTTTTGTTAAGTTAAAAGAATGAGATCATTGTTTGGAAACAGTTGTTGTGACTATGTCCAGAATAATGATGGCTAAAATAAACCACTGGAAAAGCAATTATCTTTGTCTCATTGTTTTTATCTTAGCACCTACTGATTCATTCACCATCTCATCTACTTCTCATCCTTCTGTTGTTCTATCTTACTATAGAAATGTGAAGAACAAGTACTATTAAATCTACTAATTATCAAGAGTCATTACTAGCATTGAATAACATTCATAGTTGAAATAATCTTCCTAGTAAAAAAAAAGTGTTAGACCCTAAGAAATGTAGAATCCATCCTCTATTGTAATTATTAATAAATAAATATGTACATGGATAGCAATATAGATGAGGATGCATGCACCTGTAAGTTAAATGTATGTACAGATATTCTCAGCAGTTATTTTAAATGATGATGTAATTTTATAGAGTTATAGGGCTTCCCTATCTTTCCTGGTGGCTCAGTTGGTAAAGAATTCACCTGCAATGTGGGAGACTTGGGTTTGAACCCTGGGTTGGGAAGATCCTCTGGAGGAGGGCATGACAGTCTATTCTATTATTCTTGCATGGAGAATTCCTATGGACAGAGGAGCCTGGCAGACTGCAGTCCATGGTGTCACAGAGTCAGACATGACTGAGCAACTAAGCACCTCACAGCACATAGTTTTTTAGATGTTTACATTGTGCACATATAGTAATATTTATATATTTGTAGCTTTATAGATACTTAGTTTAATAGTTATCTAAGTGATAATACATAAATGTATCAGTAAAAAGACAAAGATAACTTTATGTAAGTCAACATGTAAGTTTGTAGAGCTTTTCCTCAATTTGCTCAATGTATGGGACTTAAATGGCCTACTCAAATCTCTTGCTATATCAATCATCTGAGAAACACCTTGCCTACTTTGGTTTCTTAATATGCCAAATTTTCTGTGTATATGGGAGAAAGACAAGAATGTGAGAGCGTCACTGAGAAGGAAGAAATGCAAGATGAGAGTGAAAATGCAGATACATAGCATGATTGATAGAAGAGCAAAAGAATGATTTAAAGACATTAGAGATGAAGTTCTAATTTCATGGTATTGATTTTTTTTTCAAACATGAATGATTTAAGATTACTGAATAACATGAGTTAGTTTTTGCTTACTGAACTTTTTTTTCTTAATATACTCAAATAGTACCATGACTCATCCAAGTATTTCTATTAGCATTGTCACTTTACTTTTGTATTGGCAATTCATTTTCACCATGACAGGAAATTTATCATGATATTTTAAAATAAAAATTCATTGGCAAAGAGACAATATGGAGATCACATTGATATTGGAATTCTGTTTTGGAGGAGATGATAGATGTGAGGGCTATGTGTTTCAGACAGAAAACAGTAATTACATGGGATTTTGGAGTTCACTAACTTTAGTCTATAATCACATCACTAAAAATTTTAGCTGGGTATTTCTTTTTAATCTTGAATCAAATCCAATTTGTCAAAAATGTAAAGTCATGTCTAGTGGGTAGGTGAGTAGATACTATTTCAGATGTTGAAATTCACTCAAAAATTTTTCAAATTTCACAAATGGAATCTAGTGTTTCTGAGAATGCAGGGCTTATCAATGATGAAGTAAAACATATATTTGAACCATTGCCAAATTTTCACTAGAAGCTAGAAAAATTGCCCAGGGTTGTGTCTTCAAGGTAGGAAGGAAAAAAAACCTCTGTGTTGCAGATGGAACATTACATGGGGATGATAAATATATGTGCACATGCACAGGCCAAGAAATGTTTCTAGGCATAAGACCATTTTCAAGTATCCATCTGAAGGTAGTGAAAGAAAAAAAATCTGATTTTTTTTTTTTTTTTTCCTGTATTGGACTGACTCACAACCCAAGAAAAATAGATACAAAGTTGGGAAACAACTAACATTTAACATGGTGAATTCTACTTTGTTTTACTGTGGCCAGGAAAAAAAAAAAAAAAATCTATTACAACATACATTCTGTGAAGAAAAATCACATAACCAATCCTTAAGGCTGGAAAGCATCCAAACTTTGTCTGAATGGGAATCATACCAAATCAAGAACTAGTAAATACTAGTGAAATTTTTGCTACTCTTCAATCTCATTAATCAGAAGTCTTATTGGGACTAAGTTTAAGATGAGGATGAATCCATTTTTCCACAGGAGTACCTAATGAGATTCCTACATTTCTCAGTTCAGTTCAGTTCAGTTGCTCAGTCATGTCCGACTCTTTGTGACCCCATGGACTGCAGCACACCAGGCCTCCCTGTCCATCACCAACTCCCAGAAGTTACTCAAACTCATGTCCATCGATTCAGTGATGCTATCCAACCATCTCATCCTCTGCCATCTCCTTCTCCTCCCATCTTCAATCTTTCCCAGCAGCAGGGTCTTTTCCAATGAGTCAGTTCTTTGTATCAGGTGGCCAAAGTATTGGAGTTTCAGCTTCAACATCAGTCCTTCCAATGAACACTCAGGACTGATTTCCTTTAGAACGTACTGGTTGGATCTCTTTGCAGTCCAAGGGACTCTCAAAAGTCTCCTGCCTTTCTAGAGAGGGAAAAAGTAGGCTTATTGCAGATATGGCTCTTCTCCTTGAATCAGTATACTTGGAGAAGAGGGTTAGGACCAGGATAGGTTTTGGGGTTAAGATTTTGTAATACAGATCAAGACCAACTGCTATAGTCAATGATTAATCAGTCATTGTCTTTTTTCAGATAATACTATTAATATGACAGATACAAATCTGTGGGAGGTTGTCAAAATTCTTTTGTGCTTTAATTTTGACAAAGAAGGATATATGAACAGGTACTTGCCTCAAACATTTTTTTATTTGCCACAATTCATATCAACTATAAGTAGCATTTATTTTGGGCATTCATTACAATACTCCAAGTTCTAGAAGAGCACATAATAGACAACATTTTTTTTTTCCTCAAAAGTATATTCAGAGGCATGTGAGAAAAATTGGACCCATTTATTAGTAAAAGAAGAAAAAGAAAAAAAAAATATGTGTTTGATTAAAAGTAGAAGAATCCCATTTTGAAAAGGCACATATAAATAGTTAGCATATCTTTCTGAAGAGTTACAAAAAATTGAACAAATTATAATACACTAAGACATTTTAACATGACCATACTTGACTAATTTCCTCTCTTGGACATGTAAAACATTTATATTCAGGCCCTTCTCTAATCCCTACCTGAAAACACCATCTGCCATCAGTTTCTCAGAGAAATGGCAGGTCTCTCATTGAATATTCAGAGGGGCAGATGCAGACTCAGGAAGAAAGGGAGAGGGTACCCCTGAGGTAAGCAGGCTAGGGATCATGAAGAACTTTACTTCGGAGTTTTGAATAAAACAGTTGGAGTTTATATAATGGATAGGAGGGAAAAAGAGGTTCTAAAAAAAATTCACAGGTGATTTTGTATCCCATTCACGGTATTGAAGGGAACATAATCATTATGAAACTACACATTAGATATTATAGTGTGTACTTGGATTTTGATAGAACTGTATGTAGAGCAATAATCTTGGGGTTATAATCTCTCTCAAATGTATAAATATAGAGAAAAATACATCTTTGCTGAAGGGGAGCTAAATTATTTTGTGTTTTGGAAGCAACATACTTTATCTCCTGAAGTACTGGTAGACAGTTACATTAGTAATCTCCTTTAATAAAGTTGCTAATGTACATACAATTCCAGAAAATGATAAAATATTTTAGCCAAGGTATCAACAATAATCTAAATACGGACAGATTATACAATGTTTCTACTTTATTTATAACATTAA
The DNA here is from genome assembly GCF_032405125.1 of Capricornis sumatraensis. Lineage (NCBI taxonomy): Eukaryota > Metazoa > Chordata > Mammalia > Artiodactyla > Bovidae > Capricornis > Capricornis sumatraensis. The sequence continues at coordinate 5,108,271 of NC_091091.1, read as the reverse complement.
CCACTGAGATTTTAAGAAATCAATTGTTTTTTTTAAATATTAATCTGGTGAAGTATGCAGTCTTGCAAAACTTAAGATTGTCTGAGTCACCCTATCATCAGAGAGCAAAATGAAAAGATATAGACTAAACAAAACATATTGACCAAAGATGAAAGAGAAATAAAAAGAAGCTACAAATCATAAAACCATAAACAGGAATATTTTTTCATTTTCCTTAGCACACTAAATAAAATATCAAACTCATCTTTCTCTGTGTAACCACTGACACAGCAAGGATCCACAGCAAAAAGTTAATTTATCTTTGGCTTTCTGTGTGGCAGACATACTATTTTCTAACCATTACTCATTATACCACTTGTATTTATCAGCATAATCTTGCTTTTATACATGGTTCCCATTTGGGTAACAACACTAATAAACTAGACTTACTGGCAACTAGTTTAGCCAAAAGACGTCTCTAGTCAATGATTTCTAAGCAGAAGTCCCTTTGAACATGGTTGTTTTTGTATAAAAGAGAAGAGCTCAACTGGCAGGAAGATTTTGCCTTTCTGTTTTTGCATCTCTTCAAATTTAGAATTCACACATAAGACTTGTACTCAGAAGGTACCTTGTGAATCTGAGAAAGAAAGTTATACACTAACAGTGGGAGAGCCAACAGGGAGGAATCTGGGTTCTCAATGGCCAACTACATTAGGAGTAAAAAATTTCTCAGTTTAATGCCTGTAAATAGAGTTCTGTTACAGTCTTCCGTAACACAAATGTAATTTGTAATAATACTTTTAACAGAGCAATATTTTTTATTAAATTATACATTAAAAATCTTGAGAAATTATTAATTATCAAAATATTTGAGTTAGGCAAGACATCAAAGAAGATATGTAAATGCTACAATGAAAGTTTAAAGAAATGTAAATCCACAGAAAGATACCCCAATAATATAGCATAATGGTCAAAATACACTATGATTTCTGTATATATTTTTATTATAATGAAAGGATCATAACTTAACTGTTACTAAAATAAAGAGATATTTTTACCAAATTTGATGCTGTGTTTATTTGATGTATAAATATTCTAAGTAATTTATCAGTAGCTAAAAAAAGAAAATTACAAATAAGCAACTATCCCAAAGGAGTAAGAGTTCATATGTACTTTTACTAATTATAATTCAGTTCAGTTCAGATGCTCAGTTGTGTCTGACTCTTTGTGACCCCAGGGGCTACAGCACACCAGGTTTCCCTGTCCAACACCAAGCTTGCTCAAACACCAGAGCTTGCTCAAACTCACGTCTTTCGAGTTGGTGATGCCATCCAACAATCTTATCCTATGCCGACCCCTTTTCCTCCTGCCTTCAGTCTTTCCCATCATCAGGGTCTTTTCCAATGAGTCTGTTATTCTAATCAGGTGGCCAAAGTATTGGAACTTTAAATTGAGCATCAGTCCTTCCAATGAATATTCAGGACTGATTTCCTTTAATGCTGACTGCTTTGATCTCCTTGCACTCCAAGGAATTCTGAAGAGTATTCTCCAACACCACAGTTCAAAAGCATCAATTATTTGGTGTTCAGCTTTCTTTATGGACCAACTCTCACATTCACACATGACTACTGGAAAAACCATAGCTTTGACTAGACAGACTTTTGTTAGCAAAGTAATGTCTCTGCTTTTTAATATGCTCTCTAGATTTATCACAGTCTTTCTTCCAAAGAGCAAGCTTCTTTTAATTTCATGGCTGCAGTCACCATCTGCTGTGATTTTAGAGCCCAAGAAAACAAAGTTTCCATTGTTTCCCATTTATTTGCCATGAAGTGATGGGACTGGATACCATGATACTAGTTTTTTGAATGTTGAGTTTTAAGCCAGCTTTTTCACTCTTCCCTTTCATTTCCATCAAGAGACTTTTTAGTTTCTTTTCACTTTCTGCTGTAGGGTGGTATCATCTGCATATCTGACATTACTGATATTTCTCCAGCTTGTGCATGATCCAGCCTGGCATTTTGCATGATGTACTCTGCATATAAGTTAAATAAGCAGAGTGACAATATACAGCCTTGACATATTCCTTTCCCAATTTGTAACCAGTCTTTTATTCCATGTGTGGTTCTAACTTGCTTCTTGAACTGCATACAGATTTCTCAGTAGCCAGGTAAGGTAGTCTGGTATTTCCATCTCTTCAAGAATTTTCCAGTTTGTTGTGATTCACGCAAAGGATTTGGCATAGTCAATGAAGCAGAAGTAGATTTTTTTCTGGAATTTTCTCTTGCTTTTTCTATGATCCAATGGATGTTGGCAAGTCAATCTCTAGTTCCTCTGCCTTTTCTGAATCCAGCTTGAACATCTGGAAGTTCTTGGTTCACACAGTTTGAAAAATTTTGAGCATTACTTTGCTAGTGTGTGAGATGAGAGCAGTTGTGAGGCAGTTTCAACATTTTTTGGCCTTGCCTTTCTTTGGGATTGAAATGGAAACTGACCTTTTCCAGTCCTGTGGCAACTGCTGAGTTTTCCAAATTTGCTAGCACATTGAGTGCAGCACTTTCACAGCTGGAATTCAGTCACCTTCACTAGCTTTGTTTGTAATGACACTTCCTAAGGCCCACTTGACTACACACTCCAGGATGTCTGACTTTAGGAGAGTGATACCCCCATCATGGTTATCTGGGTCATTAAGGTCTTTTTTGTACAGTTCTTTGTGCATTTTTGCCAGCTCTTTTTAATATCTTCTGCTTCTGTTAGGTCCATACACTTTCTGTCCTATATTGTGTCCATCTTTGCATGAAATGTTCCCTTGGTATCTCTACTTTTTTTGAAGAGATCTCTAGTCTTTCACATTCTATTTTTTCCCTCTATTTCTTTTCATTGATCACTTAGGAAGGCTCTCTTATCTCCCTTGCTTTCTTTGGAACTCTGCATTCAGATGGCTATATCTTTCCTTCTCTCCTTTGCCTTTCATGTCTCTTCTTTTCTTAGATATTTGTAAGGCCTACTTAAACAACCATTTTGCCTTTTTGCATTTCTTTTTCTTGGGGATGGTTTTTATCACCACCTCCTGTACAATGTTACAAACTTCTGTCCATAGTCCTTCACACACTCTACCAGATATAATCCCTTGAATGACATGGAAAGATGAACTCTCCAGGTCGGCAGGTGCCCAGTGTGGTACTGGAGAACAGTGGAGAAATAACTCCAGAAATGATGAAGAGATGGGGCCAAAGCAAAAACAATGCCCAGCTGTGGATGTGACTGGTGATGAAGTAAAGGCCAATTCAGTAAAGAACAGTATTGTATCATTTCAGTTCATTTCAGTCACTTAGTCGTGTCTGACTCCTTGTGACCCCGTGAATCGCAGCACGCCAGGCCTCCCTGTTATCACCATCGCCCGGAGTTCACTCAGACTCACGTCCATCGAGTCCGTGATGCCATCCAGCCATCTCATATTCGGTCGTCCCCTTCTCCTCCTGCCCCCAATCCCTCCCAGCATCAGAGTTTTTTCCAATGAGTCAACTCTTCTCATGAGGTGGCCAAAGTACTGGAGTTTCAGCTTTAGCATCATTCCTTCAAAAGAAATCCCAGGGCTGATCTCCTTCAGAATGGACTGGTTGGATCTCCTTGCAGTCCAAGGGACTAGGAACCTGGAATGTTAGGTCCATGAATCAAGGTAAATTGAAATGGTCAGACAGGAGATGACAAGAGTGAACATCAGCATTTTAGGAATTAGTGAACTAAAATGTACCAGAATGAGAGAATTTAATTCAGATGACCATTATATCTACTACTGTGGTCAAGAATCTGTTAGATGAAATGGAATAGCCCTCATAGTCAACAAAAGAGTCCAAAATGCAGTACTTGGGTGCAATCTCAAAAATGACAGAATGATCTTGTCATTTCCAAGGCAAGCTATTCAATAACACAGTAATCTAAGTCTATGCCCCAACCACTAATGTCAAAAGAAGCTGAAGCTGAATGGTTCTATAATGACCTACAAGACCTTCTAGAACTAGTGCCAAAAAAAGAAAAAGCTGTATTTTTCATCATAGGGGACTGGAATGCAAAAGTAGGAGGTCAAGAGATACCTGGAGTAACAGGAAATTTGGCCTTGGAGTACAAAATTAAGCAGGGCAAAGGCCGACATAGTTTTGCCAAGAGAACGCACTGGTCATTGCAAACACCCTCCTCCAACAGCACAAGAGACAACACATATGGACATCACTAGATGGTCAATACGAAAATCAGACTGATTATATTCTTTGCAGCTGAAGATAGAGAAGTTCTATCCAGTGAGCAATAAGAAGACTGGGAGCTGACTGTACCTCAGATCGTGAACTCATTATTGCAAATGTTCAATATGATTAGAAGATGACAAAGACAGCATTTTAATAGGATTTTAAAGTCATTCTTCCAAGCAGCTTGAAGGGGAACAGAAGTCCAAGATAAAAAAAGAATATCTCTTTTAAAAAGCATTTATTCTGTTATCTTAAAAATCTTTCATCTTCAATAGTTTAAATATAATTACAGCCATAAAGTAATAATATAAGATAATGTACTTATAATAAAGTCCTGTACTGTCTGTGAAGAATCATATTTTAAATATTTTTTATTTTGAAAATAAAATTTATTTTTCTTTACTAAAAATTCAAATAGCAGTTCTACTACAATATTTAGAATTTAAATTATTCTATGACAAATATGAATCAAATAAAGTGTTAATACATTTTAAATATCAAACATTCCAATTATATTCAGTTACTCCAGTAAACTATGTACTGTTTAAAATCCTAACATTTTTCTCAGTGTCGTTAAAGCCTATCTGTAAAATCTATTTGGAAATCATTCAACCAGAGAATCTATAAATAGACTGAGCTAAATATTTCAAATGTAATTATTGGCATGATTCTGTCATAAAAATTGGACAAGATAAATTAGTTTATCTTTTCAATTTTTATTCACAGTATAAGTCTGTAAAGTCCATAGAGTGTTAATATTTCCTGTGATTTGTTGATGCTTAAAATGATCTTCATAGTAATTCTAAACAATTCCCAAGTATTAAAACATGAAAACATTCTGAATCACTGTCTAACTAAATCTGCACTTGAACAACATGCAGATTTTAAAGTAAATAGAGTTCTTTAGAAACACTGACTCAATTAATTCCTTCATGAAATCACTTTTAAAATTAATCTACTTAAAATTACCAGCATAAAAACCTTTTTGTAAAAAAAGAAAAGTTAATTTCTGCTTTTAGTCATTAAGGGGAAACTCATGTCACACAGTGTGTCTGCCATAGACAACTATAAAACAAGGGAAAAATGTTGAATGACTATTTCTCAATGAAAGGCAAGAGGAGGCAGCAGCACATATTGTGAGCACTAAGAAAAGGAAAACTGAGATGAGCCCCACAATAAGCTTAACGTTCTGCCTGAAGGTATATTCCAAAATGGGGCACAGATAGAGAGTGCTCAAAGCACAGTGGAGAGGGTCTTTGTAGGTTGATGAAGTAGGAATTAGGGTTCTCAGAGGAGGTGACTGAAATCTGCAGAAATAAGACAGAAGGAAACTACTCAAGGAGAAAATTTGAAAATATGCATAAGCAAGACACAAACTAGGAGAAAATTCTCTTAGCAAACATACCTGACCAAAGATTCCTATCAAATCAATAATAAAAAAGAAAATAAAGCAATTAGAAATGGGTGGGGGCTTAACACAAAAGAACACATATTAGAGATTAATAATCATGAAGAAGTAGTCAATATTTTTAGTCATCAGGGAAATGCAAATTAAAAACATAATGCAATTACACTACACAGCCATTAGAACAGTTACAATTAAAGATATTGACCAAATTAATTTTCTGGCAGAGATGCACAGCAAACTGAACTCAACATTTTTGCCCAACTCTCCGACCTCTTGGACTAAGGCTCACCAGGCTCCTCTGTCCTGAATGCTCAGCTTTTTGATCTATTTGTCCGTTTCTTTCAATTTTTTCATATATTTCTAATGACAATATGGAACGATATGAACACTCTGGAAATTCAATCATTTTTATAAATGTAAACATACCTTATGACACAGCAATTCAAGAGAAAAAAATTAATCATCTAAAGGTTTATTTGGACTTCCCTTGTAGCTTAGTCGGTAAATAATCTGCCTGCAATGCAGGAGACCAGGATTCGATCCCTCGGTCAGGGAGATTCCCTGGAGAAGGAAATAGCAATCCACTCCAGTATTCTTACCTGGAGAATCCCATGGACACAGAAGTCTGGCAGGCTACAGTCCATGGGGTCGCAAGAGTTGGACACGACTTAGCGACTAAACCACCACCACGAGCGTTTATTCATGATTATTCCATATTTATGTGGAACAGTTTACAAACATTTATAACACTCTCAAAATGGAAAAACCATAACATCAGTTAACCTGATGATACAGAAACAAATTGTGGTACATTGATACAATGGAAATAACACACAGCAATTAAAAGGAAGTGATAACTGATACATGAAGCAAGATTAATTAACCTCAAAAATATGCTGAGTGATATATGTTAGACTCATATTAGTATATTTCAATCTAATACAAGCAAAATTTATATAAGATGACGAGTTAGTTGGAAAGTGTCACCTGCAAGGGAAGAGGATTGACAAGGAAATGTCCTACATATCGTGGTAATGCTATGAGTTACATGGCTGATGCAATGATCAAAACTGATATGGTGTGGCAGCATTACTTCTACCAACACATTTCAGTGACAGAAAACTACCCCATCCTAAGCATTATACATTGTGAGGAGATTTCAAAATCCTACTCTACCATTTATTTCCTTATCTCAGTGAGTCTTCCCCAGAAGAATATGTATATTCTCCAGAAGATATATACATACACACACACATAGACAATAGCCTCCTCTTATCCACAGGGGATAAATTTCAAGACTCCCAGTAGATGCTTTGAAACTGCATAATACCAAACCCTATGCATATTATGTTTTATTCTATACATACATACCTATGATACAGTTTGCAATAAATGGCTTAGGGTTGCCTTGCTGAAGCTGTCTATAGCTCAGTTCTTTCTGGCACAGCACTTCATCGTCAATCAGAGTATGTTTTCTGTTTGTGATTTCCACTCACAAATGTAACTTTTTTTTTTCTTCCATTTTAACTAAGCATTCATCATCCACTATGGCTATAGTGTATGCATTTTATCTGATAGCAAAATAAACAATTTTTTTTTTCCTTCTTGAGAACTATCACCTTTCACATAAAAGGAGAACTTCACTGCTGCTGTTTGGCATAAGTGAATTGCCAGCATCACCACTCTTGTACTTTAGGGCATTATTAAGTAAACAAGTATTACTTGAACACAAGCACTGCAATATCATGGCAGTTGATCTAAAAGCCAATATGGCTACTAAGTGACTACTGCGTTGATAGTGTATGTAGACTGGATTGGATGGACAAAGGAATGATTCACATTCCTAGACAGCAGGAGATTTCATCATGCTACCTAGAACAGTGCTCAGTTTAAAACTTAGGAGCTGATTGTTTCTGCAACTTTCCATTCAATATCTCTAGATCATGATTGACTATTAGTAACTGAAACCACAAATAAGGGGAGACTAGTTCATATTGCTCTCGATCTTAATGCAAATATTTAACCATTTATATAGTTATACATATCTGTCTGAATATGCAAAATTTAACTATCACAAGAAGCTAAATTACACTAAAGATTACTTTCTTTAAATATTTATTAAAATGTATGTCATTAAATATCGAGACTAAAGATTAAATATGATCAGTATTTAAAAATATTTATAGTATTATCTCCAACAATTCTTTGAAAAAGTGAAAAGTATAATTATTAATTAAACATTTATATACAAGTCTAAAGTTTGGTGATAGCAGTCAAATATATAACTCAATGACTACATCAGTCTAGTCACTGGGAGGCAATTAGTTCAAAGTCAGTAGTTTTGAACTGAAGCCCTAATTCTACAACTACCTGAGGGTGTGACTCTGTCAGTCACATTTGCTCAAGATTCACCTGCAAGATATGGAAACTAAAAAGAGCAGAAATAAACTCTGAAATCATACACCTTTTTAAAAGTCTAGAATTATATCTATTTTTGAAAATATGACTAACCTATGTTGTCATATTTACATATCAGAATGGAAAAATATTAAAATCAAAAGTATAGCTATAAAAGTCAATCTGTTTTTTTGGAAAAACATTTATAGTAGATTTATAGATGGATATTTATCACAATACATTTTGTAATCTTTACTTTAAAAAATATTTGTGGTTTTTAATTCTACATTGAAGCAAGTATATAAACTTTTACTCAAGTGTTTGATATATAACACTGTAATAGTTTAGGATATATAACATAATGATGCAATATTTGTAGATATTATGAAATGATCAACAAAATAAGTCTAGTTAGCATTTGCCACCATACATAGTTGCAAAAACTGTATGTGTATATAATGAAAACTTTTACAATCTACTCTCTTAGTAACTTTCAAATATGCAATACAGTATTATTAACTATAGTTATCATGTTGTATATTCCCCTTCAGGGATCACAGTCTTGTCATGGTGAAAGGGTTTGTGTAACTCAATGAAGCTATGAGCCATGCCTTGCAAGACCACCCAAGATGGACAGGTCATAGTGAAGAGTTGTAACAAAACATGGTCCACTGGAGGAGGAAATGGAAATGCACTCCAATATTCTTACCTGAGAACCGCATGGACAGTATGAAAAGGCAAAAAAAGATATGATATTGGAAGTTGAGCCCCCCAGGTTGCAAGCTGTCAAGTATGCTACTGGGGAAGACCAGTGGGCAACTACTAATAGCTCTAGAAAGAATGAAGCAAAAGCAGAAACACTTAGTTGTGGATGTGTCTGGTGGTAAAAGAAATGTCCACTGCTGTAAAGAACAATATTACATAGGAACCTAGAATGTTAGGTCCATAAATCAAAGTAAATTGGCCATGGTAAAGTAGGAGATGGCAATATTGAACACTGACATTTTACTAATCAGTAAATGAAAAATGGACAGGAATGGGAAAATTTAATTTAGATGACCATTATATCTACTATAGTGGGCCAGAATCCCTTAGAAGAAACAAAATAGCTCTCATAGTCAACAAGAGTTCAAAATGTAGTACTTGGTGAAACCTCAAAAATGTCATAATGATCTCAGTTTGTTTCCAAGACAAACTGTTCAACATCACAGTAATCCAAGGGTATGCTCCAACCATTAATGTCAAAGAAGCAGAAGTTGACCAGTTCTATGAGAAGAATTACAAAATTTTCTAGAACACCAAAAATAGATGCACATTTTATCATAGCAGATTGAAATTCAAAATTAGGAAGTCAAGTGATAACAGAAATAGCAGACATATTTGGCCTTGGAGTACAAAATGAACCCAGACAAAGACTAACAGTTTTGTCACAAGAACAAGGTAGTGGATATGTGAAAGAGAAAGGAGTTTGGCATGCTACAGTCCATGGGGTTGCAAAGAGTTGGACATGACTTAGTGATTGAACAATGACAAGGACAATAATGAATTATTAATTTTATAATTAGAAGTTAGTACCTTTAAGCAAATTTATTTCTTATTCCACATGTATTTAAATCCCACATATAAACAAAATATGACATTTTAACGAACTTGGTCCACTTTGTCTACCAACGTTTCCAGTTAGAATTAGATTATTGAATTCAATCACCTTATTTTGTCTTGATACTTTCTCCTCTACTCCAAGTAACTATTCTTGTCTCAAATGATTTGTTAAACACCTTCTCCATCTCTGGTCTATTTTTACTTATGGGCATTATTTGAATCACAATAAACAATGTAAATTACTTTGGTCTAATGATGTGCTGTGCTTAGTCACTCAGTCATGTCTAACTTTCTGACCCCATGGACTGTAGCCCTCCAGGCTCCTCTGTCCATGGGGATTGTCCAGCCAAGATTACTGGAGTAGGTTGCTGTATATTCCTCCAAGGGATCTTCCCAACCCAGGGATCAAACACAGGTCTCCCACACTGCAGGTGGATTCTATCCTGACTGAGCCACCAGGGAAGCCCTTGGCCTAGTGATATGTAACAGTTAATTATCTAAAATCTAAGTAAAATTTAAAAAATATATTGTAAGAATAAGAAAACATTTGAAAATATGTCTACTAAATATATATGAGATAAAGTTAATAACTGGTCTAGTAACATCGTTTCAAATTAGATGCATATTTTTCATTTAATATTTATTATATATTAATAAAGCCAAAACATTGAAGAGGTTTTTTGGTAAAAAGAAAAATCATTTTGGAAAGCACATAATAAACAATAGCTTATAATAAAGTTTATACCCAACTTAAGTAAATAGCATTCAAGGAAAAGCTCAATTCACTGTATTTTTTTTTTTCCCTCTCATCATTTATACGCACACACACAAATGCCTTTTAAACCAAGATTCTTATAAACCATTTGTGCTTGGGTATTCAAATGCTATAAATTAAGGCTCATAAGGTTGTTATCTGAAATACTTGGAGAAACTTCTAATAAAATATTCTTACATAATAGTAGAGTTTAAAGCAATCTTTTTATTATCAATTTAAATGAAAATAAAATGAATTATAGAATTTAAAGGAAAAAATTAGCAGATTATATGATTGATATGTCTATAATTTTTGAATAAACAGTTGTAATTTGTACCTCTTTGGTTTGCTATCAATTGAGGATAAGTAATCCATGTCCTATTATTTTGACAAATAAATAAAATGATGAAGAAAAGTAAAATTAAGAATTTTCATGATAACTCTTACAAAGTCTTGAGATTATGTTATATACAACTGTATAACAGGAAAAATAAATAATAAAATATTAATTATAATAAAGTGAATCAAGTGTACAGATGTTAAATGTTTTATTTTCTTTAATTTTAAATAGCATGTAATTTTAAAATAAAATAACTTTATGTTAGAGATAAAAAATATTTTGCATTAAGCTAGAAAATACAAAGTGCTAGAAAAAGTTGTTTCTAGATGATGGAGACAGATTTAAATAAACTCATATACTTCTTCATTTCCTCCATCTTCTCTTTGTCCCCTTTGCCTAACCTCCCTTTCTTCTTCATCTCTCTTTTCCTTCTCATTTTCTTTCCCCTCCTCTTACTTCTTTTTTCTCTTTCTGTGTCTTTTTTTTTTCCTCTCTCCCTTTCATGAGATGTTCTTTAATTTTGAAGAGATTTTCATATCTAATTTGCTTCTCCCTTAATAACACAGAGGTAATAAACTAATTCCTGCATTCTGATATACAATTTCCCAAAGGGGGGAAAATATTTCTCCTCTAACTCCACCTGTGTTCTCTTTTGTTCCATTTAATCTTGTTCCTTAAAAATATTTAAAGCTAAAGAAAACATCTTGACAGAAATTATACTCTGCTTCTTACAGATAATGATGGACATTTCCACTCTCAATCTTCAAATATTACTGAAAATGCTAATTATTATCCTTATGTCTTTGTCTTCAACATCCTCCCAAACAAAATTCTTTACTAAGTTTTAGGAAAGTAATGAGAATGATTTGTTTGAGGTGAACAAATTATGTTAAAATGTGGTAAGAACATTCATGAACTGACCCAGAAAACATTAATCCCAAAGAACCCAAAAATGAAGTACCTAATCAAATAAAGAATAAATCACAGTAACAAAAGTATTAATATTTTTCAGACATGGTGAACTAGATCCTATAGGATATATCCATTACTCAAGAGAGATATACCATCATATTAACTCATTTAAATTAGTGGAGAACATCTGAATTTATAACCCAGGGAAAAATTGACCGCCTTGACAGGATCAACCTCATGATTTCATAGTAACTGTTTAAGATTAGTATTAAAATTTAACCTTTCAGATTTATAATTGAAAGTAAGTTATAGCCCTTAAATTTGATTAGCATAAAAAGTTTCACCACTGCAAATGTCTTTCAGTATTTTATAGAAAAATCCATTTCAGAAAACTGTCTGAAACACACAAAAATAATATTCCCTCTATTACCTTAAACTTTATTTTTCTTAACTCTTCAAAAGTCATAATATACACCAGTACTTTGGCCACCTCATGCGAAGAGTTGACTCATTGGAAAAGACTCTGATGCTGGGAGGGATTGGAGGCAGGAGGAGAAGGGGATGACCGAGGATGAGATGGATGGATGGCATCACTGACATGATGGATGTGAGCCTGAGTGAACTCCAGGAGATGGTGATGGACAGGGAGGCCTGGCGTGCTGCGATTCATGGGGTCGCAAAGAGTCGGACACGACTGAGCAACTGAACTGAACTGAACTGAATCTTTACAAAGAAGCCTATTTCAGTAAGTTTCTACTAAGACATACAATGGGTTCTCAGCAAGAATTCTTGAAAAGAAGCTCAAGGGCAGTTAATGACAGAATTTTAAGATAAGTTTTAATTAAATTTTAAAAACTAAAGAAGAATATAACTTAAGGATAGGTATTTTACCATCACATCAATATGAGCTTTTTATCTCTTGATGGGAATACAGAATTTATTTTAATTTTTGACCTTGATTCTCTCAGACTAGAAATAATTAATACAAATATAAAACATAATGGTCAAAAAATAGGCAATATTGCTTAAACATATTTTCCTGAATTTAATTAATTTATAGTAATTTAAGTGGCAAAAACCTCATGATCATTTGTAAGTATTAAAATGAAGCAGTTTTTCAAGAGTATTTCTTAATTGATTGAAACTAAATGTAAATAAATTCAAAAATACTAAAAATAACTCTGGTACTTATGTTAGGGGAACCACTGACTGAAACTGCCCAACCTGGCCAGGCAAAATAGTAACAATTTGCATAAGTTATCTTACAATAAGAAGTCCTGATAAGGAACCTGGAACTAACAAGCTACCACCAATTGGAAAGGTCAAAAGGAGAGAATCAATGCCAGCCCGTATGTCCTACCAACCTCCCAGAATCCTTCTCACTGGAATCCGTCTGGCTGAGTGATATGTGTGTAACACAGCAAGGACCGTGATTCAGAATGATTGTCCAGAGGCAATCAAACTAATCCCATTCCCATAAAACCCAAGACTGTGAACCAGTGGCAGAGACGTTCACCGGGCTTCCCTTTGTGAAATGATGAAGACATTTCACGCCATATCAATAAATAAGAAATGTCACAGCCATCAGGAATTTCTGGCCTCCAAATGTGAGTGAAGGCTCCCCACACTGTGATCCAGTGGATGCTGCTGCCCCTCCAGGTAACTGCTGAGGAGCGGCGGGAATACAGGAAGCAGCTGTGGGCCACTCTTTAAGATGAACAAGGAAACAGGATTGGTGCTAGAGAGCTCAGGGGCATATGAAAGCATGAACACGGTGAGCCCAGAGGCTGGCATCCTCCCATACAGAGAATGACAAATTCCTGAACCTAACCTTTGATGTTCAACCTGCCCGCTCCCCTTGTTGCAAACTCGCATGTTGCCTGACTTCCCCTCCTGCCTCCTTGGAGCAGTTTTCTCAGAGCTACTGAGATGCTTTCACCTGAGCTCAGATTCATAAACATCCTCACCAAATAAAATGACTCTCTACTTTCAGGTTGTGACTATATTTTTTAGTTGGCACCTTACTATGCTGTTCTCTACCCAGGTGTCCATTCTCAATAAAGTCTCACGTTGTCAGCATATATGTCTCCTCAGACAATTTATTTTAAAAGTATTAGATTAAGAGCCCAGTCTTGGGCCCTGGAATGGGGTTCCCCTTCCTGCAACATTTATTCAATAATTTTCATGTAAAATTTAGTTTATATGGAGGTGGTTCAGATGGTAAATAATCTGCCTGCAATGGGGTCACAGTCAGACACAATTGAGCCATTAACACTTTCACTTTCTTTCAATCAAAGTCTTAAAATCCTGGTTCTAGACCTGATATAACATATCCACAGGTTCACACATATAATATCAATTCTCAGATTATCAGCAGAAGTTACAAAGTACAGACATAAGATAAAATAATGAATATTTTCTGATAAGAAAATTATTAGGCAATAAATGCTCAATTCCATCTGCAATAGATAGAAATTCATATTGAAAGTGACAGAAAGCAACAATTCAAATTCATTTGGTCAGTCATTTATATTGCAGTTTCTTTAACCAAATAAATTTATTTAACTTTATTTAAATAATTTTATTTATTTAACTAAATAAATTCAAGATACAAGTTATCAGATAAATAGTTATCAAGTTTAGTTTCAATTTCCTCATTGGAAGCACTGATGCTAAAGCTGAAACTATAATACTTTGGCCACCTGATGCAAAGAAGTGACTCATTGGAAAATACCCTGATGCTGGGAAAGATTGAAGGTGGGAGGAGAAGGGGACAACAGAGGATGAGATGGTTGGATGGAATCACTGACTCAATAGACATGAGACTGAGCAAGCTCCAGGAGATGGTGATGGACAGGGAAGCCTGGCGTGCTGCAGTCCACAGGGTCACAAAGAGTCAGACAAAGCTGGGCAACTGAACTGAACTGATAGTTTCAATTGTGACCAGGGCAAAGTCCCTTTCTTTTCTTTTCTTTCTTTCTTTTTTTTTTTATTAAGATCATTTGCTTCTTTATTTTTTTAATATAAATTTATTTTAATTGGAGGTTAATTACTTTACAATATTGTATTGGTTTTGCCATACATCAACATGAATCAGCCACAGGTATACACATGTTCCCCATCCTGAACCCCCCTCCCTCCTTCCTCCCTGTACCATCCCTCTGGGTCGTCCCAGTGCACCAGCCCCAAGCATCCAGTATCATGCATCGAATCTGGACTAGCGATTTGTTTCATATATGGTATTCTATATGTTTCAATGCCATTCTCCCAAATCATCCCACCCTCACCCTCTCCCACAGAGCCCAAAATACTGTTCTATACATCTGTATCTCTTTTGCTGTCTCACATACAGGGTTATCATTACCATCTTTCTAAATTCCATATATATGCATTAGTATACTGTATTGGTGTTTTTCTTTCTGGCTTAATTCATCTGCTGATGGACATCTAGGTTGCTTCCATGTCCTGGCTATTATAAACAGTGCTGTGATGAACATTGGGGTACACATGTCTCTTTCAATTCTGGTTTCCTTGGTGTGTATGCCCAGTTTTCTCAGATCTATTTCTGTAGTATTAACATCCAACAGGACTCTGACAGTTTCCTGAAGTACTTTTACAATCTTTTCTAGATTCAAAGCTCCAGAACTGGGACCAGTTGACCAGTCTGTTCTGACTGACCTGAAAGGCATTATGTTTTCATTCTTGAATTATGGCCAATAGAATCTTAGGCACATATTGAATTGTACAAGTGGTTAAACTTCTCAGGACCCACTCAAAACACTGGGAGCATTCTGAACAAAATCCAGTACAAGCTGGATAAACTGAGTTCAATTTGGGCCAAGCAGGAGAGATGAACAAAGACAGAAAAGGGGTTAGTGGATGCTGGAAAGGCTACAGGTATTTACTAATACCTGCCAATCCACAGGCATCTGGAAGAACAAAAAAGTATATTAATGACAAAAAATTTTTAGTTATTGGAATTTTACATAATTTTACTCATGATACACCGGCTGCTAAAACAAAATTTCTGAAAGTTCAGAAAAGTTAAAATTTCTGAAAGTTAAAACATTTTTAACTATAACCTCTAATTTTTAAGTTGCTTGTTTTTTAGCAGCAGCCAAAAGATAAAAAGTAGCTGAAAACTCAGTCATTTAAATTTCAGAATAAAGATACACTGCAACTTATAGTTAAACTCTATTTACACCAAAACATGCCACAGGCAAATGATTCGGTTAACGCACATAACAAAGCTATATACTTTACATGATATCACAAATTGGGAAGATTAGTTTGCTAACTTGCTTACATAACCACACAATGAGAATGTCATGATATTTCATTTAAATAGGCTAACTACTTAACTAGAAAAACATCTTTTAAAATGTTAACTATCACTGATGTTCAAGTTGTTCTAGTAGTTGCTGAGAAAATAATGCAAGCATTGAATGCAATATTGTTAATGCTTCACATAGCAGGAATAAAAAGCCAAGAGTGCTCAGTTATATTTTGAAGTTGTTGAATATTAAAATAAGCAAATCAAGTGCAATGCATGTTTGGATGGTAACTGAGGCTCTTCAGAATCACAATTTTACATTTGCAGTCAATTTATCTCTTTATCCATCTGAAGGAGATAAATTGAATATCACAGCTAATAGTAAGACAGTGGTTTTGAACAAAGCCAAACATCTGTCTTTTCAGCAAAGATATACATGTCATTTTGCCTTCCATAAGATCTCAGCATTTTTTTTTTAAGTAGATAAAATCAGAAGGGAAAACAAATGTCAAATTGAGCAGAATTTTTTTCTCTCTCAGTTCCCTTACATGGAAGAGTAATTCCTATCATATAGCAAATCTAGAAGAGATGCACTTTGATACTACTGATAATTTGCATTTAAATAACTTAAGCATGGTGGCATTTTTTCCTTCAAGTGACAGAAAAAATGCAATTGACTACTTTCTTCAAAAATTTTGAGTACACTAAGTATTCAAGATTAAAAACATATAAGATGGAGATATGAGAGTAAATGTTCTGTTAAATGATTTTAATGAGAAAATATTAAAACTTTAGTCATCTTTTTTTCCTTCTTCTTCTGTTTTTTTTTTTTTTTTTTTGGCTGCGTGGTCTGAAGGATCTTAGCTCCTCATTGACCAAGGATCAAACCCACATTCCCTGCAATAGCAATGCAGAGTCTTAAACACTGGACTATCAGGAAAGTCCCCCAAATTTAGCGTTTTGTCCATATTGTTGCTATGACTAATAAATGCTAGTTATCATAAATAAGGACATGACTAATCGTAATTAACACTTTCCATGCTGGTCAGTTAAGTAGCAATTAGGCATGCAACAAGATTGTTTCGGGTTTGCCTGGTGGCTCAGACCATAAAGAATCTGCCTGCAATGCAGGAGACCAGGATTTGATTCCTGGGTTGGGAAGATCCTCTGAAAAAGGGAATAGCTACCCATTTGAGTATTCTGGCCTGGAGAATTCCACGGACAGAGGAGCCTGGTGGGATCCAGTCCATGGGGTCACAAAGAATTGGATACATTTGAGCAACTAATACTTTCACATTTTCATTAATTCATTCAAGAATGTTCCAAATTTATTTATTTAAATTTATTCTGAGATAGCCTGAAGTGAAACTTTGATAGTGACCCCACAAAACTTTGTCTCAGATGAGAATGTGGCTTAATATTGGGGAAAAATAAATCTTTTGTTCTTGCTAGGATTATTTCCCATATTTTTAGATAAGCATTAACCCAACATGCTGGGCTGGAAGAAGCACAAGCTGGAATCAAGATTGCTGGCAGAAATATCAATAACCTCAGATATGCAGATGACACCACCTTTATGGCAGAAATTGAAGAGGAATTAAAAAGCCTCTTGATAAAAGTGAAAGAGGAGAGTGAAAAAGTTGGCTTAAAGCTCAATATTCAGAAAACAAAGATCATGGCATCTGGTCCCATCACTTCATGGGAAATAGATGGGGAAACAGTGGAAACGGTATCAGACTTTTGGGGGGGGGGCTCCAAAATCACTGCAGATGATGACTGCAGCCATGAAATTAAAAGACGCTTGCTCCTTGGATGAAAAGTGATGACCAACCAACCTAAATAGCATATTGAAAAGCAGAGACATTACTTTGCCAACAAAGGTCCATCTAGTCAAGGCTATGGTTTTTCCAGTGGTCATGTATGGATGTGAGAGTTGGACTGTGAAGAAAGCTGAGTACTGAAGAATTGATGCATTTGAACTGTGTGTGGTGTTGGAGAAGACTCTTGAGAGTCCCTTGGACTGCAAGGAGATCCAACCAGTCCATCCTAAAGGAAATCAACTCTGAATATTCACTGGAAGGACTGGTGCTAAAGCTGAAACTCCAATACTTTGGCCACCTCATGCAAAGAGTTGACTTATTGAAAAAGACTCTGATGTTGGGAGGGATTGGGGGCAGGAGGAGAAGGGGACGACAGAGAATGAAATGCCTGGATGGCATCACCAACTCGATGGACATGAGTTTGAGTGAACTCCGGGAGATGGTGATGGACAGGGAGGCCTGGCGTGCTGTAATTCATGGGGTTGCAAAGAGTCAGACACGACTGAGCAACTGGTCTGATCCAAACCCAACATTTATTAAGTCCTTAATATTTCCTGAGATAATGGTAGGAAACAATAATATAAATGTCAGGGGAGTTTGTAACTTCCTTGATTCTGTCTTGTTACAACAAAAATTTGAAGTGACGGACAAAGCAGTGTTGCAGCCCTCAGACAGATCAGTGTTACAGCCCTGTGTAATTTCCTCAGAGGAACCAGTGTTACAGCCCCGTGTTACAACTTAGTTTTATTTAGAAAGTAAAAGAAAATACATCCTTGATGCACGAAGGTGGGCTAACGCAAAAGACACAGAGAGAAGAGACAGCCCTGGCCCAATTTTGGCTCCTCTTTTTTTGTGATTTTTTCTCCTACCCCTGAGGCTGCCAAACAGGAGGGCTGTTTTTTTTTTTTTTTTTTTTAACCTGAGATTCTCACTCTGGTTCTTGGACCTTCCTTTGTTTCATTTTTAGGGGCTTTCTCCTTCTCTGTCTCTTAACCACTGACATTTTGAACTCTTTTTTCCTATTCAAACTACCTAACATTCCCACCTCAAGAGATGGGAGGCCCAATTCTTTGGCAATAGTGGCATTGAGTTCTCTCTGGCTACTTCCTGCTGAAGTGGGACAATGAGGGCCACTGGGCCTCCCCCTCTTGATAGTCTCAAGCCTCAGAGTCCTTATAGCAGTGTCCTTCTAAAAGTGAGTATATTTTCTGTGTTCAGCTGCAGTTTTATATATCCTTGTTGAACTGGAACTGGATGTTGTAGCTTGTTGACCTGGGCAGAGACAAAACCAGCTAGACAATTGATAATATATGGAGCAATCATAAGCAGCATCAATATGGTGACAAAAGGGACTAGTAGGGGCATTAGCCAACTCCAAATTTCCCATCACCAGAAGGATCCCCTAAAGAGAGATTTTAGCTACCTGAGAACCCTCCAGCTCATTCTTTGAGATCCTATAGGGTCTGAATGCTTTTGTTAAGGACTGAGACTTTCTTTAACTTAGACTTTCTTAAGTTACCCAGAAACAACACGTCTCGTTCTAGATGGCTCAAGTCCCTCCTTGTTCAGGTATCAGGAGATCTATCTCTTGTCTCTTTTGGAGTACAGCTCCTGCCAAGCTGTGTTGACTCTTTAGAGCTATCCTGATAAATCTATCCCCAGAAACTTGATTTTGTGGGTGTTCATTAGGATGGTACTCATTTGTAGTTCTGAATAGGTATCTGAGATCTTCCAGGGACTCATAGGTATATTGAGAGTCCTTTTCTATTTTGTTCCATGGCTTGACTCATGAGTAGTGAATCCAGGGGTTATGTCCTGGTATCTTTACTGTTGTAGGGGTAGAAAGTATTACAGGGTAGGGGCTCTTCCATGTGGGCTGAAGTTGAGTCTTTGGGGACCCATCTTCCCAGACTTTAATTAGGACTTGCGTCCCTGGAGCTTATAGTGAAGACTCTTTAGAATCTTTTGGGTCCTGATTGACACCCCCACAAGCATATATCCTGTTGGAATTGCCCAATGGCCATGGTATGACTGGAGGGTCTGAACCTCTGGATCTAAGTAGAGGTCACTGACATAAACAAAAGGTCTCCCATATAGCATCTCATAGGGACAAAGACCATCCTGTTCCTTGGAGGAAACAAAGCAATACAGATGTGGAGGAGACCTACTGGTAAAGCCTCCTTTCATCCCAGGGAGGTCTCCTGGGTTGTCTTTTTTTTTTTTTTTTTTTTTCAATCACTGATTTTAAGAATTGGTTGGCTCTTTCTACTTTTCCTGAAGACTTAGGCCTCCAGGCACAATGGAGATAATAAGTAATGCCCAATGCTTTAAAGACCCCTTGGGTGACCTTAGAAGTAAGTGATGTCCCATTGTCACTTTATAATGACCTGGGCAGACCAAATCTCACAATGATTTCACGGAGCAGGTTTTTTTTTTGCCTTTTTTTTTTTTTTTTTTTTACCACCTCTTCCTGGTTCAGCTGCAGTCTTCAAGCTTCTTGGGGGTTGTTTAATTGGCAAGTTGGACAAGAGAAGACCACTTGCCTTATAATCATTTGGAGGCCTGCTTCTTTGAAGGATCTTTCTAGTAATCTTTGAAGGGGCTTTTCCCCTAAATTAATGGTTGTATGTAAGGAGTTAACCAACTTCCATTGGAGGTTCCCAGGCAGAAAAAGGAGTCCCTCCTTGTGGAACTACCCCATATGATCTTCTTGAAAGCCCTCACTCTTAGTTTTAAGAGTCTCACCTTCAGTATATGAAGGAGTTTCTGGCCAATTAGTCTGTGGAACTAAGGTGGCCACTCCTATTAGGTCATTGTTCTGTAATGCTGCTTTCTTAGCTGCTTGATCGGCTGCTTGGTCCCTTCGTACCACTTCCGTGCTCCCTTTTTGATATCCTTTACAGTGGGAGACTGAAACCTCAGTGGGCAGATGAACTGCCTCCAAAAGCCTAAGGATTTGATCACTGTATTTGACTGGGGACACTGGAGTGGTCAAGTGTCCTCTTTCTTTCCAAATAGCAGCATGTGCATATAACACCAGAAAGGCATACTTGGAGTCAGTGGAAATGACTTTTTCCTTTCCCCAGCTGTAAAGCTTGAGTCAGGGCTATGAGCTCAGTTAATTGGGCTGACGTACCTTGTGGCAAAGGTTTATCCTCTATGGTCTCAAAATTGATACTACTGCATATCTGGCTGTTTTTCCATTCAAGACAAAGCTTCTTCCATCAGTGTACCAGATTTTCTCAAAATTGGTCAGAGGATCTTCTGACAATCCATCTTGGGGTTTTGTCCAGTGGTCCAAGGTTTCTAGGCAAGAGTGAAAGGGGAGAGAACCCTCGGGGGTAGGCAGGAGGGTGGCTTGGTTAAGAACCTCACGAGTGGATATAGTCAGGCCTGGATTATCCATCAGCATTACTTGATATCTGAGGATTCTTTGATCAGAAATCCATAGATGGCTTCTCCAATTCAGGAGTTGTTTCACTTGGTGGCTGATAAAAATAGTTTGCCCCCAAGAGAAGAGTTTTAAAGCATCTTCTATCAGGATTGCAATAACTGCAAGATTTTGAAGGCAGGAAAAGATCTCTTCTCAATAAGGGAATAGAATACTCAGGGACCACCAGAAACTGAGGGGAAAATATTTGTCCATCCCAGCAACAAAGAAGTGCTCAGGTGAATCTTTTGTAGTTGTTTCTCCTGTCATACCCAAAATGGTACAGGTTTGAGAGGAGAAGGCTCTGGAGTAGGAGATCAGGACGGAGTATGTTGACCCTGTGTTGACCAAGAAATTATTGGACCTACTTGCCACACCCAGTTACACCCTTGGCTCCAGTCCCATGATAGTTATCTGTGACAGGTGGGCTGGCTGCAATAGGTTGTTTCAGTCCTGTTGAACTACTGTGAAGGAAGGCTTGGCACTTGACCTTGGGGGTCTTGTGTCTGGAGGGCAGAGTGCCACCCAATGTCCCAATAGTTGGCATCTGTAGCAAGCTGTTTTAGGAGGCTTGTCATGGTTTGAACACTCTTTGGCCCAATGCCCGCCTGTCTACAGATTAAGCATTTGCCTCATGCCTTGTCCTTCAAGGACTCAGCATTTGCTATAGGGCTTCCCTGGAGGGCTGAAAGCATCTGGGCATGTCTTATCTCTTTCCTTTTCTCCCTTTCCTGGGCCTTGGCCTTCCTCTCCTGTCCTCTGTTATAAAAGGTATTGGTGGCTGTCTGAACCATCTCATCTAAAGAGGCAGTAGCGTCTTGCTGCTGTAGCTGTTGTAACTTCATCCTGATGTCTGATGCACACTGGGACAGGAATTTGTCCTTTAAAAATCACCTGTTCCTCATAAGATTATAAGTTCAGACTGGTAAGCTTTTGGAGGGCCTCTTATAGCCTTTTGAGAAAGGCAATGGGGCTCTCATTGGACTCCTGAGGTATTGCTGATACTGGACATAGCAGATTACTTTTTGCTGGGCTGTTTTCAGTCCTGGCCTTCACATAGATCAGAAAATGACCCCTTTCTCAGATGTGCTCAGGGTCATTATAATTCCAGTTAGGATCTGAGGAGGGGACTACAGTTCCCCTACGGGATATTTATCACTTGATATGTGAAGCCCCGTAGCATACTTTGGGGCTTTCTTTTAGATCCTAGCAGGCTCAGAAAAAGGACTGAGATGGATATTGACTGATATATGGGATTTTTGTAAAAGGATGAGAAAGAATTGCAACTGTTTCTTAAACAATGTGGAGGTTGCTGCTGCTGCTGCTGCTAAGTCGCCTCAGTCATGCCTGACTCTGTGCGACCCCATAGATGGCAGCCCATGAGGCTCCCCGTCCCTGGGATTCTCCAGGCAAGAACACTGGAGTGGGTTGCCATTTCCTTCTCCAATGCATGAAAGTGAAAGTGAAGTCACTCAGTCGTGTCCGACTCTTAGCGACCGCATGTACTGCAGCCCACCAGGCTCCTCCATCCATGGGATTTTCCAGGCAAGAGTGCTGGAGTGGGGTGCCATTGCCTTTAGGGGCTCTTAATCCCATGGAGTTGAAAATCTGAGTCTTTTTTTTTTTTTTCCCCCTTGGCCACACAGTGTAACGTAAGAAATCTTAGTTTTTCAACCAAGGATTGAACTTGTGCACCCCTGCAATTGAAGGACAGTGTCTTAACCACTGGAGTGCCAGAGAAGTCCCTGAGTCTAACT
Source organism: Capricornis sumatraensis (assembly GCF_032405125.1). Lineage (NCBI taxonomy): Eukaryota > Metazoa > Chordata > Mammalia > Artiodactyla > Bovidae > Capricornis > Capricornis sumatraensis. The sequence goes on along the minus strand of NC_091091.1, from coordinate 5,085,358 downwards.
TTTGACTCCCAAACCTTAACCATTAATAGGCTACCGCTGAATGGAAGCCTTACTATTAGTATAAACTCAATTAACATATGTATTCCATACTATATTCTCACAAAAAAGTAAGCTAGAAAGAAGAAAATATTATTGAAAAAATTATAAGAAAAATACATTTATAGTACTGTACCATACTTAACAATAATGTTAGTTTACACCATCTGTATAGGATGGTTTATTAAAACTTATATCAGTATTGTCTTATACAATACAAAACACCATAGATGTTATACATATTGCTAATTCTGGTTATAAACAATAAGATAATTTGGGAAATGAAGTTCATGGGACTGTCCTGATGGTCCAGTGACTAAGACTCCGCCTTCCCATTGCAGGGGGCCCAGGTTTGATTCTGGTTAGAGAACTAGATCCCACATGTCACAATTAAAAATCCCACATGCTATAATTAAGACCTAGCATTGTCAAATAAATAAATAAATATTAAAAAGAAATTCTGGCATGTTAACAGGTCTAATCTATGCATTGACGACAGGGAAAAAGAAATACAATTGCTTTATGATACCTAGTGTAATCCAATGATTGCTTCTTGATAGCCTCACCTATACATAAATAAATAAATCATTATAAAAATGTTTATGGGGACTTCCCTGGTGGTCCAGTGGCTAAGACCCTATGCTCCCAAAGCAGGGGCTTGGGTTTGAGCCCTGGTCAGGGAACTAGATCCCACAGGCTACAACTAAGATCCTGTACAGCCGAATAAATAAATATTTTAAAAAATGTCTGTTTCATATAGTATTATCATCATATTCATAATGCAATATTTGAAACTGTTATCTTGTTTAAAACCACTTATCTGTGATGATAGACTGATATGCAATTTATCCAATTATGGGAAGCATACTGTATACTATTGTAATTCTTTGAAAAGTAATAAAACAGTAAGAAAACACATTATTAATTTTATATTGAATATCACTCATTGTATGCCAATATAAAAACAGACTAGTATTAGATATATTTTGTGCATGCATGGCATCCTTAATTTTTAAAATTTTGTCAATATGTCTAGACTACGTGGTTCACTTGCAAGTTTTATTTTCCAAATTGTTGGGAATCTCAAAAGAATGTTTCAGTGTATTTATCGAAAGAAAACATGTATAAATTGACTCACACAACTCAGACTGTTTAGTTCAAGGGTCAATTGGACATTAGGATGCAGTTGTGGCATTTCAATATGAACAAGTACACAGAGGTTTGCCTATATCAGCTTTTGTTTCCATTTTAAATTCACAAACTTTTTCTGAAAATCTTGCCAACAAGTGAGTGTCAAAATGCCAGAATTTTCCCTGGAGAAAGAAATAGCAACCTGCTCCAGTATTTTTGCCTGGAAAATCCCAAGGACAGAGGAACCTGGTGGGCTATAGTACACAGGGTCACAAAGAGTTGGATACGACTTAGTGACTACAAAACAAGAATTTTGTCCATATACAGAAGATTACAGAACATCTCACTAGGGTTTGGGGCTGCCTCTCATAATAAAAAAAAAAATACAAATTTCTACAGGGAAACATACATTTGTACATTAATTGGGTATATAGAGTCAATATGAGTCTCACAATAGGTCAGGATCAATTTTGCTACCTAATGAATTACAAGAAATAAATTGTTCAGGAATTTTTAAAATTTTTAAAATGGTAAATAAGGGATTGTACACTTGTAATTCTTCAGTTCAGTTGCCCAGTCGTGTCCGACTCTTTGCAACCCCAAGAATCGCAGCACGCCAGGCCTCCCTGTCCATCACCAACTGCCAGAGTTCACTCAGACTCACGGCCATCGAGTCCGTGATGCCATCCAGCCATCTCATCCTCTGTCGTCCCCTTCTCCTCCTGCCCCCAATCCCTCCCAGCATCAGAGTCTTTTCCAGTGAGTCAACTCTTCACATGAGGCGGCCAAAGTACTGGAGCTTCAGCTTTAGCATCATTCCTTCCAAAGAAATCCCAGGGCTGGTCTCCTTCAGAATGGACTGGTTGGATCTCCTTGTAGTTCAAGGGACTCTCAAGAGTCTTCTCCAACATCACAGTTCAAAAGCATCAATTCTTCGGCACTCAGCCTTCTTCACAGTCCAACTCTCACACCTTAGTCGGCAAAGTAATGTCCCTGCTTTTGAATATGCTGTCTAGGTTGGTCATAACTTTTCTTCCAAGGAATAAGTGTCTTTTAATTTCATGGCTGCAATCACCATCTGCAGTGATTTTGGAGCCCCCCAAAATAAAGTCTGACAGTTTCCACTGTTCCCCGTCTATTTCCCATAAAGTGATGGGACCGGATGCCATGATCTTCACTTTCTGAATGTTGAGCTTTAAGCCAACTTTTTCACTCTCCTCTTTCACTTTCATCAAGAGGCTTTTTAGTTCCTCTTCAATTTCTGCCATAAGGGTGGTGTCATCCGCATATCTGAGGTTATTGATATTTCTGCCGGCAATCTTGATTCCAGCTTGTGTTACTTCCATTCCAGTGTTTCTCATGATGTACTCTACATATAAGTTAAATAAGCAGGGTGACCATATTCAGCCTTGATGTACTCCTTTTCCTATTTGTAATTCTTCAGTTCATGTCTAATTGGTAATAATTTATTAAGGAAAAAAGAGGAAATTACAACAGGTAAATTGGAGAGTGTAGCAGAGGTTAGAGATTATAAAGCTCATACACATTAGAGCCAAGATTTGAAAATAAGTGAGATTAACATTCAGATCCACTTACCCTGATAAATTATACTGGCCATAACAATTTCAACCAAAGATGATGAAAACTTGAAATATGATAGAGAACACAGGTTCAAAGAAATAAGAAGAGTTGAATATGTTAATCAGACATGTGAAGAACAATTCACACTTGCCCTAAGAAAGCGCTTAGTATTTGAACAGGAAAAATATTTGGATATTTTAACTTCAAGGAATATATCATAAAATAAAAAGCATACATCCTAATTGTGTGTGTGTGTGTAGAGTGTATGCATGTTTCTGTGTACATGTGCATATATATGGACGCGATATTTCTATGAGGGTTGTTGTATAGTCACTAAGTGTGTCCAGCTCCTGCAACTGCATGGACTGTAGCCCGCCAGGCTCCTCTGTCTATGGGATTTAAGAATGCTGGAGTGGGTTACCATCTTTGCAGGGGACTTTTCTAACCCAGGGATCTAACCAGGTTTGCGTGTATTACAGGTGGAGTCTTAACCAATTGAGTTTTGAGGAAAGCCCCACAATATACTTATATAAATTCTGTGAGTTGTTTAGGGCTAGAGTTATACACTTTCTTCCCACCACCATGATTATCTCATTTCAGTTCAAATATTTAAACTTATGATTAGAGGAGCATATAGTGATAGTCAAAATACAAGTGATTTTTCAAAAAATTACAAAATAAGATTAAAATCCAAAACAATCAATTATTTCAATACCTTATTTTGAAAGGAACATCATCTTTCATTTGTATCACCCAACCAATATATTTTATCGATTACCCTCATACATGTTTCATATACCTGAAATGATTATCAGTAAAAACAAAATTAGTCCAGATTTAGAGTGACACTGAATCAAATGCACTGGTTATCCTAAGGCTGCCCAGATTGCATCCTGCCCATCAGAACTCAAGCGGAAGTCTGAAATCCAGTCTGCTTTTTCCTTCTTCAGGCTGTATAGCTTGATATGGCCTACATCTGTCTAGAGTAAGAGTTAACCTCTGTAAATTGTTTTCTGCATAGTGACTTAATTTTTTGTAATCATCATTGGGATGAGAGGAATTAAGGTTTTCTTCTCAGAAAAGGTTCTTTTATGAATTATCAAAGGCAACTCTGTGCCGGTAGCTAGAGTCAGCTTTCTGCTAAACCACCTTTCACTTGCTTATCATCTTAACAGGTTTAACTATAACAGGAACTCTCCTTTCTCATTTGTCTTCCACATAACTGATTTCATGTAGTAAACCCTGTGTGGGCATTGGTTCTTGAGGTTCCAGAACATAAACATCTCTGGTTCTGCCACATGATAGCCATTATAGCCTAAGTGTTGCCTTAGGCAAGATACACATTTATTGAAGACAGAGAGTTAGGTTCTTTTCCAACAAGTCATTAAAAGAACTACTGTGACTATGGACTTAAGTCAGAAATTGCCAAATTCTTATGGAGAGAAGCATATTTAAACATTTACAAACTGAATTACATTCTGAAAATGACTAAATCTAAAACTCAATTTGTACACACAGAGTGAGAATTTAATAATGTAAAAGCTCATTATATGGGTCATTACTATATACATTTTCCTCTAATACAGTCTAATTTCTAGCTTGGGTTTGAAGTACATTATTTGCAATATATGTTCAGAAAAAATTCAGACCACAAGTAGTTAAATTGAAGTGTTATTATAAAGAAAATTTCAATATTATTTAAATACATAAGAAAATATAAATTTTATTTTTAGAATGTAGAAGTTAATTTAAAATTAAAATGTCTATGAAATATAAGATCTTATAGGTTCTCTTTGATTTGCTAAATGAGTTATTTTTAATAACTATGAAAACTTATTAAGCTTTAGCGGCTCAAACTAGAAACCCTCTGGTGAGAGACAGATAAATATATATATATTTCACATTAGAGAGAAAGCAAGTATAATATTAGTTGAAGAAAATCAACTGAAAAAATATACAATTGTAAAGTTCTATGTGAACTTTTATGTATATATAAAGGTCTGTGAAAGTGACAGTTGCTGTCATGTCTGACACTTTGTGACCCCCACGGACTTTGCAGTCCATCAAATTCTCCAGGCCAGGATATTGGAGAAGGTAGCCATTTCCTTCTCCAGGGGATCTTCCCAGCCCAGGGATTGAATTCAGGTCTCCTGCATTGCAGGCGGTTTCTTTACCAGCTGAACCACTAGAGAAGTCCGTTATATAAATATGTATATATACATATGAAGAATATAAGGAGGAAAATAAATAATAAAATATACAAGGAGACTAAGGGTACCTTGTGAAAGTTGCTCAGTCATGTCCTACTCTTTGTGACCCCATGGACTATACATGGGGTACATGGAACTTTCTCGGTCAGAATACTGGAGTGGGTAGCCTTTCCCTTCTCCAGGGGACCTTGGAAGTAAGTTTTTAGAAAACTAGGAGAAGTAGTTTCACGCACACAAAAAATAGATTTTTAATTTAAAATAATTAAAAATCAGTGTAGTTTTTTTTTATCTCTTTTTACAAAATTTGGATTATAGAAGTTTAAAATATTCAGCACTTGGTTCAAAATAAATGACCACTATTAACATTATTTCTTAAGGAAGAGTCAGCAGCTTCAAATAGAAGGTATAGAATACCACAGTACTCCCCACCTTTTAGGAAGAAAGCAGCACTCGGAAATCCCTGAGCAATTGCTGTAGACCAATATGAGGACGGTATTTAGTGGATGGAAGTGGTGTCAGACTTTATTTTTGGGGGCTCCAAAATCACTGCAGATGGTGATTGCAGCCATGACATTAAAAGACACTTACTCCTTGGAAGGAAAATTATGACCAACCTAAACAGCATATTTAAAAGTAGAGACATTACTTTGTCAGCAAAGGTCCATCTAGTCAAGACTATGGTTTTTCATGAATGGATGTGAGAGTTGGACTGTGAAGAAGGCTGAGCGCTGAAGAATTGATGCTTTTGAACTGTGGTGTTGGAGGAGACTCTTGAGAGTCCCTTGGACTGCAAGGAGATCCAACCAGTCCATTCTGAATGAGATCAGTCCTGAGTGTTCTTTGGAAGGACTGATGCTAAAGCTGAAACTCCAATACTTTGGCCACCTCATGTGAAGAGTTGACTCATTGGAAAAGACTCTGATGCTGGGAGGGATCAGGGAGGGACAGGAGGAGAAGGGGATGACAGAGGATGAGTTGGCTAGATGACATCACCAACTCGATGGACATGAGTTTGTGTAAACTCTGGGAGTTGGTAATGGACAGGGAGGCCTGGTGTGCTGTGATTCATGGGGTCACAAAGAGTCGGACACGACTGGGTGACTGAACTGAATTGAATTGAAGAGTCATAAAAGGAAATATAGAAAGGAGGAATTTTTCATCCCATATAAGTATAGGAATTGAAGCAAAAGCATTAATAACTTCTTGGATATCATGGACATCTTTCTGCTTTTGACCAATTCTCTTCCAGTAAATCTAAATAAGGCTTCCCTCATAGCTCAGTTGGTAAAGAATCCACCTGCAATGCAGGAGACCCCGGTCTGATTTAGTTAATGTGCCTGAGCTACTGGTAATAGCTGCTTTGCCGCCTCCTATGCCGATCAGTATCATTGATGAAGCAGTTCTCGGATTGCACAATGAGGGGCTTCACTTTCTTGACATGCTTAGGATTTGAATTGAACCTGTTGTGATAGTGACTGCCTGCTGCTGTAACACATCCATCTTTATTTCTTACAGCCACCCAATGAAGGTCAAGACTTCTTCAGGCAGTACAGAGCAGAAGATGGAGTGCCAACATATAGATAATGATGAATATAAAAGTATAAATAGGTGTCATGTTTTTCCAAGGAAGATTTTAAGAAGCTTAGAGAGACAGCGTTCAGTTTGTAAATGAGTCTTAAAATCATTAGTGAGACATTACAGAATATGTGCCAAGAATGTTAACAGTGGTTATTTTAGTGGAATATGACTATAGAAGTTGTCTTTATTTACTTTTTAATCATGTCTTTCTTTCAGTACAAATGGTATTGCTTTTCATGTTCTTTTTGCTTTTCAAGAATAGTGTTATTTTGACCAAAAACATAGGAAGAGGGTGGAGAAGGATAGGCAAAATTAAATGAACACCAAAGGTGTTACTTGCCATTCTAAGAGTGTCACAGATCTGTCTCTGGGTTTCTAGCCACTAGCAAAGGGGGAAAAAATGTAATAATTTTAGTCATGTTTATTTAATAATCAAGACAATCACTGATCAGAAAGTCAAAACCTATTTTAGGCCTCACAAGACAAAGAAAAATATTTCTCAATTAGGTCATTCAAGGTTGTATTATAATAAATCTTTTTAACAACTTTCCTTTGTTAGAAAGTAACATGACTGCTTTTTTCTTCAGGAACTTCTCCATGAGTTGCTGCTCCACAGATGGGGTAATTCCCACCAATTCCCTGAGGACATGAGCTGATGCCACTGTGAACTTGCCTATACAATGAAAAGGCAAAAATCCTTAAAGAAAGTTTTGTAAAACCAAATTGTAACATGTATTTCTGAATAAAGATCAGATATTACTGTTTTCTGAAGAGGATTTGAACATAGATATTTTTCACTAAAGCCCCAACTGCATGATTTAGCAGTCAACCTAAACAAAGTCAGGAATGACTCATCAAGAAGTGTCCAGAGAGGACTCTTGCATAGATATCAAAAACATACAAACCCAAGAAATCCATGAGGAGATCAAATGTTTTCCCATAAATAAAGTGATCTATTTAATACAGATAATAATAGAAGACCAGGGATGCATACTCCAATCCATAAATACTAAATCTTTTGTATCTTGGATACATATTTAAGGATAATTATACTACAGGTCTGTGTTGAGCTTCAAATATCCAATGACTATCTAACCTTAAGAAGCTGAAGTCTTGCTGAAATCTCTAAATAAGAAAATGCATACTTCTAGAAAAATTAATGAGATTCATCAGCCAAAGATATATTAAATAAGCTAGTTAAATGATGGAAGATATTCTATGTACTGACTGATGATCATGATCTTTGGAATAGCTGAATCAATCATTCCCAGTTTACCATTAAGGCTGCTATTTGTTAACCTATATGAAATCAACAATATTTACTATTCTGACCCCTGCAAGTGGGTATTTTATGGAGTTCAACTGAATATTAATAGTTCATGACAACACAATTATTTCCTGTGTTCCTGGGAGAATGCCTGTCTTTATTCTTTATATCAGAAGTTAGAATCCAGATACTAAGTGTACCTACATACACACATAAAATTGATTCTTTTTTATCATGGAAATAGAGTGCACTTTGATTACTGGCATTCTGGCATACTTCATTTTGTTTTCAAGAGCTTCAGTCTCCAGAGGTGGAGTTTATAACCTAAGCTAAGTCAGTAATCACTGGCCATGGTGATTTGTTGGCTCAGAAACAGGCATGTGATATAGATGGTCTAAACAGACGGGATTAGGGACTTTTAGGGAAATGCTATGAATATTAATTTAGAGCCATATGGAACATGTAGAGTAGATAGCGTAGACTGAGATCATGAGGGAAGCCTGCCTTAAAATATAGCTATCACCAATGAAATCAAAGCTGGCAGGTTGTAAAATCACTAAGCCTTTGGATCAATCCTTTCCTGAAGCCTAAAGAGGAATTCTAGACTTTTAGATTCATCTGTAATTAAACTTATAAATTTAGATAAGTCAGATTCATAAGTCAATAAACTTACTTTGTTTATACTAATTTGAGTTGTGTTTTCTGTTACTTTCACTTAATGACTCTTAAAACGTATGTGAAGGTACTCATAATTATAGATAGGAATGTGTTTATAGATAATCATTAAAAACATCACACATAAAGATTGCATATTATTCAAATTTTTGGTAAATTAATCATTTTCTATTATTTTAAAAGTGTTTATATTCAAAATCATATATAAATATGTATATGAATTTATTGTCTTCTTCCAGAGAATAAGCTCAACAATATTTAAAATTTTTAATACACCTAGTGGTGATGAGTGCTAGTAATTGAAGAGAAGAGGAACTATATTGATCTTGCACAGTTCAAAGACTCACAGCTCCTCAGTTTCCTTGAAGAAGAGGAAACCTTCCTCATTCTTAATGAAGCAAAAGTCATGCCGGCCATTAATTATATTCCAAGACATAAGTACCTCCTCTACCAGCCTCCCTATTCTTGATACATGAATCTCAATGTCCAAACAAACAGCAGAACAACTCTATATCTGAAAAGCTTTCAGAGGAGCTAGGGGTCAGAGATAAAAGGATTTGAAGTGAGAAATAGATATAATCATTAAAGAAGGAGAACCTAATAGCATGATTCAGTTTGGTCTATGAAGGAAAAAATACAAACAGTGACAGAAGCTATTGGAGAGGCACTGAATATAATCACTATGATGACATTTATAATCACAAGATTTTGAGAGGGAGAGTTTAGTGTGAAATATATGAGCAGGAAAGAAAAAAAAAAGAGAAAATGAGCAAGGGAGAGAAGCATTAGTGTGTTTTGCTGTTGATGAAACAATTTAAAAAATATCACCTCATTTTGGTCTTGCAACAAACCCACACAGAGTGAAGGGCAATTATTATCACCCTCATTTTAGAAATGATGAAAGGTAGGCTGATGTCCTGTGTGGCTAAATGACTTTAGTAAGGCTAAATAGCTAGTAAACGGTGGGCTTTAGATTATATTTCAGATCTGACTGTAACTCCTCAGAAGTTTTATACCAATTTCACACTATAATATGCTACTCATAAATCACAAATAAGTATTCAGTCTAAGTAGATGCTAATATAATTTCAAACAGAAAAGCTTTGAATATTTGGTCACATCCTAGTCTAACACATTCCAGCCATATTGCTTGGCTCTGATATATCTATTTACTTTATTTCAGAAAATATTTTCTCAATAAAGTTATCAGATTTATTATTATTGGAAATAAAATAAATTATAATTTGGCTAAAATCATCTTTTGAAAATTCTTATAAAATACTTAAGAATTCCTATAGTTGTTTCTGTGTGAATCTTTAAAACTTCTCTAAATCCTCTGGTACCCCTTCACTTCCTACATGAAAGGGAGAAAAGCCAAATAGCTATTTTCCCTACGTACTCTAGAAAAAGCAGTGGCCATTTAATCTATTTGTGTGTCACAAAATATAAATGGAAAAACCTGATTGGTGGAAAGTTTGATTCTGGAAATATATGGTTCTGGTAAGTTTGGCTTTCCCCCAGTAAAGAGTCACTACGTTTGGTGCATCTTTTTCTCTTCTTGCTTTAAGCTTGGGCACAACATCAGCAAAGGCTGCTGCTGCTAAGTCGCTTCAGTCGTGTCCGACTCTGTGCGACCCCACAGATGGCAGCCCACCAGGCTCCACCATCCCTGGGATTCTCCAGGCAAGAAAACTGGGGTGGGTTGCCACCTCCTTCTCCAATATATGAAAGTGAAAAGTGAAAGTCACTCAGTCGTGTCCGACTCTTAGCGACCCCATGGACTGCAGCCCACCAGGCCCCTCCGTCCATGGGATTTTCCAGGCAAGAGTACTGGAGTGGGGTGCCATTGCGTCAAAGGCAGCAGTTATCAATTCTGAAATATCCAGATAATGCTTTTTTTTCTTTTTTTCCGGTCTCTGAAACCCCTAAAACAACTTAAAGCATGTTTAGTGTGCTTTATGTCATAACTTAGAACAGACAATATCAACAGCATCATTAGGTAATATATACATATGCATCATACACATTTACCTGAGGGCAGATTAATTCCATTAATCAAGGAATAAACGTGTGTTCACAATGCTAATATCCTTCGAGGCAGGGCATTTTTGTTGGATTAAATGTCTTGGTGATGCAGACTTACTTTGCAGTCTTACACATTCCTATCCTGAATATTTGCTGCAAAAGCAACTTGCTTTCCCCAGTGCCATGACCTTTCCCTTGTTTCCGCCCTTCCATCTAGCAACATTGCTTTCTCATTACCTTATCTTCTCTAACACTCTCTGTTGAAGTCTAGGTATAATCCTTCAACCTTAACTGAAACAGTATCTCTTATACAGATGCTTTCCTGATATCTGTGACCAAACCATTTTCTCCTTTGAATCTCCTTGTTTCGCCGCTCATGAAGCATTTGTATCATATATTTTAAATTTTGTGGGTGTACTAGTTCTATTTTCTGCCCTCTGCAAAATTATCACCATCACTTCCAGTAGAGCACAAAGCTACAAGGGGGAAGAAAGAGTATGTGGTCATTTTTAATTAATAATGTGATTTTCTTTAGCTACCCAGTATATGGAACAGATTCTGATATTGGAGTGATATTGGTGTGATAGCCATGAGTACCACTGTTGATAAGTTGATTTTGCTGTAAAAAATAATTGCCTTAATTGTGTCCTTCTATACGGCTACATACTTGTCAAAAATTATAGTCAGAAAAGAGGATGAGTTATCTCCTTGAATCTTAACTTTTAGAGACTTGGTCTTTATAAATATAAAAGGATCTCAAGAATAAAGATTTCCAGAAAGCACCCATGCATATTATTAACAGGGTTAACAAACTACTGCACACAGGCCATATCTAGCCCACTGGCTCTGTTGGCAAAGAGGTACTGGAACACATGCAGTTTATTTATGATCTAAGGCCACTGTTCAGGAAGCAACAGTTAGAACTGGTCATGGAACAACAGACTGGTTCCAAATAGGAAAAGGAGTACGTCAAGGCTGTATATTGTCACCCTGCTTATTTAACTTCTATGCAGAGTACACCATGAGAAACGCTGGACTGGAAGAAACACAAGCTGGAATCAAGATTGCCAGGAGAAAAATCAATAACCTCAGATATACAGATGACACCACCCTTATGGCAGAAAGTGAAGAGGAGTTAAAAAGCCTCTTGATGAAAGTGAAAGAAGAGAGTGAAAAAGTTGGCTTAAAGCTCAACATTCAGAAAACGAAGATCATGGCATTGGGGAAACAGTAGAAACAATGTCAGACTTTATTTTGGGGGGCTCCAAAATCACTGCAGATGGTGACTGAAGCCATGAAATTAAAAGACGTTTACTCCTCAGAGGAAAGGTTATGACCAACCTAGATAGCATATTGAAAAGCAGAGACATTACTTTGCCGACTAAGTTTTGCCTAGTCAAGTCTATGGTTTTTCCTGTGGTCATGTATGGATGTGAGAGTTGAACTGTGAAGAAGGCTGAGCGCCGAAGAATTGATGCGTTTGAACTGTGGTGTTAGAAAAGGCTCTTGAGAGTCCCTTGGACTGCAAGGAGATCCAACCAGTCCATTCTAAAGGAGATCAGCCCTGGGATTTCTTTGGAAGGGATGATGCTAAAGCTGAAACTCCAGTACTTTGGACACCTCATGCGTAGAGTTGACTCATTGGAAAAGACTCTGATGCTGGGAGGGATTGGGGGCAGGAGGAGAAGGGGATGACAGAGGATGAGATAGCTGGATGGCATCACTGACTCGATGGATGTGAGTCTGAGTGAACTCCGGGAGCTGGTGATGGACAGGGAGGCCTGGTGTGCTGTGATTCATGGGGTCTCAAAGAGTCGGACACGACTGAGCAACTGAACTGAACTGAACTGAAGGCCACTGTTGTACTACAAAGACTGAGTAATTACCCTTGAGACTAATCTATATTGGTGACTTCTCTGGTGGCTCAGATGGTAAAGCATCTGCCTACAATGCAGGAGACCCAGGTTCGATCCCTGGGTCAGAAAGATCCCCTGGAGAAGGAAATAACAACCCACTCCAGTACTCTTGTCTGGAAAATCCCATGGACAAAGGAGCCTGGTAGGCTACAGTCCATGGGGTTGCAAAGAGTCAGACACGATTGAGCAACTGAGTGTGTGCGCGCACACACACACACACACACATATACATATGTATCCCACAAAGTCACAGATATTTAGTATCTGGCCCTTTGCAAAGCTTACTAAATCTTGTTATTAAATTGGTCAAAACAACAGTTATTCAAATTGTTGGGTCAAATAAGTTAGAGAAATAAAATTAAATAATTTTCTTAAGACAGACCTCAGAGCCTGTGATTCCTATTACATGCATTCCTATTATGTATTACTAATTTTCATGTTCCCCAATATTCTTGGTCACTGGAAATTTTTAATGGACTGCGTCTCATGCCTAGCTACCTGAGGATCACCAGGTTGGCCAATTGTTGCTTTAGTGAAGTGTGTGGAGAAAAAAAAAAAAAACAACTGAATTGCAGTTTCTCCTTTAAAGTACTGCCCTCTTTTGATAATATTTAACTCTCTGTGAATTGACATATTATTCTAGTGATTTTCTCTTATACAGTTAAGCCCCTTAGCAAACTGACCCATGGTAAAAGGACCACTTAATCTTCCTTCAGGTAAAAGTAGCAATGTACCATGTACTATAAACAAGTAAGGCAGTAATTATCTCAATGATGTGGATAATTAGCATCAAAACAACAGCAAATGTACTTGAGGGGAAAATTTACAATCACACATTTAAAATTACTTGTGTGTGTTAGTTGCTTACCCATGTATCTTTGCAACCTAATGGTCTGGTGCCTGCCAGGCTCCACTGTCCGTAGAATTTCCCAGGGAGAAATACTGGAGTGGATTGCCATTTTCTCCTCCAGAGGATCTTCCTGACCCAGGGGTTGAACCCAGGTCTCCTGCATTGAAGGTAGATGCTATGCTGTCTGAGTCACCAGGGAAGCCCAATTACTTAAAGGGAGATGGGAGGGAGGTTCAAAAGAGAGGGGATATATGTATACCTATGGCTGATTCATGTTGAGGTTTGACAGAAAACAACAAAATTCTGTAAAATAATTATCCTTACACTAAAAAATAAATTAATTTTTAAAAAATGGACATGTGAGCAAAAAAAAATCTAATATAAATTGAGCCAGTAATACGTAATACCAGGTTTAGGCACATTAATATGATTTATTACACAATTAATAACCCAATTAGATGTAGAAACTAATTCCTATATTTTCTGATTAGTTCTTATATTACTGCTTTGTTCAGTTCTTCCCTTAAGAAAATACAGTTTGCTTCATTTATATTCTTTTAGACATTTTTCCTTCAACTTAAGTAAACATGTTGATCATGTAAAAAGGTGCTAACTCAAAATATATTATTTTCCCAAAGGCTTAAAAATGTGCAGTTTACTTTGTTATTTCATTCATTTAACCTAATACATGATACAAACAAAATGATAATTAATTTAACACACGCATAATCCAAAGAGGCTATCTAGGATTATCTCACAAAGGTAAATTCAGTATGTAAAGATCCGTAGCCTCAGATTTATAAATCATGCGACTCATTTACTATAACCCCAAATGCCTTCCGATTATAAGAGGAGAGACAGCAGTGTAGTAGAACCTATTCTGATTTTGGAGTCAGACTCCAGTTTAAAACTTTGTCCTTTGTTCTTCCAACTTCATTTTTAAAGTGGGCAAAAGTCTTCTGACAAGTGAAGCCTGAGTACTTTGGCACTCGGTATTAAATGAAGTACACAGGGAACTTTATCCCACAATTTGGCAGTGGTACAGATTTCACCTATTTCTCATAAAGTTCCTTCATAGATGGTCCCTAAAATATTCTCTGTGTTCCAAGTTTGTTTCCTTGTCTTATTAGTACAATTGAAAACACTATTAGTAATACCTATAAATGGAATATTTCCTTGAATACCTTACCTGCTAAGTGTATTTATTTAATAATTATAAAATTGTTTGTAATATATAAATAAGATATACACAGTGCTTTAAGATAAAAAATAAATAATAAAATCTGAGCATAGGGAAGGTAACAGCTTATCAAACAAATAGTTGAAATACATATTGAGGAAGTTTTTGCAAAATTACTAAAGTCCTTTTCAACTTGATTATATCCCTGGTAATTTGTTGCAGAAGAGTGCCAAAAGTGTTATCAGTTACCCAAGGAAATAAACAAATATTCTTTACACTAAAGTCAGGATGTGTGCATGTGCACGCACACACACACACACACACACACACACGAACACACACACAAAGAATTTCCCTAAAATCTCAAAAAGGGAAAATTAAAATATGTTCTATATTTTTAAGGATAATCTTTTTATATATAAACAGAACTATAATGGCCTCATCCTTATTATTCAATATTTGAACAGACTTCTACCATACAAGTTAGGTAGAGAGAGGCACATGAAAAATACTTATTCTCATGCTTCATGGAATTTATTATACTGAAAGGTAGAGAACTAAGAGTGATTACATATGACAGTGTTTGTGCTAGAAACTGAACCTGCTCTAAGAATACCCGCCTGTCTCTACCTACGCATATATGCAAACACATGACTTTGTATGTTAATATATGCTAATAATTGAAATAATAAGCTATACACACATTTTCTTGGAATAGTCAGAGAGAAAATTCACTGGAATTTATCGTGGACTACGAATAGCAAGAAACTTTAGGACAGGAAACTAGTCTTTCCAATGATTATTTTCAAGATTTTATGAAGTCATTAACAAAATGAAAATTAATTTTTTTTAATGTGAAAGTGTATCATCTGAAATATATGGTTCCACAGAAATTTAAATATACCTATATGAGGAATAATGCTATTGCTGGAATTATAAGGTCTCATGTACATTTAAATATACTTACAGACATATCCTAAAGCAGCACTTTTAAAACTTAAGATTATCTACAAAATGAATTCATAATTACTGACAAGAGAAAATTACTTCAACTCTCTATTTTCAAAATTCTATAAATCCTCTCACTAAATGGCTTTTAATGTCACATTTATAATTTTATAGTAAAATTATAACATTGCAAGTTTGTTGCTATTGTTAATATTTTAAAATATCAATGTAGCAAACATTCATGAAGTACCTACTACACCCCAGCAACAAGATAGATGCTATAAATACAGTGGTGGACAAGAGAGACAGGCTCTCTATCTTTCAGTAACCCACATTCTACTAGGAGTGAGAGGATTTCAATAATAAACAGGCATGTGTATACAGACAATTTTTTTTTCACAAATTGCAGATTCATGTATTTCTTCTTTAAAAACATTTGTTTTTCTAAATCATCATATTCTATTTTTTTTCACATTCTACTTTTAATTGAGGTCTTTAAATGTAAGTTTCATCCATCGCTATCTCAATTTGAAAGAAATTGTCTATTTCTTTACCTATTTCCATAAGTTTCTATCTTTGGTTCTATTTCCACAGATTTAAAACATTATTGAACCACAAAATATACTTCTCCTTGCTTTCACTGAAGCTATTATTAGCCAAATTTTATCTTAATTCCTATTTTGTTACTCTAAACTTCCAAAAGCTATTTCTTCTACAATCAAAGCACAAGCTTCACTTCAAAAATACATAAAAGAAAATTGATTTTCATCCTGAAAATGTCAAACTTCTGCCTATAATACTCTGCTAAGATTTTCTGAAACAGTAAAGTTCAAAAAGAGCCATCGACCTGATGGCCCTTTGACACATGATGATGGATTCAATGTGTCTACGACCGTACTGCCAGAATGTCCTCCAAGAGAATGAGACAATCAATGAAGAAAAAAAAATCTAAACTGGCTGAAAGCTTGCTTGTTTTAAATGAATTAAAAGAAAAATACTGGTCTTTCACTTCCTCTGGGGAAAGAGTTTTATAAATTCTGTGATTAACTTGTTTCTCTCTTTCTGGCTTTGATGACTCAGATAATGCCTCAAAGTTAAACTCTGTATATAGATAATAAACTTAAAATATAGCTGCTATGTATTGTTCTTCTCCAAAAGAGAAGGAAAATATTATGAAATTTTAAGAAAAAACATAAACATTACTCACCCTTGTGTCTTGTCTTTCCCTCATCCAATGATCCTGGCAACTTCAATTGTGTCTAGTGAATAATGCTTCCATTTTCCTATAGGATAGAGTTATTGATCAATAACACATCAAAGCAAAGACTTTATTCAGATACAGAATATAGGAGCAGTTCATTTTCTAATATATTATACTTAGGTTTACAATGAATTAATGCAAATTCTGACAAATAAATTGTGCAGTCATAACTTAAGTTTCAGAGAAGGCAATGGCACCCCACTCCAGCACTCTTGCCTGGAAAATCCCACGGACGGAGGAGCCTGGTGGGCCGCAGTCCATGGGGTCGCTAAGAATCGGACACCACTGAGAGACTTCGCTTTCACTTTTCACTTTTATGCCTTGGAGAAGGAAAGCAACCCACTCCAGTGTTCTTCCCTGGAGAATCCCAGGGACGGGGGAGCCTCATGGGCTGCCGTCTATGGCGTCGCACAGAGTCGGACACGACTGAAGCGACTTAGCAGCAACAGCAACTTAAGTTTTGCAAGCATCACACTTCTGATTGAAAACTTAACTCTCAGAATGCATACCAACACAAATGCTCCATAAATGTTCTTTACATGAAAAACAAAATTTCACTCTCATCTGCAAATTTTATGCCATGTGACCAGAGTCCTAATAAGGAAACACAGTATAAATTCTCCTTTAGTGACACTAAAAATAAGGTTTTTATAGTATGGTAAATAGATGCAGGACAATTAAGAACAACTATATAGACTGAAGATTACTTTTGGGTCTATAGCAATTTTAGTTTTCAGAATGTTAAAGAATACTGTTATTTCCTTTAGGTTCACAAATTTTGTACCTATGCTTTATGAAAGATGAAATGGATGATTTATGTTAATATAATGAAAAGTCTTAAGACATTTTAGCTACTGTCATTACTGCTACTAAGTTTTAATCTTCCTTAAAATTGAAGACTTTGTTTTAATTATTCACAGTTCTCACAGTTCTGTTAGCACTGCACTGAGTGTATATATATATATAGCAGGAAATACAGACACACATAAATGGAAACAGCTATAGTTTGTTTGAAACACCTAAACGTGTTCCCTTGAAATTCTGAAGTAGATATGAGGTTGACAAATGCTCTTCATTTATAAAGCACAAAAGTAATGATTTGTTTCTCAAAACTAAACTTTGCTTGTGAACTACTCAATAAGTAGAGATAAATACATAAACATTACATTTTGAAATAATACTTCTAAAATGATCTACATTAAATAGCAGAAGGTAAATAACATGCAAACGGAGATAATTTTTATAAAAATTTAGAGCACGCAATTGAAAGTTTAAAAATATTGTGTTTACTTGAACATATTAAGATTTGTATATAAAATAAAAATTAAGAATGCATAAAAGTGAATTTTATACATCTTTAGGAACGAGGGAATATATAACTTCAAGGAAAAAACAAATTAGGACAGTTTCCTTTTTTTTTTAATTAACCAGTATGTTAATCTATTTTTTCACAATAAATATAAGCTTAACATCAGTATATAAAACATATCGGTTGAATCTTTGTAGTGAGATTATAGATGGGGCTTGTTATGGTCTTCAATATTTATAATTGCACCTGCCAAGCCCACTTTGGTCCCTTGGCAGTATCTGTGATATTTCTGTATAGCTCTATGGCCTCATGGAATGTATTTTGGAAACTCCTGACATAAGATAATTTCGTAACAGACTTTAATAAAAGCTCTAAAAAGGATATGCCACTTTATCTCTTTTAATCAACAATGATTGTACTAAAAGGACAAATATTATAGTGATTTCCTGAATGTACATAAGGCTCTGAGTACAGTGCCATAGATGAAAAATGACTCAGGTTTTCCCTAGAAAGTTGCTATTCACTTCTGAATAACGCTAAACCCTCAATTAATCCCAATCTAAATAAATCACATTTCACTGTACTTTGGGTCTATTTGGCAATACAGTGGTGTTGCTCAGGGGTTTCTGAGTAATGATTATACATTATAAAATATAAAAGAAAGTGAAGAAGTTTTAAAAATTAATATTTAAGGTATTGAATGCCTCCAGACATGGAGACAACAGTTGAATGAAATGGAAAATTTGAACAATTTTAGCAAATATAAATTATATATAAAAAATTCAATTTTGTTTGACTGTGCCTGTATGTTATCATTATACTTTCAAAGGTCAAATAATTCCTTAAAATTTCAATTTAATACTTACATCATCAGTCCTAGTTTTGAGAAGTTATAAATCAGAGCTTATATCCAGAGTGCAGTTTTTAAAAAAATAATTTCTACATTTACTAAAATTAAGAGGTAGAATAAAGTGACATCTAAGGTTAGTACCAGCTCCTGAGGTAGTTCATTTATCATGACTATAAAAAAAATTTAAAACCTAATTTTCTAGATTGATACTTTGATAATACCTCCCCTAGAGGCGTATGTTCAGTTCAGTTCAATTCAGCCACTCAGTCATGTCTGACTCTGCAACACCATGGACTGCAGCACTCCAGCCACACACACAACGTCACACAGCTCTTTGGAAACATGTTATCTAATGAACACAAACTAATACTAGAATTACTAACTATGAAAACTGTTTGCTTTTTAAAGTCTTATTCTTGATTGGCCTCTGTAATATCTGGGATGTAGTAATGCAGTATTCAATCAAAGAGATAGTTTAACTGCATTTCAGCTCCTAAACAGTGCCAGCAAATAAATGCACAACCAATGACACATTTATGGTGTGATCTAATTAAGCAACCACTCTACCCTGACAATACCTGAATAAGAAAGCTGTTTGATATTTATTAAGGTAAAAGATTGTCATGTTTCAAGAATGGAATTTCAATCTCTGAAAACTCCATTCATAATAGAGTGACAGTTTGAATTCTGAATCCAATATAAACACTAAAGAAGTTAAAATTGATAAAAATACAAAAGTATGCATTGCTATTATTTCATTTTTTAATAATCATCACAACTACTCTATCCAGTTTCATAAAATCCCTTCTTATTTTAAGTCATGATATAGTAAAGCAGAATCACACAATGGAAGGAGTGTTGTCAGCCCACTTTACTGTTTGGCATTTGACAAAGTTCTCTATCAAACTATGCTCTTATTTATTGATTTATAAAGTCAGAATGTTGTACCTGACCATTTCTAATACGTCTTACACATCTGTGATTCAAGACCATGTAGTTTTAAGTCAGAAGTGGACACTGGCTTCAACTCAAGAGTTAATAGCAGTCATTTGATAGTGAACATTTATGTGAATGAGGATTTGATTACTGGTCTGGAAAAGGATGCTGTGTTCAGGATGTGGGATGGCTGAGTAGCGGTGATCTGTGTCACAAAACTGTCACATCTGAAGTGGATTTAACCAGAAAGAAGTTAAAGTAAGACTCTTTCCGTGATAGAAAATACCTCCTTGAATTCAAGTGATAAAACCATTTAAATTGGAGAACTATTTTGAATATTTCACTTCAAACCTTTTAGAGAAGATAACATAAATTCCTCCTGGTTGTCATGAAATAGATTTCATGACCATTTATCTGCTTAAAAACCCAGAGATTCTAAAAAAAAAAAAAATCAAAAGTTTTATATTGCATTCATTTTTCTTAAAAGCCCTTAAAATTGTAGTTTCAGTGACATAAGAAATATAAACAACCAGACTTCCCTGGTGGCTCAGTGATACAGAATCTGCCTTCAGTGTGGCAGACTGGGGTTCAATCCCTGGGTCAGAGAAGATCCCCTGGGGAAGGGAACCACAACCCACTCCAGTACTGTTTTCAAAGAGAGAGTAGCCTAATGGGCTACAGTCCACTCTGACTCCACAAAGAGTCAGACACAACTCAGAGACTGAAAAACAACAAACAAAGAAATACGTAATAGCTATTGTTAATCAGAAGAATAAGTTTATATTTCAAACAAAAACACTAGTATATAATAGAGAAGTTGAATAGATCAAAAGAAAATACATTTTTTATGAAAAGAAATTCTCAGTCACTATATTTATCAAGGTCATTTTTAAACCTAGGTAAACATCTAACCAAAATATTATGATTTTTTTTCAAGATAAAGCAAAAAACATGTTTAAATTAAGGAATGGTCTTTGATTTTTTAAAAATAGTTTTAACTTAGTCAAAGATAGGCATAAAATTCTAGAAAAAGCTGTTAAGTGAACAGGGCTTTGTTTGTGAACAAAGCGATTAATATATGACTTTGCAGAAAGGTTAGTGACTATTTTGCATAACAAGATGCTCAATGAATGGCCACTTCAGAGTATTTGGATATTATAAATCATTACAATACCAGTTTGAAATCTAAAAGACCTTCTAATACTCAGCATGCTAGAATAAGTCCATGAAATTATTTTTGGCATAGTTCAAGAGTGCACATCTCATCATTACTTTTTCCTACTGAGAAAGCTCACATAGAACACATCATTTTTTAAATTACATTTTATAGAATATTTATGGTATTGTTAGAACATAACAAAAATTCAAAGGTGCAAAAAAAGGAGAGATGGAGTTTATGTATATTAAAATAAAGGCAGGATTTAAACATGTATACTATTAGACATGTTTCTTTTACATTGTCTTTGCATGAGAAAGCATTTATTAGAAAAAAATATTGTTTTTTGCAAGATAGAAACTGCTTCACAAGTTCTAAAAGCCTTTTAAATACAAAGATCTACAAAAATGATTTATCTTATGCAAACTTAAGTGAAAGTCAGCTGAGGCATATTTCAGAGATTACTCAGACTCTATTGCATACTTTCTCAGAAAAACAGCCATATTACATTTAACAAATTCTGAGGAAATGTAAGAATTCCTGTAGATAACAGATTATGCTTTGTAATTGGCAATTAAAAAAATACTGTAGAATTCTTACATACTTTTTTAAGGATTTTCTTTACCTCCAGTGGTTCAATGAATCTCTGCATTTAAATTGGCAAAGCCCAAGTAAAACCTTAGTATATTATGGGGTAAAATGACAAAATTGGAATAAACTTTGCTTCTCTGTTAAAAAGAAAATATGTTTGACCACATGAATGAGACTCTCTACTTTTTAGGTGTCATACACATCATCAAGCATATTTTCTTTCTGATGCAGACAGCCAGCTCATTGGAAAAGACCCTGATGCTGGGAAAGACTGAGGGCAGAGGAGAAGTGGGCAACAGAACATGAGATGGTTGGATGGCATCACTGATTCAATGGACATGAACTCGGGTAAACTCCAGGAAACGGTGATGGACAGGGAAGCTTGGTGTGCTGCAGTCCACAGGGTCACAAAGAGTTGGACACCACTTGGCAACTAAACAACATTGTGTACGTCTATGTGTATGTAAGGATGTGGGTGAAGGAGACTGCATATATGAATATCTTTCCTAAGGATTATGATAACCATCCTGTATGGTTATCTTAATAGTAAAGAATAGGTACAATACAGGAGACTGGTGTTTGATCCCTGGGTTGGGAAGATCCCCTGGAGAAAGGTATGGCAACCCACTCCAGTATGCGTGCCTGGAGAATTTCATGGACAGTAGAGACTGGTGGGCTACAGTCCATGGGGTCACAAAGAGTAGTACACAACTGAGTGAGTAGCCCTTCCACCTTAGGATATATTTTAGTATATTAGGATATATATTATCCTAATGACTAACAATGCCATCCATTGCTCTCCAACTTTCCGAGATTTAGCTAGTCTCACAGAAAAGCATAGCTAAATTCATAGGTAAAAATCATTAAACTAATTAAATAAGGAGGGTGTTAGACTGAGATTGATACTGCTCTGACTCTGAGGCTGCCTATAAGCAAAACAAAATCTACTTCTGTGAATGCCTTGAGGTTACGAAATCAAACCCAAGGATAACCAATCACAAACAGCCAATGAAGCTTTAAGCTATAGCTAGTCAATAAAGTCCTTACTTTGAATATGTCTTTTCTCCATAAAATTCTCTCTTCAAACTCCTGTTAGTGGAATGTTCCTAAGAATTTCCAGTTTAGTCTTGCCCTCTTTGAATCAACGAATGCTCAAATAAACTTTTAAAAATTTTATTATCTGTTGTTTTATCTTTTTAAAAACTCACATGACATTTTAAAATTTGTATTTTTGAAATAGGCAAGTAGTTGAAGGTTCTAATAAGCTTGGTATTCCTATTGTTTTCTATCCATGTGTGCTGCAGTCAATGGGGTCACAAAGAGTCGGACACCGCTTGGCAACTGAACAACAAAAATGTGTATGTCTATGTACATGCAAGAATGTGGGTGAAGGATGTGTATGTAAGGATGTGACTGTATATATGAATCTCCTTCTTAAAGGATTATGATAACCATTCTTTATGGTTATCTTAACATTAAACAATGTGCCTGCAATACAGGAGACTGGTGTTTGATCCCTAGGTTAGGAAAACCCCAACTTTTATCTATTCTATAATGTTTTACATGTTAACAATATTGTATTGGTTGCATTTTTTTGTAAATTTGCTTTCTCAGCTCATAGCATGCCTTTGGAGGTTGCAGAATGCCTCAAAACATGTCACTTTTGAGCTAAAGTCACACACACAATAAAAACTACAAATATACAAAGAACACTCTAAACTTTCTTCTTTTTCTAAAAAGTAGGAGATGAAATTTACATGTGAAAAATAGTCTCCCTGTTCCAGGAGAAACATAATATTCTTAATATTAATATCAACAGGAAAGAGAAGCTGAAATCAAGGAAATTCTCTATAAGGTGACATTGTTAGAATAATTCTTATTCTCTAAATTATGAATTTGAGATTAACACAGACATATGACTATATATAATACAGATAACAAGGACCTACTATATGGCATAGGGAACTCTATTCAACATCCTGTAGTAATCTACATGGGAAAAGAATCTGAAAAAATGAATCAATTTTCTGTTACAACCAAAACTAACATAACATTGTATATCAACTGTAATATAAAATAAAAAAATTAAAGCTGCCAAATAATCCAGAAAAAAGTAAAGTTTATAATTTGTAAAACAAATTTTTATCTTCATTTAGCCTCTCAACAGGGTTTAGGTGGCTCAGGGTAAGAATCCACCTGCAACGCAGAAGATGCGGGTTCTATCTCTGGGTCAAGAAGATCCCTTGCAGAAGGAAATGACAACCCACTCCAGTATTCTTGCCTAGGTAGTGTCATAGACAGAGGAGCCTGGCAGGCTATAGTCAATGGGCTCACAAAAGCATCAGACATGACTGAGTGACGAAACAACAAAATGGCTTTGTTACTTTTTCACATATGTTTCTCTTTGTTCAACCTTCTATAAAGGCATGTGAAATTTGTGCAGGAGAAAACCCCTAAGAGGACAGATGCAAAAATTTGTCTCCCCATACACTTTCATCTTATACCATTTGACAGAATTATTAAATTATTATACACTGAAAATACTTGCATTTATTTTTATTCATTTAAACTGAAAATGTATTTAGTACAGACATCTGATGTTCACTTCTATTTATTTTTAAATTAGAAAATTTAAACCAAATTGTGTAATTCACCTGAAATTGATTCTGATATAAAGTGTTAATGGGTCCAAAAGTATGAATTGTTACATTGAAAATTTTATTTCACACTTTGCCATATAGTTTGCAAACTCATCATGGAAATCTTAACTTCTAATTTTACAGATATATATTTTGATCTTTATTTGAAAAGTAGAATTTTATTCTCAAATCTTTACTAATGGAATATTACTGTGTAACTACTCATAACTACAATGACATTAAATCTACTATAAAATTGATATTTTTTATTATAATTTTTACAGAGTACTTTCAGCTTGGTAGATAGATGTGAAAGGTGCTAACAATTTGAATTAAATACTGCCAGTCAAAATCTTTAAAATATCTAAATCTCAGGTAAGTTGTGTGGAAGACACAAAGAATCAGAGATGCAAATCCCTGTTCTTGGAAAGTTTACCAGTTGAGATCAGTAGATTTTTGCCCACATGTATTAATAATTATAATTTAAGGCAGACTATAATAAATTATCAGAACTGTGTCAACCACTGAAGAGAATCAGGGAGCGGAAAAGACAGGAAGAAGTCCTGAGACATCTTCAAAGACCACTGAGATCTTCGATAGGGCTCTGGCAGTTGATAAATTTCACAAGAGAAGTAAAAAGTGAAAAAAGAGGGAATCAGAATTAATAAATACCCAAAGCAGGGAAATATGAACCTTACTAATAATGTGGTTTCTCTTCAGTTGTACAAGGTGTAGAAAAATTGGGGGACAGATTGTGAAAGGCCTACCTGCAATGCCCCAAGAGCCTGGATACTGTAATTTTGAGACAGAAGATGTTAAGTTGATAGTTTCCAATAGGAGATAGGTAAGCATTAATCCAGGAAATTAGGCTATTAGCACAAATTCATTATTAAAGGGGATGACAGTAGGAGACAATTGCATTCAATCAGGCACTTACTTTTTCACCCATTCAGCAGCGATTTATAAGTACCTGCTGTGAACCAAGCATTGTTCTGAGTTTGCACCCACAGAAATTAATAGACTGCAATAACTTGGTAAGATTTATCTGTCATGCATAAGATGTGAAGATATTTTTCTAACATGACAACAACAATAACAAAAACACAAATAAACCATAAAACAGTAGACTGTAAATGTGGGTACACATTTATAAGATTAGTTTCATAGTAAAACATCTTGAAAGTAAATCAAATTCCATCCTGAAAAAAATATGCACAGCTAATTTTTCAGTTCCAGGCTTCATTTTCCAAAAATATCAATAATCCCCATGGATGAATAAGACTATATCATAAACACATGGGCAATTATTCAAGTTTTTCTCACTCTGTCTTATAGTATTGATATAATGCCCCTCTCCACCCTTTCCGGGTACTTAACTTTTTTGTTTGTTTTTGGTAAACGTTCATATTAGAAGAAATCAACCCTGAATATTTTTTGGAAGGACTGATGTTGAAGCTAAAGCTCCAATAATTTGGCCATCTGATGTGAAGAACTGGCACACTGGGAAAGAGCCTGATGATGGGAAAGATTGAAGGCAAAAGAAGGGAGCAGCAGAGGATGAGATGGTTAGGTAACATCACTGACTCAGTTTGAGCAAATTGACGTGAATCTGAGCAAACTCTAGGAGATAGTGGAGGACAAAGGAGCCTGAGGTATTGAAGCTCTTGGGGGTCACAAAAAGTCAGACAAGACTTAGTGACTGAACAACGACAACAATTCATATAGCAATTATTCTTTTCTAAATTTATGTTAGCCCATGGAAAACTTTCTGTTACTTGGATGTCAATGAAACATTATTGTGTAACTATTCTCAAGTAGTTACATTCTAGTAAGGGGAAACACAGTGAGAAAAAACTATTTATAAACTTGCAAGGAAATTGACTTTTAAGAGATTGTGTCAGAGCCTAAGATAACAACTCTGGGAAATGGCACTTACTTCAGACAGTATGACAAGACAGAGTGATCTGGTGAAGTGATATTTAAACTGAAGCCTAAAGTATGTGAAGATGATAGACATTTGAGCAACAACCAGTTCAGGCAACCTGAATAAGACAAGGTAAAACCATGCTGTAAAAAAATAAAACCGTCTCAAATGCTATGCTTTATGATTCATTGAATTTTGGTAAGTACATTAAAATAACGGTTTGCTTTTATTTTTAATACTGAAATTTTTTAATCATTTTGAAGGAATGGTTTCAAAAAGAGTTTTACATCCTAGTGTCTTCACAGCTATAGTTTTTGAAATAGAAACCTGATAAGACACGGCTTCTAAAAATGTATTTATAAAAATGAGACAGAAAACAAAAATTATAACATATATTTCGGGTTTTCTTTATAGTTCATGTGTTTTATGTTTCTTAACATATATAACACGTTTCTATTCTAGTTATTCATTTTCTATTCTAGTTATTCTATTTCTATTCTAGTTACATTAATTTTGCATATGTAAGATATTAATAGTTGACATACTGGGTTAATCAGATTCTAGCTTATGATCATTAAACAAATGGGTTTTCTGAAGTAATTTACTGAGTTCCCTTTAAACTGTGGTTAATTTACAGGCTTTTATTAAAACATACTAGTTGATTCTTTTCTATTTATGGTGTTACTGTATTATACATCTTAGTTATGTGTTAGGGCAAAATTGGCACCTTGAATCATAATTATATCAGACTAATGCATTTGTCTGTATATAAATCCTGGTTAACAGGAACTTAATCATTAACCTTTTATATGTGTCAGTATTCAAGGACCAAGTTTATTGACAATAATTATCTGAGAATACAAATATTTTTAAAATTTTAGAACCATTTAAGGTAGCAGGCTAAAATTTAAGGGTGCTGTGTGTGCTGTGCTTAGCTGCTCAGTCATGTTTGACACTTTGCGACCCCATAGACTGAAGCCCACCAGGCTCGTCTGTCCATGGGGATTCTGCAGGCAAGAACACTGGAGTTGGTTGCCATGCCCTCCTTGAGGGGATCTTCCTAACCCAGGGATCGAATCCAGGTTTCCTGCATTGCAGATGAATTCTTACCCACTGAGCCACCAGGGACATCCTACATGAATCAAAATGTTATTGTGTGTTATACATGTATACAGGGCATTATAAAAAAACTTATACTGCATTTCATGTTGAACCATTTAAGGACAGGTTGGATGAAATTTAGTTTAAAAATTACAAGTTTTAAACCTAAATATTATTTTGAAGTCTCTTTTCTTATGAATTTTTAAAAATAAATAGATATTTAAATAGTATTCTATCATTTACAAATTTCAGATGTCATAATACAATTTTTGAAGCAGTATTATTGCATGTATGCCATCTGCCGCTCACTCCTTACTGGACTTAAGTCTATTGTCATGTTACTTTCTTTTGCAGGATTATCCTTTGCTCAGAGTTCTTTGGTGAATGAAGGGAGGGCCCAGAGTTTTGGTCTGATCAAGTGGACCTTGTGTAACACACAATCTGGTAAAAAACAGATAATCTTTGTCATTATGAAGTTCAAGTGTTTCTCTAGCATGGTGGTACTTCTATGTAGGCTCTAAGGAAATTTAGTAACCCTGACATGTGAGATATTTTATTGTTACATATTTAGGAACAAAACAAATTTATACCAATAACAAGCAAATAAAAAAGATTACAAAAAATTTAACCTGACTTAGAATGTAAAATTGCCTTTTGCTCTACTTCTTTGTATTCAGCATCAAGATATACATATACACTTACCACCTAAACACACACACACACACACCCTCATATGTACGTATCTTTACACAAGCACGCAACATACATTGCTTCATAACAGATTCTTCAATCAGAGTATGTGGAATAAATGTTGGTTCTGTCCCTGAATATCTGCAAACTTGGGCAGGTCATTTATCCTCTCTGTCTTCACTTTCATCATCCATAAACTTGTCTGTAGAGCTGTACAATCCACAATGCTATAGAACTAAGTGAATCAGTGTATGGAAATCACCTAGAATGGTGCTTCATAAATAGTAATCTCTAAGCAAATGTTAAATGATATCATTACCACTACTCTTTGAATATATAGCAGCAGAAAAATTCTCAGGAGAGAAAATAGAAGATAACTGGGGTTTTGCTGGGAAGACAAGAATGATTTAAATTTTATTTGTAGAAATGTACTGCTACATTACGAAAGTTAGGAAAATCACGCAGCAAGACTGCGTGACAAAAAGCCGATAAGACAGGAAGAAACAGAGGACAAGCATTAAGTTTTTTGTGACTTGAAAGGCAAAATGAATAGGAACAGAGCTGTGAGGCATGCCCAGGAGGCTGAAGAGTACCTGAAGCGTGATACCAGGAACCCTGAGCCACTGGCTGCAAAGAGCTCAGCATCCTCACGGAGGGACAGAGTGCATACCTGTCATGCTTCCCCAAGTCAGAGAGAGCAGAAGATGGCAGCCCTGGAGGAGGCCAAGCCACAGCAGAGGCTCCAGGAGAAAGGCCGCCTGAACCATTGAAAGGTGCTGGGGGAGAAGGAGGCAGACGACTAGACAGCCTAGTGATGGCAGTGCGAACACACTACGTGGTGACCGCAACCACTACGGAGCGACCTGGACCTGTTGTGTCTGGCTGCTCTGACAGTGTCATCTGAGCACAGGGCTGGGGGACGGGTCTAGGGAAGCAGCTTCATCATGGAAAAGCCGAGCTGAGCCTTACCCAGGAGGTTCAGGGCTCTCTGCTATCCTAGAGGACCTCCTCTCTCCTAGAACTGCCATATGTGTGAACTCAGTTGCAAAAAAAGAGGTCAGTGGCAATATCTGTGAAGGCCCAAGACTCGACCAAGTGCCACTCGTAGTGTCCAGAACCAGCTGACAGGTAAAGCGGCTAGGAATATGCCCTGAGAAAAACCCCTGCCCAGCCTGGATTGCTTGGACCTGTCCTGTCTCAGCTTGGTTGTTCCCCTAACCACCAGCTCTGAAGTGATCTTGCCATAGCCTCAGGTCCAGAGACTAGGACCTCTCCAGATGGAGCAGGCAGCTAAAAGCTGACCTCTTCTGGGAGGAATTTTCAGAGCCAACTTTCAGCCCCCTTTCCAAGGGCAGGCTTTTAGGATGGTGCTAATGGTCCGGGAGAATGGGTCCATCCATAACTCTCCAACGCATTCCCTGTGGGTGGGGGAAGGTAGTATTAGATCTGCACTCCCTAGAAGAGTCAGAGACCCATGTCACCACCTGTAGAATTCAAAGGCCACTTGCTCCTCTGAAAATGGGAAAGCTGGGGCACTGTGGGTGAACCGCTCTGGGCTCTTTTTTGGTTGAGACTTTAGGCTTGTCCCTTCTTCTTGGCCTTTTTCGTCTTCTCAGTTGAAACTGAGGTGGTGGAAGCAGATGTGTTCTGAACAATTTCCCGTTCTCAAACTTGGGCAGCTTCCCCAGGCTTCCACAGATTCCTGACTGTTTAAACACTCCATGTAGTTTTTAAAAGAAAGTGCTATGAACACTTACAAATTAGCTAAAGAAAAGGAATTAAACTTAAAAATTAACACTAAATCAAACTTTTACATCTCTCTCTTTGAGGGAAAAAAAGGTACAATAGCAAAATCCAAATTTTTATTTTTATTTTATTAATTGGAAAAAATGTGATATATATTATTAAATGAATGGTTAAGACATTCTAGGTATTGAGTGAAGTATATTACATCTGGGAAGATCACACATTTTTTTTTGTCCTGCACAGTCCTAGTCCCTTATATTTCTGATGTCACTTTTTGTTTAGCTTTTGCCTCAGACTTCTCAATAATTAACAAAATGTTACTATTAGTAGACAGATAAAAACACATCAGGATTATTTTGCTAGATCTCCACTTTGTAACTCCAGTTGTGAAAACACAAATGGGTGAAAAGCAATTTTCTCACCTTATGGTTAAATAAGTAATAAATAAGCTAGAAGACAAATCTCTTTTCCTGATCCCTTCTAGACAAGGTAACTCCAGCAATATTTCATAGACAGCACATACAGCCCTCCACTGTTTAAAAAGAACATAGTGATTGAAGTATTCAAAGCCATCATCTAAGACTGCCCACTTAGCTAACCAGGCAGATGGGGCCATAGTCTCTGATATTGAAAATAATTTTCTCTAGAAAAATACCATAAACATGATTTTGGAGAGATGAGAGACAGAAGGCTAAGGGACAGACTAAAGAACAAAAATAATTCTTCTGTTATGTTTTTATATTTAGATAAACAAAGATAACTTACTTGCTTTTGCTCTACAGTTGTGAATGTGTATACATTTTTAGACAGTTTCATTGTTAAGAAATTCTAAAAGTTTATTCCATAAATTTAATACTATGATAAGTAAATATGATTGATATATATGAATAATAATGTTTCTACTATCTTTCACTCTCAGAATTGTACTAGTATGAACAGTATATTGTGGGTTCACTTTAACTTAATCATTTGACTGCATGGGCAGCTAATGTAATGCCACCAAAAATGTATTCTTTATGTCTCCACAAATGCCAGTACATGCTTACCTGAACTTATTTTGAAAAACAAAAAAGTAGTTAAAGCCACAGGAAAAAAAAAAAAAAAAAGACTCATACTATGCAGGCCCACATATTTTCACCAAAAATTATGAAATTTTAATATCTCCTCACATATTTTTATTCTTGTATATATTCTTATATATGCTCCTTTTTTCCATGAATAATTTACAATTAAGTTGCTGACAACACTGCACTTTACCACTAAATTAGAATCAATAGGAGTTATATTATGTATGCTTGAGAAATTTGTGATAGTTAAACAAGATTACATTTTAGTATAGAGTCATTAAAATCACCTCAGCATTAAGACTATAATTAATAAATTATAATCTCTTTCAGAATGAATACATTAATGAATTTATTTTTGTATATTTTATATACATTTTTTGAGAACATATTATGCCACTTTCTGTATTTAATAAGTTATGAACATAATAGTCAAAAGCTGTACTCACAGGATAATTAAAATCTATTGAGTTGTGCCTAACAAGACAGATTAATAGCATATTTTATGTCATTAAAAGCTTAAGGAAAAAAAAAATACCAGGGAAAATTGATAGATTACAACTGGCTACTGTTTTGGATAAGAATATATAATCTAGGTCATTCTTTGGAGTTCTATTTGAACATAAACTTGAAAGATGTAAAAATGTCAGTCATGGGAATATCTGGCAGTCAGATGCTATAGTCTGAGGGAACATAAAGTGCAAAGGCCTTATTGAAGTATAAGTTCTGTTTGATCAAGGAAGAATAAGAGGGTGATGTAGCTTGAAGGCAGAAAATGAACCACAGAAAAGGAACCACATAACTGATGATGTCAGAGCAGCTGTCAAGTTGGTTGGAATCACACAAGGCGTTTTAATCACTGTCTAGATTTAGATTTAAGAGCTTGCAAACTATAGCAGGCCAAATAGCTCTCAGACAACTTTACATGGCCTGAGAAGCCAGTAATTTTTTTGTTGTTATTGCTGTTTTTACATTATTACATGTTTGTTAATAAAACATCAAAAACAAAGGAGAAGAACATGTAGCAGAGACCATATGTGGAACGGGAGGCTGAAAATATTTACTTTCTGGCCCTTTCTGAAGGAAAAATTGTCAACTCCAGGTTGAAGACCATTAGGATTTGAAAGCAGAAGAGTCACATACCATGGTCTACATTTCATAAAGATCACTCTGAGGGACATGGTGACCATATTCTGCACATGGGCAAGAGCAGAAGCAGGAACATCTATTAAAATACGATGGCAGTAGTTCAGCCATCAGCCAGTGACGGTCCAGGGTTGTAACCTTGAAGCAGCCAAAAATTGTTTGGATGTGAGATATAATTGAAGGTAAAATCAGCAAAGATTGCTGATGGTTTTGTATAGGAGGGAAAGAGAACAGTCAAGCATCAGTCCTTAAATTGTAGAGTGAATTACTATATGTCAATTTCTTTGAGGTAGAAGACCCATAATGTACAATTTTTGTTAGTGTTCAGGTTTAGAGATTTTTTTTCCTTCCTCTAGAATTAAACTCTTCTCTTCTATTATTTCTTTATGTTTTTTTTTAAATAAAGCTGTTAGAGCAAATGAATGTAGAAAATATTAGCATTTATTAAAGTTATCTTTCTTAATTACTATTCTTCAATATATTTCCAATTTAATCATCAGTTTCTTTCACTGACACCAAATTTGAAAATAACAACTTAAGAGTAGCAAAGGAATTTTGTCAAAAACCTAGAAAAGGACACAGTCATATTCACCTTAAATAAATTTTGTCACTTTATAGACCCTTACTGCATCTATACTGGAGCTAGAGAACTATTTTTGTTAATGTACATAAGTAGCCTATAAACATTTTCCCATTTTACACAGCTAATCTAAAATAATCATTTCTGCAGTTATATTAGTCACCATGAGACAATTTACCAAACTTTTATGGTATCTGTTTTTAATAAAATTAAAGTCCTTTAATAATGGTATTTCCAGTTTTTTGAAAAATTCAATAGCCTTAGCTATCTACACTCTTTCTTTCATTAAAAAAAACTAATTTCTAATTATTTAAATATCTTAATCTAAGCAGTGTTTATGGGGTTCAGGCATACAAGAGAATTTATCAAAGGGTATATAGAGTCAGACATGACTGAAGTGACTTAGCATAACAAAACAGCACAGCACATATACAGGAAAAATGCAACGAACTGTTGAGAAAAGGAAATCATTTTACTGCATGGAAGTTTTGATTCAATAAAAAGTTATGTAAAGCATTTTCCACAATACCTGGCATATACTAAGGGCAAGAAGTGATAGATATAGATCAAAATAAGTGTCACCTAAAACCTCCAGAAATAAATTTCCAGTTACATTTTGACAAATGTAAGCACTAACTAGTCAAAGGAAGATTCGTTTTAATAATTGGTCAAATGTTTGGTACACTATATATCATATATAGATGTCTAGAATATAATCTACACATCAATAAAGTATTATACAAGTAGTATAGATGTTAGAATATTCCTGCATATTCAAAGTTCAAAAAATTTAAGAGGGAAGTAATTTATTGTTCATCAATGAGACTGATAAAATGCTTGAAACATTTTCAGTGCTGAAAGCTCAAGATTTGAGCTGGTAGATATAATAGACATTACTCTTTATAGAACAAATTTCTCATAAAATCAAAGTAAATTCTCTAATTTTTTTGAGACTAATAAAAATGAAGATCAGATACAGCCCATTACATGTAATATAACATTTGATAATCCTGTTTTGACTGATAACTTGTACCATATCCCTCCTCCAGCAAAGAATATACAGTGTTTTCTTTTTAATTAAAATAATATAGTTTTGCATTTTGAGCCAGATTTTTAGTAATTAACAGGTGAACATAGAGATATTAACATACTTTTTGCTGTTTTGGTCCAGACTTACATTAAACCTCTCGGAGATTAGAAATTATAATTTTTCATTCACTATAGAAAATTACATCTTTATTATAGTTTAAGAGTAAATTTTTATTTTTTAGCATATCCTGTTATTCTAGGTAAAATCACTTTTGCATCTTCAGTCTCACATTTTATCAACTTTTCTAGGTATAGATACATGTATTATTTACTTAGACATCACCTATTTCTCTGAGTTAACTGTCTACTTCAATATTTCTAATGAATGTAAGGTTCCAAGTATCTTAACACAATGTTTTTTTTCTTTTTATATTTCTACCATCCCCTCATGATTTTAGGTGACACTTACATTTTATGATGTCAGGAATGTAGTATTTAGGGAACTAAATGACTAGACTAAATGAGCACCTAGTTTGGTGTCAGATCTAGACTCAAATCTCAACTCTCTAGAGATATGGCTTATTCTGTGCTTAGTCACCCAGTCACGTCCAGCTCTTCATGCCCCTCATGGACTGCAGCCTGACAGGCTCCTCTGTCCATGGGAATTCTCCAGGCAAGAATACTAGAGTGGGTTGCCATGCCCTCCTCCATGGCATCTTCCCAACCCAGGGATTGAGCCCAGGTCTTCCACACTGCAAGGGGATTCCCTACAGTCGGAGCCACCAGGGAAGTACTATAGAGTTATGGTTTACTTGTGTTATTTGATCCCTTTTAAGTTTATTTAGGGATTTCTAAGTCACTTGCTACCTCCTAAGTCACTTCAGTCGTGTCCGACTCTGCCACCGCTTAGACGGCAGTCCACCGGGCTCCCCGTCCTAGGGATTCTCCAGGCAAGAACACTGGAGTGGGTTGCCATTTCCTTCTCCAATGCATGAAAGTGAAAAGTGAAAGTGAAGTTGCTCAGTCGTATCCGACCCTCAGCAACCCTATGGACTGCAGCCTACCAGGCTCCTCCATCCACGGGATTTTCCAGGCAAGAGTACTGGAGTGGGTTGCCATTTCCTTCTCCAATTAAACCCTTTAAAATGAGAATGAGAATGATCATACCATTATGGAATGTTTCCAATAATAAAGGTGGGATGAAGTGGCTAGTTACTGACACATTCCCTGGTGGCCCAGATGGCAAAGAATCAGCTTGTAATGTGGAGACCCAGTTTCAATCCCTGGGTCAGGAAGATCCCCTGGAGAAAGGATGGCAATCCATTCCGATATTCTTGCATGGAGAATTCCATAGACAGAGGAGCAAGGTGGGCTACAGTCCTTGGGGTTCTAAAGAGTCGGACACAGCTGAGAGACTAATACACACACACACAGAAATACACAATCCTGTAAGAAACATTTCCTATTTTTAGGTAGGCTCATTTCTTATATTTCCTTCAAACCCCAACAAACATACAAAAAGTGCTCTTAAGTCAACAGCAAATACGTGCAACTTTCCCGAACAATTTTCATGAGGCAGATACTGCATTTTTCTTGTTCTCAGCCTTTCACAACATGATACTGTGTTTGAACAAGACAGAAAAACCACTGAAAATCTCAAATGTTTTGGATGCTGACAAAGGCAGACTTTTAAAAATCATCATCTTCAAAAAAATTCTGTGCTATCTAACTGTCCTGTATAAAGAAATCTTAATTGGATAAAGGGACAGGTTTTCTTCCCTTAATTGTGATGATCTTTGGGTATCCATTTCAACACCTGAGAAAGAAAAGTGGTGCAAACATCTTAACTCATTAGCCAGTTTGTGCCACTCAGCACACCTAGATTTAAATACCAATTCCTTCAGAGACAGGACTTAGATCTCTGAACCCCTCCTTTTTGTCTTGTCAGTTACCAAAACCACTGTGGAATTGTGTAGAGTACCTTTCGTCAGCTGGCTTATGTTATGATCCTATTTATAAGACAACAAGATTGATATTTGGCAGGAACGAAAAGTAACTACAGTGTCCTAGAAGACAAAATACATCACATATTCACTTAGGTACAAAGGAATGATTCCTCTCTGAATAGGAATGTCTGGGAAAGCAGCTCAGAATGTTTTGCAGTAGCATGTGCTATTTTCTGGGTCAGTTCTCTCTTTAATATACTTGGATAAAGTTTTCTTTCCAATGTTTCTAATATTGAAATGTGGAGTTTCAAAGATGAACCCAAAGGAATCACTGTAGCACATAATTAATCTTGATATTAAGGTTTTCCTGACCTGCATATTAAAGTATGGCTTATTTTTTCACTTGTCATTTTTTCTTGGTAAAAAGCAAAGAAAATCAATTCTGCACCTCATAGATGAAAGAAGAACTCTCTTTCTCTCTTTCCACACATACACACACATCTATCTGTTATATATGTATATGCACATATAGGTATATAATGTACATATATAATGTTCATGTACATGTATATACAAATATTTAATGTACTATGTGAAGTAAAATACATATATTAAAGCAGATAAAATTTGCCTATATAGATTGATTTAATCACCCATATTCTCAAAATAACTACCTTCCCTTGAAAATGGCAAGACTTTTTTAAAAAGTAAATTTTGCTTCAGAATATTTCGCCTAAATTCTTATAAATTTATCTGCTATTTTGTGTGAAGAAAATCACGTTTAACCTGGACTGTATTGAGAGTAATGTGTGGAGCTGTGCTCCACAAAATGCTGCACTGTGTGGAGAGTGGTATGTAACTTTAACATGTCTTACAGGACTCTCTTTCCCTCAGTTAGGTTAGAAATTCTAGAAAGCCTTATATTAATATTGGAGATTTGCAATTGTAGTAAGCACTAATAAAAGAATACAGAATATAGAAAAAAATTCTATGAAACTATAATAAAAGCATGTTTCCTTGGTGGTTCAGTTGGTAAAAAATCTGCCTGAAGTGCAGTAGGCCTGGGTTTGATCCCTGGATCAGGAAAATTCCCTGGAGGAGGAAATGGCAACCTACTCCAGTACTCTTGCCTGAGAGATCCCATAGACAGAGGAGCCTGGCAGGTTACAGACCATGGGGTCACAATGAGTTGGTCACAACTGAGCAACTTTCACCTTAATGAAAGTGAAAATGCTCATTTACTTTAATTTTACCTAGATTTAAAGCTACTATGTTTCACAAATACTTATCACAATCACAGCCAAATGTATGTCTCATTATGCTTCTTTAAAGTGAGGAGCTACTTCACGTTCAAGGTCAGAAGGGGCGGCTGTGAGGAGATAACCCTCGTCCAAGGTAAGGAGTAGCAGCTGCACTTTGCTGGAGGAGCCGTGAAGAGATACCCCATGTCCAAGGTAAGAGAAACCCAAGAAAGACGATAGGTGTTGCGAAAGGCATCAGAGTACGGACACACAAACCATAATCAGAGAAAATTAGTCAATCTAATCACACTAGGACCACAGCCTTGTCTAACTCAATGAAACTAAGTCATGCCATGTTGGGCCAACCAAGAAGAGCAGGTCATGGTGTAGAGGTCTGACAGAATGTGGTCCGCTGGAGAAGGTAATGGCAAACACTTCAGTATTCTTGCCTTGAGAACCCCATGAACAGTATGAAAAGGCAAAATGATAGGATACCAAAAGAGGAACTCCCCAGGTCATTAGGTGCCCAATATGCTATTGGAGATCAGTGGAGAAATAACTCCAGAAAGAATGAAGGGATGGAGCCAAAGCAAAAACAATACCCAGTTGTGGATGTGACTGGTGTTAGAAGCAAGATACGATGCTGTAAAGAGCAATATTGCATAGGAACCTGGAATCTCAGGTCCGTGAATCAAGGCAAATTGGAAGTGGTCAAATAGGAGATGACAGGAGTGAACATCAACATTCTAGGAATCAGGGAACTAAAATGGACTGGAATGGGTGAATTTAACTCAGATGACCATTATAACTACTAGTGCAGGCAAGAATCCCTTAGAAAAAATGGAGTAGCCATCATGGTCAACAAAAGAGTCCAAAATGCAGTACTTGGATGCAATCTCAAAAATGACAGAATGATCTCTGTTCATTTCCAAGGCAAACAATTCAATATAATGGTAATCCAAATCTATGCCCCAATCAGTAATGCTGAAGAAGCTGAAGTTGAATGATTCTATGAAGACCTACAAGACCTTTTAGAACTAACACCCAAAAACGATGTCCTTTTCATTATAGGGGACTGGAATGCAAAAGTAGGAAGTCAAGAAACACCTGGAGTAACAGGCAAATTTGGCCTTGGAATACAGAATGAAGCAATGCAAAGGGTAATAGAGTTTTGCCCAAAAAACACACTGGTCATAGCAAACATCCTCTTCCAACAACACAAGAGAAGACTCTATACTTGGACATCACCAGATGGACAACACTGAAATCAGATTGATTCTATTCTTTGCAGCCAAAGATGGAAAAGCTCTATACAGTCAGCAAAAACAAAACTGGGAGCTGACTGTGGCTCAGACCATGAACTCCTTATTCCCAAATTCAGATTTAAACTGAAGAAAGTAGGGAAAACCACTATACCATTTAGGTATGACCTAAATCAAATTCCTTATGATTATACAGTGGAAGTGAGAAATAGATTAAGGGACTAGATCTGATAGATAGAGTACCTGATGAACTATGGAATGAGGTTCGTGAAATTGTACAGGAGACAGGGATCAAGACCATCCCCATGGAAAAGAAATGCAAAAAAGCAAAATGGCTCTCTGGGGAGGCCTTACAAATAGCTGTGAAAAGAAGAGAAAAGCAAAGGAGAAAAGGAAAGATATAAGCATCTGAATGCAGAATTCCAAAGAATAGCAAGGAGAGATAAGAAAGCCTTCCTGAGTGATCAATGCAAAGAAATAGAGGAAAACAGCAGAAGGGGAAAGACTAGAGATTACTTCAAGAAAATTAGAAATCCAGGGAACATCTCATGCAAAGGTAGGCTCGATAAAAACAGAAATGGTATGGACCTAACAGAAGCAGAAGATATTAAGAAGAGGTGGCAAGAATACACAGAAGAACTGTACAAAAAAGATCTTCACGACCCAGACAATCACGATTGTGTGATCACTCACCTAGAGCCAGACATCCTGGAATGTGAAGTCAAGTGGGCCTTAGAAAGCATCACTACGAACAAACTAGTGGTGGTGATTGAATTCCAGTTGAGCTATTTCAAATCCTAGAAGATGATACTGTGAAATTGCTGCACTCAACATGCTGGCAAATTTGGAAAATTCAGCAGTGACCACAGAACTGGAAAGGTCAGTTTTCATTCTGATCCCAAAGAAAGGCAATGCCAAAGAATGCTCAAACTACCGCACAATTGCACTCATCTCACGTGGTAGTAAGGTAATGCTCAAAATTCTCCCAGCCAGGCTTCAGCAGTACTTGAACCGTGAACTTCCAGATGTTCAAGCTGGTTTTAGAAAAGGCAGAGGAACCAGAGATAAAATTGCCAACATCCGCTGGATCATGGAAAAAGCAAGAGAGTTCCAGAAAAACATCTCAGTCAGTTCAGTTAAGTCGCACTGTCATGTCCAACTTTTTGCAACCCCATGAATTGCAGAATGCCAGGCTTCCCTGTCCATCACCAACTCCCAGAGTTCACTCAGACTCACGACAATCGAGTAAGTGATGTCATCCAGCCAGCTCATCCTCTGTAGTCCCTTTCTCCTCCTGCACCCATCCCTCCCAGTATCAGTCTTTTCCAATAGTCAACTCTTTGCATGAGGTGGTCAAAGTACTGGAGTTTCAGCTTCAGCATCATTCCCTCCAAATAAATCCCAGGGCTGATCTCCTTCAGAATGGACTGGTTGGATCTCCTTGCAATCCAAGGGACTCTCAAGAGTCTTCTCCAACAGCACAGTTCAAAAGCATCAATTATTTGGTGCTCAGCTTTCTTCACAGTCCAACTCTCATATCCATACATGACCACAGGAAAAACCATACCCTTGACTAGACGGACCACTGTGGGCAAAGTAATGTCTACTTTTCAATATGCTGTCCAAGTTAGTCATAACTTTTCTTCCAAGGAGTAAGCGTCTTTAACTTTCATGGCTGCAGTCACCATCTGCAGTGATTTTGGAGCCCAAAAATCTAAAGTCTAACACAGATTCCACTGTTTCCTCATCTATTTCCCATGTAGTGATGGGACCAGATGCCATGATCTTGGTTTTCTGAATGTTGAGCTTTAAGCCAACTTTTTCACTCTCCACTTTCACTTTCATCAAGAGGCTTTTTAGTTCATCTTCACTTTCTGCCATAAGGGTGGTGTCATCCGCATATCTGAGGTTATTGATACTTCTGACAATCTTGATTCCAGCTTGTGCTTCTTCCAGCCCACCGTTTCTCATGATATATTCTGCTTATAAGTTAAATAAGCAGGGTGACAATATACAGCCTTGGCGTACCCCTTTTCCTACTTGGAACCGGTCTGTTGTTCCATTCCACTTCTAATTGTTGCTTCCTGACATGCATATAGGTTCTCAAGAGGCAGGTCAGGTGGTCTGGTATTCCCATCTCTTTCAGAATTTTCCACAGTTTATCCACACAGTCAAAGGTTTTGGCATAGTCAATAAAGCAGAAATAGATGTTTTTCTGGAACTCTTGCTTTTTCCATGATCTAGTGGATGTTGGCAATTTGATCTCTGGTTCCTCTGCCTTTTCTAAAACCAGGTTGAACATCTGGAAGTTCATGGTTCTCATATTGGTTAAGCCTGGCTGGGAGAATTTTGAGCATTACTTTACTAGCATGTGTGATGAGTGCAATTGTGCAGTAGTTTGAGCATTCTTTGGCATTGCCTTTCTTTGGGATTGGAATGAAAACTGACCTTTTCCAGTCCTGTGGCCACTGCTGAGTTTTCCAAATTTGCTGGCATATTGAGTGTGGCACTTTGACAGCATCATCTTTCAGGATTTGATATAGTTCAACTGGAATTCCATCACCTCCACTAGCTTTGTTCGTAGTGACGCTTTCTAAGGCCCACTTGACTTCACATTCCAGGATGTCTGGCTCTAGGTGTGTGATCACACCATCGTGATTATCTTGGTCATGAAGATCTTTTTTGTATAATTCTTCTGTGTTTCCTTGCCACCTCTTCTTAATATCTTCTGCTTCTGTTAGGTCCATACCATTTCTGTCCTTTATCGAGCCCATCTCTGCATGAAATGTTCCCTTTTTTTCTCTAATTTTCTTGAAGAGATCTCTAGTCTTTCCCATTCTGTTGTTTTCCTCTATTTGCTTTGAAAGTGTGGATAACAATAAACTTTGGAAAATTCTGAAAGAGATGGGAATACCAGACCACCTGACCTGCCTCTTGAGAAATCTGTATGCAGGTCAGGAAGAAACTATTAGAAGTGGACATGGAACAACAGACTGGTTCCAAATAGGAAAAGGAGTATGCCAAGGCTGTATATTGTCACCCTGCTTATTTAACTTATATGCAGAGTACATCATGAGAATTGTTGGGCTGGACAAGAACAAGCTGGAATCAAGATTGCCAGGAGAAATATCAATAACCTCAGATAGGGAGATGACTCCACCCTTATGGCAGAAAGTGAAGAGGAACTAAAAGCATCTTGATGAAAGTGAAAGAGGGGAGTGAAAAAGTTGTCTTAAAGCTCAACATTCAGAAAAATAAGATCATGGCATCTGATTCCATCACTTCATGGGAAATAAATGGGGAAACAGTGGAAACAGTGTCAGACTTTATTTTGGGGGGGTCCAAAATCACTGCAGATTGTGATTTCAGGCATGAAATTAAAAGACGCTTACTCCTGGAAGGATAGCATATTCAAAAGCAGAGACATTACTTTGCCAACAAAGGTCCATCTAGTCAAGGCTACAGTTTTTCCAGTGGTCATGTATGGATGTGAAATTTGGACTGTGATGAAAGCTGAGCTCTGAAGAATTGATGCTTTTGAACTGTGGTGTTGGAGAAGACTCTTGAGTGTCCCTTGGATTGCAAGGAGATCCAACCAGTCCATTCTAAAGGAGATCAGTCCTGGGTGTTCTTTGGAAGGACTGATGCTAAAGCTGAAACTCCAATACTTTGGCCACCTCATGCGAACAGTTGACTTATTAGAAAGGACACTGATGCTGGGAGGGATTGCAGACAAAAGGAGAAAGGGACGACAGAGAATGAGATGGCTGGATGGCATCACCGACTTGATGGACATGAGTTTGGGTGAACTCCAGGTGTTGGTGATGGACAGGGAGGCCTGGCATGCTGTGATTCATGGGGATGCAAAGAGCTGGCCTCTTGAGTGCCTGAACGTAACTGAGCTAATAGTTTAGAAAATTTACAGATAATTATGTTAGAATTAAAGAAGAAAGTTATGAGATGATTCTGATTTAAATACATTTGTAGGAGGGTTCCCTTTTCTCCACACCCTCTCCAGCATTTATTGCTTGCCGATTTTTGGATCGCAGCCATTCTGACTGGTGTGAAGTGGTACCTCATTGTGGTTTTGAGTTGCATTTCTCTAATAATGAGTGATGTTGAGCATCTTTTCATGTGTTTGTTAGCCATCCGTATTTCTTCTTTGGAGAAATGTCTATTACGTCTTTGGCCCATTTTTTGATTGGGTTGTTTATTTTTCTGGAATTGAGCTGCATAAGTTGCTTGTATATTTTTGAGATTAGTTGTTTGCCAGTTGCTTCATTTTCTATTATCTTCTCCCATTCAGAAGGCTGTCTTTTCACTTTGCTTATATTTTCCTTTGTTGTGCAGAAGCTTTTAATTTTAATTAGATCCCATTTGTTTATTTTTGCTTTTATTTCCAGAATTCTGGGAGGTGGATCATAGAGGATCCTGCTGTGATTTATGTCTGAGAGTGTTTTGCCTATGTTCTCCCCTAGGAGTTTTATAGTTTCTGGTCTTACATTTAGATCTTTAATCCATTTTGAGTTTATTTTTGTGTGCGGTGTTAGAAAGTGATCTAGTTTCATTCTTTTACAAGTGGTTGACCAGTTTTCCCAGCACCACTTGTTAAAGAGATTGTCTTTACTCCATTGTATATTCTTGCCTCCTTTGTCAAAGATAAGGTGTCCATATGTGTGTGGATTTATCTCTGGGCTTTCTATTTTGTTCCATTGATGTATATGTCTGTCTTTGTGCCAGTACCATACTGTTTTGATGACTGTGGCTTTGTAGTAGAGCCTGAAGTCAGGCAAGTTGATTCCTCCAGTTCCATTCTTCTTTCTCAAGATTGCTTTGGCAATTCGAGGTTTTTTGTATTTCCATACAAATCTTGAAATTATTTGTTCTAGTTCTGTGAAAAATATGGCTGGGAGCTTGATAGGGATTTCATTGAATTTGTAAATTGCTTTGGGTAGTGTACTCATTTTCACTATATTGATTCTTTTGATCCATGAACATGGTATATTTCTCCATCTATTAGTGTCCTCTTTGATTTCTTTCATCAGTGTTTTATAGTTTTCTATATATAGGTTTTTAGTTTCTTTGGGTAGATATACTCCTAAGTATTTTATTCTTTTCGTTGCAATGGTGAGTGGAATTGTTTCCTTAATTTCTTTTTCTACTTTCTCATTATTAGTGTATAGGAATGCAAGGGATTTCTGTGTGTTGATTTTATATCCTGCAACTTTACTATATTCATTGATGAGCTCTAGTAATTTTCTGGTGGAGTCTTTAGGGTTTTCCATGTAGAGGATCATGTCGTCTGCAAACAGTGAGAGTTTTACTTCTTCTTTTCCAATTTGGATTCCTTTTATTTCTTTTTCTGCTCTGATTGCTGTGGCCAAAACTTTCAGAACTATGTTGAATAGTAGCGGTGAAAGTGGACACCCTTGTCTTGTTCCTGACTTTAGGGGAAATGCTTTCAATTTTTCACCATTGAGGATAATGTTTGCTGTGGGTTTGTCATATATAGCTTTTATTATGTTGAGGTATGTTCCTTCTATTCCTGCTTTCTGGAGAGTTTTTATCATAAATGGATGTTGAATTTTGTCAAAGGCCTTCTCTGCATCTATTGAGATAATCATATGGTTTTTATTTTTCAATTTGTTAATGTGGTGAATTACATTGATTGATTTGTGGATATTGAAGAATCCTTGCATCCCTGGGATAAAGCCCACTTGGCATGGTGTATGATCTTTTTAATGTGTTGTTGGATTTTGATTGCTAGAATTTTGTTGAGGATTTTTGCATCTATGTTCATCAGTGATATGAACCCTCCTACACTGTTGGTGGGAATGCAAACTAGTACAGCCACTATGGAGAACAGTGTGGAGATTCCTTAAAAAATTGCAAATAGAACTACCTTATGACCCAGCAATCCCACTGCTGGGCATACACACCAAGGAAACCAGAATTGAAAGAGACACATGTAATCCAATGTTCATCACAGCACTGTTTATAATAGCCAGGACATGGAAACAACCTAGATGTCCATCAGCAGATGAATGGATAAGAAAGCTGTGGTACATATACACAATGGAGTATTACTCAGCCATTAAAAAGAATTCATTTGAATCAGTTCTGATGAGATGGATGAAACTGGAGCCGATTATACGGAGTGAAGGAAGCCAGAAAGAAAAACACCAATACAGTATACTAACACATATATATGGAATTTAGAAAGATGGCAATGACGACCCTGTATGCAAGACAGGAAAAAAGACACAGCTGTGTATAACGGACTTTTGGACTCAGAGGGAGAGGGAGAGGGTGGGATGATTTGGGAGAATGGCATTCTATCATGTATACTATCATGTAAGAATTGAATCGCCAGTCTATGTCTGACGCAGGATACAGCATGCTTGGGGCTGGTGCATGGGGATGACCCATAGAGATGTTATGGGGAGGGAGGAGGGAGGGGGGTTCATGTTTGGGAACACATGTAAGAATTAAAGATTTTAAAATAAAAATAAAAATAAAAATAAAATGTTACTTGTTTACAGAAGTAGCATTTACAATTGATTTCATTGATGGAAGAAAAATGAAAATCTAGAAAAAAAAATAAATACATTTGTACATTTTTTTTTGAAAAATAAATATACGCTGTTGTTGTTTAGTCACTCAGTTGTGTCTGACTATTTGTTACCCCATGGGCTACAGCACCCAGGGTCCCCTGTCCTTCATCTTCCAGGAGCTTGCTCAAACTCATGTCCATTGA
Organism: Capricornis sumatraensis; assembly: GCF_032405125.1. Classification (NCBI taxonomy): domain Eukaryota; kingdom Metazoa; phylum Chordata; class Mammalia; order Artiodactyla; family Bovidae; genus Capricornis; species Capricornis sumatraensis. The sequence goes on along the minus strand of NC_091091.1, from coordinate 5,040,733 downwards.
CTCAATGATGCCACCAACCAACACATCCTCTGTCATCCCCTCCTCCTCCTGCCTTCAATCTTTCCCTATATCAGGGTCTTTTTTAATGAGTCAATTCCTCAGATCAGATGGTCAAAGTACTGGAGCTTCAGCTTAAGCATCAGTCCTTCTAATGAATCTTCAGAATTGATTTCCTTTAGGATTGACTGTTTTGATCTCCCTGCAGTCAAGGGACTTTCAAGAGTCTTCTCCAACACCAGAGTTCACAAGCATCAATTCCTCTGCATTCAGCCTTCTTTATGGTCCAACTCCCACAACTATATATAACTACTGGAAAAAACATAGCTTTTACTATACAGAGTTTTTTTGGCAGAGTAGTATCTCTGCTTTTTAATACATTGTCTAGGTTTACATAGCTTTACTTCCAAGGAGCAAGTGTCTTTTAATTTTCTGGCAACAGTCACCATCAGCAGTGATTTTGGAAACCCCCCACCCCCAAAATAAACTCTGTCACTGTATTCATTGTTTCCCCATGAATTTTGCCATGAAGTGATGGGACTGGATGCCATGATATTCGTTTTTTGAATGTTGAGTTATAAGCCAGCTTTTTCACTCTTCTACTCTACAAGGTAAATGTACCCTACAAGGCATTTACTTGGTTAGCCAAAAATTTTGTTCAGGCTTTTCCATAACATCTTATGGAAAAACTTGAATGAGCTTATTGGCCAACTTAATATATAGTGAGGCTTATTTTATAGTCTATTCAGGGAACAGTATCAGCTTCCTTCATCATTTTTTTCATAGATGTAAAATAAGAAATGTAAATGGTTTAACTTACATCTAAATTAATAATTAAATAAAGTAAATTCCCATTCACAGAGTTAATATAATTTAACTATGACAGATGATTTTTTTTCACTTATATAAATTTCATAAATTTCTCAGGCATTTAGGACTTCAGATATTTTGTCTTGCCTGCTCATGGAATAAACTTTAAATAGCTGTTTGCATACATAGAAATTCAACCAACTTATTTTCACGCTTTTTCCCTTTTAATCTATCATATATGTCCTTGAGGCAAACACAAACATATTGAAAATTGTATTGCAACTTGATACACAATTAAGTAAATTATGGGGTTTTATAAATGGTTTTCATAAAGAATTGAATACAACTGAGCAACTGAACAACAACAACAAAATGGTATTACTATAAGCCAACATCCCCAGTGTTGAAAAATTATTAACTAAATAATGTTAATCCTAGTCAACATGTGCTGCATATGTGATTATAGTGAGCCAGGCACTCTGCTAAGATAAAAATAGACATACTCATTTCTGCATTGGTACTATTACTTTCACCATTTTATAGATGATGAAAATGAAGTTTAGAGGAGTTAAAATATTATCATCTTGCCCAAGGCTTTATATTTGCAGAGCAGTGATTTTAACTATGCTCTTATACTGCCTGCTATCATGATTCACTGCCCTATTTCTTCATTCCTTAATAAGTCATGACATTCATACATCCCACTGGCTTTAATAACTAATATTTTCTCCCCATCATTCTTTTCTCACAAGCCAAAAATATGGTAGATATGTTGATAAATAACATTTACGTGATCCTTCTTGTTGTTGTTCAGTCACCAGTCGTGTCTGACTCTTTGTGACCCCAAATACCAAACTGCTGAAAATAATGTTATGGGTGGGTGAGCTAGTATTTACAATTTTTACAGATTAAAAAAAAGTGAAACAATGACAAAATAAAATTTCTCTTAAATTGCAAACAAGAAAGTGATGAAATCATAATATATGAACTTAGGAAGGCTTGCTTCAAAAAATATGTACCCTCAATCATCAGTGAACTTGTTTTCAAAGCAAAGAGGTATATGACAGCCCTTGCTCTCAACTAGGTTATTATTGCAATAGAGAAGCAACACACTTACACATGAAAAATAACTAGCATATAAGCTAGTTGATGCCTCACAAAAGAATAGTGCACATGGGAAGTGCTACTGTAATTTAGAGCTGGAAAATTTCTTTCTCTTTTTTGGCTTCCTCAAAGGCTCCATTTCACCTTATTTATACATCCACATCCAATTCAACATAAGCTAAAAATACTCAACTTGCACCATATATGAACTAATTGTTATTGCTGTTGTTGTTCAGTCCCTCAGTCCTGTCCGGCTCTGCCACCCATGGACTGCAGCATGCCAGGCTTCCCTGTCTTTCACAACCTTCTGGAGTTTGCTCAAACTTATGTCCATTCAGTCAGTGCTGCCACCCAACCATCTTGTCATTTGTTGTCCCCTTCTCCTCCTGCCTTCAATCTTTCCCAGCATCAGGGTCTTTTCTAATGAGTCAGCTCTTCCTATCAGGTGGCCAAAGTATTTGAGCTTCAGCTTTAGCATGAACTATTTGGGTTTCAGCTATTCAATCTGCTCTGTCTAGCAGTAATTTAATCACATGCATGAGCCATAGGGTAAGATTTTATTTTGTAGCTTATTAATGTAGAAAAGAAATATATATGCATGGTGGCTTTAAGAAAAATTTACACCTGATAGTAAGTAAACTGTCACAAATAAAAATTACCAACTATAACATTTCTGTATCAGAAAATGCACTCTAGAAATATTCATGACTTTCATAGAAAATGATATTTGGTTTCTTTTTATTATTTTATTGTACAATAAGAAGAAATGCAGTTTTAAGTATTACTTCATTCCTTTCTCATTTTTCTTCATCATATGAAAATAATGCAACTCAACTGCTGGCTCAAATGCATAGACATAGAACTAAGAGTTACAGAATATCATTGAAACAAAAGAAAAATCATTCTTATTTTTTTAGGCCCTTCATCTTGGGTGTTAATGTCCAATAGTTCCTTCTTAGTTTTGATGTCTGTACATTTTTAACCTCTGAAGTGTGATGGTACCTTGTCTTTTTTGCTTCATTTCTCTCACCTCTGATTTGTTTGGCATTTGATTTTGATATTTAGATAGTCAGTGCTTATCTGACCTCCTGTGCAGGTTTATCCCGTTTTCTTCATGTCAGTGCTATATCTCCCACACTTGAATTACCTAAGTACAAAATATTGCTACCTCAAAGTCAATATGTTAAAATGTAACTCATTTTTTTCTCTAAACTAACTTTGATGGGGCTTAAACCATATCTTTATCTTTTAATGTGTCCCTAACTTGAACTTTCCCTTCATAGATCACTGCCTTGTGATGAAGGGGTTTACATATTTCAATGAAGCTATGAGCTATGCTATGAGGGCCACCCAAGATGGATGGGTCATAGAAGAGAGTTCTGATAAAACGTGATCCACTGGAGAAGAGAATGGCAAACTACCCCAGTATACTTGCCATGAGAAACGAACTGCATAAAAGGCCAAAAAGATATGACACCAAAAGATGAGTCCCCCAGGTCTGAAGGTGTCCAATATGATACTGGGGAAGAATGGAGAATTACCAATAGCCCCAGAATGAATGAAGCATCTGGGCCAAAGTATATATGATGCTCAGTTGTAGACGTGTCTGGTGATGAAAGTAAAACCTAGTGCTGCAAAAACAGTATTGTATAGGAACCTGGAATATTAGGTCCATGGATCAAGGAAAATTATATGTGGTTAAGCAAGAGATATTAAAATAAACATCAACATTTTAGGAATTTGTGAACTAAAATGGACAGGAATGGGCAAATTTAATTCCGATGATCATTATATCTACTACTGTGGGCAAGAATCCCTTAGATGAAATGGAGTAGCCCTCATAATCAACAAACAATTCTGAAATACAGTACTTGGGTGCAAATTCAAAAATGACAGAATGATTTCAGTTCATTTCCAAGGCAAGCCATTCAACATCACAGTAATCCAAGTTTATGACCTTACCACTGATGCCGAAAAAGCTGAAGTTGATCAGTTCTATAAAAACCTATAAGACCTCCTAGCACTAACACCTAAAAAAAAAAAAAAGTTATATTCATCATTGTGGATTGGAATGCAAAAGGAGGATGTCAGGATGCATCTGGAATAACAGCAAGTTTGGCCTTGGAGAACAAAATGGAGCAGGGCAAATGTTAACTGAATTCTGCCATGACAATGCACTAGAAAATACCCCTTGTCAACAACACAAGAGAGAAGTTTACACATGGATATCACCAAATTATCAATACTGAAATCAAATTGATTATATTTTTTGTAGCCAAAGATGGAGAAGCTATACACAGTCAGCAGAAACAAGACCTGGATCTGACTGTGGATCAGATCATCAGCTTCTCATAGCAAACTAAAGAAAACTAGGAAAAACAGTAGGCCAGCCAAGTATGACTTAAATAAAACACTGTATGAATTTGCAGTAGAGGTAAATAGATTCAGAGGACTAGATCTGGTTAACAGTTTGCTTGAAGAACTATGGACAGAGATCCATAGTATTGTACAGAAGGCAGTGAACAAAACCATCCCAAAGAAAAAGAAAAGCAAGAAGGCAAAGTGGTTATCTGAGGAGGCTTTACAAATAGTGGAAGAACAAAGAGAAGCAAAATGCAAGGGAGAGAGGGAAAGGTACACCCAATTAAACACAGAGTTCCAAAAAGTAGCTAGAAGGGACAAGAAGGCCTTTTTCAATGGACAATGCCTAATAATAGAAGAAAGGAACAAAAAAGGGAAAGACTAGAGATCCCTTGAGGAAAATTGGAAATATCAAGGGAGCGTTCCACCCAAAAATGGGCAAAATAAAGGATAAAATAGTAGAGACCTCATAGATGCTGAAGAGATCAAGAAGAGATGGAAGGAATACATGGAAGAACTGTATAAAAAAGATCTTCAAGAGCTGGATTACTACGATGATGTGGTTAGTCACCCAGAGCCAGACATTCTGGAGTGTGAAGTCAAGTGGGCCTGAAGAAGGACTGCTGTTAATAAAGCTAGTGGATGCTATGAAATTCCAGCAGAACTATTCAGATCTCTAAAGGAGAATGCCATCAAGGTTTTGCATTCATGATGTCAGCAAATCTGGAAGACCCAACAATGGCCACAGGTCAATCCTCATCCCAATCCCCAAAAAGGGTAGTACCAAAGAATGTGCTAACCATCAGACAGTTGCACACCTAACCCATGCTAGTAAGTTCATACTTAAAATCTTGCATGCTAGGCTTCAGCATTATGGGAAGCAATAACTTACAGATGTCCAAGCTGTGTTTAGAAAAGGAAGAGGAACTAGAGATCAAATTGCCAACATTCACTGGATTAAGAGAAAGCAAGGAAATTTCAGAAAAAAAAATCTCTCTCTGTTTCATTGATTACACTAAAGCCTTTGACTGTGTAGATCATGATAAACTGTGGAAAACTCTTAGAGAGGTGGGAATAGCAGACCATCTTTCCTGTCTCCTGAGAACCTGTATTTAGGTCAAGAAGCAACCGTGAGAATTCTGAATAGAACAACTGATTGGTTCAAGATTGAGAAAGGAGTATGACAGGGCTGTTTGCTGTCACTCTGTTTAACCTATATGCTGAGCACATCATGAGAAATGCTGGGCTGGATGAGTTACAACCTGGAATCAAGATATGTGAAAGAAGTATCAACAACCCCAGATATGCTGATGATACCACCCTAATGGCAGAAGGCAAAGAGGAGCTAAAGAGCTTCTTGATGAGGGTGAAGGGAGAGTAGAAGAGCCAGCTTAGGACTAAATATTAAAATAATAATAATAACAATAATACCATGGCATCTGGCCCCATTACTGTATGGCAAATAGAAGGGGAAAAGGTGGAAGTAGTGATGGATTTCTTCTTCTTGGGATCCAAAATCAATACAGACTGTGACTTCAACCATGAAATCAGAAGACAGTTGCTTCTTGGCAGGAAAGCAGTAACAAACCTAGACAGTGTGTTGAAAAGCAAAGACATTACTCTGCTGACAAAGGTTATATAGTCAAGGCTTTGGTCTTCCCAATAGTCATGTACGGTTGTGAGAACTGGTCCATAAAGAAGGCAGAAGACCAAAGAATTGATGCCTTTCAAAACTGTAGTACTGGAGAAGACTTCTGAAAGTCCTTTGGGCAGCAAGGAGATCAAATCAGTCTTAAGGGAGATTAACCCTGAATTTTCACTGGAAGGACTGATGCTGAAGCTCCAATATTTTGGTCATCTAATGCACAGAGCTGACTTATTGGAAAAGTTCTTGATGCTGGGACAGATTGAGTGCAGAAGGAAAAGAGAGTGTCAGAGGATGACATGGCTGGATGTCATTACTGATGCAATGAACATGAACTTGAGCAAACTTCAGGAGATGGTGAGGGACAGGGAGGCCTGGCATGGTGCAGTCCATGGAGTCTCAAAGAGTTGGACATGACTAGGTGACTGAACAGTAACAACAGCAACCTGAACTTACCCCATTACCTTGTTTCAAAAGTAAGTCTTTCCTTGAGAAGGAAATGGCAACCCACTCCAGTATTCTTGCCTGGAAAGTCCCATGGACAGAGAAGCCTGGTGGGCTACAGTCCATGAGGTCGCAAAAAGTCGGACACGACTGAACGACTTCACTTTCACAGATCCAGGAAGCTCATCCACTACTAAAGAGGAAATCTCCAGAAAACCTGCACCAAATCATATCATATTCAAATTTCAGAAAATCAAAGACAAATGAAAAATCTTTAAAGAAGCTGGAGAAAGAAAACACATTACCTATAGAGAAGCAAAGAGAATAAATACACTGGGCTTCTCTTCAAGAAATATCCAAGCAAGAAGAGAGGAGTGAAATATTTAGTATTAAAAGAAAAAGGTAACCAACCTAGAATTCTTCAAAAGTGAAGGAAAAATAAATATCCTTCCACACAAACAAAAATTGAGGGAATCTGGACTTCCCTGGTGGCCCAGTGGATAAGAATTCACCTGCCAGTGCAGGGGGACATGGGTTTGATCCCTGATCCAGGAAGATTCCATGTGCCATGGAGCAACTAAGCCCGTCTGCCACAATTACTGTCTGTGTTCCCAAGCCACAGCTACAGAAACCACACCTACTGAAGCCTGCATGCTCTAGTGTCCTCAAGTTACCACTAGTGAGCCCTGTGTCTCAATTACTGAAGCCCATGCCTAGAGCCTGTGTTCCGCAAGAGAAACCACCACAAGGAGAAGCCTGAGCACCACAGCTAGAGAAAGCCTGCATTCAGCTACAAAGACCCAGAGCAGCCATAAATAAATAAATATAGCGGTGTGTATGTGTCGAAAAAAAATTTTTAATGGAGAGAATTTGTTGCCAGTAGACAACTTTCATGCTTTGCAAGAAATATTAGAAGAAATTCTTCAGAAAAAAAGGAGAAAATTTTGCTCAATGTTATCAGTTAAATTGTATTCTCAAAATTCACATTTTCCCATATTTTTTGAGTTATTTGCTTAGTGGCTGTTCTGGAGATTACAATCACCATCTTAACTTAAAACAATCTATTTCAAATTAACATTATCTTAATTAAAAAAAAAGTAAGTCTTATTTTCTCTTTCAGAGTACCTTTCAGACTATTTCTTCCTTCTTTATATTTAATGCCTTCAAGTAAGTTCATAGCCTCACAAATGCTCTCCATTACAACAGGCTCCTAGCTATAACCATAGGTTCAACATGTAACAATCATAATGACACAAAGGCAGTGTATATTCAGTTTCTAAGTATAAAGTTCATGGTAAAATGCAATTAAATTATATACTGTTAAAAATACCAAAGTCAAAGTATAACATTAAAGAAAATCTTTAATGATGTGAGAATTGGACTATAAAGAAGGCTGAGTGCCAAAGAATTGATGCTTTTGAACTATGGTGCTAGAGAAGACCCTAGAGAGTCCCTTGGACAGCAAGGAGAAAAAACCAGTCAATCTTAAAGGAAATCAATGCTGAATATTCATTGGCAGGACTGATGCTGAAGCACTAATACTTGGCCACCTGATGTGAAGAGCTGACTCATTGGAGAGGACCCTGATGCTGGGAAAAATTGAGGGCAAGAAGAGAAGAGGGTAACAGAAGATGAGATGGTTGGATGGGATCACTGACTCACTGGATGTGACTCTAAGTAAGCTCTGGGGAATAGTGAAGGACAGGGAAGCCTGGTGTCCTGCAGTTCATGGGGTCATAAAGAGTTGGACACTACTTAGTGACTGAACATTAACAACAATCTTTTAGTGCTTCCATAAGCCATATAAATTTAGGGTCTGAGAAAAGTAGTGTTCGTATATCTTTAAAAAAGCTTTTGATTTTAATAGTGAGCTCCTACCAAAATATAGTTTTATCAGTTATATTGATTATGGATATATTAAATCATGAGAATGCTTTTGTAGAGAAAACAATGACAGATGGACAGAAATAGCTATCTCAAATTTCAAAAGAATATTAATAAGAACACTATGTCATAGTGATCTTTGAGAAAGAAATAAGAAAATTATTATTCCTACTCAAGTAATTCTATAGCTCTTTGTCTATATTTTTATTTGTAACTGTGATTCTTTTCCCATCAAAGAATGTTTAGGTAGTCACTCTGAAATTTCTATCTCTTCTTTTACTACAAAAGACACTTACCTAAGCAAAAAAAAAAAAAAAAAAAAACTATTTCTCAGAGACCAGGTTAAAGCAAAGTAATTCAGCTTAAATTCTTTCCTGCTACTTATCGTCCTCCCTTTAAAACTTTTCAAAAAAAAAAAAAATAATAAGATATCAGCAGTATCAATCTCTACCATTTTCTGATCAGGTAAGATAAGAAATTTTTTTCTTAAAAATTAAGAGAAGATATTTAGACTGCAAACCAACTTTTAATAATTATGAAATTCTGTCTCTTCTTACTCTTTATATAGCATCCTTTTCCCTAATTCACACTATTAACAACTTGCAGAAGGAAGAGAGAAAGGCCAAGAAGACTAGGTTAACTTTGCTACTAATTGCTATGCAATTCTCTAAGAATCATGGCTCTTCAATAATTGTACTTTAAGTTGCAAATAAAGTTGAGTTTTTATAGATGGACTGTTGTTTACAAAGTATCTTTTCTTCTAAATTAAAAGTTCTAGTTTGAGATAACTTATATTCACAGGTTATTGGAAATGATATAGAGATCCAGTGCACCCTTTACAGTTTCCCCAACAATGATACCTTATAAATCTATAGTGTAATATCACACTCACATTTGACATTGTCAAGGTAAAGAACATGCTTTTGAATTTTTTAAATGTCATGATGTTAATACATTGAGTTTTGATTCTAGGTTCCCAGACAAAATTATCATTAAAAGCCTTTATCCATTGCTGTTGCTGTTGTTTAGTTGCTAAGTTGTGTCTGACTCTGCATCCCCATGGACTGGAGCTTGCCAGGCTTCACTGTCTATGGGATTTTCCAGGCAACATTAGGGGCTGCAGAGTAAATGATGTAGAAAGGGCAAATACCTTCCCCCATCTACTTCTACAAACTGAAGAGCCTAATTAGCTAGTGTTTATTCCTAGAAATTACATTATCTCCTTGAAATATTATCTTCTTTATAATTGGCATTCCAGTGTGGTATAATTATCAGGCACCTTTCTTAAGCATCTAACATTTGAATATACCTGTTGACTTTATGATATCAACCATATGTCAAATGTTTCATAATTCTCCAAAATTGATGACTATTATATGGAAATTATGACACATTTTAGAGGATAACAAGTTCACTTTAGTGTACTTCTTTCTTTTAAGGCTGAATATAACAGATTGTGGTTCTTACAGCATAAAATTGCTTAGAAGATATCTCATTTCAAGATAATGTCTTATTTATCTATTAGTTGCCACAGTGGGGATATAAGGACCATGTTTCATATATCATCTTGGATTGTTTTTAAGAACAAAGCCTCTCAGTGTAACTTAATAGGTCATACCTTCTGAAAATTATTACAAATCTCATATATTTAAAATACTTTGGACAAGTGAAAAATGGAATGTTTTTTATTGTCTAAAGAACTGTCATCTCTGTAGTATACTGAATATGTGATTTTTTAGTATTTTTTATTTTGATAAAATATAAAGTTTACCATTTTAGCCACTTTTATATGTACAGTTCAGTGGTATTGACTCTGCACATACTGTCTTGCAAACTTCACCACCATCCGTCTTTAGAATTTTTGCATCTTCCTGAACTGAAACTCCATATTCATTAAACAGAAAATTTCCCCTCCCCCTCCCATAGACTTCCTCAAACACTATTCTATTAAACACTCTCTATCTCTAGGAATTTGATTACTGTTAAGTGTAATACTTCATGTAAGCGGATCATATAGTATTTATCTTCCTGTGACTGACATAGGAACTTGTAGAGGTGAAAGACATGCCTGTTACCTTGGTTATGGTAATAGCAAACATAGCTCCCAAATCACAAAATTAAACCTGTGCAGGTTTGCATATCAACTATACCTCAATAAAGTTGTTTTAAAAACTGGAATATTATTCAGCCTAAATGATTCTGACATATAACATGGATGAAACTTGATGACAGCATACTAAATATGTGGTTTTGCAGAAAGATAAACATTTATTCTGACATGGATATTTCTCAGTGCTCGTCCACACACAACTGATGCTCACTGATGAAATTCCAACGATAGGTGGAAGTGTGAGGAAAATAAAGATTAGCAACTGAGGTACTCACAAAGTGAAAAATATTAACTGAAAGACCTTTCCTTCCTTTTTAGATTGTGATTTCAACTTTTTTGGTGTAAAATGCATTTTTGTTTTATATACAATGGGAATTTACTAGATCAGTTTGCTTGTGTGCTTTTCAGTGTCCTTATTTGGCATAATAAAAGTTTAGCTCTCCTGCGCTACTCCTTCAATGTATTAAGGGTTTTGTCACTCCTTCTCCCACCAGACAGAAAGTTCTGAAACCAACAGCTTTCAGTAATTTTCTTGAAAGATCTTGTAGTATCAAACGTATAATTTCAACCAATTATGTAAAGTGTGTTCCTTCCTGCAGATAATACTTAGTCTATAGCTGAGCTATTTGTTGAGCTGGGGATAGAGAGTTTTTGAAGAGATGAAAACTACCATTTGATGCAGTTCCTGGAAGCCATCGTTGCCAAGGGCTACTGTCACTTTTGAAGTAGATACTGGAAACTACTGACATTTGAAGTTACCCCAAGTCATCATTAACTATCCCCTGAATGGGGTGAATGAAAAAAGCAGCCCCAGGGATGAACTTTCACCAGGATTTGCTGCTGGAGTAGGGGCAGCAAATAAAAAGTAGGGTGCTTCTCACCCTTCCATCACCCATGGCAGATATTGCTAATTTTTAACACACTTCTTCCTGCTAAGTACAAATAAGACTTCAGAATTTATTTTAATGAGAGTCACTAAAAATCATTTGGGAATAACAGCAAAGATGAACACCATTTTCTATTACAGACCCAGGACTGTGCCAGTAACTAACCTATTGCCGTCTTACTTCACACGGTTTATGCATTTCTTCGTGATACTGGCTCTGGAACTCCATAAACCACATTTCTGCTCACTTATTGACTCCACCTCTTAAACAGGGAAGAAAAAGGGAGAAGACAAGGCTGAAAGAGACAAAAGGGCACTCTCCCTGTTTGTTTTCTGTTCCTACCCATGGCCCTTTACCTAACAATCCTACCAATAGCTCCCAGTCCCTCCTAATAGCACCCGTTTAATCTTATTAACATTTTTTTTCCCCAACACTCACAAAACCAGTCTTATCACACATTTGTAAAACACTGACACAGGACACCCTGGGCATCCTCCCCAAAAAACAGTCTGGGTTCTAGTCCTTCAGGGCTCCTTCTAGAATCTAAAACACATCAAGCTGCTTCCCCTCTCAAAATAATGAGTGTCAGTTCTGCAGACCGTTTTCTAAGTTTCCAAATTCTATCATTCCTTCCACTTTAATTTGTGCCCTCAGCCTTAGGGTGATAGCTGATTATTGGATTACTGATTCTTCTTATAATTATAGTAATATTATTATTAATTGATATATTTTAACATGTCATTTGCTGTTACTCATTTACTAAGTCATAGCCAACTCTTTGAAACCCCAGGGACAGCAGAAAACCAGGTTCCTCTGTATTTCACCATCTCCTAGAGTTTGCTCAAGTTCATGTTCAGTGTGTTGGTGATGCTATCTATCTCATCTTCTGCAACCCCCTTCTCCTTTTCCCTTGAATCTCTTCCAGCATCAGGTCTTTTCCAATGAGCTGCCTCTTCACATCAGGTTGCCAAGGTACTGGAGTTTCAGCTTCAGCAACAGTCCTTCCATTGAATATTTAGGATTGACTGGTTGGATCTCCTTGCAATCCAAGGGACTCTCTAGAATCTTCCCCACACCATAATTCAAAAGCATCAGTTCTTCAGTGCTCAGCCTTCTTTATGGTCCAACTCTCACAACCACACATGACTACTGGAAAAAACCATAGTTTTCGCTATACAGAACTTTGTTGGCAAAGTGATGTTTCTGCTCTTTAATATGTGTCTAGGTTTGTCATAACTTTTCTTCCAAGGAGCAAGTGTCGTTGAATTTCATGGCTGCAGTTAATGTCTGCAGTGATTTTGGAGCCCAAGAAAATAAAGTATGTCACTGCTTCTACTTCTTCCCCTTCTATTTGCCCATGAAGTGATGGGACCAGATGCCATAATTTTGGTTATTTGAACGTTGAGTTTCAAGCCAGCTTTTCCACTCTCTTTTGCCATCCTCAAGAGACTCCTTAGTTCCTCTTCGCTTTCTGCCAGTAGAGTAGTGTCATCTGTATATCTGAGGTTGTTGATAGTCCTCCCAGCAATCTTGATTTCTGCTTGTGAGTCATCCTAAATACAGTTCACTTGTACAATCACAAAAACAACAGAATGGTCTTGGTTTATTTTCAAGGCAAACCATTCAACATCACAGTAATCCAAGTCTGTGCCCCCACAACTGATGCTGAAGAAGCTGAACTGAATTAGTTCTATGAAGAAGACCTGCAACACTTTCTAGAACTAACAGCAATAACAGTAAAAAAAAAAGAAAGAAAGAAAGAAAGAAAGAAAAAAGAAATAAAAAGTGTCTTTTTCCTCACAGGGGATTGGAATGTAAAAGTAGGAAGTCAAGAGATACCCAGAATAACAGTCAAGTTTGGCCTTGGAGTACAAATGAAGCAGGGCAAAGGTTAACAGAGTTTTGTCAAGACAAAATACTGGTCATAGCACACACACTTTTCCAACAACACAGGAGACGGTTCTACACATGGACCTCCGCAAATGGTCAATACCAAAATCAGATTGATTATGTTATTTGCAGCTGAAGATGAAGAAGATGTTTACAGTCAGCAAAAACAAGACCTTTGCTGACTGTGTCTCAGTTCAGCAATTCCTTGTTGCAAACCAGGCTGAAATTGAATAAAGTAGGGAAAACCACTAGGCCATTCAAGTATGACCTAAATGAATCTCTTCTGACTATATAGTGAAGGTGACACATAGATTGAAGGGATTAGATCCGATAGACAGAGTGCCTACAAAACTATGCATAGAGGTTTGCAACATTGTACAGGAGGCAGGGAACAAAACCATCCCAAAGATGTGTCAGTATATGAATCTCATATTTGCATATATACACATATATACACACACTTAGTCCTTAAAACAATGCTAAGTCCTTACCATTTTGGAAAGAAATCTAATGTTCTAAGTGGTAAGTCCCATTATTGTTTAAAATTTTAAAATAAAGGAACAAGAAGATTCTTGACTTGCCAGTGGTGGACTGTAAGTCACAGAGAATCAACATTAGGAATAGCAGTAGGAAATGCAAAAAAGTGAAAGCTTCTCTGCTCAGATATTTGTAGACTTTTCTCTCATCCCAGAATCACCCTCTGGCCAAAACAACTCTTGGGTGAGATAGGAGCCATGATCTTTTCAATATCTTTCTCATTGAATAGATAGAGATACATACATCTTCAAAAATACTAAATAGACTGGACATTTCAGTACCTTTGAAAGAAACATAATGTTCACTGAAGAGAATAACTGAACTTAAAGATGAAATCTACATCTAATATACAAAAAACATAAGAGTTTTCCTCAAGTGCAACCAACTGAGTTCTTAACAAAGAAGTTCTCAAAACTTCTCATTTTAAAAATCTTCTGTTATTTGCTATGGCTCTAAAAATGAATTTGCTGATAAAATGGAATATATTTAAGAATAAAAATATATATATTTTTTAATTTCCAAGGCAGTATAGTGGTTAAGACTCTGTGCTTCCACTATAGGGATTCAAACCCTGGTTGGGGAACTAAGATCCTGCATGCCATGTAGCATGGATAAAAAAAGAAATAAAAGATCCACTTCAAAAAATAAATTTAAAAAACTATTCATTGGATCTCAAAAATAAAATTGTACTTTGAAAATCCTTTATTCTTGATCCTTTTATACTTACAAATGCATTGTCGTCTTCAATTAGTAATTATTTAAGAAGACTACCAATGATATTCATTCTATTTTTACTTTGACAGTATAAGATCAAATCAATCAAGGATTGCTAGGGAGAGGGATCAGTCCAAGGTCCAAAAGTTCCAGTTTATGGCTCTAGTAAAATACAGATTTTTGAAAAGTTGATGAGATTCTCACTTCAGAGAGTAAACTCAATCATAAATGCACATCTTTTCCTAGATCTCAAATTTTACTGCATAGCATCACTGTGTATCTTTTAATAGTATGGTAATATAAATGTTTATTGAGCCCTCAGATGGTGGTAGTTGTGCTGAGCATGAATCAACTTCTTTAATTTTTAAAATTCTGTGAGGTGTAGATACTATGACATACAAATTTTATACAGTAAGGAAACTAAGGTTTAGAAAAGGTTAAATCTCTCAAGAGCTTAAGAATAAGCAAATCAGTGAAATTAAAACTGTTTGGAAAAAAAAGCTGTCTGACTGCCACAAATACTACCTCTCTTTGCAAATAACTATTATTGGATTAAATCCTACCAACATTTTTAGTAATTACAATGCCAACAGATTTCCTATAGAAATTAGTACAGAAATCTTTCTGCGTGAAAACTTCCCTTGTCCTCTTTTTGGATATAGTAGTTGAAATAACAGATTTTTCAGATATTCTCAGATCTTATTTTCAAGCAAGAAATCCATTCAGAACCAATGTTAAAAGGTACAATTTCAAGAATCAAAGCAAAGCAAGAAAAGATACAAAAATTTCTTTTTAAGCTTCAAAAACTTATAGAGTGAAAAAAAAAAAAAATCTGATCCACTCAGTGTGAAAGACTATTTTCAAAGCTTGTTTGATAAAGTACAACAACTGTCGGAGAGAACATAAACCTAGAGTACTCTGAACTCTCAATTAGAACAATTATAAGCCACTCCTTTGGAAGCGGAGTCTTCCAGTACCTCGAGAGCTGAGATTTACAAGAAGCCAAGGCTCATACTCCCTACCACCCTCAGCACTGGTTGGTTTTGGGTTGGTGATCAGATAAATAACAAGATTATGTGGGTATTTTTAAGGCAACAATTTGGGGCAGTTTGACTGGAGGAACCAGAGACTAGGGTCAGCACAACTAACATCTCAGGAAGAGCAAGGTCAAGGGAATGGAGATATGATGAAGGCAGTGGCAGTGAGAACGCTCTGAAAAGAAAAGATGGGAGAGAACTTGCAAGAGGAAACGGAAGTCATTAGTGAATAACTGGTTACAAGAGATGAGAGCTTGGAATTAAACAAGATGCATATTTCAAATGAGTAGAGTATCCCACACACACAGAAATAGAATTTAGAAAAAGTCAGTAAACAAACTGTAATTGATTAGTCACTGAGAGATAAAACATACTACTTTTTTGAATTATATTCTTTGAAATATTATAATCTGGACTTCCAACAATACACAGAAAAGCTATACAAAAAAAAAATCTTCATGAACCAGATAATCACAATGCTGAGATCACTAACATAGAGCCAGACATCCTGGAATGTGAAGTCAAGTAGGCCTTAGGAAGCATCACTATGAACAAAGCTGGTGGAGGTGATGGAATTCCAATTGAGCTGTTTCAAATCCTAAAAGATGATGCTGTGAAAGTGCTGCACTCAATATGCCAGCAAAATTGGAAAACTCAGCAGTGGCCACAGGACTGGAAAAGATCAGTTTTCATTCCAATCCCTAAGAAAGGCAATGTCAAAGATTGCTCAAACACCGTACAATTGCACTCATCTCACATGCTAGTAAAATAATGCTCAAAATTCTCCAAGGAAGGCTACAGCAGTAAGTGAACCATGAACTTCCAGATGTTCAAGCTGGATTTAGAAAAGGCAGAGGAACTAGAGATTAAAATGCCAACATCTGTTGGATCATGGATAAAGCAAGAGAGTTCCAGAAAAACATCTATTTCTGCTTTCTTGACTATGCCAAAGCCTTTGACTGTGTGGATCACAATAAACTGTGGAAAATGCTGAAAGGGATGGGAATACCAGACCACCTGACCTGCCTCTTGAGAAATCTGTATGCAAGTCAGGAAGCAACAGTTACAACTGGACATGGAACAACAGACTGGTTCCAAATAGGAAAAGAAGTACATCAAGGCTGTATATTGTCACCCTGCTTATTTAACTTCTATGCAGAGTACATCGTGAGAAACACTCGGCTGGATGAAGCACAAGCTGGAATCAAGATTGCTGGGAGAAATATCAATAATCTCAGATGTGCAGATGATACCACTGCCATCAAAGTGAAGAACTAAAGAGCCTCTTGATAAAGGTGGGAGAAGAGAGTAAAAAAGTTGGCTTAAAGCTCAACATTCAGAAAACTAAGATAATGGCAGCTGGTCCCATCACTTAATGGCAAATCGATTCGGAAACAGTGGAAATAGTGACAGACTTTATTTTGGGGGGCTCCAAAATCACTGCAGAAGGTGATGGCAGCCATGAAATTAAAAGACACTTACTCCTTGGAAGGAAAGTTATGACCAACCTGCTGCTACTGCTGCTAAGTTGCTTCAGTCGTGTCTGACTCTGTGCGACACCATAGACGGCAGCCCACCAGGCTCCCCCATCCCTGGGATTCTCTAGGCAAGAATACTGGAGTGGGTTGCCATTTCCTTCTCCAATGCATGAAAGTAAAAAGTCAAAGTGAAGTCGCTCAGTCGTGTCCGACTCTTCACGACCCCATGGACTGCAGCCTACCAGGCTCCTCCGTTCATGGGATTTTCCAGGCAAGAGTACTAGAGTGGGGTGCTAATGCCTTCTCCAACCTAGAGAATATTAAAAAGCAGAGACGTTATTTTGCCAAAAAAGGTCCGTCTAAATCAAGGCTATGGTTATTACAGTAGTCATGTGTGGATGGGAGAGTTGGACTATAAAGAAAGCTGAGTACTGAAGAATTGATGGTTTTGAACTATGGTGTTACAGAAGACTCTTTAGAGTCTCTTGGACTGCTAGGAGATCCAACCAGTCCATCCTAAAGGAAATCAGTCCTGAATATTCATTGGAAGGACTGATGGTGAAGCTGAAACTCTGATATTTGGCCACCTGATGCGAAGAGCTGACTCATTCAAAAAGACCCCGATCCTGGGAAAGATTGAGAGCGGGAGGAGACGGGGATGACAGAGGATGAGATGGTTGGATGGCATCACTGACTCAATGGACATGAGTTTGAGTAAACTCTGGGAGTTGGTAATGGACAGAGAGGGCTGGAATGCTGCAGTCCACGGGGTCACAAAGATTCGGACATGACTGAGCAACTGAACTGAACTGGACTTCCAGTGGAGAGAAAAGCAAGAATAACTCCTGAAGTGAATAATTAATATGCATATATAATGAAAAAGAAATTCACATATGGCTACTGATTTAGTGTAGGTGTTTGGTTAACAGTTCACTACTGATTACTTTTCTTGTCTTTCTTTCTACCCATGTATGCTTTGGAATGAATGGCTTTTTAATATATTTGCAAAGAATTATAAATATTTATAAATAGCAGTGAATAAAGTTGGCTTTCTCTCAAAGACCAAATATTAACATTTTAAACTTAAAACTCTTAACCAAGAAGTCAAGGCAACAGGTAACCATTAAATGTATCATAGTCAAAATGGTTTCAGAGGAACAATGGCTACTGCAAATGAATCCATAAAAAAAACTTACATAAGATGTTAAGTTAGAATGGGTTTATTTACAGAATGATGTGTATAATCAAGAATGATATGCAAAATACTTAATGCTGAAATGACCAAAGAGAATACATGTACATGCCAATGTACATGTCAGTCAGGCATGACAGTTTAAAAGCTAGTCAGGGGTAACCCACTCCAGTATTCTTGCCTGGAAAATCCCACGGATGGAGGAGCATGGTAGGCTACAGTCCATGGGGTCGCAAAGAGTCGAACACGACTGAGCGAGCTTCACAGGGGTATCCCAGTGGTGAGGAATCTGTTGTTTAGACTAAGTTATGTCTGACACTTTTGCAACTCCATAAACTGTAGCTTGCAGGGCTCCTATGTCAATGGGATTACCCAGGCAAGAATATTGGAGTGGGTTACTATTTGCTTCTCCAAGGGGATATTCCCAACCCAGCATCTCCTGTACTGGCAGGTGGATTCTTTACCACTGAGCCACCAGAGAAGCCTGGTGAGGAACTTAGTTTTTTTCTAAACTTTTAAACTATGGTAAAATGATTGAATTGAATATATGTCTATGTGTTTATACACACACAGATACATGTATATGTGAACAAACAAATCAGTAGAGAGGGTGATAGTAGCTGTTTTGTCTTGGTGATGCATGATGAACATGCATAACTTATTCTGAAAACTTACTATGACTCAAAAACTATGTCAACTAGATATTGGCTTATGTAACTCATAGGTAGGAAGAATACCCTCCAGTATCCTTGACAGAAGAAAGGGAAGAGAAAGGGAAGTCGCTCAGTCGTGTCCAACTCTTCGCGACCCCATGGACTGCAGCCTACCAGGCTCCTTTGTCCATGGGATTTTCCAGGGAAGAGTACTGGAGTGGGGTGCCATCAGAAGAAACTGCTGGTAAAACTCATGCAGTATCAACCTGAAGCATCCAGTACTTCATGCGAAGTATCAACAAGAAGTGTTGTCACTGCTGGGCATAACATAAACAGTTTAAGGACTCTGTATACACGAACTAAATGAACAATTTCATATAACTTTCATAGAACTACAAGGGGAAATTCTTTTAAAGCTTTCCAAGGAGGTATGTTTACCTTGATCAGATAAGTATTAGCTGTTCCCTGAATGTTTGCTAGACGGTTTCACTAAAACAGTTCTTATGATATACTTTTATCTAAAGATTTCAAATCACAAATTAAACTTTTGGCAATGTTGATAAACTCCTTCATAATTTCTAAATAACATTTAGTTTTTAAAAGTTTAATATTTTATGAACTTGTACAATTTTCAATGCCTGAATTGTTGACAAAGATAACTTTTTATGGTATTTTAAAATATTTTAAAATCTAAATATGTATTAGATCCCTATTAAGTCTCCTTTTCCATTCCTAATATTGTTTAGTTACTGTATCTTCAGTCTCTTTTCTCCCTGTGATCAACTTTGCAAAATGTTTAGTATTCTTCATTTTTGCTATATAAAATCTTTTAGGTATACAGAAATTCTTTATTATATAATATTTAATTTTCTTAGCTTCCATCTTATATTACTTTTTTTATTCTATCTTATTTTGTTGATCCTTTTATATTTTCATTAATTGACAGTTTACTTTTAACTTTCAGTATTTTCAACATAAATATTAAATACTAAATCAACTTAAAAATACCAGTTTAGGTATATTGCATTAATTTTGACATGTAGTATTCTCATATTTCAATTTTAAATATTATTGACTTTCTACTATGAGTACGTCTTTGATTCAAAAGTTATGTAGGAATTTGTTCCCAAATACATACATTTTATAATATTGTTATCGATTTCCAACTTGTTATCGATTTCTAATCTTCCCTGATGACGCAGAGGGTAAAGAGTATGCCTGCAATGCGGGAGACCCAGGTTCGATCCCTGGGTCGGGGAGATCCTCTGGAGAAGGAAATGGCAACCCACTCCAGTATTCTTGCCTGGAGGATCCCCATCGACAGAGGAGCCTGGCGGGCTACAGTCCATGGAGTCGCAAAGAGTCGGACAGGACTTAGCGACTTCACACTTACTTTTACATTTTGGTTTGATAACATTGCATTCAAAGAACATATTCTATTTGGTATATATTTTCTGAAATTTGTTGGAACAATTATTATGGCTTTATATTTTGTAAATTTTTTAACAAGTGTACTTAAAAAGCAAACAGATGCTTTTCAGTTGTTAGATTTAAATAGCACAGAATAGATAAAGCTTTGTAAATTATTTTGTTCACATCTAAATCTTACATAAACCTGTTTATTTTATTTATTTATTTATTTTGGTCATTTCGATCTACCAACTACTGAGAGAGGTTTGACAAAAATTTCTATAATCCTAATATATTTGTCTATTTCTCCTTTCATTTCTCTCAGTTTTATATATATTGAAAATAATGACATAGGTCCATATGAGTTCAGTATATTTTTTCTTCCTGATGGGATTAAAAGCTTTATTAGCATACAGAACCACTTTGTCTCTAGAATTTTTTTTCTTCCTTCAATGTTATCTGGTATTTATATCACAGTCCTATTTTTTTTTTTTTTTTGTCATTGTCTTGGTTTTAATTCCATTTTGTTCATTGGAGGTGAAGTTTTCTCTATGTCTTTATTATTATTATTATTATTTTAACTTTACAATACTGTATTGGTTTTGCCATACATCAACATGAATCCACTACAGGTGTACATAAGTTCCCACTCCTGAACCCACTTCCTACCTCCCTCCCCATACCATCCCTCTGAGTTATCCCAGTGCACCAGCCCCAGGCATCCTGTATCCTGCATTGAACCTAGACTGGCAATTCATTTCTTATATTATATTATATATGTTTCAATGCCATTCTCCCAAATCATCCCACCCTCTCTCTCTCCCACAGAGTCCAAAAGACTGTTCTGTACATCTGCGTCTCTTTTGCTGTCTCGCATACAGGGTTATCATTACCATCTTTCTAACTTCATATATATGTTTTAGGATACTGTATTGGTGTTTTTCTTTCTGGCTTACTTCACTCTGTATAATCGGCTCCATTTGAATCAGTTCTAATGAGGTGGATGAAACTGGAGCCGATTATACAGAGTCCTATTTTTATTTTTGTGTTTGTGGGCACATATTTTTCATTCATTTGCTTTCAAGGTTTAAACCTCTTTATGTTTTAAGGATGCTTTTACAAATAGCATAGCTGGTTTTACTCTAAATTCAGTTTGATAATTATCTTTTAACTGATGAGTTAAATGAATCTATAGTAACTATCATAAAGTATGTGTGCATCTGTATTTGTCGCTACTATTTTATTTAGTGCTTTTCTGTTGTCTTATTTTCCAGTGCTTGTTTCTCCTTTCTTACTCTGTTGAACAGAGTTATCTTCCTTCTTTCCTCCTTATACCAAATTTCTTCTCTGGTTTGGAAACTGCAGGTTTTTTTTTTCACACTACTCTGTAGTAAAGGCTCAAATATCAGACTGCCTTCACATTTCAATAGCAAACCACTCTAAAAAATACTTTCAGCCTTTCACACCTAAATTCTGTGATTTGTCACTGTTTTACCATGCATTTTCGTTGCTTCTGGCTACTCTCAAGTAAGCTTGCATTTGAGAAAGATTTTTTTAAGGAGGTATTAATGATTTATTTAGTTCAGTACAGTTTTTTCTCTTTTTTTCTTGTTTCTCTGGGTAACCAAAACATACACTGTAGATTCCTGCCTAGGATTTAGGCAAGCCTAGAATTATAAAATATATTTAACTAATTGGTCTCCAAAGGCCTCAAATACATGATCTTAAGCTCATTAGCTCTGAGCATCTAAGCAGGATAAACACAACAACGACTCCACTATGAAGCAGGATAACACTATTAAGAATCTGAAAATTTTAATTTGTTTACTTTGAAAATTAAAGAAAAGCAGAGATATTACTTTCTTGTTGGTACCAAATTATTTATCCTTAACTAAATTCAGATGAAAATTTGATGTTTATTCAAGCTGGATGTAATTACAGTTAGTGGGTGGTCATGCAAATATGCAGTGGGCAGTCTGCATGCAAGCACATAGAGTAAATCTGGTAACCTTAACATTATAAAAATGAGATAATTCTTAAGATACTTATTTGGAGTACACTCTTCACCTTCCTTTTTGTTAGTTTTGCACTAAGCAAATTTATTGACATTTAATAGACATAGCTAAGGTTGAGTTCAGTTCAGTCGCTCAGCCCTGTCCGACTCTTTGCGACCCCATGAATCACAGCACACCAGGCCTCCCTGTCCATCACCAACTCCCGGAGTTCACTCAAACTCACGTCCACCGAGTCAGTGATGCTATCAGCCTTCTCATTCTCTGTTGTCCCCATTCTCCTCCTATCCTCAATCCCTCCCAGCATCAGAGTCTTTTCCAATGAGTCAACTCGTTGCATGAGGTGGCCAAAGTACTGGAGTTTCAGCTTTAGCATCATTCCTTCCAAAGAACACCCAGGGTTGATCTCCTTCAGAATGGACAGGTTGGATCTCCTTGCAGTCCAAGGGACTCTCAAGAGTCTTCTCCAACACCACAGTTCACAAGCATCAATTCTTCAGTGCTCAGCTTTCTTCACAGTACAACTCTCACAACCATACACGACCACTGGAAAAACCATAGCCTTGACTAGATGGACCTTGGTAGGCAATGTAATGTTTCTGCTTTTCAATATGCTATGTAGGTTGGTCATAACTTTTCTTCCAAGAAGTGTCTTTTAATTTCATGGCTGCAATCACCATAAGCAGTGATTTTGGAGTCCGAAAAAATAAAGTCTGACACTGTTTCCACTGTTTCCCCATCTATTTCTCATGGATAGAATTCAAGACTATGGTAGGTAGAAGAGAAAATTTAATTTAAAATCATTTATTTATTATCTCATTAATGTAAATTGATAAATGTCTGCTAACCAAGTAGTGCTGACCAGCTCTTAATAAAGATGTTCATTTTAAGATCATTGTCATTAGTACGTATGGTTCAGAGGGTAAAGCATCTGTCTGCAATGCAGGAGACCTGGGTTCGATTACTGGGTTGGGAAGATCCCCTGGAGAAGGAAATGGCAGCCCACTCCAGTACTCTTTCCTGGAAAATCCCATGGATCGCTGAGCCTGGTAGGCTACCATCTATGGGGTTCCAAAGAGTCGGACACAACTGAAAGACTTCACTTTCACCTAATTCTGTTAGCAATTTTCTATCATGTTACATGTGACCATCTGTTAATTTCTTCCTCAAGTTCCCTTCAGTCAGTTCAGTTCAGTCGCTCAGTAGTGTCTGACTCTTTGCGATCCATGAATCGCAGCACACCAGGCCTCCCTGTCCATCACCAACTCCTGGAGTTCACTCAGACTCACGTCCATCGAGTCCGTGATGCCATCCAGCCATCTCATCCTTGGTTATCCCCTTCTCCTCCTGCCCCCAATCCCTCCCAGCATCAGAGTCTTTTCCAATGAGTCAGCTCTTCTCATGAGGTGGGCAAAGTATTGGAGTTTCAGCTTTAGCATCATTCCTTCCAAAGAAATCCCAGGGCTGATCTCCTTTAGAATGGACTGGTTGGGGCTCCTTACAGTCCAAGGGACTCTCAAAGTCTTCTCCAACACCACAGTTCAAAAGCATCAATTCTTCAGTGCTCAGCCTTCTTCGCAGTCCAATGTTCACATCCATACATGACTACTGGAAAACCATAGCCTTGACTAGGCGGACGTTAGTCGGCAAAGTGATATCTCTGCTTTTGAATATGCTATCTAGTTTGGTCATAACTTTTCTTCCAAGGAGTAAGCGTTTTTTAATTTCCTGGCTGCAATCACCATCTGCAGTGATTTTGGAGCCCACAAAAATAAAGTCTGACACTTTCCACTGTTTCCCCATCTATTTCCCATGAAGTGATGGGATCAGATGCCGTGATCTTCGTTTTCTGAATGTTGAGCTTTAAGCCAACTTTTTCACTCTCCACTTTCACTTTCATTAAGAGGCTGTTTAGTTCCTCTTCACTTTCTGTCATAAGGGTGGTGTCATCTGCATAATTGAGGTGATTGATATTTCTGCCGGCAATCTTAATTCCAGCTTGTGTTTTATCCAGTCCAGCATTTCTCATGATGTACTCTGCATAGAAGTTAAATAAGCAGGGTGACAACATACAGCCTTGACGTACTCCTTTTCCTATTTGAAAACAGTCTGTTGTTCCATGTCCAGTTCTAACTGTTGCTTCCTGACCTGCATACAGATTTCTCAAGAGGCAGCTCAAGTGATCTGGTATTTCATCTCTTTCAGAATTTTCCTCAGTTTATTGTGATCCACACAGTCAAAGGCTTTGGCATAGTCAATAAAGCAGAAATAGATGTTTTTCTGGAACTCTCTTGCTTTATCCATGATCCAGCAAATGTTGGCAATTTGAACTCTGGTTCCTCTGCCTTTTCTAAATCCAGCTTGAACATCTGGAATTTCATGGTTCATGTACTGCTGAAGCCTGGCTGGGAGAATTTTGAGCATTACTTAACTAGCATAGCATGTGAGATGAGTGCAACTATGCGGTGGTCTGAGCATTCTTTGGCATTGCCTTTCTTTAGGATCGTAATGAAAACTGACCTTTTCCAGTCCTGTGGCCGCTGCTGAGTTTTCCAAATTTGCTGGCATATTGAGTGCAGCACTTTCACAGCATCATCTTTCAGGATTTGAAATAGCTCAACTGGAATTCCATCACCTCCCCTAGCTTTGTTCATAGTGATGCTCTCTAAGGCCCACTTGACTTCACATTCCAGGATGTCTGACTCTAGATTAGTGATCACACTATCGTGATTATCTGGGTCATGAAGATCATTTTTTTGTAGTTCTTCTGTGTATTCTTGCCACCTCTTCTTAATATATTCTGCTTCTGTTAGATCCAGGCCATTTCTGTCCTTTATCGAGCCCCTCTTTTCATGAAATGTTCCCTTGGTTTCTCTAATTTTCTTGAAGAGATCTCTAGTCTTTCCCATTCTGTTCTTTTCCTCTATTTCTTTGCATTGATTGCTGAAGAAGGCTTTCTTATCTCTCCTTGCTATTCTTTGGAACTCTGCATTCATATGCTTATATCTTTCCTTTTCTCCTTTGTTTTTCACCTCTCTTCTTTTCACAGCTATTTGTAAGGCCTCCCCAGAGAGCCATTTTGCTTTTTTTGCATTTCTTTTCCATGGGGATGGTCTTGATCCCTGTCTCCTGTACAATGTCATGAACCTCATGCCATAGTTCATCGGGCACTCTCTCTATCAGGTCTAAGCCCTGGAATCTATTTCTCACTTCTATTGTATAATCATAAGGGATTTTTTAGGTCATACCTGAATGGTCTATTGGTTTTCCCTACTTTCTTCAATTTAAGTCTGAATTTCCCTTCAGTTGTCTGTAACTGCCCAAATATTTCTCTTCCAGTTGTTTTTTCTTTTTCTCAGAAGTATGGTTCAGGATTTCTAAAGCAATTTTCTGCTGTATCATAATGCAACATGAAGCAGTAAAATGTAATGCCTGACATCAGTTTTATGGGGATAGAGAAGCCTCGGATCTGGCCTTATTTAGCCTTCATTCCATTTCTAGATCTGCTACTTATCATCTGTGTTACTTATCGTCCAGGGCAAATGACTTAGTTTCCCTTTGCTTATTTTCTCCTTATATGTAAAATAGAGTAATATTTATCTCTAGGAAGACTTAATGGAGGAAGACATTAAACTGCTTGATATATAATAGGTGCTCGATAAAAATTTCTATTGCATGGCTAGTTTCTATTCTGGCCTTGTACATGTCTTTTGAAATATCTGGAAATTCACATGCCCTAACACCAAACTGGGTGCAGACATAAAACTGTTTACCATTTTCTGTTTCTAGAATTCACATAGAGGGGATTTTCATTAGAATAAATTTAATGATAGTAGCTGTAGCTAATCTCTACTTACATGGAGAAATAGTGAATGCCCTTTATGTCTGAAGGCTATGAGGATATGTAACATAACTCCATCCTGCCCTTGCTTTCTATAAATCTTTTGTATTTTGTATATATGTCCTATCCCCTATTATATTCCAAGTCTGAGGGAAAATAACCTTTAACAAATATATTTCTTAGAAATTGCTATGGAATATGTAGGCACCTAGGAAACACACAGGCCTAGGTAAAAATTTACACTTTACTAAAGTGTACACATTGCTATTATTATAAATGTGTATATCCTTATAAAATTTTATTTGGAAAATTAACTTCCAGATAGAGGTGCACACGAAGTTACCAAGTTTTCTGGGAAATAATGATTTGTGTGTTAGTCACTCAGTCATGTCTGACTTTACCATCACATGGACAATGGCCTCAGTCTATAGAATTCTGCAGGCAACACAATAATACTGGTGGCCTCAGTCTATAGAATTCTGCAGGCAACACAATAATACTGGTGGCCTCAGTCTATAGAATTCTGCAGGCAACACAATAATACTGGAATGGGTTGCCATTTCCTTCAGTGGATCTTCCCAACCCAGGTATCGAACCCAGGTCTCCCACATTGCAAGCAGGTTGTTTACAGTCTGAGCCATCAGGGAAGCCCAAAACAAACTTTTAACAAATGAAATTAAAAGCACCAGTAGAACAAGAAAGGAAAGAGAATTTTCCTAAGAAATCAGGTCATGTGTAGAATTTTAATATCCAGATTTTCTTTCTTATTTCTACATTCTACTCATTTAAGGGGATTGATTCATCAATAGAGAGCTTCCCTAGTGACTTAGATGGTAAGGAATCTGCCTGCAATGCAGAATATGTGGATTGGATCCCTGGGTCAGGAAGATCCCCTGGAGGAGGGAATGGCAACCCACTCCAGTATTCTTGCCTGCAGAATTCCATTGACAGAGGAGCCTGGTGTGTTACAGTCCATGGGGTAGCAGAGTTAGACAGGACTGAGTAACTAAATCTTTCACTTATTCATCAATAGAGAAAAAATTCAGCCTGACACACATTGGAAACTAAGAAGCAAACTTGGGTAATAAATCTTATGTAAATTGATGCTGAGGGAATGCTTTTGGTCAACTTGAGGAATCTGGGAGACAATTTTCCAATTACTTTTTCTCTTAACCATTGATATCATATCAACATATAAAGAAAGCATTTCTATAAGATACATTTGCAGTTCAATTCAGTTCAGTTCATTTCAGTAGCTCAGTCCTGTCCAACTCTTTGCGACCCCATGAATCACAGCATGCCAGGCCTCCCTGTCCAACACCAACTCCCTGAGTTCACTCAAACTCATGTCCATCGAGTCAGTGATGCCATCCAGCCATCTCATCCTCAGCTATCCCCTTCTCCTCCTGCCCACAATCCTTCCCAGCATCAGGGTCTTTTCCAATGAGTCAACTCTTCACATGAGTTGGCCAAAGTACTGGAGTTTCAGCTTCAGCATCAGTCCTTCCAAAGAACACCCAGGACTGATCTCCATTAGAATGGACTGGTTGGATCTCCTTGCAGTCCAAGGGACTCTCAAGAGTCTTCTCCAACACCACACTTCGAAAGCATCAATTCTTTGCACTCAGCTTTCTTCACAGTCCAACTCTCACATCCATACATGACCACTGGAAGAACCATAGCCTTGACTAGATGGACCATTCTTGGCAAAGTAATGTCTCTGCTTTTCAATATACTATCTACATTGGTCAAAACTTTCCCTCCAAGGAGTAAGGAAGGAATGTCATGGCTGCAATCACCATCTGCAGTGATTTTGGAGCCCCCCCAAAATAAAATCTGACACTGTTTCCACTGTTTCCCCATCTATTTCCCATGAAGGGATGGGACCAGATGCCATGATCTTAGTTTTTTGAATGTTGAGCTTTAAGCCAGCTTTTTCTTTCTCCTCTTTCACTTTCATCAAGAGGCTTTTTAGTTTTTCTTCAGTTTCTGCCATAAGGGTGGTGTCATCTGCATCAGTTCAGTTCAGTTCATTTCAGTCGCTCAGTCGTATCCGACTCTTTGCGACCCCATGAATCATAGCACGCCAGGCCTCCCTGTCCATCACCAACTCTTGGAGTTCACTCAGACTCGTGTCCATCTAGCCCATGATGTCATCCAGCCATCTCATCCTCGGTCATCCCCTTCTCCTCCTGCCCTCAATCCCTCCCAGCATCAAAGTCTTTTCCAATGAGTCAACTCTTTGCATGAGGTGGCCAAAGTATTGGAGTTTCAGCTTTAGCATCATTCCTTCCAAAGAAATCCCAGGGTTGATCCCCTTCAGAATAAACTGGTTGGAGCTCCTTGCAGTCCAAGGGACTCTCAAGAGTCTTCTCCAACACCACACTTCAAAAGCATCAATTCTTTGGCCCTCAGCCTTCTTCGCAGTCCAACTCTCACATCCATACTTGACTACTGGTAAAACCATAGCCTTGACTAGACGGACCTTAGTCAGCAAAGTAAAGTCTCTGCTTTTGAGTATGCTATCTAGGTTGGTCATAACTTTTCTCCCAAGGACTAAGTGTCTTTTAATGTCATGGCTTCAGTCACCATCTGCAGTGATTTTGGAGCCCAAGAAAATAAAGTCTGACAGTTTCCGCTGTTTGTCCATCTATTTCCCATGGAGTGATGGGACCGGATGCCATGATCTTTGTTTTCTGAATGTTGAGCTTTAAGCCAACTTTTCACTCTCCTCTTTTACTTTCATCAAGAGGCTTTTTAGTTCCTCTTCACTTTCTGCCATAAGAGTGGTGTCATCTGTATATCTGAGGTGATTGATATTTCTGCCAGCAATCTTGATTCCAGCTTGTGTTTCTTCCAGTCCAGCGTTTCTCCTGATGTACTCTGCATATAAGTTAAATAAACAGGGTGACAATATACAGCCTTGACGTACTCCTTTTCCTATTTTGAACCAGTCTATTGTTCCAAGTAAGATGGTAGGTGTTGCAAGAGGGCATCAGAGGGCAGACACACTGAAACCATACTCACAGAAATCTAGTCAGCTGCATATCTGAGGTTACTGATATTTCTCCCAGCAATCTTGATTCCAGCTTGTGTTTCATCCAACCCAGTGTTTCTCATGATGTACTCTGCATAGAAGTTAAATAGGCAGGGTGACAGTATATAGCCTTCATGTGCTACTTTTCCTATTTGGAACCAGTCTGTTGTTCCATGTCCAGTTCTAACTTTTGCTTCCTGAACTGCATATAGGTTTCTCAAGAGGCAGGTCAGGTGGTCTGGTATTCCCATCTCTTTCAGAATTTTCCTCAGTTTATTGTGATCCACACAGTCAAAGGCTTTGGCATAGTCAATAAAGCAGAAATAGATGTTTTTCTGGAACTCTCTTGCTTTTTCCATGATCCAGCGGATGTTGGCTATTTGATCTCTGGTTCCTCTGCCTTTTCTAAAACCAGCTTGAACATCTGGAATTTCACCGTTCATGTACTGCTGAAGCCTGGCTTGGAGAATTTAGAGCATTATTTTACTAGCGTGTGAGATGAGTGTAACTGTGCTGTGGTTTGAGCATCTTTGCCATTGCCTTTCTTTGGGATTGGAATTAAAACTGACCTTTTCATATAAAAAAACTGTAAATTTCTTTTGTGTTGGGGGCATTGTAAAGGCTCTCAAAATCTTCTGCTGTGTGCATACTGCTAGGTCATATTCACAGTACTCTAAAAATATTCACATATTTATGTTCAGAGTTTGTTTTTATGTTCCAATATCAATGCTTTAAAAATGAAAGCTTTAATTATTCTGTATCATGTGATACACATAAAACGGAGGTCAGCTCAGGCATTTGAGCTGCTCACAATTCATAAAGCTTTTAAATAAACTCCACAAACCTGGGATTGATAGAAATACATTGCAATTTGGATAAAGCTGAGTTGTAATTGAAAAACTCTATATAGTCCCATTAGTTAATAAGAAATAGCAATAAATGTGCATTGTCCAAAGTAGGTTGCCTGAGAATTCTATTAAATAACACATATACACAAAAATTCTAGTCACTACTTCAAATGTTGCTATTGCCTTTCTTGTTCTTAACTTATACAAATGAGGTTTATACATTTTAAACAAGGGCTGTATGGTTATAAAATAAAAAAGAAGGAATATTCATTGTTGGAGGTGAGATTCTCTTTCTTAACAATCTTTTTAATATAAGGGTCTTTCTTCAAAGTATCTGTCACACGTGTAAAAAGTACAAAGTCTTAAAAATACTTTCATGTTTGATATTTGCTTTCTTAAAATCATGGCTCCCTCATTAGAAGAAACCCTCCTGACACTTTTTAGCCATTTGATCGTTTAGCACACCAAACTTTCTCCTTTATATAGATTTTTTTCTAGTCCTCACAATAACTCGTAAACAACCTAGAATGTTTCTATTTTGCTGATGAAAAAATGAAAGCACAGAGAGATGACTTATTGTTGCTGGTCATGTAGCTATGTGAGAATTTCCTTTTCCAGTACTGTCTTGATCTCTAGAGGACATTTCTTCTCTCTACAGCACGTTTCCCCTGTGTTAAAATGAATAAGTAAATTGTCTATTGTATACAAAGAAGGAAGCAAACACAATTGTGGGCTTCCCTATTGACTCAGCACCAAGGAATCCACCTGTCAGCAGTAAAGAACCCATAAAG
Source organism: Capricornis sumatraensis (assembly GCF_032405125.1). Taxonomy (NCBI): domain Eukaryota; kingdom Metazoa; phylum Chordata; class Mammalia; order Artiodactyla; family Bovidae; genus Capricornis; species Capricornis sumatraensis. The sequence continues at coordinate 5,010,051 of NC_091091.1, read as the reverse complement.
GAGATCCAGGCTAATTTCCTGGGTCAGGAAGATCTCCTTGAGAAGGAAATGGCAACTCACTCCAGTATTTTTCCTGGAAAATCCCATGGACAGGGAGCCTAGAGGATTATGGTCCCTGGGGTCACAGAGTGAGACACTACTTAATGAATAAACAACAGAGCAATAGGAAGAAAATAAAAATATAGAGAGAACGGTAATATAAATGAGGAAAAGAAATGGAAATTGAAAGTGGAGACAAGCTAATGGTAGTGCCAGCTGATTTTATATATATATATATATATATATATATATATATATATATATATAGTCATTGACTCTGTTCCTGGTATAGACCCACATACGGTTTGGAGAGTATTCCTCTTTCAATCTACTTCTAAGTAGCCTTGTGTAAGTTGGTTTCAATAGAAGCAATATGGCATAGAGTTATGCCATTGTATACTTCATTCACTCAGACTTCACAACAGGTAGGCCAATCAAAGTGAGCTAAATTGAATTGGAAAAAATCAAGTCTTTGATGAAAGACTTTCGTTGCTTTTCCTGATGGATTTTGACTGTCAGGTATAGAAATTTGAGATCACTGTGCCAAACCTCTGAAAATAGAACTAACTTAAAAGAGGGAGAATCAAGACATGATCCTTTATGACCTCATCTGACCCCCATTTTTGCCTGCTTGAAAATTTGTAAGCTTTCAATTGTGAGAATTCTCTACTTTTTTGTGTAAGTCATTTTAGACCTTCTCTATGTAAATGAGAATGAGTTGAAGTCTACATTTGTTGACTTCCTTCATGTGTATATCAGAAATTGTGTATAATTCAGGAGAATAAGATTCCAACCAGAAACACCCCTTAATTAGCTACCATGTGACTCTGTTTTCTTAATTTCTATGGTTCCTGATTTCTATGGTTGCTCCCCACTCCTGGCAGAAATATTCAAAGAGCTTATATCAAAATCCACTTTTGGAGGAAGTCACCAGCCCCAATATGTTTTACCTATCAGATACATCCAATATTCCTTCAAAGTGATTTATCCTGATTAGTAGACTATAACGAAGTAATATCCCCTCTATTTATAGTAATATCTCCTGAATTTCTCTACGTAAACTGGTTTACTCAGGCCAGCTGTGATCTGTACTTAGGTTTCTAGGAAAATTACTCTTAGTCTTTTATTCCTCTCTCAAAATAGTTCCTGGTTCCATGAGAAATTGCATAAGCACTCTACTGCTCATAATTCTATTATAGCATTGTCATTATTAATTGCAGCCATTTTTTCATTTACTGTTAGGTTGATATATCTAACCTTCACTATATATATATTTTTTTAATTTAGTGTATTGCACATTGTTAGTCTCAGAATATTTTATGTGGCAAACTTAAGATTTTATATCCTTTCAAAACATGAGTCTTATGAAAATGCAAAATGCCATATATTTTAAATATTAAATCAATTTAATTTTATTTTCAAAACTGGTGAAGGTAAATAGCAGTATTTACAAATACTATACTATAAACAAAAATCTTTAAAAACATGCAACAAAATTTTGAGAAAAATATGTTAATATTTCTTTTGAAAGACTAATGTTAGTAACTAGATGCCTTAGATTTCAGTTAACAGAGTGTCTTTCATGAGTGCACAGTGAAAAAATACAGGGAGTTAAAAAATTAATTATTTTTCAAAATAACATTCCAAACATTTCTCAGAATGTCAGACCCAGAAATTCTGATTTATCGCTTGATCTCTTTTTATCTCTCTGTCTCTCTCTCTCTCTCTCTCTCTCATATGCACACATACATACACACAACATTCTTAGGATTTTAGATCAACAATTACAAGGAAGCTATTCCAATTTCTCAAATAACGTTCAAGTTTTTAAACTCTTCAACATCTTTACAAGACTACATGCTATGACAGACCACATGGGTGCTGTCAGTTCAATACCCTGCTACTTCACGCATCAGAAAGAAAACCATGAGTTATTATTATTTTCTCTTTTCTTAGCTAATAAATACTGAACATCCTGTACCTTATAAAAATTCTCATCCTCAGCATATTGATCACGCTAATGGTGATTTACAGCAATGGGGCCGAACAAGATACTTACAAACAGTATACAGGCTCATACACTGCAGTTATACTAACAAAACTCCCCAGATCTCCAACAAAAGAGACAAAAAGAGTATTATAATATATCTTCTTCTATTTTGTCAATGTGTAAATCTTTCTCTTTTTATCGTTTTTTTAAAAGCATTTTAGATTTATGGAATTTTTTTCATGGCATGAGATAGGGTTCCAACTTCGTTCTTATAAAAATAGTCATACACTCAATTATGTATATTTTTTTCTATAGTATACGTAAAACTTGTGTGTATGTGTATATGTTTCTGCACACGTATGTATATTCTGTTATATAAAACAACAATGGCAAATATATATATTTATATATATTTGACTTTCTCATATTGTTTTTCATTTAGGTATATATATTTTATGTCCAAATAGGTGAACATTTTTCCTGTTTAAAAAAAATATATTCCTTACTAGGTTTTACTTTTCTACATAAAATTTTGAGTTCTCAACTATAAAGAAATTCCTTCTGGAAATAAAGATATCCAAATTGGAATAGAAGAAGTAAAATTGTCATTATAGGAGGATGACATGATACTCTGTATAGAAAACCTAAAAGACTCCACACAAAAGCTATTAAAGTAATAAACGAATTCAGCAAGGTAGCAGGAAACAATATTAACATACAGAAATCTGTCATATTTCCCTTTCAGAAAGAGAAAGTAAAAAAAAAAAATTCTTATTTATAATTGTGCCAAAAAATAAAATACCAGGACCTAGGAATAAACCTAATTAAGGAGGTGAAAGACCTATAAGTTCAAAACTGTAAAACTGATAAAGGAAACTGAAGGTGAGTCAAAGAAATGGAAAGATAGTCAATGTTCTTAGACTGGAAGAATTATTATTAATAAAACAGCCATACTACCTAAAGCAGTGTATATATTTAATGTGATCCCTTTCAAACTGTTCATTGCATCTTTCACAGAACTAGAAAAAATAATTCTAAAAGTTATATGGAGCCGCAAAAGACCCAGAATTGCCAAAGCAATCCTTAGAGGACAAAAGCAAGTCAGGAAACATAACCCTCTCAGAATTCAGACAGTACTATAAAGCTGCTGTAATTAAACAGCATATTAGCCAAAAAAAAAAAAAAAAAAGACAGATGGATCAATTGAATAGAATAGAGAGACCAGAAATAAACCCACACAGCTATGATAAATTAATCTCTGACAAAGATGCAAGGGTATACAAGGTAGAAAAGAAATTTTCTTCCACAAGTGGTGTTAGGAAAGCTGGACATCCTCACATAAATCAATGAAATTAGAATACTCCCTTATACCATATACACAAGTAAACTAAAAAATGATGTAAAGCTCTACATATAAGGTATGACACCATAAAACTCCTGGAAGAGAACATAGGCAAAACATTTTAGACATAGAGAATAGCAATATTTTCTTAGATCTGGCTCTCTAGGTGAAAGAAGAATGGCATTCTATCATGTATACTATCATGTAAGAATTGAATTGCCAGTCTATGTCTGACGCAGGATACAGCATGCTTGGGGCTGGTGCATGGGGATGACCGACAGAGATGTTATGGGGAGGGAGGTGGGAGGGGGGTTCATGTTTGGGAACACATGTAAGAATTAAAGATTTTAAAATTTAAAAAAAAATAAAAAAATAAAAATAAAGATGATTGAAAAGATAAAAAAAAAAGAAATAAAAGCAAAAATAAACAAATGGGACTAATCAAAATTAAAAGCAAAAGAATAAACTGTATAGCAAAGGAAACCTTCAACAAAATGAAAAGAATATACTGAATGGGAAAAATATTCATAAAGGATATAACTGACAAAAGATTATTTCTCAAAATATAGAAATAGCACATACACCTCAATATTTAAGAAGCACACAATCTAAACAGAAATTGGACAGAAGATCTAAATAGACATTTCTCTAAAGAAGGCATAGAAAAAAATCAAAAGACACATGAAAATATATTCAATGATGTCAATTATTACTCAGTTCACTTCAGTTCAGTCGCTCAGTCGTGTCCGACTCTGCGACCCCATCAATCGCAACACTCCAGGCCTCCCTTGTCCATCACCACCTCCCGGAGTTCACTCAAATTCATGTCCATCGAGTTGGTGATGCCATCCAGCCATCTCATCCTCTGTCGTCCCCTTCTCCTCCTGCCCCTAATCCCTCCCGGCATCAGTCTTTTCCAATGAGTCAACTCTTTGCATGAGGTGGCCAAAATACTAGAGAAATGCAAATTAAAACTACCATGAGTTATCACCTCACACTGATCAGAGTGGCTATCATCAAAATGTCTGTAAATAATAAAGACTGGAGAAGGTATGGAAAAAAGGGAACATTCTGACATTCTTCAGCTTCTTCAGCATTACTGGTTGGGCCATAGACTTGGACTACTGTGATATTGAATAGTTTGCCTTGGAAACGAACAGAGATCATTCTGCCATTTTTGAGATTGCATTCAAGTGCTGCATTTTGGACGCTTTTGTTGACCATGATGGCTACTCCATTTCTTCTGAGGGATTCCTGCCCACAGTAGTAGATATAATGGTCATCTGAGTTAAATTCACCCATTCCAGTTCACTTTAGTTCGCTGATTCCTAGAATGTCGACGATCTCTCTAGCCATCTCCTGTTTGACCACTTCCAATTTGCCTTGATTCATAGACCTAACATTCCAGGTTCCTATGCAATACTGCTCTTTACAGCGTGGGACTTGCTTCTATCACCAGTCACATCCACAACTGGGTATTGTTTTTGCTTTAGCTCCATGCCTTCATCCTTTCTGGAGTTATTTCTCCACTGATCTCCAGTAGCATACTGGGCACCTACTGACCTAGGGAGTATCCTATCATTTTGCCTTTTCATACTGTTCATGGAGTTCTCAAGGCAAGAATAGTGCAGTGGTTTGCCATTCCCTTCTCCAGTGGGCCACATTCTGTATAGAGCCAGACATCATGGAATGTGAAGTCAGGTGGGCCTTAGAAAGAGTCACTACAAACAAAGCTAGTGGAGGTGATGGAATTCCAGTGGAGCTATTTCAAATCCTGAAAGATGATGCTATAAAAGTGCTGCACTCAATATGCCAGCAAATTTGGAAAACTCAGCAGTGGCCACAGGACTGGAAAAGGTCATTTTTCATTCCAAACCCAAAGAAAGGCAAAGCCAAAGAATGCTCAAACTACTGCACAATTGCACTCATCTCACACGCTAGTAAAGTAATGCTCAAAATTCTCCAAGCCAGGCTTTAGCAGTACGTGAACCGTGAACTTCCAGATGTTCAATCTGGTTTTAGACAAGGCAGAGGAGTCAGAGATCAAATTGCCGACATCTGCTGGATCATGGAAAAAGCAAGAGAGTTCCAGGAAAACATCTGTTTCTGCTTTATTGACTATGCCAAGGCCTTTGACTGTGTGGATCACAATCAACTGTGGAAAATTCTGAAAGAGATGGGAATATCATACCACCTGACCTGCCTCTTGAGAAACCTATATGCAGTTCAGGAAGCAACAGTTAGAACTGGAAATAGAACAACAGACTGGTCCCAAATATGAAAAGGAGTACGTCAAGGCTGTATATTGTCACCCTGCTTATTTAACTTATATGCAGAGTACATCATGAGAAACGCTGGGCTGGAAGAAGCACAAGCTGGAATCAAGATTGCTGGGAGAAATATCAATAACCTGAGATATGCAGATGATACCACCCTTATGGCAGAAAGTGAAGAGGAACTAAAAAGCCTCTTGATGGGGGGGAAAGAGGAGAGTGAAAAAGTTGGCTTAAAGCTCAACATTCAGAAAATGAAGATCATGGCATCTGGTCCCATCACTTCATGGGAAATAGATGGGGAAACAGTGGAAACTGTGTCAGACTTTATTTTGGGGGGCTCCAAAATCACTGCAGATGGTGACTGTAGCGATGAAATTAAAAGACGCTTATTCCTTGGAAGGAAAGTTATGACCAACTTACATAGCATATTCAAAAGCAGAGACATTACTTTGCCGACTAAGGTCTGTCTAGTCAAGGCTATGGTTTTTCCAGTAGGTATGTATGGATCTGAGAGTTGGACTGTGAAGAAAGCTGAATGCCGAAGAATTGATGCATTTGAACTGTGGTGTTGGAGAAGACTCTTGAGAGTCCCTTGGACTGCAAGGAGATCCAACCTGTCCATTCTGAAGGAGATCAGCCCTGGATGTTCTTTGGAAGGAATGATGCTAAAGCTGAAACTCCAGTACCTTGGCCACCTCATGCGAAGAGTTGACTCACTCGAAAATACTCTGGTGCTGGGAGGGATTGGGGGCAGGAGGAGAAGGGGACAACAGAGGATGAGATGGCTAAATGGCATCACTGACTCGATTGACATGAATTTGTGTGAACTCAGGGAGTTAGTGATGGACAGGGAGGCCTGGCGTGCTGCAATTCATGGGGTTGCAAAGAGTCGGACACGACTGAGCAACTGAACTGAACTGAACTGAACTGACATTCTTGGTAGGAATGTAAATTGGTGCAGTCACTATGAAAAAGAATATGGAGGTTCCTTTCAAAACTAAAAATAGAGCTACTATACAATCTACTGCCCACTTCTGTGGAATTGAGACAAGATGCACAGTGGCATGTTATATGTGCTTCCTCCATAGATACAATAGACATAAATCACTTCACAAACACAGATAATTGTAAAATACAGCAAAATAATTAGGAATCAATACATTTACTATTCCCTTTAAAGTATATAATTTATTTAATTATAAAGTTATATAATTTATTTTTTTAACATTAACTCTCTTAGAATGGTGTTCAATCTCCACATAAATAAATCCAGGCTAACTTGTTCCTAATATGAAGCAGTGACCGGCCATTTCAACTCAGGCTGTTCTAGACTAGCTAACCTTGACTGACTTGATAATAAATGTCAGACATACGATGGATGGACTAGAGGTCAACAAGACTTCTTGAATATAGGCTCACTTACAGATGCTTAGAGTACTGCCACACACACTAGTAGCTGAACTAATGGAGACAATCCTTATGCTCAGTCCTCCACATAAACTCCACGCTGTGATATGCAGGGCCTACATGATAAACTCTCTTCCTCCCACTTGTACCTCATCTCATACTGCTTTCCCCCACCACTTTACCTTTCTCCAACCGGCATGGTTATTCTCACTTCTGGACTCCCCTGCTGTCTGCTTACCCCACCCATTCATGTGGTTTAAAGCTTATCATGATTATACTCTCATCAGAAGTATTGGAAAGACCTTTCTGTGATATACTAGTTATAGTTACCCCTTGTCATTATCACATTATTGTATTTAGAGGTATTTTTAACACTTATCCTTAATTGATGCAATCATTTTCTTATTTAGTGTTTGAATTTCCTATTAGAATATAAGTTCATAAGAAGATTTTTTTTTTGGTACGTTCACTATATTATATGCTTTAGTTAGCACTGAGCCCGGGGAAGGGCACATAGTAAGATAAGTACATAAGAGATAAATGAATGAACATCTAATTTCCCTAACTTAAAAGTGAATAAAAACATCAGGGTCCCTAATTGTTTCTTTGATTAATTATTGTTATAACTTGCAACATCAAAGAATATTTCTGTAATTAAGCTTTTACATTTATTCTCTCCCAGTCCTCCATTAACATTGTAATAGGAAATAAAATCAAAATCCCCTTAAGAGCAAGGTAGAACATAGAACAGATGAGGGATGTCAAGTTAGCTTTGTATGATCAGAAGTAGATGGCCTAGTGATAATAGCTTAGCAGAATCAAAAAAAAAAAAAAAAAATCTGGTGGTTGTGTGGGAAGCCATAAAAAGAAAAAACAATTTGCCCTGCATAATCCCTGAAAAGCTTCATAATTATAGATACCAGATACTTTGATAGGGTCTGTGTTCATATGTGCATATCTGTGTGTGTGTATAAATGACAGAAGGAGGAAGGGATAAAAATGAGGATTAATCAACTGTCAATGTGAAGTATAAGAAGCAGGCGGACTCTTAGATTTCCTCTCTGATCTCCTACTTAGGGAATTCTCACCATCAGACTAACCAGGAAAATGCAGTTTACTCTCTGCAAAGTTTAAACAAAGTTTTGTGGGCTTTGGAAATAGGAAAGAATAAGAGTGAGGTGCCCATTACATTGATTAAAACATATATGCTAGATGAGAATTGAGTATATGCTTGGTGAGAATTCTCAAGTCTTCTTCCTCATTGGCTTCTAGCATACTGAGTTAGAATTCTCTAAGACAAAATCAGAATTCTTTGTGGGGAGTATGACCATCCCAGGAGGAAAAAACCAAAACTACAAATATGGAGATTTAAAAGTTTCCCCAATGAAACAGGATTTATCATCAGATCATCTATGTTGAAACCATCAGTTAAAAAAGCTTGACTAACACAGAGAGTTTCTAATCAGCTTTTAATATCCCACATTTAAATATGAACTGGCAGCCAATAAACACCAAGCAATTGAGGAAAACATCTAGTAAATGAGACCAATCAAAAACCAGAAGAATGATCTCAATAATGATAAAGCCAAAACACTAAATTTTTTAAATTCTATAATTATTTTCTTCAGAAGAGTATTCACATGATAATTAAGCAGAACACGATCCTTTATGAAAAAAGGTTATGTTCGGAGATTAAGGCAGAGCTCTTTATAAAGTAACAATACCAATAATAATGACAATAATAATTAATAATAATTGACAATAACAATGTTAAAATCACTTGAAATTTTGGAATACAGAGCTGAGGAGATTCTCAGAAAGTAGAAAAAAGAGACGAAGATATTTAAATAAAAGAGGAAGGTCAAGAAAATGGAAGATCAGACCAGGAAGTCCACTATGTAGGTAATATTTTACAAGTGATATGATTAGGAAATACAATGGGGAAATGGTGGGAAGCAAATTAACAAAAAATACTGGAAAAGTTTCTAGTAACAAAATATCAGAACTTTCAGAATAAGAAGTGACCAAAATATGAAAAATAAAAAGTAGACAAAAATAATCAAATCTTGAAATTAAAAAAAAAAAAATCCTAAATTTTTCAGAAAGGATTCACAATTGTCATACTTCACAGCAAAAATGCTAAAAACTAGGAGGAAATGAATACATATTTTTAAAGTTCAGGGACCACTAGATTTACATGTGAGCCAGAGTATGAATAAAGTCAATTTGAATATACTCAGATAGTCTATTACTAATGTATTATTTTCCAGAAAACAATTTGAGAATCTATGCCACCAAAATAAGTACATAAATGAATTAAGAGCAAGACACAGGGTAATGAAAAGAGATATGCAACACCAGAAAGAGGCATAAAGGTTCTAAGATAATGATGGAAGAATTGCCAAGATAACTGTTTAGCAACAGGATAATAGGACAGTCAGCCCAAGGAAGGAAGGTGCTAGAAAGGAATGGTTCCTAATATGAGTTGCTATCTTGAGAAATGCTTTAGAATTTTAATTAAAATGTGATACTTAAATCATGAAAGAGCAATTAAAACTACAGAAGATCCTAAAAGGATGCAATTTTTATTGGCAGAAGTAAACAAGGATCTGGTAAGACAAGAAATTGAATCATGGGACACTACTTTGCTCAGCTGTCTACAGTTATCAACAGGATTGTGATAGTGCAAATATTGACAATTAATAAGACATGTAATCTTATTTTTTCAAAGGATGGGAGAAATCAATGAATATATATAGGAAAACTGGTCAAAAAAGAACAATCTCCACTTTATATATGTAGACATAAAACATAGGCAATTTTTTCTTTTACATTTCTACAATCCCCTTTCCCTTGGACTTCTTATCCTGGGGTATGCTAAATGTACAAATTTATATGGTGAAAATCAATCAAAGTCACAATTTTTCTGAGGCAGCACATCACAAATTCACATGCAGAGACTGATGAAAATTCTGTTTAATGTATTCTATTCATTCC